>NW_024038059.1:0-1234551 GCF_016077235.1 Cyprinodon tularosa
AACTTAGCATGATGAAAAAACTATCACTCCTTTTTCCAATTTTATTTCTTTCAACCGTTTGACTTCAACTACTTTCCCTCCTGATATATTACATTTAATGTCTGCAGCTGGCACATCTGGAGAAATACATTAAATAATGGCGAACACATATGTTCTGTTATCTAGCATCTCCCCCTCACATTTTCACCGAGGACTTGTGTTATATACAGTGCCCTTTATTTTTGCTTAACATTAATGCAAATGATCAATAAAGACACACTTTAATATATTTCACTTTTCCAACCAGTGAGTTGATTTCCTTAGTAGGTTTGATCAGATTCCACTTACCAAAGGACACGCCTCTTTGACCGTTTTCAAAACCATTTTAAACTCTGTCATCACAACTTTCTCCTTCAGCCTCAGAAACAGATGATTCTGTATGCTGTCTTGATTTTTTTGCGTTTGCGTTTTACTTTTGGAGTATATCATATTCTTTCATTTTCCGCCATCACAGCCCTCATCCATTTCCGTGAGATCTCTTCCTGACACGTCATTTCCCTCTGACATCTTTCCAACTATTCACAGCCTGGCAGTCCACTGCCAATACCATAGCCCACTTTGCACTCCCACTTTTGTGGTGTCTATTTTACTTCCGGTTTGCTGACATAGGAAAACCTTTTGCAATATTTTTGCGGGATCTTCTAAAATTTTTTTCCCTCCATGTCCCTTTAAAGATCACATCCGTGCCTCATTTGGTATCCTACGCTTCACCTTATGTTCTGGTCTCTGCCTGCTTACATTCAACCATAAGTGGTCAATGCAAAGCAAAACATAAAATAAAATGTCATTGTGTAGTTGAATAAGCAAAATGTTATTTAAAGCTACAGTGTGTAATAATTACAGGCATATAAATTCAGAAATTTAATATATTATACATAACTATGTTATTTATCATCACCTATGAGCTCAGCCTTTTAACCATAACATTTGCGTTGCCTTAGAATTCGTTATTTATAATTACATAGGAGCGGGTCTCGCAGCCATGGAGGCTGACATCTTTGCACTACGGCAGCGCAGAGGCAACAAACTAGCGATTGCGAGATCTCCCATGACGCTCGAAAATAACTACGGCAAGTTGAGAGAGATGAACTGAGACGGTACTGAACAGTAGATGGCAGTATTATGCCTGAGAAGCGTTTAGTCTGCCTGAAACCAAAGAAGAAGAAGAAGCAGGTATACTGCGCCTCGGTAACAAGAAAGGTAAACAAGGCGGCAGGCGTGAGTGACTTTGCAAACTGTTTGGCACTGTGTGGCCAAACATCAGACGAATGGAGGATCATGTCTACTCTGTATCACAACGAAAAGCGGCGGACACCGAACCCCCGTCATCTAAGAAGCGACAAGAAACGACAAAAAACACGATCAACATTGGCACGGCATTTACACGATGGAAGTCACTGATGGAGGAAAAAGGTTTTCAAAGTGACGCTCAAGTTGCCAGTTTTCTCTTGGACAGGTAATTAATCCTATAACACAATTGTCTAATATCACTGCAGTTTTTGGAGTACAGGATGCTCAGACCTGTCTAAAACAATAACATGCTGCGTGATGATGCTGTTACTCTCCAGTATACTTATTCAGCAACGTCCCTGACGTTTCACAGGTAATGATTCAGTAATTTTCTGTAAAATAATTTTCTGGATATATACCTCGGTTACTTCTCTCCGGCTCCTTTGGAGATCTTCAAGCCTTTCCTCCTCTGCTCTCACCCCGCTGGCTCCCCTCCTCGCCTGGCCCCAGCTGCACGCTCCCCGGCCTCTCTGCCCTCTTCCTTTCCCTCTTCCTTGCCTTGTAACCCCCGTGCCACAAACAAGACTTGGACTCTGTAAACGGGGAATATATATTCTTCCAGCGAACAACAATCTCGCTGTTAAACTAATGACTACAATTACTGCGTCTGTTTATATCACCATGCAAAGCAGCTCACCAAAACGTCACAACGACGTAGAAAAAATAACGGGTATATTTATTATCTTAAGTCTACATGAAATCTATACCCTACACAGACTAATGAAAATACTATCTGTAAAATTATCTATGTAAACAAACCTCATCACTTGAGAAGGTAGGTGATGCGGACGTCGTGGAAGACATTTTGTCCCGTAACGCTCGCCGTACTGTTGGGGGGGAGAAGCGGTGGGGGGAGACGTTCATGTTGCTGCAGTCTGCAGTCTGACCGCTAGATGTCGCTGAAAATTACACACTGTAGCTTTAATGGTTACCATGGAAAACACAGCCCAGAGAGCATTTAAAAGCGCACTAGTGAGCGAGGTGTTAAGTCAGATAAATCTGTTTAGTAGCAACAGTAAAAAAAAAGGAAGTAATATTATTGGTACTTTTATTTCATTATTTTATTTATTTATTTTGTTTATTTATTTATTTTTGTGTGTCCTGTTTTGCCATTGTAGCTCTGGGAATCAATGTCTCAGAGCTAGGTAATAGCACAACAAATTGCTATGGTTGCAAAAGTGCAAAATGGTTGTTGCCATATGCTTTGTAATTATGTATAAACATTATCAGAAATGGTTTAGGGAATAAAATCATATGAAACAGTTACAGAGATGGAAAGGAAGCTGAGAAAGGAGCAGTTATATGAAAAAATGGGGGGAAGAAAGAGATAAACAGAGAGAGAAAAGAGGGGGAGAGAAAAAGGGGAATAAAAAAGACAAAAAAAGAAGAAATAAGAAACAGAAAATATACAGTAGCTCCCAGAAGACTGCTTCTGCTTATGCATGAAATGAGAAGGAAAGAAATTAGAGAACAAAGCAAAAACAGCAAGACAAAAACAAAAAAACATACTAGCAACAAGAGGGGCAAGTATTATACAGGCATCAGTCAATACATGTACAGTGTATGTAAAGCAAAACCAATGATTAGTGTTGTAGTTAAGACCACACCAACAACATTACTTAGACCGGGAGTACTTAGAACAAGACAAGGCCAAGACATTTAGAGGTCGAGACCAAGACAAGACCAAGACCATATATAGATGTATAATTTTCTCTGATTTTTTCTCAAAGCTACACACTTCAAATAGTAGAAAACTCGTGCAGTTTCATTTAAGAGAGAAATAATGGATAAAGTCGAGTCAGTAGCAGCTAATTTAACACTAATCAATATATTTTTTAGTGAGATTTTTCATTTTGGAAATACAAACATGTAATTATTTGAACAAGTTCTCTTTGCAGTTATTAAATGAAAGTAACGTTTTTTACTTAACTCGGAGAAATAAGAAAATACAAGGATCAAAGGAAATCAGAACTTAATAAATCTTTAAAATTATAATAAACCTTGGATCTATTAGTTTTATCCTGTGTTTCAATTGATGTAATCAAAGTTATTGTTTTTTAAGCTGCTTAATCTTTTAAGCTAGACTTGGCTTCCTTGGACTTACAGTATTGCCTGTAAAGCTAATAATATCACCTCTATTAAAGCTACAGTGTGTAATAATTACAGGCAAATAAAGTCAGAAATTTAATATATTATACATAACTATGTTATTTATCATCACCTATGAGCTCAGCCTTTTAACCATAATATTTGCGTTGCCTTAGAATTCGTTATTTATAATTACATAGGAGCGGGTCTCGCAGCCATGGAGGCTGACATCTTTGCGCTACGGCAAGCGCAGAGGCAACAAACTAGCGATTGCGAGATCTCCCATTACGCTCGAAAATAACTACGGCAAGTTGAGAGAGATTAACTGAGACGGTACTGAACAGTAGATGGCAGTATTATGCCTGAGAAGCGTTTAGTCTGCCTGAAACCAAAGAAGAAGAAGAAGCAGGTATACTGCGCCTCAGTAACAAGAAAGGTGAACAAGGCGGCGGCAGGCGTGAGTGACTTTGCAAACTGTTTGGCACTGTGTGGCCAAACATCAGACGAATGGAGGATCATGCCTACTCTGTATCACAACGAAAAGCGGCGGACACCCGAACCCCCGTCATCTAAGAAGCGGAAACACGACGAGAATAAACGCAAGCATGACAAGAAACGACCAAAAAAAGTTGCCAGTTTTCTGTTGGACAGGTAATTAATCCTACACACACAATTGTCTAATATCACTGCAGTTTTTGGAGTACAGGATGCTCAGACCTGTCTAAAACAATAAACATGCTGCGTGATGATGCTGTTACTCTCCAGTATACTTATTCAGCAACGTCCCTGACGTTTCACAGGTAATGATTCAGTAATTTTCTGTAAAATAATTTTCTGGATATATACCTCGGTTACTTCTCTCCGGCTCCTTTGGAGATCTTCAAGCCTTTCCTCCTCTGCTCTCACCCCGCTGGCCACCCTCCGGAGCTGGCCCTAGCTGCACGCCCTCGCCCTCTTCCTCTCCCTCTTCGTCGCCTTGTAACCCCCGTGCCACTAACATGACTTGGACTCTGTAAACGGGGAATTTATAATTCTTCCAGCGAACACAATCTCGCTGTTAAACTAATGACTACAATTACTTCGTCTGTTTATATCACCATGCAAAGCAGCTCACCAAAACGTCACAACGACGTAGAAAAAAATAACGGGTATATTTATTATCTAAAGTCTACATGAAATCTATCCCCTTTACACAGACTAATGAAATACTATCTGTAAAATTATCTATGTAAACAAACCTCATCACTTGAGAAGGTAGGTGATGCGGACGTCGTGGAAGACATTTTGTCCCGTAACGCTCGCCGTACTGTTGGGGGGGAGAAGCGGTGGGGGGAGATGTTCATGTTGCTGCGGTCTGCAGTCTGACCGCTAGATGTCGCGGGAAAATTACACACTGTAGCTTTAAAATGCTTTAAAGCCTCCTATAAAAGTGAGAGAAACAAGTTTTAAAAGAACCACTCAATAATAACCAAAACAAAAGTTTTATTTCCAATGCTGTTCACTATATATCAGAGTAATTTAATCTTCCTTATATCTGCTCACTGGTTCGAAATAATTAGTATGCACACCAACTGGTATGTGCACGCTTCCTCTTGCCATACCTCAAACAGAAATAAATCTGCTTGAGGTATGGCAATAAATGTATTTGTAATATATCCACGTGTCCCACCACCAATAAAACCAACCAGTGCTTTCGATCAGCATCCAACCTAATAGAGAAGCATCAATGCACATGAGAACAAAGGTACCCCTCACCGATGGGGACCATAAGAAAGGGAAACAGGTCCCATTAATGCTTAGGGTCTAGGATGGTTAGTAGTTGCCAAACACTAGGAGCCAAGCCCCTTAACCTCACAAGAAGACAGAGACATATTGACACACATCCTCACATTCATAAAATCCCACCTCTGCACCCCAATAGATATAAACAGGCATTCAACAAAATGACACTGAATAGTAGACATTGATCCCACAAAAAAAAAATTAAAAAATGGGACTAGGGGACTAGGGGAAGACCCAAGTGCAGCCCAGATCTTGTTCTGAACATAGATATCCATAATAAAGGCTAGATGTCTTACGGCGGAGTCTCAAACGTCATCACTGGCGGCCATCTTACCTCAGACAGGCTTTCTGTTGTGCTCTGTGGTACCTAAGGTGAGTGATCAGCACGAACACAAATAGTCTTACCTCACTGAGTTCTTGACGGATTTACAAACAGTTTGGTTTCTTACAAACATTATGAACGTGGCTATTTTTCTTGATGCTTGAACATGTCGAAATTGCAGATTTTCTTGTCGAAAAATTACTTAATCGCGCAGCATAGTTGTGCATCAGGGCTACTTGCACAAGTTATCAAGGCTGAGACTATTAGTCAATTATATAGGTTTTAGTGACACCAATAACAATTGTATGACAATTAATCTTTGGTGTAAATTACAATCTTTGTGGATGTGGTTGTGGTTATTAGTTGGCTAATAACAATAATCTGAGTGTTGTTGTATTTTCCTTATTAGCCTAACATTAGCTGGCTAATAACAAGAAGCTGCAATGTGAGACCTAGGCTGCGTCTCAATTCGCAGGCTGCGTACTTGGTAGTACGCATTTTGAGGCCGGTGACGTCACAACGCTGCGCGGAGGCCGTCCCATTTGGCAAAAATTCTGAGGACGCTTAAAATGCAGCCTCAAAATGCGTCCTCCTTTTCCCCGAATTCTGAGGATGCATCGCTACCGTCCTTAGTGGCCTCGCCTCCCGCTAGATTTCCCGAGGTGCTTTGCGTGCTTTTTTTTTTTTTTTAGTTGAAGAAAAAGAAGAAGAAGAAGAAGACAGAAAAAAAGGCGGAAAAAATGGAAAGCAGTTGCAGCGCCGGCAGTACTACGATGGAGTACACTTTTAAATGTGAGTATTATTTTTGTTTTATTTTACTGAACATGTATTAAAATACATGACGGTAACGGAGCCACCGGGATGTGTAGAGCAGCTAAAGCTAAAGCTAAGAGCTAACCTGTTGATACGAGACGCTCAACAACATTTGAAAGCCTTCATAAAAATGTCACAATTATTAACCTACATCTTGTAACTTTGCTGATAGCCCTCACTAATCGGAATTATTTATTCTCATACAGTTTATTACACAGGATTAGAACTGTCAAAGCTTAATGCAGCTGAAGAAATAACATGAATCCAGCTGTACTGGGCTGTTAATACTGTAAACATTTTGTTTTAATACTCAATAATGTATAGTTATTTTACAGTACAGTAAAATAAGGTTTAAAGTATAATTCACTTGAAGAACAATGCCGGTATAATTATACAGAACAATCATTTTGCCTGTTGACTTAACAGAAATATGCTTTACATGTCATTTTGTTCCAGGGAGCAGGGAGCAGACAGAGGAGTTGATCAAACTCCGTGGGCAAAACAACCACCTTTTCACCGGCGCCAAAAATACTGCAGCAGTTGGTTGGAGGTAAGAGTTGAGGCATAATTCCACATACATGTTGCATTTCTATGTAAAAGTCACACAAGATAAAATAAGTCCTGTTCAAACACCAACGTACAAATATAATCTTTTGATCACATGATATGATGCCCAGATGCCACTTTTTATCAATCTTATATTTGTGATAGAAGTGATCCTAGTGTGTTTATCTCTTCTCATTTCTCTTGTTTAGAACGATCCTGCAGAAAATGGGCCTGGAGGGAAAAGTTGAGCCACAACAGGCCAAAAAAAAGTGGGACAACCTAAAAAAAAAATACAAAGTATGTTCAGGTTTGGATAATGTAATGAAATACACACTGTTAAAGAAAAATGATTATTTTTAGACTTTAATACACTTAATCTTATGGCATGTGTAAAAGGTATTTTGTGTACTCTCCTTGTGAACATATTTCTTATTTTGAACAAGTTTGTGAAGATAACCTCTCCTTGAACCAGATTACTAAATTTGGATTTGTTCATGAGAATTTATGGTGAGGCCCCCTGCATTCCACGGGCTGTCTGTGGGAGCTTATCTTGTGTTTTATGACCCTAGGAATTCTAGATGCCAGGACAAGCTTTCCGCCTTTTCTTGTTAAAACAAAGAAGCAAATGACCCCAGATGTTTGCAGTAAATAAGGGGAAGCCCTAGCAGTGTCAGAGATGGCTTTTGGTTGGAGGACCGAGGGCCAGCCCTTTTTGAATGGATTAGATACAAGAGGATAAAGCTTTCTAAATAGAAGAAAAAGATCAGATTTTGCTCTTGCAAACTCTCCAAAGATGTCTTGTACGTCTTTGCTTTCTTTCCTCCTATGTCAGGTAATGGAATGTATGTCTCTGTTGTTCTGCAGTTTCTGGTGTAGGTTTGTGCATTGTCTTATTTCTAAGTTTATGCATTGTCTTATATTGGATTAAACTCTGTAATTCTGTGATGTCAACACGCCTTGCTGATTTTCATATTACCAAACGCAGCTCGCCGGGTGGACCTGGAGAGGGAAGAAAATGAAAAGCCAACCTTTTTCCAAAGTTAACTATGTTAGAATATTTTCTTCCTTTACAATTGGGGGCTCGTGCCGGTTTTGGAGTCTCGGCGGGCGGCTGTTTGGTCCTGATTGATCCGTTTCGGCCCGACGCTTCGGTGTGGTAAGACAGTATTTGATTATTTTTTAGTTGTCTGAAGCGCCGTGTGTCGTCGGACCGGGGCTGATTTGCTGTGTGCGGCCTCACAGAATTCAGAAGCTGCAGAGGTAGATAAAATCCCTCCTAAAAGAGTCGGTTGTTTAAGGATTTGAATAAATACACATTACAGGGAACTGTGGCTAGTTCAAACAGAGCCTTTACGTTAACTCTGACTTAAGCTGGGTTTTTTAAAAGAAGGTTTTATTGATTGATTAATTGATTAATTAATAAAGATTAATTTATTCTATAACCCTGAGGAACAATGCCTGTGCCTCTAAAAAAAGAATTTCGGGTGTCTGTGTATTAAATATGTTTTTATTACTGCTTTAAGGGACAATTTTAAGGTAATGACGATTACATATTTTGGTGTCACAATCTGGTTGAAGCTGAATCATCTGCTTGTGCAGTGAAATTAATATGAAACGAGAATTCAGCCTTGGCTTAAAGCAGATAGATGTAGTTATTAGGAAATTGTGTTATCCACTTTGACTAACAACACTAACAAACTAACCTAAATTCTAACTAAATAAACTTGGTTTATATTTCATATGGGTGACTGATTGGACATGTTGAAATTTTAGCATAATGGGGGTAAGTTCTTCCATTTTTGTTTTTCCACCTCTAAATTGTTTTTCTTTTGGAAATAAGAAAACACAGGGGGATGTTATAAAGATAAGACATTACAGATGGAACTTTGAAATTTACATAATCTCAGTCTAGTTTGAATACTAGATGGAAGATTTGGAGAAATGGTGGAACATCTTATGATATTTTGGTTTTTCAGCAAATTATTATATAAAAGTGACATAGATTCCAAATTGTTTTCAAAATGAGAATTTTATTATATCAACAGGGGGAGAAGCAGAAGTAGACCCTAATTCCTGGTAAATTTTTGGATATGGTTAATGGTAAATTAGTTAATCAATAATTTTGATTTTTTCGATTCAACAATAGTGAATTATGGATTTCTTTAATGTAGAGTCATATGGCCTTCCTGCTTTACTACAATATGGTGTATGTGATATAGAAGCTTCTACTAAATTAGATTTGATCATCTCAAATTGAACGGTTTCAAATAACATCTATGCCATGTCTATTTACATTTAAAATTGTTGATAGATTTCTGCATCACTGCTGACTTTGATTATATACAGTTGGGTGTAAATTGTTAATTTTGAGGAAAATTTTTGTTAAAACTGCTATGAAATTCAGATAAAATGTAAAGGATTTCTGAAATTTTGAAATAGGACTTTGTCTTGAAGCGTGGGACAATGATAAGGATGTTTGGTATTTAGTAGAACAATATGCAATTCATAATTATTTGACCAAGGGCAATTCCATCACAACTTTTATAAGTATCAGTACTTGGACATTCTAGAGTTTGTTCTAATTCTTTAATGAGTTTGTGAGGTTGTGATTTTAGAATTTGTAGTTGATATTTGGCACAAGCAGAGTGAATGTCATCGAGGTAATGACGTTTATTGATTTTGAACAGTAAGTGTCATTATTTTCTTAATTCTGGCACATCCGATCGTGGACTATTTTAACAAATTTCTATCTATTCTTTTTGCAGTTCAGGATTTGGGGCAGTTGGCCGTTTGTGCTATAACAACAACAAATCTAGCGCCACACGGGAGGAGGCATCACAAGATAAATTTTATTTATGATAGTGAAAGTAACAAAATGTGGCAAATATAAGTTTTGCTTTTTAATTACTTTGTATTATTTTTTCTCTGGCAGTTCTCCTTCCTTCTGACTTGATGGCAATCTTGGGGGAAGGGTCTTTTAAGCTCAGAGATCATGGGAAGATGTATTTGAAGGGATCTTCTTGATTACCGCATCAGGCCGCTGTTGTTGCTGAACAAAGACATGATGATGCTGAACTAGGCCCATCTTCTGCTGGACTGTTGTATGAAAGCCGAACGCTGTTGAGCGATTACGAAGGTCAGTGAAAGCGAACTGTTCTCCTGCTGTACATGATGATGCTGCACGTGATTGCAAAGTGCTGCTCATAGGACCTGGCAACAGATGTCTCCTTTGACTGTTGCTTTTCATGCCTGGCTGAAAACAAAAGGGACTCAAGCGTTATCTGGGGGAGTCTTCTATGGCTGGGAATCAGCAGTGAGTCGGGACCACAAAGATCATAGACAAACCCGGACGGGGGTTTCAGTAGATGACTGGTCTGCTGGTTTCTATGTCCTGCTCTGTCGACCACGAAAGGCTGACCAAAGTTCATCAAAGCAGGACTGTATCCAGATGTTTCTGCACTGCTGGAATGACTGCTATTCTGGACACCTTCTGATTCAGCAGATATAGAATGGGGCATGGCAAGTCGCTCAGCGGTGGTCCTGTTGTGTGTTCTCATGTTTGATCCTGGATTCTCACCTCTGATCATGTGACCTGGGCGCCAGAGCCCACTCCTGGGGTTCCCTTCAGTCTGCAGATATAGCACTGAGGCGCCCTGTTTTCTTCACGTCCTGCAGCCCTGCAGTGTAATTCTAGGTGTTGAGGACAACCCCATCTCCTGGGGTCAGAGGTTTTACGATGCAGTTAGGGGTTGGTGTGCACCAACTGTTACGACACTGCATTCCTCCATGATTCACTCTGTTTGTCTCACAAAATGCTAGTGTGTCTTTTTCCTTTCCTGCCTGAAAAGAATGGGCAGGGACTAACGATTGCAATTACATTCTTTTTTAACTATAGCTGAATTGCATTGTGTGTTACGCTTCATCTACTAAGGAAGATGATCTAAATTTTATTTACATAGTACAGTGGCTACCATTCAGTAAAACTAAATTTAAATTTAAATGGAATTTGAAATTAAGGTGTTAAAGTGGATTGATGGGTGTCTATTGAGCTAACTGAGCTAAAGACACCAAGTTCTGTGTTGATTTCATACATTTAATCAAACATTAGAATTCTTTGATTGAGGTGTGCAGATTGTAACAGCATCTGGGACACCATGTTTGAATTGCATCCAACTGTGGTACATGAGGCTAAACTTAGTGGTGATAGCGGATTTCATCTCAATGAGTTGTATAGGATTTTTATTGTATTCTATGACAGAACATTTGTTCTGTTATAGAAACAGGGGGGACATGAATGGAATTGATCTGATAGGCAAATTTTTAGTTTGGATCTCTCTTTACTTTTCGGAAAAAGAGGTTATTGAAGTTAAATCACAATACATTAAATGTTTTACGGTGTATTACCAGCATTAAAGATGAGCTAACTATTTGGATATGAAATAAGTAAAATGTATAAATTGAATATACTAAACAAAATATTGACTATCAAATAATTTACATAAAATAGTGTTCTTAAACTAAGGAAGGTGATCATTGGATTGTTGTATCTCTATTCATATGTTTTAAAATAAGTTGTTTAACTAAGACATCCAGGAAGGTCTAAACTAAAGATTTACATCATTTAATAAATTTAGCTGTATTGAATCTCTCTCCAAAACTGAAAAGGCATTGATAATTGATAAACAATATAAAAAGGGTAATACATTATTCAATTAAATATTTTATAAATAGGTTTTCAAATGAATAAATGGATCAAAGGTAAAAATGGTTGAAATTTTTGGGATTTAAAATATGATTGGAATAAAGTAGGTCATTTTTGATATTTAGTGACTGATGTAAAGCAGGCTGATCATTCTTTAAGGTTTTAAAAAATAGAAAATATGATGATTGAAATTAAATTGGTCTAAATTGGAGATTTACAAATTAACAGTTATGGAACTGCTTCTAAAATACAGTTAAGTTTTGGGTTTAACATGATAGGAAACTTTCATTTCTCATGTAGGCCTTATATAAAAAGAGGGTCAAAGGATTGATAAAATACAACTCCAAAGTAGCAGATTTATAATACAAAAGGAAGACAGTGAAGCTGTCATAAAGTGTAGGATCAATCATTAACCAATCAACAGGGTTCTCTCCATATGAGCTCCAGACAGGACGGATGTTTCCAGGACCTGCTACCCGCATTCCAGGATGGAAAGGTAAGCTTGCACATTTATCTCATAAAGATTTCTTCAATGAGTTACAGGTCCTGGCAGCAGAATTTACAAAATACCAGACGTCACAGGAACGTCCAGGCTCGGGATCAGTTCGGGAAAACGACTGGGTGCGCCTGATGGTCATCAAAAGAAAGTGGTCTGAGCCTCGCTTCGCCAGTCCATACCGAGTCGTGGAGAGTACATCTCAGGCTGTCCGTCTACAAGAGAGAAGGAGACACGTGGTTCCATTGGAGTCAGCTGAGGAGCCACGGCGCACGCTGCAGGGCATACAGGAGAATCTACAGTCTCAACCTGCGGTCGAGGAGTGTCTGAGGCACATCACAGCGCGGAGGAGGATCTGCATTTCCAGGCAGAAGTGTGGGAGGGATTCCTGCCAAAACCACTTCATTTTCCTGAATTACAAGGCTTGGGGGGCCCAGACAGGCACAATAATCCTGTTCCGGTGTCCTTCCATTGAGAAAAGGAGATTGCACCCTCTCCTTAAACTCACTGTTAAATTGGCATAATACTCCAGTTTTCGGTGAGCAGCGGACACTCAGGTGGAGAACCTGAGGTTTGCAACCGAGGAGGAACACGTGAAGGATCCAGCTACAAGATCATCATTAACTTATCTTCTTTTTATTGCGTGTTTTCGTTTTTTGCGAACTCTTCAAGAACATTCGTTTCTTTTTGCGCGTATTTTTGGATCGTTTCCTGACGAAGAATTCATATTCATTTTTGAAAGACTATCGAAGGAGCATAGAGACGAACTCTAACTTCTTATTGTTGAATTGTGAAAAAAAAGAAAAAAAGGTCTTTTGTAATTTTTATGTGTTTATGATGTATTTTTTTATGTTGTTATTGTTTTGTATTGACAAATTGTAATTTTTGTGGCGAGTATTGTCTTTTGAGTCTGCTGAGCATTTTTTGGTAATTTCGAGATATCTTGCTTTGGTTTTCTAATTTTATACTTGGGCTAATATTTCTATTGTGTGTTTTCTTCTATTGACATAACTGAGTTTTATGATTTTTCATGTTTGATAAGTGAAATGTATTTTTAGTTTAGTTTTTACTGGTTAAAATTTTGTGGTTCATCAGGTGAGTATTAAATTGTTGGACAGCGCAAGATACATTTGATAAGTTTAGATTATGGAGTTCAGCTTCAGACACATGACCTGGCAGTGGACCTAGGAGGTGCTGTTTAAAAAGGGGACTGTTATAAAATTGGGCTAATGTTTTAGTTTTTTAGTATACTAAATAGTTTTTTGGTTCCTCTATTAGAAGGCTTAATCATTTTATTTGTGAGGTCTGTATGTCTCAGACCTCAAAACGGGGACTGTTAAAGAAAAATGATTATTTTTAGACTTTAATACACTTAATCTTATGGCATGTGTAAAAGGTATGTTGTATACTCTCCTTGTGAACATATTTCTTATTTTGAACAAGTTTGTGAAGATAACCTTTCCTTGAACCAGATTACTAAATTTGGGTTTGTTCATGAGAATTTATGGTGAGGCCCCCTGCATTCCACGGGCTGTCTGTGGGAGCTTATCTTGTGTTTTATGACCCTAGGAATTCTAGATGCCAGGACAAGCTTTCCGCCTTTTCTTGTTAAAACAAAGAAGAAAATGACCCCAGATGTTTGCAGTAAATAAGGGGAAGCCCTAGCAGTGTCAGAGATGGCTTTTGGTTGGAGGACCGAGGGCCAGCCCTTTTTGAATGGATTAGATACAAGAGGATAAAGCTTTCTAAATAGAAGAAAAAGATCAGATTTTGCTCTTGCAAACTCTCCAAAGATGTCTTGTACGTCTTTGCTTTCTTTCCTCCTATGTCAGGTAATGGAATGTATGTCTCTGTTGTTCTGCAGTTTCTGGTGTAGGTTTGTGCATTGTCTTATTTCTAAGTTTATGCATTGTCTTATATTGGATTAAACTCTGTAATTCTGTGATGTCAACACGCCTTGCTGATTTTCATATTACCAAACGCAGCTCGCCGGGTGGACCTGGAGAGGGAAGAAAATGAAAAGCCAACCTTTTTCCAAAGTTAACTATGTTAGAATATTTTCTTCCTTTACAACACACACACACATACATATATATATATATATATATATATATATATATATATATATATATATATATATATATATATATATATATATATATAGATAGATAGATAGATAGATAGATGTGTGTGTAAATGTGTAGGGAAATGACATCTTACATATATTATATGTAAGATGAATTAGCTTGAAAAAAGTCATCTCAAAGTTATTATTCCAAAGTCGTCTCTTTTTCTGTAGAATGTTATTAATCTATCCAAATCATGAAACACTCCTTTTTTCTAGCTTTAAAGAAACACTACAGAAAATTGCATCTGTTGACAAAAATTGTTTTCCTCTACTATAGGAGTGCAAAGATCCAGGGACAGGGCAGGGTGTCAGGGGTACGCCTACTGCTGCCACCTGGCCCTGGTTTGTCCTCATGGATGAGGTATTAGGACAGAGGCCCTCTGTTGCCCCACCTGTCCTAATTGCCTCCATCCCTGAGGACACACCAGTGCCAGGTGCTGCAGAGGCTGGGCAGCATCAGGGCGATGACGAGGAAGAGGGTGAGGATGAGAGGCCAGGAGAGAGGAGGGAAAGGAGGAAGAGAAGAAGGAGGAGTGACGAGTTGCTTGAATTGATCAGGGAGGATATGAGATTGCAGAGGGAGGCGGCAGAGAGAAGAGAAAGAGAGAGCCGGTAAAGGATGGACAGACTGTTTACTTTATTGGAGAGGATGGTGGACAGACGTTAATTTTTGTTGGTGTGTTCTTTTTTTTTGGTTGTTGCTGTGTTTACAAGTTCAAGTTATGTGTTGCTGTTATTAAATTAAATTATTAAATTGTTTATCAAAGTTATTGTTGTCGGTGTGTTCTTAAAGTCTTTTAACCTTTTTACATTATCTGTTTCATCACTTCTTGACAATTTAAGTAAACGTAGAACAACTTCTCAGTGACAACATCAATTTATTTTTTGAGATGCAATTATAACAAACTATTAAAAATATTTTAAACTATTTACAGTCAATTTTAAATACTATTTACAGAAGATTGAAAAGAACATATATATACAATATCGACTGAGCAGGAGTCCCTGGTGGTGCTGCTGGACTGGATGGGATGCCACACAGATGACCTTTGAGTCTTCTGACTGCGAGTGGGACATCATCTGGGGGGTCGGGGGGATGCCTCTCTCCACTGTTCACCACATCGTCCATCAGGGTTTGAAGGGCTGACCCAATCGACGGCTGCCATGTTACTAAAAATATTTAAGAAGACGCAGAAAATGACTTTACTACAACTGTTTTAATAACCCTGAAATGAGAACAGCTAAAATGTGATTCTACTTGCCATCTAAATGTAATCATGGTCGGGTAGACCCTCCTCCAGGGCAGACACCTCAGCAGACAGCTGGTCCCGCCAGTGAGCACCACTGACTGCCTCCAACATGTTCTCCCCCTCATCCTCTGGCATGTCGTCCTGCTCTTCATCCTCTGGGGCCATGATGTCACCAGCTCCCAGGCATATGTTGTGCAGGACAGCACATGCCGTTATGACCTGTAGAAAAAAAAAAAGACAAAAACATTTTATAGTATATTTGAAGAAATTAATTTAAAGCTTTTTATCATTTATCTATAAGCAATAATTCTCTCATTTAGTAACATACCTGAGGCACAAAGGTGTGGTGCACCTCAAGCGCTTGGAGGAAGATGGCCCTGAACCTCGTCTTCATCATTCCAAAGGCACGCTCTATGATGGAGCGTGCCCTGGAATGATGGCTGTTAAAGCGCAGGGCTCCCACACCTTGTACCGGCCGCTTGAAAGGAGTGATGAGGGGGAGTGGGTGTTGGAGACACGGGTACCCACCATCTGCCAAGATGAAGTGGCCCGGAGGAGGGTAGATGGCCTGCCTGTACAGTGGGCTGTTCCGGAGCACTCTGGACTCATGCACCGACCCCGGCCAGCCCACGTATGTATCGATGAAGCGGCCCTGATGGTCACAAACTGCCTGCAGAATGATGGAGGAGAACAGTTTCCTGTTCCGATAGCATTGACCATCAGGACCGCTTGGAGGCTTGATCCTCACATGGCAGCCGTCGATCGCTCCAGCAGCTTTGAGAAAAGCTCTGTGTCCGGCCAGTCCTTCAAACCCCTGGGTTACTGCTGCCAGGTCTTCTGCAGCTTTGGGGAGGCAGATGACTCGGTGGCGGATGGCCACCACCTCCTCAGTAACCCGGTGGACGATGCGGTGAACTGTGGAGCGAGGCATCCCGAACACCCTAGCCACCACTCTGTAGGATGCCCCACTCGCTAGCCAGAAGAGGAAGACCAAGGTCTCTATTGTGGCCCCCCATCCGTGTCTTCTTTCCTGGCAGAGAAGGTCCAGCAGCACCGCCAGAGACTCTCTGCTCAGCCGAAAGTCTGGTCTGGTGTCTTCATTATTGAAAAATATTTGGAGAACGGGAACATTAAGATTGATGCGGCAGTACATCGGCCTGGTCTGGAAAGAGAGATGAAGGTTGAGAACAGGATTAGATGACAGCAATTTCATTTTAGCTGATACAATTCTAGTGAATGTTAACCCCTTAACGCCTGGTGTTGCCAATTTGGGACCAAACAATTCTGGCCTTTACTTATTTTACTTCATCTAGATCCACTATTTAACCTATTTTTTCGTTTTTATATTTATTTTACCTGTATTATTTTTCTGCTATAATTGCAAATAAAATCAGGCAGTAAGTGGATAACAATTTAGACAAATAAGCATTTATTTCTCAATAATACAGTTTGCCTTCTCCACACAACCTTAGTGATAGTGAAAGTGGTGATTTAAGTCAGTTATTTACAGGGATTGTAAACATTTAACTATTCAATTCAAATTACTAAAGTTACAAACAAGCTTATACCAAGTCTTAAAAATATATATTTAAAATATGATATTCATTAATCTGCTGACAAGTGTTTGATAAATAACTGGTATATTCTGATCATTAGCAGACCCTAGTGGGGGAAAATAATAAAGGTAAATGTTACCTCTACACTGCGCTCTGCCAGCCTCAAATAAATCTGTCGCCGGTTTTGCTGCCGCCGAATCCGACTCTCCTCCTCCAACATCAGGTAAATAAAATAAAATAAAATAAAAATTGAAGTTTCCATTTTGCTATGCTATTTGAATCAATAATCAATCGTCGGATTAATGGCGCGGTTTTTCCCGGGCTTTGTGTAGACGTGATGACGTCGTGACGTAACCAGGAAGTGCTCCAAAGGCTAGACCGTCCCATTTACCAGCGGCTGAGGATCCTCCGGAGCAGCCTACCGAGGCTGGGTCCTCCGGAGGCTAGGTAGGCTGCGTCCTCGGAAGTACGCAGCCTGCGAATTGAGACGCAGCCCTAACGTTAGTAAGTTAGCAGCTAACGTTACAGTTTAGCTAGCTGCTAACGTTAACCAGCAACTTTACATCAGTGGAAGAGGCAGAATTTAACATGATTTCCAATCGATTTGCTTTGTCAACACATCTTACATTATGTTACAGGAATTTGCTGGGTTTATTAAAATGAAGATGCCAGACTTTTGCTATGACATAATAGTATTACATGATTGTTGTTGACTCAAATCTTTTATAATTTTGCATTAGTTTCATTTGGACAACTTAAAGATGGTGTTGTGCCAAACATTTTCAACTTTCCAGCTCATCTTCAAAGGGCATGTGTATCATTGAAATTTAATCACATATTGATATACCAATCTTATACACCGTGAATTGTTGTTGGTCACTTTTGTTTTTGTTTCTGCAGGTTATATAATGTGTAAGCAGGAGGAGAAGATCTTCCATCCCCGTTTGCTGACATTCCTGCGCTAGTACATGACCACAGCTACCTTCCTGTCCGCTTTGATGGCCTTGTGGACAACGCTCTCTTGTACATTATACAGAAGCTCAATAAAACCTTCCTTTTCAAAGGGCATTAGCCAAGCTATGTTTTTTGGGTCATTTTTTAAATCTCTGTCTTCCATGTGTATACCATCACAGTAGTGTAGGTGGGGATTTCAACATGCTACATCTATATATACTTGTGAAGGGGACTATTGCACCAATTTTAATAGCAAATAAATGTCACTTTTATAATGGTTTAAAAATAAGAACTTTTGTGTGATTACCCCTGATATATAATCCAAATAGTCTACATGAAACTTCAAAGTGTTACCTTTAATTTGAAACCTGGATTATGCTTCTACACCAAGAGGTTGCCACACAATAAGCCTTTTTTGTCAGTATTTCATATTTTATTATAACAATAATATTCATATTATAAAAGTATGTATGTAAATATAAATAAATTAGGACTGTGAAATAATTAATCACACCCAAATAAAAGTGTTTATTTATATATATATATATGTATATATATATACATATATGTATATATATGTATATATATATACATATATGTATATATGTATATATATATATATATACATATATGTATATATATATATATATACATATTTATATATATATATATATATAAATATATATATATATATACATATTAAAATATATATATAAATATGTATATATACATATTTTTATTTATATATATATGCATATTTATATATATATATATATATACATATTTATATATATATATATATATATATATATATAGGTATCTATATCTATATAGATATCTATATAGATATAGATATCTATAGATATATCTATATATCATGTTGCCATTCAGTACACTGAGTTTTAATAGCATATATTGATTTAACATAAATACCTTGTGCATGTGTATATTTATTGCACCTGTATGTTCTATTCAATGTTCTTTTCATATGAAATTCCATGGTTATAATTATTCATAAGTGTGCAGTGTCATAACTACATGTCTGACTTTTGTTTAACAAATCAAACAGTTAGACAATAGGGGGTTTTCAGTGACGTCACTGGCCAGCTTCCGGTCCGCCATCTTGGGTGGCATATTATCGTATATCATATATATCATGTCGCGAATGGATAAGTACGCCAGCACGCTAGAGCCACCAGATCATGGAACATATCTGAGGAAATGTTCCGTGATCGACCATATGGACCCCTATGCCCTCCACGGTGCCTTGTTTAGCACTAATCCAGATGATTGGCCAAATGTAGAGCATGGTGACATAGTTCATTACCCGGTGTTCAGTGAAAACCCTCTGCACACTCTTGAGGAAATGAGAGCGTACAAGGGTCTAGAGGCTCACAACCAGTTCACATCTGGTTGGGTACGAGATGTCGAAGTGATGTACATGAAGGAAATCGCCATCATACGTGGACGGTTGAGTTTTAATAAGATGGTAAAAATGTAAACAATCCGACGCAGGGCTCGCTATGCTAGGTGGCTAACGGCCGGCGGTGCGCGAACAGTTCCAAAGCTACAAGTCCTTGGAGTCTCATCTGCAGTTTACGAATGGATGGGTTCAGGAGCTGCAGCTCATAAAGCCAGCAAACAGTGCTAACCGTTAGTGCTAACAACCACTCAGGCATGTAATGTACTTTTAACTAGCTGCTATGTGTTTCAAAGGTTTGGTTAGTAACGTTAACTGCCAAACCTCCCTAAACCCTCCGGGTTTCTCACATATTTGAGCCTTTTCCCGCTGGTTGAAATCAAGTTAAGGTGAAATTAATCAAATTAAAACACGGCTGAGAGAGGGAGTCCAGTACGCGGTAGTCATAGGCAGTAGTCTGAGTAGCGGCGGCGGAGGCAGTCAACATTGCGGCCACGGAAAGTAATACGTCATGACGCCCAAGCCCTATTATTAATATATTCTTACATGTTTTAAATGCTTGACAGTTAATTACCTGTGACAAAGTGAGCACTGCAGACTCTGGCGTATTCCAGCTTAACACCGTCCAAATCGGACCTGGATATCCGTGTCAGCCATAGGTGACGGCGTTGTTCAGATAGCTGTTTTGTTTTTTCACATTGATTCACGATTACGGCTGGTATGCGATAGAAAGAGCGTTGATCTCCACCTCCACGGGCCGTGCAACCAACAATTACACACGATTTCACCATTTTTCACTGTCAATACTGCCTAAGGCTGCCACCCAATAAGGCAGCGGCGGACGCGCTGAGTAGTCACGTGAGCGTGACGTCACCTGAAAACCCCCTATTGAGGAAGTTAAGGTTTTTTAAGTACATGCGCCTTTAAAACACAATGTTACGAATGAGCGAGCTGCCTGTGGCAAGATGGCCGCCACGTGCGGACGTCGACCCCCATTGGCCAGCAGCGCGGACGAGACATCTAGCCTTTATTATGGATATCTATGGTTCTGAACCCCACCCCAGACACAACTCCACCAATCATTGATCTAATGACCTAACCCACACATCAGAGTGCGAAATACGGGGGGGTCCGGGGGGGGGGGGTCGACTGTTCTCTCTGTGCTGCTATTTTGCCCAGTACAGCATGTAATTTGATGTGAAGGGTGTATTTCGTTTATGTACATATAGTACTGTTTCATGTTTTGTTTGGAGGTTTATTGCAAGAAAGGTCACCGAGAAGAGAAGTTTAAAAAGACGGTAGTATACGCGCTAACTAGCCGCTAGCATACACGCTAACTAGCCGTTAGTGATGCCGCTAGCTAGCGGCTAATGTTAACATGTTGTTTGTATCATTATGTGTTTCTGTACATATTCAGGGAATATGTTGAGTTTATTATTTAGGAGGATTGTGTCTGTTTATTTGGAATTGTGCCTGTTTACACAAAGACTTATGCACATTATTTCTTTGTTGGAGTTTTACCATTCATTAATCCAGCCAATAAATCCAAAGAAAAGGCTTACAGTGTGGTTATTGGAAATGATGGTTATCTACCTGCTAAGCTAAGAGTGAGGGCAGGACATAAATTATGTTTTTGTCGCTAATGGTCACTAAAATGTTTTTAAGCTCAACATGTCCATTATTAAAATTCAAAACCTTTATTCACAAATATGCTCTGTTTTTAATGCAGGGAGAGAGACACAGCGCTGATGATCACTCCTCTTAAACGGTTTATTGACGCCTAAATTAACTTAAAATGCAGAAATCTGCCGGCAGAATATGCAGTTTGGATTATTTAGATGAAAAACACCTACCAGCTGCCGCGGTGAACCGCTGCTGATGAAGGGATCCATACTGTCGGCGCCCCGCTGGTATGTGGGGGTCTGAGCGGCTCCGACAGAAAAAATATTGAAGGCAGGATAATAATCTGAATGAACTGACGGCACTGATTACGTTTTCAGGTGTATTTTCTCACTTAAACGCATATTAAAACTACTTTATTCCCACTGATCACAGCAAATATAGCTGCAAGGCAGAGAAAGGATAGTGAAGCTCCGCCCAACGCGCCTCAGACACACTTTTGCACCGCGCAGCCAGAGCAGCAAAGCTGCGCGTCAGAAGTAACTGGTACAAGCAGCAAAAAGGAAGCAGCAGACGCGATTTTGCTGCTTTTGCTGCGTGAACGTAGCATAACTGCACAAAGATTGCCACTGTGCTAGCAACGAGAATGCTTTTAACTGGGGGCGTGTAGCAGTTCTCGCCGTAAAGCAAGACTGACTCTCAGGAGACTTCTGAGCCTGTGGGTGCGGGTCGATGCTCCTGCAGTTGCAAGTGCAGTATTTCCCCCACAGACCACCAGGGCGGCCGAGAATACCTTTGTTCAACCTGAAATGACTCATTTAGTCATCCATAACGTTATGGAACACATTAATTAACTGAAAAATGTTGCATAGTGTCCCTTTAAAGCAGGACATGTGCGTGCATGAAAGAGACAGACAGTCTTTGTGCATATGTGTGTTTTCATAGACTGACTGTCTGTTCAGGCTTTTGCCCGCTCCACCAGATTCACAGAAAGCTTCATCCACCAAGCTGTCAGGAAGCTGAGCCCCCCCCATAGGAAAGCAAAATCCAAGAAGAGATCTCATTGTTGTTTCTTTCATTTCTCCTAGACACAAATGAGCTATTTTTGATACTAAGGTGAGACCAAAGGTTTTTTCTCCTGCTTCTCAAATTCAACTCAGGAGAAACAATCACACATAATCTCATGTTTGATCAAAACAAGAGATCTCTATATGATCTGAAATATGTCTAATTTCAGCCTCCTAAACATGAGACCATGAGATCAAAGAAAGAGCTCAAAGAAAACTCAGCTATGACTCCCAAGATCTCATTATTCTTCTCAAATATGTCTCAGTTTTCTCATAGTGACCTCAGAATAAACAACCAGAGTGTGTCTTACTCTGATCAAAAGAAGAGATCTCTAAATGATATTAAATAAGTCTCATTTAAGTCTTCCGAAAATGGATAAGAGAAGCTCCATGAAATCTCATAGAGTTACTTGCATGAGTATTTTGATTTTACTGGACATACTACATTTCAAATTCTGCATTGTAATTATTGTATTATATTACTGTAAGTTCCTTACCTTGTAACTTACAAGAAAACAAGAAAGAAAATAATGCACTTTTAAATTCCAAGTTTTCCAATTTATTAATAAAATAATAAAAGTCAACATAACTAGACAACCAACCGTTTCAGTATTATGTTTAGAGATTAATGCAAATTCATTAAGGATGCATGTCATTACTGTACAGAAATCATACAGAAAAAAGAAAAAAAAAATGTGGTTAAGAAACATGAATCCTCAGTGCACATACAGTGAGAATGAACTATATTTCAAATAATTTGTAAGTAAGGTAGTAATAATGGAAATAAAATATTCACTGGGCCAAAGACGAGAGCGGGCTGGGTCGGACGTCTAGAGCAGCTGATTGGAGGTTTGAATTTCAAACTGACACTTTGAGCGGGACAGTCCAGTCGGGACCAATTAGGTCTGCAGTCTCTGAAGTGGCACCTGTTGACATTGTGCAGTGGAAGTTGTCTGGAGTGAAGGTAAGTTTTGAACTTCTTACATATAAGTTAGTTTTGTAACCGTCGACAGCATTATACATTGATATGCTTGATAAAAATGCACGGATATCAGTAGTCAATTTATTTTAATTTTGGGCGATGAATTTTGAACGACCATGCAGTCTCGAATCAAGCTAGCTACTAACATTACAAGTAGCATGGTTTCCTTTGATTTTTAGCACACTTGGAAGTTGGTATCAATGTTGTGTTTGTGAAAATGTCCATATAAATTAACCTTTTAAGTAAGAGCGCCCACTGTACAAAGGGCTGCGTGAGATGCGTGCTGCATAGACATATGAAGCTAGTAAGCTAACATGTAGCATACCAAAATGATGCTAACCACACAAACAAGGTGTCATATGAAAGTAGAGACTCTGCTGCGTCACCAGTTTTCTGTCTTTTTGTCACGCACTCCCGCCACGCCATGTATTTCATTTTTCACGCTAAAAAATATTTAATACATTTCTCTGTTCTGTTTAAAAGCTTGTGACCATGGTGAAGTTAGTTTCAGGTTGGATATTCGATACTGCTGACTCTACTGTACGCGACTACAGTATGTCTGACTAACCAACCTGAAACTAACTTCACCATGGTCATTAACAGCGGTGACGGTAAGAAAGCCGGTGAATCAGATCAATAAGACGTCAGTTTATGATTGGTTTACAGCGGTTACATTCAACAGCACAAGACATCTAGAAGTAGAGTCTTTTATTGATGAGTAAAGACAGTTTAGTTATTTGAAGAAACATGATCTGAAGAAGACATTTTTAGTTTAATAAGTCCAATATGGACTGACTATATATATGTAAAAATGTATGTATATGTAGTGTTTGAGTGTGTGTAATTTTCACTGTTCTCTGCACTTTGCATGAAATCATAGTCATATCAATATTGAGATATTTGGGTTCAATATCCAGATGCGATCATTTGGCCATGAAGCCTAGAGGGTTTGGTTTGTCTTGGATTTCTTATCTTGTATGTGATATATGAAAGTATTAGATTGCTAACATCATGCTTTTTAAACTGCCATTTACAGAATGACATCTGGATCCAACTCAAAAAGACAGAGGTTACCTTCAACCAAAATGAAAGATCATGTACAGCTGGGAACTGAAGAGGAAGAGGAGGCAGCTGGTGAGTTATTGTTAATTTATTTACTGTTATTTTTTACTTTTAACTTATCAATTGGTAATTAAAGGAAAGTATAAGTAGAATAGCAGATTTTTAAAGATCCCCTACATGCTAAACTGTATACAGTATAAACTACTTTAATAATAATTTAGGTCAAATTGACAATCAATTAATATATATATTTAATATATAATAATATAAATTTAGCTGCTAGACTCAAGATGTGTCTTAATTCACTGTCAAGCAGCGGCGGCACCAGAAAATTATTATTGGGGGGGCAATGGCCACAACAAATAAATAATACTATAATAGATATAGATTTACTGTTCCCGGGCTAATACACTACATATTGTGAAATGCACATTACTAAATGTTTATCATATAACAAACACAAGCACATTTAACTACTTGTATTTAATGAATCAACAAATGCCAAACAAGGTTAAAAAAACAATACAAATCATAGCCACCACAGAGAACATTTGTGGATTCACTAGAGCAGAGGTCTTCAACAGGGGGTCCGTGACCCCTAGGGTGTCCGCGGAGGTACTGCATGGGGGTCGCGAAACTTGGTTGATTTATTTTTTATTTTTTTTATATTCCTTCCTGAATTGAAATGTCTTTAAATCCACATTAACATGAATTGAAGACTGTAGTAAACAGATAAATGGAGGCAGAAGATGTATTTCAGTCATCAATGCACACATTCAGCGACACACAGGAGCTCTTTCAAGCTGGACACCGTTTCATTTACAACACCTGTCCCATCAACCAGGAATCAGAAATACTTTAATAATCCTAGGGAAGGATTACTTTAGTTACATTACTCCATCTGTAATAGAGTGACTATAGGACCGGTTGATATAACACAATTTCATACAATATATATATTTAGGGGGTCCCCGCTCCATCTTGTCATCAGTTTGGGGGTCCTTGGCCTGGAAAACGTTGAAGAACCCTGCACTATACTCTTACCACTGTCTCTTAACTCACTAAATCTTTTTTCTCTCTCCTTCTGTTCTCCTCTCCTTCACTCCACACCTCTCTTCCTCTCCTCTTCCCCTCTCTTCTTCTCTCAGTGTACAGTATGTGCATTGGAAACAAGCTGGCTGCTCATCTCAGAGGGCTAACCATAAATAAATCTGAAATCTTTAAGTTTCAAAAAGTTATGTAAATGAAAACTCAATATAAAAGCTGGATTTATATCGATATTATAGGACATATCTTGTGTTCTTTTGAAATGTACTGTTGTGAAATATGACATGTTAACTGTGACATGGTTTTTGTTTTATTTTAGGTCACTTTGCATTTGTCACTTTTGAGGATGGCTACACTGCCAAAATCTTTAAAACATGTGACATTCTGGATGCGAATGACAGCTCCATTGGACAGTTGGATGTCTTGAGGCCAGGAGAAAGGGTCCTAGCCAGATGGAGTGATGGGAGATTTTACAGCGCCACTGTGAATTATATTGGGCCAAATACAGGCATGCAAAAAAAACCCAAAAAGGACATAACAAAGAATATCCCTGCAGATGTATATTATCGCCAGCACTCCTCCCCCAAGTTGACTGATGTCCACTCTTCAACAAATGTCAGCGCCCACTTTTTGCCATCGCCTCCTGTCCAGGGGCCTCCTTCCCAAGGCCACGCTCTGCCTTCGCCTCCTTCCCAAGGCCACGCTCTGCCTTCGCCTCCTTCCCAAGGCCACGCTCTGCCATCGCCTCCTTCCCAAGGCCACGCTCTGCCTTCGCCTCCTTCCCAAGGCCACGCTCTGCCATCGCCTCCTTCCCAAGGCCACGCTCTGCCTTCGCCTCCTTCCCAAGGCCACGCTCTGCCATCGCCTCCTTCCCAAGGCCCCGCTCTGCCTTCGCCTCCTTCCCAAGGCCACGCTCTGCCATCGCCTCCTTCCCAAGGCCACGCTCTGCCTTCGCCTCCTTCCCAAGGCCACGCTCTGCCTTCGCCTCCTTCCCAAGGCCACGCTCTGCCTTCGCCTCCTTCCCAAGGCCACGCTCTGCCATCGCCTCCTTCCCAAGGCCACGCTCTGCCTTCGCCTCCTTCCCAAGGCCACGCTCTGCCTTCGCCTCCTTCCCAAGGCCACGCTCTGCCTTCGCCTCCTTCCCAAGGCCACGCTCTGCCTTCGCCTCCTTCCCAAGGCCACGCTCTGCCTTCGCCTCCTTCCCAAGGCCACGCTCTGCCATCGCCTCCTTCCCAAGGCCACGCTCTGCCTTCGCCTCCTTCCCAAGGCCACGCTCTGCCATCTCCTCACACCCTCAAACAGTACACTACCCTGTACCCTCCGAAACGGCCTAAGCCACTCCACTTCAATGTGGATTCGCCAGTGCAATGTGAGTCGCAGGCACACAGTTCAACCAATATTCTGATTCCTTCCACAACCAAGATGATGCTAGTTCAGACTTCTCGCCCTTAGACAGATGAAAATCTGAGCACAAGTTCATCTTCTTGTGCAAGCACCCTGATAGTTGACAGAAGCCCTCAAAGTGAATATGGAGAACCCATTGAGGATGTAGCACAGAGTGACAGAAGGTCCTGGCAGCCATGTCAGAGGTGTGGTCCAGAGTTGAGAAAACTTGAAAAAGAGAAGAAGAGGATGGAGGACATTCTCTGCAGCATAAGTAAGTCTATAATGTTAACTCTATTGTGGTTAATAGTACCTTTTGATAACCAAGGGTGTATACTGTCATTAAGAGCTGTACATCAACACTTCTTTTATCCTTTTTGTTTTTCAGAGCCAGAAGACATCAGAGTGGCTCGAGGATTTCTTAAAAATGTTGCTCTGTACCAGGAGAGCCCTGCAGCCTTGATCCACCCGTCACAGAAGGCTCTTCAGGAGCTCTTTCCCAATAGTGGCCTGTTCCTGTCATCTTTCAAGCTTGCCTCCATAATGCACCAATGTGACCATGACAGCCTTCGACTTTTCCATCTCCTTTTTGAACACTTCTTCACCGCAGAGGAGTGCACCAATGCAGTGGCTTTCGGACGACATGGCAAGATACCAGAGGGGAAGCAGCTGCTTGACCAAAGCAAAGTTGATGGAATTCTGAGTGAGTAGTTTTTCTGGTGTAATGACTGCAATGTTCTAGCTACTTTCTAGTATTTTGCCTGCTTGATTTGTTGTACACTAGTTACTTGATTGTTGTTGTTTTTTTTTGAGTAAATATATTTTTAATATGATTAGATTATGAAAGTCTACAGTGGCCGACAAGGGTCAAACGGACAGCAACGGCCCAATACGTCTCAGTTTGAGAAAACAGCTTCAAGTACAGAAACGATGCAAAATCACAAAATCAAACACAAGTCTAAACGACGTACAAAACGAGGAACGTGTTGCAAATAAAAAAACGCATCATCAAAAATGCATCATCATCAAACGCACTGCAAATGGAGAAACGATCTGTAAACCGAGAAAAGATCTGCAAACGAAAAACGCTGCATGCTCCAAACCTGCAGGGGGAGCCCTCAGCGTAACAGCTCAATAGAGAGACACACGGGATGGAGAGAGACAGAACAGCTGACTAAATCACAACGGTGTATGAAAATACAGCAGGAACCGCTTATAGTGATCACGGATATAGTAATCAGCTGCTTTAGGATCCAGAGGACAGAATCATTTCTATACAAATGCTGTTTAAATAATTTGGTTATAGTGATCAAGAAATCCACTTATAGTTTCATTTTTGGGAATTTTATGAATGAAAACATGCAAAAACTATTTTAAAACTACGTGTATTTTATTTTTTACTCGCAGCAGGACACAGCGCAGCTGTCCCATCCAGAGCTGAGGAATGCAGTTCACATTTTAAAGACTGGTCTCCTGCATGTTGGTTTTAAAAACTTTGACCTTTTACATGGTTTTGAAAAAGAAGTGAACTTGGTGTTAGGCAAAAGTAATTAAATTTGCATGATGCTTCTCAAAAGAAGCATTTAAAACGACTGAGTTTAAAATCAGAATAAAATTCAGTCAATGCTGAAGCTGTTTCCATTTTTCTCTTTGAAAAACGATACAAATGGCATTTAGATAATGTTATGCATAAAAAATGAAGTGAAACCATAAAATTCAGTTATAGTAATCAACTGCTTATTGTGATCATATTGACTCCAGACCAACGTGATCACTATAAGCGGTTTCCACTGTACAGCGGGAACGGTAATATGACTTTTACTTGATTTTATATATATGTTTATATATGTTTCCATGTAGATTAGCCTGCTTGATATAGGTATGGGAGACTGTGATAAGAGGGCTTTTTAATGTATTATTAAAACAGGTGTTTTATATCAAGCAGGCTAATCTACATGCAAACATGTATATACATATATATATATAAAATCAAGTAAAAGTCACATTACCGTTCCTGCTGTATTTTCATACACCGTTGTGATTTAGTCAGCTGTTCTGTCTCTCTCCATCCCGTGTGTCTCTCTATTGAGCTGTTACGCTGAGGGCTCCCCCTGCAGGTTTGGAGCATGCAGCGTTTTTCGTTTGCAGATCTTTTCTTGGTTTACAGATCGTTTCTCCATTTGCAGTGCGTTTGATGATGATGCATTTTTGATGATGCGTGTTTTCATTTGCAACACGTTCCTCGTTTTGTACCTCGTTTAGACTTGTTTGATTTTGTGATTTTGCATCGTTTCTGTACTTGAAGCTGTTTTCTCAAACTGAGACGTATTGGGCCGTTGCTGTCCGTTTGACCCTTGTCGGCCACCGTAAAAGTCAAATAAGAATAATACTGAATGTAGCTCCTGGTGTGTTGAGAGATGCACAGGAAGGCTAAGATGGATATAAACAGTCCTTTATTTTAACCCTTTGATACACTGGCACTGCAAACCCATTCTAATGCACAAGATGGCGGTGCGCAACGATGGAGAACTGGAAACCAGTAGAGGAGGCCAAGCTTAAAAAGGCCCTCATAAATAAATGCCGTCACAGGTCAGTACAGTGACTGGCTTTACAGGCATAATGTTTACAACAGCCCCTTGTTCACCAGTGTGCCCTCTTGTTCAGCAGTTGTGAATTTTTTCACTGTTTATTGACATGTTGTTACACCAGTGGTTCTCAATTGGGATAATGTGATTGCTGTCACTTTTACAATGCATGGCCTGGTTCACTCTTGTAAAATGGTATGCACACTGGTATGCGTGTTGAATTAATGCAAAATAAATGAGGCTAAAGTTCATTCACTGTTGTTTCTTATTTCTTCCATTTTAATCTCAATTTTCTCTTACCTTAGTCTCAAAGTCATTCTGACATTATCTCAGTTTTTCTCCTAAGGGGAGGGGTTTAGGAGCAATAATTCAGATTGAGGTGATCTCAAGAAGACAGGCAATTGAGATCTGTATTTTAACTCTTTAGTGCTCCAACAGGCTTTTTAGGAGCAATAAGCAAGACATGAATGAAATAAAAAAGATGCAATGATGAGATCTTATCTATGACTATCATTTCTCCTACAAGTCTCAAAAAGTCATTCTCACAATATCTCAATTTTGCTCCTAAGGGGGGGTTTAGGAGCAATAATTCAGATTGAGGTGATCTCAAAAAGATACACAATTCAGATTGAAGAAATCTCATAAAGATATTCAATTGAGATCTCCGTACTGTCTTGAGAGATCAAGAAAAGACTATCCTGAGCAAAAAAGTTTTCCTCCGGGCCAAAGAAAAATCACTCCGGACAAACTGTCTCCTGCACTACTATTAACACTATATTTATTTACTGTTCTTTTGCACTGTTACTGTTACAAATGCTATATCTTACATAATTGGTAATAATATTTTTTTTTCTGCTGCCATTACTATCTGTCTTTTTGCACTAGCATAAGTATTGCATATTTTATATTATTGAACATTTTATATTTTATTGTGAAATTGAATGTTTAAATTTTAGTATTAGGAACTGATCTTATCTGTTGTGCCTGTGCACTTTATCGGTTTCATTGTTGGTGAATGAGCAACGTCCTCTCGAGTCCTTGTATGTCTGGTGAATGTGAAGAATTGACATTAAAGCTGACTGACTTTGAAATGTTATAGGCCTACTGCATATTGAGAAAATTTAGATCAGTATTACGCAACAATCGGGAGATGGGGACCCCCCCCCAAATATTGACAGGTATTTCGCACACTGCCACACATACAAACAAGAACCCAAACAAAGGATTCTCTGGGGCCACAGTAGGCATACGTCCCTACTGACCTGCCTAAACACCCAACCAATTCATCCCTAGGAGGACACCATCCCGCATAACACTAACCATAGCCTCCTAACAGCACCTTCTATATACCACACATTCGCCCACTCCAAAAGACCAGCGCCAGCAGAGACCTCACTTAAGGACCCATCCTGCCCCCAGGTTACCCTGGCCATCCCAAGCCAGCACCTCCTTAAGGACCTCTCGTACCCATGGTTTTCAAGTAATGTCAGCTTAAGAAGCCTGCCGCCTTAGGCCAAAATGAGCCTGCTAGCCCCCTGAGTGCAGGTACCAAACACACCTTAATGCTCCATCCATGCCAAATCACCAGAAGACAGGCAAACAGGCAGACCCATACCAAAAGCTGTGAAGCATCTGGGCTAGCTGGTCGTATCTCACATGCCATGCCATCCAGCCTAACCCCCTCAAGGAAGAAGGCAAACTCTCAATCACCTTAACCAATCCCCAAATTTGCACCCCCATCTCGGCAGACAAACTAGATCCTCAAGCAAAGAGATGAAAAACCAAGGCTAGAGAGTCTCAGGAGACCCTAAAAACTCTGTCTGGCAAAGATCATCCCCAAGGACTCATGGTCCGCTTCCACCCTCCGGCTCAATCACAGAGGACAGTGGTTTGAAAAGACCTTATGTCAGCCCCCTTGTCCTGATATGTAGTGTTGACATGGGCATAAGCATTGAAGGCAAAGTTAGTGCCCCTGACATCTCCACATTATTGCCCTACATGTAAATGCCATTATAATGTTGATGAATGATACAGGCTAAGTTGCTTAAAGCTGAAGTCTGTAAGTTTTTAAAAATCTATTTTTTGTCATATTGGCTAAAACTGTCCCTATGCCCAGACAGCAGTACATGTGATATGTAACCTGTGAAAAAAACTGCTTCAATTGGTCCCGCCTACTGCCTGTATTGCAATCTGGAAAGAATATTTCGGGACTAGACAAAACAACCAATCACAGCCAGAGGAGCATCTGATGGAGTGTCAATCACAGCTCACACACGCTGAATCCCACCCCCTCCCTCTCACCGCTGAACCTGCCGCCGGGCTGCCGCAGTCAGGAGGACGCGCGTGGAAGTCATGGCGGAGCGACAGCCACCAGCGAAAGAGAAACTGCCCTTACTGTCCCTGCCGACAACTGCTTACACGGCAAAGACTTCATAAAAGAAGATGTCAATGGAAGAGCTGCCTCGTACGCTGCTTGGACGCTTCTGGTCGCATGCAGTAGCCACGCAGATGCTGTGAGAGGGGTGGAGATTGGAGGTGGGGCATGAGTGAAGCAGAGAGGGTAGGGGAGTGTTTTTCTGTTTTTCTTCAAATTTTCAGTCGAAGTCTGCTCTCTTCTCAATGTAACAGACTGCAGCTTTAAATAAAACAAAAAAGGTATTAATATTGGGTAATAGGCCACCACCAGAAGATGAAGACCCCCTGATAATCCACTCCACAAGGTTATACTTAGTGGTTGTGATAGTCCTGTAATCCCCATCCTGCGATGGGGAGTAAAGAACAGATGAATTATGTTCTCCGAGGGAGCCAGCTCACCTACAGGCCCCAATAGGCACCCTGTTCCCCTTCTTGAACCACCAGGCACTGGGGGCAGACCACTACTTAGACCTGGGCTCCCAAACCCCCTCCCTCTTGCACCTGCTCAACCTCCAAATCTCCTCCTAGCTTCACTACTCTGCCCACCAACTGAGGTAGAGACCACCAGCCCTCAGCAAAGAGACATCAGCCATGGGGCAGAGATGCAACAGAGAACCCCTCCACTCCCATTGATTTACTTTCTTTTAAGTAGAAAGAACGTTATATGCGACTTTGTACTTCCGTAAAAATTCAAAAAATATCCACTGGACTTGGTTTCCAAGATTTGAAGACGTTTCCCCACCTCTCCAGGAAGCTTTCTCATTTCAAATGTCTGGATCCGCAATGAGTTTGAGTCTTATATAGACAAAGCCTTGTATCGCTTGGAAACATGCAAATGTGATGTTTTTGCGTTTAATTTTCTCATTGCTGTCTTCTGTTGCATGTCTTTTGGATTTACTTGCTGATTTGATAAAAGCCCATTTTGGATATCCACAGTTTTGGAGAGCATCTTTGTTGTGTTTCTGTTCTTTGTGCTTCCCATCTGTTTTAGTGGGGACATGTTCTGCCCGGTGTTGTAAGGTTCTGATGACTGAGAGTTTGTGTTCCAGTGGGTGGTGTGATTCAAAAAGAAGATACTGGTCTGTGTGAGTAGGTTTCCTGTACACTTCAATGTTTAGGCTTCCATCTCCTTCTATGCTCACCAGACAGTCCAGAAATGGTAGTTTGTTGTCCTTGGCATCCTCTCTTGTGAATTTGAGGTGTTGGTCAACAGAGTTGATGTGTTTTGTGAAAGCTTCCAATTCCTCTAGCTGGATTTTGACGATTTTGCTGGATTTTGCTGTTGTTCTGGCCTTTTTCAACATGTTAACTGATTTCAGTGAGTCCCCCAGTTTTGCTGACATACCACTTATGTTCTTATATCTATCTAGTATCAGTCACCACTTTATCTTACACTTCATTAAAGGTATAGTGAAAGATTTTTCGCTAATTTTGAAAAGACCTGCCCTCTCCACAAAAAAAAATGCACATTTACCGGCTAGGGTACAGGGTTGTGCCAAAAGCCCATTACTCCCTGTGCTCGTTCTGTTTAAAAGTTGCTGTGTGCATCGATCATAGAAGCTTAATTTCGAAAAGAAGATTTGCAATTTTTACACTATTTCAGACTCACCATTGGTAAATGAAAATTGGGACAAGCACATAGGATGGCCTGACGTAAACAAATCACCAGAATATTTGACAATTAGGAGGACCATCTGTGTTTGGAGGACAATAACCGATACGTCATTGTCTGGGACCTTCTGTGTGACAACCGCTGGTTCCAGAGGTCGGTTGGCAGTCTACCAGCTGGAACCAACCCTTACTCTCTGGGCTTGGACTGAACTATAAGGCCAGGTTAGTGACTCATATGTTTTTATCAACCTCCAGAAAGATGTAGTCCTTTTCCCTTTTCAGATATTTAACAGAGGAATTTAGATATTGAGGGTCCTATTTACAATTTTATCCAATAATTTCTTCTCAGAGAATTCCCCTTGTCTCCTTGAAAGTCATACACTGGATTTCAAGAGATGGTCTTGCCTCACCCTATAGTGGGCCATGTTAACTTAGCAAAAATACTTGTTTTACCCAGGTTCCGATACCATTTTTCAAATATTCCTTATCATTAATCGGCCAAACGTCACCTAGAACTGGGAAAGGACAATGTTTCTATATGGGAAAAAACCTTTTCTAAAGACAGGTTTTAAGTCAGTGCGATGTGTTTTATTATGTGTTTTTTCTTTGTGTTTTGTCAAGGACTTTGTAATTTTATCTGTAGGTGAAGCAATCAATCAATAACTGAATTGCTTCTATATTTACATAGGCTCCCTACTGATTTAACACACTTAGTGACAAAAGTTCTTACACCATAGATGAACTTGTTTTATTAAAAGAGAGCATTACACAAAAATGTCCACATTTAACTTTGAGAATAAATAAAAATAATTTCCTTCACTTTGCATTTGAAAAAAGCTACTTGATTACAAAACAAAGCTTTTATTTTTTTATCCACCTATTTTTTTATATACTTCAGTTCTTTAATTCCAGTTCTATCAATGACAAGAAAAAAAAGCAGAAAAAATGTAATGTCAAAAAACATTCAGCTGAAAAACTCAAAACCGAAATATGTTATAACACCATAGAACGGACAGATATATATGAAAACATATATGAAAAATGCAGCACTGATTCTGTTTGGTGCTTAATAGCAGATACAAGTTGCGTTTGCCAAATATAGTCAATTTCAAATGTATTTTCTTCTCTGCCCTTTTAACTTACTAAATAGCAAATTCATGTATTGCAAGTACCGTAGTAAAAAATATCAGCATAAAAAACATACAGCAGACTATATATTGCAATGTACATATTTATTTCATCGTTACGCCTGTCATAGTTTAAAAAACGTAACAAAAGCTTTTATGTATTTAGTTGGAATGATTATACAATTTAAGATTGTTCTTAGCTTTTCATAAGAGTTTTAAGCTGACAGAGGACAGGAGGACATTTGTGTGTTTAAAGCTAAGAAGTTGCACTTGCACTTATATCTGGTGTTTGAGGATTTATGGAGTCCTGTTGTCCATGGTGCTTTTTTAAGCAAATGATACAAAATGCATAGAGAAGTGGATTGATGCAACTATTTACAAAAGCTAGTGCTCCAGTAATATTCCATGTTGTTTTGCAAAATTTTAACAGAAAGTCATTCTTCAAACAAATAGCTGCCACGCCCAGCAGATTCAGGGCTTGATACGGGACCCACAGGACAAAAAAGCAGGCGATGATACTGGTGACAATTTGGGTTGTTTGATGATTTTTAAAAAGGGCTCCTTGACTAACCCTTCTTTGGATACTAACATAAGCAAATGCCACTAAAGATATAGAAGCCAACCCCACTGTGGCCTCTATCAGTAGCAATGCTACTCTTTGGGCATCAGAAGAGTTTTCTGGTCGGCAATATGTCACTTTCTGATCCGTTACCAGCCTTCGAACCACCAAACTGGGGATGGAGATGAGAACAGCAACCAGCCAAAGCAGAACCAGTATCAGTCTTCCTGGTACCTGTTTGCAGTTCCTGCGGTGGACCACCACAACATAGCGCTGGACGCTAACTGCGGTCACAGTCAGCATGCTGCCATAAACACTGCAATACGCAAGCCCTGTTAAAAGTTTACAGATTCCCATCCCAAATGGCCAGCTGTAGATTAAATTGTAAATCCAAGGTGGAAGAGTCATCAGGCAGAGCAGGTCAGAAACGGCCAGATTGCACATCAACTGTCGGCTCAAGCTGGACATTTTCTGCCAGTTAGGCTTGAGAAGAATCACAGCTATGTTTCCAGGAACTCCCAGAATAAAGCAGAAGGACAGCACCACTGCCGGGATGAGAACTCTGGACGTCCAAGATGGAGGAGAAGGATCTTGTGGAGTAGAAAAGTAAGAAGGCGCCACAGTGAAATTAGGTTGATTCATCTTGACTGAGAAAGTTGTTGTCTGAGCAGCTGATGCTGCCAAATGGGGCAAAATGCAGCAAAGGAAGTGGGTTTTCACAGAGGAACTGAAAAAATAGCATTTCATGTTTGTGCATGGCAGCATCATTGTGCTTGTTGTGGCCATATATAGGAATCACCCACCCTAAATTAAAACGCTCTTCGGCTTTTGTAGGACAATAAAAAGCATGATTAAAGTATTTAATCCAAAATTTAAAGTATGTAATCCAATTATTTTGATTGCACTTTTATTCTTGGATTCTCTAGATAACTTCAAAAAAGATAAGAAAAAAACCAGAAGCTTATAAAAATGTAATTTGGTTCACATGATTGTCTCGTCTATTTTTATTTATTTGTCTATAATGGAAAAATAGAATATAGAATTTTGTTAAAAATCCAAAGAAAAGCAAAAATATGCCATTAAAATTACTTTGAGAAAAAACCTTGGTGTCTATCAAAAGTTGTACATTAGCAACTTCTCAAATGCCACACTCTGGTGTTGACTATGCAATTGGTGTGGTTTCCCAGAATGCACATGAGGTTTATCAGAAACCAGCTCCCCCTCCCACCTGTTTTCGGTCAAGTTTATTAGAAACCTTTGTTGTTATGCATACTTAAAAGTAAACAGGATTCAGCAAGCAATTGAGGGTACTTTTTAGCTTTAAAAGCTTAGCGCCTCTCAAGAGCCACTTTGAGAAATAATTAGCAGACAAAAGAGCGGTAAAAACTCTGTTTATATTCTTTGCAAAAATTTACTCTTGTTACCAGAGTGGGTTAGACTCTGCCTGGGCTGCACTTTGCTTTGTCCTGTTTGTGAACAGGATATTAAGGTGTAGTCATGAAGGTCACTGTGTCTGATTTGGGTAGCTCATGGCCTAATTTTTGTATTTTTTTTATATTATTGGTTTTGGTCTGCCTTTTCACCCACTGACTTTCAATGTCATGCAGTGGAGCAGCTCACAGCCAAGAGTGAACCTGCATAACAGTCAGCTACTCTAAGTTAGAGGTCATTGCTTAAGTATCTTGGTGTCTTGATCTGAGAGATGAGGGCTGGACAGGAGATGGATAGACAGGAAAACCCCCAACCATCTCACCCCAAAAAAAGAAAAGGTCTAAGCATAGAAATTACAAAAAAATTAATACTGTCTTTGCATCAACAGCTACAACCGATTGGTTTCAACCTCATTCTCTTGGCACTCATTGAAGGTTAGTGACTCACAGATTCATAATCATCTTCCGTCAGATTATATCTGCAGATCTGGTTTTAAATAAACTCTTTTGAATAATCCAACTTTTTGTCTTGCCTTGAAATGAGTCCTCTGTTCCAATAGTATTTTATTATTGGGCATGTATGACATTTTTTTCCTGACTAGAGAAACTAAGTGATTTCGCTTTGAATATTTTTTATTTTTCAAAAGTCATCAGTTACAACTGTGTTATATTGCAAGTGTACAAGTGTCAGTGGTGATGGTGGTGGGTTTGGGTTTGCAAGGAGGCTCAGTCTGATAGATTGCTGTAGAGTCACTAGCAAAATTCAAGTGGATTGCATTAGCTGTCTTCACATGCCTGTCCAAGAGGAGTGTGTCCTTCAGGTTAATGACTCAATGCAATCAGCTGGGTTCCCTTGGATAGAATACATTGAACCACTCTGACTGTATGATCTAATCAAATTGTCTATGTAAAGTGCCTAGAGATTACATGTGTTGTCATTTGTCCCTATGTAAATTGACTGAATTGAAATTAAAGTTGGTCAGTTAGACCAGGCCCAACTGCAAATTGTACAGCCGATGCAATACCTGCCAAATACTTTCTACTAAACAGTGCACAATTGCTTTTGTTGGAGGCACTGTAATGAATTCTCAAGGTTTGTCATCATTTGAGACTTTCCCATGCAGAGAGATAATGTTCTGCAACCAGTTGCAATTCTGCATCCCCTCCTCTCAAGATTCACCAACATTTCAAAGCTTGTCTACACACAGAGAGATTCAGGAGAGGCTAGCTCTCTAAAATTTGGAAATGGAGAGGAATAAGAGAATAAACTAAAAAACTAAATGTAACAATTACAGTTTAAGAAAATGTATAGTATTCCCTGATAATGTGTGACTGAGGCCGGCACCCAGGAAAAGGAGGTAATCTCAGGCTGCTGCTGTTGTACTGTGTTCTCCCACACATTAGTAAAGTCCCTGTGGGCTAAATGAATGAAGTTTTTGAGCTGCCAAAATTTCCCTATTTATGCAAAACTAAACCATTAAATCGATAATAGAAAGCAGACCATGATAGATAGATAGATAGATAGTCACATGATTGTTCATTTCATTCATCCTACTGGGATGACACTCCCTCTGAGAAAACAACAGCATGTAGATTGGATACATGTTGCACTAAGAATGTTTGCTGTCTTCGTGTTAGTGTTCTTATACTCAGCTAAGGAACTGTTCAAACTGATAAAGAGGTATTCGTCCTATAAAAAAATATTTGTTTCAATACCAAGAAGCAGAGTATTCACTGGATTTGATTTTTGACTTTTTACAGGTAGGCAAACTTACTTTTTGTTTCTTGTAATGTTGTAATGAACTTAAAGGAAAAATCAAGCCTAATAGTATTCATAGTAAAAGAGAAACCCATAATTTTCCCTTTTTTAATATATACATATATATGTATATAGATTACAGCAGATTATAGATAGATAGATGGATAGATAGATAGATAGATAGATAGATAGATAGATATTTTAAATAGATAATGCTTATCTTTTAGTATGGTCTCTAATCCTGTGCAACTCTTAAATTCACCTTTAGGGATTCCCATCCAAAAAATTAAATGAGGACTTTCATATTTTAAAAATACCATGTAGTGTTTTGTAATCTCCATAAGTCTCCACTTTACAATCGATGTCCGTTGGGCTAATGGCTATAAATAACAATTTGACTCCATCTGCTGGTAAAAAGTGGTACTGGGACTTTGACAAAATTGACAAAATGTTTGGATTTCCAGTAGCTGTGTCAAAATAGAATATAATAAATATTAAAAGTGACAAATAATTTGAAATAACACAAAATTAATGAAAGCTATGCGGGTGATTGTTAACATTTTACAAACCTGACTTTGTAAAGGTAATTGTTGAGAATGATACTTCTCTTCAAGTTGGTGGAACTAATGGTTTTTATGTCTTTTTCAGAGTGATGGGCCTTAAACTCATGTTTATCCTGCTCTTTGCAGCCGATCTAGCAGTTTTGGGGCTTTTTGGAGATGATGGAGAAAGTATTTCAAACAGGTGGACCCGGCAGACCCTGCCAAGGCTGTTGGTTAAACACAAAGCCTCTCTGGACAACAGTTTGTTCAGGGGACAGAGAGGGGAAAAAGTGGAAGCAAGAAACAGTACACTCTGTGGAATAGAGTGCCAGGGCAGTCTGTCATCGGTCAACAAGACTGAACAACAGAGGATCCTTGGATATGAAACGTTGTATAATAATAATGGCACACGAGTGCATACAGATGTAAGCTTGCATTGGATGAACGAGGCCCCAGGAGGGGCTACTTCAAGAACAGACCTTCATATTCGCAGGAAACGACAAGTTTATGGGGGAGACGGACGGTTTGTAATCTCAGATCCAAACTTCATCACTAACTACCCATTCTCCACGGCAGTACGCATTTCCACTGGTTGCTCTGGAGTTCTTGTTTCTCCCAAACATGTGTTAACAGCAGCACACTGTATCCATGATGGCAGGGACTACTTGCAGAGTACCAGGAGCCTTAGAGTTGGGTTGTTACAACTCAAACCTGAAAGGAGAAGATTCAGACAAAAGAGGGGAAGAAGACGAAGAGGTGGTAGGATACAAGATAATATAGATTTGAGGGGAGGGAAGGACAAGACTACAGTTGGAGGACTGAGAAGAGGAGAAGAAAGGAGAAGAAGCAAATTAAGAAAGAGCACTGATGAGGGAGAAGCTGTCTTTGGGGAAAAAAGAGTTTGAGAGAAAAGATAGGAAGAAACACAGTCTATGTCGTGTGCAGCGCCATGTAGCACCAGGAAAGCAGGCTGTCTTTCGATGGTCACAAATAAAGCAAACTCAGATTCCTCGAGGATGGATCCACACCAATACCTCCACCGATTCAATGTATCTTGACTTTGATTATGCCCTCCTTGAGCTGAAACACCCTGTCAAGCACAAGCACATGGAGTTGGGGGTGGCGCCAACTTTACCATCTTTTACACGAATTCACTTCTCAGGTTATGACACAGACAAAAGCCTGTCAGACGGGAGTGGAAATCGGAATGTGGTTTATCGCTTCTGCTCAGTGACAAAGGAGTCAGACGATTTGATGTATCAGCACTGTGATGCTGAACGTGGTGCAGCAGGTGCAGGGGTGTATATCCGTCTAAGAATGAAACCCAAACATAAGGGTGGGAAATGGACTTGGCAAAGGAGGGTTATTGGGGTGTTTTCAGGCCATCAGTGGGTGGAGGTGGATCGGGGTGAGCAAAGGGACTTCAATGTGGCAGTCAGGATCACACCTCGCAAATACGCCCAGATCTGCCACTGGATGTATGACAATTCAGCTTTCTGTACTGAGGTTTAAGTTCATAGTTTGATCGATTGACATAAGAAAGAGATGTGTTCACTCTATCAGACACACAAAGACCAGGGATGAGGTATATAGTGTTAGCTCAGCAAATATGAAGCACAGGGGAACATTTTGCATTGTGAAACAGGAGCGTAACACTGAGCATCCTTTTTCTTTCCTCAACAGAGTGTTTTACCAAAGTTCAGTTTATTCTTATATCCTGCTTTAAGTCATGATACTATTGCTATAGCGTTGTGTTAGGAAGAATCAGCAAATGTTTTTCTGTATTACAACTCTTACTAAGCCTCTTTGTGTTTTTCAGACTTCAGCATTTGTTTTTAAAATACAGATTTCAATAAAACAAGGATCTATAAAAAAAATAAGGAGTTTTTAATGTAGTAATGTAATCTTATCTATATATTTTATGGTATGGAATACTTGTACACAGACACTGATATTTGCTTATGTGCAAAACAAATGTTTGACAAGCATTTGACTAACATTTTGATCAGTTCATTGCATGCTCAGTACATCTGTTCTCGTTTTGACATTGCAGAATTTTAATTTCTCTTGGCTTCTTTGGAAAATGGAAGCCCCATTATTTTTGATGTGTTCCCTGTACAATAAGTATTATTTTAATATTTTTGTTCATTTATAATATCTGTTGTTTGTTTTGATTGAAACCATCTTTAAACACCTGCATGCAGTTTTTTGTGTCTTTCTTTTTCAGATACAGCAATTTGCTTGAACTAAATTAATGCACAAAATAAGATAAAACTATGGAAGTTTATATGACACTAAAAAGCAGAGAAACAAATGATATGGATAAAAATAAACTTTACTTTTCAATAGTTTTTTTGTCAATATGCCTCACAGTCATTTTTCTCTTTCTTTAAATTTTTTTTTGTTTTGCAAATACATTATTCTTTTGAGGAAACACATGAGCAGAAACATATACCTCATCATAAAAGTTCCTGAAGTGATTATTCACATGATATACCACAATTTTACTTAAAGTAGGAGTACAAAACCAGCACAAACATGAGAAAAAAGTTTCAATCATTGCGGTTCCTTTATTTCTGTTTCTCAGTTACCTAAGTGAAACATAATAGATACATTAATTATACACAAGCCAATGTTTTCACTGCTTTTTTCCCTGTTCCAGCTAATACAAACTCAACATTAAGAATATTACATCAGCCCAATAATAAAAAAATAAATAAGTTTAATGTGTGGATTGATATTCACAGAAATTACTTGTAATTTGACAATATGGATGAGCAGAGTGCATAGAGCAACATAGAGACAATACACAGGATTATATGTAATTAATTTCTTGAAATATCTTGGTATATGAAAAATTAGCAAATAAGTAGGTTTTTACATGACTTGATGTACCTCTTAGAACTAACTCAAAGACTCCATCAGTAACTTAGATTCTGTTTTTGAAACATCTTTATTTCTCATAAAAAATATCTTTATAAATAAATCCTGATGTCTGGCTGCTGTACTTAGGTTCAGTGTTTTGGTATTTTTGAACTTCTGTCTCTATGGCTGCTTCTTTTTTCAGCAAACTGTTCAAATTTCTTAATAATTAAAGGCACACAATAGAGGATTTAGGCAGCTGTTTACAAATATAGTTATATAAAAATATAACATAAATATAAATGTTTCTTATGCCTATGTAAAAAACAGAACAGCTCCATAGCACATTTATGGAGTCCAGACAACAACAAAAAAAATCCCAATGATGTTAGTTACCACCCGAGGTGTCTGTGGATTGTTAAAAAAGGCTGCCCAGTTCACATACCTCTGCAGAGAAATGTAAGTAAGTACTATGATAACAAATAGCAAAAGAAAAGGCAGTAGAGCAACCCAAACTATCTGACAAATTGATGATGTGTCTTCAGCTTTCGAATCACCAAAACAGGGATGGACAGTATAACAATGGCCACCACAGAAGGCCTGTGTGTGACATAAAAGAGAATAAATCTATCAGCTGTCAGATCCATGCACATTATAATATTGACTTCAACTGTTCATTTTTAAGTTTACAGTTGTTAATATTATTAAATGACAAGCAACTCCTTAAATGATGATGTTTTCAATTAAGAGGAATTTATTTGATCCACTATCATTATGGATCAGGGATGGATCAATTAGATTTGGGAGGAGTTTTGTAATTGGGCATATTACCCACCTGTGGGAGTGTCACTGGTAGAGAGTGGGTGAGTTGGCTGCTATATTTTTTTTAATGCTATACAAATTGCTGTAATCCAGGTTTGACAAGTTATATTTTGGGTATGTTGTTTATACCTTTGATGTGAATAAAGTTCACATCAGCACCGTATTGATCACAGCGGATTCATTTTTTTTGAACGAGTACATCAGACAAGGAACTGGGTGGGCCCAATATGAAGTACACCCCTCTTTTAATCTACGCTCTGGATCACCCATAATTCCAAGTCATATTGTAAAAAATAAAATACTCAAATACATCGTTCTTTTAGGATCTATATTGCGGTTTGAAACATATATTAGTGTATTTTTTACCAACTGTCTAAAGAACTATACACAGTTATTAACATAGTAATTAAAAGTTCCACTGTCTCCTCTGCTATTGGTGTCATGTTTAAATGGCTTACCATCATGTGAAATCTGCCATGTGTTGGGGTATAAGTAAGGTCCAGTCAGTCAACCTAGTCTAAGGTGGGTTTAAAAGGAATTTTTCACATAATTACATCTGCAAAGAGACGTCCTATTCCCCAATTGTGTAGGGGTCCTACCAGGTGTCAGTGACGGGCCCCCTAAGAGGTCGGGGGCCCCTAAGCAACTGCAGTCTGCTTACTGATATTTACACCTTTGGCCCGACCTCAGCCTCTTAGCAGCTTTTTCTTTGTTTCCTGAAGCTGCTGGAATTATGTGAAGAAAACATGTTATGGATAGCAAAAGGATCAGCAGATAAAAGAAGGACTTTTTAAAAATTATTTATTTATTATGAATAAAAAATGTAAAAAAAAAAAAGACTACAGAGGATCAAAGTTAAGCGGCCCACCGACACATAATAGTATGTTAAACAACTTCTGGAGCAGCAGAGCAGAGTTTGAAGCAGGTAAGTGCACGCCGTGCACCTGTAATAAAAGTTGTAACACCAAACAAGGTGGATTGCTCAATGCTGGCTGCTTCTTCTTCTTATGTTTTTTATTGGCGGATGGCCACCAATTTAAGTTGCATTTACCACCACCTACCAGACTGGAATTTGGTCATCAATTATGTCAGAGGGAAGTTATCAATTCATACCTCAATGGTATGCACGAATGTGCATATTATCTATCAATCAATATATATACAAACTCACATATAAATTGTGTGTGTGTGTATATGCACATGCATACACACACATAATCTTACTTTAAATACCATTAAATAATCCAGTGTTTTTTTTTTAAATCTAATTAACTGATTTCTAGCAGAATTAGATTTACTTCATTAAAGGTTCCATCCATCCATCCAGCTGTCTACGGGCGCGAGGCAGAGTACACCCTGGACAGGTTGCCAGTCCATCGCAGGGCATCAATGAAAATCCATCTTTTTCTCTATTTAGTGTAGACTTTAAGTGCTGACATTCCTGAATATTTATCACATTCTAATAATTCATGTTCCACTGTTTCCATCTGATTACAGTAATTACAAGTCCCCATTTCATGTTTTCCTTTTCTGAAAAGAGAACTATTAAGTCCAGTATGGCAATTCTAAGTCGAGATATACCTCTTCTTTCCAACCTGCGCGTTCATGACGCTACGGAAGCCGGCAGACCAAACCAGATGAAAGTGCGCATTCAGCGTCTGCTCTGCCAATAATGCAAGCGTAGAAGAAGAAATGTGCTGTTTAACTGTGCAAAGAAAGAAACAACGAAAGAAAAATGTCTGAGGACTTCAGTGTTGAGGAAGAGCATGAGTTCTTTGCTGAGCTGAATGCGCACTTTCGTCTGGGTTGGTCTGCCGTGGTTTCCGTAGCGCCGTGAACGCGCTTTCAGGAAATCCTATACACTACTGTTTATGCTCTAAAAACATTCTAAATGACTTCGTTTCGAGTAAATTCTGGATGCTACCCACTCAGGACACTTGGAATACATTGGACGAGCAGTATGGAGGAATATTGAAACGTTTTTTGTGGACTTTTATGGACCTATCTGCCTCGGGCGCCATAGACCTCCATTATTTGAATGTCAGCAGACAGCAAGAAGCCTCCCAGATCTCCAGATGCATTTGAGATATCAAAAAAGTACTCCAGAGTGTTGATCAGCATGGGGGTGAGTAGAAAATGAAGGCTAATCATGTTTTGGGTGTACTATTCCTTTAAAATGCCGAACAACAAAAGGGTGGTGGAGCAGCAAACTTTACAGTTAAAGAAAAGGCTTCAAGGACAATTATCCTTTGATGCAGACTGTACTGCCTTCATGGATGGCCTTATTGCCAAAGGCTTTGCTCTACAGTGCCTGAAGAGGAACCACAATGTAGTGATGTGAGGGTGTGGTATATATTACATGATGGAATCTATCACCCCATGAAACAAAAGATAAGGGTTGTCTTTCCTTGTGGAGCCAGTTTTCAAGGCACATCTCTTAATGTAAAGTTGCTACAAGATCCAGATTCGACCATTTCACTAATCGTGTTGGTGACTCGGTTTAGAAGCTGCATAAAATTTGCAGGGGTTCATCTCAACTCTCACAGAAACGGATGAGGAGACTTTGATTCTGGAAAAGGAACACCAGTCAATACTGTATGATCCCAGGCATGCTCATTACAAGAATATTCAAAGAAAAGAAAAGGTTTGAGCAGAAATCGCCTGTGTGCTGGATGATGAGTTTTAATTTTGTTAGACTAAATAAGCATCCATTGCCTTATATTTTGGTCCTATGTAAAAACAAATCAGCTAAACAAGCTGTGCTTGGCACTGCATGCCAGTCATACACAACAATATCTGGCTACTGCAAAAAAAAAAAAAAATTCTAGTAAGTCAATTTTACTTTAATTGCACATTGTCTCAACCTGATCAGGTAAGTGATTATAAGCAAATTAAGACACCATATAAAATAAGAAGCTGTCATTTAAACTTCATAATATCCAATTGCTTTACTCTAAAGGATGAGAATACTTACAGGTTTGTTGCAAATGTGACAAATTAATGGCAGCCCTGCTACTCGGCCATGATCTCCCCCCATCGGTACATGGAGGTTTTATCAATCATTATAGCATGATAATCCTGGAAACCATATGAGTCAACTAAACCATTGAGCATTACAATGCCCGATTATTTCTACACAGGCCATATTTCATGGAACATGAATGCTCTGTCACCATGTGTTCAGTGTATAATAATGTTGGAGGCAGACCAGCTTTGAGTGTACAGAAGTAAAGGTAATTATAGATGCAAGGAACAACATAGCAGACCAGAGGTTTACAGGTGTTTTATTTGACTCTTTAATCCACAGCTGGATGCAGGTTTCACACCATTCTATCTTGCCATGGAACACTCCCTCCTGGAGAGTTGAAGTAAGTGCAGAAGACATCCCTGACAGCTCTGGCTTCAGCTAATCTGCGTCTTCCAGCCGTATTGCCAACAGGCCGCATCCTACGTCCATCCTCCTGGGCCTTGTCCAGGAGCAGCTGGTTCTCCCTTCTACTCAGCAGGAAGCTGTGGAGGATGCAAGCTGCCATCACCACAGAGTCCACATTATGAGGAAGCAGGTTTATCTTATGATGGAGTATTCTCCACCTTGATGCCAGAATACCAAAGGCATTGTGCCCTTCTACATGCCCAACACTTTCAGGTACTACTTCCCATTAAGATTAGGTGGAGGGCACAATTTCATTGGTTGATTGTTGATTATTATATCTATTTGATTTATGATTTATAGAGTAAATATTTCTGACTTCTCAATCACGCATCTTTTCTAAGTCGTTATTTGAAAGGAATACAATTGTTTTACAATTATACTGGAGAAGGAGAAATATAATATCACAATTTCAAGATAGAACTGTTTACCAATATATATCTCTGTAAGAGAAGCATCAGCTTCACTGCACTGGGAGTATCCGAAGCCCCTTTTGACCATCATAGTAATTAAAATTATGCTTTTTATAAATAAACAATTTTACCTTTGTTTATCTTTACCACAAATGTGTTGTATTGACATGCTGTCGAAAATTGCCTATGCTAAAAATTGATATTTAAAAATTGTCATGATTAGAACGTGTGACTCTGAAGAGGCGCAAAAACTGAGACAGTTGGATAATGAGAAAAAGTTTATTGAAAAAATGGAAATGGACAAGATAGGATTTCGGCTGTTCGGAGGTCTGGTGAGCTCTGCTGGAAAAGATAGGGAGGATGGTGAATAAACTGAGCTTTGGGATTTGTGAGAATTTGGGTTTTGATGGTGAACGCACGGAGGTGGCGGCTAGGGCTTGGTCTGGGGAAAGAAGTGCTGTTCGATGGTCCGGGTTGTTGGTGCAGGTCCAGATTCTCTCTCAGTGTTGGTTTGTTGGAGGGTGGACAGGCAGGCGAGCGCAGGCAGGAGGGCTGACAGATGGATCCGGGGTTCTTCTCTGGAAAGAGAACGTTCCAGGTTTCTCTCTGACTCTGATTCCAGGCTTGGGTTTCCAGGCCTTAAACTTGATGGCTTTCTGGAAGGAGATCACAGGGACAAGGTTAGGTTAGGTCTCACAGAAAACGAGGCCAACAAAGAGTTGATCTGTACCACGCAGAAGCGTAAACGAACTGATGCCCTCCTCCTAGTTTCAGCTCCTTATGAAGACTGGTAATTAGCTCTGATGGAATGCACCTGCCCGTCCAGCCCTGCAGAGGAGAGGGAGAAACAAAACACAAACCTGCACCTAGACCACAGAGTATGACAGCACCCCCCCCTTAACGGACGCCCCCTGGCAGCCGTCCAGCAGATGAGGCCTCAAAGTCATCAATAAGAGTCGGATCTAAAATAAAAGAACGAGGAACCCAGGAACGTTCCTCGGGACCATACCCCTCCCAGTCCACCAGGAACTGGCGTCCACGACCCCGACGTCTGGAAGCCAAAATCCTTCGGACAGTAAAAGCAGGATGGCCATCCACAACCCGGGCGGGTGGAGGGGGCCTGGTAGGAGGGCTCAACTGGCTGGAGATGACAGGTTTAATCTGGGAAACGTGGAAAGTGGGGTGAACACGAAGATGAGGAGGAAGCTTGAGGCGAACAGCAGTGGGACTGATGATGCGGTCAATGGTGAATAGGCCAAGGAACCTGGGAGCCATTTTCTTAGAGACTGCCTTCAATGGAAAGTCTTTAGCTGAAAGCCATACCTTCTGTCCAGGGGTGTAAGTGGGTGCAAGAAGGCGTTTACGGTCAGCAATGTTCTTGTTCTGGATGGTGCGTTCAAGTGCTGCTTGGGTCTGCTCCCAAAACCTACGACAACGGAGGAGATGAGACCTGACTGACGGGAGGGCGGATTCAGGAAAAGATGTGGGGAGCAGTGAAGGTTGGTAGCCGAGCGATGCTTCTACGGGGAGACTCCGGTAGCAGTTGAAACATGAGAGTTGTGGGAATACTCCACCCAGGCTAACTGTTGGCTCCATCACTGCATGAAAAGTGAGATTTTCGTCCCCGTAAACTCCCGCAGATCTCCCTGATTTTCGTCAGTTTCCGACAATTTGCAACCCGCGCTTGTCGCCGTTTGTCAGTGCCACAAATTGTCGGGAACGGACTCTGACGTATGTGGAGAGCGATCGCTGTACTAATGGCCCTAATTAGCATATGAATGCAGCGAACCCGCGCGGCTGGCCAGGTCTGGCTTGAATAACCTACTCAGTATTGGCTGAAACCACTATTCTCAAACAAGTAAAATCGCTCGTGATTGGCAGCAAAACCACACGTGGCCAGGCTAGGCTTTAATTTTCTTACTGAATATTGGACGGAACCACTTAAACAAGTAAAATCGCTCGTGATTGGTTGGCATATATATATATATTTACATATATATTTACATAAATATATAAGTAAATATATATATACATATACAAATATATATTTATTTATTTATTCATATATTTATTCATTCATATGTTGTGTATTTATGTTATCCTACACTACTACACAACTATTAGGCTACCATCAAGGACATGAATGAATTTATACAGGAAATGAACATTTGCCAGGAAGATGTTTATGCAAAGAAAGAGCTTTATTAAAACAAACACAACTATATACAACGCGAGGATCTGCCCACACATGCGTATCCAAAAATTACAACTCCGTGAACTGTCCGTTTGCCTCCCCGGGGTTGGAGGTAACTGGCAGCATTCCCTCTGAGGCAGGTCCGATGTGCAGACGCCTACTGTGCGTGGCTCTGTACTTCGGCATCGCTTCTAACAGGGACTGCAGCTTAACACAGAGTTCAGAGAGATCCGGCCTACGAAATGACGGCGGCCGTACAATCCATCCGCCAACGACGCCATCTTCTTCGTCAGACATGAGGTCGACGGTGGCGGACTTCCAGAGTTCGACTTCCTCATGAGCTAGCACACTCTGCCTCGATTCCAGCAGCTGTAAAAAAAAAAAAAAAAAAAAAAAACAATGAATCAGCACTATGCGATGGGATGCACTGCGTATGGACACAACACATCTATCAACGCACCTGAAAAATAGTCACCAAATAAAGTCTTTATGAGGAGAGATTAGGCTGTGAAAACAAAATGTACAGTTATGATCGGTATCCATCCGTATCTATTTCCTTTTACCGCAGAATGAAAGCATATTCTTTAACTCTTACCCTTGCTCCGGTTCATAGCGCCTGCAATTTGTCTCCGAGTTGTGAAGACGGCATACTGCTTCCTGTGAAACACAAAAAATACACTTTAATAAAGCTTGTTCTTTCAAGGCTACTATTAGCCGTAGCTTAGGCTAGGCTGCTTTTAGCTTAGCAGGCAGTAATCGAACATTTATTTACTGCTAGCTTCTCTTCTTTGAGTTCGTCTCTCCCGCACAGTTGTTCGACATTTTAAGTTTGTTTCAGTAACAATAATAATGAAAGAAAGGGAAAAAAAACTTAATGGTCCATGAAAAAAATATACAGATAACACAAGACAGAGTAATAAAAGATATCTGGTAAAAGACAGTAACAAAAAATCAATTACAATGACAAGTTGCAACTGTTATAAAAGCGATTTTACTTGGTGTATTTTGTTTAAATTTTTGATCAATTAATTAGAAGGGGAAGGGCATGTTTTGGCTAAAAGACACAGCTTTTTCTTTGTTCTGTACATTTTCAAATGTCAATCGAAGCTTCTGCAGTTGTAGTTGCATCCTGTGTTTGTGAAATTCTTATCCGTTGTAAATTTTCCTGGTTTTGACAAACAATGCACATTTTCTGAGAAGTAAAGGCATACAGCAGTGGATTAAAGCAATTATTTAGAAATGCAAGGGCTTTGACAATGTCCCATATATCTATACAAAACTCCAACAGACTTTTATTATTGAAGCTTATAGATCCCAAGGCCAACATGTTTATAGCATGAAGAGGAGTCCAAAGTACAAAGTTACTTATAACAATACTAGTTAGTAGCCTGGTTGTCTGTGGATAATTGAAAAAGGCTGCCTGGGTAACTTTACTGTGGAGGCAAATGTAGGAATAGGCAACCACAAAAATGGAAGCAAATCCAGATGTGGTCTCTAACAGTAGCACTGCCACTCCCTGAGCTTTGGATGAAAACTGAGGGTAGCAGTACGTCCAGTCCTTGTTAGTTTCCAGTTGTTCAAACACCAAAGCAGGGATAGACAGGATCATAGCAACAATCCAAAGCAGAACCATCAACAGTCTTTGATGTACCTGAATCCACATCCGTCGTTGCACTACCACAATGTAGCGCTGCACACTTAAAGCCGTCACAATCAACAGGCTTCCATAAAGGCTACAGTACACAAGATAACCCAGAAGCTTACAAGGCACCTCGCCGAATGTCCAGCTTTGTAGCAAAGTGTAAATCCACATGGGGAGAGTCAGCAGAGATAGCAGGTCAGAAACTGCCAGATTCAGCATCAAACACCGACTCAAGTGAGACATGTTCTGCCAGTTAGGCTTCAGAATAATCACAGCAATGTTACCAGGAATTCCCAGGAGAAAGCAAAAGGACAAAACCACCGCGGGGATCAACCCACTTGATTTCCAGTTACGAGGGGGTAGAAGTACTTGAGTAGACACATTGGTGTTAGGATCCATGGTGCAGTTGGCTGTAAAAGCTGTGCACTGAGTAGTAAAAAGGTAGTTAATGAGCTGTCAAGGAAGTAAAGTGGTCAGTGAAACAGGAATTGAAAAAAGGCCAAACCAATAAAAAAGGGGCTGGAACATCCAGCCTCATCTTTTGTTAGCAATAGGAAATGCTCAGTCCGATGTTGTTGGCACGAAAAACAGATGAAAACCTGATAAATACACTCAAACTCATTTGTGATTTTAACATTTGCAATCCTTTAGCTATGAATTACCTGACTACCATAGCCTTCTAGAAGATAACCAGAAGACAACTTTTCTATCATTGTATGCTCAGTTTTGGTTACACATCTGTTACTATTACTATTTCTAATGTCCTTTTTTTGTAGAGTTTTTCTTAACTACATTTTATCATCATCGTCCAGCATATGAAAAACAGAAATGATTTTCCTTTTTCCATCTCGTATTTATATCTTGTAGAAATGATAAGGTGGGTGCAAGCCCCAGTTGATCAGCAAATCAAATGTCGAAAGTGTTATATTACTCACCTTTAGTACGATGCAACGCTTTTTGTGCTATATTTTTGTCCTACTCTACAGCAGTTTCTGCATTGCGTGAGTGTTATATGAGAGATACACTATATTGCCAAAAGTATTTGCTCACCTGCCTTGACTCACATATGAGCTTAAGTGACATCCCGTTCCTAATCCATAGGGTTCAATATGACGTCGGTCCACCCTTTGCAGCTAGAACAGCTTCAACTCTTCTGGGAAGGCTGTCCACAAGGTTTAGGAGTGTGTTTATGGGAATTTTTGACCATTCTTCCAGAAGCGCATTTGTGAGGTTGCACACTGATGTTGGACGAGAAGGCCTGGCTCTCAGTCTCCGCTCTAATTCATCCCAAAGGTGTTCTATCGGGTTGAGGTCAGGACTCTGTGCAGGCCAGTCAAGTTCATCCACACCAGACTCTGTCATCCATGTCTTTATGGACCTTGCTTTGTGCACTGGTGCACAGTCATGTTGGAAGAGGAAGGGGCCAGCTCCAAACTGTTCCCACAAAGTTGGGAGCATGGAATTGTCCAAAATGTCTTGGGATACTGAAGCATTCAGAGTTCCTTTCACTGGAACTAAGGGGCCAAGCCCAGCTCCTGAAAAACAACCCCACACCATAATCCCCCCTCCAACAAACTTTACACTTGGCACAATGCAGTCAGACAAGTACCGTTCTCCTGGCAACCGCCAAACCCAGACCCGTCCATCAGATTGCCAGATGGAGAAGCGCGATTCGTCACTCCAGAGAACGCGTCTCCACTGCTCTAGAGTCCAGTGGCGGCGTGCTTTACACCACCGCATCCGACGCTTTGCATTGCACTTGGTGATGTATGGCTTGGATGCAGCTGCTCGACCATGGAAACCCATTCCATGAAGCTCTCTGCGCACTGTTCTTGAGCTAATCTGAAGGCCACATGAAGTTTGGAGGTCTGTAGTGATTGACTCTGCAGAAAGTTGGCGACCTCTTCGCACTATGCGCGTCAGCATCCGCTGACCCCGCTCCGTCAGTTTACGTGGCCTACCACTTCGTGGCTGAGTTGCTGTCGTTCCCAAACACTTCCATTTTCTTATAATACAGCTGACAGTTGACTGTGGAATATTTAGGAGCGAGGAAATTTCACGACTGGATTTGTTGCACAGGTGGCATCCTATCACAGTTCCACGCTGGAATTCACTGAGCTCCTGAGAGCGACCCATTCTTTCACAAATGTTTGTAAAAACAGTCTGCATGCCTAGGTGCTTGAATTTATACACCTGTGGCCATGGAAGTGATTGGAACACCTGATTCCAATAATTTGGATGGGTGAGCAAATACTTTTGGCAATATAGTGTACCTCCACAGGAGAATCCCCTGCTCATGGAAACTGCATTATTGGTCTTTTATTTTACTTTTGAACTAATAGTTAATACTTTAGTAGTTAAAACAAACCATTTCAGTGCCTTGTAAGGTTTTCATAGCCATTGAAACTTTTTCTTTTTTGTCTAACAACATCTTTATTTAGACCATTTGTGTCAGTACTTTGTAATCCAACCTTTACACTTACATCTGCAGTTTATTAGAATATATCTCTACCAGCTTTTTAATTCTATAGAATTATTTAGGTTTTACTCACAGGGTAAACTTTAGGGTTTGTCTGGCCAATCTAACAGTTAAAGGACCTCAGTTCTTGCCCTTTCAATTATAGCGTTGGCATTTGGCCAGCGATAATTGTCCTCTTATAAGGTATATTAAACCTGTGGCACTGTCTAAAAAAAAACTTGCTTGACTGGTTCTTCTTGTAGGAGGAGTGTCTATATGGGAATGAGTCATGGTTCTGTAGGTGATATGGAAAGCTGAACAGTGGCATTGGTTCTTGAAATGGTCTATCAAATCTGCCCCCTCCCCATATGAAATTTAAAAGTTTGGCAAACTTTACAAAATGCTTTCTCAGAATAACCTCATTTTGTGGTACGGTTCTCAGAATTATAACTTTTTGTGTCTATTATCTTGTTTGTGTTTGCCTGCAAAAGAGATGCATCACCTAACCATGGTGCTTCCACTACCATGCTTCACCACTTGCATAACTTGCATCCTGAGCACCTGAAATAGCTAGAAAAAGTTGTTTGAATAAATAAATGCTCAGAAATTCGGTATAAACAGTTGATATTTTTCTGTTTCCCCAATATAATAACAAAGAAAAAAATAACTTGATACAATTAGAGCTGTCTGGAAAACTTTGGGAGTATGAAGCTTATATAAGTGCTGTAACATACCACTTTATAACTGATTTTAAAAAAAAACTTCATCACAAAACAAAAATTATTTGACAAATAATTTCTTTCTCTATGAAACAATCAATTATTCTACCTTCAAAGAACTCAATGCCTTTAGTCTGTGCACCTCATTCAAACCAACATGTACTCTAAGCTGGAAGTAGAACTGACACTGAATTACCTGCAGGGAAATGGGAAGTTAAAATTTCCATGTTTGACAGAAATGTAAATGCAAAAAGGGAACATATTTGAAAGCATGTTAGAGCACTGTAGGCCACTCTGAGTAAGGGTTTGGGTTCTCAGGAAAAAATAGCTTTGCCTAGTCATTATGTGGTCAGTGTGATGAAAATGAAAAGCAAAAGATTGAAAATTATGAGAACACAGGCAGATGACGTATTAGTAAAATGATGTAAAATGAATCAGTTAAATACAGTAATAAATGCTTTATTTAGTCTCTTATTGAAATACATAGCAATAGTTTGTCCAGGTGGAAAAATTACGATACAAGGCACATTTGCATGTTTTAAAAGAGGTTTTGTTTAAAGAAAATCCCATATGTTTTTTTGATAACTTAAAATACATTCACAACAAGAACATAATTTTCACAAAGATCTTTCCTGTGTAGATGAAGCTCATCTGAGCCACCATGATTTTTAATTCAACAAGTGCTTAAACCCAAATCCTTTACAAGCTCCTCTAAAGAAAATTATATTTCATTCTGTAAATAGTAGGGTACACAAATATTCTTTCACCAATAGATGAAATGCTTGTTTTTGCTTGTCAACATGTATCATTATTACCATTATGATTCTGGATTGATCTCTGTTTCATAATTTCTAAACTTCTGCTACAACACATTAGCTTTTTTTGCAAACGCTGCACATTTTTCTAGAGTTAAAGGCATGCAATAGTTGATTTTGACAACTATTTACAAATGTCAATCCCCCAAAACTACCACAAGTCTTCCCACATAAACTTAACAGATGGTCATTCTTTAAACATACAGCTACCGCTCCCATTACATTTATCTTATTATTTGGAGCCCAGAGAACAAATAAACTGAATGATACTGCTTAAAACTGTTTTTGTGAGTGAACTAACCAGAGCAGCCCCTGCTGGAAGGTAGAACTAATCCACTCCTAATTTTTTGCATATCTCTTTTATATTCAAGTTTGCCCTCTCTGGCACATCACAACAAGATAGAACAGGATGGTCAATTCATTAACAGTAAGGAGCATTAATGCCGCACTACACAAGGTATGCTAGAAATGTTCAAGTCACGAGGGTGAATGTCCAGTATGAGAGTAATGAATGAATGAATCCAGGGTCAGCAGACAGAGAGGGTCAGAGATGGTCAGATTTAACATCAAGCATGACTTATTCTGCCTGTTAGGCTTGAGAAGAATCACTGAAGTGTTTCCAGGAGCTCCAAGTAGAAAGCAGAGAGAACTTTGCCGAATAAGACATAGTTAAAGTTTTAAATATGGACAGTCAAATAACTTTGAGATCAAAAAGGCAATATATTAAAAAGGACCATAAATGTGACAATGTCCTGTACAAGCTTGTGATTTTAACTGAGAGCTGTCAGATCCACAACATGCATGCAATGCTAAAGCTTCAAGGGGTACATTAATGACCAGGGCTTTCAAATTCCAATAAATTTCTTTTCAATACCTATCAGAAAACAAATACATCAGAGTATTGAAAATAGCAATTTGATAAAGATTTTTTAATCTATGGAAAAAGCTAATTCAAACCTCCATGACTCTTAATTAAAGATTAAATAAATACAAATCCTCTACATCCTGTTTTAAAGTATTCTATCTGTTGCTGTGCAGCATAGTTTGCAAAAATATTACATTACATATGAAGAATTTAGTCTTTTTTACTTACAGAAAAAAATTGAAATATATTAATATCATTATGGCTCTGCAATTACACTAATCTGTGGTTGTTTATTTCTAATTTTGTGCTGCAACTGCTTAATTGTTTTGCAAAACATGCTCATCTTTCTAGATGTGAAAGCATACAGGAGTGGATTCAGACAGCTATTTATAAATGTCACTGCTTTGTAAATATTTATGAGCTTTCTAAACAACTTTAACAAGGCATCATTCTTTAGACATACAGCTGCCACTCCCATTACATTTATGATATGATATGGAGCCCACAGAACAAAAAAACTGACAATGATACTGCTTAAAAGTTTTGTTGTCTGTGAATGGTTGAAAAAGGCAGTCTGATGAACTCTTCTGTAAAGGAAAACACATGACAATGCCACAAGGGAAATGGAAACAAATCCAAACACAGTCTCTGCAAGGAGAACAGCCACCTGCTGGAAGGCAGAAGAATAATGTGCTTCACAACTAATCCAGTGCTGATTTGTTCGCAGATTTCGAACCATCAAAGCAGGGATGGAAAGGATGATGGAAACCAGCCAGAGCATAAACAGCAGCATCCTCCTTTGTACCTGATGGCATCTTCTCTGACGCACAACAACAAGGTAGCGATGTATGCTCAATCCAGTCACAGTCAGCAGGCTACCATAAATGCTGCAGTAAACAAGGTATGACACAAGTTTACAAGTAATCAGGTCAAATGGCCAGCCAAAGAGATATGAGTAAATCCAAAGCGGAAGTGTCAAGAGACAGAGAAGGTCCGAAATGGCCAGATTCAGGATCAAACTCTGGCTAAGACTTGACAAATTCCTCCAGTTAGGCTTGAGAATAATCACTGTGATGTTTCCAGGAACTCCGAGTAGAAAACAGAGAGACAACACAAGTGCGGGGAACAGAATCTGTAGGTTCCAAGGCGATTGAGGTAGATCAGAAACATCAGAGACATTAGAAATAAGCCCAGTGAAATTGGATGCATCCATGATGAGTCGTGCTGGAACAATGTGCTCTGAGCAAATGGTTCTCTGAAAGTCACAGAAGCAAAATGCACTCATAAAGCAGCTCATATCCTGATGCAAATGAAGAGAGGATAGTTCTCCACAAAATGCTTTTGTGTAATCAGCTATCATATTTTGCATCCTGAATTCCCATGATCTATTTTCATATCATATTTCTTCTTTATTTTGTACATTTGACAAATTAATCTGCTATTTACTGATTTACTTAAAAAGTGAGGCCAAGAACAGGAAACAAACTATAAAATAATATAATGAGGGGCTGCTTTTTAAGAGAGAACAAAGTTTTTCAGTTTAGGAACCCTGTCAAACTACATTAATCATATATATGTTTTCCTGTGAAGGCTAAAAATATATGTATTTTTCCGGTGTGGGTGTATCTGCTGTTGCAATCTGTATACTATCTCGATGTAACATTTTATTTGATGTTTATTTGATGAAGCCTGGTCTGATTCGGAGAGACGGCATCCATCCCACTTTGGGTGGTGCAGCTCTTCTTTCTAGGAATCTGGCCACATTTATTAGTCCTCCAAAACCCTGACCACCCAGGGTGCAGACCAGGAAGCAGAGTTGTAGTTTAACACACATCTCTGCAGCTTCTCTACTGTTACCCACTCTTTACTCCATCCAGACAGTGTCTTGCCCACGACCAAAATCTAATAAATTAGCAAAGATTCCCAAAGGAGTAAATCATGATAATCTAATTAAAATCAAAATAACTCCAAGTGGGGAAAAAGTTAAAACAATTAAATGCGGTCTGTTTAACATAAGATCGCTTTCCTCTAAAAGTCTGCTAGTTAATGACTTGATTTGTGATAATCACATTGACTTGTTTTGCCTTACAGAAACCTGGCTGCAGCAAGAGGATTATGTGAGCATAAACGAGGCAACTCCTTCAGCTATTTAAATTTTCACATACCCAGAAGTTCTGGGCGAGGAGGAGGAGTAGCAACAATCTTCCAGTCTGACTTACTGATTACTCCCAAAACAGTTAATACCTACAACTCTTTTGAACATTTAACCCTTAATTTCCCTCATCCAAATTTCAAGGCAAGAAAACCTCTTCTTTTTGTAACTTTGTATCGTCCGCCAGGTCCTTACTCTGAATTTTTAGATGAGTTTTCAGAGTTCCTTTCTGATTTGGTATTAAATACTGACAGGGTCATCATAGTGGGAGATTTTAACATCCATGCTGACATTGAAGGCGATAGCTTAAGAGCAGCCTTTAATGCTATCTTAGACACTATTGGCTTTGTTCAAAATGTGAATAGTCCCACACATTCTCATCTTCATACTTTGGATCTTGTGCTGACATACGGCATAGAATGTGAAGAAATAACAGTATTTCCTCACAACCCTGTCCTCTTTATCAGATAGTGCAGTTATAAATTTTAAAGAATCGGCTTCACTTTCTCTCTCCTCTGTGTCGCTGAGCAGTGCTGCAGAGTGCAAAAGTATAGCTTATTCCCCTTCACAGGTTGATGATTTTGTTGATGGGGTTGCTAGTTCTCTGCGTACTGCCTTAGACAACGCAGCTCCTTTGAAAATGAAAACCGTTAAAAATAGAAAGCTTGCTCCTTGGTTTAATGCAGAGCTGCGTACTTTGAAGCAAAATGCTAGGAAACTGGAGAGAAAATATCGCTCCACAGGACTGTAGGAGTCCTTCCTAGTCTGGAAAAATTGTTTACTGCTGTATAAGAGGACCCTTTGTAAAGCAAGAGCAGCATACTTCTCCTCATTAATAGAGGAGAATAAGAATAATCCTAGATTTCTTTTTAATACAGTTGCCAAACTCACCCAGAGCCATAGCTCTGTTGAACCGTCCATTCCACCTGCTCTTAACAGCAATGATTTTATGGGATTCTTTATAAATAAGATTGATCTTATTAAAAATAAGATCATAAGCACTCCTCTATCCACGATTGTACCTGAGGTAGTCATGGAATCTGAACCGGGTTTAGACTGCTTTGATCCAGTTGAACTTTCTGAATTAGCAAAATTATTGTATTCATCTAGGCCTTCAACTTGTATGTTAGATCCAGTTCCAACCAGGTTATTTAGGGAGGTATTCCCTTTGATCTCCTCCTCCATTTTAGATGTGATTAATCTATCTCTGTTACAGGGATATGTACCTAAAGCTTTTAAGGTTGCTGTAATTAAACCTCTGCTTAAGAAACCGTCTCTTGACCCAGATGACTTGGTTAATTATAGACCTATATCCAATCTTCCTTTCTTATCCAACATTCTTGAGAAAGTAGTTGCCAAACAAGTTTGCGACCACTTACACCATAATGAACTTTTTGAAGAGTTTCAGTCTGGCTTTAGAGCTCATCATAGCACTGAAACAGCTCTGGTGAAAGTCACTAATGATATTCTCATGGCCTCAGATAATGGACTTGTATCTGTGCTCGTCCTGTTGGATCTTAGTGCTGCATTTGATACAGTTGACCATAATATTCTTTTAGAAAGACTTGAATATTTTGTTGGAATTAAAGGAACAGCACTAGACTGGTTTAAATCCTATCTATCTGATCGAATTCAGTTTGTTTATGTTAATGATAGATCTTCAACACACTCAAAGGTTACCTGTGGAGTACCACAGGGATCAGTGCTAGGACCAATTCTCTTTACTTTATACATGCTCCCAATTGGTAGAGTTATTAGACAGCATGGGATTAATTTCCACTGTTATGCTGATGATACCCAGCTATATCTGTCTATAAATCCAGATGAAGCTAACCCATTACATAGATTACAAGCATGTCTTGAAGACATAAAAACCTGGATGACTCTTAACTTTCTGCTTCTGAATGCAGACAAAACCGAAGTTATAGTCTTTGGACCAGAGTCTCTGAAAAAGAAGCTGATTAGCCAGTCACTTCATTTGGATGGGATTAAACTGATTTCAGATAATAAAGTAAAAAATCTTGGTGTTATTTTTGATCAGGACCTGTCATTTAAATCCCAGATCAAAGAGGTTTCTAGAATTTCCTTCTTTCATCTGAGGAACATTGCAAAAATTAGAAATCTCCTGTCCAGGGGTGATGCTGAGAAACTAGTCCATGCATTTGTTACTTCAAGGCTGGACTATTGTAATTCTTTACTATCAGGAAGTCCACAAACTGTAGTTAAAAGCCTTCAGCTGATCCAAAATGCTGCAGCCAGAGTTCTGATGAAAATTAAAAAGAGAGATCATATCTCTCCTATCCTGGCTTCTCTTCATTGGCTTCCTGTTAAATCAAGAATAGAATTTAAAATCCTCCTTCTCACATATAAAGCCTTAAATGGCCAAGCTCCATCTTATATCAGAGATCTGATTGTTCCTTATGTTCCTAACAGAGCACTTCGCTCTCAATCTGCAGGTTTACTAGTGGTTCCTAGAATTTATAAAAGTAGAATGGGAGGCAGATCTTTTAGTTATCAGGCTCCTCTCCTGTGGAACCAACTAGCAGTTTTAGTCCGTGAGGCAGACACTCTGTCTACTTTTAAGACTAGGCTTAAAACTTTCCTTTTTGATAAAGCTTATAGTTAGGGTGGCTCAGGTTATCCTGAGCTCTCTCTCTATATTTATGCTGCTATAGGCTTAGACTTTTGGAGGACATAGGGACCCCCATTTCATCATTCTGCTTCATTCTCTCTCGTGTTCTCCTATTCTGCAGAATCTGTTTGTTCAATCTCTAACCTTCTGCTCTCTCTGCTTTTCCTCAGAGTAGCTTTGCCTCGTCTGTTCCTGTTTGGCTGTGACGTCATCCAGGAAAGAAACATCAGCTGTGCTGCTTCCATCAACACCCTTGTTTGTAGATGTTGGAGATCGGCCTGTCTTCAGGTGTGGTCCTGTTTCTCTGGCCGTGGCTGGGTGGATGTGCTCTCTTCGTCCTCTGGAATGGGAGCTGCCTTGGAGCTCGTCTGCCTGGCTGTGTGTTTCCTGGACGGGGCCGCCTTTTACAGCTGCTTGTATCTCTGCTTCTGTCTCCTTGAACCCCAGTCGGCCTTGGCAGATGGCCGCTCACACTGAGCCTGGTTCTGCTGGAGGTTTCTTCCTGTTAAAAGGGAGTTTTTCCTCTCCACTGTCGCTACAAGCATGCTTAGTGTGAGGGATTGTATTTGAGTCAATGAGTCAATGCAATCAACTGGTTTTCCTTAGATAGAAAACTTTGTATCAATTTGACTGTATGATCTGGTTGAACTGTAAAGTGCCTTGAGATGACATGTGTTGTGAATTTGGCGCTATATAAATAAACTGAATTGAATTGAATTGAATTGATGTCTTGCTCTAATGCAACTATAACTTTTAATATATGTTTCATCACATGTATTTTTCTACAAAGTGTTATATAAGGCCTTGCCCTCAAAACTTAGCATGACATTGGATTTACACAAAAATGTCTATAAAAAAAAAAAAAAACACCAAATTTCACTACCTTTCTTAGTAAGAAACAAAAAAATCGCCAAAAACAGGCCACATGCATTAAAAATTATTTTGGGATGTATTTGCTGTTGCTTTGTTTTAATAAGCTTTTGTAATGGCACAAGATTTCATTGTATTAGGTTTTGCATTTAATTTTAAAGAACTTGTGTTGATGGTAGAAGATTCTGGCCACCTTACATAGCCTTTTTCAGCATATTCAAGGATTATTAATGGCGTTCACATGGATAAAGCTTATAGTAAGAGGTGCTCAGCTTATCCTGAGCTATCTCTATAGTTATGCTACTATAGTTTTAAACTGCCGGAGGACATAGGGACCCTTTTTCATCATTCTGCTTCATTCTGTCTCTATTCTCCCATTCTGCAGAAATTGTTAGGTCAATCTCTAATGTTATAAATATTGGCTGTCCTGCTGCCATCAAAATCTTTGTTTGTGGATGTTGGAGCTTTACCTGTTTTTCATTGTAGTCCTGTTTCTCTGACTGTGACTAACTGGATGTGCTCTCTTTCATCCTCTGACATGGGAGCTGGCTTGGAGCTCATCTGCCTGGCTGTGTGTTTCCTTGATTGGGCACCTGTGGAGCCTATTGTATTTCTGCTTCTTTCTGTATGCCTGCTTCTGTCTCCTCGAACCCCAACTGGCTTTGGCAGATGACCTCACACACTGACCCTGGTCTGCTGGAGGATTGTTCTTGTTAAAAGGGAAGGTTCTCTCCAGTGTCACTACAAGCGGTGTGAGGTATTGTCTTCAAGTCAATGACTCAATGCAATCAACAGGTCTTACTTAGATATAAAATTTTGAATCACTTTGACTGTATAATCTGGTTGAATTGTCTCCGTAAAGTGCCTTGAGATGACATGTGTTGTTAATTGGCACAATATAAATAACTTGAATTGGACTCAGTGGTGGTCAATAAAAAAATTATGCCTGATTCTCCTTGAACCACTTTAAAACTTTGAGCCTGATAAATGCTGGAACTGTGCTCTTAAAATATGCATTAGGGAAGAAAATCACTACTGACAGAATAAACTGGTCATTCAGTACATTTAAATAGTTAGCTGACATAATCCTTTTGGTTACTATTACTGAATATTGACCTGACACACTACAGGGAACACTGCAGGGACACCAGATGGTTGCACTGCCCCCACAGGCTTGTACAGTAGATAACAGGCATGACGAGTGCATCACTTCACTTACCCGTTTTCTTTCTATGATGCACCCATCATGGGCTTATCTTGGCTAAATCAGACTGCATTACTTTTGTTAAGTCCTCCAGAGTCTCATCTTTATGCCCCTGGCAAAAAGTAGACCTTTTTTTACTGTTGTCTTTTGAAACCACATAACTGTTCAGTCCAAATCATTTAATCACTTAAATATTTTATGTGTTGTGTGTGTGTGACAGACTTTAATTTTAACTTTTTTAAATATGTTATGGGCCTTAAGCCATGGTATTAATTTTGGACATTGGGGACCAAAGTCCATACTGGTAATAACCATGATCATTTGTGTAGGAGCATGCAGTTTTGTTTTGCTGTTAGACTCTCAGCTACAATTTCTGCAAAACTCTCTCCAAGAAACTCCCAAGATCCTGTCAACGAGGGGGGTGAGGTTGCTTGAGGACACTACAGCAGAGGGGAGTGAGGCAGAAATGAGTTCTTGTAGATTTAATGCAAACCGAGGCAAACATACAAAACACAAAAATACTGAGAACAAAAACACCCAGCAAATATCAGGGGGAAACTCACATGCAAAGCCAGACACGAGGAAGCAACTAACAATCCACAAGGAACCAGCACTGAAGCACTGCACAGGCAGGAGCGCCTGCCGAGGTTTCACAACCTTGGAGCTCTAACAGTGGGGCCTTTGAGGTGTTAACAACCTTGGAGCTCTTGCAGTTTTCTGTTTCATCACTTGATCCTGCCTGAGGTACAGGGCTCTTTGGATGGCACAGAGTGTGCTCATAAAGTGTAGCAAACTGTGGTGAAACACTAAACGGATCTGAGTGAGGAGAAACTCCAACAGGTCCTGACTGGGGAGTGGAGTCCTTAAGATGAGGAGCTCTGACTGCAGTGGTTTTTGGAACTTGCTTAAGTGTTTTCACCCATGAAGCTTGCTGTTGGTCATGGAGATGACTGAGACCACAGGGACATCTGCCCTGGTGTGGGGTGAAAAAAAGCTGCCAGCAGACTGACCCACTGGACTTCTCTTTATTTTCCATTAGGTTGCCACAGCAGTGCTTGTAGATGCAAATGCTTTATAAATAAATTAGCCTTGCTAATACGCAGTGGTGTCAAAAGTACACACATTTGTTACTTAGAAGTATAGATACTGAAGTTTAAAAACACTCTGGTAAAAGTTGAAGTATCAACTTGACCTCATTACTTAAGTAAAAATGAAAAAGTATGTTCTCCAAAAACTACTCAATGTATAAAAGTATTAAGTAACCTTAAAAAAAAAAACAGCCAGATGCCACTATATGAATTGAAAGCTAAATTTTCTGACTATTTAGGAAAATTCTTTGAGATAGGGCCAAGGATGAGGGAGGTCTTGTTGGTCTCTGTCTCCATCTACCGATAAGCTCTCACCTGTGTCCTACCTTTCAGACATTTCTACATCTTTTTCTGAATCCAACATTGTAGCATGGCATAGACAATTCACGTTTACAGTTTGAAGAACACCTGCTTGCTTCTGATGATTTCCTTTAGCTAACCAATGAGTGTTGGGCTATATGACTCATCCAATTACATAGGTATAGATACCTAAAAAGTGTATTTAAGTACAGTAACAAAGTATTTGTACTTCGTTAATTGACACCTCTGCTAATATGGCAGTGAACTGATATTTTTTCTTCTTCTGCTCTATAACACTGCAGCTTTTGCAGTCTTTTTTCCATTTAATGCCAATCAATAATTTATTGATATTAATGATTGAAGATTCAGCCTTTAATAAAGAGTACAGGAACTAGAAAAGCAATCTGAGACCGTAGACCTCTGACAAGCAGCAAATTTTGCCCCATACACCTACCATCTTAAAGGAATAGTACACCCAAAACATGATTAGCCTTCATTTTCTACTCCCCCCCATGCTGAACAACACTCTGGAGTATTTTTTTGATATCTCAAATGCATCTGGAGATCTGGGAGGCTTCTTGCTGTCTGCTGACATTCAAATAATGGAGGTCTATGGTGACCGAGACAGAAAGGTCCATAAAAGTCCACAAAAAACGTGTCAATATTCCTCCATATTGCTCGTCCAATGTGTTCCAAGTGTCCTGAGTGTGTAGCATCCAGAATTTACTCGAAACGAAGTCATTTAGAATGTTTTTAGAGCATAAACAGTAGTGTATAGGATTTCCTGAAAGCGCGCACATGCGCGCTCACGACGCTACGGAAGCCGGCAGACCAAACCAGATGAAAGTGCGCATTCAGCGTCTGCTCTGCCAATAATGCAAGCGTAGAAGAAGAAATGTGCTGTTTACCTGTGCAAAGAAAGAAACAACGAAATAAGAATGTCTGAGGACTTCAGTGTTGAGGAAGAGCATGAGTTCTTTGCCGAGCTGAATGCGCTGGTTTGGTCTGCCGGCTTCCGTAGCGTCGTGAACGCGCATGTGCGCGCTTTCAGGAAATCCTATACACTACTGTTTATGCTCTAAAAACATTCTAAATGACTTCGTTTCGAGTAAATTCTGGATGCTACCCACTCAGGACACTTGGAATACATTGGAAGAGCAGTATGGAGGAATATTGACACGTTTTTTGTGGACTTTTATGGACCTTTCTGTCTCGGTCACCATAGACCTCCATTATTTGAATGTCAGCAGACAGCAAGAAGCCTCCCAGATCTCCAGATGCATTTGAGATATCAAAAAAGTACTCCAGAGTGTTGTTCAGCATGGGGGTGAGTAGAAAATGAAGGCTAATCATGTTTTGGGTGTACTATTCCTTTAAACTCACACATGATCTGGATCGTTATATGTTAATGAATTTCTCCTTGGCATGAGATACACCTTTGGTACAAAATGTCTTTAAAACCCTTTCATAGGTTTACAAGTAAGCCACAATCTGCAGCCTCTGGTGTCTGTTCTTCTCTCACCTTCTTCATTCACTCTGCTTTCTTCTTTGTCAGCAGATTGAGACTTTGAGCAAGGCTTGGCTCCCGTTTCTTATGCATCAGTATAATATTTGTGGGCTCTGTTGAGCCGATACAAAGCTGTCAATAGTCACCGCTGCCTCCTTCTGGTTTAAGGGGGGACTGCTTTTCCCACCAAATAATTTCTAAGAAACCTTTAAAAAATTCCTTTATCCAGATTACAACCTGGATTCCCACCAAAATGTAATGGCTTGTTCTTTGGCTTGAGGCACACATCTGAAATTTTCAGCACAATCTGTCCATAACTTTTTCAGTTATTTTGATTACTTGATTATTTATTTTTCTATTTTTTTGTGAGAATTTGAAGGTCAATTTTTGGGAACTTTTTCATTGTCTGCACCTGTGCCATACTTTTATTGTTGCAAAACAAAGCTAACACTTGTAAATATGTAAAACTAACAGCCAAGCAAGAAATGGATAACAACAAAGTTGGTTTAGATGTGGTATTTGTCTTTTATTGCATCTAATTCAGACTACATGCATGTTGGGAGAGTGGACGATACCATTCGTCATAAAAAACAAAAAGAATGAAAAAAACAGCCTTCATATACCAAACAAACACTATTTATCCACAATCTTTTCAATATGCCATATTATTCTTTATTTTTCTTTCAACAGTTTAATACCACTTAATGCCACGATGGAGTAAAATACAGTCATCTTTTTTTTTAAATTAAGTAACACAGAAACATCCAGTGAACACCTGACTGTTTTACAGTAAGCCTTTAGGACCCAGAGGCTGCACATGAGCAAATGTACTGACTTCTGTTGCACCAGAAATGACCCAAAAAGAGCAAACTTTATCCTCTATTTAACCTTTCACTTCTCTCAAAACCAAGAAAAAAAATTAAGGTCACTGAGATTTTTAAATTGCAACCCAGATTGCCCATTTGCATGCACTAATTCAGTACCACTTCACACCAGCAGGGGCACCACAGAAAAAGCTTTATTCACCGCATCTCTTCTTAGAGAGTTGTGAACAAAAAAATTTGGGGAGATTTAACCAAACTTGCAGTTTTTTATTTATTTAAAGTAACTAAAAATATATATACTATGTATGCCATTTTTAACAACAAAGGTTACTGAAAATATGCAAAATCTGTCATTTAAAGTAGTCTAAAATGCATATGTCAATTTGAACAGTTCACTTTTTTGCATGTTTCATACAATGTCACAACAAAGGAAACTGAAAGTAAAACAGAAATCTGATCTGCTCAATTAAAAGTCTGGGTGAACGGGTGAATTCAGTCCTGGTGCTTTTGTTTATTTTGTTATAGTTTTACAAAAGCATGATGTTGGAAAGTGGGGGGATCAATCCCCGAGTTAATATGGGTACAAGTTAATAATGACACAAAACATTGCTCAGTACTGGTTTGGACATCAGGGGGGAGTGACTGAGGGGCTGGCAAGTGAAGCTACACTGAACAAAGTCCACATTAACTTCAAACACAGTCCTTGGTGGTGCCAAAAGAATCCAACACACGTCCACCATTCCAGGTCAGCCGATATGCTGAATGAATCTAAATACACATTTATTGATTTTTTTTTTTTTTTTTTGGTCATTTATCTTTCCATAGTATATTAAGTAAAGGTTAACACTGAAATACACACACACTCACACACATTGAAACATAACTGATTTTCTGTATCTAGGGTTCATATTCACAGTTGTGCTACAACATTAGATAACGAGGGTGGGTTTTCAGTCAAAGCTGGTGGAAGGTTAGAGGGGAACGATAGAAGAGATGATAGCTGGCTGGCTGGCTGAAGAAGAGGCTGGGACGGGTACAGACATCCATATCCACAGAGCTCCAGACACAATGACAAACCTTCAGTGGTTGAAGATAAAAAAAAATACAAATCAGGACAGTTACACAACCATGTTTATATAACAACTTTTGACTGTTGTCATTACATTTGGGTGATTTATGATTTGTAATAATTTGCGACAAATTTATACCACAAACAACAAATTGTAGTAAACAATGCAGAGATTTAATTAATTAAAATTGAGCAGACCCACCTTGGGGTTTATGGGTCAGGCAGTCTACATAAAGTCCTTGATATTCAGGTCATCCAGAGCATTCCTGGGTGGTGGGGGCTTTCTTGGGCTTTGGGCCATTCCAGGAGACATCTGCAAGCACATTCGATTTTAGCATTCACCCTTTTTTTGCATGTTTGCAATTAGTAGCCCACTTAGGAGCTTGTTACCGGTGCTCCAGGGGCCGCTCCTGTGGCAGGAAAGCCTGGTCTAGCCATGGGCATCATTGGTGCTCCGGCAACTGGAGCCCCAGCCTTATATAGAGACACACGGAGGGAGGAAACATAAATTAGATTTATTGTCTGGCATCTGATGCCAGAGGGAGGGACACCTAAGTAGCTGATTGTCCATCAATATCCGATAATGTTCAAATGGGACATTACTGGACTGGACAGGAGGGGTCATCTTACCATGATGAAGCTGGGGTAAGTCCCCATATAAGGACCAGGACCCATGGGAATGTTCTAAAGGTGTGGTGGGAAGGGGACGGACACGAGGAGTTTGGATATTACCATATTATAAAATAAATGAGAGATGCCGCAAAACCAACACACATAAGGGTAGGAAGAGAAAGTGCTGATGCTTTCTACAGGTGCTGGTCATAAAATTAGAATATCATGAAAAAGTAGATTGATTTCAGTAATTCCATTTAAAAAGTGAAACTTGTATATTATATTCATACATTACATACAAACTCATATATTTCAGATGTTTATTTTGTTTAATTTTGATGATTACAAATGACAACAAATGAAAATCTCAAATTCATCATATCAGAAAATTAGAATATTGTGAAAAGGTTCAAAATTGATGGCCCCTGGTGCCACACTCTAATCAGCTAATTAACTGAAACCACCTGCAAAAGCCTTTAAATGGTCTTTCAGTCTAGTTCTATAGGCTACACAATCATGGGGAAGACTGCTGACTTGACAGTTGTCCAAAAGACGACCATCGACACCTTGCACAAGGAGGGCAAGACACAAAAGGTCATCGCTAAAGAGGCTGGCTGTTCACAGAGCTCAGTGTCCAAGCACATTAATAGAGAGGCGAAGGGAAGGAAAAGATGTGGTCGAAAAAAGTGTACAAGCAAGAGAGATAACCGCACCCTGGAGAGGATTGTGAAACAAAACCCATTCAAAAATGTGGGGGAGATTCACAAAGAGTGGACTGCAGCTGGAGTGAGTGCTTCAAGAACCACCACACACAGACGTATGAAAGACATGGGTTTCTGCTGTCGCATTCCTTGTGTCAAGCCACTCTTGAACCACAGACAGCGTCAGAAGCGTCTTGCCTGGGCTAAAGAGAAACAGGACTGGACTGCTGGTGAGTGGTCCAAAGTCATGTTCTCTGATGAAAGTAAATTTTGCATTTCCTTTGGAAATCAAGGTCCCAGAGTCTGGAGGAAAAGAAGAGAGGCACTTCATCCACGTTGCTTGAAGTCCAGTGTAAAGTTTCCACAGTCAGTGATGGTTTGGGGTGCCATGTCATCTGCTGGTGTTGGTCCATTGTGTTTTCTGAGGTCCAGGGTCAACGCAGCCACATACCAGGAAGTTTTAGAGCACTTCATGCTTCCTGCAGCTGACCAACTTTTTGGAGATGCAGATTTCATTTTCCAACAGGACTTGGCACCTGCACACAGTGCCAAAGCTACCAGTACCTGGTTGAAGGACCATGGTATCCCTGTTCTTAATTGGCAAACAAACTCTCCTGACCTTAACCCCATAGAAAATCTATGGGGTATTGTGAAGAAGAAGATGCAATACACCAGACCCAACAATTCAGAAGAGCTAAAAGCCACTATTAGAGCAACCTGGGCTATCATAACACCTGAGCAGTGCCACAGACTGATCGACTCCATGCCACGCCGCATTGCTGCAGTAATACAGGCCAAAGGAGGCCCAACTAAATACTGAGTGCTGTACATGCTCATACTTTTCATGTTCATACTTTTCAGTTGGCCAACATTTCTATAAATCCTTTGTTTTTATTGGTCTTCAGTAATATTCTAATTTTCTGATATGATGAATTTGAGATTTTCATTTGTTGTCATTTGTAATCATCAAAATTAAACAAAATAAACATCTGAAATATATGAGTTTGTATGTAATGTATGAATATAATATACAAGTTTCACTTTTTAAATGGAATTACTGAAATCAATCTACTTTTTCATGATATTCTAATTTTATGACCAGCACCTGTAGTGAAATCAGCATCATCCAAAAGTGGTGCTGAAGACAGACAAAACAGTATGGCACACAAAAACAAAGACAAGCCCGCAAAAAAAAAACCTTACTCCAGCTGTAAAGTTCTACTCTTTACTGAAACATGCATAATGAGGGGTAAGTACAAATTTCCAAAAAAGTAAGTGAGCTGAACTATATGGAGTGAATTCAAAAAAGGCTTAAGATATTTATTGAAAAGAATAAGAAGCTGTAATTTAGCCATATCATATGTCTCTTCATCACTCTCCAGTACAAACTCCAGGTATTAAATAAAGCTAATGCAAAGTAAAAATTAAATCTTCCTGGATTTGTTATGGTGGATGGTAAAATAGCAGCATTGGTTGTCAAAATCTGTATGATACATTCCATCCTGAATCCTGCATCCCCTATTTAAACACCCGATGGTTAACACCTGGATACTGGAGAACCAAATGAAGGCAACGCTTTGAGATTGCTGCTTCTGATGTGCCCTGTCTGCCATGCGGGTCCACTCCATGCTATAAGACACAGACAACATTTACCATGGGTGCACCCCAACTAGGGGGAGCTACCTGAGGAGCCGCTGCAGTTCCCATTGTGAGGTCTTTAAGGAGGAGAGAGAAAGAGAGAAAGGTTCTGCAAAATCACTGTTTCACTGCAATAATGGAAAATCATACAACATAGTACAAAAACTTTTAGTCTTGTTTCCCATCAATCAGAATTTTACTATATGTCTAGAGCTTTTAATTCATAAAAAAATTTCCTTAATATTGGTATGTTATTATAAATTAAAATCACACCTTTGGCCCTATTTCTATTGGCTTTTCTACAGATCTCCACCATCCTGGCCCTCTCAATCATAACTTTAAAAAAAAAAAAGTCAATCAGGCTGTTGTTTGTTCATCTGCATGTCTGTCGTTGTACAGAAATATTTACATTTTGCATAAGGACTTAACATTCAGGTACTATTCAGTACAGTAGTTACACTTTGTTGAACATAAAAGATCAGATTACCGTAGTTAGAAGATTAAATAAATCTCTCTTTGATATAAAATATAAAGAAATTTGAAGCAGCCTAAAGCAATTTTAATGTTTCTTTTTAAACCTTTTTGTTTGTCTTAACAACAATGAGTTGTGTGAAATGTTAGCATGTATAGTGCGGCTCATTTTTTCCACTGACTGATTTATAATTTTATGGTTCAGTCATTAGCCAGCCTAATTGAGTATAAAAGGGGGCTGTCTACCACCAACCGTGTGTTAGTAACACTGATAATTTGAAAGAATGTTTTACAATCTATTAAAAGTAAATCGTTAGAAAATATGGTTATGTGACTCCAGTTACTTTTAACCACAGGAAGTAACTGCGAGTTCTAGTGGTTGAATAATAGTATATTACTGTATATTTCAAAATAGTTAATTGGCCCAAATTGGAACTAGAACTATACTGAGTAGAAACAGGTTCCAAATTGAAACATTTTCATATAATAATGAAGAGTTATAAGCTTTCAGCTATACATCTAAGCATTTTTATTAATTTCTTTATCGAAAATTGGTCACCAAAAAGTGCTAGTTATAGTAACAATTGAATACACAGTTCAACAACATGGATAATAGATGATTTGTTTACACATATGAAAGAGACAAGTATGTAGAGACAAAATGGCAACAAGGAGATACAAAATAGGGGTTCAAATTGGTTAGGTGTTCTAATGTATCCTGATTAGTTCGGAATTTAAAATTTGGAACAACTAAAAGCAAATTAATAGAAATCAAAGTACTTTGATACATGTCCTGTTCTTCTTATGATTAGATTAAATAAAAGTAATTGCATTCTGCTGTTTTTCAATCTCAGTATTTGTTGTACAGGCACATTTGTGACAGATGGACTGTGCAAACTAGTTGCTTTTCCAAAATAGCTTGTCAAGCAGTCTTGAAAGACTCAGTATGCAATGTCTGTAAAGCACTATTTTGGGGAATAATAAACTCTGCTGTTTGTGTCTTCTTGGTTATTGCTATGTTGTTTGACGCCGGGAGGGTATAACAAGCCATTTTTTTTAAACATACACATTTATCATTATTCAGTGTTGGAGTCTGCACTTATTACTACTTACTACTTGCCATGTTAGCCATAGAGGTGTCAACATCACCCGCCTGAGGGGTCACAGTGGGCTTCATTATGTCGCCTAGCCCATCAAATACTACAGGAGGGAGGGAGTAGAAGAAAGGAAGGGGCAGGATGGGAGATTAAGGGAAATATTAGCATCCTGTGTGAGCTATTCTCACACTACACGGCAATTCTGTAGCACATTTCTTTATTACTGGAGATTACTATGACGACCAAAAGATATCTCCATGACAACAGAGCAGTGGGGATGATCAATACTACTGTGATAGCAAACAATACAGAATTCAGATGAGGACAAAGAGTTTCTTTATAATAAGGAAGGAAATAACATTAAGAGTGTAAATGTCAGATTTATATACAATTAAATAAAGGAAAACATTTTAATTAGATATGCTTTTATATATATATATATATATATATGATTTGATTCTAACTTCAAAGAAAAACAAACACATGTGATGTATATTGCTGTTGTTTGACACAGACAGTCTTTGTCATCATCCAGCATCTGTTGGTGGAGGGAACAGTGCAGTGTGGCTGTGCCACTGCAATGCAGTGCACTGTGGGAATTTAGCGTATTAAAGAGCAAGGCAACTCACCCAATCAAATGGCAGGAAGCAAGAAATGAGCCAGCCCAAGAGCCAGATGGAGCAAGAGAGCAGGGGAGAAGTGTAGGGAAAAGACAGGATAGCAAAAAAAGCAGATATGCCAAAGTAAGAAGGACATATTAAGCTTTTTAAATAGCGCATGATAAAGAGATTGTACAGAATGGAAAAAGATAAGAGGTTAGGCCATAGAGCAGCAGTATAGCAGACCTTAGATATATAGGAACAGTGGGAGATGATTGTGAATTTGATGAAAGAGAAAAAAAAAGTTTACGTGGTCACATTAACGGAAATAATCCAATCTGTCTCCAGCAACCGACTCAGTGGTGTGCAATGGTGCCCTAAAAAAGTACCCCACCACTTGAACTTTGCACATGCTCCCATTATGAAAATATATCTAAACAATCATTAAAGAGTTCATAGATGATAAAGTGAACTGTCTTGATATTTACTCTAGAGTAAAAGTTTTGTTCGCAGCTTAAGGGACATGTGTCAGTGCCGTGTCTTTTTCTGTTACAAACAACTCTCTCAGAAAGGTGCTTTAAGCAGATATTCTACATAGAAATTACAATTCCTGATGGACAAGTCTCCATTGGTAAGAAATTGGAATTTGGTTTCTGGAGAAATTAATAAAGCATTTTGGAGTCAGTGCAAATATAGAGCTAGATTGTTTTATGATCATTTAAATGAAAGACATTCCAACTTTCTATACAGCATAAACATGTAATGTATTATTAAAAAGTCACAGTCTTTAGCACTTTTACACAATCAGACTAAAACGTTGGTCTACTCTTCTTTAATGTTATCATCAGTTTTCAAATCATGTCATAGAATCAGACTCTGGGCTTTGACTGGGTGATTAATATGAATAAATCTGCACTGTTCTAAAGCATTTTGTTGGCCTTGCTGAACATTTAACAGGCACTGTACGTATACTTAATAATGACAAAATTTATCTAAATATATGGATACCCTTTTAAATTGAACACTGAAATATAAGGGGATTTTTTTTATAAAAGAGATACTGGTAGATTGTCACTTAAATTATTATTAAAGTTAAAGGAATCAGAGAATAACACTATAAAGCATGTAGTTTTAAAGATTGACACCACTACAAAACTTCTGATACCGGTATATAATGTTCCTACTTAATGTGGGGCATTAAACTCCACATGATGAGACATCATGCAAAAATGAGACAAATACTTGCAGATAAAGGGAGGAAAAACACATGAAAGCACACTCGCACACTCACAGAAAAAGTGGGTCTCAGAGACATCTAAAACAGAACTCTCTCTCCATGGTAAAGGAAGATAACTGGTTAAAATCTAAGCTGAAATTGCAGTTGTCTTATGCTTTAGGCATAAGAAAGAGTGAAATAATTGCAACTCTGCATGGCTAAAAATGCACATGTAGGTTGGTGCATAACACATGACGATTTACCTGACATGAGCTCTGAACTTGGAGCAGCGGCGGCAGGAGCAGGAGCTGGTGCAGCAGCAGCTGGGGCATCCCCTCCTGTGGACTCTGTTGCAGGTCATCAAAAACATGACCCCATTGTGGCATGCCCCACAACAAAACGTTCAGCCATTTCCAACGCAGCATGAGGGCAAACAAGGGTAATAATCAGCCTCCTGCTTCAAAGCTGCTAATATCAGACAAAACAGTTGAAGTCAAAAATTATGCAAAACAAATCAGAACTCACACTCATCCAAGTAACAATCTTAACTCCTTTTTCATGTAATTAGTATATATATATATATATGTGTGTGTGTGTGTGTGTGTGTGTGTGTGTGTGTGTGTGTGTGTGTGTGTGTGTGTGTGTGTGTGTGTGTGTGTGTGTGTATGTGTTTGTAACTGATCAGTCCAAGTCCTGAATCCTTAGTCAGCCAAGCTGTGCAAGTAGTACAAAATAAACTATACTTATGACCCCCATTCAAAGCAGAAGCATAAGTACAGGCAATAGATGCAAATTCTGCAGCTGTAACCATACTAGAATAAATAAAACAGGATTTCACTTTACACCCTTATCTTCTTTGATGTTGTTTTCAAGAACCATGGAGACAGATTGAGGGCAGACAGTCATCTGCGTTACCCACCACCAAACAAGCTCATGATGCCTCCTGTGTCAATTTTGGGTGGTGCAGAGGAGAGGATAGGAGCAGGGGGGCTGAACAAATCGGCTAGAGAAGGCAAGGTGGAGATGATGTTTAGACCCCAACACGCAGTTGCACAAATGCACTCAGAGCAATCACTGTCATTTATTATGATGCATTAGCAGCACCTTTAGGGCAAGAAGTACATGCTCGAATCGGAAATTAGGTAAGAAACAAAAGTAAATGCTTTAAACAGCTCAATAGCTTTTATCCAATCTATAAGATGGCAAAATAGCCTTTTCCCTAATGAAAGCCAAGGACAAATCTGAAAGCAAACACAGCATGAAGATATTGGAGAACAGGAAGATGCACGCAAGATTGCAAACTTCGATGCAGGAGGGTACCTGCAGAAAACAAGTCAGTGCTGGGCAAGGGATCCGTTTTTGAGAGGCTTGAGTTTGGCATGGCGTCAAAAATATCTATGAGGGCATGCATACCAAGACAAAAAAGAAAAAAATACTTTTTTATTCTAAACCTGTTGATGAGGCTCATAAAAAGCAAAGTAACAAACATACAGTGACAATGAACAGTTAAAAGACACTCATCGTCTGCTTGAATTTCATACACATTTTGGTGCACTTAATTTTTTTAGAGTAAAATACTCTTTTAAAAAAAAATTATATGATATAGAAACTTTAAATGTATTGATCATTTTAATATGCTTTTAGGCATATTAAACAAACTCAACTCAGAGCTTTTTAGTTTGGATCGGAGACTAATTGAATATCCAGGGTCTGCCAACCACCCTCCCAATATTCAAACCTGTCATGACTTGAATACCATTTCAGTGTCCAGAGGTAAACAAGTTAAAAGTCCACATGGGCTGAGAAGGTGACAAACCAAGAAGCCAAACTGCCTTACTTTAGTTTGCAGTTTTTTGTTTGGCCAAAAAGTTATATTCGAAGACGAAGGAGTAGCTTTTTTGCTACGACAGAAGAATGTTTGAAGCAGTCCGTTTAAGGCTTTGAACGTTATACCAACCATAATGACACCTTTTTCATGCTTCTTAGATGCCTTTTTCATGCTGACCTTTCTTATGATGAAGAAAGGTCGATTCAAAAAAATTTTCATTGGCTTAAAGGAATAATACACCCAAAACATGATCTACTCACCCCCATGCTGAACAACACTCTGGAGTACTTTTTTGATATCTCAAATGCATCTGGAGATCTGGGAGGCTTCTTGCTGTCTGCTGACATTCAAATAATGGAGGTCTATGGCGCCGGAGGCAGAAAGGTCCATAAAAGTCCACAAAAAACGTGTCAATATTCCTCCATACTGCTCGTCAAATGTATTCCAAGTGTCCTGAGTGGGTAGCATCCATAATTTACTCGAAACAAAGTCATTTAAAATGTTTTTAGAGCATAAACAGTAGTGTATAGGATTTCCTAAAAGCGCGTTCACGACTCTACGGAAACCGCGGCAGACCAAACCAGATGAAAGTGCGCATTCAGCTCGGCAAAGAACTCATGCTCTTCCTCAACCCTGAAGTCCTCAGACATTTTTCTTTCGTTGTTTCTTTCTTTGCACAGGTAAACAGCACATTTCTTCTTCTACGCTTGCATTATCGGCAGAGCAGACGCTGAATGCGCACTTTCATCTGGTTTGGTCTGCCGCGGTTTCCGTAGGCTAGTGAACGCGCTTTTAGGAAATCCTATACATTACTGGTTATGCTCTAAAAACATTCTAAATGACTTTGTTTCGAGTAAATTATGGACGCTACCCACTCAGGACACTTGGAATACATTGGACGAGCAGTATGGAGGAATATTGACACGTTTTTGTGGACTTTTATGGACCTTTCTACCTCGGGCGCCATAGACCTCCATTATTTGAATGTCAGCAGACAGCAAGAAGCCTCCCAGATCTCCAGATGCATTTGAGATATCAAAAAAGTACTCCAGAGTGTTGTTCAGCATGGGGGTGAGTAGAAAATGAAGGCTAATCATGTTTTGGGTGTACTATTCCTTTAATACTAGCCCACACAGGTAATGAATTTAATTGTGTATGCTATGATTGTTCCATTCTAAAAAGACTTCAATTTGATATGAAATTAATGCAACTTCTGAGTGTATCTAAACTTTTCATTGGAACTGAATGCAGAAAACAGCCATAAACTGTAAGGGATTACCAGGCAGTGGAGGGGAGATTTATCAGAGCTGTATCAGTTCAGTGAGATAAGGAAGGTGTTAAACACAAAACCAATCATATGCCTCAAGTTTACCACCAAAGAGGTCAGTCGCAGGGCTGGTGATGTCGGAGCCTGAAATGGTGGCAGTGGTGGTGATGGTGGTGGATGTGGAAGTGAAGAGCGGTGAGGGGGATGGGGAAGGGGAGGGCTGAGTCTCCATAGAGCTAAAACAGACGTCCAGTGAGCTACTGTTCTCCACTGTCATCATCCCAAAAAGATCTAGTTCTGAAGATGCAGCGTTGGTATTGTCGTCTGACGGGGCAAAAGGGTCTTTGGGGATTAAGGAATTCAACATATGGAGAGGAAGAGGCAATGTTAGACAATGATTTCAAAACAAAACAGATGATTTATAGGGCACTGACTCTGGCTGAAATATTAAGGCAGTTTAAGGTGGTGATAAAGGTCACACCAAACTCGTTTAAATCCATATCTAACCAATAATGCTTTAAAGTTTGTAGAACTTTCACATTCATTGTGCTGCTTTCTGACACTCATGAAGAAAAGTGTGTAGTTCCCAAAAACCTATAGGGTAAAAAGAACCATGAAAGGAATAAGAGGAAAAGAAAATATGGAGAAATCTAACACACTCCAGCTGGCAATGGGAATATTTAGAGCTAAAAGGAATTGGAAAAAATACAAACCAAATGGTAACTGCGATAGTAGCACATAAAAAAGGAACCACCAAACTGTAAAGCTAGACATGCCAAATGGTTGTCCTTGATGAGGAATATATAACTATGTCAATCTTTATTCCTCAATTGTTCGTCATTTTTGTTTTAATGTAAAAATAAAAACACACAAATCAATCTATCTGGAACTTTACAGAAATATTTACTTTGAGAAGTTTCAATACGGAAATAGTTTTTATTAAAGCTTACAATTAACTTTTAGAAACAAGATGTTTCGATTTCCTGAAAAGTTACCTTTTTGTTATCTGTTCAAGAGGAGCAATATGTCAAGAACCTGAAGTAAAATGCATTTGTGTTTCTGTTTCTAGATAATAAGGAAAAAGCAATGTCTTTAAAATTCAGGAGACCAAACACACATACCTCTGCACACCAACACACCCAAAAACCATGTTCAGTCTACATTAGAGACAACTATTTTAACTAGCCAGTGGATGCCAAACAATTTCATTACTCCTTCAAGTATTTTCTTAGATATGAGCCACAAGTAAAAAAAGAAAGGTTTCACATCCACACCAGCATTTTCTGTAAAAGTGATGCTAGAACTACTATTTACATCCAGCTAGGTTCAGATTCTCCATCAAAAAAGATGTAAAAAATACTTTAGACATACGTGCAGTATACGTGAGCCGATATGATTACTTTGCCTACATAACGACAAAGCAAAGTTTGCAATACCTAAATTCTTCTGTTCCAAAATGACTTCTCAGAAGCAAAAATAGTTATTAACTTAAAAATTGTATATATACACACACACACAAAAACAATTATAGAGAATGGTTAAAGGGTGATGCTGATGCTCTGTAAGAAATATTGCATTTTTAATCATTTAGTAATACCATCAGCAAAAAAGGTCAAAACGCATTAATATTTTGAGTCAAAGTTTATCTTTCAACCTTAACAAATATACTTTTGGCTTTATATTAAATATCTTCCAACTGTGCTTTTTGTGAGCATTTACCAGAAATGCACCAGACTTTGCAAGGATATTAAGAGCTTAGTTTAATCATTAAGTGTAGGTATTCTTGCCAAGAACCATAAAGCATGTTGATATCTTCAAGGGTTTTATAAAGCATGTTATTGTAAAAAAATAAATAAAACCATTACAGTCCTATTAAAACACTGAGAAAACCTTAAATATGGAAACTTCATTAATGAAACAGATTAAGTTATACACCAGCTTTGGCACATTCACACTCAAGCAGATCCAGATACTCTGATTTGTTGTCACCCACCAGCTCCAGAGTTAGTGGCTGGGGCAGATGAAGCAGCAGCCCCACCCTCTGCTGCAGCGGTGGCCTCAGTGGAAGGAGCAGGAGTCGCAAAGGCGTCTGACGTTTGAATCAACCCAGGGGTGGAAATGCCAACAGATGGCAAGATGACAGGAGTATAGATGAAAGAAGAAAAGGAAAAAGTCAAGCGATACTTGAAGGTAAAAAGACTATTAAGAAAAACAAAGATAAGAGCTTAGCAGGCATGTCCAAAGTAGGTCCTCGGGGGCTGCTGCCCTACTGGTTTTAGACGTTTTACTGCTTCTGTACAACTGATTTTCATTGATAGCAGATTAACAGAGTTTTGTTGAACTCCAGTCACCCTAGTCAGCTGTCCCAGAGAATAATGAAAACCTGTAAGACAGCTCCATGAGCACCCACTGGACATGCCCAGCCTAGAGCTTTTGCATGTGAAGATTATTAACCCTTTGCTTTATTTCTTTTGTTGTTGTTTTTTTTCAGAGTGGAACAGTAAAAACAGCAGTGCATAACATGAGTGACGGAAAGGTGAATAGAAAAATGGGTATACAGACAGGAGGCAGTACACAAAGATCTATCTACAGCACAAAGAAAAAGCCACTTATGTTGCAGGTGCCATTTGTAGCTGGGGCCACATTGGAGGGTTTTAAAGCATTGCTTTTCAATGAATTTACAGAAAAGCATGCCAGCTCATTAAACAAGATGCATATGACGATGAATTTGGAAGGATGTTGGCAAGCCATGTTTAAGTGTGTTAGGTTTCTAAAGGAAGGTTGATTTGTGAAAATAACAATAATAAAAAATAGCAGAATAGTTGTATTGTTGACAACATGTTGATTATTGGAATAGTTGCACACATCACATAAGCCCACATAAATGGGCTTATGTGATGCTATACATTAATTTGCTAGGGACTACTACTAAAAGATTTGTTTTATATTAACCTCCCAAGTACTGACAGTTTATGTAGTTGCTTTAATTCTCTGCAATTCAAGTTAAACAGAAATCCAGTTAGCCTTTTTAATTTTTATTTCTTTGCATCTGAGACAACTTTATGGTTTTTTGTTTTTTTTTACCTCCGCCAAAGGGTATTATGTTTTTACCATTGGTTTGTCTGCCTGTCTGTTTTCAGAATGACTAAGTCTGTACAACGTTTTAGTCTCAGAAAGACTAAAACGTTGTACAGACTTTACCAAACTTTTCATAGAAGGTACGACAAATGATTCGACTAAAGGTCTGCACTCTCCGAGTGCATTTCTAGTACAATTTGTTTCACATATTCACACCCAGAATCTGTGATTCAACAGCTGTTACAGTATTTGCAATAAACAATGATGCACCTTTTACCATTTATTCATATTTACAAATAGATAGTGTACAAAAAATGGCAACTAATTTTATGAAGTATAAATTGGCAATGATGTTGAACATTACTGTAGCAGATTTTCAGTTTTTGTTTGGGGAAAAATCTTAATTCGGACTATTGGAATTTTTCTTTAAACTTCTTAGAATAAATAGTACGAGAAAGCTGAGGGTAGCAACTAATTATTAGTTCTGTAACCATTTCCAGGCTGATAAACGTGAACTAGTGCCAGAAATTTTAAATGTAACTTTAAGCACAATTATTCATCGGTTGCTTATACATTAAAAGTCAAACTGAGTAAATATTTCCATTGTCAAATGGTTTTATTCTATTTGTTTAATTTTGGGGGTATGTACAGAATGTGCAGAATCTAGATCAAATGATCTGCACACAAGTTTATAGCTACCTTTTCTACAAAACCTTTAACCACCTCAAATTATTAATGAGTACATAATAAAGCAAACAGTATCTTATAGTGAGACGAACGTGCATCAGTGCTGATAATAGTGGCTGTTTTAGGGGATTTGTTTGCATTGTGCAAAATATTTTCTCAACCTATAAAGCAGTGAAAAAGTATTTATCCCCTTAGATTTGTTCATTCATATTATTTTTTTGGAACATCTAAATGTTTTAGATGATTAAATATATTTGAAAATCAAACAAAAGTTATAAGGAAATTAAATACTGCAGGTTTCAAAAGATGATTTCATTAATTAAGAAAAAAAGTCATGATCTGAAAAAATTAAAGAAAAGATCAGAAACAAACCAATAAAAAAATACTTTTATATATAAAGGAGAACACAAAGAAGCCTTGACCAACATTTAAATGAACCACAGGCCTCAGTTATGATTAAGCTATAAGACAATAAAGTGAGGCTGGGGAAAATGTGATCCATGGGGAGTTCCTCAGCAACGACTAGTGCTGAGCACAGAAACATAAAGGACTATTTTACACCTTATTCTATAGACTTATAATACAAAATGTAATCTAAAAAGTAATACTAAAGAGTAATCTTTAAGCAGTGTCCAATTACATCTGATTTAAAACGGTAAAACATAAAAAAAAAATTATAATACAGACTGTGAGGCCATAGGAAACCCTGATTGATTCGTATCTCAACTCCAGTTTGATTGCATTTTTTCTTAATAAATGAAATCAAAATTTAAAAAACTAAAATCTCGATTTTTTTTCTTCATATTATTGTTATTCTATAGAAACTTTTTTTTCTGAAAATATAAAAGTAAACATTAAAAAAATGTAGATAACTAAAGAAATCTGGAAGGGGGCAAATACTTTTGCTGTTCATGCTTAATGTGGTTAACACTGTCTGTGTTTTTGTGCTGTGAAATGGGTTTTAGGGTCGAGCTTCCCAGAGGTATTCCTTTGCAGAGAATTTTCTGGAAGCCCACTGACCTCCCAACAGATCCATATTGGTGGCACCGGGGGACGTGGCGGCTGCTGTGCTAGTAGGAGGAGCTAGAGAGACGTTGGGTTCTGCCGCTGCAGGAGTGGGTGCTGCTGCTGCAGGGGAGGGGGCGGCCTCTGCGGCGAGTTGGGTTTCAGATAGCAAGGAATCGCCCATTTCTGCCAGTGGGGTACGTGTGTTTCAAATCCCCCCCAAAAAAGGCAGCAAAGGGAGCAACCAAAATGACCAAAGGGTCACCAAAGTGACACAGAAGAAAAAAATAAAAAAGGTAAAACACATTTCCAATCAAGGTAAACCATTTTATAAAATTTAGATTCAAATGACAAAAAAAAGTACAAACATTCCCAGGACCAGCCAGTTTAAAACCAGGATATAAAAAAAAAAAATAGTCAAATAATAAACATAGACCCCATTTTATACCAGAAACAGACAATGGAGTATGTGGAGGGAGGGGAGAGAGAGAAGGCAAAGAGAAAAAAGAGAGTACTCAGACTAAAAAGAACAGCTTAAAGAGACAAACAGGGAGGTAACCATGAGACATTGGTTCTACCATAAGGCCATGTTTAATATTAATTTAATCTCACTTGTATTGATTCAATGTCACTTTCACTCTACTGTATATAAGTGTTTTTAGCATTAAGATATTCTTTGAGATTATTTACTACTAAACCATCCTTGGAAAGATTAGAGGTTAAACGCAGAGGATGGAGACACTCACCTGATCCAAGCAGATCTATGGAGGCAAAATGAACAAAAAACAGAGAAGAGAAAAATAAAAAATATATTTTTGTTAGACTAAATTCAGTGCGAATGGTTCCTAAATTAAATACCAAAATAGTTATTTGAAGTTTACGTGTGTTTATTCATTTACAAACGCTCTAAAGTCGATTAATTTTAAGTCTTCAAAGACCTTCAAGAAGCAGGGATTTTTTTTTTTTTTTTTTACCTGCAAGTTGCAGTTATTAGTCGAAATGGATATGCCAGGTTGTTCAAGCTTGTTTGAGTATAGAGGATTTCTACTAATGAAGTTCTACCTGTAAATTACTGCTGATGATTTACAGATTTACATGCAAGTACAACTGAATGATAGCAATACTTGTTGGAAATGTGTGTCTGATATCAGACAATGGCTGTTACAGAATTTTTTGCACCAAAATAAAGGGAAAACTTTTTTTTTCAGTCCCAAGCTCTATTGGTATGCCCCTAAGTTTGGCTGTTCTTACCTGCCTTTTACTTAAGCCGTGAGGAACCTTGGTCTAATGCTAGACAATGCACTTAAACTTAACAAAATGGTTAACTTAACTACTGAGAGCATTTTCCCCTAATGAGTCTCTGAGTAAAAGCGAAACCTTTTCTATTATGGCCAAATATTGAAGATGGAATTAATATCTTCTTTAGTTCAAGGCTGAACATTTGTAATACATTTTATAATACTCCATCCTCCACAAGCTTCTGGTCAACAATGTAGCTACATCTTTCCACTGGCTCCCATTACACTTTACGATAGATGTAAAGGGCCTGGTTTTTGTTTTTAAGACGATGCATAGTCTTGCTCCAGCCTACTCGACAGACCATTTAACTGTTCAGAGCTTTTGCATTTATTTAAGTATGTTACGATACAACATACAAGATCCCAAGTGCAGTCTATGCAAAAAGGCCACATAAACAATCCTCACACCAGGGTATAAAACTGGCAGGAAAGAAATACATGGAATGTCATAACCAAGTGAATGGTATAGTGTACAGAAACATCTGTTCAGAATATAAACTGGAGATCCCAGGTCAAAATGGGAGCCACCTGTCACTCTCCAATGACAGGCTGAGGTCCTGTGGGATCTCCAGATACAAACAGACAAAGTGGTTGTGGCCCACCAACCGGTCATTGTGATTATTGATAAGCAGCAGGAGACAGCTGTGGTAATTGATGTGGCTGTCCCAAAAGATGGAAACATCCGGGAAAAAAAGAACATGAGAAACTGGAAAAATACCAAGGCCTCAGGGAAGAACTAGAGAGAGCCTGGAATGTGAAGACAACAGCAGTGCCCTTGGTCACTGGAGCACTGGGGGCAGTAACCCCCACATGAAAAAAAAGGCTCCAACAGATACTTGGAGAAACATCAGAGCTCTCAGTCCAAAAGATAGCAGTTCTAAGGACAGCTAAGATACTGCTAAGAACCCCCAAGGCCCTGGTTGACAACCCAAGCTTGAGATGAAGGAACCACCCACCCCACCCAGGAGTATGACGGGTGGGTAAGAGAGTAGATTTTTATGTAAATATATTTTTCCAGACCCCTTACAGACATATAAAGCACTTAAATGAGTGTCTAGAGCATTGACAAATGTTACATAAATAAACCTTGAATGATTGCTTTGATCATTTCTCACCTCCCCAAGATGTCGGTGCAGCTGATGGTGCTGAGGGACCAGTGGAGGCCAGAGGATCCAGATCCAATAAAGAACTAATGAACAAAAAAAACCCCATCAGGATTAATTTCTTCTGGAACGTTTTTTAGAATAAAGAACTTTTAACCCCACAATAAGTATGTGGCTAAACAGTTGAGGGTTAAGTTAATATAAATATTTTTTCTAAATTCAATGACATGACATTTTGAAAATCACTTGATTATATCTAATAGTAAACTTTTGCAGTAAAGGAAAAGCAGAAATGTCTGAGCAGACAAATTTTTTTTTTTCCAAATCAGAGAAAAACCATAATTTTAAAAATATTACCTGAAGTTTGCCTGTCAGAAAATAAAAGACTTAAAAAGTTCCTTTATTTTCTATGATGCTACACTTTATTGTGTAATATTTTTTCTTCCAAAATGAAGCCATTCTTCTTTTGATTTGCTTGTCAGCTGACTTACTTAATTCACACTACAAGAACTCGTTCAACATTTAAGCCATTGTGTCTGTCACTAAAAACACTACCAGCTGATGTCAAATAAAAGAAAAAAGTGAGATGGAAGAGAGCAAAGAGTAAACTTACTCTTCAGCTGGTTCAGGAGCAGCGGCAGCTGCTGCAGCGCTGTCCCCAGGAGGCGGCTGCAGTGTGGGAACGGCATTTGAAGATTTGGCTGGAGTCGATGTTGGAGACACATTGTTTGTTGGAGACCCCTAAATAATACAACAACTCTTTCAAGTTAGTACAGCAGACAGAAATAGCAAAACAAAACAATATAGTATTCATTTAAGAAGGATTTCTCACCTTTGTTGGAGACCTGAATGTGGAGGAGAAAAGAAAATTGTGAGTAATAAAATTGAAAAATAGATGGATATTTTTTGAGCCAGGTAACTAAAATATACCCAGTACACATTACAATAAATGTGATCCTACAGTATGAAGAGTTATTTTCCAAAGTGACAAGCTGTGTCTTGAATGCAACTCAACAAAAGAAGCAATCTAAGTTTTTAGATAAGTTCACTTTGGGAAAAAAAACTCTTCACACACTGATTCACATTTTAAATGGCATTACAGGTGGTTTACAACTTATTTAAACATGTGTCTTCTTTAGAGACCACATATTTAATCACAGCACCAAGACACATTTCCACATGTGAAGTAAATTCTGGGCATTAACCTCTGAGAACTATACATAGAATTCACTATGTCTCAATTCAGGGAATTTTCCCGGAAGCCTCTCCGGCTGGCATCTGGAGAACAATTGCTTATCTTGTCTTTGATTTTTAGATTTAAATCTGACAAAATTCTGACAAGATATAATTCACATGTGAAGAATGTGAAAATGTACCGTTTGGTGGATTGAGAACAGTAAATACATGTAGATAGTCGTTAAGCATTGAATAAGCTTCAAACAAAAACAATAATATCTGCTCACCCTTCACTGGTGATTCCAAATCAACACAAAAGAGAATAACAAAGAGCAAAAGTTAAATTAAGTTTTTTGTACAAATTAAATGAAAGTGGAACTAAATTTACTATTTCAAAAGAATCTAGCAGTAATTGCTATATATGTAATTGCTACATAATATATTATATATATATATATATATATATATATATATATATATATATATATATATATATATATATATGTGTATATATATTGTATTGTTTTTTGTGAAATTTTTATCCCGAAACATAATAAATCAATAAAAAGCATATTAACACCTTGCTACCATAGCACTAAAAAAAAAAAGATCATCAAAGGACATGATGATCTCCTGAGAAAATATTAAAACTGTTGTGTAATATCAGATTAAGAATGCCTTCATAACAAAATTCACAAACTAAAATCATTCCGTTCCGATGCTATTTTGTTATTTTATTTTAAAACTTTCAGCCAAATAAATATACATATTTTTTTTATTTATATTAATATTTTAATAAGTAATAATTTAATAGTATTTCTTTGGTATGATTGAAATATAAGATATAGTTTTTAATTGTCTATTTTTAAACTATGCTAAACTTTTTAAAATCCAATATGCTCTACTATATTAGTTTCTAATAATATTATAAAATAACGGGGGACTCTTGGAGATTTGCTAACTTTAAATGTTGATGTTATAAAATGTTTTTTCATTACCTAATAAATTTTATTTTATATGTGTATATATATATATATATATATATATATATATATATATATATATATATATATATGGGCCTTATTCCTATACTAGCCATTAATTTTATGACTTCAATTAGAAAGCCCATCTCATTGAGTACAGTTTTCTAAGAACCAAAGAGAAATTTAAAATACAGTCATGTTGTTTTATGTGATAAAACAAAAATAAATAAATAAATAATACAGAATAAAAACGAAATTGTGTGTCCATCTTCACTTTATGACTGGTTCAAGACTGCAACTTTGAAATATTACATTTCCAACGGCTTTGATAGCTGCAGTAGTCCAGCTATTACCTGTGCACCAATTCTAACCATGCCAGCTACTTTAATCCTCACCAAACTAATTTTCAGCATATAATCTAAATTGCATCCAAATCTCACAGTTTCTTCTTACTAACGTTGAACTGCTTTTGTGAGTTTTATGCAGTATTACATTCATGGAACAGAAAGAAGAATGAGAAAGTTTAAAAATATCAACCAAAACAACTATACATTATGCATTTCTTAATAATTTTTGATTTAATAATTTCTTTAATAATTACCCTTTCTTTCCACCTTTTACATCCTCTAGACCATTCATGTGTGTTTCCAGAGACTCCAGGATACTGCTGGGAGCCTAACAAAAGAAATCAAAGCAAGTTACTAATAAGTCCCCTTATCAGCTGTCCTACTGAAGAGTTACTCTGAGTGTGTAAAGCACAAAGAAAGAATCTAAGACCCACTCCAACAAATGCATGTATGAAAATACGTCAGATCATATAAGGGCACCACATGCCAAAACTTCATCCTGATATTAAACAGGCACGCAGTCAGGGCACCCTTTTGTTTCTGTGGTTACCGGGTCCTCAAGGGATCTAAAGGGGCAGTCTTCGTCGTCTGAGTCAGCTAGATCCACCACCACCCCAGGGTGGAGACACTAGGTGGGGAGATAGTGGGGTGAGCCACAGGCTTCTGTAAGGCTTCTTGTTTGGGTCTAAATCAGGAATAAGGGCATTCATCTGCATAATGTGCCTGATCCTAATCCTTCCTACGAGCAATAAATACACAACGAAGCTAGACTGCTGATAAAAGGTAACTTACATAGTTGATGTCAGGAATGTCGTTTTTGTCCACTCCGACTGTCTGTTAGGGTAAAAGCATAATATGATGCAGATGTACAAAGGATTTTCAGTTTTCCTGATGCTGGGGAATATACAGTAGATTGAACTTACCTCAGCCAGCTTCATGAATTCCCCAATTTTTGTCACCCTGGTCAGGAACCTCTTATAGATGTCCAAGGCCTCCTTACAATCACTTTTTTTCATCTTGAAAAATTTTTCTAAAAGCAGAGACAAACAACATGAAATTAATTTATAATCATTCTTACAAAGCAATTACTTCCTAATGCACTGAACACTGACCTAACAGGTTGATGATTCCATCGTTATAGGATGCAAATAGCTTCACCAGATCTTTGAAGAGAAGCATGAAGGCAGCATTGATGATCCCATTGTTTAGCTCCTTCGGATGAACCTAAAGCAAGACAGGTTCAGGCTGATCAAATAGAAACTCCATGGAACAGACAGAAGGTTTGCACATCGATATATGAATACATACATCAAACTCCAGAAGTGTGTCGATCTGAGTCTGCAGAACAGGCATGCCTTTCAGCAGCTTCTCAGTGGTCATGGTTCTCATCACTCCCTCAGCACTGAGAAGATCCAACAAAGATTATTTCACAGAAAACAAAACTTTGCTAAAACAGATGTTCTCAGACCTTTGATGACAAACAATGCATGAGAAAATTATAAGCCTTCCAAGCACCACCTTTTTGTTTCCAAGTGATACGTGTATATCATTATTTTTTAAGAAACACAAATAAATGAAGAAATTTGATGTTCTTAATCAACAGTCCTGTAGGTCAGGGGTTTAAAATCCTTTTCAGGCATTAACTCCTTAATTATGTAGGCCCATTCAAGACCTTTGTTAAGATAATTTTCACTCAAAAGATTAAAAAAAATTACAAAAAAATAAATTACAAAAAAATTACACAGGAAGTGCCCCAAATTCAAAGTAAGATGTATCTTTTCTACATACCAAAATGTTTTCTCCCACAATAACACTTACCTAGATAATAAAGTAATTATTTTAATCATTTATATCCCACTCCCTTTATTATGCAAACAGTACTGTTCAACCCCAGTGTGATGGCCGCATGTGCAACCACACAACAAATGGTCAGGTAATTCTTTCTTTAAATCTTATATTTTACTGTACTGTATTTCATTTTTTTTTTACTTTGATTTGGCATTGGTTAACTATTTGGGTGCACGCATTTAGTTGACTCATTTTGTCATTTCTTGCTTGTTTGGTTTGCTGTACATTAATATATTTTTCATTTGAGTTGCCAGTTCCTGGGGGGCTGTCATGAGTGAAGCCAGTAAAGGAAAGGAGGCCCCAGTTGCAAAGGATCTCCTCATTGACATGGAGGCCTAGTTGTACTCTTCCACTTACTTTTAGAAGGGGTTTAGGAAGGGTTTAGGTTTCTGTATTTGGTTTTGTTTTCTATAATTAAATTTGGAAAGTTTAAAATGTAAGTCCTCTTCCTCATAGGTTGCTGATTTAGTATGGTGCTGATTAATTAGCTCTTTTGTTGTTGTTGTTTTTTTTTCAGGAAAATGTATTTTATGTTTCCCTCATGTTTCAAAATGGTTTGATCAACCAGTGTATATATGTTTCCCTTGTGTGTCAGTTAGGTAGGTATTTTCCTGTGTCAGGTTTGGATTATGCTGATTTTTGTCATTTGTTTTCTTTGATGAACCCAGTCTTGTCTGAAGTTTGAACTATATTTTTGCTAAATAAATTTGTTGCCATTTTTTCATCAATAACTTCCTGTGCTTCTCTGATTTTTTGGCTCGGTTCCTCACACCCAGTTAGCCTATATAAGCCTTACCGGTAGTTTTTAAACATAGAAAAAAGCCTAATTAACATATACAGATGTTTTTTAAATTTCAAACTTGAACTTTAAAAGTTAATCTCAGATCCAACTCCATAAAAAATACATAAATAAATAACCATCAGAACATTTTCTCTATGTTTTATGCTTCAATTTAAACGAGTGGTTTTTTTTTTTAAATTCTCCACTTTTCTCCATTTTCCTGGTTTTGATTTTTGCCTAAAGCTAAGGTAAAGTTTTGCTTGAACTCATAACTTGTGCTTTTTACATCAGTTTTATATTAGTTCTACATCACAGTTGAAAAGCTCTGTGTTTACCTTGTAACTAAAAGTTTCTGTGGGAACCGTTTAAAGCCACCAAAATACAAGTAATGCAAACTTTGGTTTGAGATCGTTAAGTGCTAGATGCTTGAGTATAATGTTTTAACTGAAATGATTGCTTAGGAGAAGTAAGTTGATCAAATCTGTTGTGAAGTCTAAGGTGTTGTTCCAACATACCCTTTTTTGACCCTGGTGAAGTCAAAAGCCATCTGGCGGTAGGCGAAGGCTTTCTCATTCAGGTACCGTGCATACCTCCTGATGAATGTAGACATGTCATAGCCTAAACACACATAGATTAGAATGAGACACCAGAGAGAGGTGGAGGGGTTTTTGTTATTTCTTAATTCAAATGTCAATGCATTGACATTGTAACCCTCTTCACAATACACGTTTCCCTTTTTGACCTAAAACTGTGCTTTTTAGATATTTAAGATTTAGAACGCATGAATACATTTGGTCAAATGGGATTTAGAACAAAACTATGAAATTCACTTATTTAAGTTGACCAGAACATTATTAGGAGATAATAAGCTTAGAAAAATATAAAAAGCTTACTGATTTAATGCTTAGGAGATTTTATGGTGAGACAAATGTGTTTTGCATTACACATTTCCTTAAATGTCACCAGATTGGTAATTTGCATGCAAATATTTGCATCTGAAAATTGGGCAAAATTGTTTTCACTGTAGCACTGAATTAAATACAGTTATGAATAGGGCCTTGATCCGTATAATGTTTAATGTGTTTTCACAGATGAAAAATATGTATTTTCTGGATATTAGTAAAAAATTTTTCTTCTTTTGGTTTAATCCAAAAATGAGATTGGTGACCAGTATGACGTGTCTGATTGGGGACTCAGCTACAGCATTTCAATTTAACCCCTGACTAAATCCAACATCCTTTTGCTGATAGTTTTATATAATTTTATGTCAGCCACGGCCAGTGAGCTGTGTGTCCATGAAAACATTAACTGATTTTAAATGTCAAGGCTTAATTTCATATACCTTGTTTATCTTAAAAAAGCATGTTAATAAGAGAAAAAAAAAAACATCTTTATCTTTTGGCTTTGTATTTATTTACCATGAGAGCCAGTTTTGTCAATGAAATTGCTGAGGTTGAACAAGGAAGTCCTGGAAGCCAAATACTGAATGAATCTCTGAAAAAGATATCAAAAGCAAAACATGTTATAATCAAACATGGACACAGTGATCATCCACCTTTATTTCATGACATCTATACACCTTATGAGTTTTTATGGCAAGTGTTCAAGCTAAATTAAAGTGGACATAAGCAAAAATCACTTTTCTGGCTCTCAAATACATTCTTGTATACTTCGAGTTTGAAGGAACTCAGAAAAGTTTATTGCAATCTCTGCAGATGCTGCACAGCTGTTGGGGTAATGTTTTTAATCTGCTTATTTTTCTCTATTCCCTCTTACAGTATGTTTTTGAATAACAACTTCACACTACTGCTAAGGAAGGTCATGAACTTCCAGCTTATCAATTCCACACTGCCACCATTTTTATTCCTTGCCGCAATTTTGTTGTTAAAGTTCAAGTGTTCAATTTTCAAGTGTACAGTAATAACCCACACAATTAATTTAACCATAGACCAGTTTTTCTGCAATTAAAATTAAAAAATGGCTGAACTGGTTGGAGTGGAACGATCTACAACTTGAAGGGGTGTAAGGTGCCAAATTTGCATTTATCAAGATTGCAACAAAAAAAGTTCACCTTAGCTGCACCTCAGAACAGGCTAAAAAGAGGGCTTCAATACTGTTCCACTTTAAATAGACTAAAAATGAATGAGTTAAATAGAAAAGAAAATATTTTTTAGCATAAGTCCCCTTTAATATGTCACAGTATTCCTCGTCATTGTGAAATCTGTCTTGTAAAGCTCTGCTTCTCAAAGTATTAATAAACCTTAATTATGCTTAATCTATTTAACCTAGTTCTACGAGTCTTCTCATCTCATGATCTGGACAGGAACCCAAAATTCTTCTGGTGGTGGAAAGTTTGGCAGATCTTTCTAATATTGGGCATTATTAGCAGCTAACATCCTGGGCTCCACATGTGCTACAAAAGACATTTACTCACCTCATTGCCATGGACACATATGTGATGAGTGGTGGTAAGAGCCTTGAAAACGACCACCCAGCTGGCATTGGTGGATCGCTCAAACAGTGTGTCAGCCATCTGAGGGATGTTTACATTGGTAGTATTGGTGGCTGACACCAAGTCTGCAACAAAACCACAAACATAAAGATTTCATTGTTGGAGAACCTGAAAGACAAATTCACATTTTCTTGTTTTTAGTCTCAGCCTGAAAAGTAGGCTGACATGGCTGCTAGAATAATTGTTTATAGCCTAATGTGCGAAAGCACACTTGTTCATTGAGTAAAGTGCTTTAATTAAACTTTGATGAGTATTCCTTAGTGCAGAGCTGCTCTAGACACTCAAGAGACTTTAAAGTCAGGGCTGCAACAAAAGGAAGACCTGATGAACAAAGACCAGATTGCTTTTCATTTTCTCACTGAGACAACATTGAAAAAAAAGAAATGTTTTTTCATCTCATTTGGCTTTGGTTGTCACGTGAGACAGTAGAACAGAAATGTCAAAAAAGGGAGGAATCTGGAACACTGCATGGATACTTAATAGAATACAAACTGTAGAAGAGAAGAAAAAAAGTGTAAAAAGAGTCTACCGGTAAATAAAACTTGTCATAAAGACTAGAATTCAGTATATAAGGTGTTACTAGTTGTAAGGAATAGATATCTCAAATCTTTATAGAAATTAGGTATGTAAAGATTCCAAAGACAAAAAAAGAAAACACCACATTGCACAAGCAAAATTAGTTTGGCTGTGCAAAAAGTGGGTTTGTTGCATTGGACCTACAAAAAATGTAAGATGCATAAACCAGCTTTGTTTATAACCAAACTGAGCAGATTGAGCTGCAGATTGATTCAGATACTTGCAGCTTTGGAACTGACCTAAAAAAAAGATTTCTGAGCTATGTAGTTTGAGGTAATGATGACAATGATTATTTAGAAACTAATGATAATTCTAAACTAAACTGTATTTATAGTGCACATTACATAACCTATATCAGTGCTTTGAACAAAAGTTAAAAAATGAAATGATGAAAATAAATTTAAATTATATATAACTATATAAACTATAATATATAAAATTGTTGGGAGCTGGAGAAATTCCACCTTTCTCCAGCAGAGTCCGCCGTGGATCCTCTGAGGGAGCCTCCTGCACTGCTGCAGCTCATCAAGATCATCAGAGGATCCACTACTTAAGCTGTCTTCAGACCTTGCCTCAACGCCGCAGTGTTGTTCCAGTTGGTCAGCGCTTAAGCCTAGATCCTCAGTGTTACTCTATGACTTTTGAATCCAGCTTGGATTCTAACCCTTGTCTCTGTCTTCCAGGAAACCTGTGCCTCCTCTGTGAAAGCTCAGGAAGAGCTAACCTGCCGAGCCGACCCTCAGAGCCAAACCTGAAGAATCACAGAGAACTTCCAAGCAGCTCTGGACTAGAGCTGGGAAACCCTAAACCAAGGTCTGTTCATATTAGACGTGAGACGCTGAAGCAGCAAACGAACTCTGCTGATGAACTCTTCTCCAGATCCAACAGAGACCCTCCCAAAGCTAACCTCAAGAACCCTCAAGGTACAATCAGTAAACTTCAGGAAATCAAACCTCTGTTGACAACGCTAACTGAACTGTCTCTCACGCAGACTCCGGTGAACCAGTATCCAGGCCCCGAACCTGAACCAGTATATTCTGTGTGCTTATGCATCAATAAACTTGTTAAACTTTCATCCCTGTGTCCGTCAGTGGTGTTCTGCATTCTTGGGTCGCTTTTAGTGAACCCATCATGACAGAACACTGCGGCCAAACTCAAGGCCCAGCAGAACATCTCCGTCAACTATTGAAGGAGCGGGATGCCCAAATCCACAGACAAGTTCAAGCTCTGAGTGAGTTAAACTCCCGCATAGAATTCCAAGATCATGTTGTCCGAAACTTCACCAGTCGTTTGAACAATGCTAACGCTACACCAGTACCACAACCATTTCCGGGTCCAGTTCCACCTCCGAGGTCACCAGCAGTGACGTCATCTGAGTTCCGCCCTAGTCTTCCAGAAAGATTTTCTGGTAACAAGAAAGATTGCAAGGGATTTTTATTTCAGTGTCGTTTGATTTTTATGAACTCTCCTGGCAGCTTTCCCACGGATTACAAGAAGATAACCTTTATTCTCTCTCAGCTAACAGGAAGAACCTTGGAGTGGGCTCAGGCAAGATTTGCCACCGACGATAGCTTAAACTGCTATTACTCTGACTTCATCTCTGAATTTACCCAGGTATTCAACCAGGAAACTGACCAAACTATAGACTCCAGAGCTCTTTTCAATCTAAAACAGGGAAACTCTTCGGTGGCTGAATTTTCCATTAACTTCTGGGTTAAAGCGGCAGCTTCCGGATGGAACCAAAGCGCTCTAAAGGGAGCCTTTTTCATGGCATTAAATGAGCACATTAAGGATGAGCTCGCAACCCTCGACGAACCAGCTACCCTCGAAGATCTAATTCGCCTCTCCATTAGATTGGATAATAGAATTCGTGCCAGAACCAGTTCAAAGAAGCAGGGTACACTTTCTTCTGCCTCACATAATGTGACTGTTTGTTCTTCCTCTACAGAGCAGCTGCCCATTCAGAGGCCTAAGTCCCAGTCTCTACCGTTGCCTATTCAGGCCTCTCATTCGAGCGAAAGGGATGTCGAACCCATGCAGGTGGGACACACTAGGCTCACTCCAGAGGAGAGGCAAAGGCGTTTTCTAAGCAAACTATGTATCTACTGTGGTGAGAGAGGACAATTCATCGCTTCCTGCCCGGCTAAATCAAAAGCCTGGGCCCGCCAGAAGATCTGAGGAGTCTGGCGGGCCAGATAAACACTAAGAAATCTCCTCGACTGTTACTTCCTGCCACGTTGTTCTGTGCTAATCAAAACCTCTCTTTTTCTGCATTCATCGACTCAGGCTGTGAACGTAACCTAATCGATTCTAACCTCGTCCAGCAACTACAAATTGAAACCATTCCTCTGACTCAGCCTCTCAGTGTATCCGCTATTGACGGAAAAAGACTCCATCAAGTTACCCATCAAACTCAGCCCCTCGAGTTACTTCTGTCAGGTAACCACCGAGAGACTATAACATTTTTTGTTTTTCCCTCTGCATGTTCCCCGCTGGTGCTCGGTTTTGAATGGTTGGAGAAGCATAATCCTCACATTAACTGGACTGAACGTCACCTGGAATCATGGTCCATCTCATGCCATGAAACATGCCTTCGTTCTGCTGCCCCCTTGGTGGGGTCTCCTAGAGGTGGGGGGGAGATGGACTCTCCTGACCTTTCTTCAGTTCCTTCTGAGTACCATGACCTAGCCCCTGTCTTCAGTAAGGTCAGTGCGACGTCCCTACCTCCACACAGACCATACGATTGCGCCATTGAACTTCTACCTGGTGCTCCTCTACCCAGCAGCAGATTGTATAATATTTCCAAGCCCGAAAGAGAAACCATGGAAAAATACATCAACGAATCATTAGCTGGTGGAATAATCCGTCCATCTTCCTCTCCATTGGGCGCCGGGTTCTTCTTCGTGGGGAAGAGGATGGTTCCCTGAGACCTTGTATTGATTATCGAGGTTTGAATCAGATTACAGTTAAGAACAAATACCCACTTCCTCTCCTTGCCTCTGCGTTTGAACCTGTACAGGGAGCTACGGTGTTTTCTAAACTGGATTTAAGAAACGCTTATCATCTCCTTAGGATCCGTGAAGGCCACGAATGGAAAACAGCCTTCAAAACACCCTTAGGCCAATTCGAATACCTAGTAATGCCCTTTGGTCTAACTAACGCTCCAGCCTGCTTCCAGGCCCTCGTAAATGATGTTCTCAGAGACTTTCTCAATGTATTTGTTTTCGTGTACATTGACGACATTCTCATTTACTCCAAGAACCTCGATGAACACAAGAAACATGTCCGCCTTGTTTTGCAGAGAATGCTGGAGAACAAGCTGTTTGTGAAAGCCGAGAAGTGCGAATTTCATCAACCTTCAGTCACCTTTTTGGGGTTTGTGCTCGAGGGCGGCCAGGTAAAACCATCTGAGGACAAGATTAAGGCAGTATTAGACTGGCCAGTTCCAGAGAACCGCAAACAGCTACAAAGGTTTTTAGGTTTTGCTAACTTCTATCGTCGGTTTATCAGAAACTACAGCCAGACAGCCCTTCCATTAACTTCTCTGACCTCTGTCAAACGCATTTTTCAGTGGACTCCTGAGGCTCAAGCAGCGTTTGATAAATTAAAATCCTTGTTTTCCAGAGCACCTGTGCTTATGCAACCTGACCCAGCGAAGCAGTTTATTCTTGAGGTGGATGCTTCAGATTCTGGTGTTGGAGCAGTCCTATCCCAGAGACTAGGTTCAGATCAAAAGATACACCCTTGTGCTTTCTTCTCCCGTAGACTTTCTTCTGCTGAGCAAAATTACGATGTGGGTGACCGAGAGCTTCTGGCCATTAAACTGGCGTTGGAAGAATGGAGACATTGGCTGGAAGGAGCTGAGCATCCGGTTCTTGTATGGACTGACCACAAGAACCTGGCTTACATCCAGTCAACCAAACAGGCTAATCCTCGCCAATCCAGGTGGTCAATTTTCTTCTCTCGGTTCAATCTCATCATCTCCTACAGACCCGGATCCAAAAATGTCAAGCCCGATTCTCTCTCTCGTCTCTACTCCGTCGATCATCCCGAGACACCTGAACCTGTTCTTCCGGCTTCCTGCACAGTGGGGGTGGTCAACTGGGAAATAACTGACCTCATCAACTCAGCCCTGGCCACTGAACCCGATCCAGGTAACGGTCCCACTAACCGAACCTATGTTCCATCTTCCGTCAGGTCCCGTCTCATCCATTGGATGCACGCCGCCAAGTTCTCTGCTCATCCAGGAGTCAGCAGAACTGTAGCCCTCATCTCAAGACGCTTCTGGTGGCCCACTCTCCATAGGGACGTCAAGGAGTATGTGTTGGCTTGCCCCACATGTGCCCGTAACAAAGCCTCACACCAACCTCCTTCTGGCCTGCTCCAGCCGCTTCCTGTTCCCTCGCGTCCTTGGTCCCATATAGCCATTGATTTTGTCACCAGTCTCCCTGTCTCTCGAGGTATGTCCACCATATTCACCATTGTTGACCGTTTCTCGAAGTCCTGCCATCTTATACCCCTTAGAAAACTTCCCACGGCCTTCCAGACAGCCCAGCTCCTTATCAAGCATGTTTTCCGGCTACACGGCATTCCCTAAGAGATCCTCTCGGACAGAGGCCCTCAGTTCATTTCCAAGGTCTGGAAGGCTTTCTGTTCTGCCCTCGGCTGCAAACCCTCTCTCACCTCTGGTTACCACCCCCAATCTAATGGTCAGACTGAGAGAATGAACCAGCAGTTGGAATCAACCCTTCGCTGCCTCACTTCAAACAATCCCGTGGACTGGAGCCAATTTCTCCCTTGGATAGAATACGCACACAACTCCCTCAGATCTGCATCCACCGGACAATCCCCGTTCCAGGTTAGTCTCGGCTATCAACCACCTCTTTTCCCCGCAGACGAGAGAGAGATTTCGGTCCAGTCCGTAAACCAACACATCCGCCGTTGCCAAAGAATCTGGAGAGAAACCATCGCCACCCTCAACCGGTCAACAGAGTCCAGTAAACGCTTCGCCGACGCCAGGAGACGCCCCGCCCCCGAGTACACTGAGGGCCAGGAGGTATGGCTGTCCACTCAAGACATTCCCCTCAAGGGGATGTCTCGAGCTCTCTCCTAGGTTCATCGGGCCCTACAAGATCACTCGAGTCATCAACCCCTCAGCCGTCCGTCTCCAACTACCTCAGTCCCTCCGAATCCACCCTACCTTCCACGTGTCCCAAGTCAAGCCTGTCTCTTCGAGCCCTCTGTGCCCACCGTCCGACTCCCCACCACCCGCCCTGGAGGTCGATGGTCATCCGGCCTTCACTGTCCGTCGCATTGTGGACTCCCGTCGACGAGGTCGCGGATGGCAGTACCTCGTCGACTGGGAGGGCTAGGGACCGGAGGATCGCCAGTGGGTTCCGGGCTCGTACATCCTCGATCCTGCCCTTATCGAGGAGTACGAGCGTTCCTGCCCATCAACCTCTTCCGGACCGCCAAGGGGCGGTCGTTGAGGGGGGGGGGTACTGTTGGGAGCTGGAGAAATTCCACCTTTCTCCAGCAGAGTCCGCCGTGGATCCTCTGATGGAGCCTCCTGCACTGCTGCAGCTCATCAAGATCATCAGAGGATCCACTACTTAAGCTGTCTTCAGACCTTGCCTCAACGCCGCAGTGTTGTTCCAGTTGGTCAGCGCTTAAGCCTAGATCCTCAGTGTTACTCTATGACTTTTGAATCCAGCTTGGATTCTAACCCTTGTCTCTGTCTTCCAGGAAACCTGTGCCTCCTCTGTGAAAGCTCAGGAAGAGCTAACCTGCCGAGCCGACCCTCAGAGCCAAACCTGAAGAATCACACAGAACTTTCAAGCAGCTCTGGACTAGAGCTGGGAAACCCTAAACCAAGGTCTGTTCATATTAGACGTGAGACGCTGAAGCAGCAAACGGACTCTGCTGATGAACTCTTCTCCAGATCCAACAGAGACCCTCCCAAAGCTAACCTCAAGAACCCTCAAGGTACAATCAGTAAACTTCAGGAAATCAAACCTCTGTTGGCAACGCTAACTGAACTGTCTCTCACGCAGACTCCGGTGAACCAGTATCCAGGCCCCGAACCTGAACCAGTATATTCTGTGTGCTTATGCATCAATAAACTTGTTAAACTTTCATCCCTGTGTCCGTCAGTGGTGTTCTGCATTCTTGGGTCGCTTTTAGTGAACCCATCATGACAAAAATAAAGTTGTATTTGTGTAGTCTTACCTCCAAAAACTAACCTCAATGGCAGCTTAACCTAATATACTGCAGAAGAAGGAGTGCCCATACTACTTAAATAAAACTTTCTTCATGTGTAGACTATTAAAGAACATTAAGGGGGCGAAAAAAATTCTTCCTGCCAAAAGTAGGTGATGTACACTTTCAAGCGCTCCCTAAAAGTCCTTTTATATGCTTGTGATGGATGCTCTTTGATAGTTGTTAAAATTCAATTATGTTTTTTTTTTTGTTTATAAATATGCCAAAGTACTATGTTTCAATTATTGTTTTCATTTAGTTTAATTGTATGAAGATTTTCTGCTGAAATGCATTAGTTTGTGCCAGCCTGTGTATGTGTTTGTTTCTCCACTATTGTTATCTCTGGTCCAAATACGCACGTCTTTTTCTATTATTTGGCATAACCACAGAAATGTTTGCATGGAAATTTCTACTGACTTTCAAAAAAAAAAAAAAATTAGGCTGTGTTTGAGTTTCAGAGTTAAAAACCACTTTGCATGTGGTAAAGATGTACATTTTCATATATTTATAACAAATACATTTGCACAGTCTTGTCATTAGAATATCATATGCATGCTGATAAAGACAAACACACTAAAAAAGGTTTCATACACTGCCTGCTGAAATGCATTGGTAAATCGCTTTGAACCTACGTTTATTTTCTGCTCTGCACATGCAAACAGGTTTATAGTGTTTTAAGAAATTAATCCTTTTGAAGATAAGGCTCTTTGTGTTTAATTATTGGGTCAATTGTTGGGTATGGAATGAAAACAAGGACTGAACTTCTTACACAGAACAAAGAGGAATTAACTCAAAATCCAAGAATGCACAGGGAGACACATATGAACATTTTGATCAGGCTGGGCGAGTAAAAGACTGTATATCTGAAGAAAACTTGAATCCAGAAATTACCCAAGAAGGGATACTTTTCATAGAGTTTTGAAGGTTAGACTGTGTCTACATATGTATTTTCTTTACTTTAAAGCTGAGTAATTATTTCAGATGTGACAATTTTACAGACATCATGCCTCACCAGCTGTCAGCTGGAGAGAAGGCCTGATTCCTGGCAGTTTTCTAACTCCATCATAATAAAGCCAGGTGATATGGCATTAGTAGAAAAAAAGTATTCATAGTCAAGATAAGCTTATTGTTGCACAAATGTTGCTTTAATAAAACTAGTGTCAAACAGATAAATGTTTTATTACTCCATAAATACACCAAATTGTCATTGTTTTAATAAATACAACATATAAAGAAGAATAGTTTTAAAAAGATAATATCTTTAATGAAAAGTGTGACATAAATCATATCCCTGATTCTTTTTAAACTATGGTGGTAAAATAAATTTTAAAATGAGTCATAAAATATAATGCTGAAAGATATAATTTGATTTTATATATATATATATATATATATATATATATATATATATATATATATATATATATTATTTGATTACAACAAAAATACAAATGAAGTAATTAAAGAAAAATGTTTAAAAGATTCATTAAAAAATCGTCACCAGTTTGGTGAACGCATCAAACTGATGAGGGGAAATGTATTCTTATAATAGATAAACTCCCTAACAACCATTAATAACATTTTTCACTTAAAGCTACAGTGTGTAATTTTCAGCGACATCTAACGTCCAGACTGCAGACCGCAGCAACATGAACGTCTCCCCCCCACCGCTTCTCCCCCCCAACAGTACGGCGAGCGTTACAGGATAAAATGTCTTCCACGACGTCTGCATCACCTACCTTCTCAAGTGATGAGGTTTGTTTACATAGATAATTTACAGATAGTATTTCATTAGTCTGTGTAGGGTATAGATTCAGTACCGTCTCAGTTCATCTCTCTCAACTTGCCGTAGTTACTTTCGAGCGTAATGGGCGATCTCGCAATCGCTAGTTTGTTGGCTCTGCGCTGCCGTAGCACAAAGATGTCTGCCTCCATGGCTGCGAGACCCGCTCCTATGTAATTATAAATAACCTATTCTAAGGCAACGCAAATATTAAGGTTAAGCGGCTGAGCTCGTAGATGATGATAAATAACATAGTTATGTATAATATATTACATTTCTGACTGTATATCCCTGAAATTATTACACACTGTAGCTTTAATATCTTTACTTTTGATAAAACCATAAAGATATTTTTTTTATATCATTCACCCATTTGGTTAACTTGTCCTTCAGCAATGGAAAGGTCTCTGAAGGAGACTGAAGGAAGTAATGGATTTTGTTTATCTTCAAATCTGGAATAGCTAATTTGACGAGTAATTACAGACCAGTTAGTAATTTATCTCGGTTTTTCTAAAAGTCCTGAGGAAATTGGTAACACATTGATTAAGAAACACTGTGCAGTCAAATACAGTATCTGGTTACATGGTTTAAAGTTTTCTTCTCAGCCTCATTAATTATTCTTATATATTTTTTGAGCTGGTCAAGTCCTCACCTGATGGAGCTGGTTGTTACTGGTGGTGAAAAATCTTTCCTTCTTATGGTAAAAACTGGGGTACCACAGGGCTTAGGTCTTGGTCTCACACTTTTCAGCAAGTACATATACAACAAACTATATCTCTTGGTTGATTTTTTTTAGTTGTATGTTTATACAGTACATCTATATAAATATAGATATTTAAATAATCTGAATTGAACTAAGAAAATTTGTGTTGAAGGACCATTATTAATTCAGTTTAACTCAAATTTATCTATATCACACCAATTCACAACACTTCATCTCGAGGCCCATTACATAGACATTTAAATCAGATCATACTGTGCAGTCAGATTGGTTTATAGCTTTATATATAATGAAACCAGCTGATTGCATTGAGCCATTGACTCCACAGCAATCCCTCAAACCGAGCATCCACATAGTGACAATTGAGGGGAAAACTCCCTTTTAACAGGATGCAACCTCCAGCAGAACCAAGCTGGAGGCCAACTGGGGGTTATATCTATGAGTCAGCACTATAAGAAAGTACTCAGAAAGCCCCAAATTGTTTTGGCAACTCATTATCTTCTGTGTGATTTAAACTGGTCAGTAACCACTATCCTGTGTGAATTTGCATTATTTCCACTTATTTCAGTCATACTATGCATGTGCCAGGGATCCTTTTAGGAACAACTACATTTTCCTGTTTACACAACAGTATCTGTCACATTTTCTATCCATCACTCTCTGGCACCTGTTCCCAAATTGCTCCGTTGTGGTTTGAAACAGCAGTACAACACAACCAATCTTTTCCAGTTTTCCAAGAAAGACTGTCCTAAACAGGGCTCAAATGTTGTCCCTTTGAAGACAATATGGGATCTCCTGTGCTTCATTTCTGATGATGGGCTTAACTTAGCCTGAGTAGCAGAGTACAGTAGCAGATATCTGGAATTAACCTATAAAGCTCTGTGATATTCAGGACTTTTGGTTTAAGCACAGGTTGTGTCAGTCAGGTAGCTTTATGCTGAGTCAAGTTAAGTCTGAGTATATACAGTAAGAAGCCCTGAACAATAGAAGATGCATAACAAGGTCCACCATGGAAGCAGGAAAAAAATAAGTAGCCTCGAATGTGCATTTCCTGCCAGTGGAATCTAGAATATTGATGACTGCATATGGAAATTATCAATACAGATAGTATAAGGGATACCTTTAACACCCCATGTATTTAAAGCTACAGTGTGTAACTTTTAGCGACATCTAGCGGGCAGACTGCAGACTGCAGCAACATGAACATCTCCCCCCCACCGCTTCTCCCCCCCAACAGTACGGCGAGCGTTATGGGACAAAATGTCTTCCACGATGTCCGCATCACCTACCTTCTCAAGTGATGAGGTTTGTTTACATAGATAATTTTACAGATAGTATTTCATTAGTCTGTGTAGGGTATAGATTTCATGTAGACTTAAGATAATAAATATACCCGTTATTTTTTCTACATCGTTGTGACGTTTTGGCGATCTCGCAATCGCTAGTTTTTTGGCTCTGTGCTGCCGTAGCGCAAAGATGTCTGCCTCCATGGCTGCGAGACCCGCTCCTATGTAATTATAAATAACCAATTCTAAGCAACGCAAATATTAAGGTTAAGAGGCTGAGCTCGTAGATGATGATAAATAACATAGTTATGTATAATACATCACATTTCTGACTGTATATCCCTGTAATTATTACACACTGTAGCTTTAATATGAAAATTAAATTTCAGTGATTGTGTGCATTAAATATGCATCTAGATATACAAATGCATACATAAACTGGAACAAACAAGGTCAAAGCACACACTGCAAGCTGTTGTTGTTTTCTGTGTGCTGAGTTGGGGGGTGGGCTCCAGAATGCCCAGTGCAGGAAAACCAGGATCACTGATTAGTAATAATCTGTTTACATGCTTAAATCATAGAAGCCCCCTCCCCCTTCATCCCCTCTAACCTACTGCCAAGCATCAGCCTAAAAAAACTTCACTACAACTCTCTTTTTTACTTTGCTCTTCCGATTATTGCTTTTTGTCATTCAATGAACACCTTGAAGTATTATATACTGCATGCACCTTTTGCTCCTTTTGTTACCTTCTTTGAGTCAATCCTATCAAAGTCAATCACATCTGATCTTATCTTATTTATGCTTTTTTACCTTCAAATGCAGGTTGTTCAAGTATCTTAAGCTCTATAGAAAAACTCTACCTCGTTCCATTAGTGGTGATATCTGCCAATTTCTACAGATTTTTTCTCTTCATGAGTATGCCTGATGATACTTTTTTCATTTCCACTCTACCCAAAATCTCCCTAGCAGCAGATGTTCTCCCTTCCAGGACCCACAATCTCTGAAGATGAATATAGCGTCTTTAGCATTGGAAGCTCCAGAACCTGACAATGTGTCCCCCTCTTGTCTAGGAACCTACGCTGACCAAGTAAACCTCATCTTCACTCGCATGTTCAAATAGTGTCTGGAGATGTGGGAGATTCCCTTGTGCTTTAAACTCTCTATCATCCTTGTTCTAAAAAAGTGCACATCACATGTTTAAATGACTACAGGTATGTCGAGCCAACATTTGTGGTCATCAAATCCTTTGAGTGTTAAAGCTGTTGCACCTAAAGATTGCAGGCCTCTGCTAGACCATTAGTAGTTTGCTTACTGGGAAAAAATATGATGCAATGAACCTTTATCACTATATTTCATCCTATAACACATTGACCACCCAAGAATAAACACCAAAAACATGTTTGTGGACCTCAGCTCAGCCTTTAACAACCTCATCTACCCAGACATCTTGCACAAGAAGCCCTTACTGATGGTCTCTACCTGGCAATGTATCACCAGCTTCCTGACTTATAGCAGGTGAGGTAGTGGAGTATCTTACAAGTACCAGCATCCTCCCAGGGGTAAGCACCAACTTAACAGACCAATTATCAGAGTCATTGTTTTTTTGCTTTTTTTTACCCTTAGAATGTAGTCACCTTGCTGCAATGGTGTATAACTGCCCCTACAGTTGCAGGTTACTTAGTACCATGTCACAATTCGGCAATCTGATCATTTATTTTAAAGGAAGATACCAACAAACCCCTCTAAATCTAAAATAGAAACAGGAGCTGTTTAATATTGAAAAGCTGCAGGAAGGAAAAAGAGATGGGTAGAACAGAAACAAATTGTCCAGGATGCAGCCGGTGCAGAAAATGTATTTATAGAGTAAGGTACACTACAATGCATAAATCAGTGCATTGCTTTTCCTATCAAAACAATGACAATTCTTACTGGACTGAAAAAGAAAACATTTTAGAATAGAGTCTGTAATCAATGTTAAGAAGATGTTGAAATAAATATACATTCTTTTCTCCTGGATTTTTTCCTACACCAGTATATAGCTACTTTTAAAAGCTTGGGAAAAATATGAGAACACTTTAGTGTTTTGGCCTTTTGGCGGAGTGGTGGCCTAGTGGTTAGGGCATAGAGCTTGGAATCCTGAGTATCTGTGTTTGAACCTTACTCCCACAGAGTGCCACTCTGGGTCTTTGAGCAAGACCCTTAACCCACGATTGCTCCCCAGGTGCCCCACGATGGAAGCCCACTGCTCCCCAAGGTGATGGGTTAAATGCAGAGGTAAATTTCTCCAATGTGACATCAATAAAGTTTAATTATTATGTTTTTTATGTTATTTTTTAATGTGAAATTTCTGGTTTTAAAACTGCAAATTCTAAATATCCATCATGGTTGTTGTTATTTTTTATTGATTGCTGAGAAGGACATTGTCGGCCTAAAGCAGGGTTCCATTTGAATCAATATAGTAATTGAATAAAAGGTCTCTTCAAACCAAGTTCCTATAGGCTGAATTTCAACCCAGCCCATCCCTGTTTTAAGGGTGAAATTTGGCAAGAGCCGGACAAATATAAGCAAGAGAGATGAAGGATAGGATTAAGACACACACAAATTAAAAGATAAAAAAATTGAGAGAGATGTAAAAAGACAAAAGAAAAATGCAGTACACACACATACACATACAAGGTTATACATTCATTGAACTTATTGAAGTTCAATAATTTTTTTTGCTTTTTTTACTACATTTAAAATTGTTTCCATGCATCATAAAATAATAAAACTTAAATATTCCCCTGTCTAACTCGGCCTAGTTTCTAATCACTGCTCATCTGATCCCCCCGCCTCTGCCTCTATTTAAGGTGCTTGCATCCAGTTATCAGGGCAAAATTATTCTCTTAGACTTAGACAAACTTTATTGTCATTTTATACACACAGAGTGTATACAAAACGAAATTTCTTTTAGTACAACTCTCAAGACAGCTCAAGACACCACTGGCACAAGGGAGTACCAGTGGTTAGAGGGTTTTTAGTGTACCTTAGTGTTTCTGATTACCTGATCCTGACCTGTTCTGCGTCTCAACCGCTAAGCCTAACTGTTTCCATCCAAACGGTTTGTCTGAACTGTCTTTGGACTCCTGGACCTCTGAACCCGCCTCTCTCTGTTCTGATCTGTTTGCCTGACCTCTGACCTGCTCTGTTTGCTTGACCTGGCTTTGGACTCCTGCTTGTTCTTAGTCCTCCGGGGTTACAGCATCTTGTTGACATCCTACCTCGTTTTCAAGACACGGGCTGAACTGTCAAACCAGGTTAGTGACTCACGGGTTCATCTCATCCTCCATTAGATTTACGTGGTCACAAACCTCAGTTTCCTTTTACAGAGTTTCCTGTGATAGATGCCCTAGCTGCTGCTACTCAGATCATGCATGTTTTAAATAAAAATTTTGAATGATCTCACTGTCTGTCTTGCCTCGAATACTGGGTCCTCTCTTGTGAATCTTGACAGAATAATCTGGCCATAACATGGACCCATCAGGAGTAAGACACTGGTATTCTGAGGTCGCACTTTGTATTTCTCGGCTCGAGTCAGGCATACAAACGATTTTAGATTTTCTGCGTTTTCAGCCTACTTCTGTCTCTCCCTGAATTTTTTTTAAGGTTATCCTGACCTGTGTCTGGTTTTTCTGATATTTGGATTATTTTGTTTTGGTTTTTTTAAGGCTTTTAGAGCTCAGGAGGCCGATGGAATCTGCCCTTAGGGAAGAGGTTCTGTCATGATGTTGATGCTGATGACTGGCTTAATTATTCATTCCATTCAGCTGTCTAACTCTGCTTGGTTTCTAATTATTGCTCATCTGATCCACCTGCTTCTGCTTCTTTTTAAGGCGCTTGCATCCAGTTATCAGAGCAAGATTATTCTCGTTCTTTCATGCCAGTGGGGAGAGGGATTTTAGCTTACATTAGTGTTTTTGATTTCCTGATCCTGTCTGATCGTAGTGGTGAGAGGGTTTTTAGCATACTTTATATCGTTTTTATCTCTTTTACCTTTAAAAGTCTGAATTTCCCCCAGTCTAGCATTCTTTTATTGCACATTTATTCATCCCCATCCATCATTCCTCCCCATTATTATATTTATGTCCCTTTCCCTACCATAGTTTCTAGATCTTTTAAATAATGCCCATGCCCAGACATGGTCCACATTGATGAAATATTATGTAACATTACGATGTGACTAATACAGCTAAAGGCTGGCATTTCTATAAACACCAGGAGTTCAGCTGTGCACATAGTCAGATTATGTGATCTTCAGCTCTTCTACAGCATGTAGATGAATCTACTTTTGTATCTGCTAACAGGTGTGAAACATGTTACCTGATGGGCAATATCACCCACACTAATCCATGCTTGCTATTGTGGTGTCATCACCTGAAGCGAACACACACTGGCACAAAACCAGTGCGTGTGTGTATACATGTGTAATGAGGATTGGCAGTGCTAAATAAAGGTTCTTACTGTAATCCACAGCCCACAGAAGGGTTCTAAGAATGAACTGTGAGGCCTCATGCTGGGAAAATGTGTGTCTGTGTCTGAGACTGACTGTGATAATTGTGCGGTATGTTGTACAACAAATATCTCCCGTTGTAACCAGAAAATTTCAGAAAATAAATAACAGCTAATGTTGATGCTGTTAGAGAATCTCAAATTACCTGAGTAATGTTTTTACAGAGCAAAACAGAGAAGAAGTCAAACTGCAATTGGTTTTGATGATTTCACCTCATATGGCTTCATCCAACACTTCTAAACGCTGGAAACTTCACCATTATTTTGTAAGGTTTAAAGAATACAAATACAATTTATAGTGCAGTCGCTATCAAATGGCAGTTGTAGACTTTAAGTGTTTATGTTTCACATGTATAATAAATGAACATTTGAATATGGATCATATAAAAGGAATTTTTGTTGAGTCATGGGGATGGTAAATTCCCCTACACCCTGTCTAGAGTTACACAGCTCTGGGGCATCTCAGTTCAGGATTAGGTTAGGTTCTTTTAAAAAGCTATTAGCATTCAATATCTTACCCATAGTTAATAACTCATACCAATTTATAAAAAATGTAGTTAGTTGGAACCAGAAACTGAAGGTAATGGTTTCCATCCCCCATGTAGTACCCTTATGTTACAAGCTCTGTTGTTTGACATTTCTTCCAGTTTGTCTTTTAAACATCCCAATTTAATAAATTTTTTTCATCAAGCCACATGATTAAAACACAATAAACAAAAGAAAAAGATCTGACTGTTTTCTTCCACAAAACCTAGACTTTGCAGGTACCAACAAAATCCCACTGTACAGTTCCAAAACACCATATTCACTCCAAACCATGCTGCTATTATCTCTTTATCATATTATCACAGCAATTGCTTCCTGTATTAAAAATTGGAAAAGCCAATGTTATCTCAATTAATGATTTTTCTGTATGCATTGGATCAATGCACAATACCATCTTTGAGAGAGTTTTGCTTCTGTTATCATTTCACAGTTGCACTCCATGAAACTCTCATTTTGTTGCCATGGCATCACAGAACAATGCTACAGCATCATCACTCAAAGGGTCAATAAGCATACATCAGAAAGCAATAACACCAAATCAGCTACATTTATGCTAAAATTTAATGGAATATTGCTTATAATAGTCTGCTCTAGCAATTTGAATCTCTGTGATCTATTTCAAAGAATTTTCCTGCTGTATTTCAATTTTCTTTTTTACATGGTGCCATTTTTCTGTTTTGAAATGAGTGTTGACCCAGTCCAAAACTGCATAAAGTGTACAGCAGCCTAAATTCAAGTGTCCTGCTAAGTTGCACTAAAATAGATTTGGAATAAACCCAGTGTTTAAATTCAATAAAGAAAGTTTATGAAGATTAGTTTAAATAAAACTTTATATACAAAAGTAAGAAATACAAAACAGATGTGTAATTAAGACAGGCCATGATAGCATAAAATGTTTGCACTGATAAGCAGAAACAGACTTTAAAAAATAACTAAGTAACAGAACAATGGAAGAGGAAACAATGGTCTTCGGTGCCTTTTAGCTTTAGCTTCATCACCTTTGGTTCCATAAATAATGCAAAGCAGTCATTGGCTTCATTATTGAATTATTCAGAGAGAGAGCGGATCACAGCATAGGGCCCCAGAATGAGACGAAAGATCAGGAGCTGTCCAGTATTGACAAGGTACAGACAGAAACATAGAGAGACATAAAGATAAGCAGCAGATCATCATCATCTGCGCTCAGTACCTCACCACTACTTTGGCTTGACTGATGGTAACAAATGATGAATTGTTTTAAAGGCGGTCTCTGATGTCAACTCTAGATGTCTCAATAAAACTGTGATTTTTTTTTATCTATGTGTGTGCATTGATCAAACTAACTGAGAAAGTAACGTCGTAATTATTTTAAACAGTATCTTACCAGTTTATTGGTATCAAGATGCACCACGTTATTCAAAACTACGCGAATATGAGTTTTCTCAAGTTTGTATAGCTTTAAATCTTAGAGCGTTATCCTTCTCTGTGAATTACTGCATATTGACAGTCAGCTGACGGAATGAACTTCCCATGCAAATACGCATTTGGCTGTTTGCATATAGGTACAGACAGCTAATATGTTGAAACAAATGGACCACAAAGGTCACAGTTTTTTGAACCACAGTTGGTATGCTATGATGAATGTACCTGTTCAGTAGCTGCAGGCTGTCTCCGAGCAGATAGCATTACCGATAAACTACCTTATGTCATCATGTTGTACATGTGTTGCAAAATCTGTTTGAAACTTTTAAACTTTTTTTTTTTTATATCTATATAAAAAGAAAAACATGCAACATTTAAACGTAATTACAAAAAATTCCAGCTTTTTATTTTCAAGTCCTAGGACAAAAGATGAAAAAATGCCAATTGGTTAATTCTGGTGCACTTACAGCCAAACTTATTACTATACAGGGTTGCTGTCAAATGAATCAATAAACTACACTTAACTGCATTGAGAATCCGTGCAACATCCTAGTTCTGTTTTCAGATGTTAAAGTAGCACAGAATACGAGCCCACAAATACTTGTTCCCGGTTCAAATCATATTTATTAGGTAATACTGAGAGTATTTAACTGTTAAGAAGTTTCTTATAAATGTACTTACATTATTAAACGTTTTGGCTTGAGGTGGATTTTAGTCCTTTTTCACAACTGATTTGTTTGAATTCAGAACCACCCCTTATGGAAACACCTGGATTACATTATAATAATTGTAATGATCAGTATTCTTATATTGGTTTATCAGCATTATAAATAATTGTTTTTGTTTTAAAGCAATCCAATTATGCAAATATTATTTTGTTTTAAGCATTTATAATTGTACCACAAAAGAGTGAATTTCATTGGAAGTTCATCTTAAAATATAAGTCCCCCACCACCACAGTGGACTTGGATGTCCATAATTTTCACTTGAGGCTGGCACAAAGTGTCACCAAAGGGTTGATCACCATGGATGCACCATTTCTTTAAATGGTACCACACCCAATTAAGATGAAAGACTCATCAAATAAATGTTCATAATGGTGGTGGTAGCATGTGGTATGTGACTGTATGAGCTGCATAATGCATGTCAGCTGAAATTACTTTTAAGGTGGAAGACGAGGAATGGGGGGAATAGAGGACGGCACTTACATTCCAGGTGCTTTTTCTTGGGCGCCATCACTTCGTGAGTGGTGGCTTTGCAGACAGCTCGGGCCATATCTGATCCCGTTAGCTGGTACTGCGCAGCGGCAATGCGATCCGTGAGCGTCTGTCCCGACATTTTCCCTCTCCGCTCGATCAACCACCACAGAAACTAATTTCTCCCCAGGGGGACGACGTGAAGCTAAAATATGAACAATATAACCCAGCGATTTTGGTTTTAATCCTTTCTGTTCACCGAGGTGGAATCCAGCGCCTTCCAGGCCTTTGACCTTCTGTGTGGGAGGAAAAAAATGCAAATAAAACGATCTCAAACGGCAGATTTGATGTATCTTTGCGAATAAAATGACTAAGGCGAGTCGATCAAATGAGCGCTATGACATTAGACTCACGTAAAGCTGTGTATCCCCCACGACTCGTCTCCCTTTTGAGGTTCAAACGCTCAGTTCAGCACCTTGGACAGCTAAAGCCACTCGGTTATGTAACATTCAGCGGACTCTGGCAGCTCGTCTCTCAGCCTGCAGCAGTTATTAAAAAAACAGGGCTGCAGAAAGATCAGCGAAGCCTCTTGGATCGCGCAAAAACAAATATGAGTTTGTAAAGCTGCAAATCGCCAAATCAGCACTCCATAGGTCGCATTTCCTCCCGCATCGGTGCATCAGGATACAACGGGTCTCATATCAAGAGAAAAAGGCCGTGGTGTCTGTTGATCTGCACAGAACCCTCCACCCCCGGTGCTCCACACGTATAGAAAATATGCGCACAGCTCTCGATGCGCAAGATGCTCTGAACAGGAAAAGGGCGAAAAGGAATTCCCTTTCCTCCTCCCCTTTCTCGTCTGTTTAATCGGCCAATCTAGCCTCACTCAGCGGGTCCTTCAGTTGGTTTTACTGTCCACGTCGTATCCCACGTATCTTAAAGGGGTTGGCACATATTTTGGAGTATCTTTTCTTATACTGAAACCTATATTTTGAATCGAATATGGTCTCAGCTCTATGAAGTGGTCCCATTTATAAGGTCATCTACATCTACATTTGATTTTTGAATTATTTACCTGCTCTTAAGCAAGATTGACTTCTAGAGGCTAAATGTAATGTGGGCACAGGTATATCATATACAGAATATATACATTATTTTAAATATATATGCCATAAGTTGTATGTATAATGTATGCACTATGTATGATGTCATATATAATGTAATATGCTGTATGTATACTGTAATGCATACTAGCCTAAATTTAAAGAGTATATAATACAGAAATAATCTCTCAGAACATGGGATAAAACTTCATTAACATAAACTATTAAAAAGTCCAACCAATTATTTAATGGTTTATTAAATATAAATTCTAATAACATTTTTGTAAGTTTACTTTTTTTTTTCTGTAATGGCCTGATTTTTTTGATTGTTAAAGATAGGCTCCATGCAACCTGATGCTCTATCTCCCTGAAAAGAGATCACTCGGGACAAACTCTTAAAAAAAAATTTCTATAACTTATGTGTATTAAATAACCAGGAGACATGACAGCAGATTCTGATTGAAATTGTGATCTTACTCAGATCAGGGAATTGCTCAGGGTTACAGAATGGCAGCTGCTCACCTCTGGGCTCACCTCTCAGGAGGTGGCACCGATTAATGGTTAATAAGGCCTTTTATACATTTCCAGTCTGCAGCATCATCATATTTTACATCACACACATTAGCAGATGATTAGACATCCATGGCTCCAGCCTTATCAAAATAGGACAGCGCTCTCATTCCATTTCATAATCTTTGACAAGTATAAAATGAAGATTATAACTGTATACCCAGACGGAGGAACTGTCCTAATTAGATCAAAACGTCAGTTCTGACGCACAACAGGCAGCCCATACCAGGGAGTAATAAACTTACACATTTTCAATTATAATTATCCTAACAGGATGCATGCAATGATCTTTTTTCTTGTTTTTTTTTTTTTATAATTTTTTTATTTAAAACGTGTTTTTTTTTATAATCCTATAACATAAAATTTACTTCCGCATGTCCTCCATCCCTCCTTGGCTGTCTGCCTGCATTCAGTCTCCTATTGAGTCAGACTTGCCCTGAGCAACATGGCGGCCGTCTAAGCGGATGTATAGAAGGCGGGATTTCCGCTAATGAGCTGCGGCCACGTTGTCACGCTGAGAAGGAGGAACCGAACCAAGGCAACCAGGAAGTCTTTCATTGACTGTGAGCACTGTTGTATTGCTGCTCTGAAAACCACAAATAGTAAGTGAATTTATAGAAATTTATTGCATAAATCGTATTTCACATCGTTAAACTGTTGTTTTAAAATCATATTGTAAAGCCATTGGTAAGCGGATTGGTTGATTTTCGTTTCTTAGTTTGTTAGCAGGAAACTTCTACTATAGCTGGGTTAATACTTTGCAGTGTCATATAGCTTGTGGGGTGAAGTCAATAAGTTGTTAGTTGTCTTCACTGATAGTATTTAACTTGTAAAACATAATATTTCTCTTTACCATAATTCATTGAAATAGAGAATTAACTTTGATTGATTTAGCATCTCTAACCCCAGAAGTATCCTAGTATAAATGCAGAAAATTGAACCCCACCCGAAATGCTAGTTAGTTTGGGATTTAGATTGTGAATAAATATTCAAATCAGAATTGGCTTTTATCTTTCAATCCTTTAAGAGGTTGATCAATTAGGTTTTTAGTTTCTTAAAAACTTCTAAAACAAGTAATGTCCTCTCTAAGTCACTGAACCCTTTCAATGCTAATGATCATAATCTCTTTTGAAGCTTTACAGAGATGTCCCATTTTAAAGAAGTATCTGAGCAGTCGGGTCTGCACCCAAAGCCAGTGGGATTAGTGTTGCAGTATGGCACGGCTGGCTTCAGGACCAATGCCAGTCAGTTGGACCACATCATGTTCAGGATGGGCTTGCTGGCCACACTCCGCTCCAAGAAGACTAAAGCCACCATTGGAGTCATGGTGACAGCATCTCACAACCCTGAGGTCAGCAATTGATGCAAACCAATTAGATCAGTGTTCATAAGGTTCTGGTTTAACCTTCCTTTACCTCTTCTTTTGTTTGTAGGAGGACAACGGGGTGAAGCTTATTGACCCGATGGGGGAGATGTTAACGTCGTCATGGGAAGGCTATGCCACCCAGCTGGCCAACACTGAGCAGGAAGAGTTGATCCCAGCTCTAAAGGATATTATCGAGAAGGAGGCCATCAATATGAGCCAGGAGGCCAATGTATTTGTTGGAAAAGATACCAGGTACGTTGAAAAAGACTGAAGACAAAAACAAAAAAATGAATCCAGAACATCATGTCCTTTTAAATGTTTTATGTGACTTTAGGAGCAGCAGTGCTAGCCTTTCAAAAGCAGTATTGGATGGAGTTAAAGCTCTTGGTGGTAACAGCAAAGGTAAAAGCATATATCTGGACTCAGTTATCTGTTTTTATTCTTTTCACACATTCTTGCTGTTTATTTTCCACCTGATCCTGCCTGTTTTTCCTGTTAGACTATGGGTTGGTGACCACCCCTCAGCTGCACTACATGGTGTGCTGTCAAAACACGCAGGGGAAATATGGAGAGGCAACTGTGGAAGGATACTACAATAAACTCAGCCAAGCGTTCTCCCAGCTCGCTAAGAATGTGAGAAAGTGGGGCTTAATTTGGGCGGGTTTTCTACCTCCACCGAAGCTTTTTAATAATTTTTAAAAAATCTTTCTGGCAGGCTTCAAATCGTACAGATGACCAAAAGCACCTTAGTGTGGATGGTGCTAATGGTATTGGAGCCATAAAGGTACGAGAAATTGAGAGTCACTTAAAAAGAAACCTGCAGCTTTCCATTTTTAATGACGGCAGCAGAGGAAAGTTGAACCACCAGTGCGGAGCCGACTTTGTCAAGGTGCAGCAGAAGCTTCCAACAGGTACAGCCTCAAGACACTACAGATAAGGCAGCAACTAATCTGAATGTTTACATTACTTCCCCATGAACATTTGAACATTTTATCAGATAAAGGCAATAAACGTAACTTTTCTAGGGGATAGACCGCACTTTTGAGATAAAGCTCTGAAAGTGTTGCATGAGTTTATATCTATCTCTTTTCATTTGAAATCGCTTTGTGAAATTCTTTGCAACCAATTCAGATAAAAATAAGTTGTTATCCCCCAGGGCTAATTAAGGTGCGACTAGCAAACAGAAATATAATGACAAGCAATACACAAGTAATAGGAAGCTGATCACGTCAAACATAAAGAGTGAAAGGGTATTGTGGTTGGAAATCTAAACATGTAAAGATATACTAAAGTTGCAGCTATAATTGCTATGATTGGCTCCATAAAATGTTGACTCAAAACATTGCAGCTAAGAGTTTTCTAGTTATTTAAAAACACGAACCTACCTTGGGGTATTTGTCACATACTTACAAAAAAACAGAGACCTTGAAGTTTATGGTTACTTAGATTGATAGGTATAGTTTTAAAGTGTTCACTTACTTTTTTATACAACTATGGCTGCAACTAAAGATTTTTTTTTTCAAATCGATTAAACTGTCAATTATTTTTTCAATTAATCGATTGATAATTGGATAGCAAAAGGTTCCTTAAAGAAGATTATTTATTAAATTAAGCCAGGTGAAACTAAAACTTTTCCACTGAGGGGTTCTGGATATAGTATATTGACTGACAAAACCATTTAAAAAAAAATCTTAAATGCAAAAACATTAATATATTTTTTTTACTATTTTGATATTAATATTGCTGTAAGTGGGTTGCTCTGTCAGCTAAAGGCATGTTCTACAGTCTCTATACTATAGTTAATGATCAATCGATTACTAAATTAGCTAACGATTATTTCCATTATCAATTAATCATGATTAATCAGACTAGTTTTTTCAGCCTTACATGCAACACAAAAAAGGATCATATCTAACATGGTTGTGTCTCTGTGTTTAGGCATTGAGATCAACCCTGGAGATCGCTGCTGTTCTTTCGACGGTGATGCTGACCGAATAGTTTATTACTACACAGACTCTCAGGGTGACTTCCACCTGCTTGATGGAGACAAGATAGCAACTCTCATTAGTACCTTTCTGAAAGAGTTACTTAATGAGGTATGTTCTCTTAATGATATATTCTATTATATAATATTTTATATTGTATTATATTTTATATAATATATAATACTCTTTTTCTTCTTAAATACCTCTTTGTACACGCAGGCTGGTCTTGATTTGAAAATAGCTGTGGTGCAAACTGCTTATGCAAATGGCAGTTCAACATACTACCTGGAAAACACCATGAATGTGAGAGACTATATTTAATAGAAAAAATAAATTTATTAAGAAAATTTAGTTATATTAAATGTTTTTCTTTGATTTAGGTCATTGTGAAATGTACTAAGACTGGAGTAAAACATCTACATCATGCAGCCCAAGAATTTGATGTTGGTGTCTATTTTGAGGCCAACGGCCATGGGACTGTAAGTATTTATTAACCATTCAAAGGTCAGATCATCTGATTTTAATCATCTTATTTTACTTTAAATAAATGATTACTCTATAAACATATATCTATCAGTGAAGAAAGGTAGAATCTGTATAGGTATGGCATCACATTTATTTCAAAACACCTGCATGAAGAAAAAACATACTCACATATATGTTAAACTACTTCTGCGCATGGTTTATCTACCAACGCACAACAAAATTGCACATGCATGAGAAACTGCTGCTTTGAGGGGAGAAAAACGCTCTACTTGCGCACCAGCTCCTTGCAGACAGGATTACATGGGGAGTAGTGTCAGGAAGCCTTTGACTGACACCACTTACCCCACGTACTGCAACCGTGGAGAAGCCTCCTGCCACTGTCCCGCCTCTGGCCATTGTGTGAGATCCATAAAGTCAATCAATCAATGGCCAGCTGTTAGTAAAAGGCTTCCTGACACTACTTCATCTGTGATCGTGTCTGCAAGGCCCAATCAGGAGGAGGCTTTCAGATGAGGTTTTTCTCTACCCAACCTGTCAAAACACATTTTCTTTGGTGCGAGGAGAAAATCAGTCTGAGGGTAGAGACACTTTCGAAAGCGCAGTCGTCCTCGAGCGTGGTAACTGGATAGAAAATGGTTTGCACAGTGAGATCCCGAGCACGATCCCTAGCGTGCATGGAAGGAGGTGGCGCAAGCAGAGAGCGGTTTTCTCCTCTCGCAGCGGCAGTTTCCTTATGATGGTGGATAAAACATGCACAGAAGTAGTTTAACATACATGCAACTATGTTTATATTGCTTGTGGATGTTTTTAAAAAAATGTAATGCCAGATATAGGAAATAATATAGACTATTAATTATAATAAAATCTTGAGATATAAAACAGTTTAATGGGCAAATGATACGCATTTTGTTTCCAAATGACTGTAAAAATGTTTTACGTTGTGATCAGGTGTTGTTCAGTAGGGAAGCTGAGGAGAAAATCCAGCAACTAGCCAGTGACACCAACATCATTGATGAGCGGAAGAAAGCGGCTCTGCTGCTGCAGAATACCATCAACATCATCAACCAGGTACACAAAAATCACCATCACTAACTGATAAAAAGATGCATAAAGACTATTTGTTATAAAAAGGCTGATGGGTGTCATTACTAATGTGATTGTTTTCTTTAGACTGTTGGAGATGCCATTTCTGACATGCTGCTGATTGAGGCCATATTAGCCATTAAAGGGATGACAGTCCAGCAGTGGGACACCATCTACAGTGACCTGCCAAACAGGCAGTTAAAAGTGAAGGTAAACAAACACAGCAGCCAGAAACTGCAATATGGGACTTTGCAAAGATACTTCTGCCCCTCAAACTTGTTAGACATTTTGACTAACAAGACCTGTAGCTAGTCAAACTTTGATCTAAGTTCCAGCAGACCTGCAGAAATAAATGACGAATATATATAACCTGTCTAACAACATGGAGTAGGCTGAACATTTAAAAAGGGATAGAAACTAAGTCATCAGTCTTCAAAGGGTTACAGAGCAATTCCTAAGGCTTTAGGACTAAACAGTAAAATGTATTATTAATTAATGCCGGAAACATGGAAGAGAGGAGCGCTTTCCCCAGACTGGCTGGCCAATCACACTCACTTTTAAAGGGCTTTGACAAACTCATCCAGAAGGTGATGATGGGGACCTGGGTGACTTCACATGTTTGGAGCAATACATTTTGATCTCTTGAAAAATGTCTAAAGGAGAGTTTTTGGTCATGAGTTTTTTACCTTAAAGGTATAATGGAGGATGTTCTTTTTCTGGAGGGATCATCAAAATAAGCGGTCCTCCTAATTGTAAATCATTCTGGCATTATGTTTCTGTAAGGCCATCCTACATACTCATCCCCATTTTCACTTACCGGTGGGGAGTCGTTTAATAGGTGTTCCCTTTCAGGAGCAGGTACAGGGCTGTGCATAAGTGCATTTTATTTAAAAGGTGGAGAGGCAACATCTTTTCAAAAATTTCACAAAGATCCTCCACTATACCTTTTAGCTGTTGCACACGTTTGTCATGCTGTGGGATATTAAGACAAAGCCCACCAGGAAAACAAAATCATCTGTGATGCTGAGACTTACCTTATATTTATAACCTCTTCAAACTAACTGAAATAAGAAATAAAATAAAAAAGGAAGAATGGGGCAACATTACTCCAAAGTTAAAGTTTAATAGTAATTGTTGCTTCCATCATTTTTAGGTAATTGTTATTTTTTTAATAGGAGCAGCTTTGTTTGGGTTGCTTATTCATTTGATAATAAAAAGTGCATTTTATATTGACTCAGGCTGTGTTCGAACGTCCGCCCTAGTCTCTAGATAGGACACTATATAGTGGTTATGCCATATTAAACGTCCGAACATCTAGTGGATGAAAAAGTAGTGGACTTGAAATTCCCCTCAATGCACCTTGACAGATAACAAAGATGGCGCATGCACCGTGCGCAGAGGCAAAGTCACGTGATCAATGGGGAGAGGCGTCAAGTAACAAAGAACAAATAATTCATTACCTTAAGTAGAAATTATAGCTATCTATACTTTACTAGAGTAGTTATCTTTTAGAAAAATGTTTAGTTCTACTCCTTACATTTTAAAGATAAGACTCATTAGTTTTGCTTCATTTAAACTCATTTTAGTTACGGACTTTTTGTATTTAAAACGATAAAAACAACCAAAATGATTTTTTTCATCCTGACAATTATTTTTCTTTGTAGTTGGACTCCGTACTGCACCAACTTATTGTTCACAACGTGCCAAAATAAATGATTTTTCAAGATGATGCAAAGTTAAATTTGACAATGTTACCATTTGTTATAAAACTAAGGAAATTAACTATAAGGATGTTATCATCCAGAATTATAGAAAATGTTCCTTAAATAGGTTAGTGCAAAAATTTTTTTAAACATTTTTCTTGCGTTTCTTTTACTTTAAGTAGTTTTAAAAATGGTTCTTTTACCCTTTTACTTGAGTAAAACCTTAAAGGGATAGTTCGCTATTTTTGACATGAATCTGTATGGCATCCCGATCACCAGCGACCATGCAATCACACTGACTTACCCCTGGCAGCGTCCTGTGAGCAGAGTTATCGTCCAGTTTTGGTCAAGCCGAAAGTAGTCCTGCAGGTTTTTAGGAACAGCGAAATAAAACGTTTCTCTTCCCAAAACATTATGTGTCCAAAAGAGTGATATTTTCGCATCCCAAAAACATTGTAGTGGAAAAAGTCACACGTCGTTATCAATTGGTCCTATTTTCTCTCTGTTCGTATCAGTGCGCGCCGTCATTCAGACAGCGAGCCCAACAACAGCCATGTCTTCCTCCGCCGCGGAAGGAGACATGGCTGTTGTTGGGCTCGCTGTCTGAATGACGGCGCGCACTGATACGAACAGAGAGAAAATAGGACCAATTGATAACGACGTGTGACTTTTTCCACTACAATGTTTTTGGGATGCGAAAATATCACTCTTTTGAACACATAATGTTTTGGGAAGAGAAACGTTTTATTTCGCTGTTCCTAAAAACCTGCCGGACTACTTTCGGCTTGACCAAAACTGGACGATAACTCTGCTCACAGGACGCTGCCAGGGGTAAGTCAGTGTGATTGCATGCCGCTGGTGATCGGGATGCCATACAGATTCATGTCAAAAATACCGAACTATCCCTTTAAGTTAATACAAAAGTGTTTTTAAACTGTAGGTTTTTTAACTTCTTGAGTAATAAACATGAATACTTTTGACAGCTCTGACGGGGAGTGAAAAGTAGTGATCATCTGTCTGAACGGCCAGTTAACTGCGTTCAATATAAAGTCCACTATATAGTCCCCGCTCTGTACAGTGATTGAGGGATTTAGGGGTTAGGGCAGATGTTTGGGCACAGCCTTAGATTATTTTAGTCTGATGTCAAATGTTATTTGATTTGGAGTTCTTCACCAATTTGAGGCAAATAATTTTTTTTTAAGTAAAATCAGATACATAGTTTTCAATATCTTTCACAGGCAAAATTCAAAATGAGGTGTTATGAATAGTAGAGGGTAAACTATTCTAAATTTGTTCAGTTTGTTCATCCTTGAAGATTCATAGATCAGTTTAAGCAAAGCTCTACAGCTGAACTTTTCTAGCTAAAAAGAATTTTATTAGTTCTAATGTATTAATATTCCCTATAAAACATCACTCATCACTTTCTTTCACATATATTCTGTAAGGTTTCTGACCGCAGAGTCATTGAGACAACAGATGCAGAGAGACGGGCGGTGACCCCAGCAGGGCTGCAGGACGCCATTGACGGTTTAGTGAAGAAGTACAGACAGGCTCGCTCCTTTGTGAGGCCCTCTGGCACCGAGGATGTGGTGAGAGTTTATGCCGAGTCAGAAACCCAGGTAGGAATTCCTATTTTATGAACGTTTTTCTTTTCATTGCAGAGAATTTGAGCTTTCTAAATAACTAGGTTTTGTGTTTGTGCTTTAGGAGAGTGCGGATGCTCTGGCTCATGAGGTCAGCCTTGCTGTGTATAGCCTGGCAGGGGGAGTAGGAGATGAACCTAAACCTCTGAATTAAAAACCGACTCACACACTGTAGCTGCATGAATTTGCCAAATCAACATTTTTGGAAGAAATCTTGGTGGGTTTTCATTCTTTAAATATTTTTTTCCAGGGAGGTGCTATTATGTCATAATGTTTAACTGCACTTTTTACTTCATTCCTTTCTTTATAACTGATTAAAAAATAAGCACAACATGGAAAGTGGTTTTGAAAGGGACATGTTAATGTATGGAGGTAGATTTATGTCATAATAGGTTGCACTACATTGTACATATGGACAGCATGATGAATAGATCAGGTGTTTGAACTTATTTCTAGGGTCTAAGCATCTTTTAACCGGGTTTCTTCTTAACAAATCAAATGTTTACATGTGACTTAAAAAACACAAGTTTTCATAATAAAGTAAAAATAATAAAAGAATGCTTTTGCTTGGTGTTTATTTCGCTATTTTCAAAAACAAGTCAAACACAGTAGCCGACTAAAGAGGCAGAGGAGCTGAGACATCAAAGCACCTTGAGTCAGTAACACATGTAAAAGGTTAGATCGATGTCCAGTATTTTCTGTAACGTAGCGCAGGTTTCTACAACTTTTTTAATTTAGTGAAACGCGGGGAAACATTGATGCGTTTATTCTTCCTCTGTGTCCTCAGCAGCTCCAGAAATGGTGACGGTCCACTGCTGAGTTTCACTCACATAGGTATCCTCTCCCGTTTTAACTGTTCTGAGTAAAAAGTACAAATGTGAATGAAAAGATGGTTGATTTTTATCAATTAGGCTGCATTACTGAGGGCCAGCCTCACAGTTTACCTGATGAGGAGCGTCTTCCTCTCAGACTTCTCTGTTGCCTCCTGCTGTAGGTTTCCACCAGCTGGGTTGTCAGTAGAAGCTGCAGCTGTGTCGTTGCTCCCTGTACATGTGTTTTTGGGGCCTTCAAGTTTTAAAGACCCTCCAGGGGGTGTAATTAATGCTAAAGGATCAGAGGGATTCCTGTTGGTGCGTTGAGGGTCACCTGTCAGAGAGAGCTCCCCAACCATGGTGCTAAGGCGGCTGTCCTCACCCTCTATCAGCTTTCTGCAAAACAGTCAGCGTAATCCTTTGAAACAGAAATTCACAACTGGCATGATAGCCGACCAGTTGGTCCAGTGTTTTCTTCTGAGACTGATTGTCAAAGGCTTTGGTTACCTGTAGGTGGTTATCTCAATCTCCATTGCCATCTTGGCATTCAGAAGGTCCTGATATTCCCTCATCAGCAGAGCAGTCTTCTGCTTGGTCAGCTTCAGATCTTTTTTAACTGCCTCAATGTGCTCCTGTAAAGAGAGATCAAGAGAGCTGAGCTGAATTTACCCAAGTTACATGGGAATTTAAACTTGTTGAGGTAAACATCTCATCTTCAACAACTGACTACTTATGCATTTTTATCTGAGTTCCGGCTGTTTCTTTAGTTAGTTACCTCTAATTCTTCCTCCAACTTCATTTGTTTCTCTTTAGCGTCATGGATGTAGGCCTCCAAATGCTCATTTCTTGCCCTCGGTGACTCCAAGTCTTGTTCCTTATTCAGGATCTTAGCTCACACAGAGATAAATATGCAGTAGTTTTTTAGTAGTCCTGATGTTTATAAGCCAATCGCACTCAAAACCATTTCACAAATTCATACCCAAACACAGTCAAGAATTCATGCTTAAAGTCATGAAAAATTATGACTTGGTTTAAATTTACCACATGTTTATTTGCAAAAGCTTATTTTTTCCACAACAAAACTTACTGAACACCAGTAACAGAGTTTTTAAATTGCTTGAAAGTAAAAGATCGCATAGAGACAATGAGAAAAAAATATATATTGCAGATTAAATATGTGAATAAAATAGTTATACTCACATCTTTTCTATAAGCAGTAATTTCCTCTCTCAGAGTTCGAATGCTTTGTGCATGCTTGGATGAAGCATCACTCATGTCCTGGAACATTGATCTGTACCATGCATCCATATCCTAGATGGAAACATGGTGTGCAACTGAATCTTTTATGGTAATCACTTTTGTCCAAAGAATTATTATAGTGACAGCTGTAATCCAAAATGGAAAGGATGTTGCTTTGTGCATTACCTGCAGATTCTTAGCAGCAATGCTGTCGTACTGAGACTGAATCTGCGTGAGAGCAGAGGAAAGGTCTGGGAGGTTGAAGTTCAAGCCCATCCTTGAAGCTGCTGAATTGATCTGCTGCATCAACTCATCGATTTCCTTCCAGCAGACCACAAACATAACATCACAATTAGACCTTGGTACTTTGTGTATCAATTAATGCTTTAGTTGAGGGATCTGTTACCTGTAGCTCCAGAGCCTTACGACTATTTTGTCATGCTTTATAAGTTTGGCCAAAGATTGTTTCCAAAAGTAGAGGGAATAGAAAAAAATAGATTTAGCTATTTTCAGTGTTTTTTCTAAGTATGCCTGACCACTGTATGTACAACACTTTTCCAGTTTTGGGTGATTTGTTGATCAGTTAAGATGTTGAAAGAAGGTAACTGGCTTTATTGGACTGTAATTATGGACTATGGAGCAAAAAAGGTGGAAAAATATAATCAATCACAAGCATTTTAGACTTTTATTGTTTCAAAACAATAAAAAAAAACTGTTGTAAAATAAATAAACTTTGTCTATTTATCCAAGGCTTCATGTTGGTCCTAATAAAATCCTGATAAAAGACCTGCTTTTATGATAGCGTGACAAATCTAGAAGTTTAGGTGATGTGATATGAAAACTGATGCCTTGTGCACTCCAAAACTGTTCTTAATTCTTTTACTCCATGTTTCTTTCCAGATAAATGCCAGGTTGGATAATTCCCTCAGACCAGACTGAGACAGTTTTTAGGAATTTTCATTTAATATATCATCTGTGACTCATTACACGATGAGTGCCAAATTTAATCTATGGACTCATGCATCCAGTGTTTGTTACACAGACAGATGTATTATTACCTCCTTGTGAACTCCCTGCAGGAAGGTCAGCTCAGCCTCCAGGTTCTCCAGCTGCTTTTCCAGTTTAATTCTGGTTGAAGTGGCTTTATCCACATCCTTGGAGCAGAGTTTTGGGATATTGGGTAAATCAAACAAATTTCTACTCCAAGCTGGGCATAAACACTCTAAAGAACCCTTTCTTAATGTATTACCGGGCGCAGAGTCTCGATTTGACGCTCTATCTGCTTCCTGGCCTCAAGAGCTTCATCATATTTAGACTTCAGCACATCCAACTGGCAAGACATTTCCTCTTTGGCTACCAAGGACAAATCCTGTAAAGTATGTATGGAAATAAAAGTGTTTTTTTTAGAAGCTTTGAATAAGCATTTTAGTAAAATGAATGACAAGAAAGATACTAACAAGAACAAGCAAGAATGTATCTATGCTGTCTGAGGTTTAGAAGCAGATTTTTCCTACCCTCTGCTCCTTTATTTGTTCAGCTTCTTTGTTCAGTTCCTTTAGCTGTGATGAATAAAGCTTCCTCAAACCTGCTGTTCTCTCATAGGTGGATTTCAAAGCCTCGATCTCACCCTCTAGCAGTTTGTTCTTGGACTCCAAAGTTCTAACCTAAAGAGGCATTAACAGTAGTTAAAAACCAAATTAAAGATGAATATAAAAAATTTGAAACATAAAAATGAACATATATATAAAATTGATAGATTTCTATTTGCCTTTTCAATGTAGGATGCCAGGCGATCGTTGAGGACCACCATTTCCTGCCTCTCATTAGTGCGAGTCAGCTTGAAAGCCTGGTTTTCTGCTGCTGCTGCATCCAGGTCCAAATTTGTCCCATGTCCAGTAGACACATCCAAGCACAACGAGCCCATACTTGCACTGCTGCTGGTGGAAGTGTTAGATGGGTTAGGGTTCTAGCCTAGCTGCTTGTTTAACTTTGTTTAGTAAAAACAAAATGCTTTATGTCGTTACTGATTGACCATTTCTGTGAATTATGATGACGAAGACCCACCTGGTCAGACGAGGCTTGTAGGTGAGGGTCCTGCAGCCTGTTACCTTCCACCCCACATTTCTGTTGAAGCTGGTTGACCTGTGGCGAGTTTCTCGTCGGGTAGGAGATGGACTAGACACCCGAAGTTTGTTAACATTTACGCCCTCAAAACAACGACGATATGAGGACATTCTCTCTGGGCTGTGGCTCATCGTGGCTATCTTTTAGAGACACAACTTTTTCTAAATACTTGAAAATGGTCACACACGCTTTCCTCTGAGGGCTGCAGTGAAATACTCTTTATACCCTTCATGGTCCTTACCTCATCTCTACAGAAATATGTTGAACCCCTCCCAACCCATGCTTGAATCTTCCTACAAACATGTATCAAGTTCATGTCAAATAATTCATACAGTCTATAGACTGTTGACAGAAGAGATCTGTCATGGGGTTAAATTATCCTACTGAGTTCTCTGTAGAGGGTAAAGTCTCTTTAAGGGCGTTAATATGTGTTAAAGAATAAGCATGTTTTTATTAAAGTTAAGGTAAAGAAAAACTAGTCTAACTCATTTGCAATCAACATATTTAATGAAAAAGTGGGGTGGTTGTTTGCTAAATTTTATTTGAAAATGTGTGGAATTGAAACACAAGGTCATATTTTTGGAAAGAAAAAAAAAACAATTAAACAACAAACAGCATAGTTTGTAGCATTGTTGCCTTGGAGCAAGACGGTCCTGGGTTTGATTACTGGTCTTTCTGCATGGAGTTTCCATGTTTTTCTCTCCTGGTACTCCGGATTCCTCTCACAGCCCAAAAACCTGACTGTTTAGGTTAATTGTCCTTAGGTGAGATGTTGTGTGCATGCTTGTGTGTCTTTGTGTTGCCCTATGATGGACTGGTCACCTGTTTAGGGTGTATCCCGTCTTTCGGATATAGAATGCTGGAGGTACCAGCACCACCACGACTCTGACAGAGCAAGTGGGGGATGATGTATGGAAAACAACAACCAATATTAGCTCAAACATATAAAACTAACTGTCAAGTAAGGTGGTGGAGATGATTGCTTTAGAGTCACATGATTTCGGTGCCTTGCAGCCACTGAATAAACCATGAAGTCATTGCTTTGTTTGTCAAGACCGTTTACATCCAATAACGCAAATAAACCGTGAATTGTTGAGAGAAAAGAACTGTCAGAATTAATGATTAACCTGTTTATCATTTTGTAAAAGCTACTTCCAAATAAGACATATTGGTCCTTGCTTTATGAAATCTAATATAACTAAGAAATAAGTGCAAACTGGAGTTATGACGTGGAGTTATCTTTAAGTCTTGTACAGTTTAAAAGAGGTGTAATATGTATGGCATGATGGGAAGAAGCGACACAACGGGAACTATTCCTTTTCTTTTATGGTATTTGTCAAGCCCACTGGTAAATTGTTTTAAGCCACAAGACTTGCGTCCATGAGGTCATCAGTGTACAAATGGAAACTCTAGAAGATAATAATGGATTTTAAATCGTAAAACATTCTTTGTTTTTAAAAATAAGGACGTTATGGCATCTGCTGTATGTTTTTACAAACCGAGGTAACATTTAGTTCACATTTAATAACGTGTAGATAATTAAAAAAAACTATTATTTTATTTTCTATTAAGTTATCTTGGACATGTAGGTGCATAACACAACGACTAAACTTAAGTATGATTGTCTAAAACTGATATATTTGTTCATTTCCCAAAGTTCATTTTATTAAATTTATTTAAAATTAACGATTAAAATATTGAGTTTTTTTTCAAGCTCTTTAACGTTTCTCATAAACGCGGAACTAAAAAAAATATCAAATGATCTCCGGACGATATTTGATGTTACTCCCGTTGTAGCTAGCAGAGTACTTTCCTTGTTGTATGCGCTCCTTTGTGGGGGGAGATTATAAATTATAATTTTCTTTTAGTTTTAATAAAAATTGGCGACATGGCGGGGAACTTCTGGCAGAGTTCTCATTAGTAGGTTTTCTTGAAAATGTTGACATGTTACGTCTTTAATTCGTAGCTGAGTGTCTTTGTTTTTAGGCCTAACCGTTTTCACGTCTAATCTGACGACTAATTTCTTGAAAACTAATGCTGTGGTAAAAAAAAAAATGCTTTAAACAATTAAAAAACTCAGAGTTCAAGTTTAAGCCCTAAACATAAATATATATATATATATATATTTTAAGTTGGCAGTAGTGTCGCTGAGCTGTCTGGGGGCTTGGCTTGTATGGTTTCTTAATATATAGTTTTAACCTTGGCTAATAATAATAATATTTTTTTTATATTAATTCTATTAATTTTATATATGTCTTTGAAAGTCTGCAGTGGGTTCTGGATAAGCAGGATCTGATGAAGGAGCGCCAAAAGGATCTGAAGTTCCTCACAGAAGAAGAATACTGGAAGCTGCAGATATTTTTCGCTAATGGTATTTTCAATTCAATTAACAGTTCAGGAAAGGCATAACATGACTTTACTGTGTCTGTCAATTTTTAATACCTTAACTCTTCATATTTAAACCTTTGTATCAGGCTTGCTTGTTTTGTTTTGTTCCAAGATATTGCAACAATTTCTTTTTTTAATACTTTTGCCTTTTAGTCATCCAGGCTTTGGGTGAGCATCTGAAGCTCAGACAGCAGGTCATTGCCACTGCCACAGTCTACTTCAAACGCTTCTATGCCAGGTAGGTTTCTATAGGAAGAATGGGGCGATTTTATTACTACTTATATGTGATCTAGTTAAAGAAAGTGCATTCATAAAAACATTTTTCTCTTAATTCCAAAATCTTGTAAGACTTGCCTAAATCGCCCATTTTCTTTCTTACCTCAAAAATTTAAATTGCATGTGGGAAGACCCCGGGCCGGACATAGAATAATCCTATAGATATACGTTTCTACTGCTTCAAAATAATCTGTCTTACCTGAAACATTCTGTACCCAGCAGCTTAGCTGACAAATTGTGCATAGTCTTCCCAATTTAGCTCTTGTTGGATTTTTGGAACATCTCAAAGCTGCTGTATTTATACCAAAACCTCTGTTATCTATAGTAGGGCTGCGCGATGCTAGAAAGTTTTGCAATATTGACAAATGTTGGCGGTATCAGCTGCAATATATTACAACCTCGAGAGACTCGCTCAGAGAAAAGCTGCAGTTAGAAAAGTATTATTCAATTTATTCAAATAAGGAACAAAGTCAGATTCTTCAAAAATGTTTCTATCTAATGAAAACAAGCTGATTGTAAGGACTCGTTGATTCTCTACAATCCCTTGCACTGAGCATGCAATTGGTGGAGCCGAAAACTCCCTTTTAACAGGAAGGAACCTCCAGCAGAACCAGGCTCTGTCATCTCCAAAGCCAACTGGGGTTCAAGGAGACTGTAAACATTGAGTTAATTGGCTGAGGCTGATCAAGAGACATCGCAGGTGCTTTAAGTGAAGCTTCCAGATTTTTGCCTAAGCTTCATGTATATATAGTTCTTTCCCCCCTTTTTAGCTGTGCTTTTTGTTGCTTGTTCAACTGTTTAATGTTATTTGTGTCTATTATGAGTATCTACTGTTATAAGACTATCCAAATGGCAGCACTACATTAGCATGTAATGTTGCACTTCATAAAATGCAGTTATTACACTTAAATTATTCCTTGGCAATATGAATATTGCACAAACTGATATTGAAATGAGGATGTATTTACATACTATTAACTCCCACTTTTTGTCAGCTAATATAAATAACTCTTTTGAACTCAACCCGGGGAATGGCGAAATTTAAATCACATCATTGCTATCAGGTTATCAACTGTACTTAGTTTTAAAGAGCCTTAAGAAGAGAATCAGAAATTTTGCTCTTTGTAACTAAATGCTCTTTATATTATACCACATCTGTAGCATCTTACATATTTGCTTTAGTCCAATCCCTGCTCAATGTGTGCTCCTTACGTCTTTGCTGCCTGGCAGAAACATTAGCAATCTCCTACTTTCCTTTTCTCTCTCTTTTTTTCTAGGTATTCTCTTAAAAGTATAGATCCTGTGCTCATGGCGCCAACCTGTGTTTTTCTGGCCTCTAAAGTTGAGGTGAGAATTTTTCAGAGGAAAAAAAGTGTATGCTCTCTTTATTTTATCACCTAAGGATGTTAATGATAAAAAAACAAAACTAAGCCTTATTTCTGTTCATTGTTTTTCCAGGAATTTGGCGTGGTGTCCAACACCAGGCTGATTTCTGCTGCAACATCTGTTTGTAAGTGACCTTGTTTAATCAAGATCAACAGAACTGTTTTGGGTTCTCCTTTATATGAGGATTTCTGTTAATATTCTGTGTTTCTCAAACAGTGAAAACCAGGTTTTCCTATGCCTTTCCAAAGGAGTTTCCCTACAGAATGAATCATGTAAGTAAAATACTACTTCCTTAATTTTATCTCAGAACTTTGAGTAAACAGTAGCTGATAAACCTGCAGATGTTTTAAGCTCATATCCATTTGGTATTTCACACTGGAGAATATTATTTATTTCTTTAAGTCATAACTCAAATCTTCAAATGACTCTATTATTGTCAAAATGGTAGATGAGAACCAAAGCTATGCATTTAGCAGCTTCCTTCGCAGTGTTATTTATGTACTGTTTAAGCAGCTTACCAAGAACCTCTTATACTCTATCAAAGTGTCGCTACGGTATTATTCATCAATATGTGACATTCCACAGCTAATGTTGGCACTGATGTGATAGAAACTCATTAAGCTTAGCTCCTCGTTCGAAGGTCTGTTCACCTCTCTATAGCCAGCATGGAGTTACCAATACGTCAGCAGCACTGTTTTGACAAACTGCTGCCTTAGCTATAAATTAAAACAACAAAAGGACGGAGAGGTTCATACAGCGCAGAATGAGTTAGCACAGGACTGTGACACGTAAACATATTTTTTCTTGTCTACATTACGGACATAGTAAAAGAGATCGATGCAGGTGTCTGGGGCCTGTTTGGGGGTAAAGAAAATAGTTCTCATCTCTAGAAGGTCACTCTCTCAAAAAGGCAGCTGATGGAAATAATGTAATAAAAACTCTTGCAGGATTTAAAGAAGACAAAAATACTATGATGTGTAAAAGCTCCTCAAAGTACCGGTAGTGAATTTAAAAACCACATAGAAGTTCAAACCCCAAGCTGAAAATATTCCTGAAGGTTTCGGAGCAAGTTTGGTTTAAAGTTAAATCTCAGGGGTGATTCCAGTCTTGCATTTCTAGACTGTCATATTCTTTAATGTTCATATTTTTCCATGACAGCCACTATTAAAATATTAACACTGACAATTACTTTGGCCCTGCAACATTTCCTTATCGTACATTTTTCTTTTACAAAGGCAACACATCAGATTTAACAAACATTAACTTTAGTAAAGGATCCTTGTAAATGTGATGTCCTCTACCTGTGCGTAAGTGAGCACGTGATTCAGAGAAATGCAAATCTTCATAATTACTGGAGCTGCCACTAACGACTGTTTTTCTAACGACCAATCTTTCGACTATTTTTTAGATTAGTCGGCTAATCTTAACAACTAATTTGAAAAAGAAATCCCCACTGCTGGGGCTTAGCGGATGGTGACACCAGTTTAAAAAAAAGTTGAATTCGTATTGTCTGTGTCTGCTCATTCGATAAACCCTCTGTCTTAAGTCTGGTGCCGTCTCAAAAGCATAATAGATACTGCGCTTGCATAGGGTTGCTCAACGTTGTTTACCAAAAACATTACCAAAGAGTCGAGAGGGGCTACTTAACATCCAAAGACAGTGGACCATCATACTTTACAAGATTGATAAAAAGCACATGCTAACTAGATGTTTAAACACATATCAACATACATGCTAATTTCCTTTTAAGAAGCATCTTCAACAACTCCTGTGTTTCCTTTTAAGGTGCTTGTGCATCGTGGTTGTGCTCCCGCAATAAGCCAGTTAAAGGAATCGTACACCCAAAACATGATTAGCCTTCATTTTCTACTCACCCCCATGCTGAACAACACTCTGGAGTACTTTTTTGATATCTCAAATGCATCTGGAGATCTGGGAGGCTTCTTGCTGTCTGCTGACATTCAAATAATGGAGGTCCATGGCGCCCGAGACAGAAAGGTCCATAAAAGTCCACAAAAACGTGTCAATATTCCTCCATACTGCTCGTCCAATGTATTCCAAGTGTCCTGAGTGGGTAGCATCCAGAATTTACTCGAAACGAAGTCATTTAGAATGTTTTTAGAGCATAAACAGTAGTGTATAGGATTTCCTAAAAAGCGCGTTCACGAGCCTACGGAAACCGCATTCAGCGTCTGCTCTGCCGATAATGCAAGCGTAGAAGAAGAAATGTGCTGTTCACTTGTGCAAAGAAAGAAACAACGAAAGAAAAATGTCTGAGGACTTCAGTGTTGAGGAAGAGCAGGAGTTCTTTGCCGAGCTGAATGCGCTGGTTTGGTCTGCTGCGGTTTCCGTAGGCTCGTGAACGCGCTTTTAGGAAATCCTATACACTACTGTCTATGCTCTAAAATGATTCTAAATGACTTCGTTTCGAGTAAATTCTGGATGCTACCCACTCAGGACACTTGGAATACATTGGACGTGCAGTATGGAGGAATATTGACACGTTTTTTGTGGACTTTTATGGACCTTTCTGTCTCGGTCACCACAGACCTCCATTATTTGAATGTCAGCAGACAGCAAGAAGTCTCCCAGATCTCCAGATGCATTTGAGATATCAAAAAAGTACTCCAGAGTGTTGTTCAGCATGGGGGTGAGTAGAAAATGAAGGCTAATCATGTTTTGGGTGTACTATTCCTTTAAGACTTACTGAGTGTACAAACCACTCTGTCACTGGCTGCCTGAAAGTATCTCTATACTTTGGATACTTCTAACAGATGACTCCATCTTCGATTCAGACTGACCTGCCGCTGCCATTTTCTCATCACACTCAAAACCAGAACCAACAGTAACAGAAGCTCGTGACAGGAGAGGAAAAGGGAGTCAATGTGCCAGCAGTGTGCGCACAGCAAAACTAGTGCTGTGGAGTAGAATTACCTGAACTCAGATGAGCCGTTTGCTCAGACCAAAATATATATGTGATAAACAGGCTGACAAAAAAATTAATCATCTGATGTTAACGAAAACTACTGATGGAGGCAAGAGGTGCCACATATGATGTTAATCAGTAATATAGGGCTGGGCGATAATTCAATAACGATATATATCGATCGATAGACGTGTGGTGCAATAGAAAAAAAGAGGGTCGATAAAAGTTCGATAAAAAAGAAACGCAGTTTTCCTTCCTTCTCATTGTAGCCTAGCATGTAGGTTTATGCTAGTCACTGCTTCCTCCCAACCAATCACAATCGCGTCACAATCGTGCCGCCCTCTCAAACCACAACACAGAGCACATGAAGATGTCGCAGCAAGGAGAGGCGGAGGAAATTGTTTCAAAGAAGGGTTTTTGTAGTTCGGCAGTCTGGCAGTATTTCGGCCATGGCAAGTCGGACAAAAAACAAACCACATTCATCTGTAAAATGTGTCGGGAACCAGTGAAAACCAAGTCTGATAACACAACCAACTTTTTTTTTTATCATCTCAGCTGCTCACACCCGCAGGAGTACGAGCTGTGTAGGCCCCGGCGCGGCTCTCCTCCGAGGAATCTTCGGAAAATATATATATATTTTCAGTTCTGGGCAGTTTCCCACGTAGTTGTAACAATTGAGATAAAAATGCTGAGGGGCCAGAAACTTCTAAGTAATAACTCAGGTTAAAGCAGGAAACGGGGGCGGTGGGGGGGCATTTATTTATTTGTTATATTTATTTTGGTCACTTTTCTGGTCACTTTAGTTTATTCTTTGTCAGTATTTAATAACATAACCCAGGTCTCTTAAGTTATTTTTCTTTAAAACAATTCTGTTATGGTTAAAAAAGTTGGTTAAATAAAGATTTAATTTGAAGTCTTTGTTTGTGTTTTTTATTAAAATTAAATCATTTAGCAATATTATAAAAAGTCCAGGCAGACCTGCACATAAAATATGGTTTCAAATCTTTTCAATAATTATCGGTATCGATCAATATGCATTTTTTTTTATCGATACGCTTTTTTTCTATATCGCCCAGCCCTACATTAATATGACTTCATCATTAACAAACACAACATTCTGCTAAATCTCCTTTTAATGTACAGACACATTTTCATCTCTCTCACCACATATAAAACGTATATATGATTAATTCAGACAGACTCCCAGACATTTAGTGTAACAGAAAGCTAAGGAGCTGCCATGGGGTAAAATAAATGCAAATCTCACAGTTGGTTTTTGCTGAACTTTCCATTTTCTTTTCCAGATGTCATTTCATTAGTAGCTTGGTCTCTCATAGAGCTCATTGACTGTTCTTTCTTTTAACGAAATAACAAATTAAACCAGTGTCTCCTGGATAGCAATATGCCAGCAGCAGGTGTAGTAATTGATAGTTCTGTTATCAGCGAATAAAAATGTTATTTCTAATTGCAGAGTTGTATTATATTAAATGATTTAGCATAATAAAAGGACAATTGCTTCTAAATAAAACTAATTTGATAATTTTAGGAGAAATTAAGTTTTGAAAACAGCTGCCTGATTGGGCAAGACTCCAAGAATGTCAAATATTGAGCACTTGTAAAATTCAAAGATCAGAAATAGGAGAAAATGGTGAATGTGAGATTTTCTCCTAAATCACTGGTTCCAACGATTAAACAATTTAAGATTTTGCAAAAAAATAAACAGAGTTGAAACATCTTGTCTTATAGACACTAACATTTTTTACACGTACGACTAGATATTTCATAAAAATAAAGAATAGCTAACAAAAATGAAATTACTGTAAACTGAGTTCATGCGATTAGAATCCATCTTGAATACAGAGCTCTGATGCGTCAAAGTTTTCTGGCTTTCTGATTTGTTATTTTGAGTTCTTGAAATGATCCATTTTAAATATCTTACTTGAATGACTGGATATTCTGGCCTCTGAGTTGATACAGCTTTACATAATGTTTTCTTTTAACCATTCAAATCTAGTTTATGTCTTTCTTTCCAGATATTAGAGTGTGAGTTCTACCTTTTGGAGTTGATGGTAAGTAAATAGTTATTCTACTATACTTGGTTCAATGCCTTGTGGAAGTATAACTACTCTTTTTTTTTAAAAACCTTTTTTCCTGTTATAACCTCGGTTTGTGAGGAGTTTTATTTTTTAGTTAGATAAGCCAACAAAGTATGACATGATTGGAAAATTAAAAGGAAAAAGGAACACGTTAATTTTATTTTCTTGGAAGGAAAATCTTAACCCCCCCAAAGTTAAACTTAGTTTAACCTGCAGCCAGTTTCTAGTCCTTTTGGCTGACTACAGTTGCTCTGTATTGAGCATTCACCATCCTGACAACTCTACCCACCTTCCTTGCCTCTGCTGAAAAGGATCCCGCTGCATGATGCTGCCATCATGCAGAGATAAAGGCTGAGAGTTGCAAAGACTTTTGGATGTCATCTTACTCATTGTTTGCTGTGTTTTTAGGACTGCTGCCTGATCGTGTACCATCCCTATAGACCATTGCTGCAGTACGTGCAGGATATGGGACAGGAGGACATGCTGCTGCCTCTGGCCTGGTATGATTCTTTGCTCCGTTTGCCTTGCACCTATTAAACTAATTTGTTTTGGATGTCCTCACCCTGTGTCTTTTCTGTCATGTTTTCTCAGGCGAATAGTGAACGACACCTACAGGACAGATCTCTGCCTGCTCTACCCTCCCTTCATGATTGCCCTGGGTAACAGTTGTTCCCTCTTGCCTTTTCTCAGTCTGGTTTATAATCTGGTTACAGACCTGAAATGGGCTATATCAGATCTGGCCTAATCCGTTTGTTCTTCTCCTGCAGCCTGCCTTCATGTTGCATGTGTTGTGCAACAAAAAGATGCCAGGCAGTGGTTTTCTGAGCTCAGCGTGGACATGGACAAAGTAAGATTATTATATTTGGAAGATTTTAAGTCATCTAATTATTGACCAACATAAAAGCGTGCAGTTTTTAAGTAAAATAAAAATTACATCTTTAGAGTTTGATATCCATTTAACTGTTACACTTAAATTTTTCAAATACTAGCAGCTTACTTGAGTTGATGTCAGCATTATTCGGTGTATTTGTTTGCAGAAGATCTGCCTCAGGTCTGATTGAGAGAAATGTAAAAATAAAATCAGTCAGTAAATGGTTAGGTTCTGAATTTCATTTTCAAGCTGGTAAAAAATTATCCCAAAAGAGTGGTTGGCTGGAAATGACCTGGAAGTTGTTTCTAAAAAGAATAAACACGGATGGACTAAATACAAATGCATGCCACACTAATCAGATTTTTATGTGTAAAAATGTGTCTTTGTCAGTCTCCTATTTACAGCAACTGTTGGGATCAATGGTTCTTTTCAAATAGCTCTTATATGTTTAATTTTACAAAATAAACACAGTATATGAGACTTAGGAGGATTGAGATATTAACTGGTCTTCATTTAGGAATATACAGGAATACTATTTTTTCTTTTATTAAAAAAAAGCACATTTATTCTCATTTTAGATCCTGGAGATCATCCGTGTCATTCTGAAGCTCTATGACCAGTGGAAAAATTTTGATGACAGGAAGGAGATCCCTGCTGTTCTAAACAAGATGCCCAAACCCAAACCACCTCCAAACAGGTATGTCTGGATTAGTTGTGGATGTTGAGATAAATGAATAATATCTATGATGTATTCATAAGCTTCTTCTTGCCATTTTCTTTCTGCAGTGAAAGTGATCAGAGCTCTAATGGCAACCAAAGCAACTCCTACAGCCAGTCTTAGCACTTTGGCTGCATCTCCACCAGAGTCCTGATTGATAAACTTTTTGGGGGGGTGTTTTCAGGCACACAGAACAATCTTTGCAGTATCACAGAGATAACCTGGTCAGAATGTCCTTCATATATGGATACCCCAATGACCTCTTGAGGTCACTCAGCTACCTTTGCTCTGATTATTATGGATTCATGGACTCAACACGCAACAACTGAAACAACTCCAGTGAACAGCCACCCTTCTCCATTAGATGATTTACTCTGACATGTAATACGGTAGAACAGAGGAGCAAGGAAACGGGGGAACAAATGTAATCATTCAGTAAAAGCCTACTCATTGTGATGATCCTGACAGCCTTGAATCATTCTGTGGAGTTATTCCACACAGAGCTCCATTGGGTTGGAGAAAGAAAATAAATATATCACAAGTACTGTATGTGCAGGTGTGTAGTGCAGCCAGTCTGGGTGGGATTTTATTCCTCAGGGATTGATGTGATTCTGTGCTTTTTGGGTGGATTGATATTGAGATACCCCAGTGTGGAGATGGGATGGAAAACTTCTAGAAAAGTCTTCAGTCTGATCTAAAGGAAGTGGAAAGCTCATCTTTAAAGTACAAAATAGTTCTGTGAATAACAATTGACATTTTGATTAATGTTGACTCTTCATTCCCATTTCCTCCTCTTATGTAAATATGATAGATTAAAACTTTTCCTTTTTTTTTTGCTTTCTAAAAGAACAATATGCTTTCTAAAAGAACAATATGGAAATGTTCAGTTTTATTGTACTTTGTGCTAAACAATAAAGTGCACCTTTTGGTTTTATGCGATGTATTTGGTGGATCTTTCTTTTGTGTTTGGCTTTCACTGTCAAGATCTTTTTAGAAATTTATTTGACAAGCAATTGGGAGTAAAAGCTTGCCCCTATTACTTTTATTTATTTTTATTTTTTTTTACTTTTTTCTGTCACCCTCTACCAGCCAAATTGGTGATGTGTGTCTGAGTTTACCTGCAGATGTCCTTTATTTGATTTGATGGAAGTTGTACTTAGGTGGGCCTTTAAAAGTGCCCACATTTAGGTGTTATTCTTTAACTTGTGTTAATCTTTGTTTTTCTTTTTCCTCTGGAAATGTTAGAAACTTCAAATCTGATGATACAAATATCATTTTGTCTGAGGCTTTTGAACTAAGTAAAATAAACATAAATCTTCTTCCAGCCATTAAGCTTTCTGTGCTTCACAACCCTCTGAGGTACTGTTACCCCTGTGCTTACTGTATGCATCTTTTCTGCAACACTTTCCCTTCTATTCAACTTTTCATTTAAATGCATTTCTTATACAAAAAAAAAAAAAAAATAGCAAGTTCAGCTGCTACCTTACTGAGAATCAGTTAATCTCCCCCATAACTGGGGCAGAGTTACAGAGCTGCTATTATGAGATGTTAATTGTTCTCTCATAGTTTTTTTTTTTTTTTTTTGCCACAGCTAGCATACAGATGGAACAAAAATATTTAAAGCATATTCCTCTGGGAATCATAATTTTCACCTCTTCAACTGAACTTGTGAATTTAACTTTTGGCAGATACTAGCTGAGATGCACCTTCAACCATGAAAAAATAAAATGAATCTACTGTGCTTCAGTCCTGTCCTTTTGTAAAGCAGTTTCAAACATTTTTTCATAACATTTGGAGAGTAAAAATGTTACAAGCAGTCATGTTTATCAGTATCAACCCAGTGCAATGACTTTGGCAGCTTCTCTGCCCCTAGTGGTAAATCTAGAGGACAGGTCACACTGTTGTAAAACTGTTTAAAACTTAAAACACTGAGCAAAATTCAAACAATACTACGTTGGGTTTTATATTTTAAATGTCATCTATTGAGCACAAAATATCTTTTTCAGTGTCTTGTGTTTCATGTCTTTTTGTACACTTAGTTCTGATGATATAACCTGAAGCCCTCAGCCTGCAGAAGATAGCGGAAGTAGCTCTACAAAGTAAATCATGTATCCTTCAAAATAAGATATTTAACAGTAGTGTAAGTCCTCTGTTTGACAACACGTCCCTCAATAGTGGATTGGTTTTCATAATATTTCTTCACCTTGACAAAGATGAAAGGTGACAATGGAGAGAGGCCAAAAATAAATCAGAGGAGGAAAAAAAGCAAAAATAGTTTTCACAAATTACCTAGACATCCTCATTAAGTTGTTATAGTACTTGTGTTTAATTTGCTTATTTTATTTATTTTTTTCTTAATTTGTGTGCTTTAATTACAAACTTATCTCTTTTGTGTTAGGATTTATCTTTATTATTCATGAAAATCAGCAATAAAAAATAGGTTTACAAAATATTGGCCTAATAGATGTGTATTCTTCTCCACTAGTTATAGACAGCTTTCCCCTACACCTATGATGTATAATGCTATAAGCTATAAATTCTAATATTTTGTTAAATCAACCTTAAGAGTTGAATACCTGGAGCAGAAATCCCTTTTTCTGGATAAAAGTAATCACCTTCACTACGTAAGTCTAAAGGTTAGGGGAATAGAAAGGGGAGATCCCTATAGATATAACAGCCTATAAACAGTAAAGTATGCTAAGGTAAATAAGGGGAATCTATGTCTTAAATTATGTCTGTAAGAGCAGCACGGCATTTAAGGTAGGGCTGGATTTTAAGTAATAACACAGCCTTTCAGATAAGCCCACATGGTCTGACTCAAAATGTTACAGATATCACTGAGTTATAAGAACCAATGGGCTGAAACATTCGGATTAATCATGATTAATCAATTATTAAAATAATCGTCTACTAATTTAGTAATTGATTAATTGATTGATCTAAAATATGCCTTTATCTGACAGTAGGAGCCACTTAGAGCATATACCAAGATTGTGGAAAAAATATATACACATTTTGCATTTAAGATTTAAAAAATGGTTTAATCTGTCAATATGCTCTACCCAAAACTCCTCTAGTACCGGTAGAAACATTTTAGTTTCACCTGGTTTAATTTTGTATAGAATCTTCTTTTATGAACCTTTGGCTATCCGATTATTACCAGATTAATAAAAAAATAAAAAAATAGACAGATTATCGATTTGCAAAATAATTGTTAGTTGCAGCCATACCGTTAATGACTTAGCCCAGTGCTTTAAACACTGTTCGTTTCCTCTGCCTGACTGAGATTAAATTTGTTAAAATTTAAGAGTCATTTATGCTAAAAAAGAAGTGTTATTTAAAGTGAGATAAAGGATGAATGCTTCCAGCCTAAAGAACTGAGTGAAAGCCTTCAGGTGGCAGTAGCTTTACTAAACATTTTCACAGAAACTTTAAACCATATTTTACTATGTCACTGTTAATGTTTTAACATGCCATATTTTCAGTTTTCTTCTTTGTTGTTTTAGCTGCTGTATTGTGTTTCCTTACACTGCATTTGCCTCAGTATTGCTGAAATTTAGGTACTCCTCAACTGACATTACTAATGATAAATATAAATATATATGTTCCAGCTAAAGAAAGGAATCCCACAGCATAATGCAGCCACCAGTTTATATAAAGTTTCACTTTATATACCTTTTTTTTTCTTTTTTATTTACTTAAGATAAAAGTTAATGTTTCAAGAATAAATTTCTAGAGCAATAAATGATCACTGGAGAAGGAGTTTTTTTTTTTTTTGATTGGCACACAAGCGTTTATTTTGAAAAGAATAACCGGAAATCCCTCGGTGAGCTTGACAGAATGTAGAGGAGAGGGGTCAAACTGGAGAGCTCGGGACGGACTTCAGGATATGTCCTCCCCGGCAGCAGGAGGGTGAACCTCGGACGGGATGCTTGGCTCCCCCCGGCTATCGCTGCTGTTCTGCCCCCGCCTCGGTTGGCACCCATGAAGCCCCCTCTGATGCAGACCCGGCCTGCCAAAGCGAGGCGGAAAGCGGCTGGGGACACCGAGCATGTACTGGCGCGTCAGCTCTGCATGGACCGGGTCGTGTGTGGTTGATCTCGGCCGGAATCGCAGCTTCGATGAGCAGCTCTCGTTTCACGGGTACGTCGTGGCGCATCCTCTGCAGGATCACTGGATGATGTCGACGCTGGGCTCGGATTCGTGGTGGAGGAAGACTCTGTATGTGACCGGAGGCGCTCTGCTGGCTGCAGCTGCTTATCTCCTGCACGAACTGCTGACCATCAGGTAGAAAAACAACACAATCACCTCTGGAGTCCTCTAAAAAACAAACAAAGACAAAGTAACAAGCACCATGCATTTTATTTATCTCAAATTTCTGCTGCATCCTCTTACATTTGATGTTACTTAATCTGGTGTGATTGGGCGGGGTGAGGGAGCAGACGGGGAGAAAATAAGGAATCGTGAGGGACGGGTTATGATGTAACGGAACCCCAACCTCCTACCTCCATCCTCACTTCCTACCACTGCATATATGCAAAAACATATTTACATATTTCATTTTAACGGGATATATTTAATACAACGAGTTGTTGTTTTTGATATATGCAAAAACGCAAGGTTTTATCATGTAAATACTCGGCCTTCTGGACCAAATGTACCAGGGGGCCAGGAGGGGCCCAGTGTGTTTTCATGGGGGCACAGAAAAGCATGAAATTTAAAACAGGGCAAGGGATTCAATTATATTCAGACAGCGGCATGAAGTGAAATTTCTATTCAATTAGGTTTCATTAAAATTATATGTCTTATTAATAAAATTTTTTCAATTCAGTTTATTTCTATAGCGCCAATTCACAACACATGGCATCTCAAGGCACTTTACAGTTCACCAGATCATACAGTCAAATTGATTCAAAGTTTTTTTTGTAAGGAAAACCAGTTGATTGCTTCGACTCATTGACTCCAACGCAATCCCTCACACCAAGCATGCTTGTAGCGACAGTGGAGAGGAAAAACTCCCTTTTAACAGGAAGAAACCTCCAGCAGAGCCAGGTTCAGTGTGAGCGGCCATCTGCCGAGGCCGAGTGGGGTTCAATGAGCCAGAAGCAGAGATATAAAAAGCAGCTGTAACAGGCGGCCCCTTATAGGAAACACAGAGGTCACATTCATAATTTAGGAATTTTACATATTTTGGACTTAATTTAACTTAAAATTACCATTTTCTATAAAATCTGGATTAGAACTCAAGAAAAACTGAGAAATTCAGCTGTAAAAATTAGAGTATTTTTTTTTTATTATTTGTTTTGAAAAAAAATTTTTGCAGATGAGAACTGGGATCTCAATACCACTGAAGCTATCACCTTATTGTTTTTAAATAATTAGTAAAACTAAGTTTGTAAAGAGAAAAAATGTAATAGATCCAAAGGACCTATCTGTAACCATGTCTGTTCCAGCTCATATGATCATTAGAATTTCTTTGAGTATTATGTCTTCAGTACAAGGGACATAACAAGGGGCCAGGGCATGATATACAGGGGCATTGGCCCCCATTGGCCCCTGTCTGAAACCGTGCATGGCCTTCTTCATCCTGAAACCTGTAAACAAAAAGTGGAATCGATTATTGAAAACGGTCAGGAAGAGCATCTGGAGCAACACCCCAAATATCACAAGATTTAACATTTTGCATCTTGTTAAAAAAATACAGAAGGTCTATTAAGGTCAGTGAGATAATCCATCTTCAATTTGTGCTAGTATTCACTGAAGAAAATCATATATCAGCATCATTTACTCATTCTCAGTTTTCCCCCTCCCCTCATCAATTAAGCAGTATTTAATGCTGACCTACCCTACAAAATATTTATAATTTTCAATTAATGCAAAGACCTAATTTAAGAATTTGTATTATTCTGATTAATGTAATTGTACTTATTTAATATCCAATACTGCCCTAGTTGGGGTTGGCTGATAGCATAGGATCAAGCTGTTCATTCAGGTGTGATGGCAAACACTGCAGCTCTCTCTGCCTCTCTGTGGGCTCAGTATCATGTTACCATCTCACAGGTTTTTGTTTCAGATGACAAAAGGCTCTTATAGTTGATCTTGTTAAAGAAAAACTGGTTTGCTTGGGGTTGGACAGCCTTTCAGCACCACATTTAGAAAGACAGCTCCTCAGAAACTGTTTGGTGCTTTTAAGCACTTCAGCACCTTTTCTCTGTGCATAGTCTGTGGTTCTGCAGCATGCCCATTTGTAGGCGTGTTTCTGTATATTAAGTGCCTTCATAAAAAGAATATGATATGTAGATTATCATTAGTGAAGGCTTTATGTTTGAGTGACTGTACTTCACCATGGGCTGATAGACACTTAGCTGCAAGGTTTGTTTACTCAGCCGCACCAAGATGAGCTGTACAATCCTACATGACTCATGCACATGTTTTTTTGGCTTTGTGCTACAGTGACATCACAGCTTCATCCCCGACAGAAGCATAATAAAACCCAAAGGGAGACAGAAAGTTTTGTAACCCAGTGGGTTGTATAGACTTATAGAAATCGTTTTAGTTCCCCTCTGATTAAAAGTGTGTAGAATAATATTCAAATGTGGTCTGTTTGAATAAATTGATGAATTTGTCTGGAATTGATTTCAATTTAATTCAGTTTATTTGTATAGCGTCAATTCACAACACAAGTCATCTCAAGGTGCTTTGCAGAGACAAAATGGTCAGATTGGTTTGGAAAACCAGTTGATTGGATCAAGACATCCTCCTCCTGAAGGAACTTAGGTCAAGGATTTCTGCCTGTGTCTTATCGCTGCCTCTTCAGCGATCCTTCACAGCGAGCATGCATGTAGCAACGATGGAGAGGGAAACTCCCTTTTAACAGGAAGTAACCTCCAGCAGAACCAGGCTGTGAGCGGCCATCTGCCGGGGCGGACAGGGGTTCAAGGAGACAGAAGCAGACATAAAAAATAAAAGAAGCAGATATGCAAAAGGGAAATAATAACTAGCTCCACTGGTGGCCCGGTCCAGGAAACACACAGCCAGACAGACCAGCTCCAAGCTAATTAATGTGGTCACAGTAAACAGAACTACACTGGAAACAGGACACGCTCCTACTTCTATAAACAGGAGATGTTTCAGTATCCAGGATGGAGTCACAGCTGAACAGGAACAGACCAGATGAAGCTACTATAATGAGAAAAAAAAGGGCATAAAGTTATAAGTATAACTTGATCAATATTGAGGGAGGGAGAATGGAGATAGGATGTGGAAAAAATGACCCTTTGTGATCCAGCAGCCTATACATTTAGAGGCATAAATATAGAAATGGCTCAGGATAACCTTACTATTTTAGATGAGGTATCAGAAAGGTAAATCTAAAATAGGGCCAAGGTAGAGCCAAGGAGAAACATCTGTCCGGACTGAAATTCTCCCTGGTGGATCGGGCTTTTATAACGCTCTACCTCCAACAACATCTCTACTCACCCAGTGACTAAGCAAATATTATTCTGTTTATAACTGTAAGCTTTATCAAAAAGGAAAGTTTTAAGCTCTGCCTTAAAAGTAGACAGGGTGTCTGCCTCACGGATTAAATCTGGTAGTTGGTTCCACAGAAGAGGAGCCTCATAACTAAATTATCTGCCTCCCATTCTACTTTTAGAAAATCTAGGAACCGCTAGTAAACCTGCAGATTGAGAGCGAAGTGCTCTGTTAGGAACATAAGGAACAATCAGATCTCTGATATAAGATGGATCTATTCTGGATTTAACAGGAAGCCAATGAAGAGAAGCTAGGATAGGGGAGATATTATCTCTATTTTTAATTTCCATCAGAACTCTGGCTGCAGCATTCTGGATCAGCTAAAGGCTTTTAACTACAGTTTGTGGACTTCCTGTTAGTAAAGAATTACAATATCTACCATTGAGGTGCAGGGACTAGTTTCTCAGCATCACCCCTGTACAGGATTTTTCAATTTTTTTTTCAATATTCCATGATGAACGAAGGAATTTCTAAAAACCTCTTTGAATTGGGATCTAAATGACTGGCCGTGATCAAAAATAACACCAAAATTTTTGACTTTATTATCTGAGATCAATTTAATCCCATCCAAATGAACTGACTGAATCATCAGCTTCTTTTACTGTCAATTATGTACTGAACTTACACTGCTGTGAAAGATACTTAGATTTAACACATTTAATGACCATTTCCTCTCTATTTTATTAGTGCAAAATGCCTGCTAATTTTAAGCTTTTACAAAAGCTATGACTCTTTATCAGTATTGATCTAAAGGCCCACTCCTGGTGCATGATTATGCAGAGGTTTTTTTGCTTTTTAATCTTAGCATGCATAAAGTTTTTTGTTCAATAATAGATATTACAGTTGTTGAACCACCACAAAACCTGAAATATGACTTATGAAATAAAGTTTACCAGTAGAAATTATGTTCTTTTCTGCTTCCATTGAGGTTACTTGTATCAACATGGTTTCAGTCAGTTGTTACTCTGTGTTTTATACTGGTCTTTGCAACTTGAGAGATATTTATTGCTGACAAATTAATGATTGTTTTCTACATTTAAAAACTTAACTCTCAACTATGTGCCAATAAGACATAAAGAGGTTTAGAAACTTAAGAGAAAGGAGTGATTTGTCTTGATACATAACAGAAAACCTGATTCTAAACAATTTTGCTTGCATGAACTTTAACCTGTTTATAAATACACGATGGTTGTACACTGGTTTACATGAGCTAGTGGTCTTGTCTTCTTTTCTTGTGTTTTAGTCATGCAACTCCTGTTATCATCAGTAAAAGAAAAAAAAGACAATGTGAGAAATGCAGTCAAACCCCAACAAAAACCAGAGAATAAATAAAATTCATAACAAACGAACAAAAAGGGCAATTAAGGGTTGTTAAAACATTCGTAAAGTACTGGGCATTTTTCTATGAAGTTAAAAGTTCTGAGCCTAAATCAAAGTGTTTAGTTGGGACATATTGGGAGGGTTTGATTTACCCCCTCAGCTCATACTGGGTCTATCAACTCATTCCCTGTTTTTCTTCTCATAGAAAAGAAGAGGAGCTGAGCTCTAAAGATGCCATTATTCTCCATCAGTTCTCCCGGCCAAAATCTGGAGCCCCTTCACTGTCTCCTTTCTGCCTTAAGCTGGAGACCTACCTCCGTATGGCTGACCTGCCTTACCAGGTATGATCTTAGGTAATGATCATTCAGAAACAGGAACAATAACCTTGATTCAGCTCAGACTTGGCGTCCCTGGATCCCCATATAGCACCACCGTCAGATCTTCCCGTCTTTAATCAGGCAAAAAATTGTTTTACTAAATCCCACCTGCTTTTTTTTTTTAACTTTTCGCTTTTTATCCTCCTGATTCCTGTTATTTCTCCTCCAGAACTACTTTGACGGGAAGCTTTCGCCACAGGGAAAGATGCCGTGGATTGAGTACAATAATGAGCAGGTTTATGGAACTGAATTCATCATGGAGTTTCTAGAGGAGAAGCTAGGTGTGAGCTTGAACAAGAGCCTTACCTTACAGGAGAGGGCCTTGTCCCGTGCCATCACCAAAATGGTAGAAGAACACTTTTATTGGTGAGTTCTGACTGTAGGAAAACACATAATTAAATTTAATAGTTGAACATGTTTCCATACATCTTGTGACAAATTGCAATTGACCTGCATATGGCTTTCTTCTTTTATTTTTCAGTATCCTTTTAAGTTATGAAAACTCATATAAAACCGTAATGCTTAAGTTTCTGCTTTTAAAGTGAAAAAGTTTAAAATTTTCATTTGCATTGAAGCACTGAAGTTGGACTTAATGTCCAAAGAACAAAAAGGTGTTTCTGAAATTTTTGCCACAAAGACAGAAGGAGATTAATTTCAGTTTGTGTCCAAGGACTTTGGCTTACTGTCAGTGGGTGGACAACCTGGAGGAGACTCAGAAGATGCTGTCGGTGAGCGGACCACTGAGCGACCTGCTCAAGTGGATTCTGAGTCACCTAACGGGTGGGATCGTTAAGAGAGAGATGTACGGCCACGGGATTGGACGCTTCTCCAAGGAGGAGGTTTACGGTCTGATGGAGAAGGACATGCGCACCCTGGCTACCCTTCTAGGTAAGTTTAGTCATCAGATCACATCTAGTGAAAAAGAACTTTACTTGTGTGAACTTTCCTTTGTTTAAAAGCCTGTGGTTCTTTGTGTAAATAAATTATTGTTTCTCTAAAGGAAGCGCTTAGCAGCCTCATTTAAACTGCTCAACACTGACCTCTAGTGATATTTTTTATATTTGCGGTCAAATGTTTTAGTGTATTTATCATGACAGGATGTGATCCAGAGTCCCTGTCAGAATCCATGTTTTGTGAGCATCACCACAGCTGCAAACCTTTAGATAAAACACCCAAAATGATATAGAGTCTTTCACAATTTTGTTGCTATTTTTGTGATCAAACTAATGTTTCCACTTACTGTATGTGTTCCCACTTAGGAGATAATAAATACATTATGGGCTCCAAGCTTTCAGCAGTAGATGCTACAGTGTTTGGTCACCTGGCTCCAGCCATGTGGACTTTACCAGGATCACGACCAGAACAACTTATTAAAGGTTTGCTTACCAGAAAAGGTCAAATCAAACTGTACTGTATGCAAAAGAAATGTATCACAGAATTAAAGGGATAGTTCGGTATTTTTGACATGAATCTGTATGGCATCCCCATCACCAATGTCATGCAATCACACTGACTTACCCCTGGCAGCGTCCTGTGAGCAGAGTTCTCGTCCAGTTTTTGTCAAGCCGAAAGTAGTCCGGCAGGTTTGCTAGACCCAGCGAAATAAAACGTTTCTCTTCCCAAAACATTATGTGTTCAAAAGAGTGATATTTTTGCATCCCAAAAACGTTGTAGTGGAAAAAGTCACACGTCATTATCACTTGGTCCTATTTTCTCTCTGTTCGTATCAGTGCGCGCCGTCATTCAGACAGCTAGGGCCTACTAACCTGACAACAGCCAGATGCATGTCTCCCTCCGCCCAGCTAGGAGCTAGGCGGAGGGAGACATGCATCTGGCTGTTGTTGAGCTCGCTGTCTGAATGACGGCGCGCACTGATACGAACAGAGAGAAAATAGGACCAATTGAAAGTTGCCAAACATCCAGTGCTTCAATAAAAAGTTAATGCAGTAGCGTTATTGTTCATTGCCTGCTGGCCCATCAAAGGTAGCTGATTTCAGTCTGTTCTGCTTTCTTTGCTCCTACAGTGCAAAAGGAGCAGCTGTTTATTTGCTGGATGCAAATGATCCTAAACATTACAAAATACACTTTTATGGATATTTCAGACTATCCAGAGTAAGAAAAGGAAGGTGGCAGCTGATGATTGTTCCATCTTTTTCATCACGCTTTGTAGCCCGCTGCTGCAGAGAAACGATGCCACACTAAGCACACTAATGGTGGGCAAATTTTAAACTCTGTCGGCAATTTACACAAGCGATTAGCAAATATAGTATCAGAGAGCCACTAGCTATGGTGTGTACATGTGTCACCATAATGAGTTCATCTCATTGTTATGGTTTATTGTCTGTGTTGGATAATTACAGTGTATTATTGTAACTCACAAGTCGGTACACATCCTTTTATTTGTGTTGCACAACAAAGAGGCCCCGAGAAATAGTGTAAAAACCTTTATGTGATCGACGAATCATTAAAAGAAGAACCAGTCTAGTACAGGGCAAAAATAGAAAATGAAAAAACTTGTTTTATTAACCAATAATTTCAAATTTTTTTTGACCATTCAGTGTGTTTCCATTCCTGGTTGTGATCAACTGTAATGAATCAGAATAAAATTCAACTTTCTTTCTTGATTTTACATGATTTTGCTAATTGTCATGTTTTAGCTACTGTATAGCAGTAGCTGTGTAGTTTACACAGGATTAAAAAGATTTTACTACATTAATATTTCAGACATGAAAGAGCACAAAAAATCCACAAGGTTATATTTCCATAGTTCTTTGGAAAATGTAGACAGTCCTTAGTTGCAATTAAAGCAGCAATGGTGAAATTATATAAAAAAAAATATTTTCATACAAAATTAAGGGAGCAACAGGTATTTTTAAAATACAGTTCGTTATTAGCAATAATTTCCTAAATTCGTATTCTATATAGACATCTCTGTAGCTGATAGCTTTTCTTACAAAGAAATGTTTGGATATAATAAAAAAAAAAAAGGTTAAATATCTGGTTGTCAGAAAAACCAAACTTCATTCTTAGGGACACATTTCTAAAAGGTACATCCAGTTCTAATTCAACACTGAACAACAGAGCATGCACACATTGAAACATGGTGGTGGCAGCATTATGCTATGGTGTTTCTCTTCTCCTCATGAAAATAGAAATTGTCACTTGGAAATTACACACGTCACATCGCCAGACAAGGTCGTTTTGTATTGTAGTTAATTTATGCGATTAATTTTTTTAGCAATTAAATCCTTATTTAAAATCTGCCAAAAAAAAATTTGTAAACTTTGTTGCTGGGACCTACAGTAAAAACACGGTGCCTTTAATGTCCTTAAACTGCTTGTAACATTCCCTGGCTGGGTCTGGGGGAAATACATGCCTGAGCTGAAGGTCCAGAAGCCAGGTTTTTTAAGAACCAGTTGTTTTTTATGTTTTTATAAGGAAGTTTAACGTGATTGTGAATTTAGAGAGGAAAAAAAGGTTTTCAGAAACCAACATAAATTCAGACAGTGAATGGAAGAGTCAAAAGGACATTTAAAGAGGTTTGCCACATTTATTTTCTGTTCATACTGGTAACAGCTTCAAAGAAACCTCAGGCCATCATAAAAGACAAGACAGCCCTGAAAGAAAAATAACAGATACCTTACCTAACTCCAAAAAAACCCAAAATAACCTTCATGAAAAGCACATAAACAGGAGAAAATTAGGGTTAAACAAGAAAGCTCTCCCCCACCAAAGCAGTTTACACATGTTGAAAGGAGAATAGTACAAAGAAGCATTAAAGAGATGTACAGTATGACAACAAATGGTGTGTATTGGGGAAATATGGCCTAGAGGTCCCTGAAGTGCAGCTTCACATTCCTTAAATGGTGTGCAGCTGATTGCTAATTGGACTGAGACCCAGGAAGTAGCATCCAATCCTGGAAGAGGCGGAGCCTAAAACAGAACAAGGCATTCCTTCCATGCAAAACAAAATAAATCCCACTTTGGGGATGTAACACTGCTCTTCATTCTGACCGTAAGACATTAATTTGGTAAAACAAAGTGCAGTTTTCCATCGAACAGTTCTCGAAGGAAATATTTTAAATCAATGACTTATGTCACTGTAACCAAAACTAAAAATGTTGTCCCTTGCAGGCGAGCTTATCAACCTGGCCATGTACTGTGACCGCATCCGCCGGCGCTTCTGGCCCGAGTGGTTCGTGGACCTGGAGGATTTCCGATACGACCTCACCACAGAGATGAGCGACACGCCTTCTAAACTCCCAGACCTGGGCCTCTACTCTCGCACAGACACTTCCCAAGAGACTATTTACTCCCATTCTTCGCATCTTTCCCATCTTTCCCACCTTTCGCACACCCCCACTCCTCAGGAGCCCCCATCGCCTGTAAGCGACCCGACGGGCCACTCTCTTTACGACTCTGACATGGACACCGAGTGCTCTGAAATCGATCAGCTCAAGTGTTGATGAAACACATCTGTGTGGCTCACACTCATAAGTACGCACACCACAGGGGGGAGCTACATCTTACCCATGCCTCTTTAAACAGATAAGAGAGATGATGGGGATTAGTTGTGTTGGTACAGATCTAGGGAACAGAAAGGGGCTAACCTGCAAATTCCAGTGGAGGAAAGATCAGTGTCCACCATACTGGCGATTAAAAGAAGAAAGTAGTCAAGAACCTGAAGGAATTATAATTAGGAGGAGGTTGAAACTCTAAAAAGGAGTAAATGACGCTGCTGCTGCTGAGAAACTCCTCCATGTGCTCTACATCATGTGCAGTCAAAACCCTTTTCCATGCGCTTCATCCATGGCAGCTACCTCTGTGCACGCCCAGTGTTTCCTTGTAGCTTCGTGCTCCACCATTCAAGCGTGTGAGTGTTTTTTCACTGACTGATCCTTTAACCCCTTAGGGTGAAATTACATCAACACCTACAGCTAGCCCAGACTGAATCACAACTGTTCAGTGTAAATATTTATAAGAATCAGAGTAGAATAATTGATAAAATATGGAATTATATTAAGCTGATAGAGTGTATAGATAATCTAAAGAAAATCTTACTCCCTCTGTTATATAATGTAAATACTGTAAGTGTCTTTCCTCTTCAATCTCTGTTCATGCTGGTTTGGATCAGCAAAAAGATATGCGAGAACTTCAGTCCTGTGTTCATCTGCTTTCACAGCAGGGATCAGGCCATATGCAAGGCCTCCAGTTAAATGATGAATCATAGAATGTTATTGACATTTTTCCAAAGGTTTTGAGCCACTATAATTTTTATTTATGTTTATTCCAAGGAGTCTGAATTTTATGTTATACTTCGAGGTGGTTGTGATCAACAGATGTCTTAAAACTCATTTTCAGTCTGTTGATTTTTGACCTTTTTAAGTCCTCCTTATTTATTCATGCAGGCAAATAAAACTATTTTCAAGGATTCCACACCTTTAAATGAATTAAATTAAAATTTCATTTTATTCTTTTTTATATCATGATAAGCATGATAAATGGTCCACTAACTAGAGTTATGTTTAGAAGTGTACATAATTTATTCGTCGTTCGAGTATCTAACAACAGCTTTTTGCAGTGATTTATCCTTATAAGATGATCACAAAGAGTTAAGATGAAAAAAGACAGCTGATCTAAGAGTCTGTGCCATAAAAACACTTAAAGTTAACTGTGGGATACCCCTTAACCCCTCCACTTAAGCACTGTGGTGCACTACAATTTGTGTAACATTTAGATAATTAAAACAAACTCAAAAGTCAATGTTCGCTCTCAGTCGGTGGCAAATGTTGAAATATCAAGATAAAATCTAGAATTTCCAATGAGATATTTAGGAATCCTGAGCACTGCAGAGAGGATTTAAATAAGTGCTTTATTTCCAGTCTGTCAAAAAGATAGTTCGGTGCAATTTCCCTCTGAATCCTTGAAATCTATGAAAAATAAAAAAGGCTAAGTGATATCAAAAAGTATTTCGGAACAAAGAACGTGATTCGTGAAGAGCTTTTAGATGAATATACTGTAAAAGCTTCTCAGATATAGGGATGAGCTAAAAGCAGATATTTTAAGACTTTCAGTAAAGTCTAAACAAGCTTCTTTGAATTTGAAAAGCTTCCTGGATGGGAAATGAAACGTCTTCAAACTTGGAAACAAAGTCCAGTGGGTTTTTTTTTTTACTTTTTTGGAATGACTATGACCTGGATAACTGAAAATCTTCACCAACCTAAAACAAAGTGGATAAACACCAGGTTGAAAGATGATAGATTTTCCTCTAGCAAAATTAACATCAGTTAGAAACTTTAGGAAATTTGATTATTAATATTTACTTTATCCACAAGAACTACAGCTTTGAGTCAAAGAGAAATCTAAGACACACATTTGTAGGAGTCATCCATTAGGAGCGAATCAAACAATCTATAAAGAAGAGAAGAATTCGTAGCTTTTGAATTAAAATCTGCAGCTTATTCCTCCATGTCTGAGGTTGTAGCACTTTTCTTTCTTTCTTTCTTGCTGTTAGTGCTTTTGTTTTAAATATGTGCTATCAAGTGTAGAGTTCATCTGTGCATCAGCTGCAGCGTCTGAAAGGCTGCTTAAGATGGAAACTATGTACGCTTCTATCTGATGTTGCAGATGGAGTCTCCTTGTTTTTGCTGCTTTGTGGGTTTGAATGGTAACACATAACTTCAGCTTCAGGAGATGTGCGTTTGTATTCACCCCCTTTGAGTAAAAAAAAAAAAAAAAAAAGTTTAACCACCTTGTGCTGCAGCCACCAGCTGTGAGTCTTTTGAAGCTGTTTCTATGCCTTCATCCAGAGATTGAGATAGTTATTTTCACCCTTCTTTGCAAAATAACTCCAGCTTTTAAAGCAAGGCTTATGGGATTTATACTAATGTTATCTAACAAACCTCTGAGGTCTTCACAAAACAGCTGATTTAATAATGAGATTTAATTACACACTGATTAATTAGCAGGCATTGAAGGCAGTTAGATGCACTGGAGTTTATTTATGGGTGTCCGTGTAAAGGGATGAATACAAATTCACACCTTGCCGGTATTAATTTGTGAAACATCATGTCATTTTCCTTTCATCTGACAACTTTTTGTTGTTCCATGACTTCAAATCCTGATATGTCACTGCGGTGTGTGGATATAACATGACAAAATGTGAAAAGGTTTCTGGCATAATCATAAAGGGGCAGAAATTTTGGACTAAAATCAAAGAAAGAGAGTAAGAGGCTCAGAGTGATGCCTTCAAGAGTTTTTGTGTGCGTGAGATCATAACAGCTGAGTTTTTAGTTATGTAAAAAATCTGAAACTAACAAAAAAGAACTCATGTTTTTATGTTGTTTTGATATTCCTTGCCTGCATGATGTTGCCTTTTGTCTCTACTAAGTTCAGGTTTGTGTCATTGTTTACAGCTGTGCCAGTGTATGCTTTAATTATATTTATACAGTATATAGTTTTATACGTTAAATATATCTATATGAGTTTTTTAATTTTTTACCCTTGCTGGTTTATTCAATTAAATTATTTGGTTTTGTTTATATGCTCATATTTGTTGACACATGAACTGTTTACATGTGACACTCAGAATAACTGAGCTGTGTATCGGTGCAATAAGGTCGCTTGCTCTTAACCCCTGCACACCTAAAAAACAGACTGAGCAATCATTTTCAGATTCCCCACATTTTTCTATGCATGTTCATCTCCATTTCCAGGTAATCGTCTGTAAATGTTGAAAAAAACGCTCAAACTCCTCCCAGCTACTGGACCAAACTCCAGAAACACTTGCTCAACTTTGGGGTTTAAAATCAGGTAGTTTGGTGGCTCCCCCAAACATTTTCTGCTTGTAGACTCTAGATGCTGCTTGACATCGTCTCTTGTTGTTTGTGAAACAGAATTATGAAGTAATCACCTGGCTGTAAATAAGAGAGTGATAAAGAAATTAAATTAAAACTGAGAAAAAAGACGCTGTGTATGATTTTCTGAATGTACCACAACTAGCGATAAACGTCTGAATGAAAATTGATTCATTTCAAGTTTTCATTAAATATAGCTGTGATATTTCTCCCCCTGTAGCGTGTCTCCTTGTTATTTATTGACTTGTTAGTTAGTAATATTTCAGGCAGCACCACTTGTGGCAAAAACAAAACAACAAACACCCCTAAATATAATGAGTAGATCACTGCTGCCAGCAATTTTATGTTGATCATCTGTTTTCGTCCACTTATAAAAAAAATCATGTTTTTTTTTTTTTACTACAAAATTTTTCAGCTTTTCAAACAAGATTTTACATTAAACTATTATGATATGAATGAATAGAAAAGGCAGTTTCTAAGCAATAATAAGCTATTTAAACACACTCACACACGAACAGTTTTTCCTTATCCCTGTGGCTGCATGCATGCTCAGCAGGGCCGTGCAGAGACCACTAAAGGGGCAGGTGCTCAAAAAGAAAAAAAAAAGGGCACATCTTATCGCATTTTAGGACAGAATATTAACAAAGTCACATAGCTTTCAGAGTTTAATGAACAATGATAAATGACAAAATTGTGAGACATACAATCAAAGCTAAGGGAAACACAAGAACAACAGCCTAATGTCTGTATGATAAAAATACTGAATCGATAGATAAGAACAGCTTTTCCTCACCTGGCTGTCTCCTCCCGCTCAGTAGTTCTTCAGAGAAAGGCGCGCCGCGTCCTATACTTTCCTCCGTTTAAACCGCTACTCTTTGCTAAAGTAGAGAAATTATACAACGTTCAAAGTTTTCCGTTGTCTGACAAGTAGCAAGCCTACTCCAGTATTTTCACCAAAAATTATGTTTTTTAATTCACAAAAAAAACTGTTCTGTTTTCATTACAGAACAGTTTTTTGTGAATTAAAAAACATAATTTTCAATGTAAAAGACTAAAAGCACTGAGTAAACAGTGTTTTAGATCAAACAATACTGCATCATCCATGGGGCTCATTTGGTTTCACTTACATGTCTATTCAGGTTGACATTGGAGAGGCGGTGCAGACTGAAGACATAGCCATCCGTCCGATCATGGTTGATCTTGCTTAGGGCCAAATGAGCAGCGGCCACAGTGTAATGTGGAATGTTTGCTACCTTTAGCTCCGCAGTTAGCCGCCTTATCTGACTGTGCGGCACCGGCAAAAGGTCAAAGGTAACAATGTGACCGGAGGGCTTATTGTATTGTTTTTCTTGCCAAAAAGAAAAAAGATAATAATAATAATTTCAGTACATGTGTCAAATAAAAAAAATTAAGATAAAGCAAAAAAAAAGAAAAAAAAAAAAGACCAAAAGGGCACATTGGGATCATGGAGCAAAAGGGGCAGGTGCTCAAGCCCCCTTAGCCCCCCCCTCTGCACGTGCCTGATGCTCAGTCTGAGGGATTGCTGTAGATGTAATGACGACACAATGTAAACTAACGTCTATTGTTGCTACATGCTCATCCAGGAGGAGCAGATCCTGCAACATCACAAACTCAGTGCAAGCAGCTTTTAACCGATCTGTCTGTATGATTTGATTGTGCTTTGAGATGACGTGCGGTGAATTGGCGCCATATTAATAAACTGAATTGAAAGGTCTCAGTTAAGGTCATTGTTCATGAAATAATAATCAGAAAGGGACTGGGCAAAAAACAAAAAAATCAACAGATTGCAAGACCAAAACCACCTTTGACACAAACATAAACTGCCTTCTCATGTTTCCTAACAAAGACATCTCACTAATCCCCAAGCCTTGAGAGAAAGCAAGACTCTTACAGCGACTCAAGAAACAACATCATAGCATTCAAACCTGGTGATGGCAGTGTTATGGTATGAGAATGCTTTATTTAATCTTTATCCGAGTTAACTATCATAATAGATAAATCACAATCTATTTGTTTAACTAGAAAAGCACAAGCAATGTTTGTAAACTCGTTCAAGTACGGCTGGATTATGAAGGAAGACAATGATCCAAAACATGTCAGCAAGCGTCCCTTCAAGACTAAAACACCAGCGAAAAAAGTAGGGTTTTGGAGTTGTCTATTCAAAGATTGGACATGATTAAATTGATGTGGCATTACCTTTATTTACTTTTTCACACAACACTGGATTGGTTTGACTAAAGCTCATATTGTCTTATATAAAATGTGTTTGATGATCTGGAAATTTTAGATGTGATTAAAAAAATTGCAAGGAGAAAAACTATTTTTCAAGGCAAGATATATTTCTTTCCTTTAGTTTTGCTGCTTCCTGTTTGCCGACTGAGTGCTGCTAAAAAGTCCTGAAGGATTAACTCTTTGTCCCTATATTTAAGCTGGAGCCCAAGAGAAACAGAAAAAAGGAGCCCCGTAAGGGCAAGAAGAAGTTGTGCAGGCACAAGAATGAGGAAGAGAAAAACAGCAACGAGCAGATGAATGATATTTGATGTTTCTGGCTCATCATTTTTCTGCAGCTATTGTGCAAAAACCCCAACAAGGACCGCTTCACACATGACAAGAGGAAACAATCAAGGACTGACAACAATACCAGAGGATCTCTGTTCAGATGGGATCTATAGAGGGAGGTGGCAGCTGGGTGTGTGATACACAGAGACCTTGTGTGCAATGAGGAGTAGGTGTGTGTGTGTGTGTGTGTGTGTGTGTGTGTGTCTGTGTGTGTGTGTGTGTGTGTGTGTGTGTGTTAAGTATGAATAATGCAGAAGATGCCTGTAGGAGCATGAGGGCCGGGAGGAGGGCAGATGGTCGTTGGATGATAAGGCAGGATTCAGGCAGCGGGGTCCTCCAGAGAGCTGAATTCAGACCTGCCTCGGAAGATACAGACACACTCACACAAAGAAACACAGCGGAAAAAAAAACATGTCTTCTTTAATTTTTTTTCCCTCTTTTATCATGGTTTGGTCAGATTTTCGAATAAAATAGTCAATTACATATTCCTTTTCTTTAGAACATAAAAAAAAAGATTTGTAGTGAATGCTGGTAACTAAAACAACACAGTTTTGGATTTTTAGGTGCTCTTTAGTGTTTGCTGAGTAAATTAAAGTGAATTTATTTGAGATAATTTACTGCAAATTTCAATAGAGCAGGTGGTTTGGTACAAACTTCACTGCCATAGTACCTCACCAAAGCTTTGTTTATCTAATCAAAATCTTTCAATGTCCTTTGTTAGTATTTGGCAATTTGAAACAATAGAATGTTTATATATATATTATATTTCTTGTATAACTCCATCATTAAGACAAATAAGAAAAAATAAAATAAAATACACAGAGGTGTGAAATATTGGCCTTTGCAGTCATGACTGCTGAAATTTTTCCAGCATCCAAAAGAAGGTTAAACAAACCCTCAAAGTGCAAAATAAACTGGCTGTTCAGAGAGAGCTGCAGCTACTGTAACTAGAAAAAATAGAGGGTCTCCAGTCTGCTATCATTGCAGGAACACTGCAGTTTTACAACCATAAGCTGTGCAAATAAAGCCATACCTGACCCTTTATCATCCTGGAAATTGTCTCTTTGAGATTCCTCCTTATGGTCAGATGTTGATTTCAAACGATAGAAAATTTAATTATTTGCAACTGATGTTAAGGCTTCATGAACCTCCAGACACAGACATATCTATGATCCTGGGAAACAACTGTTGCATCCCCTATGTAAGGTCACTCCTGGACATCAACAGAGGCTCCTGAGGCGGGCTGAAGAGAAAAACAAATGAACTGTTTCTCAGTGGCATAAAATCATCTTCTTAAAGCCTCAGGATCTGGGAGAAGATTGAAGAAAGACGGTCGTTTTCGTTAACTGTGTTTTATCCAGTGAGAGAGAACAGCTGACTACCAGGACATTTTAAAGCATAGCATGCTTTATTCTGCAGACAGGTTTTCTTGAGATGCACATTTGAATGTCCAGTAGGACTTGGATGCAGCCCACATTGCCAAGGTACAAGTATCTGATGCAATGTCCATGATATCATTATGCTTAATAGGCCTGCAAACTGGCCCTGACATGAGCCCCTAGAGTGAATCTACGGGTATTAACAAGAGGAAGATTAGAAACACCACAGCAAGGAGTGTAGATGAGCTAAAGGCTGCTATCGAAGCATTCCATGCTCCCTGAACACCTCGTCACAACCACAGTCTGATCACCTCCATGCCATACAGCAGCGGTTCAGTGATATGTGCAAAAAATAGTAACAGTTACACAATGCAGGGCATGCTCATTCATTAAAGTAAGGTTCATTTTTCTTTTTTATGGCTGCTTTATACATTTATGATCTAGTTTTGGAATGGATAACCATGACCTATGACAAAAGGTACATCCTTTGAGCCGATTTACAAAAGCAAACCTTTCAAATTACATCACATCTTATTTTGAAGCATGTGTTGTAGAATAGTACCATTACAAGCCCATTACTAAACAGTTTGAGTCTAAACATCTCAGGTAAAATTCTAAATGAAAGCCCTAAAAGTGTTGAAGAAATGATATCCCCTAATTTTTTCCATGTGCTGTAATTCTTCATTAATGATTTTTTTTTTTTTTGTAACTTACACTCCTTACTGTGAGAGGTAATGAAAGAAGTAAGGTTGTTCCTCAATAATATTTCTTACAGTCCGGAGTTCTCTTGCTATTTTGCTGTTAAGTATGAATGGATGAAGGAATAAATGTATAAATTAATTAATTAAATTGATACATTCAAATGGACATTAACCTCACATTGAACTCTAAAGGATGATGTACACTTTTATTTATGCCAGAGTTGTTCTGGAATTTGACCACTAGATGGCACCAGCGTGCTGCTTTAAAGTGTTTTTTTTTTTTTTTTTTTGGACCCAACCGCATTATAAACACACTGTTTGTTTGATAAAACGCAATATAAATAATTAAGGATGAGTTAAAAAATGGAAATTAAAATCAATAAAAAAATATATAAATTTCTTTTTTTACTTGATATTTTTCTAAAACCAAGTGAGGCACAAAATCACGAAAAAATACAAATCGGGCTAAGGTCTCATCAATTCAATCCGAAGATGTAACCTCCCCACACAAAAAAACAAAACCCAAAACAATTCCTCGCGATATTTCAACGTTAAATGACGTCACCCTAAGGCACATCTGCACCTGAACTATGCTCATAAACATTAACAGTATACAAAAACGTTTGAGTCTTTTAATTTAAGATTTAAAGCAAATAAAGTAAGATGTGATTGTTAAAGAATATAAAATATACTTTGAGTAACTGATGATCTGCTGACTGTCCTGATCTGATGGCACCTAATCTTTTAAAGGCCCGTGGCTTTGAAAACGCACATATCAACAACCGTTACTAAAGTTTTTTTTTAATTTATTATTGTTATTATTATTTTTTTTTACTTTGTAGGAAGCATAAAATGCATCACTGTCGAATCGTTTTCAATTTATTCTAACCCAGTGGAGTGTATTTCATACGTAGGTGATTGAATCTGGCTATCTCTCCTCACAGTAGTATCAGTGCGCACATCTGCAAGCAGCTGAAGGACACTTCCAGCTACCGAGACGAAGCGATAAAGTCCGTAATTAAAATGCAAAAAAGGAAAGGACCGATAAAAAATAAATAACATCCCTTTGCCAGCATTGCCCCCTCTTTATTTCTCTTGAAGCTCAATAAATATGGAATAAGACTATAGGATTGTAGAAAACCAATAAGATTTAATGACAAAAAAGCAGATAGAAATTGTGCACTTGTTGGTTTCATTCCCCTTTTGCTGAATCACAGATTTCAGGTCGATACATTTTTATTTTGGTTTTATTTATTTTTTTTCTCAAACCCCCATTCTTTTAGAATCAGAAACTCAAACTCGGGTGAAGGATTAGGCCTACAGGTTTACTACTCTTAACATTCTGGGTCATAATTTCCATTCTTATTTATTTAATTTTTGGTGTTTTTTTTTTTTTTTTTTACTATAAGTCCAATAAAAACAATAAAAATAATTATTTGGTGTTACAAGTTAATATTTTAAATATTGCGATTTTTCAGTTGATTTGCAACAAAATGGAATTCGAAATTCGTATTTCTATTAATTAAAAATTCCCTAATAATTTATCTGCAATCATCAAAATTCCTCAACTGTATTTGAGTTTCTGACCTACAAGATTTCAATGAATCTGCGTCAGAGATTTGATCTCTAACTTCTGGAGAAGATCCCCACAGAAATGTCTCACATATTAGATCATAATCACAGGATTAAGGTGGCACAAGAACACGTGTCTGTGTTTGTGCTTTGGCACAGTTTGACATGGAAAAACAAAAACAGATATACAGTTAACGAAGTAAGGATATATACTTAAAAAACAAACAAACAAAAAAAAAAAAAAAACAGGTTTTTCTCAGTGAATAAGTGAGTCCATATCAGGATCTCTCACCCATTACCACCTTTTTCGTTTTTAAAGAGAGAAAGGCTAAAATAAACCTGATTGCTTTGAATTCTCCAGTCGGACAGTCTCGGTCTGTTTCATCACAGCGTTTTGGGAAAAGTACAAATATAACCGACAGTAAAGAACACAGTGTAAACGGAAGCAGATAAATGAAACAATCAGTACACACTTTATTACTACTATTATTATTATTACTATTATAATTGTTATTGCCATTACTATTATTTTTGTTTATTATATAATTATCATTATTGTTTTGATTATTAATTCATAGAATATACAAATAATATCGATAAATTATAATAATAGTAATAATAATAAAGTGTGTGGCCTGTATTTTGGGCTACAGCAGGTGTTTTCCATTTCAGCCTTTTGCCAAAAGCTGCAGGATCCCTGTCGCTTTTGTTATGATGGAAAGATGGCGTTTATTTACCACTGCAGCCTGTTCCTATAGTTTTCCTCCTGTGTTGCTGGAAAATTGCAGAAAATGTCGTTGCCTTTTTTTTTCTCCCCCCCTGTTTTATTTTTCTTCCCCATTTTGGTTAGCCCACACTTGCTCATTCTGCCTGGCGTGAAGCCATACGCATCTCTGCTGAGTGTTTTTTAGCACCGGGGTGCCACTCTGCATCCCTGCGTTCGTCCAACACTTAAAACTGGCTGAAGTCCAGTTCCAGCTGAATTTGACAAATAAGAAGCCGCCTCCTTCAAAGGCTTGTTTTCTCCCAAAATAAAAGTGAGAACACTAAACAGGGGTCACTGCACAGGAGTCTGTCCTCCGTGGTGAGGAGGGGTGTCCCCGTACATGTCCTCCCCTCCTGCTATCTGTCCCCCTGCTGGAGTCATTCTCTTCTCCTTCTGCCGCCGGTTACAGAACCAGACCCTCACCACCTCCTTCTCTAGCTGCAGGCTGTCCGCCAGGGAGTTGATCTCAGCCGCTCCGGGTTTGGGGCATTTCAGAAAATGGCTCTCCAGAGCGCCCTTGACGCCCACCTCGATAGAGGTCCGCTTTTTTCTTTTCCTCCCCTGCGCTGCGATCTTATCCAGGCTGGTGGGGCTCCCTGACGTGGAGTCCGCCTCCTCCAGCCACTTGTTCAGCAGCGGTTTGAGTTTGCACATGTTCTTGAAGCTGAGCTGGAGCGCCTCGAACCTGCAGATGGTGGTCTGAGAGAAGACGTTCCCGTAGAGAGTCCCCAGGGCCAGCCCCACGTCCGCCTGGGTGAAGCCCAGCTTGATCCGCCGCTGCTTGAACTGCTTGGCGAACTGCTCCAGCTCATCCGAGGTCGGCGTGTCCTCGTCCGACTGGTCCTGATGGCCCCCGTGCTGCTGGTGGTGGTGGGCCCCGGGGCCGCCCCCGTGCTCACTGAGGTGCGGGCTGTGGCTGTGGTGGTCTTCGTCCCGCAGGGGGTGGTGATGCATCCCTCCTTGCTCTCCCCCCGGCATCAAACCAAAGCCGGACTGGGAGTACACCAGGCTCTGCCCCTCAGATGTCGCCATGCCGGTGATGTGCGTCGTAGCCGTAGTGTTTCGCCATGCTCTGGCGTCGTGATGCGCCTGTTGGTGCGCTAGGTGAGGGTGTCGCTGTTGCTGCAGGCTGGTGGAGTTCTGCAGCTCATCTCGGTCACTGTCATGCAGGATGGGCTTCACGTCCTGCTCTCGGAGGGGACTGGACGGCCACGGTGGCCCACTGTCACCGTGAGAGAGCGCTGTGATCCACTGGTGCGCGTGGCTGAGCGGATGCCCACCGCCCGGTAGCGAGCCGTAGTCGTTCTGGAGCAGGGTGTGCGCGTCCCTGTACGCTGCCGCCTGCTGCATGCTCCCGGACTCCGAGTGCGGCGGCGGCGGCGCGCTGCTGGGGGTGGTGAGGACGCTGTAGTGGTTGGACGCTGCGGTCGCCATAAACTCTCTCGGAGCCAGAGTGATAGCCGGAGTTAAAGAGGGAAGCTGCCTCTGACAGGAACTCTCTTTGCGCCACAGGGCAACTATAGTCGTCTCTCTCCAGCATCTCCCGGGCGCTGTGCCAAGGGGACGCAGAGGCACGCACCTGTGGTCCGCCTCGCTCCGCTCTTTATTGGCCAAGAACGCCTGACAGATGTGGTTACCCCTGACAGCACCCCGCTCATTGGTCACGGGAGATTGTGTTGAAACCCCAATCAGTCTGGCCAACAATGCGATCAGTCCTGCAGCATGTTAGTGAACAAAGTGGAAATGGAGTAACTTTGTTTAAACACGGAAAATATGGCTAAATGTTGGACTTAAAAAAATACCATTGTATTCTTTATGTGGGTCAGTGGGCTATGTTTGTTGGTTTCATGCGTAAAAACGAAGCGTAAAAGTTTCAGACCTTCCAAATATGTATTATTTGTGCAAAACAAACCTAACTCTGATCAAACCAATAAATGAAGGGATTTGAAAGCAAATAGATTGCAGTGATCAAGAGGAAGAACTCCCAGCTGCCTCTCTGCCCTCAGGACGCTGTCCAAAGAGAGAAGGAGAAAGTGGGATAGGGATCGCGTGCCTCCAGCTCCTGCCCCGTTGCCATGGCGAATGCGGTGAATGGATCAACGATGCCACGTCACAGCTGCAATTCGCTGCTTCTTTTGCGCCCTCCGCTCGGGCATTGGGGACAAATAATGCAAGGGAAGGGGTGGCGATCAGAGAGGGCAGCTGAGGGGCCAAACAGAGAGGAGGCTGCAAGAATGGATCCCTTAGTGCGCCGAGCCCCCACCCACCTGCTTGTTGGGTAAACTTTGGATATGGATGCACACACAGGAATTGGGGTGGGGTGTGGGGGGTTGCTTTTCTTCTAAAAACCTCTGACCACCATAGGGGGGCTTCAATTGTTACGACATGGTTAATTAACCAAATACCCGAGATCTTCTTTAGAAAAGTAACACATATTTTCATACCAGCTTCTGTATAACTTTGCAGATTCTACGTTTAATAATTATCCAAATAACATAACCTTCTACAGGCAGACATTCACTATCAGAAAAGACTTTATAACCGCCATTGTTCCCAACAACCTTACTAAGTTCTTACATTTTGCACAGTTTCTGTCTTAGTTAAATAACCTGCTGCTGTCAATCTTAACATCTATGATGTTGCTGCTATTTTCAAATATCTGTTACTGTAAAAATAGCTGTATATTGGTTATTTATTCTCCTGGTGCAAAGTATTTATATTGTTAAAACACCTTACAGTACAGTATTTAATTTGTTTTTGTTTTTTTTACTAATATGCTTTTCTTATACTCGTTCTAAGGTCCACATTTGTGTGACAATTTTTTTTCTCCTGTAAACACCAGAATTTCCCCATTGAGGTAAAATAAAGGGATGTTCTATTCTATTCTATTCTATTCTATTCTATTCTATTCTATTCTAAAAAAGGGTATTTTTAAAATGTAGTTTTTAAACTTGATCCATGTTTAACGCATGGAAGGTAGATTTTCTATAAATTTCTATTAAAATATTTTAAACCTTTTCTTTTTAAAGGACTCTGATATGATCTATTAGAAACCACAGCAACAAAAAGGAATATGCTTGAGGTTAAAATGTGTGGGAAACACTGCAGCAATGCCAGATTTTGAGGTAAACCTTGTAAATTGCTATGCAAGGTACAGAAGAACACCAACACACATCAGCCCAAGTGCAGCATCCCTGTTATGAAACGAGGTGGGGCAACATTGTGCATTCATTGTGGTTTCCTGCAGGGAGAACAGAGGAATTGGGCAGAGATGAGAAGCTAGAGCTAAATGCATGGCTATCCGAAAAACAGCAACAACAACAGACTTCAGTTTGGTGAAGATGAAAACTTATGAGAGCAATTGTGATTCAAGTGTGATGATCGTCTCAGTTTCTATGATCTGATGTGAGTGAGCAGTAGCTCTACAGGCACTCATTTTTATTTAGGAGTTTTAGAGTAAACTGGGCTAAATACAATCAAGGTTCACACCTCCCAAATGTTTGTTGGCATATATGTTTTAAATGTATTTTATTATTATTATTATTATTATTATTATTATTATTATTATTATTATTATTATTATTATTATTATTATTATTATTATTATTATTATTATTATTATTATTATTATTATTATTCAGACCTATTCTCTACTTTGAGTTGGTTCATCACATACCATATAACTAATAGATGGAGTTTGTGGCTTTAAAATATAATGTGTAAAAGTTATAGAATTAATATTTTTAAGGTAGGTTAAGGTTTAAGTTTTCAAAGATATTATTTGTATATATTCTAGGTTATACTGACTTCATATTGCCTGTATGCTGTCATATAAAACCATGATAATGCTTCCACAGGCCTAAATTGGCTTAAACACTAAATTTTTTGGATTGCAGATAACCAAAGCCTCACAATGTAATACCAGATGTGTGTAAAACATTTGTTGCAGATTTTAAATGCATTATCACAAAAAATAAATAATGACAATGTTTTAATTACCTCCAATCTTCCTGAAGCAAATATCTGCATATCTAGCTTTGCATGTGTGTGGCAGTTTTAGTGGCAGAGCAGCAGAGATTTAGCTTTGACATGTTTAAAAGGTTTCAAAAACAATATTTTCTGATATACAGATCAAGCAATAAACAGATTATTTAATACATCAGCTTAAACCATGCCTTTCTTTAACACAGTTTCATCAATTTTTACCAGCAGGAACAGCAACGGACTGACTACACCTGAAAAAAAGACTTTCTAAATACCACACTATATTGATCCAACCTGTGCTGGAAAGAAGTTTCAATTGCTTCAATCAAGCTCTGGCTGGGCTGTATCAATTCTTTTAATTAGTTGAGGGATATTAATAATAATAATAATAATAATAATAATCATCATCATCATCATCATCATCATCTAATGGTGATGCATAAACAAATAAAAAAAATTATTAATAAATGAATACATAAATAATGATACAACTACTGAGTCCCCAGGGTATCTCTAAACCTATTTACAACAGGTTATGTGATTTCATTAGTTTGATGTAGAACAACACAGGGATAAAAAAAAAAAGAATAAATAAGTTAGCATGTGAAGGAAATAGAAACTCCCAAAACCTAACAGGTTTACATCTGCAGCTAAAACCTACTGCTTCTGGTGGTAATAGCTTTAATCTCAGGAGGGGCAGCAGAGATCGAACAGTCAGGTGAATAATTTGTTCACATGACATCTACTTGTATAAGACATGGTCCTACATATATCTATCATTTTTAAATGTTTTTTGACCAGATTAGATGGACCTTTTGACTTACATCTAACACGTTATGTATGATGATAAAGTAACATTTAAGATGGCCTTGAGAAAAAAAAAAAAAAAAAAACAATATTCCAATGATTAAACATGGTGGTGGCAGCTTTATGCTGTGGGGAAGTTTCACTTCAGTGCAAGGCAGCTGGTTAATGCTAAAGAATGCAGCTAGAAAACAGGGCAATCCTTGCTGCAAAAAAAATAAGCTGAGGTTATGTAACAGAGATTAAACAGTATAGTTTGACAAGCGATTTTATATGAGAATGGTTCAGTCAAAGTCCAAACCTTTATCCAGTTAAGACTTTAACAAAACATACAAACTGATATTCACAAACACTCTCCTTCCAGTTTTACTAAGCTTGAGCTATTTTTTACACAAGATTTTAGTCTCAATATTTGAAAAATCCTTAGAGTCACCGCCCAAAAAGCTTGTGCTGGAACTGGAGAAAACAATTGTTCAGAATAACATGCAACAAGTTATAGATTTTGTTGCTAAAAGCTTAAGAAGCAATCTGTCATTTTCCCTGCTTCACTAGCATTCCTGTCCATGCATCTTCTGCCACTTAACTGTCAAGGTCACGAGGGCAAGTGCACATCTCCACCAGTCTATGAGCAAATAAAACACCCTGGTACACCCATCCATTGCAGGGTAGACATACATCAATGCTCACAAGTCGCAGTTTAAAGAAATGAATTGTCATGTTTTGGGGACTGTGGGAGGAAGCCGATTTATCAATATAGAATTCTAACATCTACAGGTAGTACATGAAAACTCTATGCAGAAAGGCCAGGACTTCACTGCTTGAAGGCAGCAGTGCTACAAACTGCTGCCCCTAAGCATACCCCTTTATGTGTTTTTTTCTTTCACATAAAAAGTCCAGTAAAACACCACAGATATTGGTTGCTACCTGAAAAAGAGTAAAAAGTACAAGGACAGTGAATACTTTTGTAAGTTGCTGTGTATTGATTGGTTAATCAGTGAGTGTGAATGAATAAACCTGGGGTTCAGAGACTTAAACTAGACGTAGATTTAATAGGATCCAAAGAACAGCAGTTTATGATCGGGGGCACGATTCCGAGAATTACTAAATGTGTCACCAGGGGTTTTGGCAAGCCGTGTGTTGATACAGGCAAAACATATTACTCTAATAGACTAATATGCAAACTACTGGCTGCCCAATTACAGAACTTAATAATGCATAAATGATGCGAGGTCTGTTCTTACAAGTCGAAGGGGTCGCTGTTAATTCAGTCAAAGGCTGCTGGGTATGGCTCAGCAGGTTCACACACATGCTGCCTCAGTTTGCCTGCGTCTATTCTAGAGCGAGGGTTAACGATTTAGATTCTGAGCATTAAATTAACAGTAATTATGTGGCCCCATAGCTGTAAAAATTAAATTTGTTTCCAAGAATAATGGGTGTAAGTGTCCCAATGTGCAGACTCGATTCTGAAGGAGATATTTATGATTTAAAAAGAACAGAGTAATTGTAAACATCTATAGAAGGAGGCATCTAATGGTTTGGGGGAAATAAAAGAGGTAAAAAGAATATAATAAGATAAAAAAACAAAAAAAAAATAATTCGGATGTGAAAAGTTGTTTCTATTTGTTGCTCCTCTGTAAAAAAGTGTCACCTGCTCTTTGTGCTGATTAGAAAAAAACTCCCTACATGATTCAAATCTGAGATAAATAAGTTTATGTGAGTGAACCAGCCATTTCTCCAGACCAATATGTGACCCTTTCATGTCCCTCCCCCTGTGGGAACCCTAACACCGGGGGTAACTGGGGCAGAAAGGAGGGGGCTTCTTTATACTGCTGGACACAGGGAGATAATGGCCATTCCTCCACAGCTGGCCCTCACAATCAAAGGAAGAGGGAGCTTGGAGGATTCCAGCTTTAACCAAGCCTTTGTCTGGGCTAATTACATCTGAATGCGAGACCCCAAAACCCCTCCTCCCCCCCAGAGCAAAACCTGCACAAAATACTCCAAACAGCCCTTCAGCAAGGAGGCAGAGTGCACAGACATAGGGCACACATACAGGGGAACATATAAACCAGAAGACTAATTTACCATCCTTAAATGTTAACTCTCATACGCACACACAGACTCTGAACTCGTTCATTATCCAGAAACACATCCTCATCCCCAGCAGGCTCTCATCAAAGTGCTGTGCCTCACTCGCACACACTCACTTGTGGCACTTGGCATTAGATCAGATCTCAGTTTGGTGCTCTCAGAAGAGATAAGGAGGTCTTAGAGGACTTAGGTTGAATGGAAAACACAGTGAAGAGCCTTTCCCTCATGCGCCCCCATAATCCCAATCTATACCCTCTCCCTCTGGAGTCCCCCCCAACCTCCAGTGTTCAGCTCCATCTGTGCTCTGAACTATTCAGCTCCATACAAACCTCAAAAACTGCTCAGTGATGTTTGGCTTTGGAGGAATCTGTTCTCATTGGCTGTTCACTTGGTAATGGAATGCAACTTTTTCAAATCGCATGGCCACTATTTGTTAAGGCTCTGGTAGGAGTTATCTAAACTGTAGGTTTCCCAGAAAAACAAAATCTGTGTTTTAAACAATCTTTTATGCAACTAGAATAACTCATATTAATACAGCTTTTGGTTGAAGTTTGTAATTTCTTTTTCCCAAACTGGCTTTTTAATGCCTTAATTATTTGAAACATCTCTTGATTTTGTACTAGACATGATAAAATACTTTCAAGACTCTAATATTACTGTGGCAGAAAACGACTTTTACAATGTCAAATAATTTTGTGGGCGAAAAGGACAAGTTCCATTGTGGTGAACTGCAAATTATGCTTGGATGATGATAAACATCTCTCCATTTTAAATAATTCTACTTCAAATTTGAGAGGGAAAGTGGAGAACAGCAAGGTTATAACAGTGCGATGTGCAATTGAATACATGGTAATGTGATGCTGAATTTTTAAACTTTAGCTTTTAGTTTGAGAAGATATGGAACCTTGTAGAAATATTGATAATATTGTTGACAATTAAATGGTGGAAGAATTGCAGCAAATATATCCAGCAAACCTGAACAAAATAACCACCAAAACTCTTCAAAAAGAAGACAGAATATATATATATATAATATAATTCTGAAGTTAGATAAACTCTTTAAGATTACTGAAATGCTGGTATTTCCTAATCAAGGATTTGTTGCTATGAAGCAGGAGGAGTGAAAAATACACCAATATTGAAGCTCTACAAACACTAAAAGCTCTAATGTACAAAATATTGAAGTTGCTAAGGCTGCAGTCCCCCCCTTGTGGAGGTTGAAGGACAAAACAACCAAACAACCCTAATGCAGCTGCAACTTTGCACATGGAGATGTAAGAAGCTGTTATTTAACAAGTAGAAGTGACAGCAAGCATATTTTAGCCGTAGTTATGTAGAAAGTAAAAAGTAAAAAAATTAAATAAAAGATACAATAAAAGTAAAGATTTTTTTTTCTCTACAGTTTCTGCGAAAGGCAGTGTAAGCACAGTAGCACAGCCAGTTGCTACAGAGAGAAGTTACTAACTTGATAGTAAATTAAGACCCAAATAGCTACTAACATGGTCACATCAGAACCAGTGTATTTCATTATGGATTATATTTGGAAACCCAAACTCTGGAGGAGCTGCAAAGATTATTAGGTGTACAATCCACAAGAGCACAAGCAAATGCTGCTTTTTATGGATGATGTGGTTCTGCTGGTTCCCTTCTTCCTGTCAAGACCCACAGCTTCCATTGGGGTGGTTTGCAATTGAGAAAAATGGAAAAAGGTTATTTGCTCTCTTAAGGTAAGAGGAAAATCCCTGTCTCCAGTGTAGAAGTTCAGATATCTTGGGCTCATGAGTGTTGAGAGAATGGGGCAGAAAACTGATAGATCATTGTGGCAGCTGCAGTATTGCAGACTTTTTTACTGGTTCTTTGTGGTGAAGGATGAGCTGAGCCAAAAGGCTCTCTCATAAAGATAGTTTAAGGAGTTCTACCATCCAGGAGAGGCTCTGAGTGGAGCAGCTTCTCTTCCACAATAACAGGAGTTAGCTGAGGTGGCTCAGACGTTTCTTTCAAAGGACCCTAGATGCCTCCCTTAGGGGGCATGCACATCCTATTGGTTAGATGTGCCCACCTCCAGAGTGGTAGGCCTGTTGCAGGTGTCTGGAGAGGAGGAAGTATGGGTGTCTCTGCTGAGACTGTTCCCCCTGCAAGTCAGTCCCTGATAAGGCAAAAAAAACGGGGTATGAGGTTTTCAGTTTTGGCTTAGTACTTGCAGCAATTGTTAAAGCGACTCCACAAAAGATTATTCTGCTGCCCATGTTTAATTTAAGGCAACTCTACCACAGATATGCAAACATGAAGTGGAATATGTGTTTTATTGAGGCTAGACAATACTTACCTACCACCTTTCCTATGGCGTAATTAGAGTCAATGAAGCCAATAAATGTAAGTGATCTTAGAGTCAATTTGCAATTCATGAAAGCAGTTGCCATGCCATCTGCACATAAAGATCAGGTAATTGTTTACTAAAAGTGCAGGCGGAAATGCCATTGATACAATAGTACAATTGTTAGATGATATTTGAAAATTGGCTTTAAATCTGGTTGAATGGCAATAAAAAAAGAAGATTTAAAGGTTTAAACAATGAAGGCAGTTAAAACTGTTTCATCGGTTACAACTAGACACAGATGATTGAAAGGTAACATTAGAAGGCTTTAGTTTAAGTATAGAATCTATGATGTGATCCAGTGTCAGTATCTCTCTTCTCTATGAACTGTGTGTAGGGATTGTTAAGAGAAATGAGAGTATACAGTAATTCGGGTACCCTGGATGCATTCCACATTTTGTGTTTTTGTGAGTGTATGTGTGAGTGACAGCGTGAGGGTTAGGAGGTCTCAATGGTGCTCAGTTTAGCATTGATTTATTCTCTTTCTCCAATTTATTTCCTCTTCGCCTGATCTGCCTCTGGGAGGACAAATGGAGGAGAAACGCCAAACAGAGTAACTATCCTTCCCTCTCTCTCCTCTACACACACAAACACGCACACACATATTGTCAGGGTATTTCCACAAGCAGAAACGCTCTTAAATCCATTTTCCTTCATGCAGACGGTTTTAAATACAGCTCAAACTGATGTCTCTACTGCTGTGATCATTGTGTAGAACTGTAAATTCACCACTCTTTTCAAATCCCCGGGCACCATAGCTCCTATAAGACTTCCCATGTTGTCCCATATAAATGTCTTCAGTGAACCCATAAAGACATAAAGGGACGCTTGCACCTCCAGCTGAGTGGTCATAACTCACCGTTAGGTATTTTTACTGTGACACTGCTGTCGAGAAAACCCAGATTCATCTTCTCCTCTTTTTACAATGTCCTCCACAAGCTGTAGCTGTAGGAGAAGCACAAGTGTAGTCATATTTTACCATCATCTTATTGGCAGGTGCTTCTTTAGGGGTTCAGGAACAGACTTTGCTTTGTTTCTATGGGTTGCAATAATGACCATCATCTTTTCACTTTCCAGCTGGAAAAAAAGCTCATCAGGAAAGTGGGTGTGGGGAAAGGGGGCCGGCAGGTCGTTAAACCCACTTGAAAGCTCGACGCCCTGATCGATTGTCTCGAACCAGGCAGGGATTAAAATCAGGCTAAGTCTGTACTAATCAATACTGATGGCTAACCCTGGGGTTAAAACAGGTGTAAATCCCCATACACGCCCATACACAAGTCTGAGCCGTGGCTTACTGTACAGATAAATCCACGGCTCTCCATGCAAATGGAAAGACAATTGGTTACAGTCAGAGTACGGTCAATGTGAATGAGTGCTTCTTAGGCAGTAACATATGTGGTTGTATAAATGTGGAGTGACAGTCTAGTAAAAAGGTAATAGTGTCCATTGAGTGAATCTTTCAGGAATGAGTTTAAGGTGCAAGACTGTGTGACAGAGCAAATGAATAGTTACTGCTGTGTTGGCATCTATACAAATAGCTGAGCTTTAATGCAGGTGAGAACATACGGAGAAAGAGCTCACATCCACGATTGACCATTTCACACTCTAATGGAAGGTGAACATCACAGCTTTGATTGATCTCACAAGCACTGGTCTCCTTATCAGGCACCAATATGGATCAGTGTATCTATAGAAAGACAAAGCTGCTGCACAACTAAATTCCATCAGTTTTTTTTTTTTCTTTTCAGATGGTATATGCACATAAAGGATATGTAAAAGCTCAAATTAAGTAAAGCTTTATCTTTTGGCATACAGGAATTAGTTATGTTTAAAATCCACGTCAAACAAGCTGCTATTTTTGTAAATTTAATGCACATTCTCTTTAAAAAATCTAAACTTAACATTTAACCCTATGAAAACTTAAACAAATATTGAAACATATTTCTATATTATATGTTTACATCTGGAAAAGAAACTGATTGTATTTAGGAACCAAGAAATAAAAACAGCGAAACCCCCAAGGCTAATGAGTAAGACTTTTAACAAGCCTCAATCATTCGCAATGCCACGTTCAATTTCAGTTGTGGGATGTTTAGGGCATTCCATGCATGTTTAGCCTGTTTTAGAGAAATAAACATCTGGACATTTACTACGCCCATGAGTTTCTGTTCCGTTTTTAGCCTTAACTTTGATAAATTTAGCGGGATGTTTTGGATCATCACTATGTCATTGGTCCACTTCTGGTTAAGTATCATTTTTCTACATCTGTATTGTTAGAGAACCTTCTGCTACATAGTGAATTCAAGGTGGATTGTCTGACAGTGAGCCAGCTAAGCCCTGCAGCAGCAAAGACTATTAGACTTACCTTCATGCTGCAGTTGGTACACGTTTCTTGAACTGGAAATCTGTATTTGGTTCACCGCCTTTCTGTTTTCCTTGCATTTCTCAAAACGATCTTATTCCAGAATACCATGTCTTTGTCTGGATCCTCAGCGAGAAACTTAAATCTGACCTTTATGTTTTTTATTATTGAACAAATGCTTCCTCTTTGTACAATGCAGAAGAGACATCAAGTTGTACCATATCTTTCTATTTAAACAGCCAGGCATATTAATATCAACAGCAGCAACAGCCTGTTGTAGATCTGTAGTGAAGAGATTTTCATTACTGGGACCATTAATATGTAAATAAGTTGTAACACTTTAAAGGCACCTTTGCACTCTAATAAAAAGCAGGTTAGTTAGAACTATGACACATTTTCCCTTTACCTTTTTTTTATTAATACTTTCTGTTTTAAACATACAGTCAAACACCACAAACAATGTATAGACAAATCTCCCCACACTTTCTATGGTTTCTTCCAGAACCTATAAATAGGTGCCTGGAAACCTGGGGAAGCTTTGTCCAAACACCTTGGAGAGAACATAGAAAAGACAGGTGAGTCACTTTCTTAGCACCACAACGCTTCCACTGCACTTACTTTCAACAGATTTTACAATAAAGCCCGGCATACACTTTGTGATATTTTCACTCGTTGCACGCAGCTACAGCTCAAATTGTATGACGAAACTGCAGGGTTTAAAAGTTTACAGCTCATGATGTATGTTCTTACACTGTGCGGTCAGATGCTCTGATGCGACATTACGATGGCCGACTGAATTTCACACATGTTTGATTTTCTCCCGACCTTACGATTCCTGATCGAGAGGTGGTCGTGAGAGGCTGATTACCCCTTGTTACCCCGTGTATACTATATAACGCACAATCAGGCTGAAAGTCACCCTGATTGAAAAATTCTCGCATGACTGGAGAATCAGCTTGAAAGGGAAAATAATTGTGCAGTGTAAGCCCGGCTTAACATTTACTAATAGTAACCGTAAAGCAGGGCATACAATGTGCGATTTTTTTAAATTGTTGCAAGCAGCTGCACATCACACAGCTCACGATGTATGTTCTCACACTGCGACTATATTGTCTGATGCAATCTACCTGCTCACACTGTACATCTAAAATCCGCACTGAGCTCTGCAGTGATATAGCGCTACTCGGACTCATCTATCTGGAAGCCAAATGAGTAGAAGAGGAATATGAAGCTCACTACTGTAGAGTGAAACATGCTGCCTTGGCAATTTGTAAAATTTTGTGCTGAAAGCCCTAGAAAGAAAAGGCAAGGACCTATTTAGACGAAGACATGGCTGAGCAAACGTGGCTGTTATGATCTGTCAATTTTAGAGAAAGAACTCCAATTTAGTCCAATTCACTGTTTTCATCTCAGAGGAACAAGAAGAAGAATGATCTTTGTTAGCGCATGCCCTCTGAGTGATTTGCCCATACCGGCTGTCTGACTCTCAAACATGTTTGACTTTCTCCAGACCTCACGATTCCTGATTGGGAGGCTGATCGCCTCTCATTATCTCCTGTACACTACATGACACACAACATAGGATCAGGCTGAAAGTCGGCCCGATCTGAAATTTTTTGCACGACTGAAGAGCTGGTCTGAAAAGGGCAAAAAAATCTTATAATGTGTGCCTGGCTTTTTTTAATTATAATTTCAAATCCAAATGTATGAAAATTATATTTTCATTGATCTGATGCCACAATCATATGTACAGCTGAGGGCAGTATTCAAAGGTTGTTTGCAACCAGAGATGAAGAAGTGTACAGACGATAACTAGGTTAATGCTTAGTAGATTCCTTCGCGATCCACTTCATACTGTAATAGTGACATGCTTCTGTTTTCGGAACATTTAGTCACACTATCAAAGCAAACAGAATGACGAGATTTGGTGGTAGGTCTGTAAAATGTTTTTTTCAACACACGTTACTTTTACATAATTGCAAAAATATATTGTCAATAAAACCAGACATAGGATATTCAGTGCCCATGTAGGACCTTTGACAAAACTGGCATATGCCGCTTCCCAACTGGCATATACCATATGCCTTTTTTGGGTGTAGCTGTAGAAAAGAGCTCTACAGGTTATCTTTACATATTGGTAATATTTTTTTTTAAAAGCTTATCTAGGGACAAGTGCTGCGAATTAGCTGTTGCTATTGCACCATGATGCAAACATGGGACTGCTGTTTCATTCAGTTTGTCTATGTAAATGTGTGTCTGTCCCTATCAAATAAACTTTAATAATAATAATGTGACTATGCTACACAGTACCCTAAGGCCTTTCCACTTAGACTCATTAAAGCTTGCTATGTTGCTAACTGTCTCCTTAATTGTTCATTAGAGTAGGATTCCCAAGAAATTCTTACAGATTGAGGGACAAACTTTTTACCCAAATTATTGCAGCAGGTATACAAGTTGTTAGGGATTACGGGTCTTAAGACCAACCCTCATCACCCCCAATGGCTATTGGAAAGTTATAACCAGACTCTCAAAAATAAGCTGTGCAAGGTGGACTCTGATACAGGTTTGGAGTGGGGCCAATGGCTTTTTGCCCTTTGATCTACTGTTAAGTATGGGCGCCAAGTGAGAGGCCCACTGGATCTGCTGAAGAACTGCTGTGAAGATCCCAAGCCAGAGGGTGAGAAAATTGCTGCATATGTCATCAACACGAGGGAGAGACTGCAGGAGATGGCATCATTTTTACAGGACAACATGAAAGCTGCTCAAAAGCATCAAAAGACCTGCTATGATAAGAAGGCCAGAGACAGGGTAAGTACTGTTACTGCTTCCTACCAGTGAGAACAAATTAGCGACAAAATGGCATGGAGCATATCAGATTACTAAACAAGTAAGTTTTTTATGAACTCCATATGCCAGAAAGGGCTAAATATCACACATTTCATGTCCACCTGTTGAAGGAGTTTCGGAGTCATCAGGAGTTCTTTGTGAATGCAGTTGAGGATGAAGAAGTGACTGAAAAATTCTTTCCAACTAACACATCAGAGGATGCTTCAGTTGACCTTTCTTATTTGTCCCCTGTTAAGCAGAGCAACATAACTAATCTTTTGGATCCTCAGTGTCATGATTTTATTCAAAGATCTGACCCACATGCAGAAAACCAATCAGAGAGACAAGGGGAAGGTTTAACAGGTTTATTGAGAAATGGTAGGGATGGGTCCAGTGCTGCTCTGAACACCGGCGAACCGGGACTGAAAAGAGAAGGGGAAGTTCCTGTGGTTAGTTCAGACTCAGTGGGAAATTTGAGCTTTGATTTGCAAAACGGAGTAAAGGCAACAGGACTCACGTTTCCAGAAAAGGTGTCTTTCTTGGAATCCAGTCAGAGTGGGTTGTTCTAGAAATTGGTTTGCTCGTTGGAGGGCGGACAGGGTTTACCCAGGTTAAGTTGATTCCTTGAGGAACGGAGGAGCTGACTGCCACTTAGATTTCCTTTGGTACTTGAACGGATCTTGTGGAGATGAATCCCCTGCTCGGTGTGAAGCTCAAACAATCATTTGGGGAAAAGTAGATCCAAACCTCCAGTATGAATCCCCAGCTCAGTTTGAAGCTCAGATGATCCTTCCAGGGGGAGAAGGTCCAAAACATCCAGTTTGCAGGATCACTTCCTGCCGAGAGGCAAAGACAAAAACAGGATTAAGACTCAGGTTGACAAGAACTCAGTTTGACTCAGCAAAACTCAGCTTGGCTAGAGTACCCAAAACTGGCAAACACTCTGGCGTTGAGGTAGTGGCAGTCAGCAGCTTAAGAGTCCTTCGGTAAGGAGGCAACCATCCGCAGGTGTGTGAGAGGGCCAACGAGAACCAGGCGCCACCTGGTGGTGGAGGGAAAACAAACAAAAACACAACCCACACAGACTAGATTCCTAACACTCAGCTTTTTAAGGAAACTTTCTGATTCACATCACTGGTTCAACATAAGATCTGGGTGAAAGATAATGCATCTAGTCCGCGAAAGAGCTATTGTATACCACAGCGGTCGGTGCGGGTCTTGAGAAAAGAAGTAAAGCTATTGTTGGATTTGGTAATAACTAAAGAGCCCTGTAGCGAGTAGGGTAGCAAAATTGTTATGGCACCCAAGAAAGATGGGTCCCACAGATGCTGCATTGATTTCAGATATGTGAATGCCATGTCGCACTTTGATCCATACCCGATGCCCAGGGTTGATAACCTACTGGAGAGAGTTGGTTCAGCAAACTGCAATACAACAATGGATCTGTACAAAGGATACTGCCAAGTGGCTTTGGCAACAGATGCAAGAGAGCTGACTGCCTTCAAAACTCCTTTTGGTATTTCCAATTCAAAGTTATGCCTTTTGGGCTTCAGGATGCACCCGCAACAACATTAGAAAACGTAAACCATGGAAGTAAAATCCTTATAGCCCTGAGAAAGTAAAGATCAGGTGTCAGTCAGTGTTAAGATGATGTGTGGAGTTTTTTTTTATATTACAGCTTCTAACAGACGTTTATAAAGTCTTTGTTCTTGCACATAATATGCAAATTCCAGAAACATTAGCTACCAGTAGCGCTTCTTCTGTAGGAACGATGTCATGGAATCAGTGACTCTGCACCATCTTGTCTCTGTGCTCATGCTGAAGTTGGCAATAGCTGTTACGTCTGCCATGTGTGCTTACACATGCACTTTGCGGACACATGTGGTCATACCAGAAAACTGTAGTCCTTATTTACACATGGCAAGTAAAGAGTAATGAATCTGCTCAAAGCGTGGTAATGACTAATGTGTTACTGACTCTTAAAAAGGTATTAGTTACAGTGCTAATAACTGGAAAGGAAACATAGTAAATGTAATGTATAATCCAAGGCCTGGTCATATTTTGAAGGTCTGGAATACTAAGATTGATTTAGAGAGAGGGCATCCAGCACACTTAGGAGGTCCAAAATAGGGAAAATAATCTAAAAGGAGTAATCTATTTCCCTTCAATGCACAGGCAGATGGACATACAGACGGACTGAGTAAATTGTGAGAACCTCATAATAGTTAATAAGACTCCAACTGATCCAAACATTTCAACAAATGTGGGTTATTTACAGTCTCTTCTAAAATTTTTTAGGTTATGACTTAATTTGTGATAATCAGATAGACTTGTTGTGTCTTACAGAAACTTGGCTGCAGCAAGATGATTATGTCAGTACAAATGAGTCAGTTTCTCGTTGTTATTGTTACATTTACATCATACCTAGATATTCTGGGTGAGAAGGACAAGAAACAAACTTTCTGTAACGTTCCTGGCACTGGAGCTGCTAATTGCAATCAGTGCACCGGTTCTCACTCCTCCCCTCCTGCTTAAAAGCTCCGTGCCTCCAGCCTCCAGTGCCAGAACGTCTCTAGCCTCTTGGTGAGAACTTCCAGCCTATTCTTTATGTGCCTCTGCCTGTCTGAACCTCGACCTGTCTTTGCCCCTGTTTTTTGAGCCTGCCTGACCCCTTTCTGGATTTTTGTCTGCCCGCCTGAGCCCTGCTCGTCAGCCTCAGAGATCTGGACTGTCAACCCGTGCTTCTGACCCAGCCTGCCTGTGAGTTACTGAGATTGCCTGCCCCTTTGAACTGTCTTTGCTTCTGTGGATATTGAACTGGATCTGGACTCGGATCTTCCCCTGGATTCCCCCTTGGATACCTCTGCTGGATTTATGGACTTCCCTCCTCGTCCAGACCCGGACTGAACCTTGGATTTCCCCAGCACGGACTCCCTCCTCTCCTGTAACCAGACAGAGCCCAACCGAGTCTTCCTGTGGCCAGGTTAGTGACCAAGTTCCCTACTCGAACATCTGCCTGCCTCCACTGGTCACTAACCACCACTCTGTCTATAGGAGCTGCCTGTCGCTGAACCTGACCGCTCTTCCCGGAGTCACTAAAATACACTAAAATAACCACTTTCAGATAAAATTAGATGTGACTCACCTTCGACCAGCAGTGGGGGAAAGCATCTGAGCAGATCTCCACGACCAGCTAAGTTCCCGGTGCAGCAGAACCAACAGAAAAACCTCCCCCCCTCACCATCCAGGATACCTTCCTCTGCATCCAAGGTTCGCCAAAAGCCCTTAGATCAGACTTTAAATCCACCTTTAGCATCACAAAGTATGGTTTGGTGTCTATAGATGTTGACTGAACTGTTTGTGTGCATAAAAAAATTATCCTTGGTAAGACCTCTGGTTTTAGAAGTCATCATAGCACTGAAACAGATCTTTTGAAAGTTACTAATGATATTCTCATGGCCCCAGATAATGGACTTGTATGTATATATATATATGTGTATATATCTGTACTTGTCCTGTTAGATCTCAGAGCTGCATTTGATATAATTGTCCATAAGACTTGAATATTTTGTAGGAATCTTCATAAAACAATCAGTAAGGAAGTAAAGTTGTTTGCATTGAATCCATTTCTTTGCTTAACCGAAGATTGAAAAATGTTTAAAAGGATGTACTTATCTTCCAGTGTCAAGTTGAACATATATCTGCTGTAATGTTACATATTTGCAGCACATTTCATGGAAAACTGTTCTTGAACACATTTTCACTTGCATTGTTTAGACAATTCCATTTAATCCTGACACATAAAAGTGAAAACCTGACAGCTCTGTGCCAAGTACTTAAAGCGAAAGCACCCCCCACACACATAGACTCACAAAATCACACATTTTTGTTTCACCAAACACAATTGACCACCTGTTGGCAAATTTCTATAACTCTTGTGCACATGTGGCCAGCATTGTTTTTTTAAAATATTGTTGTAATTAGTTGGCCTCTCGGACTAATTGCAGTTGCTAACAATAAAGTTACAGAACTGGTTCAGTAAAATTCATAGATGAGGGGGGTAAGGGGGAAATCCAGAGAAAATAAGGCATGAAAATATACGAAGGAGAAAAAAAAGCTGCTGCATTTTTAGAGCGATTTTATATCATGAATGTCAGCTTATGTAAAAAAAAGTTAAAACTTTGAAGGTTTTTTTCAATAAAATTAGAAAGCAATTTTTTTGTATTAAATTATTGAAAGAGAGAAAAAAAGTGAATAATGGACATATGAATATCACACTTATTGAAACATGAAATATAATCAGTGGTAATAAATTAATGATAACAAGATAGACATAATTTAAATTAAATAAAATTATGAAGGGTATTGATAATCAGAAAGTCAGATTTCATATATTTTATTGATGTAGAAACCTTTGTTGTTTAATTTCAGGTGAAGTTAGTTACATTATTTGCATGAAAGCATAAAATGATTTTTAACTTTAGCTTGAAATGCACAGCAGTTATATTTATTAGATAACAAACTATTCATGATTTCTTTGGAAAAAAATAACCTTTCACTGTTGTATCTCTTTAGATGACTGACAGTTGTTTATTACCTGAGCTCCTTTACTGCCTGCATCCTTCCTCACTGCTGCAAGCTGGTAGAGGTAGGACAAGGACAGACCTCTCCAGCTTGCTTTTTCCTATAGGACGCTATTTAAAAAAAAATAGGGCAACAAATCATATATCCTTTGAAGAAAACTAAAATATCTAATTATGGAGAAATAAATCATATCAAAGAGAAAATTAAAAAGTCTCTGTATTTGTCCTTTTTAGCTTAAGTGTTTTTAGCCTTTATCAAAACCCCTTGAACCCTAATAAAAAATACATCTTTGTCCTTTTACCCAGTTAAAGTCGGTTTCAATCAACTTACCTGAGAGGGACATTAACAAGAATTACATTTATAGGTTTCTACTGAAATTAGATGGTATTAAATGATTGAAACCAAAATTGATGGCAGACTGACCTCTGGGAGTAATAAAATGGACTTTCATAGGGGTAATCAAACCAACCTCTGCATTGTTCTTTATCTTTTTTTTTTTTTTTTTTTATCTAAGACACATAATGACAAGCTCTTATCTTTAATTCCAATCTGTATTTCTTTCATTTCTTATGTGTTTCATCTCTGCTAACAAGTTTTCTTGTAATCAACCCACCAAAGAAATTTTCTGCCAGCATTTCCAGTCTCTAGTTACCATGTTCTACGTCTGTACTCCAGTTTAATACAGGGTCTCTTAGCAAGTGGAATTTATGTGACTTTTAATGAACAAAATTATCTTCAGCTAAAAAGCAAAGCAATAAGTGCAAATTGGAAACACTCTATATCTGAAAAAAGATTTAGAGGTCATATACATGAGATTATGAGTCATACACAGTTTGTGTCATCTGAGTGGCAGATGATTAAATCTAAAGAAATCACAGCAAATGTTGCTTTTGTGCACGAACACGGATTTACACACTCATTTCTCCGCCATGCATATCAATTGTGTTACAGCAATTGAAAAGGAAAAATCCAGGGTAAAGGAAACACAGAGGAGCCACTCTTAGAGGCAACCTCGCCAATTAATTTGCTGCTCAGATCTCAAAGCCTCACTGGAGAGGTGCTAGGCTACATACCACTGGGCTAATTTGTGCAGCAAGTCTGTATTAAATATATGCATGAGGCTAATTCGGTTAGAGTCATATCCCTGTAGCTGTGTGGTGAGCTTGGCGCTGGCTTCCATAATGATGTTTCTGCCTCCAGTGGAAATCAACAGAAGTTGTGGTCGATACCGAGCTTTTTATGCATAAAGCAAACAAAATTAAATTTGCTTCTCTAAATCAAAGTGCCAAATGTGGGACTCTCTCTGCATTTGTGTCTGTCTCTCTCTATCTCTCTAAGGGATAAATTACTCCAAAATAAAAAAAAGGGAGAAAAACAGAGTTACAAGGAAAGTGGAAAAGAGAGGTTTCAGTCCAGCGGGATTCCCATTCCCAATCAATCTCTGCTTGCTTTTGCTTACTGCGATGTTGGCTCATATTTTTTCAGCATGTGGTAAGAGATTCTCTGATTTTATCAGCTTTTTCCTGCATGTTTCCCTATGTGTCTGTTTGCATGATTCATGTATTTACCCTGTTAGTGTGCTTGATCTCAGTGGAAAATTCAGACAGATCAGTTCAAAAATCTATAAGAAAAAGAAATAAACTGTGAATAGCTGTTATTCACAGTGTGTGAGATAAAACCCTAAGGGCCACATAATGCATTGTCTTGTATAACATTAAACAGTCTTGAAGCAGAAAAAGTTACACAACAGTATAAAACCCCAAACCCCAAAACAAAACAAGAAACCAAAAACAATTGGTAAATATAAACATGAAAAAGTCAAGATCATAGAAACCTTACAATCTTCAACCTAAACCTTGAACAGACTGTGTAACATGTAGAGATATTGCACTCCAAAAGAATCGAATCAAACTGAGTTAGGATGTGAAACGTCGAGATAATTACAATATAATTAGAAATGGGTTAAAATAAATAATAATGTGTATCTAAATGCATAACCAGGTATAGTGGTGGAGAATGGATGGCTTTAGACGGCCCGTGTACACTTTTTTTACATTCAAATATGACATCATACCTTCAAGATTCAGCCTGATTAGCTTTGTGAGAAACTTTAGAAGACTGAGGTGGCATCCACAATCGCCTTGATCAAAGACCACATGACCACAGTTTGTTAGACTGAAGGATAAACTGTCTAACTAGTCAGCGGCACAGGAGCACCATAGGGAGCAGTACTCTCACTGTTCCTGTTTACCCTGAACACCTATGGCTTCCAGTAGTCTTCTTATTTGCAGATACTCAAATGACTCTGCTGAGTAAAGCATCAGGGGAGCAGAAGTAGAGGTGGTTAGGCTCAGACTGGGAACGATTTTCGGCCCTGGCTTTTTTTTTAAATCTGCACCAGCCCATTTATAGACTGGTGCATGGACATGATGCAACATATTTTTGCAAAAATATTCAAAAATAAATCCGCCAAATATAAGAGGAACATCCTAGTTTGGTTTAAAGAGAGCATTTTAGTTTTATTGTAATTAAGTTTGTTGCAAGGATTTTATAGTTTGAAGAAATTGAAAATTACACCATATGTCGACGGTCACATGTGCATGACAAGGAAGGGCAATATATACTGCATGCATCATTTGAGTAGTTAACATTGTATAACTTCTTGAGCTCCTTGAGTTATTTATTATCACAGGTAGGTGCTTCGGCAAGAGAATAAGTGTTGGGGCCAGTATGGTTTAATTCACAGATTACCAGTCCGAGACTGGAGGTGGTGGAGGAGTATAAATACCTTGGTGTTCACCTGGACAGCAAACTCGATTGGAGATACAACTGTGAAGCCGTGGACAAGAAGGGACAGAGCATATTGTACTTTCTTAAGAGATTTAGGTCCGTCTTTTTCAGCAAGACTGTATATCTTCCATAAGTCTATTGTTGAGAGTAGGATCTCTTCAGAGCATCAAAAGAAAGCTACTTAAGCCGGGCATACATTGTACAATTTTTTGCCCTTTTTGGACAGATTCTCCAGTTATGCGAAAATGTTTCTATCGGGCTGAGTTTCAGCCTCATTGTTCGTCGTGTAGTATACAGAGGTTAACGAGGGGCTATCAGCCTCTCACGACCACCTCCTGATCAAGAATCGTAAGAGAAAATCAAACAAGTTTGAAATTCAGTCGACTGTTGTGAGATCACACCTGAGCCTTGAGCTGTACAGTTTGAGAACATGCATCATGAACTGTGAACTTTTAAACCCTCCGTATCTGGACAGTTTGAGCTGTAGCTGCGTTTAACAGTTGAAAATATCGCACAGTGTATGCCCGGCTTTAGAAAATCTCAACAAGCTGATAACAAAGACTTGCTCTTTTCTAGGACCTCCTCTAGAACCTCTAAAGTTGATTTCATGCAACATACACACACAAAAAAAAGAAATTGGATTGACATTCGGTATTTTATGTGGACCATCCTTTTCAGAAAACTGTTAAATACCAACAGTGTTTTGAGTCAAAGGCTCGTGCAGATCTGGTGCAGCACAGACTGCTACAGAAGACCCTTCCTGCCAACAGCTTTCAATGTATGGGAAGGAATGTGTGAGTACTTACAAAGTGATATTTTTCTAACAAGTTAGCAAATCTACATAAAAAGAGACAAAAAAGAGCAATACATATTTAATTTCAAATGCAATACCTGTAAGCATCTATAGGTAAGATTAGGCCAAGAAAGGCAATGGTTTGCACTTAGATCTAAAATAGTGTCTCATGATATTAAAGCAGTAGGCATGGACACAGATAATTGCCGTGAAACCTGGTTTGAGAATAATATTATACCTTGCATTATTGAATACACTGAATTTGGTTTTGTTGGCATTAAGAGTACAGAAGGTGAGAAATGCATTTGACACAAAAGACTGTTTGTAAAATTCATTTACATGCAGTTAAAAGGACAAAGATGGTTGAAAGTGCCACAATCCAACAAACAGTACAATCATTTTTCTTTATTTTCAGAATTTAATTTCTGTCTCATTATCTAGGACTTCACAATAGATAGGATTTTTTATTTAGTCCACAAAACAAACATCACATATATAACTTTGCAGAACGTCATCTGATCCAGTGATAATTTGTTATCCAATGATCACTAATTGTCACTTGATCACAGTCACAAATGCAATGAAGTCGGTTAGTAATTCAACAAAAAGTTATTAATAAAAATATAAATATATAATGTGGGAGATTATAGATTATTGAAAAACCAAAACAGATATTTTAATATAAATTATTATAATGTTTTTTTTTTATAAAAAAATATGTTTAAAAACTTCTGGGAAAGATGCTAAAACAGAGAGGACTTTGTTTCACCAGTTTCATAAAATCGGCTTGGTCTTCTCATTTTTTTACCACCTCTATACCCTAACATCATAAGATTGATTGATTAGCAGAAGGAGTTTTACTGCAAATATCCCATTTTATTGCTAATAATTCCTACTATAGATTTTTTTTAAACATCCAGCTGTGTTTTCACACTGTCCTACTCTCCATGATGTTTTGTATGATGATATTAACCAAGCATTGGAGAATTATTTTAGACTGTTTTAAGAACTGATTACCTTCTGGCCATTCTTATATAATATTGAGGCTTGTATGGTAAAAAAACAACAACAAAAAAAACAATCCTGTAAAGAAACTATAAGAGCTGCAGGTATGAAACAGTGTTTGAACATTCAGTTGTGTCTTTTTTTCCACATTCAAGTGCATTGATGTATATAATAACAAAAAAAACAACAGCACTGAACTAGCATTAGTGAGAGAGTAAGGTAGATAAAGAGAGAGCTCCTTGCAACAAACAGCATAGCTTGTCATTAAAAAAAGGGGGGAAAAAATGTCTGCTTGGCTGTTCCTATTGAACTTGACCTGCGGGCTAGATCAATGTATGTGTGTGTGTGTTTATGGGTGGAAAAGACAATCCTGGTGTGTTTGTGAGTGCGGATGCGTGACTCACGAACATGAGTGCGTAGCGCCTGATCAATGTGTCTCAGTGTGCCACAGAATGAGAGAGCACACTGATTACCCAGGGGTGGCACGAAGGAGAAGGAGGAGGAAGAGGAGGAGGAGGAGGAGGGTTGGCTTGAGAGGATGGAGGATGATGATCCAAAAGGGAGGTGGTGTCTGTAACTGTGTGTATGTGTGATGAGGACAGAGCAGAGACCAGGATCAGCAAGCGAGGCTTGGCTCATTTCATTTTCATTTTCCCTTCATTTCACAGAGAGACGGAGCCGTCTGTCGGGGCATTTCCACGCGGACCTGGTGCCAAAATTTAAAACCAGAGCTAGATGGTGTAGATCAGTTGGGATACGGTAGCACAATCGGAGTGGAATGGGTTTGGTGTGGAAGGTTCAGGGGTCCTTGTTTTTCTAAATCCCTCATACTTAATTATTTTCTGTCCTCCCAGTGAAACACCTTCATATTCATAAACCGCAAACTGACATTACCAGAGTGAAGTGCTTCCAGTTTACAAGGTGGCAATAAAATCCACCTGCCTCAAGGCCACTGATGGTATTTGTTATGTATATATCAAGATGTTAGGAGTCTCTGTCCTTGCCTGTGTGACTTATCTTGTTCCCTGATGATTTTGTCAAGATGTGAAAGGTTGAGTCTCATTCCTCAGCACTACAGGGGCTCCTTTTATCACTACATGTGTAGTTCCCATCAGCAACCACTCTGGTGACAATTCTGGAGTGTTTGGAGTTCTAGTTAGAGGTTTAAATACATTTATCGTAATTTGGGATTTTCAGTCTTCTTTTCAGATGGATTGGCCCCAATCATTACTGCACCGCAAGAAATTAAATAACCTTTATGCATCTTATTATTACATGTGCATTATATTTGTTTTTTGATCATCCAAATAATTATGACAGACTTCAGTTTGGAAAGAAGAGTTTTATTAAAATGCATTAGATTTATTAGTGAGCATGCACATTTAGTTCAGTTATGAATTTTTATTAACTCACTTTCATTTTACTACCAATTCTGGTAACTTCTGGATCCCCACCTTTGGTAATTCCTAGAAGTTTTGCCAAGCTAAATACATAGGACTGTGCCACCAGTGAATGATTGGGAGGGGTTAATGGGATATTGTTTATAATAAAGTAGCATTTTTTCAATTTTACTATAAATCATTTTTTTTTCCTGATGATTTGATTTGTTTAATAACCATAATTATAGATTTTGTGTTACCGATCAGTCATTGTATTTACTATTTTTAAGTCATTAGCTTTGTTAATTTCTCATTTTTGTGACTAAGGTTGTTGTTTTTATTTTGAAGTTTCTTGTTTTGTTATTTCTTTTATGAGATTTGCATTATTTTTTTGTGGATAAAAGTTTTGGGTTAAAATAAACCTAATTTTCTACAAAATTCTTGTGATTCCCCACGAATATTAACTGTGTTACATTGGCATTTTTATTAGTGTTGCGCCGATGCCATTTTTTGGCCCCGATACCGATACCCGATACCTGGCTGTGCAGTATCGGCCGATACCGATACCATAATAATGTAAAATAATTGCCATCATGGCTTTATCAAGCTGCTGCCTACCTTTGTGAAGCAGGAAAAAGACTAATAAAAAGTGAATCCAATAGAACTTTTTATTGCCTACCAGGAGTGGGTGACAGCAATTGAATAAACTTAGGGCTCTCAAAATGGTATCGGTGCCCTCTTTGTTGGTACTCGCCGATACCGATACCACCATTTTAGGGCGGTATCGGTGCAACACTAATTTTTATAGTGATATAAAAACAAGTTTAATAGTTTTAATAAACAATAACTGGGTTCACAGCTTCAGAATTACTTCAGTATGAAGAGGTATGATACTTTACATAAGGGCTCGAATAATACATAATGTCTGAAGTTGCTGCAAACCTAAACACCTTTTAAAGTTGTTTACAAACAACTTTAAAAGGTGATATATATGGTAGGATATTTTACAAATTTATTCACCATCATTTGTTATTATTCCAAAAGTGCAGGCTGGCTAAAACAGACCTGCTATTAGGTATTTCCTTAACTTTCCAACATTTCCATTGTTAATTGTTAGCCTGACTTATCATATCCAATTATGGTTTGTATTAAAATCATTAAGCGTTTAGAAAAAGGAATTTCCTTACACAGGGTTTATACATGAATGAGTTACTCTTATTTAATGCTTTTTAATGCTCTCATAAATAATCTTAAGTCCATCAAAAGTACCCATGGCTTTATACTATATATATATATATATATATATATATATATATATATATATATATATATATATATATATATATATATATATATATATATATATATATAAATTTCAAATTTGCATTTTTTCCCCCATCTCAAGCTCCTTTTCCGATTATCAAATTTAATGTATTTTAATGCCAATTAAGGCCTTAATAAAAAATAAAAAAATGATTTAATGACTTTTAATGATTTTCAATGACCCGCTGAAACCCTGTTACACCATTGTCAAAGAATGGTTCAAATGGATCATTCCATTGGAACAACATTTATGCCAATAAGTTTGTTTTTAAAGTGGCAAAGTGTGATTCAGGGGAGTTTTGGCCTTATGTCTGATAGCTTATTGAAAGACAACTTGGTTTTAACTAAAGTATATCTGTAACACAATATATACAGAGATGCTTTGACCGTTTCTCACATTTTGTCACTTTATGTGATATGCTGACACAAAAGCAGCCTTTGCAGTTGTATTGATCATTGGTTGCATGTGCGTGTAAAAGAGGTCTGCTTCCAAGGCCAATGCAGAAAAAAGGGGCATAGAAGAATCAAAGACTGATTAATTAAAGTAACCTTACTACTTTTTTTTTATATAATTTGTTTGCAGGGGGAAAAAAAATCTATATGTCCTACACAGACAGCTTTGTTCAGCTTATCGGTCCAGAGACTGTCAACGACACTGAAAGTCTCCTGCAGTTCACTGTACTATAATTTTTTTTAGACAGATCTCATTAAAAATCCTATTTCAAAACAGACACAGCCAAGAATTTCCTTAGATAAGGTGTGATCATTGGTCATGAAGAGAGTGGCAGGACCAGACACAGGTAAAAATCCCCACTGTAGAACGAATTGCTCAGTTAATTAGATTATGATGGATTGTTGACATTACAAACAATTAAGCTTGTTTTTAAAAGATGAAAATTGTTCCTTCATATAAGGCATTCATGTGTCATTAGAGGAGCCTGATTAGAGCCAGTGGTCTGACAGTAGAATATCACAAACGGCCAAATGTACAGCTGGAACTCGCTCACTATAACTCTGTCCGTGTAGCTTTACCTCAGGAGGAAATTAAATTGAGGAGTTGACCTAGCTTGACACAAGGCAAGCACCATTGATTTTTATTGAAACATGTGCCATCGATACTGAAATTGCTTTAGATTCACAGAGCCTTGGCTTCGGTATGCCTTTTTTCCTCACTGAACAGAAGGAGACAGACTGTTTGTCCTTTAAAGCAGCTATTCTAATTTGATCTGCCACACTCCCAATAATCATCTGTGTTACAAATGAAAGATCTTATTATTTTGATAATTTTTTTTTATAACAGCTCACATGTCTCTGTCCTTTTCGTTTTTTCTGTTTTTTAAATATTAAAATTTAAGCTTCAAATTCAGCTGTAAATAAATCAACCATTAGGTACTTACAAAAATAAAATGAATCTTGAATCCTATGTGTTATTTAACCTCATAGAAATGCAAGCCAGAAGCTTGCAATGGAAGGAAGATCAAGAATCACAGCAGACAGATCAGGGATGCTGTTTTGGTGATTTAAAGCAGTTACGTTGTAAAACAATAACCAAAGCTTTGATGATTTCAAAGAAATGCAAATTTACTTCATTCATTTAACTGAAGACTACTGCATATAACCCAAAGGACAATATTCCAACAGTAACAACATCATGCTATCGGAATTCTTTTTTCAGTGGTGACATGGAAGCTGGTCAGACTCAGCTGGAATATGAATATAGTTAATTACAGGTCAGCCCTGGAGGAGAATCAGGATTCAGACAATGGCAATAAACATACAGCCAGAGCTGGAGTGGAAGAGTTAATCTAAGCAGGGTTTTTGTTATGTTTTAAATTGTCCCATAATATACAGTTGATTTTTGTTGTTGTTCATATCACTTGCCCTTTTCTATTTGCTGCTAGTGTCTTGAAATTCCTCCCTGATGGACAGTAGAGAATATTTTGTGTTTCATTCTGTTGCATAGTCCTCAGCTAGAATGGATCAGCCACAGTTCTAAAAGAGAGGTCATTGAAAGTCTTTACAGAGATTTGAAATTTGACAGGATTTTAGGCATGTTGCAGCTGTAATTTCAGAAAAATGAACTCTACATGAAATTGATTACTCTGATAAAAAACCGTTTGTTCTTGTTTGTGTTTTGGTTTTTCTTCAGAACTTATTTATATTTTTTTAAACTAATGTTGTTTATTATAATATTTATCTGACATTTTCCATTATCATTTTTCTCATTTGTATTTTGTTGCTTGGTTTGTTTTGTGTTCTGTTCTAATTACATTTGGAGCATTTCTCTTAGACCTCTGATTATCGTTCATAATCTATCTATCTTGGTTTGTTTTTTTCTTTGTCTTAGTTTATCTCCATTCAGGTTTATTGGTCTCCTCCTGAGTATCTCTGCTTTCTTCTGCCTCAGCTGGTTCTCAGCTGTGAGATCCAGGCCTGCCAGGCCCACATCTGGTCACAGCTGACATTCATGAGTGCCAAATTAGCGGTAAATGAAGACAGGTTAGTGGCTTTATTTTTATGCTTCAATATACCAAAAAAGCCTCTGATTGGGATTAAAATTGCAAACTAACATTACTGAATGACATCATTGACTGCATGTGCCTGACAGTAACTCAAGGACAAAGTGACAGAACCCCCACCCCACACACACCCACCACCACCATTCCCTCTGAAAATGAACACTTTGCTGCTGTATCCTGTGCCAACCTTCACTCCTCCCTCTGTCTTACTGGTTTACTGTTTTTGTTGTTGTTTTTTTACTGGTTTCTTTCATTAAGTTCATGCTCCTTGTCTCTCAGTTTAACCTTCCAGATCCTACTTCCCCAGTTTCATGCATTGCTTAAAATTGGATGTCTGTGAGATGGGAAAATTGAAAAAAAAAAAAAAAAAAAAATTTGAGCTGTATTGCTTGTGCAAGGATGGAAGTGTGACAGCTGTGTCTGAAAGAACTTTGCTCTCGACCAAAATTCTACCAAGCCGGTTATCAACAGCAAATCTTTAAAACAAACAAACAAAATTAGGATGGGCATAAACCAGCAATAGCCTGACTAGTGCAACTTTAATTTCAGCTTTGAAAGTAATTTAAACTTTAAGGAACTCAGTGTTAATTATCCTTTTAATTCACTAGTAGATTTATAGATATGTATACTTAAATATCAAATACATGTGAACTTTGTCCTAAACTATTTTTTCCCCCAATATACAGATGAAGCAACACTTTGCTGATGAAAGCAGTGGTAGAGAGGCTTCTTGGTGCATATTGATGCCTTGCCAAGAGCTCCCTACTGGGCTTTACTTGATCCCAATGTGCCCCTGATAGTGTTGCATCTCAGAACGGTAAACTTGCAACTTATGTTCATAACCACACTCCCACACACACACACCCAACTGACTCTGACTTCCAAAAGCACCCAGCAAAGGCTTCAATTTTGGTTTGTTTTATAAGCCCGAATTTGTATTAGAGCACACAGCCTCATTTTACTGTCACAGGAAACAAAACACACCAGAGTCTTTCCATGTAGGTGTGTGTATTTGAGTGTATGTGTGTAAAATGATTGTGCACTGCCAAGCTGGGACTCTCACTCTTTTCCCTCCGAACACATGCTGATAGACACTCATATTTCCTGTGGCAACAAGCGTGAAAATGGCTTCATAAATCCAAAGAGGTTTTACAGCGACCACATTGGCGGCATAAAAGAGATGTATTATGTAAATAAAACAACACGCCATCAGTAATGCTTGCTTATAATGACTCAGTGGGAGACTTTCGGTTAAACGCAGCAACGGCCCGATTAGGTGTGCTGTAGCAAAAGTGCGGTTGTGTTTGTGTGCACAGGCAAGCCCCCCTATGCAGACACACTCTGGCACCATATAATTTGATGTTTCATTATAAGTCTCTATTCCAGCGTGGTGTGGGTCTCTGCAACACACCATGGTCTGACGATCTGTCAGCAAAGCATAAGGTGCAGAGCTAAACCACGTTCTATGCGTTTATTCTTTCTTTTACACACATGCATACACTCACCCACCAGTCACGCTGTTCATTAGAGGTGAAAGAGGGAGGAAAGGCGTGTGTATGAGCATACGGCCCTGTGTAGGAAACTTACTCGCAAACAGGAAGCTCAGCCGCGTGTATTTGCTGTGCTACTTTGAAACACAAACTCAGCTTCCCATATTCAGCCGTTCATGCACATGCACACGCTCCGCCGGGTCGCCCAGCTCTGACCCGTGATGGATTGGCTGCACTCCCGCCGTGACAGACGAGCGATGGATGGAGAGCTGAGAAGATGAAGAGAAGAAAGCAAGGAAAAGCAGACTATGTGTGTGTGTTTGTGTATGAGTTAGGTGAAAGAAAAAAGCTGAGTGAAGTGTTCTTGGTGCCAGGGAGGATCTTACATGGGGCCAAGCAGATCATTTCCTCTTCGGCAGCACGTGTCATTTCCTCTAAACAAACAGCCCTTCTGTGGACAGGCGAGAGGCTAAAGGCCTGCCCTGTCAATCTAAGTCTCCTCTCTTTTGCCACCTTGTGTCCTCCCTTCTGTCCTCTGTGAGCATCTGAGAAGGTGTGCATGCATAACTTATGTTTCGTATCATAGCAAATGTACAAAGTTAGACTGGTGAAGGCAGTTGGGGTTCATGGCTCACTAACTCCTCTTTAAGAATATATCCAGCAGACATATGCAGTGCTTTGCAAAAGCATTAATAAATAAATACAAACAAATAATGTGAGATCTAAAATGCTATTTCTTCTTGCAAACTGGCACAACTGCACTGAGATTAGAAAGACAGCATATGCAATTATAAGATTTTACAATTTTACTAAAGCTTCCAAATTGTATTCAGGTCTGGATTTGAACTTGGCCATTCTCACACGATTACGCTTTGATCTAAGCCAATCGATGCTGATGTTTAGCTTTAGATCTTAAGGTCCATAAATCATGACAGAATATTTTAGTACAGTGAAATCTGCTTATAGTGTTCATGCTGGTCCAGAGCCAATTTGAACACTATAAGCGGTTGATTACTAAAACCGAATTTACCGTTATTTCACTTATTTTTTATGCAGAATATAATCTTAATGCCATTTGTATGGTTAAATTTAATGAAACTGTTAGCTTCCGCATTTACTGAATTTTATTACAGTACAATGCAAGTTTAATTCCAGTATACTAAAACTCTGGTAGCCTACATAACTTATAATGTGATTTGCATCGGCTCTGCTGTGCCGCCGGTGCATTTTTTTTAAATCAAGTCTGAAAATAAAGTTTGAAACAAATGCATAATCACAGAACATTACTGCGCAGTGTGCGGACATAACTGTGATAGCCTACAGTAGGCCTATGTAACTTATTCTGTGCGTCGGCTCTGCTGTGCCGCAGGTGCATTTTTTTTAACATGTCTGAAAATAAAGTTTGAAACAAACGGTTTCATAGAACAACATAGAAGATAACTACATAGGCTACGGAAAATTAAAGCTAGCCGGCCTCTGTTTTTTGTTGCGGATCCGCTGCACCGCATTAAGAAATCACTAAACATATTTATCCATAATTCCCTGGATCAGAGTGTCCAACACTGAGTTCACTTCTCTTTCAAAACGATGTAAAAGGTCAAAGGTTTTGAACCCAACATGCAGGAGACCGGTCTTTAAAATGTAAACTGCATTCCTCATCTCAGCTCCTCTTCTTCATCCTCCTCCTCCTCCCCCTCCTTGCTGCGTGCAGCACTGGTACCCTTACCAAAGCGCTCTTGTACCTCCGAGCTAGCTAGGCAGAAGCAGACACCCAGAAAGGAATCATGGGAGTGAAAAGATAAGACAACTAGGCTTCACGTAATTTTAAAATTATTTTTGCACATGTTTACATTCATAAAATGACCATAAATGAACACTATAAGCGGATTTTTTTTATTACTATAAACATATTATTTAAACAGCATTTGTATAGAAACGATTCTGTCCCAAGCCTTTTGATCTATATAAACGGTTGATTACTATATCCGTGACCACTATTAGCAGATTCCACTGTACAAATATTGATGTTTTAAAAGGAATTGTAGCGGACCAGTCAAGGACCAGCGAAGGGTCCATCAAGGAAAATGGGGATATTTTCAATTAACTGCTTGGTAGATTTGCGTTTATATTCCCATCTTTAGATAATGAAAATGTTTTTAGCTTGGGATAAGGCTAACCAATGTTAAACTTTATTTCTGACATGTCTGCTTTGTTTTTTCATAAGCAATAAGTCTTGCTGCTTTTGCAGCGCTCTTTAACAAACATCTGTAATCTTCATAGAATAGCTTTATCTACCACAGATTATATTAGACATTTCTACTATTTAAGTGACTTCTACATTGCAATTCTAAGCACTACGTTAGTGGGTTTCTATTATCTTAGTGAGCTGAACACAAATTCCAATTGTAGACTTAAGTGTTAACAGGGTAGACAATATTCCATTCTTAAGTTGTATATCATAGAAAATCCTAATAAGTACTGAGAAAATTGTGGCTGCATCTTGATGAAATATGAGAAAGTTACAGGCAAATGACTGCTTTTGCAAGGCACTGTATTTTCAGCATTAACTATATTGTTAGCCAGCATTTACTGAAATTTGTGCACCGGTGTGAGACATAATTTGTGTTTTCTCATTCAAAGTGTGCTGTTTGAGCAAACCAGTAATTTAACTTGCTGGTAATTACACACTTAAAGATGTAATTAGGCCGCCTTGTTCCACAGCTACACAAGGATATCACACAGTAACCAAGCAAGGCATTCGGTACAGAGAGAGACAGCTCACACATGGCACACCCCTGCCCCCACCCCCCCAACCCCAGCAACCCAACACACACACACAAAAGCAACACAAAAAAAAAAAAAATTGCACAGTCTGTGCATACAAGAAAAGCAGTCTGGAAATAAATGTGAATGGTCGGTTTCCTGTTATATGTTTCGATTGTCAAAGCACAAAAGCTCAGTTTAGGTGGAAATAACTTAAAACATTATGATTTGCAAAGATAGTTTTATAGTTTACTGACAAAAAGAAAGGAACAATGTATTTTTACACACTTTGTTTACTTTTCTCTTGAAGATAATTCAATAGCTCTAATTATACTCAGTATAGTATTTATTTTTCACCTTAATCTTAATAATTTATAAAGCCTTAAATTGAAATTAATTTTTTTTCTTTTGCAAAAAAAATTACTGTGTACAGTAGCAGTTTTTTTTTAGATATTTCTGCAACTTTTTCTCTTAGGTACAATGTTTGGACTGCACAATTAATTATTTTTTAATTTTTCATTGCATTAGAGAGGCCCTGGGATGACAAGCAACAGTTCAGCATTGCCTGAAGAACTAATAATTTATTAATGCCTGCTGATATAAAGCTGTATCTCTTCTAGGTGGAGGAGGAGATTTGTTATATTGCTCAATTCAGCAGGGTCTTACATTTTTTAAGGGTCCTCTTTCTTTTCTAAAACATTTTGCAGTTTAGCATCTTTTTACACTAGTGATCTACAGGTGCTGGTCATAAAATTAGAATATCATGAAAAAGTAGATTGATTTCAGTAATTCCATTTAAAAAGTGAAACTTGTATATTATATTCATACATTACATACAAACTCATATATTTCAGATGTTTATTTTGTTTAATTTTGATGATTACAAATGACAACAAATGAAAATCTCAAATTCATCATATCAGAAAATTAGAATATTACTGAAGACCAATAAAAACAAAGGATTTATAGAAATGTTGGCCAACTGAAAAGTATGAACATGAAAAGTATGAGCATGTACAGCACTCAGTATTTAGTTGGGCCTCCTTTGGCCTGGATTACTGCAGCAATGCGGCGTGGCATGGAGTCGATCAGTCTGTGGCACTGCTCAGGTGTTATGATAGCCCAGGTTGCTCTAATAGTGGCTTTTAGCTCTTCTGAATTGTTGGGTCTGGTGTATTGCATCTTCTTCTTCACAATACCCCATAGATTTTCTATGGGGTTAAGGTCAGGAGAGTTTGCTGGCCAATTAAGAACAGGGATACCGTGGTCCTTCAACCAGGTACTGGTAGCTTTGGCACTGTGTGCAGGTGCCAAGTCCTGTTGGAAAATGAAATCTGCATCTCCAAAAAGTTGGTCAGCTGCAGGAAGCATGAAGTGCTCTAAAACTTCCTGGTATGTGGCTGCGTTGACCCTGGACCTCAGAAAACACAATGGACCAACACCAGCAGATGACATGGCACCCCAAACCATCACTGACTGTGGAAACTTTACACTGGACTTCAAGCAACGTGGATGAAGTGCCTCTCTTCTTTTCCTCCAGACTCTGGGACCTTGATTTCCAAAGGAAATGCAAAATTTACTTTCATCAGAGAACATGACTTTGGACCACTCACCAGCAGTCCAGTCCTGTTTCTCTTTAGCCCAGGCAAGACGCTTCTGACGCTGTCTGTGGTTCAAGAGTGGCTTGACACAAGGAATGCGACAGCAGAAACCCATGTCTTTCATACGTCTGTGTGTGGTGGTTCTTGAAGCACTCACTCCAGCTGCAGTCCACTCTTTGTGAATCTCCCCCACATTTTTGAAGGGGTTTTGTTTCACAATCCTCTCCAGGGTGCGGTTATCTCTCTTGCTTGTACACTTTTTTCGACCACATCTTTTCCTTCCCTTCGCCTCTCTATTAATGTGCTTGGACACTGAGCTCTGTGAACAGCCAGCCTCTTTAGCGATGACCTTTTGTGTCTTGCCCTCCTTGTGCAAGGTGTCGATGGTCGTCTTTTGGACAACTGTCAAGTCAGCAGTCTTCCCCATGATTGTGTAGCCTATAGAACTAGACTGAAAGACCATTTAAAGGCTTTTGCAGGTGGTTTGAGTTAATTAGCTGATTAGAGTGTGGCACCAGGGGCCATCAATTTTGAACCTTTTCACAATATTCTAATTTTCTGATATGATGAATTTGAGATTTTCATTTGTTGTCATTTGTAATCATCAAAATTAAACAAAATAAACATCTGAAATATATGAGTTTGTATGTAATGTATGAATATAATATACAAGTTTCACTTTTTAAATGGAATTACTGAAATCAATCTACTTTTTCATGATATTCTAATTTTATGACCAGCACCTGTATTACCTAGTATCTCACTCTATTACCTCTGATCTATTACTGGAGCAACTCACTTGAAAACATCCAAATTATCCCATCAATTTACTTGGATTTGGTGCAAAAATGCATTGATATCGAAGTTCAGAGCATTAAATATGTATGCTGCAATTACTCAGAATTTTGGTTTGGTGTTATCAGTGTGATGCAAAGTCTGTGACATGATTTTGAGTTTTTTCAACAGTTCCGCTGTCTATTGGCGGTGGTGAAGAAGCTGTTGCAGAATCTGCTGGACCTGCATTGAATGCTGCGAAGCCTCTTCAAAGAGGGCAGCAGGGAGAACAGTCCATGGTGGGGGTGTGAGGGATCATTGGTGATGTTATGGGCTCGGGACACGCAGTGCTGGGATGAAATATCTTTTATGGAGGGAAGAGAGCCCTGATGATCCATGCAGCCTCCACACCACAAAGTGAGATACCTGGTCAGAACCTCTGACCTCTGAAGGAAGTACATGCCCTTTGTGCCCTTTTGACCAGTGAGGTGGTGTTTACAGTCCAGGTGAGGTTGTCCTTGATGTCCACCCCCTGGAATTTGGTGCTGCTGACCACCTCTACAGCTGAGCTGTTGATGAGCAGTGGAGCGTAATTTGGCTGGTTCTTCCTAGAGTTGACGATGATCTCCTCCTTCTTATTCTCCACATTTGGACAGCTACATATAGTGAGAATGTTGCTTTATTGCACTTATTATTTTATTATTGATAGAAGAGGTCAAGAACAGCTTTACTTTATCTTGTTTCATAGTTAAAGATAAATGTAAAAATACAGAACAGTTTAGCCTAAAAGTAAGACACATAACAATCACTGGCTTATGAAGTAAAAACTTTGGGGTTGATGGAATTTAAAGGCCTTTTTTTATTTAATCAGCTTTCCTCTTAATCACTAAGGTGATTGAATTTAGACTATTTTATGCTTCTTGTTGTCATATGGTCTATTTTTCGTTTACCTTTAGTTTTCTGTTTCTTTAGTCCTGGAATAAAATGTTTTCACCCTTTAACGCATTTAAATAATTTTATTTTGCTAAACTAAAATCAAAAAACTTTTTTTCTCATCATATGATTCAACTGTGCTCTGCAACTGGATTTGTCTTTTTATTGCCTTGTAAAAAGATGAAGAATAGGCCTGGAAGTAGTTGCAGGATGTATGATGTAAACACATATATCTCATGCAATGGGTCTAGAGCTCATCGTCGCAAACTAAATGTAAAAAATACTCAATTTCTACGTAAATCCTGATGGATGCTGGAAGGCGTAAGCAGACATCATCTAAGAATGCAAAAATACCCTTCATCACTATAGTTTAATAACAAAATACAATAATTTGATATGTTGTAAATCTCTGCACAATCACACATACATTATACAGTATGCACTGCTGCTTTAAACTATTAGCGGTCATCCTACACCTCTTTCTCCTGTTTAAACCACACTGTCTAATAGAACTCTCCCTCCCTTAAGAGCAGCACCAAAATGTCAATAAATGTGATCTAAACATTGATGTCAGACCCTGAAAAATCACTGACAGAGCTGGACAAACACCTGATCGTTACCTCAGCGAGCATGCAGGGGCTCAGAAGGCACACAGCTTCAAGAGGAATGAAGCACTGGGCTTCATCTGAGCCTTGAGGTATAAGTATTGTGTGTGTGAGTGTGTGTTTAGCTGCCCTCACTCTCTGGCTGGCTGCTTAAGAATTCAGTCACATCTCTTGCTAGCAGGCAGGCAGTAAGGCGCTTTCACGCTCACAGGTTTGCTTCAGTTGGGTCTAATACCCCTTTCTCCCCCCATGTGTAAGCGTGCACATGTATGCATGTGAGCATATGCCTAAATCTGACTGCATGTGCGTTTCATGCTCTCCCGTTCTTTGTTTCTTTACTTTGTGTCTGTGTGTGACAGTTGTGTGTATTCTACTTTATGACGTGTATGTGTGTGTGTGTCTTTTGGCTCTCAGCGGTGCTGATAAACCCACTTAGACTCTCCCCTGATCTGTTCGCTCTGGGCTGGCAACCCCCTGCTTTGGCTGACACACACACACACACACATAGCCCCTACTTTAGCTGCTAGCTGATCTGTGACGGCCTGCCACTCAAACGAAGCTCTGCTGAGACACTGCACAAAGGAGGAGAGGAGGTTGGGAGGGTGAGGAAGGATGGGCGGGTGAAAGAAGGAAAGAGGGAGAGAGGGAGAGGGTATCAGTGTCTTTCTTTTGGGTGCTTGCTAGCTCCCCACTCCTTGGCTGACTCCTTATCTTACTGCTCCTCACTCTCCTCCAACTGACTGGCTTTGGCAGCTGTTCCTCTCTCTTTGATGCCCCTCCTTTTCTTTCCTCTGTTCATTTTTTCTCCAGGTCCATCTTTCAGTTTTCCTCTGCTTGTAATTTCCCACCTGACCAAATGTCAGTTCATCTTTACTCTTATTTGCAAGTGTGGACTTAAAAGGATGAAGAAAAGGCAAAGAGGGTAAAAAAGAAGGGAAGGTTTGCCGGGTATAGACATTGTTGCAGCTGCTTGGAATATTGCAGTTTTCTGAGAAAACACGTAGGTCCAGTAAGAAAAGGTAAAGATATGTAAAGGAATTGCAAGCATCAAATCCAGTTGTTTAGGACACTTGACAAAAATCCCACTCTAACCAGCATCCATCATCCATATGCACTGCAGCTGGAGTTTATAGCAGCACAAACACTGGTTCCCTCTCATTTCTGCAAAAAGAGGAGAGGTTTCTATTCTTGTTTTATTGATAGTTACCTAAGATCACTCACACACATCCATCCATCCATCCATCCATCATCCATCCATCCATCCATCCATCCATCCATCCATCCATCCATCCATCCATCCATCCATCCATCCATCCATCCATCCATCCATCCATCCATCCATCCATCCATCCATCCATCCATCCATCCATCCATCCACAGAGTTAGGTTCTAAACAGTTACTATAGTGAGGAAAATAAGTATTTGAACACCCTGCTTATTTGTAAGTTTTCCCACTTGTAAATCATGGAGGCGTCTGAAATAATCGTTGTAGGTGCAGGTCCACTGTTACAGATGTTATCTCAAAAAAATATTCCAGAAATCACAATATATTATTTTTTTAACCATTTATTTGTATGATACAGCTGCAAATAAGTATTTAAACCCCTGTCTATTAGAATTCTGAATAGAATTCTGACCCTCAAACACTTTTTAGTCTGCCTTCAAAATGTCCACCTCCATTTGTTATCCAAATTTAGATGCACTAATTTGAGGCCGTTAGCTGCACAAAGACACCTGTCCACCCCATACAATCAATAAGAATCCAACTGCTAACATGGCCAAGACTAAGGAGCTGCCCAGAGACACTAGAGACAAAATTGTACACCTCCACAAGGCGGGAAAGAGCTACGGGGAAATTGCCAAGCAGCTTGTGAAAAATGTCCACTGTTGGAGCAATCATCAGAGAATCAAAGAAGCTAAACTTGACTGTCAATCTCCCTCGGACTGGGGCTTCATGCAAGATCTCACCTCGTGGAGTCTCATTGATCCTAAGAAAGATGAGAAATCAGCCCAAAACATGGGAGGAGCTGGCCAATGACCTGAAAAGAGATGGGACCACCGTTTCCAAGGTTACTGTTGGTAACACACTAAGACGTCATGGTTTGAAATCATGCATGGCACAGAAGGTTCCCCTGCTTAAACCAGCACATGTCAAGGCCCATCTTAAGTTTGCCAATGACCATTTGGATGATCCTGAGAAGTCATGGGAGAAAGTCGTGTGGTCAAATGAGACCAAAACCTTCTGTGTTTCTCAGCCCAGAAACCTGACTGACCTAGAGAAGGTCTGGAGGAGTGGGCCAGAATCTCTCCTGCAGTGTGTGCAAACCTGGTGAAAAGCTACAGGAAACGTTCGACCTCTGTATATGTGCATGCTTGACTTTTTTAAACCAGCATACTCAGTTGGATATTTCCTTTATTCTGAGTGTGTACAGAATAAATAGACACAACAAAGTGTGACAAGATCCAAGCAGGAAAAATCGACATTGCTTTGGATATGCTTGTACTAGGCTTTAAAACTCAAGCTTCATACTTACAAACAGAAAACCCAAGGGCTGACTTACATCTTTTGAACACAGTCTTACAGAATAATACCATTTTTATGTGTTCACATGTGGTTACATTTCACGCATTCGGGCCACATGTTAAACATGAAATCAAAGATTTTTTTTTACATGTGCACCACATGTGATAAAATCCTTATCCATCTGACAATCAATCAATAATCAAATTTGATTGCTTTCAGTTACATACTTGTATTAAATGTGTGAGTGTCATGATGGGTCTCTGTGATTAAACCCACATGCAGAACACCACACGAAGCAGGGTAAAAGTTTAACAGTTTATTAAAGGAGAAGCACACACAGAGTAAATAGTGCACTGGTTCTGGTACTGGTCCGGGACTCGGTTTCACAGAGTAATCTGCAGAGAGGGATAGTTTGGTTAGCCAGGTAGCAGCGATGACTGGGCAGAGTTTAGATCTTATTTTGTACCCGATTAGGTTCAGACTGTTCAGTGGAGAGAGGGAACTGGTTGGGTCCAGAGACTGTGATTCCAGCAGAGAGCTCAGCAGCGACAGAGCTTAGCTTCAGGCTAGCGAGATTCAGACCTTGAGTTGTTCTCCTAGTTCTCTCCTGAGAACTAGCAGGTAGATTCAGACTGAGGATCTTCAGGTTTGGCTTCTTGGGCAGGCAGGTAGGTTTCCAAACAAGAGCTCCTCCAGAGCTGCAGAGTTCAGTCAGGTTTTTCCTGTGAGCAGAGAGGACAGAGACTGGTTAGGATCAGGTTGCTCTCTAGAGCAGACAGAGTTTCAAAATACAAGCTGAGGCTCAGGTTCCGCTAACCAAAACTGGTCAACACTCCGGCGCTGAAGACAGGTCTGGCCGCTGCTTATGTAGCTGGTCTCCTGATGGGCTGATGATCCTCAGGTGTGCAGGAGGCTCCAGCTCAGGAGACCCATAGCGCTCTCTGCTGGAGACAGGTGGCAGATCTCCAGATCCCAACAGTGAGATTGTAAAAACATGCTGTGCATTATTACCATGAAAACTACATACTACAAAGGAAAATGTTGTTTATTTGAGCATCAACAAATTAAAGGTACTACACTGTAGCTTCCCAAAGGTTTCTCATGAGAAACGTGCTGCTGTAACTTTTATGTTGGCATGACAGTGTTCATTTATACTTGCTGTCTTTCACCTGTTTAATTTTTTATACCGGTTTATTGTTTTAAAGTACCAGAGTGGCAAATTTAGAGCCAATCCTACATCTTTACATAACATATCATACCTTTCTTATTGATGTAGTACCTTAAAAAAAACCCTGAGATACTTTCCAAATGCATACTTTTGCAAACTATCTAACACATCATGTCCACCCGGTTTATACTTAGCTTATCAACCCAAGACAAGGTTAGTTTGAAAAAAGATAAAAGACAAAGATAATCAGTTACATAACAGACTATCTGCTTTAATTGGAATCCCTTCCTTCTCTTAGGGAATCCCCTACCTTTATTTACCTCCCAGGCTTAGGTCTGGTGACAGCATTTAGCTGAAACATATCAGACTGACAGTTATCTCATTCACAAAGTGGAGAGAGATAAAAAAAAGAAAAAAGAATATAAACTTTGTATTTATTTTAAATATTTTCTTTAATGTGCGAATATAAAAGAAGAAGAGTTGCAGAGTATTGTTTGCAATGCAAAAAAGAAAACTGAAACATGTAAATATATATATATATATATATTTTTTACATTCCAGACGCTCCATGGAGAGTGATAGCTATCTTTATACCTGACAAATATGCCAAACATTTTTTTTCAGGATGTATTTAAAGTAAAGGAAGTCTCAAGCTTTGGTATTTTGCTGTCAGATCACAGAGACACAAAAAACTGAGATTTCAGTGATCTTGGTGAAATGTTAGGTACAACACAAGTGAATCGACTAGTGAGGATGAAACCTCTCTTAATATTTTTGCAACTTTTTGCAGCTCTTTCACTTCAAATTCTTTGCAATGAAGCCTTACAGGAAGCCAAGTCTACGGGGACATCATCATTGGAGGATTGTTTCCAATACATGAAAGTGTAAACGATAGAGGAGAGTGTGACAGGTATTTCTTTATTTCTCTAAAATTGCTGTTGGACTCTAACAACAGGTCTGAGCGAATGCTATGAAAATGTGCAAACTATAAGTAACGTGCTGTATTTTTTTAATCAGGTTCAGTGACAGCCGGCTGGCCCAGTCTCTGATTATGATTCACGCTATAGAGGAGATAAACCAGAGGGGAGAGTTGGGAAACATCACTCTGGGATATCACATTGTGGACTCCTGCGCTGATGTTACCACAGCTTTGAAAAACTCTCTGCTCTTCATGAAAATGAACCGTAAGCACTCTCAAATCAAGAAACTACTGTGTTTAGAGTCTAGGTTTACAATAGTTGACTTTGTTTATTTTACACTTTGTAAAATGTAAAAACAAAATAAATATTTAAGGTGTTTATAAAAAAAGAAGTATTGTATAATATTTTTGGTCATTTAATCCTATCAATGCTTTCTTTTTTGGTCTTACCTACTAGTGTTTTATTTAATATAGATTTTTTTCTTCATATCTAATATCATACAACAGATAAATTAAATGCTGTCTTATGTTTCTACAGCAAATTCAGACACAGATTGTAAACATCAACCCCCACCACCAGTGATGGTCGTCATAGGGGATTACTATTCAGAAATATCCATAGCAGTTACAAGGCATCTCAATCTGGAGCAAATCCCTCAGGTATGATGTATAATAGGCATTCCTACTTACATTTATTCATATTTATTTCAGCTATTGTAAGAGAGTTTTTTTCTTCCTTTGAAGGCACAATATTACTTTTTATTCAATCTTTTATGGTCAAAAGCGACCCTAGATGCTTATATTTTCAATAGAATAATCATCAGGCCTAAGAATATGACCACTCACAGGTGCCACAAACCCTCTATGGCATTAAATTTGAATTTTATAGAGGAAAAAATATTTCACACTGGTTTTTGGGAGCTTGGGGAGCCCTGGTGTGATATCAATCTGAAGATATATCAATCTTAAATTGAGTCCCACACCCACCTCATATGTCATTGGTCACAGACTTATCATCAGACTTTTAAAGTGATGTTTTACTTAAAAAAAAAAAAAAAAAACTATAGGGGCAGGCAATGTGTGGGCCAAAATAGTAGTTTTTTGCCTTAAGTCAACACTATGCCATAGACGGCGGACACTGTTTTTAGTGGGAGAGAGGAACTGCTAATGTTGACTGAGAAGATGTTTTGACGGTAGAAGGAATACTTTGAGGATCTTCTCAATTGAAGCAGAGACTAGATGCTTGGAGCCTGACTTGTGGGCATAGACCTGGAGAGGAGAGTTTGTCTGATTGTTGGCTTCAGGAGGAGCAGTGTGTTTTTTTTTTTTGCCCTGGTCGTGGAAAGCTAGACCATCTCTATACCCTGTGCAGGGTGCTAGAGGATTTATGGGAGTTTGCCCAACTTGACCACATTGGTATTTGAAAATGACCCTTGTGGTGTTCTGTGGGGGGCACTTCAGGAGTAAGTGGTCACCATTGGTAGCAAATGCAAATCTGTATTTCTACTTGCATCAGCCACTGGAACCCAAACCTTCTGTTATCAGAACTCTGAGTTTCTAGGCTGACAATATTCCCTCAATTGTAGAGGAGAAAAGAATTGAACACAAACATATCAGGAAATTACTTGAAGTATGTGCTTATCTAAGCTGGGTATTTATGTTGGCCAAAAAAAGAAAAAAAAAACAGCAGGAAGAGAAACAGTGCTTCAAGAGGGGAAAACAAAGAGACACAAAAACATTATCATTCCATATATGTCAGGAGTTTCTGAGAAACTAAAAAAAAAGATTTTATCTAAACTAACATACCAGTGGTTCAAACCCCAACAACAGACTCGGACAAACACTGGTTCATCCCCAAGACAGAACACTAAAACTAAAGCTGAGCAGTCTAGTGCAGCACTGTTTGGACTCTTATTGAAGAAGCCAAACAGTAATTACAAAAGTTACCTCGAGAGTGAGGTAAACACATTTCTCAGATTTTGGAAAGAAGGGAGAGATGGTTTGAAAGAGGGGTAAAGGAGACCATGTTTTCATTTTCAAACACCTTCACTTCGTTCCTGGGACTCATGCCAAAGAAATTACATAAGCACACTCATCATGGACCAGACAACAACCTAGAGGGACAAGAGGTGTATATTTGCTTTCCGTCTGACTTAAAATGTGAACAGGAGGATGGCTGAAATGCTGCCTAAAAACATCAGAGCTCCAGCTATAGATAGAGGTTTGTGACCAAACAGAACAGAAAGAGACTCCTGAATAATTGATTGATTGATTGATTGATTGATTGATTGACTTTATTGATTGACTTTATTGATCTCACATTGGAGAAATTTACTCGTTACATCAGCTCAAATAAGAAGGTGCCAAAGGAAGAAAAATGTGCATGGGATAAATACAGTATATACGGTGCGTCCACATATAACAGCTTTTTTTTTTTTATAGTAGGAACATCATACAGGGTTGTGGCACAGGGTGTTTACATGGGTATTTATATAGATGGATATTTATAGTTATTGCACTGGGTGTCAAATACAAAGAAACAGGTTATTGTAAAGGGCATCAAATAGTAATTGCACATAGGTTTCAAAATATCTTTCTGAAAAAATGATAAAAAGTCTGGTTGCCTCTGATTTAAGCCTGTTTTGTAGATGTCATGACCTGGATGGCTGAGAATTTACACAGGCATATTAAGCTTATCCGATCCTTAATTTATTCTTCTCAGCTAACAGATCTGTTAATCTCAGTCTGATGATATTTGTTCCCAGTGCTTAATATATTACATATCAATTGTGTATTTTCCTTCCCTCTTGTTTGTTTTAATGGCTTAAAGTGAATTGTAACTTGATTAAATGTTGTCATTCATTTGACCTGTTTACTTGGGACACTTAAATTTTTTTGATAATGATAACAAATATATGACTAATGTTTGAATTTAATGCAAAGGAGAAGCAAATTACGAAGAAAAACCTGATCTAATTTTTCATTTGAATTGAGAAAGCTTCCTGGAGAGGTGGCGAAACGTCTTCAAATCTTGGAAACCAAGTCCAGTGGATATTTTTTGAATTTTTATGGAAATTATACAGGTATTAAATTATCCCGCTATGGGGTTGAATCTAAAATAAACTAAGTAACAAAGAAGCTCCAAATAATGTTTTGGATTTCATGCCTTAGGTGGAAAGACATATTTTTCAGAAGTTTAAAGTCCTTCAGTAGATGCAATAATCACAAACACACTTTTTATGGTAAATTTTTGAGTAGCTTGAGAAGCCAAAGTGCGCCGAAGTCAGAGAATCAGCTACATGCACTCGTCGCCTGCCCAGCTTGTAAACAAGAGGCTGTAGAACAACACAGAAAGATGATGTGTGACATCATACCATATTCCATCTTACTGCTCCTTTAAAGATAAAGAAGGACTGTGCAGCCATTTTGATGTGTACTATAAATGATTTCTGGAAAAAAAAAGATGTATAAATATTTTTCTTTAAATTGTTACCAAGAACTTCTGAAAGTCCTGTTTGTCTACAGTGATTTATTTAGAAAATATACTGTGATATTGCTCCCACTGATTTTTTTTTTATTGAGTGTAGATTTACCCTTAAGTTTTAGTGTTTTTCAGATTCAAGCTGCCTGGTTATCCCTACAGAAAAAAATGTACTACCTCATCACTGCCCCCTGAAGAATGGGTTAAATATAGAGCACAGCTTTTGTTATATTGAACAATTGCAATGACAAAAACAGATGGTTATTGTAAATTGCAGGACTTGTAGGATCTGCAACTAAAATCTTGGTTCCTAAAAAGACAGCATAGCTTCAGGGAGTTAGGAAATTATGCCTTGAAGAGTCTTCCCTGCTTTGGGAGCAAAAGGGTGCATAATATCCCTGGTCAGAAAATGCATGTTAATGACTTGATGCTTGTTTTTTTTTGTTCTTTGATCGGGCTTTAACAGTATTTTTTTTATATTTCAACAGATAAGTTATGGTTCTACATCTGGCCGTCTGAGTGATAAAACTCGCTTCCCAAGTTTTCTGAGAACCGTGCCAAAGGACGATCACCAAGCACATGCCATTATTGAGATTCTGAAGAATCGTAACTGGAACTGGGTTGGTGTCATAGCAACAGATGGTGAATACGGCCGCTACGCTGTTGAACGTCTCCGGCATCATGCAAAAAAAAACAACATCTGCTTTGCTTACGTTAATTTTCTGCCAGAGTTTCTTGTTGACGAAAATCTTGAAGACTCCATAAAAGAAACAGTTCAAAACATCACTGAAAATGGAGATGTCTCTGTCATTGTGTCCTTTGCCAAATCTAAACATATGGAGGACCTTTTTAACAGTGTTCTTAAAGATAAAAGAGGCAGAAACAAAGTTTGGGTAGCCAGTGATAACTGGTCACAATCTGCTGAAAGTCTTGATACTGAAAAATTGACTTTAGAGGATGTTGGAACTGTCTTTGGGATAACTCTTAAATCTGGAAAAACATCCAAGTTTGAACAGTTTCTCAGGAATCTTGATCTAGACCCAGATCCATACAAAAACAACTCCTTTTTGAGGGACTTTTTGGATAAAACTGAGAACCCTATCAACAGATTAATCAAGAGGACAAGTCCGTATGCTGTGTTCAGTATCAAGCTGGCAGTCAATGCAATTTCTCAGACTATTAAATCCCTCTGCATCAACAAGGAGTGTAACACATCCACATTACAACCCAGAGAGGTATGCATAAAAACACACATAGACATCCATTACTCAAAATGTATTCCAGAAATACTCAGTGAAATGCTTTATAACAGGGGTCTTCAACGTTTTCAAAGCCAAGGACCCCCAAACTGAGATGGAGCGGGAACCCCCTAATTATATATATTGTATGAAATTGTGCTATATCAAACTGGTCCTATAGTCACTCTATTACAGATGGAGTCATGTAACGAAAGTAATTTCTCCCTGGGATTATTGAAGTATTTCTGATTCTGATTCCTGGTTGATGGGACAGGTGTTGTTGCTCTTGAAAGTGCTCCTGTGTGTTGCTGAATGTGTGCATTGATGACTGAAAGACATCTTCTGCCTCCACTTATCAGTTTACTACAGTGTGTTGAATTCATGTTAATGTGTATTTAAAGACATTTTAATTAGTGCAAAAAATTGCAGGCGGGAATATAAAAAAAGTAATCAACCAAGACTTTCGCGACCCCCATGCAGTACCTCTGCGGACCCCCTAGGGGTCGCGGACCCCCTGTTGAAGACCTCTGCTTTATAGTATTTCACATTAACATCCCCATGTACTTTGTGTTATTCTATGTGAAAAATTCGATCCAGTAATTATATGGTGAGCAAAAGTCATGTAGTTTTAGAATAAGTTTAAACTTGAAAAAAAAATCTAATAAACAGGCATTTATGTTCTGTCTTCCTGGGCAGAACAATTTTTTGAGCAATTCCATCCACAAGTCTTTATCTTTTTAAACATTTCCTAATCTTTCCATAACCTTTGGTATTGTACAGACTAAGCATTTTATTTTAGCTTTTTGGATAAAAAGGCTGAATGGATATAAAGTGTTTATTGCATTTCAGTCTGGGCTTTAAATGGACCAAACAAACACTGTGCATTCAATAGTTTCTCTGATCATATATTTAATTTTTTTTCTTCCAGAATAGCTGGACATTTCTTTTTTGTTGTTGTTGTTGTTATGTACGAACATTTGGAAAATATGTTCAAATAAGAAAAAAAATCTGATTGTAAAATTTCTACACAATTTTTATCCTATAAATTTCACCTGAAAGTAAAAAAAAAAAAGATTAAGGAAACATAGCCAGCGTGAGTAACATTGAAGTATAAACAAACAATTGGTGAGCTGTCTTTTTTTTGGTTGCCACATAAATTATACCAGTTATGGTGAGATGTAAAAAAAAATACTCCATTAGAGGAAAATTAAAGTTTTAAAACAGCCTTTACTGAGTCCAGAACAAAACTACAACAGTATTTTAGGCTCTTTCAAATCAGCAAAACAATTACTTCTTGAGAAGATGATTAAAGTTTCAGAACAGAAAAACAAAAAGTTTCCTGTAGAGCTCTGAAGAACATTTTTTTATAGTGGGCAAGTGTTTTCATTGGATCCTGAAACACTCTTATAAGATTGATGGGTGTGCAGATTTATGCAGAGTAGCAGATGTTGAATACAATCTAAATTTGTATAACTTCTAAAAGGATCCAACTTACATGAGGGAAAATATTTGAATTGCTTAAGCAGGTCAATATATAGATATGAAGGCAGAAAAAAACGGGAAAAAAATCAAACTTTCTAAGAATTTTTGCAAAAAAGCATTGAACTTGCTGAATGTGGAAATAGCCACCTACTTGGCATGTCAGTAGTAATCGCAACTTTTTATTCTTTGTCATTTCAGTTCAGAGATGCCTTAAAAAATTCAAAGTTTTCCTTGGATGGGGAAAACTATTCATTTAATACGGACTGTGAGGTTGACTCGGGTTATGATGTGATCCTGTGGAAATCTGCTTCAAAACAAGATTTGAATTTGAACAATATTGTTGGTTATTATGATATTGCAAAGAAGAGCCTGGCTTTCAACTCGGGTTTCAGCTCTTTATATGAACAAATTGTAAGTACTTCACTCTGTTTGTAAGTTTATATCTCATAAGTTTTTTTTTATCAGTCATGCAAAACATATTTCATGTATACCTCATAAATCCCAGTTTATAATATTTTAATTCTATTACCTATATTGAATTCGAATTAAATAATTCTGAAAAACAAAGATTTGTCAATACAGTGAATGGGACTGTTTTTTTGTTTTGTTTTTTAACTAGTGTGGGTTATGTAACATTATTTGAATTTAGGTTTACTTGGCTGGACTTCAATAGTACTGTACTGTAGATCAAGCATTTATATGGCAATAATTTTACAACCTTTAAGGTATAATCAGAGTTGAACTTAGCAACAATAAATATGTAGAAATGTTCTTACACAGGACAGTTTTTGGTTGCAAAAAGGAAACTCTTTCTCCTAGCTCCTGTTCCTTCACATTTAGTGGGGTCAATGGTTAGAACACCATTAGACAGCCTTACAAATGGATAATGCCATTGAAATTGGGACTACAGCTTTCTAAAGAAAATAACTACAAAAACACCTGTGTTGCATAAGGGTTGCAAATGGCTGAATCTCTCCTTTACAGATTGAAACTACAAAATATGAAGGAGCATGGATCCCATGAAGTAATATTGAATTGTTAAATTCTGTGAGGTTGGTTGAGCTTGTACATCCTTAATGGAAAAGATTGTGGGAATCCTTTTTGCTCCTGATTGTGGGAATCGTTTTTGCTAAGTGCCAGATAGGTAAATGGAGAGGTCCCTAAACTAAATGAATAACAATAAGAACCATCACGACGACCACTGTGCACTTCACACCTGCTTTAGAGTCCGTACTAATTTGCTGTATTCAGGTCAGGCCTTTGTCACATCCTCAGCTTTCCACACACTATTAGGCCCAGTTAAAACCATTATAAAAGTATTTAAATAGAAAAAAAATTGTATTTAAAAAAAAAAAATCTATTCTGTTTTTCTATTTGTTAACAGGAAGGAGTGACTTCCAAATGCTCAACATGTAATCCAGGTGAAATGAAGATTACAACCAATAAGGCCTTCCCAGTTTGCTGCTATGAATGCAAAAAGTGTCCCAAAAATGAGTATTCTAACACCACAGGTAAGTCTGGAAAAAAAATGAATGAAAAACTTTTAGGTAGTTAAATCAAAAATATATAACAACATATTTGTTAGCTTTGTTTTTGAAAAAAGTGTAACTTTGTTTTTTGTTTTTTTTCAGATGCTACCCAGTGCAACAAGTGTGATGAAGACAGTGAATATTCCAGTGAGGGCAGTAGTTACTGTACAAAAAGAAAGGATTTGTATCTGAAGTGGGAAGATCCTTATCACATTGCAGTGCTAACAGCCACTTCACTAGGAGCTGTGCTAACCATTATAGCTGCCATTATCTTCATAGCCTACTGGAATACACCAGTCGTACGCTCATCTGGTGGCCCCGTATCCATCATTCTCCTTTTCTCTCTTTTGTTCACATTTGGAAGTGTAACGTTATTTGGTGATGAACCTGCAAAGTGGAAATGCGAAGCCCGACAGGTTTGGTTTGGCTTGAGTTTCACTTTGTCTGTCTCCTGCATCTTGGTCAAGTCATTTAAAATAATCTTGGCCTTTGAATTTGACCCTGTGACCAAAGATGTTCTGAAAAAACTCTACAAGCCTTACTTAATTATTGCATTCTGCATGGGTGGGCAAGTGCTGATCTGTGTGCTCTGGCTTGCATTAAAAGCTCCAACAACACATTCAGAAGCATTTGAAAAAGACGACATACAACATAATACTACAACATACTACATCCTTAAAAAGTGCAAAGAGGAATATGGAGCATTTGGGGTCATGCTAGCCTATATTGGCATTTTAGCAATCAGCTGCTTTGCTCTTGCCTTTAAAGGGAGGAACTTGCCCGATTGTTACAATGATGCAAAATTCATCACCTTTTCTATGCTGATTTACTTCATCGCCTGGATCATCTTTGGCCCAGTTTATAAGAACGTTAATAACGAGTATCATCCAGCAGTTGAAATGGTTGTGATTGTTATTTCTGCTTTGGGCATCCTGTTCTGTCAGTTTTTGGTTAAATGTTACATCATCCTCTTTAAACAAAATGAAAACACAGAGGAAGCATTTCTAAGGCAAATAAGGAAATTTTCCCAGAGCAAAGGTGAGGACATAGAGGGAAACCATCATGATGGAATCCAAAACCTTGGCTTCTCGAGGGAGTCGCTGTCAAGTTCAGAATCATTTCAGCCAATAAGTGATCAGTCGCTGTCCCCAAAAACCTTTATCAATCCAGCTCCGGTCTCTCCAGCTCTGGTCTCAGAAACTCAACCTGCTGAGACGACCAATGTACTCAACTGTAGGAAGATGTCATTACAGAGATATTTAAGTTTGCCAACATGGGCACAAAAATAAAACGCATTTGTAAAATTGGTCAGTCATTAAACCTTTGGGGAAAAAAACAGAAAAAAAGCATGGTACAAAACAATGGTGAAATGGTGCATTTATAACATAAGAAAGGAATTAGGCTGTACATTGTTAATCGATATTATTAAACTTGGTGGTATATTGCTCTACTTTTTATTTTTCTGTCTATTGTAATAAAATACAACTGTTTTTAGGTGATATAGCTCATTAGTTAATCCGTGAAAAATCATTGTTAAATACTCTATTTAAAAAAAAACACTCAGACTGGTTATTTCCCCAGAATCATTCCTGTTCTGACTTGGAGCAAAATTTGGATTTCAATCATTCTGTGTCATGTAACATAACGCCCCCAGTTACGTTACTAGTCCATTGCAGGAACAAAGATGATTACATTGATCATATATTTCTGAAAGAAATCATGGGGTAAAAGCAATGTTAACAGAAAAATGTCAGAGAGTAAAGCGAGGGAGGGGTGTGAAAAAGTGGTTCTGTTTGTGTTCACCTCTTGTCCTTTATTCTTATTTATGATTCATAATGACACGCACAAGGGGCCAACAGATAGTAACTCAAGAAATACAACACTTCTGAAATATAACACAAAATGGAAAAGAAACCAATTACCAACAAAAGAGCATGACATTAAAGTGTAACAGAAAACTTAAAAAGAAACTTAAACAGAAATCCACAAATGGCAAAATCTTGACAATAATGTGTCTGTCAGCTAGTGGCATGCGATATTAAGCGTTATTTCTCTGCTCAGGGGCGGATCTAGAAAAATATTTATTGGGTGGCGAGAGGGGCGCAGGAATTTTTGAGGGGTGGCAACATATGGCTAGCCTGGGTGCCATTCCGAACTTAGTCCCGCCCACAAGGTTTGAGGTCGGGAAGTTCGGTCTGGCTCTGCTCCATAGTAGCGCGAGTATTATCGCCCACTGTCAGGCGATCCAATCAAATTGTCAGGGCGGGCTTTATACTATGATGGACAGATGATCAACAGTAACGTAATCAAGGCCCTTTGCGTTTTGATTTGAGTTCAACCAAGCTTGATAGTCTCTTTCTGTCATAGTTGACCGCAAATGTGTCTTTATGAGCCTGAGACGTCAGGCCTAACTAACATCATAGTTAGAGAAATAACGTTCTGCAACCTGATTTTTATCATCTTAAAATCAGCATTGCAGCTATGCTAGCAACATTGTGCTTTCATTCTGATTTAATTTCTCGATAGATAATTAATCTGTTTCTACCTATTTAATCCCGTATCTCCTCTCCCCATGACCCCTGGCTCCCTCGCTTTGCCCCATTCGGTTTTCAAAACTAATCAGTCGCTCTTGCGTCATCTCGTGCTGCATTCACTGCAGTCCGACATTGGAAATTAGCGGCCGTAATTCTCAAGTTATCCATAATTTATTAGCCTTGCCACCCCTACCACCAACTGGGGTGGCAGCAGGGGTGGCAAGACTGTTATTTAGGGTGGCATTTGCCACCCTATGCCACCCCAGTAGATCCGCCTGTCTCTGCTGTTATTGGTTAAGACCATGTGGGCTGTTGGGCTTTGTAGCCAATGAAATAAGGTTTCGATCAAGCTCAAATGTGAGTAGGTTATTTAAATGGGTACCGCATTAACGCATAGGCTTGCTTTAGACAGAAACACAGACACCTGCGGCTGGAGCCATTGCGCGCAGCTCTAAAATGACACCAAAGGCTAGCTAGAGGTCTGAAATTTTCTGCGTTTGTGGTTGATGATGTAGAAGAAATGTAATACAATGAGAGCTGCCTTTTCTCAAGAATGTCTTTATTACTGCTGTTCAAAAATACCTATCATTTCTGAGAATAAAAAAACAGCTTTGAGTCATGTTTGAACTGATGAAGCTTGGTCTGTGTTCTACTCATTCAATTATATATTCAGAAACTAGAGGGTGTTAGCTTTCAAATAATGTATTGCATATGTAACTTGGGCTTACAGTTTCCAAGTTATTTGCTTTTCCATTTTGGTATGCGAAATAGGCAAGGATTACCCAAAATGAGGTGGATATAAAGAGGCTAGACTATGTAAATATACTAGTCTGCTTTGGGTAACAGTAGCTTGTTTGACATTGCCATGACAGCATACATGTAATTTCCATGAACTTGTTTTGATTAGGCCTCAAAATGATTAAATAAAAATCCAAATATATGTAATAGTAAAATACAAAAAAGTCAAAATAATTTGCTAAAGCATTCATAATAGATTGTGCAATGTCATTTTAATACTTTTTTTTAATTCTCCCTCTTGCCACTAGAGGGTGCGGCAGCAGTCTGTCACTGAAGAAGCTTTCCAATTCAGCAACAGCTTCATGCATGGGGTAGTAGACATGAGTTACTTTAGTTAGGGTCCTTTTGTTTCCCACCTCCTGCACTGAGTCCAGAGGGCAGCTAATCACAGAGCTCTCCTTCTTGATTAGCTTATTCAGCTGTTTCCTCTCAGCTAGGCCACTGCTTCAACAGACAGCTCAATAGAAGATGACTGATGTCACAACAGAGTCAAAAAAGGTCTTCAGATATGCACCCTGCACTCCAAAAGACCTCAGTCTCCTCAGCAGGAAGAGTCTGCCCTGACCTTTCTTATTCAGAGCCTCAATGTTGTGAGTCCAGTCCAGTTTGTTATTCAGGTGAACACCTAGGTACTTATAAGAGTCCACTATGTCAATGTCTGTTCCCTTGATGTTCACCGGTGTTGGTGAGGTGGATCTACTTCTGTGAAAATCCACCACCAGCTCCTTGGTTTTCCCTGCATTAATCAAGAGTTGGTTCTGCTGACACCAGCCCACGAAGACCTGGGTCCACTGTCTGTACCAGCACAGTGCCAGCACTGTTCCCTGTTGGACCCCTGTAATGCAGATCAACTTATCTGAGACACAGCCCTTGCATACTGTGCATGGCTAGTGATGCAGTCCAATATCCACTGGGACATGAGCTGGTCCACTCCTGACAGCTCCAGCTTGTCCCTTACGAGTCCTGGCTGGATGGTGTTGAAAGCACTAGAGAAATTAAAGACCATGATTCTCACAGTGCTTCCAGGTTTTTAGAAGTGAGCCACAACTTTGTGTAGGGGAAAGATGATGGCATCATCTGCCCCATCCCAGGCCTGTAGGGAACCTGCAGTATATCCATTGAAGTCCTCACCAGGGGGGCATAGACAGAACTCTAGTTGAGGGGGGATGAAGGGGGATGGCAACCCTCTTCTTAAATGATCATCCCCCATACCATCCCCAGTGACATTTTATTACTGAATGTGTAAAATGTCTACTATATATTAATAGCAATGCCAATAATATTGCCCTTTCAATATCTGGCGGGCTGTGGGCTCACGGATAGCCTGAGGAAAATAAATAAAATCAAAGAATTGGCCTACCATGACTATGAAGCTGATCTCACTGGAAAATTTGTCCTCTGCATTTGTCCCTAACTATGTAGGGTCAATGACCCCCGTACCTGACATGCATCAACGATACCATGCATATTGCTTTAGGTTAATAGACTATATTAATTAGGCTATGTATGTTTCTAAAAATAAATAAGTAAATAAATAAATAAATTTCGCCATCCACCTTATTTTATTTTATTTTTTGCAACTAGATTACTGGGCATAGATGGTGTAAGTCCAACAGTTCGAGAGTCTTCATCAGGTGTGGAGTCAGTGTTATTCGGCTGACTGGTAGCTGCTGTGGCCCTTTGGATGTTTTGTCTTTGGCACCGGTACCACACAAGAGGTCTCCCACAGTTGTGGTCTGCCGGCTTCCGTAGCGTCCTGAACGCGCTGGCGCGCGCTTTCAGGAAATACTATACACTACTGTTTATGCTCTAAAAACATTCTAAATGACTTCGTTTCGAGTAAATTCTGGATGCTACCCACTCAGGACACTTGGAATACATTGGACGAGCAGTATGGAGGAATATTGACACGTTTTTGTGGACTTTTATGGACCTTTCTGTCTCGGGCACCGTAGACCTCCATTATTTGAATGTCAGCAGACAGCAAGAAGCCTCCCAGATCTCCAGATGCATTTGAGATATCAAAAAAGTACTCCAGAGTGTTGTTCAGCATGGGGGTGAGTAGAAAATGAAGGCTAATCATGTTTTGGGTGTACTATTCCTTTAAGTTAAACACAGACCTACGGTATAGCAAAATATAGTCCTGGCAGCCCCTCCGAAGAGGCAAAAGGTGTGTTATTTATTTGTACAATAGTATTTTCCAATGTTTATTTTTTGTACAATATGAAACATTTAAAATGGTTTCATGTAAAATGATAAGCTGTATAATTGTTATGTTTTTCAGCTCTTACGGTGGTTATATGTGGATTTAAAGACTACAGTTTATGGAAAATGACTCTCGGAATTAAAATCCATAAAACCCATCAGTAAAGTCTCATCCTTGATCGGGCAGCATGCTACATGTTCCATAATGCATTTTTAGCTGACATAAGAGGAAACAGAAATTCACTCTCAAGCCAACTGAACACAATTTCGATCATGATTAAACGTTTAAGCGTAATATGACACTTCAAACAGAGGACAAGTTTGAAAAGAAACCTGACAAGAATTTCTTGTTCTTTCCCTCTGTTGGGGAATCCCCTTCTTTTAATGTCTTTCCAGGTTTAAGTTGGTTGATTACATATAGCTGGTGCATCTTATCACACCAACAGCTTACTTATTCAAAAGAATCCAGATCAGAAATCAGTTGACACAAATCAAATCTTTACCTAAAAAAAAATTACAGATATTTATCTTTCTAACATATAGTCTCATGTGTTTTTAAATGAGTAGGTTATTACACAATTGCTATAAATACAAGGAAGAGCACTGCAATAAATGTTTTACATCCTTGTGCTTCAGGGAGAGCCACAGCCGTTCTTTGCAATGACAAATATGCCAAAGATTTTTTTTCAGGTTTTATTTAAGGTTCGGGAAGTTTGGGATTTCAGTATTTTGCAGTCAGATCGGAGAGACACAGAACAGAGATTTCAGGGTTAGGTTCCTAGAGAAATTTTAAATACAAGAAGAGTGAATCGAACAAGGAAAATGACAGCTCTCTTCAGTTTTTATCTCATTTTTCTTCTCTCACTTCAATTTCTCTACTGTGAATCCATGCAAGAAGCCAAGTCTCCGGGGGACATCATCATTGGAGGATTGTTCCCAATACATGAAAGTGTAAACGATACAGGAAAGTGTATCAGGTATTTCTTTATTTTTTCCATGTTTGTTTTGTTTCGCTTTAACAACAGGACTGAATCAATGCCGTAAGAATGGGTAGACATGTAAGTAATGTGTTTTTCTATTTATCAGTTTCAGTCCTGCTCGACTGGCTCAGTCTCTGATGATGGTGCATGGAATAGAGGAGATAAACCAGAGCAGAGACTTGGGGAACATCACTCTGGGATATCATATACTGGACTCATGTGCTGATGTTACTACTGCTTTGAAAAACACTCTTCTCTTCATGAAAATGAACCGTGAGCACTCTTAAGTCCAGAAAGTAGTATTTTTTGTATTTTTTAAAAAGATATACATGTATAAAAAAACATGTCATTTGATTGCACACGTTTGCACACACAACTTGGCAGAAACACTCTCCTGCGTTAAAAGGGGGAATGTGTGCCTAGTGGTTAGAGCAGTGTGCTTGTGCTCTGAGAAGGTTGCAAGTATCTTGTTCGATCCCCATAGCCTACACTCTGGGTCCCTGAGCAAGACCCTTAACCCCTGATTCTTCCCGAGGCGCCGCACAATGGGAACCCACTGCTCACCAAGGGCATGGGTTAAGATGCAGAAAGGAATTTTTCCATTGTGGGATCAATTATTTTTCCATGTTTTTGTTAATTAGGTTTAAATACAACTGCATGCAAAATGCAACTTGTAGAACAAGCTTTGTTTGCAGATCATATTTTCAAGACCAAACCATGTAAAATACTGGGAGGAGGATATGCAAATTAAAAATGATTACTACTTGCAAAGCCATTCATCCAACCTGAAACTAATTGCAGGCAGAGTTTTTTTCCATTTATTTGTAACACCTTTGCAAGTCAGGACCAAACTTTCACAGATAGATTTCAGCTAAAAAGCCTAAGGCAATTAAACCCTAATGAAAAAACACTATGACAGAACTTAAATATTGTGCCATGTTTATAAAAGACAGAACTGAACAAAAACTGACACCTGACAACAACAACCTCAGATGGTGTAAATGGATTTTAGAAATGAAAAATATCTTTCTCCATGCTTTTTTGAAAGTGTGCATCTCTAACTTGCGATAAGATGGATTTTTTTTCTCTCTGATTCAACAAGCCATTACAGGATCTATATGAAGTGTAGAGCCAAAGTCTGGGATGACTTTGGCATGCAATATTTTGGGTCAAACAGGTGTTTGGAGGAGCTGATGGAGATAAATACAGCTGCTCAGAGCTTTATTTAAATATAAGTCTGATTATCAGACTAGGCTCTGTCAGAGGGGGGGGGGTTTGGAAGGCGAACTTGAGTCTGTTTTTTTAGGTTATATGATTGATTCTTAAGTTCTTAACTAATTCTTTTCTATCTATCTATTTTTGTTTTGTTTGATATTTAGACTGGGATAAGTATATGTGTTATATAAGTGCACATATGGTATTTACTGTATATGGACTTTTAATAAAAGTCATGATTGTTTTTTTTTCTTCATAATCATTATCATTATTATCGACGTCTCCCTGGCAATGAGCCCAGTATCATAAACGTTTTACTCATTTTGATGGAGCAGATGAACCGGTTTTGTGTCTCTTATATAAGATAACGAGCACCACACCCTCTAATTGCTCTTTTTTTTAAGAAACAAGTCTTGTCTTCCTTGTTTGCAATCTTTGAAGATCAGGTCCTTAGGGAGTAGTCTACGTTTGACATGTTAGACATAATTTATCCATGCATTGTATAATGTGGAAATTTAATAGCTATTAATTTGATGTTTTAGATTTGTTTTTATTTTTTCAAAATAGTATTAGGTCTTATAATCTAGATTTTACTTTCTTTTTATCATTGTCATGATTGTTATTTTTACCATTTATTGTTTTGACTTTTTAAGTAGATAAAATGACTGCTTTCATATGTTTTCCGCAGCTAACTCTGATACGGATTGTAAGCAGCAACCACCCCCACCAGTAATGGCAATCATAGGGGCTTACTACTCAGAAATATCTATTGCAGTTACAAGGCAACTCAACCTGGAGGAAATACCTCAGGTATGATGTAATTAAAAACATTCCTACTTTCATTAGTGAATTCAGATTCTCCTCAACAGATATATCATATCCATTAAGACTGACTATTCCTTTTCGCGTTTGTCTTTTATGGTTAAACACCCTCACATATTTATATATTGAAAAGATTAGAACACTCATCATAACTTCATGAAAACTGTCAGGTGAAGTGACTTGAATGTATTATTTCTACATCACACTTGTTATAATATATACATTTGCTTCTCATTATATAAGAGATTTTTCCGAAGAATATATTTCAGTCATTTAAATAAAATACTAACACTGAAATCTTATGGAATCATTACATAGAATTCAGTAAAGGTAAAACATTTAGTAGAAATTAGGTCTCCTTGAAAGTTTTAGTTTTAAATAAGCTTAAAAAAATGTATATAATAATATAGAAAATGCTTTAAAAAAATAGAGAAACTTAAGTCATCTAGCAGTAAGGCAAGGCTAGTTTATTTATATAACACAATTCAGTACAAGTGCTTTACATGGATTTGACAGTAAAATAGAGGAAAAAAGCAGAATAAATGTAAATAAAGATAAAAGCATGATAAAAAGTACATAGTAAGACAGAGTCACTGACAGCGTCCTCAAGCAAGGTGAACCAGTAAGGTTTTTTTTTCGTAAGCAAGGTCGTAGATTAGTTGGTTTTATCCAAGCTTATTAATGGAAAGTTAGATGGAAGAAAAAGGTAAGATAAAAATTATAGTAAAAAAAGAGGCACAAATTGTAAAAGGAGTAAGCAAAGCCCATTCAAGTGTCCAAATAAGGGCAGGGGCTCATGTAAATAAAATGCCAAAAGTATCTGTCCACTGAGATTCTGCTTTGGTTTTCATTCGCATTTTATTTTGATCATTTTCTTTTCAGGCCTTTTGTGTTTCTGCTCTTACCCTGTGACTCTACTGCTCCAACTATACCAAGATTGCTCTGCCTTCTCTTTACCTAAGCTGCAACATACCGTATTCTTTTTGATCAGCTTTCATAGGTTTCCTATCATTTCTGTCCCTTGCCTTGGTTAATATTTACTCAGTGGTTCTTTTCTTATCCATCGGATCCTTCCCTAACGCTGCTTGTTTATCTGCTTTATCCTCTCAATGCCTTGAAATTTGGCTTCATGCCAGTTTCTTCTTTTGCAAAACAAGTTTTGGTCCTTTTTTTTCTTAGTACATTCTTTCTCATCTAAGTTCTGCGTTGTATTGGAGTCATTCATACCAAAACATGATAAGGAGAAAGATGTTGCTTTATCAGTTCCTTTCTCTGTGCCCAGATAAGCTATGGCTCTACATCTGGCCTCCTGAGCGATAAAGATCGTTTCCCAAGTTTTCTGAGGACCGTACCACAGGATGATCACCAAGCACATGCCATCATTGAGATTCTGAAAAGTGGCAACTGGAACTGGGTTGGGGTCATAACAACTGATGGTGAATATGGCCGCTATGCTGTTGAACGTCTGCAACATCACGCAACAAAGAATGGCATCTGCTTTGCTTACACAAGTTTTCTACCAGAGTTTCTTGTTGATGATAATCTTGAAGAGTCCATAAAAGACACGGTCCAAAACATCACTGACAATAGGAATGTCTCTGTGATTGTGTCCTTTGCCAAATCCAGCCAAATGAAGAAAATTTTTAACACACTTCTTGAAGACCCCAGAGGCAAAAACAAAGTTTGGATAGCCAGTGATAACTGGTCACAATCAGTTGAATGTCTTAATTCAACAAGATGGACTTTGGAGGATGTTGGAACCATCATTGGGATAACTCTCAAATCTGGAAACAAAATCAGGTTTGAAATGTTTCTCAGGTATATTGAGAAAAACCCGGAACGGTACAAGAACAACTCTTTTTTGAGGGAATATTTAGAGTTAAGTGCTAATAATACTAATGGCTCAAATCAATTTATCAGTTCCCAAATTCACAAATTAATCAACATGACACGTCTGTATGCTGTCTTCAGTATCGATCTGGCAGTCAAAGCAATCGCTAAGGCTGTTAAAGATCTTTGCATTGAGGGGTGTAACATTTCCTCATTACAACCCAGAGAGGTATGTACTTACAATACTTTAAAAAAATATTAACTGAATTCTTTCAGTGTTTCCTTTTATAACTCACATGTGCTTTACATGGATTTATGTGAACGAGAGAAATAATAGGTGATAAGAAAGGGAATACGTCTGCAAATCATTTTTGGGTTTATATTTTTATTGGTTCTGTTTACACTTTTAGGAGCTAATTGAAACATTAGCGATCTTAGCAGTAATATTTACAGCTTCACTGATCCTTGAGTAGATATATATATAAAGGAGGAAAACAACAATGGGCAAAGTAAATGATCTAGCAAACCTTAAGCAATTTCCAACAAAAAGCATATTAAACTTATCACTTAATGTGTATATAGTCAGACACTGAGCATGTCAGTAGTAATCACAACTTTTTTCCTTTGTAATTTCAGTTTCGAGAGGCCTTAAAAAATGCACATTTCTCCTTGGATAAGGAAAACTATTCATTTGATACTCACGGTGACGTTAACTCTGGTTATGATGTCATCATGTGGAAGTCTGCTTTTGACAACTATCACAAAATGACGCGTGACGTTGGTTATTATGTCATAGCAAATCAGTCTTTCGTTCAAACCTCCAGCTACTTAGATGAAAAAATTGTAAGTATTTCCTTCAGTTGGTGAGTTAACACACCCCAAATGAATCTGTGATGCCATAACCCCAGTGAGAAGCCATCCCTAAACATACCACACAAATACCATACTAAACTGTTTTTTGATAGCTTTTTAGAACTTGACCTGATACATTTTGACATTACATTGTCCACCATAAACAGTCAATTCAAATGAAACAAATTTAACCCTTTAAATCCAAGTGGTTCATATTTGATACATGATTTTTTTTAGTCTTCTGCAGCATCAGTGTGATGTTTCTGTGCTTAAAACACTAACTTAAACATTCAGACACATGTAATGAACAGAAAACATAAAAGATTATGCAGAATTGCCTAATGTATCAAATTTAAAGCAAATAAATTATCTAATTGAACTTTTTGAGAAAGTTCAGTGACATTTACATTTTGAAAAATTAGAATTTTCTTTCAGTCATTTCTTTTGTTTAGGCTTTAAAATGTTAATTATATGTTAGAAGGTAAATTGATCATAGATAAAACAAAAAGCCTGCTACTCTCAAGAAATAAAATGATAGTGTTAGGATTCTCATCATTGAGTAAAACACAAACTATGTAAGACCGGTTGAATTTCAAACATTTTGGTGCACTACTTCTAGTGCATATGTCTACATTATTTCACAATATATATTGCAGCAATGCTTTGGAACTTTAGCCTCGTGAGACCATCCTGATCTCGCGAGCTTTCAAGGTTTCACTCGCAGATCAGTCTGGAAACTCTCCGTTAAAGAAAATTTAGAGCCATTCACCAAACGAACGTCCAATTAGCGTTGGCTTTGAGGCAGGTTGAGGTGTTACACAACGAGAAGCGCGACAGTTCAGTCTAAAGAACATGGCGTCTTCAGCCGATGAAACTAGCATTAGCGTGGCTATCGAGCAAGTTTTATTGGAATTACAGAGTATTTCTTCACTGAAAGAAGAGCAAAACACTGCTCTGGAGGCTTTTCTCAGAGGAAAATATGTTTTTGCTTTTCTCCTGACTGGTTTCGGCAAGAGTAGCCCGGCTTGTGGTTGTGTTTTCGTTGTCGCTCTGTTAGTACGTCATATGCTTCGTTGATCTGATTGGTTTATTTGGCCCATCTAACACCAACATAGGCCAATCAGCTAACCAGTATTTTCGCCCCTTCCCAAAATTACTTCAACGGAAGGTTTCCAGATGGATATGCGGAGCAAATCCATCTGGCGGAGTCAGGTTATTGGAACTTGGCATCAGTAAATGTCGAAAAATCTCCTCTTTTGTTATGATCATGCTATTTACTATTAGACCTTAACAGCACTGCTTAATTGTTATATAAACAAAGGACTTATTAGACTAATTTTTTTTTATAATGGTAACACATAAAATATTATTTACCTTTTGCTGGATGTTTTTTAACTGGTCTGCTGTAATATTCTAAGTGTTGTAATTTATTGAACCTTAAGTGGAAAATTTTCATAAATCACCAAAAAACTGCATTAAAACCTCAGTGTAAGTAATAAATATATATCATTTTTCAAAAGAACTAATTTACACAGATATAAATTTACTTTTTAATAACATCCTAGTTTATTGAATATGATTCTGCATGCATAATTCTGTTATTACATAAAAAATATATTCCTTTATTGAGATTTGAGAACTCCCTTCACTGTAAATATATGTTTTGCTTTACAGAAAGGAGTGACTTCCAAATGCTCAACATGTAATCCAGGTGAAATGAAGATTACAATGAATAGTGCCTTACCAGTTTGCTGCTATGAATGCAAAAAGTGTCCCAAAAATGAGTATTCTAACACCACAGGTAAGTCTGGAGTAAAATATATTTAAGCAGTTACCTCAAAATTACTTAAAAACATATTTTTTTAGCTTACAAACATAAAATGACTGTTTACCATTGCTCTTTGTTTTCAGATGCTAACCAGTGCTATAAGTGTGATGAAAACAGTGAATATTCCGGTGAGGGCAGTAGTAACTGTTCAAGAAGAGAGGTTTTGTTTCTCAAATGGAAAGATCCTTATCACATTGCAGTGCTAACAGCCACTGCTCTAGGAGCTGTGCTAACCATTATAGCTGCCATTATCTTCATAGCCTACTGGAATACACCAGTCGTACGCTCATCTGGTGGCCCCGTATCCATCATTCTCCTTTTCTCTCTTTTGTTCACATTTGGAAGTGTAACGTTATTTGGTGCCAAACCTACAAAGTGGAAATGCGAAGCCCGACAGGTTTGGTTTGGCTTGAGTTTCACTTTGTCTGTCTCCTGCATCTTGGTCAAGTCATTTAAAATAATCTTGGCCTTTGAATTTGACCCTGTGACCAAAGATGTTCTGAAAAAACTCTACAAGCCTTACCTGATTATTGCATTCTGCATGGGTGGACAAGTGCTGATCTGTGCGATCTGGCTTGCAAAAAAGCTCCAACTATATTTTCAAAACCATTTGAGAAATATCAAAAACACTACATCCTTGTACAGTGCGAAGAAAACTTATATGGAGCATTTGGGGCCATGCTAGCCTATATTGGCATTTTAGCAATCAGCTGCTTTGCTCTTGCCTTTAAAGGCAGAAACTTGCCCGATTGTTACAATGATGCAAAATTCATCACCTTTTCCATGCTTATTTACTTCATCGCCTGGATCATCTTTGGCCCAGTTTATGCGAACGTTATGGACGAGTATCATCCAGCGATTGAAATGGTTGTGATTGTTATTTCTGCTTTGGGCATCTTGTTTTGTCAGTTTTTGGTTAAATGTTACATCATCCTCTTTAAACGAGATAAAAACACAGAGGATGCATTTTTAAGGCAAATAAGGAAGTTTTCCGAGAGCAAAGGTGAGGACATAGAGGGAAACCATCATGATGGAATCCAAAATCCTGGTTTCTCTAGGGAGTCGCTGTCAAGCTCAGAATCATTTCAACCAATAAGTGATCAGTCGCTGTCCCCAAACACCTTTATCGATCCTTTCTCTCCAGCTCCAATCTCAGAAACTCAGCCTGCTCTGCCAACCAATGGACTCAACTATAGGAAGAGGCCATTAATAAGATCTTTAAGCTTGCCATCTTAGGCACAAATTATTATTGAAAAGACCCAAAGAAAAGAAGAAAAGCTGTTAAACATTTTCACTTACAGTTTTTTCTAGATATATCATCAGATAAATAAGTCATTATATTTAGTAAGTCAGTTACGAGCAGCACATTTTTTCTACAGTGTTCAATTGTTTGATGAGTTTTTTTTAAAGTGTGGAACGGTATTCGAAGTTGAAAAAAATCCACACACGTTGAATTTAGTTAACTAAAAATCATTTCACAATAGAAAACAGTTGCAGTTAACAGGGGTTTAAAGTATTAAAGGTTATGTCAATAATATCACAGTCAAAACAAGTTTCTTCTATATAGAAGCTTTTAATGAGGTGCTACATCTGCTGAAGGAGCCAGACTTAAAGTATGTAATGTAGGAAGGATTTATTGAAATATTTAAAGGGTTTTTGTTTGTTTGTTTGTCTTTATATAGCTGTTTTTTTTTTTTTTTTTTTTTTTTTATCATAATATATTAAATGCATGCAGTTTCATGAGGTAATAACTTTTTTAATAGGACTTCGGGTCTTCTCGCTAACATCTACTGGTGTACCTTGAGCAAGAACCAGACACAGAGAGCAGCATTTACTTGTTGTGTTATACTGACCTGGAATAAATTCCCACGAAACGGGAAAACAGCTACAATCCTCAGTTTCTTTAAACTGGAGTTAAAAATATCTTCATATAGATTGGCCTTTGCTTTATCTAATTACTAATGAAGTTTCGAGTCCAACTTTGGTTCAATATAAAAAAATAATTTTAACTGTTTTTACTTTCTTTCAATATTTTAATACTGATTTAATTATAATTTTCCTACTTTAATAATTCACTTTTTTTCTCTTTAATTATGTGTGTTGCCTCTATGCCACTGCAATGTACTTTTTTTTTTCCTTCCCTCATGTACAGCACTGAGGATAGTTCTTAATAAGAATACAACCTGAAGGATCTTCATTTGGATAAACCCAGTTTGATATAAATGTGAACGATAAGGATAAATGATCAAATGGAATTGTAAAATAATTTATGATTTTCTTTTTCTTTATCTACATTAGTTTTTGGCCTGTTAATAAACAAATAGTGAATCTTTGTTTCTTTCTCTTTCTCCCCATATTGTACCTTTCTGGTAGTCTTGACCTCTTTGTGTATAAAGCATACCCCTATGGCAGAGTGTTTCATACCATCCATGAATTAATTTGAATAAGGGTGTTTTGTTTTTTTTACACACTTTTTTAAAGAATCAGAAACTAAAGATGTAAAGTGATTTACTGTGGCTTTATGCATTTAATAAAATGTATCCAGCAGTATCAACGAGTCTCACAATATTTTAGGTTATTTGAATAAGATCTTCTTTTAAAAGTCAAAAAATAAATAAACGAAAAGATTCAACAGATTTCAATAATGTCAATAATCCTTAATTAATTATTGAGAACAATGCAAATAATTGTTGACATCCCAATTTTCATAAAAAAAAATTCCCATCAAATTCAACTATTCTTTTACTCTCAAATATAGCTTTTTACATTATTCTACCTTTTAAAGGACCTCCTCAGGTGCCAGTGAGTTATTGGTGGTGGTAGGGAATACTACCTGAGGGCACCAGGAAATGGGGCTGTGTTTTTACCATTAGCGCTTGGAAACTAAAGCACAGAGCTGCCAGAAAGTAACCTTGCCAACAACTTGGTGGAAACAGAGACCGTTTGCGACAAGGAAAGGACCCTTTTCATAAAGGACTCACAGATGGTGTGGCATTTTCTGGTGGATTCGTCTTCCCAAAAGCATTCCAGCATTCTAAGAGTCCTAGGGATTCCACTTGGTTTCTGGCAACAAAAGCAGATGGCAAATTGTGGCCTAAGGCGATTTTTACCGTCTTAATAAAATAATGGAGAATTATTAATATCCAATCCCCTATATCCAGAATTTTTTACACATCTGCCCCGTATGTCCATTTTTTCTAAAGGGAATTTGGATGTCCCCAAAGCTGCTGCCATTACTCTTTTCGGCCTTTTCAGATTTTCGCTTTAAGACATCCTTTGTCAGCAGCTGAATAACACCTGTCTTACATAAGTTTTTTCATCATCTAGAAGCATGTGGCCTGATTATAATTGCTGCAAAATTTCTGTTTGTTACTAATTTTTTAAGCTTTAAAGTCAACAACAAATTGTGTTCCCTCCTCTGTGTTTCTAGGGCAGCTGCTTGCCTTTTTCAACCATTCGAGCAGAGAAATGTGTTAAAAAATACAGTTTTTATTACATGGATTTGTCAGTTCTATACTTGGCAACTCTTTTTTTTCTTGCTAATCACAATCCCTTAAAATTTACCTCTTTTAAAAAATTTCTGATCCCTGGTAAACACATCAGCAACAAAACCTTGCATATGTTTCTTAGTTCACCACCAACATTCAGCTCAAGCCTGTCAATTGTCCTAGTCTGTACAGTTTACCTTGTTACTGATTTTTCTGTTATGGCAGTAGTGATTCGGATAATGTAGCACTTCATTCTGCACCCACAGGTCTCAAATTGGAGAAGAGGCAGGTGGAGGAAAGGGTCCTCTACTGCTCCAATGTTTCCACCAGTCACCCACTACATGTAGTTTCTGTTTTGTGGCAACAGCACGTTTTCAACTTCATCCATTCCCTTGTACATCGGCATGTCTGGCCCTCTGTAAGTTCGGTCAGTTCTATTGTAAGTTTATTTGGCCTGATCTGCAGAGGTGGGAGATGGTGAGCCATCAAGTCATCTCTATGTATTTGTTCTGCCCAGCCACTGAAGCAGGTGAGTCAAATCTCCACAATTTAATTCATCGTGTTGATTAGACTCAAATGGTTCAGTGGCTGGGCTGAACAAATTCATGACAGAGATGACTTAGTGAGTCCACCTCTCCCAACTCTGCTCAACTGCAAAACAAGCATGGGGATGGGTTGTAGTGTGTGTCCCATGTGAACATGCAAAGGCTCACTGGTACAACAAGGCACCTCTTGAACCATTCCCTGACGGCGTTTTAATCCCGTTTAGTGGACCTGGTGGGTCCCCTGCCTCTTTTACAACATTTCACACATCTCTTGACCACGATCGACAACAATCACTGGCCAGAGGCAGTTCCCCTCTTATCCATAAAATGAGCAGTTGTGGTCTGAGTATTCTTATCAACATAGGTTTGGTGTTTTGGCCCCTACTTCAGATATGACCTCTAACAGAGGTCCACTGTTTTTTTCTGAGCCTTTGTTCACCATGGCGGAAGGCCTGGGGTGAAAAATTCATCACACCACATCATACTATTCACAAACTAATGGGTCATGGAATGGTTTAACACAGGCATCCACAAACTCGGTCCTCAAGGCCCCCTGTCCTGCAGGTTTTAGAGGTTTCTCTGCTTCAGCACAGCTGGTTATAATGATTGCAGTAGACCAAAAGCCTGTTAATCAGCTTTCAATTAAAATCAGCTGTGCTGGAGCAAGGAAACCTCTAAAACCTGCAGGACAGGGGGCCTTGAGGACCGAGTTTGGGAATGCCTGGTTTAACAGATCGTTAAAAGCCCCACCCTTTGCCTCTTTGACCACTGACAACTGGGTTGACTGCCATCCATGTGTAGGGATGGGAATCGAAAACCGGTTCCTGTTCAGAACCGGTTCCGTATTTTCCAATTCCAGTGCTGCAGTTCCAGAGGACATGCTGGAAGCTGATCCTGGTCAGGGATCCAGAACAGACAGGGACAGGATCCAGATCAGGCAGGAACAAAAACAGTTGGCAGGATCCAGACTTCCAGGCATCCACTGTCTCCCAGGAGGGTTCAGAGTCTGACAGGGTCCGAAAGCATGACCAGGTGGCCACGCACAGGAGCAGACAGGATCAGGTGCAGCTGAGCAGGCTGAGTGGAAGAGGGTAGCCGAGACAGGACGTGGAACCAGAACTTGATGTAGGACCTTTAAACTGGTCTCCTCCCTGGAGCCAGGCTTACTTGGATAAAAACTGAACCTCCCCACATATTGAGCCAAAAATCCAGAGGACTCTGCGGGGGAGGAACAGTGGACGATCAGGAGACGAGACAAACACAAAAACCCTCTTTCCACTGGCCGCCAGGATCCAGGACATGAACCATGAAATCAAAAATTGAACGGACAGACTAACAGAAAGACAAGCAATGATCTGGCACTGAATGCTCAGACTGAACTGAATATAACCAAGAGGAAACAGGTGAGAGGAATAAATTATAATTGAGGCAGGGAGGGAAAAAGGACAGGTGAAGGGAATGACTAATTAAAGGAGAGCAAACAGGCCAGATCATGACACCATGAGTCCTTATTGAGTTGCAATTACCTGGGATCATGCAGAATCTTTGTGCATCCCCAGCATAAGTGGTTTTCGCTCAGCCTGTGGGTCCCGCATGGTTTTTGGTCTAATGCTCCCACATCACCTTTTCTCCCATCTGTACATCCTTTCCTAAGGGATTTTTGTTGTATTCCCGGTCCTGTACCCCTGTTTGCTACAGTCATTTGTCCCAATGAGTTTGGAAGCTGCTAAATTTGTCTTAGTCAGATATGATGCACATACTGTAAGTAACCTCTTCGCTTGTTATATGGTGGTTCATTTAGGGTGCTTGAGACTGGCCTTAAGAACTTTGCTTTAGATTCTGGGGGCTGTAAGGAAACAGTATAGGTAGGCTTGAACCAACCAATGATTTGGTTGACAATCATGTGTTAATGGCCCAGACTCATCACCATGGACAACCACCCTGTGTGGGATTGAATGGACTGTTGTACAACCTCTAGTAACCTTCATCAGCTGCCAGATAGTGAGCCTGCTTCAGTGTTTCCCCATCTTCCTGGAGCTTTCAAAGCTGGCTTAGAGGTGTCCAGATTCACATGTTTTGGCTGGTTGGTCAAGCCCAGGGTTCGGAAGTAGCTGAAGACCCTTCTGGGTGTTTGGGTAGGGTCATGTGTGGCATACTAATTGGGGCTCCACTGACGCTCAGAGTTTAGCAGTTAAATCTATTGAGAGATGATTTTTTTTCTGTGTGTGTGTGTCATCTGTTCTTGTAATGGATTTAAAAAAGAGATTGCACCTGTATCCTGCAAAACTTAATCTCTGATCTTCCACATCTTCCTTTTGAATTAACACAAACTTCTCTCACACACAGTTTGATGCAGCTCCATTCCTCAAATTTATAATAGACTTATGAAAAACAAGAATTTATAACAGCCGCCAAGAGAGAGACATAAGGCTTCCATAGAATTTAAAATCCCTTGTCTCATATATAAAGTCTTAAATGGCCAAACTCCATCCTATGTTAGAGATATGATTTTTCCTTATGTTCCTAACAGAGCAGTTCACTCTGAATCTTCCGGTTTACTAGTGTTTTTAGAATTTCTAGAAGAATAGGAGGCAGATCATTTAGTTATCAGGCACCTCTCCTGTGGAACCAACTACAAGTTTTAGTCCGTGAGGCAGAAACCCTGTCTACTTATAAGGTTAGGCTTAAAACTTTCCTTTTTTATAAAGCTTATAGTTAGGGTGGCTCAGGTTATCCTGAGCTATCTCTATAGTTATGCTGCTATAAGTCTGTGGCTTAGACTGCCACAGGACATAGGGACCCCTTTTCATCATTTTGCTTCATTCCATCTCTATTCTCCCATTCTGCAGAATTTGTTCTTTCTGTCTCTAACGTTATGCCCTTTCTGATTTTCCACTAGTAGCTTAATCTTGACTGCTCCTGTTTGGCTGTGACACCATCCTGGAGAGAAACATCAGCTGTTCTGCTGCCATCAACACCTTTGTTTGTAGATATTGGAGCTTGGCCTGCTTTTCAGTGTAGTCCTGTTTCTCTGACTGTGACTAACTGTAAGTTAGCCATCCTCTGAAATGGGAGCTGGTTCAGAACTCTTCTGCCTGGCTGTGTGTTTACTGGACAGGGAGCTGTGGAGATGGTTGACAGTTACCTTGTATCTCTGCTTCTTTCTGTATCTCGGCTTCTGTCTCCCTGAACCCCATTTGGTCTCTGCAGATGGCCGCTCAGACTGAGCCTGGTTCTGCTGGAGGTTTCTTCCTGTTTAAAGTAGGGAGTTTTTCCTCTTCACTGTTGCTACAAGCATGCTTAGTGTGAGGGATTGCCTTCGAGTCTATGAGTTGATGCAATCAACTGATTTTCCTTAGATAGAAAACTTTGAATCAATTTAACTGTATAATGTGTTTGAATTGTTTTTATAAAGTGCCTTGAGATGACATGTGTTGTGAATTGGCTCTATATAGATACATTGAATTATATATATATTTTTTGGGGTGAATTATAGTTTTAAGTGAAGTCAACATCTATCCATTTTCTGTCAGGCTTTATCCCAGCTTGGGTTGCGGGGGTACTGGTGCCTATCTCCAGCTGCCTACAAGCAAGAGGTGGGGTACACCCTGGACAGGTCGCCAGTCCATCGCAGGGCAACACAGAGGCAAGTAGGACAAAGAACCATTCACACTCCCACCTAAGGAGAATTTAGAGAAGCCTAAAGGTCTTCTAGCCTAACCGTCATGTTTTTGGACTGTGGAAGGAAACCGGAGTACCTGGAGAGAACCGTGCATGCACAGGGGGTTCTCACATACATACATATAGAAAGAGCTTGGGCCGGGAATTGAACCCAAAACCTTCTTAATGCAAGGCAGCAGTGCTACCCACTGTTACACTAAGCTAATGAAGAAATTATTCTATTCAATAATGAAAATGTTATTGTTAAAGCTGTTACATTTTATATTTGTCTCATAGGTTAAAACATGTTTTCTTTAACATTTTTAAAGGGAAACTGACATTTCTTTTTTTCCTAAAGTTTTTTATTATAAAGTTACCCTTTAAAGATTCTCTCAGTGCAGCTCTAACTAACATTTTATAGACAAACTTCCCACAGATTTATTTTAGGCTGAAGTGATTTAATTGATCATTCTCTGCCATCACTGGCTCATCAAAAGCAGCTTAAAGTGGAAAGCCTGTTTGCTTTTCTTTGTGCTGCCCCCATGTGGTCAAAGCAAATAAGAGCTCTTGAATATAGTTTGTAGTTAACACATAACTGGAACTCCAAAATTACTGCACCCTCTGCAGTTGAGTCTTAAGAGGAAGATAAAAAAAAAAACAGCAAAACAAAGTACCATAAGTAGAAACCTTCTAAACAGTTAACAGGATGCATGTGATGGACCAGAGGGATAAACACAAGAGAATGTAAATTAGGCTGATGATCTCCAGCAACCTCAAAAGAATGACAGCAGCAAGGTTGCTTGGGGTGGAAATCTACAGACAAAGAAAGGAGTTTGTTGTAGAATGAAAACAGCATGCTCAGCAATATGGATCTATAGCCGTGGGATAGAGAAGACAGAGAACTCCTCATCAGCACCTCGACTGCTGCCAATATTGCTGACTCATCATTGCCCCGACGCACAATTTCTGGATGAAAAAAAAGAAGACTGTCCCTATCACCTTTTTTACCACACATCAGGCTTGTCATCATCACTAAGCCATCAAGTGTGCATTTCAATATGAAAGAGAGAGAAAAAATGTAGCCTCACTTTGTGCACTGAATAACTTCAGATGTTAGTAGAGATCATCTCTTTAAATATTCTTTCCAAAGCCTTATGGGAGAAGCCAGGAGCTGCTGGGCATCTGTGCTGCTGCCAACATCCCACTTGCTTCTGGCAAAAAGACCAAAGTATTATATGCAAAACTCTCTTTCACTTTTCTCCTTCCTTGTTTCCTCTTGGATTTTAATTAAACTAAAGAAGAGGGCGGCAAAAACCTGCAACTAATTACACAGTCAGTGCCTCCCTCTCTTCCTCTCTTGTCTCTGTTTGACTCTTCCTCCCTTTTCTTTCCTCTCCCTTCTTTCCTCTGTGCTGGAGCTCCTCCAACCGCCTGTGGAATCACTTACCATCCACCTCCATGGGGAAAAGGAAGTATTGTTGGTGTATGTGCAGGAGAAATGCAATAAGTCTATCTATGCATGCACATATGAATATGAGAGTTGTTTACATGTACAAAGTGCAAAACACTCCCTTCATAACACGCACAGTTGTAACATCAGATACCCCGATGTACCCCTGCATTTTAGCCAGCCTGTCGACTGCAGATATGTGTGAGGGAGGGAGTGGAGTGAGTGATCAGCTCCATAGTTAGAGACAACACTAATCATATTTCACGCGACAAAAAAACACAATCATAACATTAGTAACTTTCTCCCTAGCTGTTCCAGGAAGCCTCCCTTTTATAGTCCATTTCTCTTCAAGTGCTCCTGATCTACTAATTCCCTTCTTTTTATATTCTTTTGCCAGTTGCACAAAGCTCACAGATTCCTGTCATCTTATTTGTTGTGCTAACTGGACTGAGGAGTTTTCTTATTGATTGAACACAGATTAATTGCAAAATTATTTTAAAAATCCTTTAATTCTTTTACATTTTATCCCAGTACAGATATGATTTTGTGAAATCATCCTGCACCCAGATGCACCATGCAGCGTTATCGCAGATCCTTACTCCCAGCAGCTGTAAGATTTTAGAACCATCACTGTTTCCAACAACCTAAAAAAGTTGTTACATTCATGCTGATTATTGCACAGTTTCTTACTTAAGTCAGTTAAATAACATGCTGCTGTCATGTTTTCACATATCTGGCATTGCTGCTATTATGTAAAAATGTCCACAGCTGTATATTGATTATTTATTCACCAGATGCACATTCTTTATGGTGTTAAACACTGTACAGTACAGAATTTTATTTGTTTATATGTTGAACTGTCACTTATTCTGTTTTATGACCATGTCTTTTGTGACTGTAAATGTATTTTTATTTGTATTGTAATTTTGTGTAGCACTTTAAAAGGAGCTATATAAATAAACATTACTTACTTAGTTATTCTGTTTTTTTAAAACACTTTTTAAAGTCCACATTTGTGTGACCACTTTTGCTATAATCTTTTGCTGCTGTAACACCATTTCCCCATTGTGGCACAATAAATTGATTTTCTTTTGTAATCTATTCTAAAAAAGAAACTTTAAGTGAAATACCAACACAAACTAAGGCAGAACTATGAAGTGGAATCAAAATTATAGATGGTTTCCATATGTTTGTTTCATGAAATAAAAATGTTATGTGTGTGTGTTTTTGCCTTATTTATCCTCCATTGAAGGTATCAGAAATCACCTGTTCTGTGAGAGATCAACTGGATAAGTGACATAGCAAACTCCAAGGAACACACTGGACGTACAGAAGCTAAAGCTGCATTTAAACATTATCCCAAGCTCTGAGCTTCCCACACATCACTATCTAATCAGGGAACAATTATGGCCCAGCTGCAAACAAACCAAAACATTGTTAGCAACCAAAACTATCAAGCTAAACAAGAAAAGCATTGATCAGAAGAGCTGCCACAAGATCCATGGCCATGGGCTGTATAGCTCAGATATCAACAAGAGATATCAGATATTTCATTTAAGAATGGCATAAGCCATAACAGGGATAAAACTAACATGTAAATGAAGGAACTCTGCCAAGATGAGGATAATTTAGAAATTTGGTCAGCATGCAAAGTGATATAACACAAAACAATCGCTGTAAATCATCTAAGCAAAGTCACAATGGTGTCACAAGGTAGTGGTAGTATCATGCTTCTTGAAAGCTTTTCTTCAGCATGATAGTAACATTAGGGAGCTAAATGCAAGATAAATCTAGAAGAAAACATGCAAGAAGCTGCATAGATCAGAAAATAAGATATGTACTCTACATATGAACATAGAGAAAAAACAAAATGTTGAGTAATATGTTAAAAAGGCCCAGATCAGAGTCTAATTTAGGCCCTAGGTTAGGGCAACATCAATTTAAGATGGGTTTTTGTTTCTTTATGATTTTTTTAACATCAACACTTTTTAAACTACCACGACAGTCCACACAATCCTTGCAGAAAAGTAAAACAGTTTTAATTTCGACCCAAATGCTTAAATTGTACGCTCTACATCTTTTTTATGGCTCCTATTGTTTCACCTTTCATAGTAAAAACACTATTCAGGGTAAAAGAGGATTTTATAACTACTGTCCTAAATCCAGGGCTCATACAGGAACAGATACAACAGGATTAAAAGTTCAGATTTTGCTGATCTTTTCTGTTTAAGAAAAACCCAAAAGAACAACAACAACTAACAACACATAAATTGACATTGTTACCTGGACTCAGCCTGAGAACCTGAACCAAGTCTTATAGTCTCCTGTACACAAATACACTCCATCTATGGTGGAAAATGGTTACCCACAACCTGAAGAAAAACAGGAAAATAGCTGCAAGCAGAGTCGGATGAAATAAAGATTTTTAAAACAACAGCCTAATGATGATAGGAATAAGAAGGCAAGAGGGAGATGCAGTGCAGGCAGCTACAAATAAAGTATCAGCACTGCAAGCGTGGGTGGGACTCTGAAGCCCCCTCTACTGCAATCAAGCCTCTGTCACCATCTGCACGCCATTTTAAAACCATCAGTTTTGGCTATCCCCGTAAACACGGGCATGACCCCAGACATGCTCCCCTTGCTAAATGAGCTTGTTCTGACATCTGCACACCCTGAAATGGCTGAGTGGGGGGAAACAGAGCCAAAATGGCTGATTTCATGCATTTCTGCTTGTGAACAAAAGATGACAAGTTTTCATGTTGGCAAAACTATATTTCTAGAAGTAGTTTTCTCGATGCAAAAACACTGAATGGTGCTTTGCTTTCACATTTGATCCAATGTAAGAAGATTAGATGGCATTTTTTTATTAAAACATTCTAAATGGAGGACAGTAAAGAATTTATTTGCATTGAGACAATAAAAATTACGCTTCTTTTGCACCTTAAGTTTAGTAGCATGTAGCATTAGCCCAGTTGTGGGTAGATCAATCACATTTATCTTTTAATTAGTATCAGCTCTACTAAAAAAAATATTGGTTTAATTTTCTCTGAAATTGTGTTTTGCATTTTGTTTATTTAAGAGACACTTCAGACATTAATTGTCGAATTTTCTCTTTTTTGTGTTTAGAATCTTAAAATCATGCCATTAAAGTGTCCTAAATTAACTTTGTCAAACTGATGAACAAAGGGAAAAACCACAAATAATAATTAAAGATTAGAAATTTCATGTTAAGCATTAGTATCAATATGGGTGTTATTTACCCTGGATTTACCCGGTACCAGATCAATACCAAAATAAGAAATATCAGACACCTATGGTTCAGACAGGCACGTATTTTCTATGCCCACTAGTCTGAGCAGGTTTTCAGAGGAGATGGTGCCTCAAACAGTCCTTAGGCTTGGCGCATGGTGCATGCATACACACACTCACAGCCGAGGGGAATAAGCAGGAATACAAGGAGAGAAGCTAATAATGAGACATGGGCTTCATCCGCATTCACCAAATTGGTAAGAAGCCAAAGAATAAAACAGAGGTGCATCAGTGGTTGGATAATAAGTGCTGTACGAATAGTGGTGGTAGTAAGGATGTAGGAAGAGGAAGCAGGATGTCTCCAATAGATTGCTCATTTAACGTAGGGCCCTCTGGATGTTCTTAGTTGACACTTAGGACAGATTCTCACAATTCCTGGTGTGACAGAATAGATAAGCACCTACCACTTCACAGGATTTAACAAAGATACATTACTGCTTCACACTACTCTGTGTGACAGATGTTAATGTCCTTTATATATTTGGGGTTTTTAATGGAAACTTTCAGCTGTTTGCTACACTTTATTTTTTATTTTATTTTATTTTTTCAGAATGCAGTTGTTTTAATGCAATAGGCATAATTCCTGTGCGTTTCAGATAAGGCTAGAGGCTGTCCAGGTGGACACAGCAGTCTGGAGTTCCTCTCTCATGATAGTGTTTTTATAGTTGACCGTGAGAAAGTTGAAGGAAAAGGTGCAAGGAACAGAAGGTAGGAGCAACAATTTGCAGTATTCAGATCTAAAGACGATTGCTGCAACGCATTACTGCTGCCCCCACCTGACATGATGAGCTTCAAATGATGTTCTGCCTTTGGAGGTTCTCCCCCTATTTTCCTAATTTCTATACTATTGGTAAAGCTTCAAACTTTCAGCAATCTGAAATAGCTTTTTGTAGGAAGTTCTTAGTGTGCATTTCCATGATGTTTAAAACATTTCACACATAATCCTGGAAGCAAAGGGGTTGTAAGTTAGCAATTTCTAGAAACATGTAGTCATAGCATTAGTTTTCAGGAGACCATAATGGAGGAATTTGTCTCTCTTTAATAAGTAAGTAATAAAAAGAAAAAAGCAGATTCATAAATAACTGGAGTAAATAGGAACAGTGAAATGACAATAAAGACTTTCTCCAAAGACTGAGGAAAACATAATATGTAAGTGTGTTTTGGTGTCAGTAAACCTGGTGAGGCCATTATGCTGTAAAGTTGTTGTTTTTTTTAGCTGGAAAGGGACTTTTTGTAAATGAGGATGGAATTATGAACAGATCAACGTGCTACACCTATTGGTCACTTTGATCCCAAAACTTTAAGTTTCTGCTTTACGAGGACTTAAAGTTTTCACCATTAATGGAAATCTGGGCTTACATTCAAATCAAACAAATTTAAACCACACTGATTCTACTGGGTTTTTTTTTTCTTAAATCCCTGAAGGATTTATTCTCATTTGTATTTCTATGGAATATATGTCAAATTAAAGATATAGATAGTTTAAAAGATTTTTATTATGTCTGACTATAAATCACATAAAAACGCAATGAAAACATTGTGTGTTTTTGTGAAAGGACCTGCAAACTACCTTTTGATTCCTTATACTTACTATACTACAGGCCTACTCATCTATCCACATTATATTAATTGTCCCAAATAACTAATCAGGTAAATAATATAAAAATATCCCTGTAATAAGTCTAAAATGTCGAGGTGACAGCATTTACTACAGATTAACTCTAACAGATATGCTTATTAGCAATGTGTTCGGGAGATTATTCAGAATGTTCCTATGCTACAGAGAGATTGAAAAATCTGACAGCGACAAAGAGAAGGATCATGTCTGAGATGTGTGTGTGTTTTATCACGTGTGTTTGTGGACCTTAGAGAGAAATGTAGTAAAGGCTGACTGTTCTGACTCACATGGATACTTAGATGCACACAGACACACACCTACACACACACCCATGTCAGGCAAGCTGGATGATAAAAACATGGAAATGATATGGTAATGATATGGTAATCTGGCAACATTATTCTGCCCACCAGAGACTGGGGAGGGAGACGACCTGCCACAAACTGCATGGGCTCACACAGGGAAGAAATCTATGGACTGACATAGCCGAGGAGAGTTAGACCACAGGGGGGGGGAGGTTTGTGATGTCGTTGGGTCAGGTTTACTGAGACGGTTACTTTGCTTCTGGCAAAATACCCAGCAGTAAACTTTGTCACATTTAAAGCCATAGTTTTAAAAACATTCAGGGACGGCATATGTATTTTGTAAAGCAAGTATACTGGGTTTACCTTATAATATATATAAAGCTATTTATTTATTACAATTTATTGTTTTTATTATTTGGAGAAATGAAAACTACCACTCCTAAACAGAATTAACATTGCGATGTTGAAGGCATCATGGTTAGTCTAAATACAGAGTCCATCTGTAGTTAAAAGGTAAAAGCTTTTTGCAGTGGGTGGAAGATTAAATAACATTATTTACAGTGAGAGCAACACTGCCACTTACTGACAAAGTTCTTGTCCTACAATTTCTTTACAACAGGTATATTATTAAACAATATTTTATTTTATCCTATGAATTTTAAATTCTCCCTTTTTTGTAACACACTGTAAGACCATGCAGAATTTAATGACGGCAAGGGGAGTTAATTCAACCTATTAATCACTTATAGAAAAGGGTGACATTTAAAGTTTTTTTAAACTCAGGCCTCAATAGTATTAAATACAGCTTACAAAAAAAAACAAAAAACAGAAAAAAAAATACTTTTAGTGAGTGAAATAAATAGTCATGTTTGAAAAACCCAATCACAAGAAGAAAGAAAACATGGCAAATATAGATAGTGCAAAAACTGAGTGTTGAAACGTTTAATACAGGTCGATTATTGATACTGTGTGGTTTGTACTTATAATGAGAATATTCAAACCACCGGCAGACCCAAAGCAGTTAAACAAGAGATTGCTTTCTAGGTCCATTAGCCTACATTAAAAATAACACAGAAAGGAAAACTAAAAAAAAATAAAAAAATAAATAGTAACCACAAATGTTTTCTCGTATTTTAATTGATAATTTGTAACCAGAGATACATTCACATTAAAAGCAGATTTTGCTTCCTGTTACTGTATTTTTGTGTTGGTTTTTTTTGTTCCAAAAAAATGTTGCATCTATATTTTTGAAATAAGAAAGAAATCTAACCATTTAAGATAGGGAGATCTTTGAAGTCTATTTTAGGCCCATAGTAGGCCTAAGAACAGAACCTCTATTGTGTGAAAAATGACTGGGTTCAGGAACAATTATTAGCAGATCAAGTATAAATACTTTTTAATTGTATTGTTCATTATTAGTTGTTATAGATGAGCCTGTTTCTTGCTCCAATTTTATTTAATTATCATTTTACTAAAAGAATTACATTGCAATGGAAATCTTTCTATAGATGAGGAATTGGCTTGTAGCATGAAGTATTAAATTGTACCAAATTATGACATGAAATACTGTTTTTGTTTCTGTTTGCGGCAGAAAATGAAAATTTGAAAATAAATATAAAATATGAAAAAAGTACTATAAATTGTGCTTTTCTTCTAGAAAATTGCATTACAGGAATAATATGGAAATAATGTATTTTTTTTTGTTTGTTTGTTTAGAACACTTTAACTTTTTCACACAGAATGGGTTTGGCAAGTATAAAAAATGAATAGCTTAAAAAGAGTCCTTAGATTTAAATAAAATAAAAAAAGAGAATTGTTCTGACAATAGCATAATTTTTACGTTGTTTGATATAGAAATACCTATCTTTGATTTGAAGAATCAAAATGCATCCGTCCAACTTATTAACTATTAATAAATGCACATTAAATAAAAATGCAAAGAACTGACCACTTTCAGGTCCTAGATCCTTTAAGATTAGGGATTTAACCTAAACATGTCATTACATAACTTAGTATGATTTACTGTAGATGTCAAAGGAAGCAGTGGCAGTTCAATTTTCACATAAAAAAAAAACATGAAGGAAAAACAAATCACAAGCTCTCATTTGATGAGTGTTTATTTAATGCAGGAAAAAAAAATCCTCCATAGATTTCACGCGCAAAAGTGTGATAAACTGTAAAATGCAGCCAAGTGAAATTTATCCAGATGCCAGAAAATGCTATTTATTATACCTAACCTGAACTGTATTGTATTATTATTACTTAGGGATGTAATAAACTATATATTGGTCAGTTTTTAACTCAATCATTTGAAATGGTCTAATATATACTAGATGCTGAGGAAAGAGTCGGGGGGTAAAAAAAAGGAAAACTGGTCTCCGAGCTTCTTGTTCTAACCGTCTTTCTCCCTCAATTCTCTCTGGTTGTCACTGTTTTCCTAGTTGCTCTTTTTCAAAGCGACTGTGATTGACAGCTTGGCTATATCCATGCAATATCACCCAGCGCACGTTCCTATTCCCTCCTGGAGCCTTCATCCGCCGGTCAAATTAACCTTCCGTGCCAATGGGAGGGGGGCCCCGGGTGGGCCAATCAGCAGGTGATTAGGCCGGGGGTGGGAGGGGTGAGGGGTCACAGCGATGGGGCCATCGCAAGCCTGATTGGTTTCAATCAGCGGCCAGCCGCAAGGACAGCTGGGAGCTGAGCCGCTGTGAGCACTAATCAACGCATCCCACAGTGAGGCATGAACAGTCACCACACAGTCACACACATACAAACAAATAAGAAGCCGATTGATGTTTGTATACACACACCCTGAAATCACTTACCGCTCTGCATGCGCACACTCTGAAACAAGTTGCACACAAACCCACACAGCGGGACACTGGAAATAGAAATGAAAAGCACAGCTGATAAACAGAAAATCCCATAATGAAGCGAAGAGAAGTCAGTAAACGATAGATGCAGTTTGAGGAAGCAGAATCTTGCGGGCTAATCGCATTGGATTTGTTAATTTGACCAATGATGGATCTGGCTGAGATTCATGACGCTGGTGTGAACAAAACATGTCATGTGATCAGCCAAGTAATATAAAAACAACTCTGATTTTCTATGCTTAATGTTCTGCCAATTATTGCTGAAATGCCACTGAAGTAGAGTACTGACCAAACTGTAAAAAAGTTAAAATGAGAGAAAGTTTATCATGTCTGTCGACTAAAGTGTGATAATATGGATTTCAGAGAACTATAGTGGACTTAAAATATGTGCCTCACATGCAATGCCCAGTGACTGAGTGGACAAGTAGAAAATGGAGAAGGACACAAACTGTAAAAAGTGGGATCAGAAATAAGGTCTGCTTATAGAGACATTATTCAATGCCCTTCATTTTCCAAAACTGCTATAAGAGGTGCAGAAATACAGAAATCATGTTCTGGATCATTAGGTAATCATGCTCTCAGATTTTACCACAGGTCCTCAGTTACTTTCCTCTTTACATAGACAAAGTTTAGTTCACAAAAAAATCAAAAAATAAATTTTATGAGTTTGTTATTTTTATTTTTTTTTTTCAAAGGGTTAGTTTATGACACTGAAAAAAAATAGTTGTGATAAAACAGATAGTGGGTACACAGGAGGTGTGGAGATGCTACATTAGTGTAGCTTTAAGGTCCTGAATGTGGGAGGCAGAGAGGCAGTGTCAGTGTCACAGGGGTCTCTGGGCCTTGCTGATAAGTCTGGTAGCGGATGGGTAGAAACTGTTCTTGTGGTGTGAGGTTTTGGTTCTGATGGACCGCAGCCTCTTGCCAGAGGGAAGCGTCAGAAATAGTATGTGGCTGGGATGCCAGGGATCAGCCACAAATTTACCAGCACGCCTGGCATAGGTACCTGAGGAATCCAGGTGCTGAAGAATGCAGTGAAGGGCCAAGTTGACAGCATCCCCTGCAGACCTGTTGGCTCGGTAGGCAAACTGTAGGGGGTCCAGGAGGGGGTCAGTGATCTCTTTCAGGTGTGAAAGCACAAGGCACTAAAAATAATCCATAACCACAGAGATCAGGGCAAAGGGTCTAAAGTTATTAATTCCTGTGGTCCTTGGATGTTGCCCTGTCCCTTGGGAACAGTTATATTAGTGGAGGATTTGCAGCTGGTTGGCATTTGACATGTTTCTGGTGAGGTGTTGAAATGACTGTGAACACTGGAGACAGCTGATCAGCACAGTGCTTCAAGGTGGATGGAGAGACAGAATCTGGTCCAGCAGCTTTTCAGGAGTTCTGTTTATTAACATCTGTCTAGTTTATGGAAAGAATTGTCACTGAGGTGGGTGGATGGGAGGAGGGGTGGGTCTTTAATGTGGGTATTGTAAGAGGTGCCCAGACCCCTGCTGAGGTGGGGGAGGTGTCATTGGGGGTGGTTGCAGGACTGTCCCTTTGTCTGTCTTTAAAGAAAGGCTAATAGTAAACAGGCGGCAGTTATGTTTGCTGCCATTTCATTCAGGTATGGCATGTTCCTGAGGTTTTCTTGGAGGTAAGACACTAAGAAAACTTGATATAATGTGTATAACTCAGCTGGTACTGTAAGGTGACCAGATTTTTGCAATCTAATCTGGGGACCTTTCCAGCTCGTAGATGAAAATAAATACATATCATGAAAATTAAAATAGGAAACGGGGACAGTGATGCTTTTAATCAATTTAACATATGTATTCATATTTAAACAACAAAAATCAAGTCTAAAAAGACTGCCAAACAAATTATAACTTTACCTAAAATAACTAACTACCTGATGATATAAACTAAACATCAAAGATCAGTTCTAAATACATATTTAGGCAAACCCATATTGATACTTGAAGAACCACAATACCAGATTAGCACCTTACTGTCAGGAATCCAGTCTTTGTGAGTTGTTTCTGTGTTTCCTTTTTTCCTCCACCAGATGGTGCCCCGTCCTCATTGGGCCTCCCTGCACACCTGCAGCTCGTCGCTGCTGACTGCCACTACCTCGTTGCCAGAGTGTTTGCCAGTTTGGGGTACTCTAGTCATGCTTAGTTTAGCAGTCTAACCTGAGTTTTTGTTTTGCCAGTTTTGGGTACTCTAGCCAAGCTGAGTTTTGCTGAGTCAAACTGAGTTCTTGTCAACCTGAGTCTTAATCTTGTTTTTTGTCTTTGCCTCTCGGCAGGAAGTCATCCTGCATCCTTCTCTCCCTGGAAGGATCATCTGAGCTTCAAACTGAGATGAGGATTTAAACTGGAGGTTTGAATCTACTTTTTCCCCCAAGAGATCGTTTGAGCTTCACACTGAGCAAGGGATTCATCTCCACTACGACCCGTTCAAGTACCGCAGGAAATCTGAGTGGCAGTCAACTTCTCCGTTCACCTACAAACAACCACATTCTGGGTAAACCCTGTCCGCCCTCCACCGAATCAGACCAACACTGAAACAACAGCACACAGACTGGAGTCAAAGAGTCAACAACTTCTCTGGAAACGTGAGTCGGCAACCAAATCCTCCTCTTCAAGTTCACGAATCAAATTTCCTACTGAGCCTGAACTAACCACTGTGTCTTCCCCTCACCTTCCAGTTCCGGTTTGACAGTGTTCAGAGCAGCACTGTACGCTTCTCATTATTCTAAATAAACCTGTTAAACTTTACCCTGGTCTCTCTGTTTGGTCTTCTGCATCTGAAAACTCCTTGTAAGGGTCAGATCTTTAGTTACACTAAAGATCTGACCCTTACAAGGAGTTTTCAGTCATTATGTTTAATCTTATCTGAGTCTATTTCCTCAGAGCAGCTGCAGCAATGTTCTGTCTTATTTTTTTGTTGATAAGCTTGGTTTATGTTATATTTCCGGTCCTCATCTGTAGTAAAACAAAACACACCAAAGCCTGTTTTTATTAACCTGGGCATGAACCAAATATTTATCACAAAGCCCTATTCAAATGTATGAACTCACTCACCATAACACAAGTCAGCTGTGACCAGTTGTGATAAAGAACTTCTGTGTCTTCCTCGTCTGTTTTAAAGGTGCTGCGCTCTGCTCCTCATCTATACGTTAACAGCTGCCAATCAGCTAGCAGCTGTTTCTGTGTGCACTATGCTCACACGCTCTTTCTATCGTAATAATAGTCTACGCACAACATTTTCCCCTTCATTCATAAAATTGTCAAATCTGGGACATTTCTGAGGACAGCTTTAGCCGGGGACAGGTGGTCCAAAATGGGGACTGTCCCCAGAAATCGGGGATGTCTGGTCACCGTATGGTATTGTAGCTAACTTTTGTAAAAATGCACTTTATTTTCTAAACGTACCATAATTATGTGAAATTCTTTGATCACGGGTACGGAAGCTATTATCCATAGCAGTTTATTTTGACTTTCTTACCTTTTTCTCTCTGTTTTTTTAATCACCAATCCAACTTCTTTGTATTTGGTATAACTGTTCAGTTAGAAAACCGTGTTTAAGTCTAAACCATATTGTCATCAATTTAAGATTAACTTTAGATAATAATTGTTTCAGTCGCTTGGTGTAATGCACCAGTAACACCCTCAGCATGATGCATCCACCACTCTGCATAAAAGGAAGCATAGTGCCTTTTGTTCTATTTAAAAGTAACTATACTTTTCTTTTTCCTATAGCTTCTAACCTTATTCACTACTAAGTTATTTTTTAACATTTTAAGTATTTTTTCCATTAGATTGTGGCAGCAATGCCATAAATATTGATAAGAAGAGAAAGCAGTTGCTTACGGGCCCACAACCTCGTAGGGGCCCCATCACTTACACCTGGTGGGTCCCCTGCGCAGTTGTACACTAGGACGTCTCTTTGCAGATGTAATGGTGTGAAAAATTCCTCTTAAACCCACCTGATACTGAAGTGACTGACCGGACTGTATTTAGATGGCACCAACCGTGTTTATACCGCAGCACATGCCAAATTGCAACATGATGGTGAGCCGTTTAAACACAACACCAATAGCAAAGCAGACAGTGGCACTTTTAATTACTATGTTAATAACTGTGTATAGTTCATTAAAGGGTTGGTAAAAAAATTATACTCATATAATATGTTCCAAACCGCAATAAAGATCTCAAAAGAACAATGTATTTGAGTAATTTATTTTTTAACACTACTACCTGGAATTCCATTCAAGGTGCGCAGTCACTATTTTTCCGTGTGTGAAGTGTGATCATATACTACTGAGAATTGCATAATCATATCTTCTTGGCCGATTTATGGAACTGTCGTGTTGTACTTCATATGGGGCCCACCCAGATAATATTTCTTACGTGCCTATTGTTGTGTCGTTATGCCATTGGGTGGCAGATTGGAAAAACTGGTACACTAACTTTGTTGAATTATGGCAGATCATATGCAGAGCCAGCAAAGTCAATTGTTTTCACACATACTCTACCTTTTCAGTACTGGAGAAGGTGCGTTTCCCAACCTTTCTTTTTTTTTCTGTGAAAGTTTGTTTCTACAGTACAGATCATCGTGCATCACAGGTCAAATTGAGCAATATGCAGGAGACAAATGTCAACTCAGCCCACCCTGTATAGCACTTCTAGTTGTTAGGGTTATCACCAAATAAAGCAACACCTCCAAGTATTGTAGTCAGGACCATACCAGCTGAGACCTTTAGATGCCATGACCAAGACCATATAAGGTCTTGGCCTTGTCTTGATAATCCTTGGTCTTGGTTTATGTGGTCTTTACTAGGAAACTAACACTTCTAAATATGCACTAAAGACAATAGAGGAGGAATATGGACGTGACACCAACAAGTTAGTAAACAACTGGTGTATTCTAGAAGTCTATAAAGAGGATGTCAAAACAAGAGTAAGAGTTATCTCTTTGAGTGGCAAACTTTACAACAGCAACATAGTGTGAGGTGGACACTTTGCAGGCCAGGATACCTTTAGGTTTTCTCCCTCAAAAGGTAGACTGCCTTCCTCCGTACTCACCGGTTTCAGTGCCGGTTTGTTAACTTTACAAGTTAGTGATCTCAGACATTTTTGTTTTATAACTTCCTCTTCCTCCTTAGACAAATTGCCATATAATTTGTTTCATTAAGAACTAAAATTAAAGACTTTGCTAATATTTTATTTTCTCTTACGCCTAGATTTGTTTCTGACTCCCATGTGTTATATCGAATGCAAAATCCTTGAATCTTTAGACTCCTATTTTGTTGGCTTGATCTTCATGTTTGTTAATTTTTTTTATATGTACTGATTTTTACTATCGCAAGTCTGAACACAAAAGAAAAGAAAATGTTTGATATGTGATCATATCTGCCATACCTACACATAGCAAAAAAAAATGATCAATAGTTTAATTTAAACTATGTGTATCATTGATTCAATTGTTTTTTGTTTTTTTTTTAAGTAAAAAACTTTAACAAATGCAGCATCTGGTTTTAATCTTTACCATACCTAACAAATGTCCTGCAGGTTAAGTTGCTACAGATATATGAAATAGTGACTGAATAGTGATCCGAAGTTGTATTTAATTATAAAAACATATGAATGCAGCTTATCACATTTAAACTTCCTAAGGATATAATTATTATGTTTTTTACTTCACCAATAATGCAGTGTCTGTATAAACTACAGAAGGTGATATAGTTTTATCCAAAAATCATGTGAAAGAAAGTGGTCTACTTTTCTAAGAGCATCATCATTAAGTGGGATTATGAAGCTTTTTCAAAATAAAACAAATCTATTTATGTTTCGTAACTAATATGTGCAATATTAACCTTTTAAAATTGGTCAAAATGTTAACCATTTGTTGTTGTACATTTAAAGTGGAAAATAAACTGTGCTCAGAGTTTATCTCATGAAATTTAAAGTGTTGTTCAAATATAATTAACATGAATTAATTCAAATGAAACTTGAGATAAATTGCAACTGATCCTTTTAAGAAATACTATTTTTTGTCCAAACCTGTCAAACCTCAAACTGTTACATAACCCTGAAAGGTTTCAGGTAAATATTACTGTTTGAATCAAAAAGTGTGGCAATAGATATATTTCAGCAAACATGGGAATCTATTCAAATAAAGTTTGAATTGTTGAATAAAAATCAACAAACAAATAAAGTTATAGCAAAGTCTCCAGTTTGAGTCTATAATTAGACCATTGATACGGTAACTTGTCTAATGAGGAAGAGGAAGTTAGGAAAAATGTCTGAGAGCACTAGAGTGGAGAGTTAACAAACTGGAACTTCAACCAGGGATTTTAAAAAGGAAGCCGTGGTGTAAATTTTACTGGAAAACACAGAGGGTAAAAAGGAGGGTAAAACCAATAAGATTAGTAAATGAGCATGCATATGTTAGATTCCAGTGGATTGGAGAGTTGAAACTTAAATTTCAAGTTCAGGAAGCTTGATGGCTTTAGTCACACCTGAGAGAAACGTAAAGATTTTAGAGCTCTCTATTTTGGAGATTCTTACTGTTTTACTATCTTACTCCTAGATTTATATTGAATCCTCATGTTTGATTTATAGTACCTAATGCCACACTCCTTGAATCTTTTGATTCAAAGAGTAATACCCCCTAAAACCTCTCCTGTTGTCATCATTGTGGCATACAAAAGCTGCTGCCCCCAAAAAGTTAAAACTGCAGACTAAAATAATATATATATTTATATATATATTTATATTTAATATATATATTTATATCTGCTGCTGTCAGACCAGAGAGAAACATAAAGCTGAGATTTTAGACCTCCCTAATCGCAAAAGCTTTTTAATGCACTTGGATTACATTATATATATATATATATATATATATATATATATATATATATATATATATATATATATATATATATATATATATATATATATATATATATATATATATATATATATATATATATATATCAAAAAATATCAAAAAATCCTACCAGTGGCTGGAAAAGGCTGGACTGAAGGACAGCACAGAGGCACTAATCATGGCAGCACAAGAACAGGCACTCAGTACAAGATCAATAGAGGCCAGGGTCTACCACACCAGGCAGGACCCCCGGTGAAGACTGTGCAAAGATGCCCCTGAAACAATACAGCACATAACAGCGGGGTGTAAAATGCAGGCAGGAAGTGCATACATGGAACGCCACAACCAGGTAGCTGTCATAGTGTACAGGAACATCTGCCATGAGTATGGGCTGGAAGTCCCAAGGTCAAAATGGAAGACACCTCCTAAGGTAGTTGAGAATGACCGAGCTAAGATCCTATGGGACTTCAAGATCCAGACTGACAAACAGGTGATGGCTAACCAACCAGACATCGTGTTGATCGACAAACAGCAGAAGAAGGCAGTAATGATAGATGTGGCAATCCCAAGCGACAGCAACATCAAGAAGAAAGAACACGAGAAGCTTGAGAAATACCAAGGACTGAAGGAGGAGCTAGAAAAGATGTGGAAAGTAAGAGCAGCAGTGGTGCCAGTGGTAATTGGAGCACTGGGGGCTGTGACCCCCAAACTGGGAGAGTGGCTACAGCAGATTCCAGGTAAAACATCAGAGGTCTCTGTCCAGAAGAGCGCAGTCCTAGGAACAGCTAAGATACTGCGCAGAACCCTCAAACTCCCAGGCCTCTGGTAGAGGACCCGAGCTTGAGGATGACACATACCACCCCACGAGGGGTGAGAAAACAGTTTTTTAAATTTTTTTTTATATATATATAAAATGTAATCCAAGTGCATTAAAAAGCTTTTGCGATTAGGGAGGTCTAAAATCTCAGCTTTATGTTTCTCTCTGGTCTGACAGCAGCAGAGTGAGCTGTCAAACTTCCTGAACTTGAAATACTGTATATGTTTCAACGCTCAAAGCAACTGGAATCTGAAATATGCAAGCAAATGCAAGAATCTTATGTGTTTATTTTTTCTTTTTTACATTCTATATGTTCTGTGTATGATGTTGGATAGAAATATACTGCAAAGCTAAACAAATGAGGAAGCTAACTCCTAGAGTCTGATCCGATTCCTGTTCACACAAAGGGCCGGATTTATCAAGATCCAATTTTGCGTGCAGTAATTTGCGCTCGCAAAGTGGAATTTTGCGCGAGGGGCTGAACCATGGTTTGCGGGTGATTTAACAAGAGCGATTGCGTAACTGGTGGCAGGTGCAAAACTGTTGGAGACGCCCTATTTAAATGATGGTTTTGCGCGTTTTGTGGTTTGCGGCAAAGTAGTTTGTAGTTTGTGCAAACTAGTGCATTAAGAAATTTTAATCTTACAGTGACACCACCCCCTCCAAAAAAAAAGAAATATATATATATATATATATATATATATATATATATATATATATATATATATATATATATATATATATAAACTTTGGCAACCTTTATTCCCTAAGGTGGTATGTGGCTGAATTTCTACTTCACCGCAGTAAGAAAAAAACAAACAAACAAAAAAAAAAACAGGTGTTTTGTATCGGCCTGTAGAAAAATGCACATAACAAATGGCTCACAAGAAGTGACTGTGGATAAGATGACTGCATTGGCATGTTGCTCCACAGGCGCAGGGTGTCGGGGTTCTCCGGTAGGGCGTCAGGGCGACATGGCATTTAGAACGTCGGACAGATTGGGAGATCCCAGCTCTCGCTGCAACCGTACGCTGGAATGACCCAGATGCAAAAAAGTGCAACGTTGCAAGGAGTTTCGTGATATCTGGTATTGCGTGGGTACTCCTTGTGGCTGGCTCCAAATCCATTCGGAGTTCCCCCAACAGCTCCAAAATGGCAATGCTGGATAAACGATATGTTTTGATGATCGTTTCCTCGTTCATTCCAAAAATATTCACACGGAGTGAAAAAATGCGTTCTCTGCGTCTCCTTGCTTCATTTCAATGTCTCCTTCTTGCGGCAATAACCGCTGCCATGTGTGCGCAATTACGCATACAGACCATTTGCACCTTCTTTTGAAACGTGTTAAATATAGAGTCAGATACCGTTAGCAAAATTGCTTTCAGGTTTGATAAATCACTTTGCGAGTGCTAAATTAATATATTTACATGTTCTCCTCCCACAAGACGCACTTTTGCGTGTAAACGCCCTATATTGAATATTCATTGCAGAAAAAGTACTAAATGGATAAGAGACGCTATTTAGCACGTTTTAAAGACCAAATCCTTTTAGCACGCTGTTGATAGATCAGTTTGTACATTTTTTAGCGTGCGCAGTGAAATAGCTCACGTTTTAATACACGCAAACCTTTGATAAATCCGGCCCAAAGAAAATAACTTTCAGGCTAGTGAAATTATTCTACTTGCATTCTTAACATACCTTAAACAATGGTAATCCCCAAAATGCATAACAATGCTTTCCTTAATGGTAAGGAAAGACGAAACACTCCCAGGTTTTACAGTATCTTTAGCGGAAGTGTAAGAACAACCAAAAACAAATGAGAAGTATTTGATCTTTAAATTCACACATTTCTCTCAATAATATATGGTATGTGTTAAACATAACACACCCAAATATAATATCTATACAACTTTGATATGTAAAACAAACAGCTCAGAATTTTAACCTATTTTGAGTAAACAATTTTTCCAGACTACAAATGGTCAGTATCTTATTTTTAATTGGAAATGCTTGATTAAGCTCCTTCTGAACAGGAGCTCTATTGGCTAGAAGAAGTCACCAATTAGAGTGAAGTCAACATAAAAAGCTGATTTCTGCAGGGATTTTAGCTTTAATATAGGGTGTACTTCACTCAAAACTTTTATAACAAAGTTATGCATTAGTCACTAATGGTCGAAGCTGATTATAAATAACAGAGCTGCCGTCAATAAAGTCTCAGTAATAAAAAAAATATTTTGAATTATTGTAAAAATTACAACTCCAAATAACGTATTTTACCTAATCTACACAGCAGCTACTTCATACACTGAAAATAAGAACTCATAAGGTTTACTTAAGAAATATATTGTATCTGCACACCTATTAATTAATTAAGTATCAAATATACTTTACTTTCCATAAACCATAACTGTTGAAAAAACATTATGTAACATTTACTTAATAAGATCAAAGTTATATTTATTAAAAACAATTAAGTAAAAAATTGTTTTCCATAGGCAAAAACATAAGTTTGCACAAAGTGTAAGTGAATTTTAAATCACTGTGGTATTTCCTCTTATAAGAATATTAAGTAGATATTTATTACTTTCTTGCACTTCAAATATTAAGTTACCATGTTGCAATATGTTACACTACTCACTAAAATTAGATAATAATTGCCAATAAATTGATAAATGTCACTAAATAAAGAAAAATATTATATGCGTATATTACATATTAAACTGTTTATTTTTCAAAAGTTCTTTTAAGACATTAATTTACCTTCTCCAACTGAATCCGTCAGGGTCTTGGTGGGATTGGGGAAAAAGTCTGTGGGCGAAAGGCAGGGTACACCCTGGACAGTCCATTACAGGGCAGCACAGAGACACAGACGTACAACCATGCACACACAAAGTCTGTTCAGAGATGCCAGTTAACCTAACAGTCATATTTTTGAACTGTGGGAGGAAGCTGGAGTACCCAGAGAGAACCCACACATTCCTGCATGTACAACAGCAACAAAAAAGTATGTTACTGACAAATAGATGAATCATTCAAAGTGACTATATTATTATAGAATATAAACATAAGAATACCTTTGTTCCTGTGTCCATTTCCTCTTAACTTGAACATTTAAGGGACATAATGTAACTTCTAATGTTTTTTAAGTCACGTATTAGTTGGCCTGAAAAGCAGGTTATATTTTTGATTAATCAGTAATTACACCCATCAACAAACTGAAGTGTTTCGGTAAACTCTAAATTTCCTGTTCATGATAATACATAGACATGTAAATCCATGGAGCTGTCAGCTCTGGTTGAGGTGACTGTTAAAAGTCATTGCAGTGCAGTGGGGTGGAATGGATTGTTACGCTGATGCTGAATTCATGTGCAGTCGGGCAGATCACTGTCGGTAACAAACTAGAAACGCCGGTCAGGTCAACGTATTGTCACATGAAATGTTTTACTGGGGCTTCTGCCAGTAAATGTGTGTTATAAAACCTATACTGTGGTGTTTTTTCCAAGGCGTTCATCAGCTTGTTGATGCTTTGAAAAGCCTTCTTTTGTCTTTTAAACTTGTATGTTTTTTATCCTTTATAGTTTATTATATTTCGGGATCCAGCTCTGGATGTTGTTTTGCACCTAAATCTAACTTCTTCCTTATAGGTTGCTTAAGGGTTGAGGACTGATGGAATCCCAAGAATGAGATCTACAGGTACTTTCTGTAAAAGGCGGAACAGTGAAAAGGAAAGATTCCAGTTATTTCTGCTAATTACAGTACAAGGAAATTTACCAACAGTCGAAACCAAGACTTTGTATTGACGTAAGCTTGTAATCTTCAACCAGATGGTTGATCTGTATAACAATTATAACTGCGACAGTGAACTAAATTATGCAAGCGGGTGTGGTATTTACTTATACTTGCTATATAGTCTTGTTGAAATCATTCTTGCCTAATCTGGCTTAACATGAACTTTATGGTGTAATTCATTAATATTTCTGTGCAGTTATGTGTGAATTTAGTTTCTGTCCATTAGAAGCTTTAAATATCTTTAGTCTCTAAACTTAAGTCTCATTAGTCTTATCTCAGTTATTTAGAGCCTGGACAGTTGGTTACTTGGTATTAAAAAAAACATTTTAAACTGAAATCCAATGCCAGGCACAAGTTTAATCTATCAATGTTGCTGTGTGCATAAGCAGACTGTAGAGCTGATAATGGTGTTCTTTGAGAAACCATTGACTAATGGGAGTGTAAATAGCCATGATTTTTATCAATTACATTTTTTCAAGAGCCATAGCCAAACTAAAAGTACTATTTAACCAAGGTTTTGAAAATAAGTATTTGCTTATAGTCTTTTGATGATAACATAAATTAAGTTAGCTAAAAAAACAGTCTATTGTGTCTTGAAATGTCATTGTCATTGACTCCACAAAAGTCTCTAACACTGAACATGCGTGCAGTGACAGTGGAGAGGAAAATCTCCCTTTTAACAGGAATAAATGTCCAGCAGATCCAGGCTCAGTGTGGGCGGCCTTCTGCCGAGGCCAACTGGGGTTCAAGGAGAAAAAGAAGCAGATCTGCAAGAGGATCATAGAAGTACTGATCCATAAATATGTTCAATATCACTCTGATCTCAGTCCAATAGAAAAGGTGAGCAAAAGGCACAACAATTTTATTTGTATAGCAGAGTGCATTTTAAAGACAATTCAAAGTGTTTTACATGAGTTGAAACCAAAAAAGGTGTGTGGCCTAAGAAGCTGACTTATGCTGCCTTCATCTGGGGTCGTAATTATGGCAAATACCAAAAACCGATATGTCCACTCATGTCGTAACTTCCAATGGCAAGTTGGAAACATTTTATGATACCAGAGTTGCTGAGTTTTGCTGAGCAGCAAAACTATTCTTTATGGTGAATACTGCATAGTTAAACATCCTCTCCAGTTGTGTTTGTTGCTTACACAATGCTATGACGTACATTTAAAAAAAATCGCTGTTATCATTTAATGTTATCAGATGATTGCTAGAGGTCAGTCGATACATTTGATAAATTAGGAAGTCCATTACTGTCTTGCCCAAGTAGCAGGACAGGACAGGTTTTTCTACAATCATGACAAAAGCTCTTGAATGCAATGTGATGGAACAAATCAACGTTACCATACCACAAGGCAGCATTAGCTGCAGCAGATCTGACAGTATGAATAGGCTAAATTGATAAAAGAAACAAAACTTGTAAAGGATAATTGCAGTGTTTAAAGTATATGAAACTTCGTACAGTATTTCATGCAATGTAAACAAGAAAATAAAAAGCTAAACTTCCAAACTCGTGGGAGGTATTAAGACAATTTTTACCAAATAAATATAATTTGTAATCCTCACTGATTCCAAACAGGAAATAAAAAAATAAATAAAAAGAAAAACAGAAAATTAGTTCAAAGTGTATTTTGCTGCCACCCTTTTTTATATTTTTACTTAAAAGATAATCACAATCTTTTCTTCAACAGATGTCTTTAACAGATTTCTTTCTTTAAATAATTATACATACATTAAGCCTTTGGTAAAGCTACAGCAGCTGTTTATCAGAGTAACAGTAAGATATAATCAGTAATCATTTTTGAGGTCTATAGTGTATTGTAAAGGGTTAATTATGGAAGATTATCTCTCAATGAAACATTAATGTGCCTTGTAAACTTTTCACAATTCCTTAAAAATATAACATAGCAATATATTCAAATAGATTTATTGGCCACATTGTTCATGTCATTGTGGAGAAAATTGAATGTTTTTGATACTAGATTGCTCAACACTTACATGTTAAATGCTCTCACCTACAATGCGCTGTACAAAGCGATTTTCATCATCAAAGATTCTACTTTAGTTAACAGTTGAGGAAGTCACTTTACATTCTCTTAGAAATTAAGGTGAATAAAGTATTCATTGAGATTATGTGTCATCAGTCATTGACAAGGAACATATTTTGTCCAATATTTGATCATGAAAATTTAGCAAACATGGTTATCACGTAATTCTCAAATAAATGTCCAACACAATTTGCTTTAGTTGTACAATTTTCCATATCATTTCTATGCCCAAGCTGAAAAGCTTTTATATCACTAAGGGTTATAATCTAGCAAGGATGGCTGAGAATCTTGGAGGGGATCATCGTAGGATGGTTTCATAATGGAGTTTATCGACTCTCGCCGATCTTCCACAGGATTCAATGGTTCTGGGCTTGGCAGCGACTCCAATGATAGGCCTTCATTAAAGATTCCACTGGAATCTTTTGGCCATTTTTTGTCCAGAATTGAATCTTTTCCCATGGCAAATTTCGTAACATCCGCACGAAACGACTTTGTTGTATTTTCACTCCGTCTGCATAGGATGATGTAGCATTTTGTTAAGAACAGGCAGAATAAGATGCCGTAGGCTGAGATGAGGATGACGGTCATTTCAATAGCAGAATGGTACCTGCCTGTGATATTCTTATAAACTGGACCAAAGATGATCCAGGCAATAAGATAAATCAGCATGGAAAAGGTGATGAATTTAGCTTCATTGTAACTCTCAGGCAACTTTCTCCCTTTAAAAGCAATAATAAAGCAGATGATTGCTAAAAGGCCAATGTAAGCCAACATGGCCCCGAACGCTGGAAATAACCTCTCATTACATTTCAAGACAACTGTTTTTGGAATATTATAAGCCTCCATTGGTATTGGGGGCATATAGACCAGCCAAACTGTGCAGATCACCACCTGACCTAACATGCAAAATGGAATAATGAGGTAAGGCTTGTAGAGCTTATCCAGTCTGTCTTGTATTACTGGGTCAAACTCAAAGGCCAAGATGATTTTAAATGACTTGACCAAGATGCAGGAGACGGACAAAGTAAAACTTAAACCAAACAACACCTGTCGAGTTTTGCACTGCCAGTCATTGGGTTTGCCACCAAATATTACCACACTTCCAAATGTCAGCAGAATTGAAAAGAGGAGGAGGAGGGCAATGGGGCCAACAGATGAGCGAACAACTGGTGTATTCCAGGAGGCTAGGAAAATGATGCCAACCACAAGGGTGAGCACAACTCCGAGTGCAGCAGAAGCCAGAAGCACAATATGGTATATATCTTTCCACTCTAGGAAGACAGTTTCTTTCACTTTACAGCTTTGACTACCCTCTTCTGAGTAGTGGGTGGTGTTATCACATTGCAAGCAAAGAAAAGCATCTGCAAACAAAGCAAAAAAATGTGTGTTATACATAGAACTTTGGGCTTTTAGACCAATAGTTACACAAAAAAACAGGTTTTATGATTTGTTTAGTTTTGATCTGACTTTTTAAAAAATCAAACTTCAATGTGATACAAACCTGTAACATTTGAATAGTGGTTTTCAGGGCACTTTTTACATTCAAAGCAACAAACTGGTTGGCCTTGCTGTCTGATCTTCCACTCGCCTGGATTGCATCTTGAACACACTGAGCTTACACCTTTCTAGAAGGAAGAAAGCATTTTTTAAAACAGTGTCAGATATTTCTTTTACAGCATCAACAAATTCAAAATAAACCATAATTTTTTTTTTTATTTTGGGTGGCAAAATTAAATCACCTGTTGTATGGAATTACATTATAAGTTGTAGGGAGTTTAGGCAGCTTTTAAACAGTTGCTTTATGCATTAGAAATAAAATGCATTAGACAGTGAAAGCTATTAAAGGTGGCTGGCCTGCTATATGACAGAACCAAGGGCACAATTACTTAATAATGGAGATTTGTTGTGTCAGTTTTGACATACAATACTTTCAGGTGGATATTTATTGAAATGTTGCTTATACAAAAACAGCAGTATGGTTCATATTATCCTTCACTATTTTTTTATCACAAGAAAAAAACTGTGTACAAAATAATTTACCCTTCACTTGTTTAAAATCAGGGGCAGAGTGGTGAGATTATATAAATCAAAAGAGCAAACAGTTTTGTTCCCTTCCTATTCTCATTTAAAGGCTCAATAATTACTTTAAATGAGCAAAAACATATGAAGGGATGCTTTCTCAGTTGTCAAAATGAAAAGAAATATGTATTAAAATAAGAGAATCTAATAGAGGGTGATGACATCTGTAAACATATATCATTCACAACATTATTAAATGGAAAGTATTATTTAATTTGAAATTATTTCTAGTCATTTTCATTACCATATTCATTTAACATCAAAATCATTTAAAAGATTTATAAAGAGCCATTTATTTATTTTAATACTGCAAGTTAATGTGATTAAGTGATGAAAAAGGGGAATGCACATTGCTATGCAGTGAATTTGAAATATTTCACACCAATAAAAGAGAAAAATATAAAGAGAATATAACCCATGAAAAGAAGGGAATTACTTACAGTCTGATGAAACAAACTTTCGATGTTCGGGTCAAACATCAGTTTCTCCTGTTGTATGTCATAATGGGCTACTTTGTAGTTCATATCCACAGTTCTTGGTGAGGTGTACCTCCACAGGATAATATCATACCCCGAGTCAACATCGCAGTCTTTATTGAATGAATATTTTTTGCCATCTATGGAGAACTCTGTACTTCCCAAAGCGTCTCTTAACTGAAATGATAAAGGATAAAAAGCTATGACTAAGTAGCAAGCAAGTTTCAAATTTTTCAATGAGACCTGTCCGACCTGCTCTACATAAGTTCTGGAAAATGTTTTCATATATATGGAAGCACAAATTTGTATGTTTTGTATTTATATTTTAACTGATCAAGAAAAAGTAGAGGGTTATTGAAAAGTAAAAGAAAATTAACTGTATTTTCAAGTGATTTGAAATTTGGAAAAATGCACTGTTCAATCCTGGAAGAATACCTTTTTAAAAAAAGGAAAGACGTAAAGATGTAGATATAGTAAAAACCGGTGCCACTAAAGAGTGATTCAGGAAATAGAATAGAACTGAAAGCCTCACTTATAAAATTTTCCTTTTTTTCTTTTTCCTTCCACTACTTTCATTTTTTTACATCTAATTTGACAAAATGTGAAAGAGTTTAAGAGTCATCAATATATAAAGCTCCCTATACTATTATAGTAGCATACATACAAACATTGTGCACTCATGTTGTGTCACATTATGTGTGTGTGTTTACGTGCATACCTGTCTGGGTTTCAGTTGGGATGCACAGGTCCTGTTGTTGTTGCAGAGGTTTTTAACAGCCTGAGCGATTGCATTGACTGCCAGCTCAATACTGAACACAGCATATGGATATGTCATGTGGATTAGCCGTTGTATTTGTCTAGACATATTTGAGCCACTGACATGGTCATCAGTCATACTTAAATATGCAGTCAAAAATGAATTGTTCTGGTACATATCCGGGTTTTTGTCAATATTCCTGAGAAACCTTTCAAACCTGGATGTGTTTCCAGATTTCAGGGTTATCCCAAAGACGGTTCCAACATCTCTCAAACTCCATCTTGTTGTATTTAGACAGCTAACTGACTGGGACCAGTTATCACTGGCTATCCAGATTTTCTTTTTACCTCTTTGATGCCTGAGAACATTGTTGAAAATATACATCATGTGGTCGGGTTTTGCGAATGACACGATGACTGAGACATTTTTGTTTTCAACAATGCTTTTGACTGTTTCACCGATGCTTTCTTTGAGGTCTTTGTCCACAAGAAACTCTGGTAAAAAATGAATGTATGCAAAGCAGATGTCATGACTGGCTGCGTGATGTTGGAGACGTTCGACTGCGTAGCGACCATATTCGCTGTCGGTTGCTACAATTCCAACCCAGTTCCAGTTGTGTTCCATCAGAATTTCAATGATGGCATGAGCTTGGTGATCGTCCTGTGGTACGGTCCTCAGAAAACTTGGGAAGCGAGTTTTATCACTTAAGAAACCAGATGTCGAACCGTAGCTTATCTGTGCAAACAAATCAAAAACCTGTTTTACTATGACAATAAGGACAACAAAAAAACAGTGCCTTCGCCTGCTTTTGTTTTAAAATTTGCAAGAAAATCAAGCAATTTATATTTCCATCAGTGCCTGCAAGTTGCTTCAGACGACTAAACCACTGATGGACTTTCAGAAAGACATTCTATTGCAGCAACGCTCTTAATTTTACACTAGAGAAAAACTGAATTCAAACCTCAACAAAATTTCTATTTTTGTATTTTCTGTCCACTTGATATTTTCCCCTAATATTGGACAACATCACAATTTTTCCAGATTAATGTAAAAAGGGTTTGTCTTATTTTTAAGAAACATTGATTCCCTAAACTCTCCCATGGATGCTCTTTTGCCAAGAAAACTAAGTATTAAGTCAGAAAATTCACTGATGTAGAGTATAGTCAGCAAGATTAAACTCAACTTTTGTTTTTTTCCCAAAGATATGCTTCCTTACAGTATTTTCCAGAATAATTGAGGGAATTGACAGTTTTTAGCATACCTGGGGGATTTCCTCCAAGTTCAGTTGCCGTGTGACTGCTATAGAAATCTCTGAGTAGTAATCACCTATGACGGCCTTCACTGGTGGGCTTAACTGTTGTTTCTTATCTGTGTTTGAACTTTCTGTGGGGGAAAAACATGAAAAGAAGGTCAGTCTCTGTCTCAAACAGCATACTGGAATATTTTTTGACTCTAGAATTTATTGGGAAAATAAACTAGGTTCTCCACAGTAGTAATGTGCTCACTTCTCCGGTCTGCAACAATAAAGAAAGAGCTGACTCAAAAAAGGAAGCTCCTGATTTTCTGGTCTGTCCACATTTCAAACCCAAGCTTTATGTGGTCATGAGATATGGATCATAAGAGAGAAGATAGAAGCTGCTGATATCCTCTATGAGATGTCTGAACAGGATGCCACCTCATGGGCACCTCCCTTTTCATGTTTTCAGGGCACATGCCACTAGGAGGCCATGCCAGGGAAAACTTAGATCTTTCTGATAAGACCGAATTTCCCTTCTGAAATAGGAACTCCATTAGATCCCAGATCTTACTGCTCGAGAAGGTGAGGATATACACTATATTGCCAAAAGTATTTGCTCACCCATCCAAATTATTGGAATCAGGTGTTCCAATCACTTCCATGGCCACAGGTGTATAAATTCAAGCACCTAGGCATGCAGACTGTTTTTACAAACATTTGTGAAAGAATGGGTCGCTCTCAGGAGCTCAGTGAATTCCAGCGTGGAACTGTGATAGGATGCCACCTGTGCAACAAATCCAGTCGTGAAATTTCCTCGCTCCTAAATATTCCACAGTCAACTGTCAGCTGTATTATAAGAAAATGGAAGTGTTTGGGAACGACAGCAACTCAGCCACGAAGTGGTAGGCCACGTAAACTGACGGAGCGGGGTCAGCGGATGCTGACGCGCATAGTGCGAAGAGGTCGCCAACTTTCTGCAGAGTCAATCACTACAGACCTCCAAACTTAATGTGGCCTTCAGATTAGCTCAAGAACAGTGCGCAGAGAGCTTCATGGAATGGGTTTCCATGGTCGAGCAGCTGCATCCAAGCCATACATCACCAAGTGCAATGCAAAGCGTCGGATGCGGTGGTGTAAAGCACGCCGCCACTGGACTCTAGAGCAGTGGAGACGCGTTCTCTGGAGTGACGAATCGCGCTTCTCCATCTGGCAATCTGATGGACGGGTCTGGGTTTGGCGGTTGCCAGGAGAACGGTACTTGTCTGACTGCATTGTGCCAAGTGTAAAGTTTGGTGGAGGGGGGATTATGGTGTGGGGTTGTTTTTCAGGAGCTGGGCTTGGCCCCTTAGTTCCAGTGAAAGGAACTCTGAATGCTTCAGCATACCAAGACATTTTGGACAATTCCATGCTCCCAACTTTGTGGGAACAGTTTGGAGCTGGCCCCTTCCTCTTCCAACATGACTGTGCACCAGTGCACAAAGCAAGGTCCATAAAGACATGGATGACAGAGTCTGGTGTGGATGAACTTGACTGGCCTGCACAGAGTCCTGACCTCAACCCGATAGAACACCTTTGGGATGAATTAGAGCGGAGACTGAGAGCCAGGCCTTCTCGTCCAACATCAGTGTGCAACCTCACAAATGCGCTTCTGGAAGAATGGTCAAAAATTCCCATAAACACACTCCTAAACCTTGTGGACAGCCTTCCCAGAAGAGTTGAAGCTGTTCTAGCTGCAAAGGGTGGACCGATGTCATATTGAACCCTATGGATTAGGAACGGGATGTCACTTAAGCTCATATGTGAGTCAAGGCAGGTGAGCAAATACTTTTGGCAATATAGTGTATATGGGTTTTCTTCATGGGCCTATCACTTCTTTGATAAGTGGAGGAAAGTCGGTATATGCAACATAAATAGCAGTTACATCTTTGGTATACAATCAAAATCATCAACCGGAGACATTATGTCATGTGCTTTGTAGTGCATAATTAAGCTAATTTGTAAATGACTGCAAATAATCAGTAATTAAAATGACTGTTTTTGTAATTTAAGTATGTTCAGTCTGGTGTCAAGAGAACTCACTGTTAAGCTGCATGAAGTGGAGAGAGTTTTTTAAAGCTGTGGTGACATCAGCGCAGGAGTCCAATATGTGATATCCCAGTTTGATATCCCCTAACTCCTTCTTCTGGTTTATCTGCTCTATTGCATGCACCATCATCAGAGACTGAGCCAGCCGGCCGACACTGAACCTGATGAAAAAATGCATTTACAGTGTTTACAAATCTGTAATGATACAGCAGTATTGTTTAAGAGAAGTAAAGAATTACCTGTTACATTGTCCCATAGCATTTACGCTTTCATGAATTGGGAATAATCCACCAATAATGATGTCCGCTGAGCCTGACTTCGCCTCTTGTATGGATTCACTGCAGGAAAACTGAAGTAAAAGAACAGCAAAAGATAAATAAAAGCAAAAACAAAGCTCCATCTTCTTCTGCATTTAGTATTCCTGTCTTCCTTAAAATGTCTCTTCAGCAAAGCAATGAGGTCTAACTCTCATGCCCCTCCGCTTAAGAGTGAAGCCTCAAACATCCTGATCTTGAAGACAACCTGAAACCTATATTTAGCTTTTATGTCATCACACATTGTTATCCATGTCTCTGGAATGCTATAGAAATGCTGGTTCTCTTCCGTATTTCATAGAGATGTTTGGTTCTCTTCCTTGTTTTCATAAAACACTTCCTTGTTTTATTAAATACTTTTCCTTTTTTAGTATGTTCCCTGCCCCCTTTCTATCTTACACAAGCACCTTTTCAATTTTATTTAATCTCCCAAACATAATGCTATTGAGCATGTTAGGCTTAATCAGAGCTGGATTCTTTGATCATGACTTTTTTTAGACTAATTTAGGGATATTGCTTGCATCATTTTTCTGATTTTTAATAAGAGATGATTAGTTGAGTGTTAAGTATAAAAGGTGGTTTAATTTAGTAAAATGTACCTTACAAAGTCTCTCAAAAGACAACGTTGGTGTTGACAGGTTTTGATGTAAAATGTTAATATGCTCCGATATATAAAATGTATCCTTAATTGTATATAAATGCAGGACAATTAATCAAGAAAGTCAATCTGTAATGGGAAAAAGTCTGATTAAAAATGAAAAAAATGAGCTGATTAAATAAATGTTTGACACTTAGTTAGAGTCTATCAGCTCAGTAAAAGTTCACAAAATCTGCCAGATAGTGCTAGCTTATCTGCAGCCCTGCCCTGCAGACATCTCAGATATACTGGCAAGATCACTATAATAGCGTCCTTTTCCTCTAATGAAAACGTTCTTTTGTGGATTTGCATGTCCACATATACTGTAAATCTCTCTTTTGTTTTAAAGTACACTCATGAAGGGCTGGTTCACAACTGGCAAAATTTATTAGGACTGTTCACAATTCCACCCACAAAATGGGAAAGAAAACATCCAAGAACAGGTGAGATTTATTCTAGATTGATCAGGTTGCATATACTCTGCATAGGGTGTTTTCAAAAGATATAGGATCTATTCAAACTTATGTTAAAGGATAAATAAATAAATAAATAAATACATAAATAAATAAATAAATAAATAAATAAATAAATAAATAAATAAATAAATAAATAAATAAATGCTAGGTTTTGGTCAGGATCACCACATTCTAGTATTTTTGTCATTTGGGGTTTGACATACGTTTTGTTGGTTTATTTTTTGCCAGGTCTTTTCTTTTTTGTGTATTGTTTTTTCTATTACTTAATTACTTGAATCTTCTTTCATGGTAGGTTTCTGCTCATTTTTTTTTCCCCTGTTTGCTCCAATTTCTCCTCTGGTAATAATAGGTACCATATGCCATGCTTCTTGTTTTTTGGGGGGTTTTTCTTGCCTACACTATCTCTTTTGAAACCTTTCATTTTACTATCTTTATTCTTATAAGTCATTTTATTTCATTAAATATTTGAAAAACTCATCCTGTGTCCTGACAGCGGTCTGCGTTCTTGTCGAGAAACGCAAAGGCGGACAGAATTTTCACCACCTAAAATATTTGATCCTTCATCTGAAATGTGTAAATGTGTTTATTACTGTAGTACTAAAAAAGTGCTCTTAAAAAATGTTTATATACATGAGCATGTGTCATCTCTTGCTGCAAATATTAAGATTAGTGTACCCTCCTCCCTGCTGCGTGATGTCAGCCATTCTGGCTCAGATTCCCCATATTCAGCCATTTCAGGGTATGCAGATGTCAGAAAAAGCTCATTTAGCAAGTGGAGCATGTCTGGGGTCATGGCCATGTTTTCAGGGAGAGTCAGAACTGATGATTTTAAAATGGTGTGCAGATGGTGATAGTGGCTTGATTGCAGTATAGGGGAATTCAGAGTCCTACCCACTCTTGTTGTCCAGATACCTTACGTGCAGCTGCCTGCATCTCTCTCTCAGCTTATTCTTTCTACTACAGCCTCAAGTGATGAAATAGCATGAAACTGCTGTTTTATAAATATACCTCATTCAAATCTGCTTTAAGCTATTTTAAAAGATTCCTGGGTGTTTCTTTTCAGCTTCTGAGCAAACATTCATAACCCTTTTCTAGCTCAAACACATCTAACTACAAACACATATTCACATGCCGATAATGGTCCCTGAAAAATTATTTACACTTTGTTAGCTTCTAGACATTTAAGAGATAAAAATAAACCAAAATAGCGTGTTATTATGGAGTAGAAGGATGGACAGTTTCCCAAGTAAAATTCTGCATTGCTGCATGAAGGTTCCGGGCTTTCTTCATCCAGTCCAAAAACATGACTGTTAGGTCCATTGACATCTCTAAATTGTCTTTTGGGGTGAGTGTGTGTGTGTGTGTGTGTGCATGGTTGTTTGTCTTTGTGTTTCTGTGGGTAACCCTGTGACAGACTGGGGACCTGTCCAGGGTTTATCCTGCCTCTTGCCCATGGACTTAAAGAAACAAAATGCAGGAAACAGGCAAAATGAAACTCCAGCAAAAGAAAACCTGTGAAGGTTTCCACTTTTGATCTTTAGGTTCAGCTCCAAATAACCACCTCAAAATGTATATACACTAGGGTTGTCACGATACTAAACTTTTCAACTCGATACCGATTCTAAGTAAAATATTCGGTACTCGATACCCTTTTCGATACCACAAGAATAAAAACAAAGACTCTAAAATTCAACAGAAATATTTTCATTACTAAAAAAATACAAGAAATAAATAAAAAAACAATAAGAATAATATTTTGAGGATGCATGCTGTGCACAATATTAAGCAAGCTTGATAAAAAACTTACAAAATTAAAATTAAGTGTTCCTTCCTTGGCTATGTTTTGCACACATAACAATGACACTAGCCAAACCAGTTAAACAAAAATAATTCTGAGCAGCTGCACCTGTTACAAAAAAAGTCTGAAACTGAAAAATGCACAGAATTATTCAATCACACAGTGTTCAGAAAATGCATTTTCCACTATTCTGCACTTTAGATGGCTGTATCGATACTTTTGAAAATTAGTATTGTATCCGGATACAACGTTTCAGTATCGATACTTTTTTGAGTATCGATACTTTTGAAAACCCTAATATACACACACCAATGGCGTAACGACACAATAATAGGCCCGTAAGCAACATTATCTGGCTGGGCCCCATATAAAGTACAACAAAGTCAGTCCCCAAAGTCAGTCCTTGAGGGCCGCTGTCCTGCAGATCTCAGAGGTTTGTCTGCTTTAGCACAGCTGATTCTGATGATTGCATTTTAGCAAAAGTCTGTTAATCACCTTTCAGTGTAAAACAGCCGTGCTAGAGTGGCGAAACCTCTAAAACCTGCAGGACAGCGGCCCTCGAGGACCGACTTTGGGGATGCCTATCCTGGTCCCCAATTGCATAGGGGACCTATCAGGAGTTAGTGACAGGGCACCTTACAGGTCAGGGAGCCCTAAAAGGGCTTAACTGATATTTACGCCATTGACACACACACACACACACACACACACACACACACACACACACACACACACACACACACACACACACACACACACACACAGACACACAAATAACAGCAAAAAAAACAAAAAAACTTAAGATGATGCAACACAAGACTTTCCAATTCAGATGCAGATTCTGTATTTTGCTAAAGTAACTACTGCCCTCATCTGAACATTCAGTGTTATCACACATTGGGCAACATCTCTATCTATCTATCTATCTATCTATCTATCTATCTATCTATCTATCTATCTATCTATCTATCTATCTATCTATCTATAAGAAATGCCTGTGGTGATGATTTCTCTTCTTCTTTTCTAAATAAAATGCACTCCTGTGCTCCTTTATCTATCTCAGTGGTTCTTTCTTGTCGGTGTCATATTTTTACAACTTTGTAAATTCCATTTACAGCAGTGAAAACAGTAACTTGTGCACACAGCTCTTTCAAGTACCACCTTGTCAGGTCAATCTAGGGCGGCTCGAGGAGGGGCGAGCAGCGAGCACGAGACTGATTAGTAAGTTCGCTGCATCTGCGCATGTGCGGAACAGCGAAGGAAGGAGTCCCGCACACTTCGGTTATTTACGGTAACAGGAAATATACTTTCCATAGAAATAGAGGCTGTAAAACATGGGCTTTTCCCTGTGATTTAATCGGCTGGCGTTTAAAGAAATTGAGTTTCATCCTTGGCTTTAATCCTGAATTTGACGTGCGGCGTTTTTGGAGGTAAGTAAATGGATTATTTGTCTAAATAGAAAACTTCTTGGGGAACTTCCGTTAGTGTGTTTCTAATTTAGTTTGTTAAATAACCCACTGTTTTAGGAGTTTAAGTGACTACTAGCGCGGTTATTGTTAATACTTTGACATCTTTAACGGTCGTTCAGTGACGTGTCAGAGAGTACTTAACAGCTGTTGATTGACACTCTTCCCCATGCTTTGAGACGGGAGTCGAACCTGTAAGTTAAAATGATTATCAGATGTGATTAAGAAATGCTGGTTTGTTGTTCTTCACCACTGGCAAGTCTTGTTTCCTCATGACTTCGTCTATTTTGGAGAAAAGAAGGGCGTGTCTGTGGTTGATTACTTGCAGAACCAGTACAATTAACTTGACGTTGAGTACACAAGCTGCTCTGTCCCTGAGTGTCAGCAGGATGTTTGATCTGTAAGGTTATCTACTTCTCAACGATCCGCAGCTCGAATTGATGCTGCACATGAATGCAATTTAAAATAAACGAATAATCCGCAAACTTGCCTATAGAAATCCTTATCTGCAGCAGGGGCGGAGCTAGATGGGGGCCAGGGGTGGCCATGGTCACCCTTATCCAATCATTGGCCTCACCTGTGGAAAACAAACCCCTACCCTTTATTTTCCTCTAATACAGATGGTGGCAGCAGTAATACTCTCAAGTAGAATATTCAAAACATTTCTTATATATTAACAATTACTTTACACATAAAAAAAATCCCTGTGGTTATTCTACACATCAATATATTAACATTAAAGATTATAAGTACAGAATGCATGCTCTTCAGAAATAGATTTTGTTTTATGGGGTAAAATGAAAATGTCTCTGCAAGTAACTTAGAAGTGTTCAGTGAAATCATAGATAAATAGCTGTTTTAATAAAAACATATTAAATAATCAATTTATCTAGATATTAGTATTTTTAAGTAACAGTTTTATGTGGAATGATTACTGATAAAAGTAGGTAAGCAATGTTCGGCCAAAACTCAAACCTGAAAGTATATTATCCACTATACCTTTTATATAGAAAGCATGGATGTTTGAACATATTTGTCTATGTGTTAGAAAAGGCTGTTGGAAAGTATAGTTTGTCTTTATTAATTTTTTTAAAATATGGATTTTTGCTTGTTAATTTTCCTGTTCGAACAGTGTAGATTGACTGTGAGGTTTTGGTGCCTATCTGCTTTCGGCCACCCCTCAGTGTACATTAGTTATTGCCTGGCCACCCTTATAAAATGTTCTGGCTACACCTCTGGTCTGCAGTATGAAAGCTCTATGCATGCAAGGATTAAGAATTTAACAGCTGTACATATTAGTTTGTAAAAACGAACATGTTGAATGTTACACATGGATTATCACAGTTGATGTTACATTCCGTATTTATTATTTGAACGAATGGACTCAAGCAAAAAATTGAAAATTAGAATGGAAAATCCCTTTATTGTCCCACAGTGGAAAAGTTGTGGTGTTACAGCAGCAGCCAAACATAAGTTGTCACAATGTCACAATGTGGACCTTATAAAAATAACAGAAAAAGTGAGTTAAGAAAATAAACAAATGAAATACTGTACTTAACAGGGTTTTTACAATATAAATACTTTGTATCTGGAGAATAAATAATCAATAAACAGCTGTAAACAATTTTACAGTAATGGATATGTGAAAATAGTAGCAATACAAGAGATGTGCAAAAAAAAAAAAAAAGCAGCATGTTACTGAGACAGAAACAGCAAAAATTAGTACGAATGTGAAAACGTCTTGAGGTTGTTGGGAACAGTGATGGTTATAGAGTCTTACAGCTGCTGGGAGTAAGAATCTGTGATAACGCTCCCTGGTGCATTTAGGGTGCAGCAATGGCTTCATGCATGGTGTTGGAGAAACCCTGCTTCAGTAAGTTGTTTTCAAGCACAATGGAGAAGAATATAATGACACAAACACACACACACACACACACACACACATATATATATATATAAGCACAATGGAGAAGAATATAATGACACACACACACACACACACACACACACACACACACACATATATATATATATATATATATATATATATATATATATATATATATATATATATATATATATATATATATATATATATAAATAATACTTAGTAGTATAAATAGGTAGTATTAGCTGTTTCATTAGTGTTCCCATGCGCTCTGACCCTGTAGTTTTGGTTAACAGATGTAGCTTACCAACTGCAGTTTCAAAATAGGAGCGATTAAGAGCAGGATAATGTCTACATAGTAATATTTGTTTGTGCTTTAAGCAAAGTAAACTATCGTAACCCTGGGAGCTTGAGAAAACAGCAGTAGTTCCAGGACTTATCTTGAAATCTCTATAGGCATGGTTTAGGTTCATAGAGTTTCTGAATCCATTACTTTTTTGGGCCTTGAACTACCACAGTGTTATTAACCAAGCCATTTCTAGAACCTGAATTAAAGGATTAAACAATGTTGAAAAACAGGAAACTCTAGAGTGTTTTTCATCTTAGCAATATCTGGGGCAAACTGCTGCTGAAAATTGTAAGCCTAAAGACAACTTTATAAAGTTCATTATGCAAGAGTCTAAATGTGGTTAAATGTGGGCATACAACAGTCGGATTGATAGCCTTCAGCTCAAGATAAAAATGTCTTTCATCGCAAGCAAGCCACAATGACAGATGCACTGCAGGAATAAAATATGCTGAGCAAAACAAAATGCACAAATTAAAAAATTCTTTATCAAAAAATGTGAAGGTGAATAAGAAACAACAGCAACATCTAGGTCCTTAGTAACATCCTCCAACTATTGTTTCTGTTTAGAGTACACTATCGGTGGTAAGGTTTTCATTAATTATTTAATGATTGCTTAAAATGTTTGACTTATGAAACTTAAATCCTACAGCCATTGCAAGAACTGTTGGAAAGCTTAGTTCAGTTAACCTCAAAGGTTTCTTAACACTTGCATTGTGTTAAAGGTAAACGTTTAACTATCACTAGTTGTTAACAGGGCCTGAAGTTAAGTTTCTTGGTCAGTATCCATCGCAACAGTGCTTTATTTACCAGCCAAAATTTTGTTGAGCCTAAAATAAGAATGAGAGACTCAGAAAATGCTTTAGAATGGTTTTCTCATTAAAGTGCTGTTGGGTTATTATCTAACTTAATCTCATTTATAGCTAGATCTAGATCATGAAAACTGTATCTGACCTGGTATGACTAGAATCTAAACTAGAAAATGAGATAAATAATGCATGAAGATCTAATTACATGTTTAACTGATTTTTTTGGGTCATTTTTTTGCATCAAGGTTCAACTCTATTCTTGTTTTTTTATTTTTACATTACATAAATTTAAAATGTTTTTTTTTTACATTTGTACATATTAATATTTTTATTTTCAAGACAAGTCTAATATCTATAACATTTAGATAAATAATCATAACAACAATAACGGAATTGATAGAATCCATACCCATATTTCCAGGGCCATAGCCATCATCTCAGAAATAAAGACACATTTTTCAGAATAATTTATCAGTCTCTTGCATTCAAGTTTAGTTTCCTGTAATATATCTGTGAAAATCTTTTCCTAATACGTGCCTGGTTTCTCTCTGCAATAGATATTCTCAGAAAGTTATTGTTTCTCCTTATCTGTAAAGACACTACATCGTTCTCCCGGTTGCTGGCCTATCGTCCATCTCCTCCCTGATTCTGCTCTTTATGCTATGTTAGTAAATATTAGAGACAAAATGGAAAACAACTTTTTGAAATAGCATTAGGAAGAGTAAAAAATGCAGTGGAATTTAGCTGATACTATTAAGCCATGGATCTGATTTCTTCTCAGCTGCTATTATTCTTTATTCACCTTCCCTCTGCTCCTTGGATTATGGTAATAAAAATTTGAAAAATGTAAAAAGCAAAATTTTGAGATAGAATTAGGAAGAGAAGCAATAAAATTTGCTGCAGCATCTCAGTCTCAAGTCACTTTTATGCAATAGATATTTTTCTCTTTTTGCTGACCCTCCTCTCTCTATTGTGACCATTTCAGACTAATAACACTGAGAGCAATTGTGAGCACATAGTCTGCTTAGAAAGTAAAGAGGAGTGGGTTTATTCCTAGAATAAACTAACTAACTAATGTCACAGACGTAGCAACCTTTTAAATTATTGCTAACTGACTTAATATATTGATATAATGTATGGGCATGTCTGATTTGTAATCAGTGTTACCCAACTTAAACCCATCCATCCATCCATCCATCCATCCATCCATCCATCCATCCATCCATCCATCCATCCATCCATCCATCCATCCATCCATCCATCCATCCATCCATTTTGATTCTTGACAGCTGCACACTAATAATGGGTTTAACTTTTCTAACAGTTAAAAAAAAAAGCCTTGTTTTTGCCACATTTTCTAAGTAATTAAAGAGAAAAGCAGGTCCTGCTTAATAAACCATATGTTACCTAATTGGACAACAACTCAACCCTTGCTTTGTATTTTGTTGTTTTTGGTTAGCCGCTAACATTCAGGTAGGTTGACAGTTTCACCAATTTCATGCCCTGGTTTTTAGTATGGTGTTGAAAAATGTATGTTTTCCCTAAATTGTGAAGGATAATGAAGCACTGATTCCCAGAAATCTACATCTACAGTTGTTTTTTTTTATTATTTTCATTTTCATTATACCTCTTTGAGATTAATTAATTAATTAGTTGTTGTTTTTTTTCTTTTATTCTCTACAGATATACAGCTGGCCTTGCTCCAGCGATGTCTTCTTTGTGGCCATTGGTGGTCTCTAATAGTACTTCTACTTTAAGCTGCTTCAACTCCAACCAGAGCACTGTTCTCACAGGACTGGATTTCGGTGGCGTTCCAGTTGTCCTGCTGCTTGACTTCTGCGTTTTCATTGTATGTGTCCATCTGTCATTGTGTTGCATAACTGATATATTTAGCATTACAAAGCATGTGACTAGAAATATTTTTCTTCATGACTTGGTCTTAAAAACACAACTCAGTACATGTTTTCTTTGTTCTTATTCATTCATCTTATTCATTCTCTACAAAGCTGTCATACCTAGCCTAAATTTGCCTTTTTTTCAGTGTTTGCTGTTCCTCTTCACTGTCATCAGAAAGACATTCTGGAACTACGGTCGTTTAGCCCTGGTTGCAGACAATGAAGGGTTGGTTAATAGCTTAGCATGCATGTTTTACGGCTGTTAGAACTTGAAGTTGTGGCAAACTCCAAGAATATAAACATGACAATAAATTAAAAGGAAAAAAAAAATTAAAAAAATTAAACAGTGAACTTTTTATTATAGATTTAGTGAAACACAACATCGCCGTTATGGACGTATGCCATCCACCGCATCCAATGCTGAGAACCCTGAATATGAGTCGGTAAGAAAAAAATCTTTATTATTAAACATAATAAAAAAGCAAACTCAGTTTCATTCACACAACTTTATGATTAAAGTTGATTCTGAACTGAAAAGAAGTCGCCGCCATTTTTATTCTTTGCAATACTGTATTTCTGTTTCTGTGCAGGGAGTTTGCTCTTGGCTGCCCTACATCCTGACAATGGAGTGAGTGTCGTGAGCTGTTTGTAATCGCCTTGGATTTTATTTCGTTTATATTTGTTTTCTCATCACATGCTTAAAATCATGTATTGTTTTTGTTTGATTTCTCCTTATATGTTTCAGTGATGAAAAAATAAAAGAGAAATGTGGCATGGATGCTGTTCACTACCTGTCCTTCCAGCGACATTTGATAATCCTGCTGGCGGTCCTCACTATTACCTCCCTGGCAATCATTCTGCCCGTAAACATGACCGGGAAACTTTTCCGTAAGTTTAACAAGTCACGCCCAACCCCGTCTCCTAGAAACTCAAGTTCATAGGCATGAAAGTCCATAATGGCACGCAAGCATAGGGCTGGGCGATAATTCAATAACGATATATATCGATCGATAGACGTGTGGCGCAATAGAAAAAAAGAGGGTCGATAAAAGTTCGATAAAAAAGAAACGCAGTTTTCCTTCCTTCTCATTGTAGCCTAGCATGTAGGTTTATGCTAGTCACTGCTTCCTCCCAACCAATCACAATCGCGGACCCAGGCACGCCGTCACCAAGCGCCGCCCTCTCAAACCACAACACAGAGCACATGAAGATGCAGCAAGGAGAGGCGGAGGAAACTGTTTTAAAGAAAGGTTTTTGTAGTTCGGCAGTCTGGCAGTATTTCGGTCATGGCAAGTCGGACCAAAAACAAACCACAGTCATCTGGAAAATGTGTCGGGAACCAGTGAAAACCAGTCTGATAACGAAACCAACTTTTTTTTTATCATCTCAGCCGCTCACACCCGCAGGAGTACGAGCTGAGTAGGCCCCGACGCGGCTCTCCTCCGAGGAATCTTCGGAAAATATATATATATTTTCAGTTCTGGCTAGTTTCGCACGTAGTTCTAACAATTGAGATAAAAATGCTGAGGGGCCAGAAACTTCAAAGTAATAACTCAGGTTAAAGCAGGAAACGGGGGCGGCGGTGGGGGGGCATTTATTTATTTGTTATATTTATTTTGGTCACCTTTCTGGTCACTTTAGTTTATTCTTTGTCAGTATTCAATAACATAACTCGGGTCTCTTAAGTTATTTTTCTTTAAAACAATTCTGTTATGGTTAAAAAAGTTGGTTAAATAAAGATTTAATTCGAAGTCGAAGTGTTTTTTATTAAAATTCAATCATTTAGCAATATTATAAAAAAGTCCAGGCAGAGCTGCACATAAAATATGGTTTCAAATCTTTTCAATAATTATCGATATCGATCAATATGCATTTTTTTTTATCGATAAGCTTTTTTTCTATATCGCCCAGCCCTACGCAAGCATACTGTTATGCACAGCAAATGTGTAAATAGGAGGAATGCTAACCTGTAGAGCACTGCAATGAAGCAGAACTGAAAAAAGGAAGAGATCAAACACAATTGCATGTCTGGCATAGGAGTTTTTTTTCTTCCTCTAACCTTTCAAAATATTTGCTGTTATTCATGCTTTAGTTTACACATGACAGATCATGGCTTAAAATAGTTCTCATTCATCTACTGCTATTCCTTTCTTTTAAGAAAATGTTTGTGACAAATTAATAATATCCACTCTTGGCTTCTTTGGTTTATCACCAGTCATATTTTGTAAAAAACAAAACAAAAAAAAACCTACTGATCACATGGGTTTAGAGTTATAAATACTGTAAAACGGTTTTAATAAGAAATGGACAATAATGTGTGAGTAAACAGAGATTTAAACATTTTCATAATTATTCATCTTTATAATTTCTCAATACAACTAAACACAAACAGAAATACATTTTTTTAAGTAAATCTGTGCAGAATGGAACTAAAGGCTAATGTGGATGTTTTATGGTGGTTCACATAAGCAAAAGCTTAAACCGATGGAGCGTGATGCATCTGCTTGAAAGATGCACATCAAAGATTTAAAAAAAGAAAATAAATCTCATAAAAAATATGAGATTCTTTTCTATAAAACTAAAACATTTAAACAAATTAGAATAAAACAGAAAAACTTGTTATTGTCCCACCGTGGGGAAATTTAAGTGTGACGTTGCAAAGCAGAGAGACAAAGAAAGCATACAGATACACACAAGAATATAAAAAAGGGAATACTCAGATCTAACGGAAAATGTTCAAAAATGAAATAAAAACAGCAGCTCCTTTCAAAAGAATAGAACTGCAAATAATAGGATGGGGGTAGAAAACACTCAAGAAGCATATAAAAATGCAAATAAAGGCATTGGTGTACAAAAGCACTTAGTGTGCAGATATAAACTGTGCATGTAACTGCATTGGTGTAAAAAATTATTGGGCTTGTTGGAACCAAGTGAAAAAAAACAGCTTAGATGAAAAATTTGTGGTATTACTCCTCTGTGTTACTCCCTGAGTTTTTGCTTTTTGTAAAGCATTTGAAAATATAAAATGGAAAGAAATACTCAAAAAACAAGATTCCTTTTCTTTATTAGGGTAAAGCTAGACACTCAACATATTTGTGTTTGTCTAATGTTGTTTGACAAAATAAACTTCTTTCTTTTAGGAAACGATGCTCATAGTTTTGGAAGGACGACTATTGCGAATCTCTCTACCCAGTAAGTGTGATTAGAAATTTCAAAGAAAAACAACAACATTTTGGTATATTCTAGAGATTGACTGATACATCAGCAGGTTGATGTTTTTGGCTGATATTTGCTTTTTTCCCCCCATGTATTGGTATATATATTGCATTTATTCAACTATCATATAACTGGAAGAAGAGAAAGCAGCACATACCAGGGATTGATTAAACTGATATCTAGATATCAGCATCGGCCTTAAAAAAGCTGTATGAGTCAATCTCTGGCATATTATCTCAAAGTAAATTGGAACACGGGGCAGTTATCACTTTTCTCAATGGTCACTACCAATTTTGATTCCAGAAACAATTTCTTATGGCTCCACACTGTGTTTGCGATTGTCTACCTGTTCCTGACGGTTTTGTTGCTGCGGTTACACACATCCAAAATGAAAGGCATGCGCAGAGAAAAAGTGAGTCTCTAATTGAATGTATTTATCACACTAAACAACTGATGTGAAGTTTTTGGTCACACGTCTTTGGTCTCATTCTTTTTGTAGGCTAGAAACACCCTGTTTGTGTGTGCAATTCCTAAAAGAACAACCGAGGAACAAGTAAAAACCCACTTTACGTATGTAGGATGAATTTATGTTATGTGACTTTTTGTTATGAAACAACCATATTAATAGTTCATATCTTTTAAACTCCTCATCTGCTGCCATGTTTGTCCATAGGGAGGCGTATCCTTCTTGCAAAGTGTGTGCAGTGACATTGGGCTACGATGTGGCCAAACTCATGTACCTTGATAAGGAAAGGTGAGATTTTAGAAGTAGCTGCTTTTAGAATCTCATGATTATTTTTATCGAAAAACAAACTTATTACACCCTAATTTAACAGCTTTACTAATTTTATTTTTTGTACTCGCATATTGTTGTATGTCCTCTATACTCTAACCCATAATTTTAGTGCAAGTTTCAGCCATCCTATCACATATAATCATCTCCAGATTAGAGAATTTCACATGTAGCATAAAAGTTAGGTTCTCATGAAGGGGTGAATTGTCTGTCTGTAAAACAAAACAGTATTATGCGGCTAGCTTTGTGTAGAGAAAATAGCAAACTTACACTCTCATATATCTCATTACATCCTCCTAACCCTCTTTTATCCACATGACAATCAGCTGACAGGTTATTATGTCTCTTATAAGTGGAATATTCACTTTTACTGCTCTGTAAGTGCTAAAGATGCAGCGTATGAACGGTCAGCAGAAGGGAGTGGTTGTGTTTCTGTGTTACGTTTAGAGGCAGTAATAAGTCCTGTTTTTTTAAGTCTGAGAAAAGCATTGTATATGAATATATATATATGTACTACATCTACTTATATGAGTAGATGTAGTCTGCTCATAAAGCAGTTTATAGATGGTTTGCTTTTTTTTTTTAACTTTTTATTAAAAATCAACTGTCTCTGTTTATATATTTCTGTTTTTCCAACCCAGGGTTCGGGCTGGCAAAAACCTGCGATATTATGAGCGTGTCCTGGAGAAAACAGGGGAGCGTGAACTGATCAGCCCTCGTGTATGTGGCCACCTATGCTGCTGCTCCAGCTGTGAAAAGGTGAGTCTCACTCTGTAATCAAGGCGTTGTTCATATTAAGGATAAAAGGAATCAGGATTTTTTTTTTTCCACGTGCTTTAGCAATCTAACTTATCTAAGATCAAATGTTTCAAATGTTTCTCAAGACTCAAATGTTTTTCAAGACTTAATCTCAATCCAGATTTATTTCATCAAACCCAATGAAATGGATGTAGTTCTTAAGTATAACTGAAAACCCATTTGTATTAAATGAACTAAATTAGTTGTGTGATTGTGCTGCGCTGATCCCATTCACTAGTGACACTCCCTACTTACCTACTAAGCATGCACTTCAATTACATACACTATATTGCCAAAAGTATTTGCTCACCCATCCAAATTATTGGAATCAGGTGTTCCAATCACTTCCATGGCCACAGGTGTATAAATTCAAGCACCTAGGCATGCAGACTGTTTTTACAAACATTTGTGAAAGAATGGGTCGCTCTCAGGAGCTCAGTGAATTCCAGCGTGGAACTGTGATAGGATGCCACCTGTGCAACAAATCCAGTCGTGAAATTTCCTCGCTCCTAAATATTCCACAGTCAACTGTCAGCTGTATTATAAGAAAATGGAAGTGTTTGGGAACGACAGCAACTCAGCCACGAAGTGGTAGGCCACGTAAACTGACGGAGCGGGGTCAGCGGATGCTGACGCGCATAGTGCGAAGAGGTCGCCAACTTTCTGCAGAGTCAATCACTACAGACCTCCAAACTTAATGTGGCCTTCAGATTAGCTCAAGAACAGTGCGCAGAGAGCTTCATGGAATGGGTTTCCATGGTCGAGCAGCTGCATCCAAGCCATACATCACCAAGTGCAATGCAAAGCGTCGGATGCGGTGGTGTAAAGCACGCCGCCACTGGACTCTAGAGCAGTGGAGACGCGTTCTCTGGAGTGACGAATCGCGCTTCTCCATCTGGCAATCTGATGGACGGGTCTGGGTTTGGCGGTTGCCAGGAGAACGGTACTTGTCTGACTGCATTGTGCCAAGTGTAAAGTTTGGTGGAGGGGGGATTATGGTGTGGGGTTGTTTTTCAGGAGCTGGGCTTGGCCCCTTAGTTCCAGTGAAAGGAACTCTGAATGCTTCAGCATACCAAGACATTTTGGACAATTCCATGCTCCCAACTTTGTGGGAACAGTTTGGAGCTGGCCCCTTCCTCTTCCAACATGACTGTGCACCAGTGCACAAAGCAAGGTCCATAAAGACATGGATGACAGAGTCTGGTGTGGATGAACTTGACTGGCCTGCACAGAGTCCTGACCTCAACCCGATAGAACACCTTTGGGATGAATTAGAGCGGAGACTGAGAGCCAGGCCTTCTCGTCCAACATCAGTGTGCAACCTCACAAATGCGCTTCTGGAAGAATGGTCAAAAATTCCCATAAACACACTCCTAAACCTTGTGGACAGCCTTCCCAGAAGAGTTGAAGCTGTTCTAGCTGCAAAGGGTGGACCGATGTCATATTGAACCCTATGGATTAGGAACGGGATGTCACTTAAGCTCATATGTGAGTCAAGGCAGGTGAGCAAATACTTTTGGCAATATAGTGTATCAGGGAAATAACCTTTCAGTCTGTTTTTGCACTTACAAACGTTTGAAATTGATGATTGAATGGACCTGTTACCCTTAAAAGATATTCATTTAAAATACCAAACAGAACATAGACATTTTTTTTTATTTGACAGAACCTAAGGCATCATTGTTCAGAAACAGTATTTAAAAAAATTTACATTTAGAGTTGCATCCTATTTACAACCTACAGGTATTCAAATCTTGATACTACTTTGTGATTAGATTGATGTTTATCCACATTATATATCAGAATCTCTGTAAAATTCAAAAACATAGGATGATATTTTGAAATAGAAATGTAATTGAAACCCTGTTATTTTGATAGTGTTGCAATCAGAGCAGGTTGTGTAACACTGACAGCTTGGAAACCTCAGTCACACTTTAATTGCAAATGTAAGTAAAATTGGGGAAAATCTCTTTAGATATTGAGGGAAAACCATAACTTATGACAAAAGCAACATGGTGTACTCAGCTTTGAACTTAAAAGTAGGCTGTGATATTTTAAGAAGAAAAGACTCCGACAATCATTTAGAAAAACTAAAGGAAAATTTTATGGACAGGGAGTATTTTATTATAAAGCGAATGACTAACAATCTGTATGTGTTTTCACTTAGGTCGATGCCATATCATATTACAAGTATAAAGAAAAGCTGTTGCTGGAAGAAATGAGACAGCAAGCAGAGGAAGTCCCACGGGATCCGCTGGGTATGGCTTTTGTCACATTAGAGAACGAGGCTATGGCAAAGTAGTGAGTATTGGTTCTTCTTTCTGTGTTTACAAAAGAAGAAGTTGCATTACATTGAAAAGGAATTCTGCCATTCTAGAACCACAACATTGATTTTTATTGTAAAGTGAGATCAGAAGTGAGATCAGATTATGGTCTAGATTTATACATACACTTTAATATGAGGCATTCTTTTGCACCTCTTGCTATAGGTTTCGGGACATTGTCCTACTGGAAGTTAAACTTCCCTTCCAGTCTCTTCTTGTAGCATCGCACTAGTTTTCTTTCTTGCTTTAAACTCTCTGTCTTTCAACATTCTCTCACAAATGTACTTATCTCTGGTCTATAAAGAGATCCCACAGCATAAAGCTGTTACCACCATGTCTAACCGAGAACATTAATAATTTTCCACTTAACACAGTAGATATCTTGTGGGCTAAATATTTTAACTTAAACCTCTTCTTCCACAAGTTCTCTTTATTTCTGTGGAAAAAATAGGAGTTGAATCCTTTTCTGTAAACATGGATTCCTTTGTGCCTCCCATTGAGAGCACAGCAAATAGATTTAATTAGAATCTCCTGCTTAACTCTGGATCTCTGCAGCTTTTCTCATTGGCCAGCCTATCAGTGAGACTTAAAGTTTCAGCATATTTTGTTTATAAACTAGGCCTGCTTTAATCCTCCCTACAACTTTATCTGTGATCTGTCTGTGTTCACTGCTCTATCTATGTTCTCTAACAACCATCTAAGGCCTTCACAGAACAGCTGGGTTTATTCTGATATAAACTCAAAACAACTTGTGAAATAATTAGGTTAGACTGGAATTCATGAAGAGCTCTCAAAGGAACAAGGCTGTACACAAACACATGGCACAGTGTTCAGATATTCCTTTAAAAAAGAAGAAGTAAAGTAGGTTTTACGTCAAATTCAACAAAAAAAATATATTGAAGATATTCTAAGTATAGGGATATTTCTTTAATGCAGTCTCTGACATAAAATGTATATTAAATGATTAAATCATTTTGGACACATTTATGTCAATAGTATTTCTATAATATCCCTAACTGCTGCGTAAATCCCTGCAGCATTCTAAAAGACTTCAATGCGATCAAGAGTGGAGGGCGAAACTGCTGCTGTGGGAAGAGGCCTCAGCCTTCGTCTGTCAGCAGAGATCTAAATGTAAACGAATGGATGGTCAGCTTTGCTCCACATCCCAAAAGTATTTACTGGTAAGATCAGAACCAGCAACCCGCCATACAGCAGGTGTTCCCTGTATATCATAATGAGGAACTAAAAAGACCAGGGCTGTGTCCGAATGTCCACCCTAGCCCCTAACCCCGCAATCAGTATATAGAGCAGGGACTATGTAGTGGACTTTATAGTGAAGTCAGTTAACTAATCGTTTAGACAGATGATCACTACTTTTCGCTCTCCGTTGGACATGTAACTCCGCCTCCTTTTTTTTTTTCTCCCCCAAAATAAATCCCATGATGCTTTGCAAAAAAGAAACAATATAAAAGAATGAGAAAGAAAATTAATATATAAAAAAAAGCTTTAGCTAAAGTATATTGCTATCAAGTCTGAAAACTTAAAGGCCTTGTTGTTCTTCAGTAACTTAATCGAGGCATGAAAACTTTTAATATCATTTTGGAATGCTTGAAAATTTTGAGAAACTTTAAATAATCTGCACTTGTGAATAAAGAATTTTCCCATAATGAAAATAATATTACATAAAAATTCAAAATTTTTATCATGAAAAGTAATGCCTAATTTAACTCCTTTATATTTAGAATTAGGAATCACATTTTTCGTTTATAACCAATCATAAATCTTGTCCCAAGAGGACTTAACCTCACAACAATTTTGGATGCAAACTACTTTTCAAGGTGCTTTTTTGAGTCCACTACATTTTCATCCACTAGACATTTGGAAACTCATTTAAAATGGTGTAACCCCCACATAGTGCCCTATGTAGGGGTTAGGGTGGACATTCTGACAGCCAAGTATAACGGGAAAAGAAGCTATATTTTCTCTAAATGATATTTAGTAAAACCATCTGTTTATTTATATACACATTTATAGTATATATTTGTAAGAAATTAACCCAAACTGTACGCAGTTTGTGCGCATATACTTAGCTGTTTTAAACAATAATTTCTATTATAACCAAATACACTCGGTTGTTTGATCACCTTAAAGTTTGAAAAGATTCCCATATTTAAGTTACACACTATAATCTTTGGTTATTTGTGCTTTTACTTACTTTCCATGACCATCAGGGAGAACCTTTCAGTGGGCGGCTTCTGCTGGTTGATCCGCTGTGTGGGAATAAACCTCCTTCTGTTTATCCTTCTCACCTTCCTGACGACTCCCACCATTATCATTAACGTCATCGACAAGTTCAACGTGACACAGCCAATCCACTCCCTTAATGTGAGTTCTGAACTTAAAAAAAATATATATCATGGTTTTGTTTTCAATAGGTATTAATCATTAGGATACTGTTATTTTCTTTATCCAGAGCCCCATCATTAGCCAGTTCTTCCCAACTCTTCTGCTTTGGTCTTTCTCTGCATTGCTGCCTACAATAGTGTACTACTCTACTCTAGGAGAGGCCCACTGGACCAGGTATTAAGATCACATTACTCACTGGTGGAGAAAACATGGTAAACTTTCTGCTGACGGGGCTACATTTTCCTAATTTCACTACAATCTGGATTCCAGGTCCAGCGAGCAGCTGAGCATGATGCGCAAATTGTATTTCTTTCTGCTCTTCATGGTCCTTATTCTTCCCTCGCTAGGACTCACCAGGTAATTCTGAACAAGCACTGACATTATATAGAAGGAGGTTACAGTGGCGCAATCAGGTTATTGTTTTTATTAGTTGTTTTTTTGTGGTTGGGAAAAATTAACCTGATTTTTATTTCTGTTCACTTTATATGCATCTGCTAATATTGAATTAAAACATGCTTATTCCTCAGAGCCATAAAAGTGTCCAGACCACTTTTGACTTTTTCATCCTTTAGTGGATTATAGTTATTCAATAAGATGATCCAATATTGTAAAGTTGAATAAATAGTGCAAATAGTTTTTAATTTGATAAAAATCAAACCATAAAGTTGTGTGTGCAGTGTTGCACATTTCTTTACCAATGTGAAGCATGGAAGTGGCAACACATTGGTGTGGGATTGTGGGATTAAAAGTATAGACTTTAGATTTTGTCAGTTATATTTTGTATTATATATAGTAGCAATGAAAAAAGGAATACTAAACGTATTTTTTTAAAAGTGTTTTAATGCAATAGATTTGGAACTGCATGCAGACAATGGCTCAACAAAAACATGATACATATACTAAAAAAAAAAAAAGAAAAAAAATCTCATATCTTTACTCCAGCTGCAGCAAATCTCTAAAAATGTAGAAGAGCAGCACACATGGGTTGAAGTCAGTCATATGATCAGTTTTTTGGGGTTTAAAAACATAATTAATTAGAGATTGTCTTTGTTGCTAAAAATCTCAATATTTTATCTTTATCTAAAGGTAGATTGTACTCCATTCCTAGACAGGATCTTTGTCAATGAAGACAAGGGGAGATCTAATGCTACTTTGATACCTATTAGAGACTAAAAGATGAGCCCAGAGGTCCATCTTCAAGCAGAACAGTGACCCTGAACTATAATCCAGTAAACTGAAATGTTTTACAAATGGCTTATCATTTATGGCTTTGGTCCAGTCAAAGTCCAGACCTTATCCAATAGACCATCAGAGGCAAGACTTCAATTCTTGTTCTCAGATTCTTTTTATCTAATCCACCTTAGACTGAGGTATTTTAATCTCGTAATACGTTAAAGTAGTAGAGAGAGGCCCTAAAATGTTTGCCTATACAAAGTATTAACGTAGAGCTGAATATAATCATACTTATTGAATAATGATTTGCAAAAAGCTACGAAGTATAATTTTCTTTTGGCTTCACAAAAACTACGTTCAGTTTGTTGTATTAAATATTTGCGGTTACAGCGTTTCAAAATGTAAAAAAGGCACTACATATACTGCAAAATGTCCATATTGGTTATTTATTCTCCAGGTGCACAGTATTTATATTGTCAAAACACTTACCAGCACAGTATTTTATTTTTTAACTCTTCACTATTATGTTATTCTTATACACTTTTCTAAGGTCCACATATGTGTGACAATATTTTCTATAATATTTTTGCGGTAAACACCAGAATTTCCCCATTGTGTTACAATAGAGGGAGAAGTTAGTCGAGAAGCACTAACTTTAAAGCAATAACCTATTGTTAATTCAGAGAGCTCTTTGCACTTTGGAGAAATCCTCATTAACTCCTCATATTCAATTCAAGAATGTTCATTTAGTTTTAGATGTTAGTAGCTGTAGGCAGAGGTCTGCCTTGAACCAAATCTGGAGTCTAACTGAAAACACTGTTGGTGTAAAACAATCTTCTGCAGAAGATGATTACTGTTGTTGACAGTGTTCTTCATTTTATGAAGAATCTTCTGAGGTTTTAGAGCAAATGACAAATGTTTCTTTGGCATTTACTCGATGGCCTTACCCCAGCAGAGGATGGCAGAACAGATCAAACTCTCCACAACAGACTAATAGAAGATACAGTCACCTCTTAGTCTGCAAATCCTCTTGATTTTTTCAGAAGATTCCTTATAAATTAATGACCACTTTCTTTTTGCATACTTGTATTAATCAACTGTCAGAGGAGACTGCTTTCTAATTCCAAGCTTTAAGTAATTTTTTGTTTGTCTTTTTTAGCCTTGCCTGGTTTTTCCGCTGGCTGTTTGATAAAAAGTTCATAGTTGATGGGAAAACAAGATTTGAGTGAGTATTTGGTTGGATCGGTTATATTTTGGCTAATTCACTGCATATACAAATTAAATCAAACCAGAGGTTTTGATTGGTTTCTGGTGAAAGTATTTGGAAGTTGTGTAAATTTGTCTCAACCAATCACTTTCTTAATCTAGTTTAATAATTTTTATGCTGCTGTAGATATTTTTATTTATTCACAAGTTAGCGTTTGTCACGCCTTCATGGTTTTAACGGTTCTCTTGATTTAAATCGATCCACCAGATGTGTGTTTCTACCGGATCAAGGGGCGTTCTTCGTAAACTACGTGATCGCGGCCGCCCTGGTGGGCTCTGGGATGGAGCTGTTGCGGTTGCCAGGGTTACTGCTCTACGCAATACGTTTGATGCTTGCACGCTCTGCTGCAGAAAGGAAATATGTCCAGCAGGTTTGTAAGGTTATTTCATGCTTTGTTTCTTCCTTTTCATCATGTTAATTCTTAATAAAAGGATGCAGGAGGAACTTTTGACCTTTATTTCTCATTCTAGGCTTGTTCTATACCATATATATAAGCCACATTTTGTGTGGAAAGAATATATCCACTGCTTAAATGAACAGTAAATTTCATTTTTATTTTTTTTTTACAGCACCAAGCATATGAGTTTGAATATGGAGCCATGTACGGCTGGACTCTGTGTGTTTTCAGTGTCATCTTGGCTTACAGCATCATTTGCCCCATCATTATGCCATTTGGTAAGGAGTTTAATAGTTGGTATTCAGCATCATGGTTAGTCTAATGTAAAGTATAATGAGCAGTTTTGTAATTTGTGACTTTGTTTAATTCAATCAGGTCTTCTTTACATATTGCTCAAACACCTGGTGGACAGACACAACCTGTTCTTTGCATACCTACCTACTCGCCTTGACCGCCAAGTCCACCAAGGAGCTGTTGATCTGGCTTTAACAGCACCAATCCTCTCCCTGATATGGCTCTACTTCCTCACCGTCCTTAGAGCAGGTTAGAAATAAGTGTTTTAACATTTAATGCAACCATGAAATCCATTGTTTTTATTCAGACCCAAAAAGTTTAACAAGTTGCCAATTTTAAAGAGTAAGAAATGGAGCTGAACAATTTTGCCAAAAACAAAATTTGCAATTATTTTAAACTAATATTGCGATTTTATTTTGATTTTTCTTTGCACTTCCTTTCCACAATCATATAAATGTTTTACTACAGGATTTAACATTTTTCATGACCTTAGGAGCTGGTGTTTCCAGAGTAGGGCAGGACTTTACTGAAATTATTCTGTAAAAAAGTGCTAACTTCTATTTGCAGGCTAGCTGCATCTCTGTTTTTTCTGTTGGGTTGAAAACCCACTTTAAGCATATTCCTGCCACCTAATGTTAAATGTAGTATGACACAAATTAAGCACCTCTGCAATCTGAAAACTGCATTTTGTTTTATTGCAAATGCAATTAATTGCCCAGCCCTAGTAAGAAACATTAAGTTAAATTATTTTTTTTGCATTTCTAAATCTAAAGTGTTTCCTACATTTTACTGCTAAATTAACAATTTGAAGAACCCAGTTCAGCTATAATCACCGATGAGATATGTCTCTACCAGCATTGCACATCTACAAACTGACAAGTGGCCCATTCTTGTTGAATAGCTGAGGCTCAATCAGATTAGATGGATGTCATGTGCTATTATGCTCCAGTCAGGAGATTTTAACTACAGATTTCACAACCGTCCCCAAAGCAAACAATTCATATAAATATGTGCATTTTTAAATAGCACTCACTATTCTACAAGTAGAAGTCATAAATCTCCTACCCCATTTGTGCTCACTATATTAGGATGTGTCATTAGCTTCGATTAACAGTATGTTTTGTGATGTGGTGTTGCTTTTATCCTAGGTAGGGTTTGTTTTTTTTTTTACACTGGGTTTAGTCAATATTTCTGCTTAAGTGCTAATATTTTAAAGTGAACTTTTAAGAAAGAAAAACAAAGTAGATAACGTGTCCCTCAGCAGTCAAAGTTCACAAAAAAGAATTCCTCTTTGTGAAGTATAACCAAATTTAAAGATTAGTAAACAAAACTAGCTGCTCCTTAGCAGATTAAATGTGTTCCAGTACTGCATGTCTCTGACAAGCTAAGGTGACAAAAAGCAGCGACTCTAGAGGGTGTTTGAAATAGGAGTCGGAGGTTCTTAGGCTGTGGGAAAACAACCAGGTCTGAGTGGTTTCTAATCTTTTTAAGATGCCTCAACGTGCTAATTAAAGTTTTACGTCCAAAGTACAAGATGGTAAAACTGAAATTATTGGAAGTTCATAAAATAAAAATCATGCCTTTATAATGTCTTTTGGGGAGGGGGTGGGGGGGGAGAAACAACCCTCCAGGAAGTGTCTACTCCTATAGTGACGGTAAAAAAAAATATTTACAGACTACCGTGTTGAGATTCCATGCATACCGCTGTGTTAGGCAACCTATCATTTAACTTCAATAAGGATATTCCTTTTTGACAGCTCACCTGTCTGGCCTGAAGGAAAATTACCCAATGTAATTTACTCTGATATACTGAAAAACCATCAACAAAAAACTGAATTAAAGATTGAATTAAAGATTTACAGCAAACGTGAGACGACTGCAGGCATATATTGTGGTTTAATAAAAGCTAGAATGCTGCAAGTCTTTATAACAAACAAGCGATTGTATTTTGTAATCAGCTGTGAGCAGCAAACGCAGCCAGAGTGAGCATAACCTGTTCTGTTCTCAATAAGATGTCAGTTATATGCCAGGATATAGTTGTTTGATTTCATCCACCCTGTTTTCTTTTGGGTTTTTGTGCTCTTAGCAATACGTCATCTTAATTATTTTAAACATGGTACCATGTCAAACTTGTAGATCATCATATACTCTCCCTCATTGTGTGTGTTTTAACTGTAGTCCACGGTGTAAAAATATTTATTTTGTTTTCAGGTTTCATGACTGGTGTATCTCTATTCACCTTAGTGGTTTTGTGTTTCACTGTCTTCATCTGTGTGGGCTTCACCTGCTTCGGCCAGTTTAAGCACCTTAGTCCGCATAACTATGCAGTAAGTCGCAACCCCCCCCAACCCAAGTGAGCGTAATGTTGCCATGCCGTCACCCTTCATGCTGAGCATTCATTTGGATTGTTTTCCTTTTTAGGTCAAAGAGGAGGACGAGACTACAGTAGAGGGAGTGGAAGAAAGTGCTAAGGTGGTGTACTGATTAGTGTTCTCTAAAAAAGTAAAACAACGATTATGCATGTTGGGAAAATGCTTTGCGTTGAACTGAAACTGACTTCACTTTGTTTGCTGAGCTTGTGTTAAGGTTTCTGGTGTTAGTTATTAACTAAGAAATCACTAAAATCATGTCTGAACATATCTGGATTGTAAGGCAGAACAACAACAAAGGAGACTAAAGGTGGAATGTTCACAAAGAGGACTGTTCAAAGTTCTTTAACATCAGGATTAGGATCAGATTTTTTTCAGTTTTCCCCCCTTGATCAAAATCTGTGAAAAGCTGTAGGTACATATTACATTATATGATATTGCTGGAGCATTATCGCATACATAAATCAAGAAAAAGCTTGTTTTAAACTTTCTAATAATTGTTTTAACCAAAATATGGACAAATAGACATTTTAAGGTGTGATTGCTGTGACAGTTTTTCTTTCCTATTTTGAAGTGTTGCTCTATTATATATATATATATATATATATATATATATATATATATATATATGTGTACTCCAAAGCAGCTTGAAGTTATCGACTAGAACAATAATTTTATCAAATCCCTAGATCATCTAAATTTGATAGGAAATGTTACAAGTAGAGAACATAATTGCTATAGTCTGTAAGAAAAAAAATTTCTCAATTTATGTTTTTCACACTAAATAAATATAATTGTTGGATTTTTTCTATATTTTTTATTCACTGATTATGCTAATCAGCCCTGGCATGATATCAAAACGAGTTATATGTTCTGACCCCTTCTTTAAGACTGACTTAGTTAAAAAGTTTTTTTTGTTGTTTTTTTTTTTTGCTAAGTTCACAGTCACTGTATGAGCTGACTCTCATTCATTTGTCAATACTTTTTCAAAACGATACTATGCAGATCCTTACACCATGACTCAATTAGTATATTTATTATTTTAGCAGCTAACAGTTTCAATCGGACCTTTGCCATTTCTAACATATGTTTTATCTGCTGCGATGGACTGGCAACATGTCCAGGGTGTACCCCGCCTCTCGCCCGTAGACCGCTTGGAATAAGCATGAAAAAAAAATGGATGGATGTTATATCTGCTTTTTTTCCATTAACTTTCAAATTGCATAGGTTTTCGTCATTACAAAAAGGAATTTGTCTAATGGAAACATGACCGATTTAGAAAAAGTTTTGTAATTATGATTGGGTGGTTTTTTCGGACATATTGAAAACGTTTGCAAATCTGCATTGTAGACACACATGTTCATATATGACTCAAGTGGTCCACAGCCAGATTATACTTGTCTACCCAAACAGTTGCTAACAAACTTATGTGTGATTTAAAAGGCATTGATGGAAACACCTCAATTGCAAAATAATTTTTTTGCATTAGTGTCACTTAACAAATGGGTGCATATTTGTAATGGAAAACACTATTGTCCTATATTTTGCTCTCTTAAACTCTTTGTTGTTCAGGGCAACTTTTGATAAAACTGCTCTCATTGTTTTTTTTCAAGTTTAAATAATTTTAGTTGTCAAAAAGTAAAACAAGCAACATTTTCACACAATGATTACTTTTTTAATCACAGCACTTGGAGGTTTTCCTCTTTAAAATAAAGGAAAATAGCACCCTGAATGGCAAAATTGTGGGAAAAAAATGCTATTATTAACCAGATGATGATTAATCAAATTTTAAAACAGTTTAAAATAGCATACATTTATTTTAGATTGTTAAAAAAATGTTTTCAAATTATAATGGACATTACTTTATATGTTTACACTTATCCCTCTCTTCTTAACTGCATATTTGCAGGTTTACCTTCCCAGAGTGCTTGATAGCCAATCACCTGCCAGCACCATGAAGGAGGCTAAAAACCAACAGTCTTATGGCTCCTTAGAAGACAGCCCACCTGAGAACTTCAGCGGGGTGGATAGCACAGATGCATAATGCCATGAACTCTACAATGTCACACCTTTGAGCAAAGATGCCCTCAAATCATTCTGCAACTCTCCTAGATCTATTCACAGACTGTTCCAGCATGTCCTGTTCAGACTTCCAATGCACAAAGAACAATCTAATCTTACAATCTCCTGTGATAAAGTGCATCTAAAGGGTGTAAGGTTTAAAATGCTTGTTTATAGGAAGGAAATTTTATTTTTTTAGGAATTTTATTAGGTATTAAACTTATCATTGTGGACCCAAGATGCCTAGCTAGAGCACAGCATTGAGACCTTTTTAAAAAAAGCACCAAGTAACATTTATTCAACAGAAACTGCCATTCAGAACAAGCCAAAAGTAAAGAATGCCTTGTTTGCTACTTGCAAAAAAACTTACAAAATAGTACCAAAGAGCTGGGTAACCACAGGTTAATATTTCCTATTCTCAGGGGAAGGATTGTAAAATGCACCTTTTACTTCTTTTATGTTAACTACATGATTATTATTTTGGTTTGAATTATTAAACCAAAACTACAAGTAGCGCTATTGACAAATATAAATAATATAAATGAGAAAAGGAAACACTTTCTTAATTTACAAGTAAGGCTTGGGGTTTGCATCTGCTAGTTCATTTTCCTTCAGTCAAGGGATCATTTTTTTTTTATTTAAAAATCCATATTTTAATTTTAAAGAATTCATAAATCCTTTTACCAGAGCAATTTTAGTTGTATTGAACCTGATTTTTATGGTCTTTTTATATGCATTTGTTAGAAGGAGCTCTTCAGACTTATGTTTACATTTGGTGAAGGAGTTCAGTGTTGATATTTTCCGTTATTTTAAACTGAATGAAGAATCGCGTCTATATGTGCTTGTATTGTCACCGGGGGGCGCTGTTGCACTGCAGTGATGATGTGTATCCTCTGAAATATTCATAAAGCTGTAACAAAAAGGTCAAACACACAATGTTGCATTGAGTCTTTCTAACCTATTCTGACACTGGTATGAACCAGCTTACTGAACCACGGTGCTGCCAGCTCCACCTCCTCACCTGATCCTTAACTATTGTTTCCTTTTCTGTTCCCTTTCCTTTTTCCTCTCCTCTCTTTCTTCTGGCCTTTCACCTTTCTCACCACAGTACCTGCCTCTGCAGGGAAACACCAGTGTTGTTAAATAAAGAGCTGTTTTGAAGGGGCTGCAGTGATTAGCACAGTGGCTTGAATCGGGTAATGAAGAGCTACACTATATTGGCAAGGTTGGTCGCCGTGGTGAAAGGAGACGTTTGGATGAGGCTCGCTGTAATCTAATGGAGCCTTGCAGTAGCTAGGAGAACAAATGCTAGTTCAGAAGCAGGTTTTAAGTTTCTGAGAGAAAAACGACTTTGCTTGTTCGTTCTCTGCAATGTTAATGTCGACACATTCCTTTAGAGCCCTTTCAGACGACAGAAAGATATTAACAGAAGTCTGGTAATTAAACTGATGATTGCTTTTCATTCCAAAGCACGCTTAAACTTTGGCTGGATAAAGTTTACAAGGTTATATTTTTAGGACTTATTTATTTAGATCTGAAAGCCCACTTTGCATTCTTTTACCCCTGATGTTAACTTCCACTTGTTTACCCTTTAAGGTGCCATGATGCGTTTTTATATGTACAATTATGGCTCACCGCTAAATGAGCCATTAAATCTGGGGATACCTAAAAAAAACAAAAAACGGAAAGAAAAAAAAGGGTACCATCCCTGTCCTGTAGGATTACTGTTGGGTTTTTTGGGGGAGAGGGGGATTGTTTTTGTTCATAGCATGTGCAGTAAAACCAGGGATCTGATTTATGGCTTAATTTCCTGTCTCAAAAGAGTCATTTTAGCTCAAAAGTTACCCACAGTGATCAATCTTTAAACTAATTATTCTGCACAGAATTTAAAACGATCAATTAAAACGATTTAGATATGAATAGAAGCTCAAACTTTAAATTTGATATTTAAAATATTAGAATGTAAAGAAAACATTTTTTTTCCCATTCATGAAAAACAGATGATGGGTAAACTATTTGAAGCTGACCTAGGAAGCCATTCATGAAGGATTGTAACTGCTCAGGCATGAAGCTGGTAAGTAGGATTTTACTGTTATGTTTTCCATTAAAGTCCTAATTATAAAACTCCATATGTCTCACAGTTGTTAACCCATAACGACCTTTAAAAAAAAAATAGGTCAGGGCTACAATAAAGAGGCCATCTTCAAGCCAGTCACCTACCAAATCTGTTCAGAAGCAGGGGAATTGGGCAACCTATGACTCAGATATTCTTGTACCCTTCCAAAGATGGTGAGTTTGATGTTGGACACCTGAAATATTATCTCTACTTGAGTATATAACATCCGAACCTTCCTGTGTGGAGCAGAAATAATAAAGATATAACGACTGAGGGCCCCAGGAAGCTGCTACATCCAGCAGTTAGAGCTACATGGAGCGGCTTCCCAAATCCACATCATCAGACTTAAATCTGGCCAAGAGTTAGACACACCACAATTCACTGGCTCCACTTCAGCCCACATGGTTCAGGACTTATTCTCATGGGTGTGTGAAAGTTTTGATCCAGTTGCATGCAAACTGGGCGTGGCAGGCATCAAATAAAGAAATGTGTAGCTTTAACCCCCATCCCCCCACCACCCCCTTACACTCATACAATTCAACAATCTGTTGAATCTGTTTGTTTGGTGCACTGCCGGCTTATTCTTTTCAAAAAAGCCAAAAGCTCAGTCAGATGAGATGGAGAACATATGCAGTGTTCATCAATCATTTCTTGCAACAGATTCTCAATTGGATTAAGGTCAGGATCTTGGCTGGTCCCTCAAAGTAGGAAAATACTTGTAGCTATGTCTCTATGTTTAGGGCCCTTATCCAGTTGGCCCTCCATCCATTAATCCATCTTCCGCTTATCCAGGGTCGGGTCGTGGGAGTAGCAGCTTCAGTAGGGAGGCCCAGACACCCCTCTCCTTAGCCACTTGGGCCAACTCTTCCGGGGGAATCCCAAGGCGCTCCCAGGCCAGCCGAGAAACATAGTCCCTCCAGCGTGTCCTGGGTCTACCCCTGGGCCTCCTCCCGGTGGGGCGGGCCTGGAACACCTCACCAGGGAGACGCCCAGGAGGCATCCTTACCAGATGCCCAAGCCACCTCAACTGGCTCCTCTCGATGTGGAGGAGCAGCGGCTCTACTCGGAGTCCCCCCCCCAGATGACTGAGCTTCTCACCCTATCTCTAAGGGAGAGCCCAGACACACTACGGAGAAAACTGTTTTCAGCCGTTTGTATCTGGGATCTCATTCTTTCGGTCATGACCAAAGCTCATGACTATTGATGAGGGTAGGAGAGTAGTTGATCGACTGGTAAATCGAGAGCTTCGATTTTTTGCTCAGTTTTCTCTTCACCACAGCAGACGCCGCACCAATCCGTCCAGCAATCTCCCGCTCCATCTTCCCCTCATTCTTGAACAAGACTCCAAGATACTTAAAATCCTCCACTAGAGGCAGTATATCCTCCCCAACCTGGAGAAGGCACTCTACCCTTTTCCAGCTCAAGACCATGGTCCCAGATTTGGAGGTACTGATCTTCATCCCGCTTCAAACTCAGCTGTGAACCGCTCCAGTGAGAGCTGTAGATCATACCCTGATAAAACCAATAGAACCACATGATCTGCGAATAACAGAAATGCAATCCTAAGGCCACCAAAACTGGCTGCGCCTAGATATTCTGTCCATAAAATTTATGAACAGAATCGGTGACAAAGTGCGACTTGCTGCCAGGAATGTGGACCTGGCTCTGTCACTGGTCATACAGAACCCTAACAGCCCCTATTAAAGGGCCCGGTACTCCAAACTCCCAGAGTACCCCCCACAGGACCCTCCAAACGACATGATCGAATGCCTCCTCAAGATCCACAAATCACAAGTAGACTGGTTGGGCGAACTCCCATGCAACCTCCAAAATTCAGTTTGCCCTCCAATCCAGTTTTAAAACTTTTGCAGCCTCTAAAATAACTGTTTGCTCACTGGGCTGTATTGAGGGTCATCCACCCTTCTTTTACCCTCTGACCAGTGTCCCTAAAACAATACGCCCCATGAGTTCCAGTCTGCATAGGTTTATGAGAGTAATGTACAGAAGTACCCTACATATTTGTTTCTTAGGATATAGGATGTTGTTTCATAAGCTGACACTTTTTTAAAGCTTGTTAACATCTTAATTGTTGTTCTGTTTTCATTATTGGGACCGAAAATATCAATTCATACCACAGTTTTTAACAGTTTTTGTTTGGTTGAAAAATTATATATTTCCCCCAGAACTACCACTCTGCCACAGAGAGTTTCCAAAATAATATGAATCTGTATCTTGAGTTATATGACTGTATATCCAAACAATAAAAACTAAAGTTATTATCTTATGTAAAAAAAAAAAAAAAAAAGACCTTTACAATGATGTTGTTGTTGAGGGAATCATTTGGAAATAGTACAAAGAAAGTTAGGTGTGGAAATAAATGTCATTTAAGCACATCAGCCAAAAAAGAGAAAAAAAATTTCTGGATCATAATATTTCATTGCTTGATGATCCGGATAGCAGATGAATGTACAAGAGTTACAATTGAAAGCAGACACTGTGTTGGTTGGCAGACATGGTGGTTATTACTGCAGGGGCTTAGCAGCTTCTCTGAATCAAAGTTTATCTTCCCTTTCACACATGTAATTAAAATGCCACCATACAAAGTTTAAAAAAAATAAATAGTAATACATGAAAGCTCTACAAATGCCACCAGCTTGTCTGGGCATGAGTTTAATTAAGATGGACAGGGTTCAAGTCAAGTTGAGGAGTCTGACATGGCTATGTTGTGGAAATCACTGCAGGGGCTCTATAGTCTTTCTGCAAACTGTTGTCACCGAACACAGCTTGTCTCTGCTCCCTTGAAAGCAATTAAAACGCCACCATAGAGGGAAAGGCAAAACACAGCCCTGCGAATTCCACCGGCCTGTCTGGGCCTGAGTTTGATTAAACTAGTCTGAGAAGAAATCATTAGCCCAGCCTCTAGCCTAATGAAATAAATTTCAAATAGTTTAAAAAAAATGCAGGAATGGGAGGTAGCTGATGACTTGACCGAGCTGACATTCTATTAGTAAATAGATTAAGTTGGTAGAGAAGTGCAGAAGAACTGTGGGTACTCCGGCTTCCTCCAACAGTCCAAAAACATGACTGTTAGGTTAATTAGCTTCTCTACATTCTCCTTAGGTGTGAGTGTGTGTGTGAATGTTTGTTTGTCCTGTTTGTCTCTGTGTTGCCCTGCGTTGAACTGGCGACCTGTCCAGGGTGTACTCCGCCTCTCGCCCATTGACTGTTGGAGATAGGCACCAGCACCCCTCGTGACCCCACTTGGCATTAAGCGTGTTAGAAAATGGATGGACCTACCAAATACAACATAATTCCAAAGTAGATTGAAATGAAAACATCAAAAATCGGAAGTGGGACATACATTTAATGCAACCCAGTTATATTGATTAATAATGAAGAAAATCAGCTGCCAATAAATGTGTGCAATTAAAATGACCAGTAATTATAAATCCTGCTGTTCTGTGAAGGTGCTTGTTAGAGAACTCTAGGAGAAAAGTCATCACGAGAACCTAGGAATGCAGATAACAGTGGTGGAGAAGCTTTAAGCACCTCTTATTCTGTCCATAATCTGAACTGAAAAGCCAGGAGAGAAGGACAATAATTTGAAGCAGCCAGGGGCTTACCCGGGAGGAGTTGCAGAGATTTACAGATCAGGTGGGGTAACCTGTTAAATGGCCTTTGGTGTGGACAGGAGAAATCCTTAATAAGAACATGTTGTGAGACCACAGTAAAAGATTTTAACCAGAACACTGCACATCAGTCTAAACTTGTCACGTTTTGTATGTTTAGAGGACCCAAATGCAGAGGCAGAGAGGCTGAGGTGAATTCTTGTAGTTTGTAATGATGAAAATGGTTAACAAAGGCAGGAATCCAAAAATCCAACAAAAGATGTAACAGACCAGAACCACGGAGACATCAAGGGAAAACACGCACAAGGAGCCAGGGAGAGACGAGGTGAGAGGACAACGGCCACGACAGGACCAGCATCAACAAGGAACCAACAAGGAGTGACTGCAGAGGAAGAGTATATGTAGCTGACAGACAATGGCAGGGCTAACGAGCTGACAAGGAGCAGGTGTGAGGAGACAACGAGGGAGCCAAGGGGAAAGGGAACACACACAAGAGGGCAACAGAGGACCACAGAAAAACCTGAGAACTAACATAAATCTAGAAACTACAACAGAATAGGAATTAAACCAATAAAACTAGAAAACAAGGAGCAAAGTAAAGCACAACATAACCAAAACCATGACAAAACTGTGAAATTGTTGTTTCAACAGTGAAGGGGAATTAGAAAGAGGAATGGAACAGATGGAGCTACATATGGGGTTATAAATAGTTCAAAATTAGCATTATCTATAGTATGTCCATCTAGAACATTTTTGTAACTATAAATTATCAAGGAATATATATATATTTCTCATTTGAGGTTGCAATAATAGAAGAAAAAGTTATCATTTAATTCAATTGTTTTTAAACAGTGGATTGTTCTGATCGGGGCTGATAAGATCGCAGAGCTGTTTGACTATTGTGAGTATAAACACCATACATCCTTCTCTTAATCCAAAGCCCCTGTGTGGAGGTGTGGCAGCCGCTGAACTCTGTGCCCTAGCTGCATTCGTTATTGTTCTGATCTGGCCGTTTGTATACAAAATACTCTATTATTTAGTCACCTTCCTCCCTTATCCCCAGTGTTCACTTAATTCCTCACTCCCAAGCTGGCAATGTTGAGAGAGAACCACTGTTTGTGTGTATGTGTGTGTATCAAGTAAGGATTAAACCTATTTAGAGTTCTGAGGTTTTAGGGTCAGATTTCCTTCTTGTCACCAATAAGATCGATGGATGTGACCTTTGACCAATCTGCACCGATTTGTTTATAAACACAGTGGCGGCCAATCACAGTGTTGCGTGGGCTTGTGCCAACCAATGAGCAGGCCTCTGACAGAATCATGCTCTTTGGCACTCCCATCTTTTGTCCGTCTGGATTAGTGCCATGGCAACGCTGGCCGCCAGGGAGCTGAATTTCCCAGAGCAGCAGGACGAGGACAGAAACAGACCGCCTTAGTCCAAGTCTAACTTCCTTCCTGGTGGGGCAATAGAGAACAGGACTGAGGTGGTGTGTGTGTGAGTCCAAAACTTCCTTGAGGAGTGCCAACTCTAATGAGTTGCCATCTTGAGCCACAAGCCAAAGTTAGTTTGTCTGTGTGGATGAGTAGGTAGGTGTGTGAGGGGCCGTTCCTCTGTGTTCTGTTCTCTATGGGGTAAAGTCACACCACTCTCCCTCCTATTTGCTCAATGGACTACATTAACAAGAAAGGCAGTGGGCCAGGCAGCTGAACTCACCACTGCTGACGAAGCATGTGACTTCAGACCGAGGCCTCTTTGTTTGGACAATTACAGCCAACACACAGAGCCCTGGAAATGTTGTGTGATGGTGGGGTGGGGGGGGGGGGGGGGGGGGGGGGTGGGGGGTTGTGATGAGAATGAATGGACCTCAGGGATAAATGAAACCTCAATATCTACATTGTGACATCCGCTGGAAGAATTTGGGGGCTTAAAAAGTTTAGAACTTCAAATTTTTCCAACCAACTTCTCATGCCATTATGTGACATGTGTTTGCAATTTGCCATCTATCTTCAGTTAGAAAAACAAGGATTAACATTGATTCAAAGCAGGGAATGCATGAATTCAATAGACCTTTGATTTAGCTTGTCAAAACAGGGTACAAAGAAACTGATATCAAATTGCAAACTTCCACTTTCCTTCTTAAGCTGTAGAGCATGCAAGGTGAGCAGATTAAATAATGTACTTTCCTAAGAGTTAATAATCACTACTCTGATTCAGGAATTATCAGCAAACTGCAATACAATGAGTGGCAGAAACATTAATAATGTTCTCAAGAAATCTCTTTCATTTAATAGCAGTGCCATTTATAGTATTTTCACAAAAATTTGAAGCAGATGACAATTTGCTTTTTTACTGTTGGACATATTACCTCCTCCACTGGATTGAATTTATAACTGTTGGCAATTCTTGTTAGCACTTCATTTTCACAATAAAGGCACAGTAAACTAACTTGGTCTAAAATGTTCTTTGGTTTGCTTTTTTACTGTTAACCTCATCAAACACTGACTGGTGTGTTGGTTGTAGTGTCATTTTAATGCTGTGAGGACAACCTAACCTTGCACTGAATCTCTGGCAGCACTCAAATTAATTTACTGTAACACTGTTTCCATTCCTATTTATGATGCACTTACATGAAAAACTGGAATATTAATAACTGATTAGCAAATACCCATACTTATATTGTCATGATCTGGCCTGTTTGCTCTCCCTTAATTAGTAATTCCTTTCACCTGTTGTTTTTCCCTCCCTGCCTCAATTATAATTTATTCCCCTCACCTGTTTCCTCTTGATTATATTCAGTTCAGCCTGAGCATTCAGTGCCAGATCATTACTTGTCTTTCTGTTAGCCTGTCTGTTAGTTTTATTCCTTGGTTCGTGTCCTGGATCCTTGCAGCCAGTGGAAAGAGGGTTTTGTGTTTGTCTCGTCTCCTGATCGTCCACTGTTACTCCCCCGCTGAGTCCTCTGGGTTTTTGGCTCAATTTATGGGGAGGTTCTGTTTTTATCCAAGTAAGCCTGGCTCCAGGGAGGAGACCATTTTAAAGGTCCTGCATCAAGTTCTGGTTCCACGTCCTTTCTCGGCTACCCTCTGCCACTGAGCCAGCCCGTCTGCACCTGATCCTGTCTGCTCCTGTGCGTGACCACCTGGTCACGCTTTCAGACCCTGTCAGACTCTGAACCCTCCTGGGAGACAGTGGATGCCTGGAAGTCTGGATCCTGCCACCTGTTCTGTTCCTGCCTGATCTGGATCCTGTTTCTGTTTGTTCCTGTCTGTTCTGGATCCCTGACCAGGATCGGCTTCCAGCATGTCCTCTGGGAGTGCGCTCTTGGGGACATTCTAAGACTGGACTGTTAAACCAGGTAAGTGGCCAACTCAGATAATCATCTTCTGTCAGATGATCGTGGTCACTTACCTGTGTTTCTCCTGCAGAGTCCTGTGATTGGGCAGTGCCCTGCTCCCCATCCTGCAGTGTCTGCGAGCCACAGCTCCACTTTAGTTTTTGTTAATTTAATAAACCTTTTTGAACTTTCCTACTGACTGTCTCTCCTTGAATACTGGGTCCATCTGTCCCCGTTTCATGACATATATTAGATATGTTCCTCGAGTTCCTTTCGACATTGTGAAAAAACAACCATATCTTCAGTTAATCACCCCACATTCCTATGTTGCATCACTATAGATTGTGCGAATACCCATATGGTTAAACCCACAGAAATTACAACAAGAAAGAAATAAACATCGGCCCAGTGTTACATATTGGACTGAAGTCAACGTTTCAGAAGCTGACGAATAGCAAAATACCAACGTTATTTGCCAACATCTGTGCACACCAAATGTAATAAGGCAATTGCTGCAGTGCTTTTAAAATAACTAAACAAAAGGGTTGACAGCCTCATGAACAGCTCAGTGTAATAAGCGAAAAACAGATTTTAAACTTTGTGCAATTATCTCAGGCTAAACAGTGATGCAGTGGGTAGCACTGCTGCCTTGCAGCAAGACGGTTTCTGTGCTCGATTTCCAGCCTGGGGTCTTTCTACATGGAGTTTGCATGTTCTCCCTGAGCATGCTTGGGTTCTCTCCGGGTACTCTGGCTTCCCCCCTCAGTCCAAAAACATGACTGTTAGGTTAAATGACTGTCCTAAAATTCTCCTTTAGATGTGAGTGTGTGCGTGAATGGTTGTTTGTCCTGTTTGTCTCTGTGTTGCGCTGCGATGGACTGAAGACCTGTCGAGGGTGGACCCTGCCTCTCGCCCATAGACAGCTAAGATAGGCACCAGCAACCCTCATGACCCTGCTTGGGATGAGCGTGACAGAAAATGTTAGGATAGATGGAGGGTTGCATTTATCTCCTGATTGCCAATTGCCGAGATATCCCCAAGGTGCTCTGGAGACTACGATCACAACATGCTTCACAGTGTGTGGTACTCAAAAGGAACTATCTTATCCCTTACATTTTTTCATGTGTATATTAAACTGATGAAAGTTATTATGTTGCTTCCTACTACACAGACTGAAACTGATAAGAAAGGTGCGGAAATCTCCCATAAGCATTGCAAGGGAAAGTCTGAAGATTGTGAGAAAAAAGATCCCATTGTTGATGTGGCATCTATGAGGATACTATTGTTCAGTAAATTGGCAAGGAAAACATGTAGAGCACTGTAACATCATAAATCCACACTTTTCTTTAAATAAGAAAACCTGTAGGTTATGGGCTGATCTTAAAGCAGTGTGAAGGTGACCTTAGACATTACTGTGTACAAATGTGAAATCATACAGTTTGATCAGTGGCCTAACTGCCTCAATGTCTGCAGCTCACATTTCATTGTTTGTGAAGGTATTTCTAAAACAAAATCAGTTACTTCCTGTGCTTAGAGTTATTTCAATATTTTTATTCCAAATTGTGGATTTTATTGTAGCAATATCAGACTGGTTACTTGACCATAGAATACATAATTGGGTTTAATACTTAAGAAAACAAGGACCATAATATACAAGAAAGAATTCAAAATAAAGGTCCTAGATGATATTGTATGTTGTTCTGTCTACATCGGAAGTCTTTAAGCCATGCAGTTTTACATAGGGGTGTGTAGGTCATAGGGCACAAATGAAAAAGGGTGGAATGCTCCAATGTCAGGCATGTTATAATAGTATTATTATGGCTAAAATCATTCCAGTAATAGTAGGAAGTTCCAAAAACATTTGTGGGATAGTAACCAGTTGTATATTTTCGAGTGTAACTAAAGCCAACTTCATGCTGGTTCTCCTTAAAAAGATAGTTGGCCTGGAGCCATGATAAACTCCCTGTCTCCTGCTTTAGAGAAACAAGCAACTCAACCAGAGGTTTTGCAATGCTGATACTTTTCAGTAAAAGACCTCAACTGGTAATAAGAAGAAAAACAAAAAATGTTAAGAAGCTGCATTTTCAAATCAAAACACAGCTAAACCAAGAAAGATTGGGTTTTGTTAGGCTTCTAGAAAAATCTGAATTACTACAGGAATTTATATGACAAAGCAGAGACTGCAAAAATAATAATGACATGCTGGAAATGTTGGGAAAGGTTTAATAACATGGTTTTTCCTACATAAAATGGGCAAAAAAAACCCATCAGGGTGAGAGTCAGGGTGACGAAGTGACCACTGGAAATTTCCAGAAAATGGTCATCCTTACGGCACATAACCTAATAACATCATCCGTGCGATTTCAAAATCTCACCCAGTGAACAGTAATTTTGACAAAAGAAGAGCAAAACAGAATAATTTTCTGCATCTTGAAGCAGAAAACTGCCTGTAACATCATAACCACCAACAAGCTTTGTTCTGCTCCTTATTGCAGTACAAATCTGTTTGAACTGTAAACTTTAAAAAGACATCGGGAAACACCCAGAGCTGATTTACAAGAACTGTTCACCAATGCACCATTCAGTCATTTCCCAGGAATTCTGGCTCCTGTTCCTTCTGCTTAGCCTAATTAATCTCACTAAATCTTGGTAAGAATAGCCAGTAACAGAACAGACTTGCGTTTGGCCTTTTCTTTTTCTCTCTAAGCCTCGATCCTAATGAGGCTTGTAGGAGAGAGAATAATTTCTGATGTGTGTGATGGAGAGATTTTAGCAGAGATCAGCAATACTTTTCCTGGTTGAAAAAAAAAAGGATATTAATTTCCATGTCATACTGGATTAATGTAGGTATAATGGCATAAAGAAAATTAATGAGGGGTCAGAGACGAGTGATTGTGAGTAATAAGAGTTCAGGGATTTCTAAATGTTGAGGTTCTCATCAATAAAGAAACTGGAATTCCTTTAACTCATGCATTTCCTCTTGTTGCATAAAAAACAGCACCATTTTTTTGGAAGATCGCAAGATCTAAAGTAGCGCCATGTGTCAGGAGGATGTCCTCCACTGCTTTGGCTGTTTTTTGGTTTGCAGTATCAGGCCGCTGTTACGAAGCCTGTTCCAGTGCCACAGATACAAGATCCATTTGGGATGTGCAAAGATTGGGCTGTAAGCCCTTGGTTATCCTCCCAGAACATTTCTTAAGAGTTTTTTTGAAGTGTGTTCCAGTCCATTGTCCTTAAGTTTAAGGCCTCCACAGCAGAGGATAGGCCACTCCAGGTCAGTAGGAATATTCAATGGGATGAAAGTGTAGAAAGATATTCCCACAGAAATGTCATTACAAAGTATCAAAGCTTACTATTGTTTTTTTACAATACATGTTTCCACTAATACTTGGAAGAGTGTTCAAACTCGTTTCAAGCTGCACCAACTTCTATTTTTTATTTATTAGTAGTTGTCAAATCATCCTAAGGTTTGAATTCTTGCCCCAGCTGGGTTTGTCTCTGTATATCAAGTTGGGTAATAAAGGATAACACTCTCCTGTTTCTCTTAGACAGCATATCCTTCTCTTTTAAAATACAGAGAACATAGAGCGGTGACAGAAGACTCCATGTCTGCGGTTGAATGCTGAGGTTCAAAGGTTGAGTCCATAATGTTTGTGCAAAAGGACACAGTAGAGAATTATGAGGCCCTAACCCTCTTCATGACCGTACTCAATTTAGTAGAAGTGCAATAGCGGGGTTTTAAAAGACTTAACTTATTGGATTTAGAAAACAAAACACTGTGTCTTTAGCTATAGTGTTTTACGTAATATGTAGTCACTTTTATTTGTTTACACCATTGCGCTTTTGGACGTTTAGAATTATTAATGAAAATATTTTTGAATGGAAGTTATTTTGTGTTAAATTATCTCTATCACATGACTTTGACATGGTAGAAAATATTTGACACAACTGTTAACACCAAGATATTCGAATTTAAATCACACAGGTGATTAATGGAGATCCATGGTAAGTCTTGAAGAGCTGCAGAGATCAATGGCTCAGATGTCAGAATCTGCTGGGGGGATTGTGAACTCCACAAATTTGCAACAAGTACAAGAGAATCAAAAATTATAAGGCAAATTTAGTCATAAAGCATGTTGAATTAGAGAGAAAATTCAAAGTGTTGTATATGGAAAAACAGAAGCATAGTAGGAAAGCTGAGAGAAGAGGACATTGTAGTGGCATAAAGGTAAGTACAAAAATAATGAAAATTAATAATTACAGAGAATAAAGAGGAATAAGAAAAATTATAATATTACTACAAAAACTTAAGCAAATAACAGCCACTATTCAGCACTTTAGCCAGAAGATCTGAGTGGTTTGGGCAGTTGATACACTGACAAGAAGTTTGGAATTATTTTGGTGCTAAGAAATTCAGTGATTTATACCCAAGCAGAAATATTTTAAAGTTTTTCTCTCTAAATTAAGGGGAGTCACTGTAAGAACTGGGGTGATGTACTCCACTTTCTAAATTTAGGTGAGGATGCATGCAGCAGCATTCTGAATCAACAACAGCCGTCTAATCTACTTTTTGGGCACACCTTGGAAGACATTGTTGCAGTAGTCAATTCTATTAAACATAGGAATTATGTTTTAATAATAATAATAATAATGACGATGATGACGACAACAACAACGATAATATAATAATAATAATAATAATAATAATAAAGAAAAAAAAATAATAATAATAATAATACCGTATTTTCACGACTATAAGGCGCACCTAAACGTCTTTTTTTCCCCTCAAAATGTGGGGTGCGCCCTATGGTGCGGTGCGCCCTATCTGCGGACGTTGTTGAGACCACCATGAGTATGTGAGAACCTTAAAGGGGGAAGTGTGGGCGTGGCTTGTGTATAAAAGAACAGGTATGTGCTTTATGCAGAACATTGTTGTCTTAACAACCCTGGAAAGAGACACGCCTATGAAGCCCAGTTTAAACTGAAGGCTATCAGCTACGCAGAGGAACATGGAAATCGAGCAGCTGCGAGAGAATCCAATATAAATGAATCGATGGTTCGCAAGTGGAGGAAGCTGGAAAATGAACTCCGACTGGTGAAGAAGACGCAGCTGAGTTTCCGCGGACATAAGGCGAGGTGGCCCGAGTTGGAGGAAAGACTCGAGCGGTGGATCGTGGAGCAAAGAACGAGTGGGGCCAGCGTTTCAACGGTCACTGTTCGACTAAAAGCAGTAAAGCTGGCGGAAGAAATGAAAATTTAAAATTTTCAAGGAGGTCCATCGTGGTGCTTCCGTTTTATGAAACGGTGCAATTTTTCCATCCGGACCAGGACTACAGTTGCTCAGCGACGTCCGGCGGATTATGATGAAAAGCTGGCGAGCTTCCACTCCTTCTGCAGCAAACACATCGCTGACAAAGTCATCCAGCCAAGCCACATCACCAACATGGACGAGGTGCCGCTCACTTTCGACATCCCGGTGAATCACACCGTGGAGAAGAAGGGGACCAGCACTGTAGCGATACACACAACGGGGTATGAAAAGGCGTCGTTTACTGTTGTGCTTGGCTGGGAAACTGGCATGTCGGATTTAGCGCAGCTGTTTAATTCAGAAACAGAGGATGAGGACTTTGAGGGGTTTGATTACTACTCTGTAATAAATACTTGAATAAAGCACAATCATACTCAGTTTTGCTCCCGCTCTATTTTTCTACCTGAAAACTTAATTCAACAGCAGCCTCTGGGCCGCGGCGAATCCGGGCTCATCTCGGCAGGTGTTTTTTCATCTAAATAATCTACCGTAAATCTTTTTTAAGTGAGAAAGTCCACCTGAAAATTTAATCATTGCAGTCAGTTCATCCAGATTATTATCCTGCCTATGTTTTAAGTTAATTTATGCATCAATAAACTGTATCAGAGGAGTAATCACAGCCCTGTGTCATCAGCGATGTGTCTCTCACGGCCGGTTCCCAGGTTTGAATAATACTTTGTAATAAATACACCTTGCAGCTATATTTGCTGTGATCAGTGGGAATAAAGTAGTTTTAATATGTTTTTAAGTGGGAAAATCCACATGAGAGGACATGTACCTGTATATAAAAAACGCGCCCTATAGTCCGGTGCGCCTTATGTGTGTGTTAAATACAGAAATGGCACACATAACTGAGACTGCGCCTTTTAGTCCGGTGCGCCTTATGGTCGTGAAAATACGGTAATAATAATAATAATAATAATAATTGAACGTTATTGATCTCACACTGGAGAAGCTAACCTCTGCATTTAACCCATCCCTGTGGGGAGCAGTGGGCTGCCATTGTGTGGCACCTGGGGAGCAATCAGGGGTTAAGGGTCTTGCTCAGGGTACTTCCAACCGTCTCAGAGCACAAGCACAGTGCTCTAACCACTAGGCCAACACTCCCCTTCAACACTCTTTTTGACATAAGTCCAGTTTTTTCTTTTATTTAATTAATTTTTTTTTTTTTTGGATTGAAACAACATTTTGGGAATTGAATGATTAAGACACAAATGTCCTACCCATGTATGGCCCAAACACAAACTAGATCCCTTCAACCAAAGAGAACATTCTCAATAATAAAAAAGTTTCAAATATTTTATTTGTATTCAAAAACTATTTTCTATGATTGAAAACGTTTATCTTTTTATTGAAGTTACTTTTTTTTATTGATTCTGTTGTTTGTTTGTTTGAAGCAGCTTTTTTAAAATTTTGATTGAATAATAAAGACACTTATGTCCTACCCATTATATTGTCAAATCAAAAAACAATATTACTTCAATTAAAAAGTTGCTTTAACCAAAAAAGACTGGACTTCTATCAAATAAAACATTTTCAATCAAAGAAAAGCAGTGTTCAAATGTATTTTTTAAGTTTCAAATATATTTTTGCATTTAAATACTTTTTTCTTTGATTGAGAAGGTTTTTGTTCATTGAGGTGAAGTTTTCTTTTATTTGAAAATATATTTTTTGATTGAAGCAACATTTTTTATTTTATTTTTAGTGATTGATTGAATGATAAAGAGACAAATCTACCTTGAGAGACAGGAAGACAAAGAAGCAGCTGGTCATTGTTAGGAAGGTGTTTAACTGTTAAAACACATCTTTTCAATAATTCTGGTGATGAACAGGAGATTGCTGGGTAAAAACACGTGGTTAAAACATCAAAGCGTAGGGGGGGGGGGTCGGGGGGGTTGGTTATTATGCAATTTCTTCCAGATTTTTCTAGTTTATGTGGTAAAATTGGGTAATTTTGTAAAAGTAAGTTGGAGACAACTTTGGTTCTGGCATAATATGGATGCAGCAACTGCTACTCTAACCATTTGGGTTTTTTTCAATGAAGATGTTGGCAAATTCATTGAAGGACCTGGTGGAGTGGAATTAAGCTGCTGCAGTCATTGGAGGGTTTGTTAACCTGTTGATGATAAGGAGTATTTATTATGTTTTTGCGGGTGATCTCAGAGATTTTTTCACATTTTTATGTTGTGATTTTTATCTGTACAATCTCTTTTTATATATCTGACAGTGAACCTGGAGTCTAAGCTTTTCACTAGCTGCGTTCAGCTATATGAACACTGCCTTTTTCCATTTCTGTCTGGTGGAGCACTTATCCACAGATACTTTTTCTTCCCAGAAATGACCTTACCTTCAGTCAGAGCATTGGAATCAATGATGTATGAAAGTTATCTACCACCTCATCTACAGTCACAGGGTGAAGTGAAGGTAGAGCAACTCTGGTGAAAGTTTTAGTTGCATCATCCTTAAAGATGTGTTTTCTTATCATCTCTGTTTGGCTAACTGAATCATTGAAAATCATGACTTTATTGTTACAGAGAAGGGGGTCAGATAGAGTAGCAACAGTTACAGAAGCTTTGGAAATGTGTCGTACATTAGTCGAATCCATAATATGTCCCTGTTTACATAGCACGACTGTCTTCAGTATGTGAATGTCCCCCACAATAATTAAACAGTCAAAAACAAACACACATCACATATAAACTACCATTAAAATAACTGAAAAGATTTTTTGAGCATGAGGCCTTAACATGTTCAAGAACATGATTTAAACCAGGATCTTTACCAACATTCGAAGAGGCCAAATTTGTTCAGAAATACTCTTTTTTTCACTTATTATATGGCCTGCATGTAAAACCTTTTGTTTGACGTTATATTTTTAAGGGTGTATCCCTACTGGTAGTGCTAGCAGTATTGTTTTATAGCAGATATAGAAAAGACTGTAAGAGTTGATGTGAAAATGGATAGTGCTAATGTAGGACAATCGTAGAAGAAAAGCAAAACCTGCAAAAGGCTTGACAAGACATTCATTACTTTCAAGCTTTGCCCCCTCTACAGCAGTTGTGTCAAAAGTACACACATTTGTTACTTAGAAGTATAGATACTGCATTGTAAAAACACTCTGGTAAAAGTTGAAGCATCAACTTGTCCTCTTTACTCAAGTAAAACTGAAAAAGTATGTGCTCCAAAAACTACTTAAAGTATAAATGTATAAAGTAACCTTTAAAAAAAAACAGCCAGATGCCACTATATGAATTGAAAGCTCAATTTTTCGACTATTTCAAAAAAATTCTGTTGTATTCAGGGGCCAGAGAAACCTTTTACAATTTTAAATTATCCAGTTTGTTCCTAGTTAATCTTTTAACAGTTTATTTCGAACTGTTTATGGTTCGAACTGCCTGTAGGTGATCTTGGATATTTAGGGAAGTAGTTGTTAGAAGCCCCCAATCCTGCAATTCAAATTATTTTCAGAGTAATTAAGTACGCTATCCTATTTGCAACTGAATACTGTCCACAAAACGCTGTTTTTTTGTTGTTTTTTTTTTTTCAAAACTGGCTTGTTTATTTAAAGAAATATGTTGAACAGATTTTGAAAAGAGCATCCAATAGTGTAGTAACAATTGTAGAAATAGCTAACTTTATTCTAAATAGATAAAAATACACAAATTAGACGGATTGGACTTTTGAAAGTAGCACCTCATTATTCCAAATAAATCAGTAGGGTTCCATCAGTGGTGTCAAAAGTACACACATTTGTTACTTAAGTAGAACTATAGATACTGCAGTTTAAAAAACCTCTTTACTCAAGTAAAAGTGAAAAAGTATGTGCTCCAAAAACTACTTAAAGTATAAAAGTATAAAGTAAACTTTAAAAAAAAAACGCCAGATGCCACTATATGAATTGAAAGCTCAATATGTTGACTATTTTAAGAAATTCTTTGAGATATGGCCAAGAATGAGGGAGGTCTTGTTGGTCTCCGTCTCCATCTACCGATAAGCTCTCACCTGTTTCCGACCTTTCAGACGTTTCAACATCTTTTTCTGAATCCAACATTGTAGCATGGCATAGACAATTCACGTTTGCAGTTTGAAGAACACCTGCTTGATTCTGATGATTTCCTTTAGCTAACCAATGAGTGTTTGCGTTATATGACTCATCCAATTACACTAGTTTTCTCTAGATGTGGTTGGCGCCAATGATCTGCATTGGATGGAGCATATGATGTGAAACAAATATTTAGAAACATTAAACCGAAGCCGCAACTAACGTGTTTTAAAAATGTAAGGAATAGAAAGTACAGATAGTTGTGTGAAAATGTAATGAGTAGAAGTAATGGAGTAAAGTATAGATACCTAAATAGTGTACTTAAGTACAGTAACAAAGTATTTGTACGTTGTTACTTGACATCTCTGCTCTTCAGTTAGAATAAGTAGTCAATTTAATCTTTGTTGCTATGCCAAAAGAGTAAAAGTGACTACAATTATGTTCCAGTGACTTTAGTTTCCGGGATATGATTCAGGCTAAATCATTACATTAATCACAAGCACAGTCATTGGATCTTACATCAGGACTAATTCACAGAGTGTGGGAGGCCCTGCCTGCGTCAGGGTCTACGCATGATCCCGTGGGAAATGACGTCAGACGCTGGTCTCCAGGCTGGGAGATCCCTAATTTAAAACATAACCGTAGCTTTACCCAATATAGGAAAAAATAAATTAATCTCCACACTCCACAACATTATTGTTAAATTCACGTACGTTTTTGATAAAAAAAAATGCGATAGATGAGTTGAACATCATCATTATTATTATTTATTTATTTTTTATCTTTTCCCCCTTGTTATTGGATTCTCTCTGTCCGCTTTTCTCCCTCTGAATCTTTACTGAATCAAACACTTTACTAAGTTAAGCTGTGCCTTATTTTTTTCGATTGTCGTTTTTTTTTTTTTGTCTTTATATCTTGGATATAGGTTATTATCTTAATACAGCCGTAATTTTCAATCGCATTTGTAGATAATAAAAAAAATTGTTCGTTGTAATATTATTTTCTAATGCGTGTGGTCGTGTAAACGTAGAGATATAATTTTAACCAACCAAAATAAAGTATGAAGACCGGTCACTATAGCAACGATGTTTTGTTGTCAGTAGCAACCAAAATAACGCCCGGAGAGTGTCCGTTTTAACTAGCTTGTATGCTGGTTTGGTTCATTTTATTTAAGATTTTTTTTTATAAAGTCCAGGTGCCGCTGTGCGCAGCAGTGGGTCAATGGATTCTTGTTCTCTCTACTATTCTCTGGACCTCGTTGCCAGCAGCGGACATGTTCTAACTGTTGAGCAGAGAATCGCTCTTCAAACGTCCCTGTTGATCCTGAAGAAAAAGTACAAGTTCCAACGGGTCATGTTATGGGGCAAAATATTGGGAATACAGGAGAACTACTTCATAGCTCAAGGGAGAGGTGAATCTGAAATAAAGGATCGGAAATATCTGTACAGGTAGGAACACAAAGTTCCCCTAATTATTTTAACTTTTCCCTGGTTTTCATTATTTGTTGTTTTTGATCTGTCTCTTTAAGCCTCGACTGCATGGAATGGTTCCTTCTTCCCATGGTCACTGAGTCTATGATTGAAGAAGTGTCCAAAGCGGTCAGGGGTCATTTCATAGGAGAACCCTCTTTTGTGTATGAACAGATCCACAGCCATGGAGGTGGAGAAGAGGCTGCAGAGGGGGAGGAGGTGGTAGGTTTGTCTCAATGCCCTAGGAGTCATTTAGATGGGAAAGTTTGAGCTTTTTTTAATTTACAGAATATAAACTATTTGATAATTTCTCATTCAAAATAAGAAATACAGCAAATCTGAACTTGAATGTCCTACACCAGAGGCGTAGCCAGAAGATTTTTATCAGGGTGGCCAGACAATAACCAATGTACACTGACGGTGGCCGGAAGTGGATTGGCACAAGAACCTCACGGTCAATCTACACAGTTCCAACAGGAAAATTAAGGGGCAAAACATCCATATTTTCTAAATAAAGACAAACTATATTTTCCCACAGACTTTACTAACAAATAGACTAATATATTTAAACATCTGTAATTTCTAGATAAAAGGTATAGCGGATAAAATTCTTTCAGTTTTGAGTTCTGGGGCGTAAATCTTTTCCATTATCATTACTTACCTACTTGTATCAATAAACATTCTGCATAAAATTTATATTTACAAGCACTTATATCTACATAGATTGATTATTTGATAAGTTTTTATTAAAACTGTTATTTACCTTTGATTTCACTGAAGACTCCTAGATGACTTGCAGACACATAATTTTCTCTATACCCCATAAAACACAAAATCTAGTTCTGAAAAGAGAATTAATTCTGTACTTATCATCTTTGATGTTAGTATATTGATGTGCATAATTAACCACAAAAAATCAAAATGTTTTCACTATTCCACTCGAGATTATTACTGCTGCCACCATCTGTATTAGAGGGAAAAAATGCTAGGGGTGGCCATGGCCACCTCTGGCCCCCAATCTAGCTCTTTCCCTGTCCTACACTGGGCAGATATTCATTCAATTATTTAAAACCAAATGCTTTGATGCCCTAACAAATACTAACAGGTTTTGGCTCTCTAAACGACCAAAGTTAGATATTTTCTTGCATTGTCTGTTAGCTTTTCCTTTCTCGTTTTAAAACAAGTCTGAGTGGTTTTCTAATTGTGAAATAAAATAGTTGCATTCCTCCATGTTGGTTCCAGATCAGGGTGAATGAGGAGAAGAGGCTGGCAGTGACTGTTCATCTTATTGATGAAGACGTGTCTGTGGTACCCAGAGGCGCCTTCATCAGAAATCCACTTGGTCATGTCCAGATGAACCGCAGCTTTGAAGGTAAATGTGCTGTAAATTGTGGTACAGATTCCTCCGTCTTATTCATCATCATGGAAATGACATCCTCTGTTTTAGAGCCTTTGAGTCACAACTGTTTGAAGTGGGTTTACATATTTCAAGGATACATCATCTTTGCAATATCTAGGCAGGTTTGTGTATAGAGCTACATCCTTGTTTTGTTTTAGTTACATTTAAAAGTTTTGTGTTTATTCTTAGGTCTTTCTGAATCAGAAGCGAGGAGGCTTGAGAATTATCTACACTTCCGTGAATGGAAGACGGGAAACAAGAAATCCATCACAGATATGTGGGAATGGAGTCCAGCCATCGATTTTCTGGATGCCCTCAGTGATGACATTCCTAAAGGTAAAGATGCATTTTTCTTACCACAGATTATTGTATATCGGATGAAAAAAAAAACACAGGAGTTGTTGCAATTACTTTTTCACCTTTTAAAAGAGTACCTAGGTCAGATCTGACAAAAATATACTGTAATCTGACTTGCAGAGGCTAACATTCATATATGCCTTTTGGATTTTGTTTCTATTCTATAACATTTGGAACTCTGATTTCAATCCCTATTATTGGGATTATTAATAATTTGCTAAGAAATTCAGCATATAGTCGTGAAGTGATAGTAGAAATTGATACCTGGTATAAAACTTTTTAAATAACATTTTAAAAGTTATTACAAGTTATTACATTGTCTATGGTTTCTGTTTTAACCCATTGTTCCACCTGAACTGTGGATTTTTGTAGCTCCTCAAGTCACTATTGGCTTTATAGTCCTCTATGATGTTTGCTCTTATTCCCTAGCCTGCCTGGTCCAGGTTGATGACCATATATTTTTGATTTTTTAAGTTGTGCCATGGTCTTTCTTAGGATATATATATATTTTTTCCACCTAACCCTGCTTTAAACTTCTTCAAAATTTAATGCATGATCTGTTACTAACTGGAGTAATACAAGTACATTATATTCTTCTCATATTTCTATGCAAAAAAATATAAAGAACTAAATTTCTGCTTAAAATCAGACTACATTGTGTTGTTCTATCAGATACATTCCTAATGTAATACAATTTTGCAAGGCAAAACTTATCCAGGATATCAGTGTGGCTTTACAGATTTTTGTTAATTATTACTAGTAAGATTGTTCCATTCAGGGATTTAACTGATGAGTTTCACTCCAAGCTTTTGCAGCTTTTTAGAGACTTTCTAGAATTATTTTACGATTCTTTGTTTAGCAAATTTATATTCAATAGTCAAGGATTCAGACTAATTTTTTAAATCTAAATTCTTAAGACCTCTACTCTTGAATTCACTTTGTAAAAGCCTGAAATAAACCAGAAATATTCCTCTGAGTATGAAAACTGTAGCTGTAAAGAGATGGATAGCTGCATTTAATAGGATCAGTTTAATGCTGACAGCACATTCTGGCCCTCAGAAAGTTCCATGTAATGGAAAGAGCGGCTAAATCCAGAAGGCAAATATTAAACCGCAAATACTGTACAGGCAGTCATGCGATTTTGGTTATGCAAAGTCATGTCGACATGACAGTAAGGTTTGTCGCTGGATCCCATCCAGCCCAGAGCGACCATGCATAGCGAAGCCCTGGGTGTGAAATATGTGGATGTCAGACGACTTGAAGAAATGTTTAGCACCCGCAAGTAAACATATAGCAGATGTTCGCTTCAAGAGAGCTTCCACATGTGCATTTGTTTATGCGAGCAGCGCATCACTACAGCAGACAGCACGCAGCTGCTTCAGTGCAAATAAAACAGACTGAGAAAGATGGAGAGGGCATATTTGGAAACGATCCCAAAATCGCTTGGGGGGAGGAGAGAGAGATCTGTTCCAACAACCTCTGCTCCCTTGCCTTTCACATCTTCATTTACTATGAATCTCACAAAATGAAGAAACCTAAATTGCAATTTTACTTGGAGTTGCATCATGTTTGCAGACAAGTCCAAAAGCAACAGTTGAAAAAAGCTGGCTCATTGATCAGAATCGCCTCCCTTTGTGTTATCAAGTGTTTTCATAATAGCCAATCCCGTTCTCGTTCAACTCCCATGTCCTTCGTGTTTATGGTCCCACCCAAGCAAGCAGAGAAACAGGCTAGACGGTAAACACCAAAAAGCACAAAGGGATGATTTATTGGTGTATCCCTTGGCAGTTTCTTGCATGTGAACAAGATGGTTTTCCCAAAGATTACTGCAGGCTTTACTTCAATGCAGAGAGCAGGAGGTAGCCACTTCCTGTGATTTCATGCCAACTGTTTACAGGTCTGCTCTGTTTGCGTTTAGGATCGTGGAGTCTTCAGTTTGAGTGTGCCAGCAGAGTGTGTGTTCTGCGCAGCCTCCTGTGGCCTGGACTCACTTTCTACCATGTGCCCATGACGCCACAGCATGGATACATCTACATTGGCTTCGGAATGAAAAACATTGACCTTCCTTTCAAGCTGTAAAAGAATGAATGATTTCCTATGGCTGCATTTTTATTTAAACTAACTTTTTCATTTTCTTGTCTTAAGAGTAACTATAATCAGTTAACAATGAGCTCTGTTCCCTTAAAAAAAAAAAAAAAAAGCTATTGCTTCACAGTAAACACGAGGGGAGAGAGAGTAAACATTGACATTTTATTTAAACATCTGTTTTGTGTCAAGTTTGCACAGTCAACATACCACCTACTTTGAAAGTGTAACACGGACCCCAGTGGTTGGTGACATGAAGTTGTTGTAGAATGTTTTGATAGTTAGATAAGATGGTTCAGGGTGGGGCTGGATATGACTCAATAAAGGTCTGATGCAGATGAATAAACAAAAGTCAGTCTTCAGTCTTCAGCCACGCCTTTATGACATAAATCCAGGGTAATATGAAGATCCATCCTCCAGCTGCTGTATGGACATGTCCTTCAGTGCTTTATATAAAGCGGCTTCACACCGTACCGCACGTTGTTCCTCAGTGCCGGGTGACCAACATCCATGCGCTTCTTGCACCACTTCAGTCCCTTTTTATAGATGGGTTTCACCGAGGTAATTGACCAGCGAGTCAAGTATCTGTAAACCAAACACAGATGTGAAATAATGTTTTATAGCATTAAACCCACTCAAAGGCAAAGAGGGGAAATAATGGAGGTAAAACAAAAGATGTAGCAGCAGAGCAGCACCTGTTCAATTGGGGCTTGGTCCTCTTTGGGACATGACCCTCTGGAAGTCTGGGTCTGTGGTCAGGGAGCAGACCTTCAACACAGACAATAAAGAAGATGTATTACTTCCAGCAACGAGAAACATAAATAGTCTCAGAACTTAAGATTTCCTTTTAAGTGAGCATTTGGAACCAGGAACAGCCCACAGATGTTAAAGATATTGAGACATACACAGATGCAGTACTCTTAGGCACAACTGGCCTTTTTTTTCAAAATCTTTGAAAGTGATCAGACAGGAAATGGGAATAAGAGTGGGGAAAAGACATGTAGTGAAGGTCAACAGTCCAAAACTACAACCCCTGACAGCCACGTTGAGGACTTCCACCATACATGGGTCACACGGTTTACCCTGCCATCATAGCACCCTAGAGGCACACTGATATATTACAGTCACTATGTTTACATAATAATATGCGATTGGGGAAAACAGCTGATCGAACTCAAAACGTATTATTATATTCTGATCAGATTTAACAGAACTGGAATGAAATTGTAATCCAAATGAAGGCTGGTTTAAACTGATTGACAATCTGAACAGCGATGTAAACACTCATTAGGATCAAGTTATTCTTAATGAGGAATGCTAACCCACATCAACAATGTGGCTAGCTAATATCCGAATATTTAGATCAGCATCTTATTCCGATTGATTAGGTCCATGTTAATCTTACATACCAATTTTTTTTCCTTTATCCGATTGCATTTTAATCCAAATGAGAAATTTTGTGCTTGTAAACGTAGTTAGCGTTTGTGCTAGAATAAGAACAAGGAAGCTGATACATTTAACTGAAATGTGTTTCTATTATTTTTTTTATTCATTTTATAAAGAAACTACAAAAAACAAGGTCATCATAAAACACAAAGAAATTCAACACAACTTTAAAGTCGTAGGAAAGCGACTGTTCCAAACGTTGCATTTCCGAATTCTCCCGAGTCGTGCACGACTTTACACGAGTGAATAAAGTGAATTTGATTTGTCTAGTTCAAGAGGGCGGGATTGTTGTGGTAGAAGATTCGCAAGCAAGTTTGATTGTGGGCGGTTTTACGGAAGCAATCTTGCTAACCAGTCAGCAGCTTAGAGTTAGTAGGTTGCCAATGGGAAATTCCATTGGGACCAAGTAGCACTAAATTGGTGACTTAGAAACGACACTGTCAAGGAACGCTATGGACAGCTGAAACATGCAAGAGGAGGAGAGTTTTGTGTCGGAGGTCGTGGATGAGTCTCCTCCGCTCCTTTCAATGCAGCGCTCACAGAGCTCGGAGTATTAAGTTAAAAGTTCTCTTTTCTGTTGCTGATGTTCAATAAAAGTACGTTTTAAGATCATTTGAGGTGTGAATATACTTTTAGGCATCACTATATGGCCCAGCGGCAAGGTCTAATTCAAGCCTGTCTGCAGCAGCCCTCTCTCAGCATAGCCATATGTGAAGGACCGCTGGCTATGATGGAGAGTTTTTTGTTTTATTTGGCAAAATGTTCATTTGATTTGTGTTTATCTGACTGTGCTAATTATTATTACCACACTAAAGGAAAAAAGTCATAATTTATTATTATCAAGAGGATATTAATAACAGGATGAGAAGCAGCTCCAGACGAGCCGAGCGTGTGGTGACATCACGAGTACGCTTCTTCTGTTTCTTCTGTCAATATGCTCTATCCAGAACATCTAAAGTGGAAATGTTTCGGTTTCACCTGGTTGAATTTTGTAGAAAGTCTTCCTTATTAACCCATTTGATATAATTTATCAATCAAATAATCAAAAAGATAATCAACAGATTATTTGATGTGCAAAACAATCATAGTTGGTTGCAGCTCTAATTGGAACAGAAGCGTACTCGTGAGAAACAACATTGAAAGCTAGTCTGGAGCTTAATTTCACCTCCTGTTATTAATAGTCCTAGATAATAATAAATTCTTAATTTTTTCATCTAGTGGAAGAATTTTTTTTAAACACAGATAAACATAAATGAAATGAACGTTTTGCCAAAAAAAAAAAGAATGCCATCAGATCCATTTGTACTTCCCACCAGCTATGCGGAGAGGGAGCTCCTGCAGACGGACTAACCTTAGGCCTGGCTGCAGTTAGTGTTTGTTCTCCTCTGATTGCCGCAGTCCTCTCAACATCTGAACTTTTTAAATCAGTAAATGGGCCATATAGTGAAGCTTAAAACGTATGATGTTCTCGCCTTAAATGTATGTTAAAACGTACTTTTGTACAACAGCAGCAGCAGAAAAGGGAACTTTTGAGTGGTTACGATTGATTATTGATGCTGGTGGTTTCTGCGGCTCTAGAACCGAATCTTGAACCAGAAACTTAATTTTAAATGCTTAGGTGATTTTTAAACATTCAAATTTAGATGGGTGATTAATAAAACATGTTTCTGTGGTGTGAAAAAAACTGAGAAGACATTTATTCCTACTTTAAACAGTCTTTAAGAAACATGAATATAACAGTGTTTCAACTGCAACTTCTCTGATTCATTACTGTTGAAATAAATGAGCATTTATTTTATCACATATGTTCATGTATATTATGATTCATGTTTTTGCAACAAAAAAAAACAACAGTGTGATGATAAAACAGAGCCGGACTGCTCATAATAAAGAGAGGAAAAGAGTCTTGAAAGTCATTATGGAATATTGCTTGCTTATGAAAAAATATAGGATATCTGTTAAGGACAATCCAATGTGCTGGATTTCAATAAGCTGTGATTAAAAACAGTCCTAATGTTCTTTCCAGCAGAGCTGATCAGTCTTAATATGCACACACAGCAAGATTATCTCCCCTGATAATCAGGGCCCCTCTATTCTGAGCGGTCCTGATAATTGGGGCCTCTCAAGGCAGAAAATTAGCATGATTATCTTGCCCCGTAAATGCTACATTAAAGAACATGTAATTTGTTCCATACTGTGTCTGTATGCTGTCTGTGTGTTTTGTCTTTTATTGGTTGGGCTGTACCGAAACTGAAATTTCACCCTACTGGAGTGCCACAACAGGCTGGGTGACAAAGAAATCTTTAATCTTAAATACGGTAAAAGAAATCTTCAATCTCCCACATTTTCACTTTACAGGTTCTTAATTAAGACATTTTCTTGTTATTGCTTTCTTACTACCAGCTCATTGTATCCATATGTAAAGTTAAAATATTAACTTTGAAGTAAAATTATTTTCCCAGATAATGGATCCGACAGTAGCCATACTTTTTTTTATGGATAAAGTTCAGTTGGAAGTCAGACTTGGATCTGAGACTTATACCACAGCAGAGTTTACACATTAAAGTAACAACAAAACCCCATTGAGAAACCGACCCAGATGACCCACATTGCAAAGGGGTGGACCTGTTCATCCGCTAATAATAAATAAATAAACAAGGCTTTGTTGGGCTACTGTATAAAACCTGGAACTATCGCTATTTCTGATATTTTGAATTGAAAAAGCTTAAGGATGAGAAGCAAAACGTCTTCAAACTTGGAAACAAAGTCCAGTGGATTGTTTTTTATTTTATTTTTTGGAATGAAATTTAAATTTGCTACTTCTTGAACTGGATTAAAATCTAAAATAAGAAAAGTTGATATATTTCTTCTTATTTTTGTGTCCATTAATCTCCAAATAGAGGTTGTACCTTCATGTTTTTTTTTTTTTATATATATGAAATATTCCCAGGATTAGGTTTTCATTTGTTTCACATTTTCATCATCATCCTTCTTTGCAAATATTAAAATACATTTAATAATAATGAATATTTGTCTTTTACAAAAGTGACATTAAAAATTAAATACTATAATCCAAAATCCAAAGTCAGTGTAACGGTTTACTTGAAAGGGCAACCCTATTTAAGTTTTAATGTATTATCCATCAAATATGTTCCTTTTCCCTTTGGTCTTATTTTTAAAGGAACATTTTCATCTTCAAATTCATTCAGATCTAATTAACGTTGCTGGATGTTTCCAGGCTTATTCTAAGTTTTTTTCTTTTAAAATGTTACACTAATTAGAAACAGACACTTGTTTGCTCTACTTGTAATAATCTGTATAGAAACCACTGATGAGTTCAAAAAGTTTCCAGTAAATTGGATGACTTTTGTGGGCCTTTTTTTTTTATTCAGCCAAACTCTCACCAGCTCTGTGTGCCATCTGCACACAGATGGCAATCTTGCGATGCTCCTCTGGACAAAGACCAGTTATTCGCTTTGGCAGCATCCCTCCATCTGACCTGATGAACTGGCTGAGCAAAAGAACGTCCTGGAGAAAGTAGAAATCAATATACACTAAGATAAATTTAAAAAGTTTTACACCAAGGATGATTTGATTTATTATTTGGGGAAAATAGATTTTTGATTGCATTTACAGTGTAGCTGTACTTGTGCTGCAGGTTCCATCTGTAGATAGGACACTTGGCTGTTGGATTTGGAGGCTGTGGTCCTGCAGGCATATCTATAATCTCTCCCTCAATCTAGCAACAACAAAAGGGAACAAACATCCTCTGTGATAATCAATGTGTACAATCCAGAAGGTATCCACTGCACTTCACTTCCTTCATGTTACAGCCTTAATCCAAACGGGGCGACAGTGGCGTTGGATGTAGGAGTTTGCCCTGTAATCGAAGGGTTGACGGTTCAAGCCCCGACTCCGACTTTCATTGTCGTTGTGTCCTTGGGCAAGACACTTCACCTGCATTGTCTACTGATGGTGGTCAGAGGGCCCGGTGGCGCCAGTGTACGGCAGCCTCGCTTCTGTCAGTGAGCCCCAGGGCAGCTGTGGCTACAATGTAGCTTGCCACCATCAGTGTGTGAGTGTGTGCGTGAATGGGTGAATGAATGTAGTGTAAAGCGCTTTGGTCAAGTCTCCTAACTTGAATAAAGGCGCTATATAAGTACATGCCATTTACCATTTATTAAAATCATCTCCTTTCTCAACATTCTGCATACAATACGCCATTATGACAATACCTTCCTCATCTCTCCAGAATGATGAAGCAGCAATGATGTAGCTCTAACAGAATGACAACCTTTATTATTAGGGCCCTTCTTCTCTAATCCTTTACTTTAGATGGATGACTGTAGGAAAAGTCCCAGTGGTTCCAAACTTTTCAATGTACCAATTATGGGGGCCACTGTTCTCCTTGGGACCTTCAGAGCAGCAGACATTTTCCTGTATCCTTCCCTAGATTTTTGCCTCAACACAATCTTGTCTGGAAGTGCACGAACTTCACAGCAAATACTAGAAATACTTACATACACGTAATTTCTTACGTAATTCCTTCCACTGTCATAATGTATTTTAGCCCATTTGGAACATGGCTGAATGAAACTGAATGTAGAAAAGTGCAGAAAAAACAAAACAAAATAACATATTTTCTGAATGTATTCCATCAGGAAAAAATTAGATTAGATTAGATGAGCTTTATTGATCTCACAGCGGAGAAATTCACTCGTCACATATTGGCATAGAAGTTACTGAAGGTGCAAACAAGGAGGAAAAAGGTGCATTAAGAATAAACAATATATATACAGTATATCCAGGTATATACAGTACATCCAGGTATATACAGTATATCAAGATAAATAAGGATTAAGGTGCAAGTGTACATGTATCGCACACAATGAAAAACAAAATAAAAATAAGAAATAAAAAATAAAAATATGTACAATCCGGATGGCTTATTTACAGGTGGATTTACTTTAAAGTTAAGGTGTAGTAGGTAAGGAACAACGGTGAGGTATTGGTATGACTATTCTAATAGGCTTAATCATATTTGGTGGACCTACTGATACAAATAAAAACAAAAATATGCCTTGGAAATGACACATTTAAAACATTCAACCTAAACACAAAGAGAATGAAAGATTATAGCTTAATTTTACTTACGGTTGTGGTTTTGCCATCTTTTTTCTCCACCACTGGGAAGGAGACATAACAGAACATCAGGTTTTACTCATTACTGACCTGAACAACACTTAAAATCAAATTCAAAATTATATAGCAAGCCATACAGAACTGATTAAATTGACTTTGGATTAGATGTTAATTAAAACAACTCAAAAAAGCTGTTTTAAACAAATTATCCTTTGTTTCAAAGTCAGTTGTTTATTTCTTTAGATAAAATAAAAGTCAGCTTTATCTTTTACATACGTTCATTGATTAATGTTAAAGATCAGCTTGAAAAATGAAGCAAAAAAAACCCACTTGTAATTAATTTCAGAAACTTTGACTATTTAGATTGATTACACATAGAGTGAAGTATTTTAACTTTGCTTGTGCACTGGAAGGAAAAATTGATGACAAGCTATATGGAGATGATGACTGCATTTTCCAAACAGGATGTGCATAGCTGCCCACACTGCCTAAAGTACCAGGAGCTGGCCTCGTTGGACAGGGTGGTAGTGTGCTTGACTGGACAGCAAACTGTGTAATCTTAACCCAATAAAAAAAACCCAATGCTTTCAAGAGGAAGATGAGAAACCAGAACCACAGACTGATCCACACCGTGTCATGCCGCATAGATATTGTAACTCATGCAAAATTAAGTCCAACTAAGTGCTGTGCAAGGAGGAATGTGCATACTTTTCAAGAGCCTGACATTTCTGTTCCAAACATCTTGTTTTATTTAAGCCATTGTAATAATCACCTCAATTTGGGTTTTTGGAAAGTTTTCCTGTATGAGTTTTCCCTTTCTAAAATTAACTCCCAAAAAATTTACTGTTCATCTCACCCTTAGTATGGATTTAGTTTACAGATAAACTTAGTCAGCTGCCTGCATTTGTAATGTCTACAAGGAAGCTGTTCATGTCTGATTTATCTGCAGTAAAAGCATTTATGGAATGTAGTCATGTTTAATTAATGTTTTTGTATATATTATAAGATGCAGGTAATTTATAATAGCCTGATAAACTATTGGAAGGCATGATGTAAAAAAAAAAAAAAAAAAAAAGGTTTATTTATAATAAGATGAGCACATTTCACTAAAATATCTTAACATTAATATCATGATATCTTATCTACATATACACAGTTAAAGTCAGTTAGCGGTGAATACTTCTATATAATCATAGCTTGTAATACATATCTTTTATATTGTCTCGGGAATAAAAAAGAAAGAAAATACACACATGCAGTACAGGGAGACCTATGCTAACACCAACGGGTGGCTAAAACATCCCCGTTCTGACCCAGCCTCACCTTGACGAATCCCTCTGGTCTGGACGGCTATAGCAGATATCTGAGGAACATTGACCCTTGGTAGTGGACTCACGCTGGACATTATAAGACCATGTTTTAAGCCTGCAAACGAGGTCCAAATAGACCTTAGCAAGCTGCGGGCCGCCATGTTTAACTCTTGACCTTCCTCCCTCTCGCGTTTCACGTTAGAATCTCGCGATACTAAACCAGTGACGCTCCTGGTGAAACGTCATTATTACAGCCTTGATGGAAAAACTCTCATATATAATACTTAAAAGAAATTCTAATGATGCTATGCGCTGGAACAGACTTGGTTATTGATAGGTCCTTTGGATCTATTTCATTGTTTTTCTTTACAAATTCTGTTTTACTACTTATATAAAAACAATAAGGCGATAGCTTCAGTGGTATTGAGATAGGAGCCCAGTTTTCATCTGCTAAATGTTTTTTTTTCACAATAAAAACATAGAAAGGAGGAAAGAGTGATAACAAGGTTGAGATTTGGGCATGCAAGACTTTATTATACACTTTTCAAATGTCAAAAGCATACTACTGTCAAATGTCATTACTGTGGAAAATATGAAACAATAGAACATGTTATACTGGAATGTCATAAATATGAAAGCGAGAGAAGATATATGAGGAGAGAGTTTGAATGTATTAAGGAAAAGATTCATTTATTAGATATTTTGAGGAAGAATTTGGGGAGTTAACATATACAAATAATTATTTGATTTTTAAAGAAAACTAAAGAATTTCATTATAGAGAGGGTGAATGTGTGTAGGATATAGATGGGTAGAATACCAAGCTATGTAAAAGTATGTAGTTTCTTTTTTTTTTTCCTTAGAAATTATATATGTTTATAAGTAGATAGTTGATCACGAACCACACTCCATACCAGTAAGTGGCTGTAATGCTACTAAATGTTTGTTGCCAACTGCCAATAAATCCAAGGAGAAGAAGAAGAAGAAGAACTTCTCACATCTTTTTACCAGCTTCTGTGGTGGTAAAGAGAAAGGTGGTGGTACTTGTGCTTAAATTTACATGATGATATAAAAAGAAAACAAATAAGAGATAATGATGTGGTCTCTCTTTCTACATTTACCTCTAAATGAGGTGGACACTTTTCAATATATCATCATATTTCCTTCTGTTCAATTTTTAAATGTTTCCATCATTTTTAGGTGGTGTTTGTCACATTCTTCTTGGACATAGCAAACTTCAGTTTTTTTCTCTCCACTTATTTGTTTTTTTTTTTCAGTTTCAATAAAAATGTTCAGCTTCTTCATACCCACCTAATAAAACAAATAAATAGTATTTACTATATTTTAAAACTTCTATTACAGACTAGAGCCTCATTGACTTAAATAAACCCTTTTCTACAATAAAAAAAAAAAAAAAACTTAAACACTGTCTATCATCATCGTCAAATGAATATAAAGCTAGAAAACAATGGAACTAAACTTGAATAACATTTGATGGTATTCCATTCAACCTGCTTTTTTATTTATTTATTTATTTTATTTTTTTAACTAAGTTGTAGTTAGCTTTACTTTATTGCGACAAAGAATTTCTACGTATTAATTTTTAATAACAATAAAGATAGCATAGACAAGAATATAAATCATTTGTCATGTTTGAAGGGTTAAAAATTTAACAATTTCCAATGTTTTATTTTATTTATTTATTTTATTTGTAGAAAGTACAACCTAAATAGAGACAGACAATTCTGATAGTTCACATCCTCAACAAAAGGTTTAGACTATGACTCTGCCTTTTTTTTTTTTTTTCTTTTCACCAAATTCTTGAATGCTAATTTTTTCAGAGAAACAGTTTTAGGAGGGAGAAACAAATATATGCCAAGTATATTTTTAATGTTTTTTTTTGTTTTTTTTATTAATGTCAGGACTCAGAACAGAGGGACCCAGTATTCAAGGCAAGACAGACATTGGGATAACTCAAAAAGCGTTTATTAAAACATTGATCTGTAGTTGCAGCTGCATCTGAGCAAGGAAATTCTGGGGAGAGGAAACACTGGTTAGTGACCACATAAATCTCATGGAGGAAGATTATCAAAATGAGTCACTGACCCGGATTACAAGATCAGTCCATAACAGGAGAAAAAGGTAGGATTACTCTCAACAGGATGCAGCAGTGTTCCCCAGAGTCTCCCAGGTGCTGCAGCCTTGGAGAATAGGCAGGAGTCCGAAGCCAGGTCAGGCAAACAGATCAGAACAGGAACAGACAGGCTCAGGGATACAGGACTCCGACTACAGCTCAGGCAAATCAGAAACTCTTAAAAGGCTCTCACCACTGGAGCAAGAATAATCTAGCTTGATGACTGGATGCAAGCACCTTAAATAGAGGCAGTAGCAGGTGGATCAGATCAGCAGTGATTAGAAACCAGGCAGAGTTAGACAGGTGAATGACAATAATATATATATATATATATATATATATATATATATATATATATATATATATATATATATATATATATATATATATATATATATATATATACATATATATATATATATTAGCATTTGCATTAGATTGTATATTTTTTCAACTTTACATACATCTGTAAATCTTAAATTGGACTCATGAGTCTAATTTAAGATGAGTAGTTCATAAATCAGTTTCTCAGCACTTCAGTAGCCTTTTTCTGCCTGTAGTTTTCACTGTTTCATAGTTCCTTTGATGTCTACTCCTTTACCGTTTGTTGAAAATTTGTTAAGAAGAGCCACTCTTACTGGAGTGCACTGAGCTTTATCTTCAAGCTGTTGTGGACCTCTGACTTTTCTACTCAGAATTCCTGTTTTAGAATTCTGAAACAGGAATTCGAATAGCTTTACGAAATAATAAAGCTATTTCGTATTTGTACTTGCAAATTGCCCTAAAGAAGAAAACAGTGATAAACACCAAGGTGACAGGTTGAACTATTTCTTATGCAACATATTTCAGGAACATCAATTCTACAGTGTCCCTCTTCTAAGCAGTGTGTTCCTTGGATACTTTTATCTTTGTTTTGCTTTTCCTCTGAAGCCAATAAGCTCACTGTCCATTCTTCTTGCTTACCTTGCTCATCAGATGAAAGCTTAAGTCGACCCAAAGCACCACTGTTGGGACATGCAAGGCCTTTAATGCAGAAACCTCATTATACAGGTAAACTCACCAAGCACAGATAAAGTGGCAGATAAAGTTTGTGATGTCTGATAGTGTTATCATGAGAACAATATGCCATTATGCAGTTGCAATGTTTTTGCTTGCTATGTTTCCGAGTTTATCTTGTATCTTTATCTTTATATTTAAAGGAACCGTTTAAGGAATCCAAAGCTGGCCTGCAGCTGCACATCTGTGTACAAGTTGAGGTCTTGATTGAAATAAATGACGGAGCCTTCAGAGCATTGTTAAAGCCCTTTTGAAAGTAACGGTACCCTGTGAGGGTTTGACCACTGGAAGTATAAAGCAGCCATAATTCAGTACTAAGGGTGGTTTAGTTGCATTATTATAAACAGAAGCATGAATTTTGGAAAGCATGCAAAATTTTCAGGAAGCAACACAAACTGTGGGAAGACTTTAGAATGATACATAGTTGGTGTGTGTCACAAAAAGAATAAGAAGGAAACAAATAGTAGGGGTTTAAACAACCCACAGTGTTATTTCATATTTTACAAAATAGAACTTGCACATTTTAAAACCTCAGCCAGTTAAACCATTATTATACATTTCTAATGGTGTCTAGAACTGAATGCAGCTGTGAAAGCAGCCTGGAGCACATTTGGGATTGCAGAGACTGCTGAAAGAAAGAATGTTATACATATATCCACATGAATACGAGCCCATAGCAGGCCATAAAGAAACATCTCCAACTCAATTAGCATCATGCGGCCTTTAAACAATAGCAAAGCATCAACAAAGTCTTTTAGCCGGCGTATTTCAAAGTGGAGAAAGGAAGGAGAATTCGTTACAAATCTTTTCCCTCTAACCATGGGCTATCTAATTGGATTTAAAAAATGTTTCAAATAAAAATCTATTTAAAGGTGCCGTAGGAGATCTTGGAAAAATGGTTCCAGCAAGCTATATTTTTGAATATTCACAACCATGCCTCTCCCTTCAGACCACCCCTTGAAACCATGCCTTCAAAACACATGAACGCGCATGCTGTCTGTCAAGGTGTTTTGATGTTTCGGAGATTGAGAACGAAACAAATTGAGACCGAGGGCTTGTGAAACGAGCTAACAACAACATAACAGTGGCTCGCTTCACCAAGTAAAAAGGTGGTTTTGATAGCAATGTTGAGATACGGGAGTGAACAGCTAGAGCAGCAAGGCTTGTGGTTGCTATCCAAAGCCATGTAGGAAACCAAGCATAAACATACGCAAACAAGCAAAACATATACTGAAAAAATATCTTATTTTTCCAAAGCATTACATTGACAGCATGGGCTATGATGGTCGAAGCCATGTTTACTTGAACAATGGTAATTACTTATCAGAGCTGGTGAGTAAAGCAAGAATAGCGGACAGGGATGGAGGTGGAGGGGGCTTAAAAAATCCTTGCTTTGTAGGTATCGAGCTGGGTAGTTGCTGGCCGATCGCATTGTCATAACTAACAAAAAAACACACGGGAATCACAATTTGTACTGGTCCTCGCGCTTGCACAAGCATTGGGGGGTTGATTCATTCATGTGTCAGGGTACGCGCACAAACGACCCTTATAATAAGCAGATCACCCTTATTGACGTGTTACAAACCAATAGTGGACCATGGACCGTGTTTTGTGATTGGCGTGTGTTACTCTTTGATTTCAAATTGTAACAGGGACCATTTTTTTTTGGTTTCACTTCCAGAATTTCTATTTCACTGCTTGCTACATGGCTGTGGGGAGATCAGAAAAGATCTCCTACTCCACCTTTAATTCAAGAGAACCCATTTGATTTATTTGGAATAATGAGGTGCTACTTTCAAAAGTCAAATCACTCTAATTTGTGTATTTAGAATAAAACTAACTACTGTATTTTTACAATCCTTACTACACTATTGGATGCTGTTTTCAAAATGTGTTCAGTATATTTCTTAAAAATAACCATGCAAGTTGTGAATAAAAAAAAAAAACAGTGTTTTGTGAACAGTATTCAGTTGCAAATAGGATAGTGTATAGTTACTCTGAAAATAATCATATTAATTGCAGGATTGGGGGCTCATAACCAACTACTTACCTAAATATCCAAGATCGCCTACAGGCAGTTGGAACTGATGTTCGACTGTTAACAGATTAACTAATAACAAACTGGATAATTTGGCATTGAAAAGGTATCCTGGCCCCTGAATCCAACAATTAGAAAACCTAAACACATGCATCAGAAGACAACCATTACGTTGGGTGTGACATATTACCTAACTAAAGTAAATAGTTAGCAGGATTACAACTTAAAGTTCAATAGAACTGCAGCTGAGTAAGTCAGCTCTAGCTTATAGAACAAATCCTTTCCTCTCTTAAAAAAGATAAATTATTTATAACATCACATAATCTATTTTCTGAGTAATTTACTATTGGAATACATTCTTTCTTTTTTGTTCCCAGAAATGCATCTTTGCAAGTAAGCTCTAAACAATTTAAACTGTTTTAGAATGAAGAAGATTCAGTGATTTTCCTTTTTATCAGTTGAGCTATTGTGTTTCTCACTTAAACCTCTAAAAGCTTTGTGACATTTAGCTTATTTGACTCCTAAGCCTCTGCTAACACTGGACAACCAAGCCACTAACACCCATAAAGGTCTTATCCTTTGTCTTCACTGGGAAATGGTGCAATCAGCATTTATTCCCAGGTCAAGCAACTCTTCCTTCGTTGCAGCTGTTTTTCTGTTCATCTTTGATTTTCAGAAGATGTACAAACAAGTTTTGATCCCCTTTCCGGCATAATGTAATGAGCCTGTAAAGACTTGTGGCTTTTATCTTTAACTCAATGCACCAACTCCTGTTTTCATTCAAGCATTAACAAAATACTTTTATTCATTTTTGTATTTGAAGAGATTACTAACAAAGAGTATCTAGTAAGTCAAGGGAAGTTTATTTATATAACACAAGACAACTCAAAAGTGCTGTACATGAGAAAACATACGGTAACAGAAAAACACAGAGAAACGTACAATACAGTGGCATAGAGGTAATTACATAATTCCTTAATACAAAGAGTTTTAAAGAATAAAGGATACTTATTAACATCAAAAGATAAAATATGATCAACCTCTTGCTTTTTCTCTATTTTTCAGTTAAGGTGATGCCATGACACCTAAAGCCCTCTGTTATGAATTTAATCTTTATATACTTAAAAAGGAAAGGTCATTTAGTTCTTGTGTATTTGGGCTACTGCAGCACCTCATCCAGGTACTTATTTTGTGACATTACAGCCATAAGGTTAAATTTGATGTTTTTGTGCTTAACTGCTAGATAAAAGAAATATTAGACCCTAACCCCAAGAAATGACATTGGGTTTTGAAATTTATTTTAGAAGATGTAATATTTAGTGTCCATTTCTGTTCTATTTCCACTACTTTGATAATTCTGAACAAAACCACTAGTCACCAAACAACCAATTGTCTGCTTGCGATTTGCCAGATGCCTAGAAGGTATTGTTGAAGAATTTACTCTGATCGCATGAAGGTCTTATTATGTTTATCCAGTCATAATCATAGTCATTTAACACAATATGAGTAGGTAGAAACATGGTACATAATGCAGCTGGGAATAGATGGTCAGAGTTTAATGGAAAGTAGGCTGAGGAAAATACAGACTGGCAGAAGGGTTCACCTTTAAGTGGGACAGAGACAAATGGTGCAAAGTTCTGACCTAAATGCGACTAAGAATCTGTGGGAGGATAGTAACGTATAGCTACACTATGCAGAAAACAAGAGCTGAGCCCACAGCCGAACCAAAACAAATCTCGCAGTGCAGGAGAACGTACACGTAGTTGCTACTATAACTTCTGTTTTGTCAGAATCCATAATTTTATCTTTGAAAGAGGAACAACTAGAGCCATGCGCACATAGGTAGTTGTGGTTTTTCCTGGCATCTGCTGACTTTTTCTGTTGCTCTAATTAGCTCTTATCCCAATCGGCGTTGAAGGCCCTGCAGAATGTTCCTGCTTTCCCTGAACAAATTCGATGGGATCGATGTTTAGAAGTAACCCTGAGTGCTATACATTATCATTCTGGGTTGCAGGTTAGCTGTAGAACTGAATGGGTGTATGATTTTATAAAGAAGAGGAGGGAGCAAATTCTGGAATGTAGATTTGAGAAGATTTATGACACATACACGGACAGACTTCCATCTTTAATTCCACCAACAGTAAGTTTTATAAAGTTATAAATCAGGAAAGTCTGAAAACAAATCTGTGCCAGATTTCTATCTTTTATCAATTTTTCCTCTGACTGACAATCCGGCCAGACGTTTAAATTGAAGCTGGTTTTGAGTTTAATGTGTCAAATACCCAAAAGTTTAAGGGATATGGGTTTCTTTTAAGGCAGAATTAGTAGACTACTTGTGATAGTGTCTTTGCTGTGTATTTGCTGTAAAATCCCCCTTTACTTAAGAAGAAAGTGGAAAAGTTAGTGTTTTGATCCTGTATAAATACATAGGGCAAATAGTTTCAAAGTTGCATCCATTTTCTTTGATTAGATGCAGTTTTGCTCAGCTGCCAAGACATGAGACCAGTTGTGTATTTTATATTAAAAAAATAGTTTCTGTTTGTTGATTTGAACATGACATGCAGAAAAATCAAAGAGCAAAAAAAATCTTTTGTTTGTTAAAAGGAAAAAAATTGTTAAAAAAAAAAAAAAAAGCTGTTAATTTGAATCCATAGACTCAACATAGATTTCTCCATAGATTTTACAGATTCCCTTTTCTTGTCTTTCTGCCCTTGTGTGCTGCATGGTGAGGGGAGGTACACTAGAATCATGTTCACCATTAGGGTTCCTTGGTTTCAGTTACAAAAATGTAAGCAATTTTTTAAGTGTCATATGGGTTTCGAAGCTTAGAAAGTTGCACCCTGGGATGCAAACAGACATCTGTGTTAATTTCATCCATGGAGCAGACTAAATGTATTAAATGTAGTAAATGAGCAGGGTTAGTAAATAGAGATTATGGTCCTCCCTGCATCACAAAGGCTGCTTTGTGGGACTGATCTGATCCCAGATCTGTGAGGGACACTTTAAACAGCATAATGTCATGTAAAGTGTCTGGCCACCTCCTTACTGGCTTTGATATTCAAATAAAACATTGCCCTGTACAAACAGGCGCCTCAGTTGAGGAAGAGGGGGTATAGTAAATCAGATAGGATTTCTCTTAGATGAAAAGAGCATGTCTGACATTTTCACAGCAAGCACCGAGGGACCCTGAAGCAATGTTGGTTTGATGTCATGGTGCGGAGTTATAGCTGTGTAGAAAAGGTTAGTGTTTTCACCCCTGCTCTCCTGGATGAACGGCTACAACCCAGCATGGAACGAGCAGAGGAGATGAGAGTCAAGTGAAGAGGAGCTGGCACGGTCCCATTGCATGAGAAAAAGAAAATAATCCACCTTTTATTGTCACACTGTTCTAATTGTTATTTTTTATTTTTTTTTGGTCAGTCAAACCACCTGCAGGCCTACTATTTGAGTAAAATAAAATCAGTAAAGGCCACTCTTGTGACAGAAAATTCTAAACTACAAAACTTTTAGACGGTAACTAGAAGAGCATATTTGGCACAAAGTTTGTTGTATTAATATGTAAATGGCTTGTACTTATAAAGCTCTTTTTCAAGTCAGGAGACTTGACCAAAGTGTTTTACACTACATTCAGTCATTCATGCACACACTGATGGTGGTAAATTACATTGGAGCCACAGCTGCCATAGGACTGCCATACACTGGCACCACTAGTCCCTCTGACCACCACCAGTAGGCAACGCAGGTGAAGTGTCTTGCCCAAGGACACGATGCTGAAAGCCGGAGACGCAGCTTGAACCGACAACCCTCCGGTCACCAGAGATGGCAAAAGTACTCACTTTCCGTACTTGAGTAAAAGTACAGATACTTGTGTTAAAAAATACTCTGGTAAAAGTGGAAGTACTGATTAAACTTCTTTACTCAAGTAAAAGTAACAAAGTACAGGCTTGTAAATTTACTTAAAGTATAAAAGTAAAAGTAGAAACCACTTTTTTCATGCCGTTGCCTACATTTTAAATGGATGTCTGCCAATAGGACTAGATCTCCGTTGTGTTCATTTTCAATCATCTCATCGTCCATACTACTATGCTAACGCCACCACCACCAAGCTGCAATGATTTGCCGCCAATGAATACCGCCGAATCTGTCGATTCATCTTGTAGTGGTGCGTCAAATGCAACGTAGATTCCCATCCAATTAGACTGAATTTGGTATTTGTGAGAAAATGGCTCGCCAGCTCCCATCTCACGTCAGAGGAGGAGTAAGCAGATGACTTGCAAAAAGGTGGTAAGAACCAGCGGACAACAAAATTCCAGTTCAAAAGCGTGTAGCGGTTTATTTACTGGTGCAACGGTGAAGGCAAAAAAAAACAAAACAAACAAAATACTTTCAAATAAAGAAAACAAAACTGGCCATTGCAGGCAATACAAAACACTGACAGCCTCACAGCAAGCTGACTTTAAATATAGTCTCTCTAAGCAGACCTTCAAAAGCAGTCTCTCCAAGCAGCCCCCCTAAGCCATTGGGAGTGTGCCCCTTAAATAGACCCACCAATAATCAGCCAATTGGGACAGCCCAACTAAACAGGAAGGCAAATCGCCAATAAAGCACAGCTATCATTGTAGAAAAATAAATACAGACAATAGCATCATTCATACAAAAACATACATATTTATGAAATAATTTAACCATACTAACATTACCATTTCACCTACTTATTAACATGCAAACAATTATTACATACATTGAAATCCCACTTAACACCCCTGCCCCCTAATAGTATTTTCCAATGCCCTGGGACAATGGATAAGAGACTGGCACCGATGCGGTACGTGTTTCCACACGGACCAGTATGCTGACGGACTAAGGGAAGAGAATGTGTGGCCGTTTCTCAATATGCGTTCTTGAGCGTTCTCGTGTGCTCGTGTACTCGTGGCACGTCATCAGCCTCAGCCCGAGTACCGTTCCAATTCTCAAGAACGCCAGATCGAGAACGCAAAAAATCCCCGGATGTTGTTCTCACCCCGCCCTCTTTATCGAGCATGCATCAGAGCAGACTTGTGCGTTCTTCAAACTGACCGCTACCCCAGAATGCCCCGCGGCCGCAGCTTGATTCGAGTCAGCGCTCACAGTGTTAAGTTAAACATTCCCTTTTCTGCTGCTGTTGTTCTTCAAAAGTACGTTTTGAAATTGTTTGAGGCGATAACATTATACATTTAAGCCTCCCTGTGTGGCCCGTTTACAGAGTTAGTGCGAAATAAAAAAAAAAAAGTGCGACGTTTTCAATATTGTTTTCAAAATGTTTTGTGTAGGGAATAAATAGTTTTGACTGTTAAAGAAAAGCTAAACAACGTTGCCTGTGATGACGTCACGAGTACGCTTCTGCTCCAATACACATACATGCTTGCGTGCTCGCGTTCTCGTCAAGTCCGATCTTCTTGCGTTCTCGCCAAGAACGGACCTGACGAGAACGCGAGTACGTACTCGTGAATTGAGAAACGCCCTGTAATTTGACTGGGAAGTTTTATTGCCGACTACGGAATGTATATTAAAGCTGTCGCAGTGGGTACCTTCAGAGTTTGCTACGCTGGTGAGTAAGTAAAGTGTTGAATGAAAGGTGACGTAATTTCGGAACTAGTGTAAATTACCGGGTGAATTGTTTGGAACTGCCGCCGCCATGACGACCGGTCTGTGGTGCATGCTGGGAAATGTAGTGAAGGATGTGACGCTGTGTGTGATAGACGGCGGCTACACTTTGGGAACAGAGGGGGAAAACTGCTCCGTTTTCACAGTATTAATGACGTGAAAAATAATAACGGTAACTCCATTGAAATGATTCAAAACTAAAGTAACGAGCCAATGTTTTAAAATGTAAGGAGTAGAAAGTACAGATATTTGTGTAAAAATGTAAGGAGTAGAAGTAAAAAGTCGCCATAAAAATAAGTAGTAAAGTAAAGTAAAAATATCAGAAAAATCTACTTGAGTACAGTAACGAAGTATTTGTACTTCGTTACTTCCCATCTCTGCCGGTCACTGAGCAAACCTTTGCATCCAACACCACTGTCGCTCCACTACGGAAGCAATGACTTATTATAAGAAGTCAATCAAAATAAAGAATTTAAAACATCTAAACAAAACTGGAAAAAAAAAAATAATAATAATAAGAAGAAGAACTTTTTAATTTTACCTTATCAAACAATGCCTTCAAAAATCATTGAGAAAAGTGAGATGTAAATCCCCTTTGTGGTCAGACTATATATTACAAGATGAAGTTACATTTACAGTAATAGAGAAAAATATGGTAATTTAATGTGATTAAGCTTGTAATTATCAATAAAAATTTTGTGTGGCTTATTTAAACAAGAATATGAAATTGTATAGAATAGAAAATGGTAACTCGATGCTAATTTGTTCTAATTAAAGTTCATGCAAACTGTTACTACAATTTTGCATGTGCATGTTATCTCTCTTCCTAAAATCTTTGGACACAAACCTTCAGTCTCATGCTGAGGGAATCTGGATGTGCTGCATCCAAATTGATGTCCACAGTCTGGTATGCAATTAAGGCATAACTGTCACTAAGAGGCTTTCCTGGGTGATTAACTCGTAAGGCCTTGGTGCATCTAAGGAAGTCAACTGAACACAATTAGCCTATTTAGAAGGGAATGAGTTTAGTCAAGGCCTAAAATGCTGAAAAATGAGACAAAAAAAAGAAAAAAAAAACTTGTCAAAACAGACAAGTGGAAACAGGAATTCAGGGACCATAGAGTGGGGATCAAGATCCGGATGGACACTTTTGCCTAATGTTAGGTAAAGCCTTTTTTCTAAAGGAGAAGGATCTTTTTCTTTCCAAGTTTCAACAAGATAACCCCACCACCCTCCTACTACCCTAAGTAACTCACAGTCTTCTCACACACAACCTTCCCTGTTCCTATTCTGGTATACATTCTTAAAAGTACTGGCTTCTTAAACTAATTCATTGCTCTTTGAAGAGACTCTTATCCCCTGTTTTTCCTCCTCTCAGCCTGCTAAGAATGCCGGCTTCAATCCTCTTTATCTCACACACATATCAAGGCAGTTTTTAAAAGGACAGACACATTCACCTAAGTCTCCATGCTTTAATTTAACCATCTTCTTCATGTGTTTGCAGTCTAATCACAGAGCATTTTAATACAACAGACATATCAGATCACTCCATTGATACTTTTCAGCCAATTAAAAAAACTATCTGTTTTTACTTTGTACCCTGATTTTTTTTTTAGTTTGTGCCACACCTCATAAAGTCAATTTCCGGCTGGGTCAGATTTGTTCCACCTTTGATTCTAAAGCTTCGCTCCTAATGTTCGCCAATGAAGACATCAACTGAGTAGAATCTCATCATGATCAGTGAAAAAGTGCAAAAAGTAAAAAAAAAAAAGGTCTGACCTTAAATCCTTGTTGCTCCATTTTTAAAATGTAAGAATCTGTTACACCTGTAGGAGCAAGAACCTGGCAGCAAGCAAGGCAGACAGACACTCAACAAAAACCTGCAATTCAAACAAGCGCTGAAGGATCTATTTAATTGGAAACAGGGCTCCTTCATGCTGTGCTGATTAGTCCTGCGCTACACAGATTAGTTTCCCACCATTGCTCTTGACTTCCTCCTTATGGGTGTTGCCATGACACCTGCAATGGCATTCTGATGCAGACCAGATGGTTTCCAGTTGTCTGCAGTTGTTTTTACTAAGAGAGACTGTCTACAGGTGGTCATCTGATTTACGAGAGGATTACTGTCATCACAGGAGCTGCTGCTGTCTTTTGAGCTTTGCTGGAATATGAAAACTTTTCTCCTGTTTAGAGCTGATATTTCTCATTCCTTAGCCAGTGTCGGAAAGTATACAAGGATTTCGGTTACTTTTAAATTGTTCAGGTCTGTTCTGAGTCATGTCATCTGGGAACATTACCTTATCATATGAAGTCTAAATGTGCCTGTAAAGAAGACAGAAACTATTAGACAGTGAGTGACACTGCAAAATTAATAAGATATGCTCTTTAACCTACACTGCAAGGCTAGTCAAGGAGAGCATCATCAGAGAATAGGTCAAAAGGGCTATAGTAACTCTGAGGTGTAAAGATCCACAAATTGGGCTGGAGATACTGTTGATGGGATAACTGTTAGTCATCAGAACCATGATGCAAGTTTTATTTGCAGTTTACAGCAAGTAACTTATGCAACACGACAACCGTTTGAAAAAAGTTGTTTTATCAGATGACTATTTGGTCTGGAAAGCTAATAAATCCTCATGCAGAAACAGTTTAGGCGGCATCGCTAGTTTGATTTGATAGGGTTATATTGTACTTGGAGACAATTCTCTGGCCCCTGACTACAACAATCAGAAAACCCAACACATCCAACAGCAGTCAACCATTAAGTTGGGTGTGACATATTACCAAACTCAACTAACTAGTTTGCAGAGAGTGCATTTGGAAAAAAAATACAGCTACAGCTAAAATACTGTTTTTAACCATTACATATTCATAAATAGCCCAGTCAAAGCACAAACCTGAACTCAATTTAGAATCTCTGCTAGACATAAACAAAGAATACATATGTTCTCCATCTAATCCAACTGAGCTGGAGTTATTATTCACATAAGAGAGACAATTCTATTTCAACTGTGAAGAGACACCCAAACAGATGGCAGCTTGATTTGGAGAAAAAGTGATTCTTATAAAATAGTGACTTGGAGGGGGGAAGCTGAATACAAACACATGGCACACTCTTTCCTTTTAAAATCTTTCTAAAGCCATGAGTCTTTTCATTGCACTTCACAGCCATCAACACTTTCTTTTCCTCAAACAAGAGGAACTGACACATCTAAGTTAAACATGCAAGTTTAACCTAATATGTGATATAGCTTAAATTCTGTTATGAGCTTGGTCTTATTCCCAAGCCAGCATGCACCGTTGCCTCAGGCTACCTCTGTATGAGGCCTAAACACAGTAGATATCCTTCTGGATCATCTTTCAACAGGAAGAATTATTGTGAAACAGTGTATTTTAAACAAGCAGCAGGCTCTCAAATAAAAAAGGTAATGCTAAGTGCCAAAAATCACTGGATCTGATAGCAAAACGTTCCCATTGTATTTATTTGAATACTGCTTTGCAGGAGAAACGTCTTTTCAAAATTCAGAAAAAAGAAACAGCTCTGGTTTTCTTGAGATTCAATACAGCATAAATGGCTTTCCTGCCAGATTAATATTTTGTGTTCTGAAAACTGTGACTGGTAGTTTTAGCAGCAACTGTTCTATACCATACCATACCATACCATGCCATGCCATGCCATGCCATACCATACCATACCAACTTTATTTATGAAGCAATTTATACACCGACAGGACCAAAGTGCTGTACATAATCATAAAATAAAATGTAATTATAAAATAGAAAGGATCGAAGATAAAACACATATTAATATACAGACACAATAAAACAAAGTGAAACCTCTCAGATTGAGCCAAAAGCCCCCCCCCCAGTAAAAAATGTGTTTTTAAAGGTACACTATGCAACCGGTGTTGATTTTCCAGCGAGGCTCCCCCCAGAGGGCGAAAGTAAAAGGGCACTGTCGTAAATATGCACAGCTGTTCTCCTGGTTTCTCCGTCAAGCCAGGCGCGGTTGTTTTGAGCTTAGCAGACAGGCGAACGCAACGAATGAATAATGCTGCGTTCACACCGCAGCTGGCGCGACAGAAGCAGCGAGTTTACATGCAAAGTCAATGGTTGACGTGCGTCAAGGCGCAGCAAAAGGTCCCGCGGCGCGTTTTGAGCAGCAGGCGCAGCGCGTCTGAGCAGCTGAAGCAGTGCGTCAGGCGCGTTTAATCATCTGACGCAGGGAGAGAGACACAGCGCTGATGATCACTCCTCTTAAACAGTTTATTGACGCCTAAATTAACTTAAAATGCAGAAATCTGCCGGCAGAATATGCAGTTTGGATTATTTAGATGAAAAACACCTACCAGCTGCAGCGGTGAACCGCGAGGAAGCGACCCGGCCAGAGGCTGCTGATAAAGGGATCCCTACTGTCGGCGAACCGCTGGTATGTGGGGGTCTGAGCGGCTCCGACAGAAAAAATATTGAAGGCAGGATAATAATCTGAATGAACTGACTGCACTGATTACGTTTTCAGGTGTTTTTTCTCACTTAAACACATATTAAAACTACTTTATTCCCACTGATCACAGCAAATATAGCTGCAAGGCAGAGAAAGGATAGTGAAGCTCCGCCCAACGCGCGTCAGACACACTTTTGCACCGCGCAGCCAGAGCAGCAAAGCTGCTTCAGCCACGGGTCAGAACTAACTGGTACAAGCAGCAAAAATGAAGCAGCAGACGCGATTTTGCTGCTTTTGCTGCGTGAACGTAGCATAACTGCACAAAGATCGCCAATGTGCTAGCAACGAGAATGCTTTTAACTGGGGGCGTCTAGCAGTTCTCGCCGTAAAGCAAGACTGACTCTCGCGAGACTTCTGAGCCTGTGGGTGCGGGTCGGTGCTCCTGCAATTGCAAGTGCAGTATTTCCCCCACAGACCACCAGGGCGGCCGAGAATACCTTTGTTCAACCTGAAATGACTCATTTAATCATCCAAAACGATATGGAACACATAGTTGCATAGTTTGCCTTTAAGAGGAGCCCTAAATATAGTCCTAAATACTCACACAAGTCCTATGGTTCTATAGTCATATTACTCAAACATTAGGCAGCCAGAAAAATGGTCTGGAGTTTGCCAGAGTGGGAAGCTAAGGCTTTCTCCCATTTGAGCTTGATAGTCTGATTAAGTCTATCCTCTGAAAAACAGTTAATCATCTGTTAAACCTGACCATAAGCCTGACCATAAGCAGTAATAGCTACTGAATAACATTTTTTGTTCTCTTTTTGGTAATCCATCCGCTGATTCATTTAAACTTTTCATGTAGCTTTTGTTAGTAAAGCTGCTGTAGCTGTCTTTGGATCAGTAAAATATGAGGAAATACTTGTATGCTGTTCTCTGAGCACAACAAGAAGCAAGGACATCAGGTTACTAATGCCTTCCAGCTGGAAGACAAGAAAGTTGACTGCAACATAATTTCCAGTCTGTTTCTAGCATGAGACAAAGACCTGCGCTAAATGAAACAACACATAAGTACAAAATCAAACTAGAAATTGCGCTAAGTGACGGGTTTGCCAGTGGAAGACCAAAAAAGTTAATTGCTTGGCTGCCCATTCAAAATTACATGCAGATCTGTGACAGACCAAATACTTTTTATTTCACAAAATACACAACCATTATAGGAAAAAACAAACTGATGGAGAGGTTGTACTCTACATTATAGTTCTGTTGATAACCATGTGAAATTTGTTTTTGTTTTTCTATATATAAACAGTACAGACCAAAAGTTTGGACAAACCTTCTCATTCAAGGAGTAAGCTTGGCATTCTCTGGATGGGCTTCAAGAGGTAGTCACCTGAAATGGATTTCACTTCACAGGTGTCCCCTGTCAGGTTTAATAATTGGGATATCTTGCTCTATAAATGGGGTTGGGACCATCAGTTGTGTTGTGCAGAAGTCAGGTGGATACACAGGTGATAGTCCTGCTGAATAGACTGTTGGAATTTGTATTATGGCAAGAAATAAGCAGCTAAGTAAAGAAAAATGAGTGGCCATCATTACTTTAAGAAATGGTCAGTCAGTCCGAAAAATTGGCAAAACTTTGATAGCGTCCCCAAGTGCAGTCGCAAAAACCATCAAGCGATACAAAGAAACTGGCTCACATGAGGACTGCCCCAGGAAAGGAAGACCAAGAGTTACTTCTGCCGCGGAGGATAAGTTCATCCGAGTCACCAGCCTCAGGAATCACAGGTTAACAGCAGCTCAGATTAGAGAGCAGGTCAATGTCACACAGAGTTCTAGCAGCAGACACATCTCTAGAACAACGGTTAAAAGGAGACTGTGTGAATCAGGCCTTTGGGGTAAAATAGCATAGCATACCATTTCAGGTGACTACCTCTTGAAGCTCATCAAGAGAAGGCCAAGAGTGTGTGAAGCAGTAATCAAAGCAAGTTTGTTACAAGTTTGTTTGGTATATAATTCTACATGTCTTAATAGATAGTTTTGATGCCTTCAGTGTGAATCTTCAGTTTTCATAGACCTGAAAATAAAGAAAACTCTTTGAATGTTTTTTTCCCGTCATGCTTATCCCAAGTGGGGTCGCGAGGGGTGCTGGTGCCTTTCTCCAGCTGTCTACGGGCGAGAGGCGGGTTACACCCTGGACAGATCACCCGTTTTATACAAAAAATAAAACCCAGAGTCCAAAACAAAAACATTAACCACCAGAGGTGGGCAACAGTATATATATTTGCCCTTCACGCTAATGCCTACATCACACAATGATAAGAGACAATACAATATATATATATATATATATATATATATATATACACTCAGCGGCCACTTTATTAGGTACACCTGTTCATCTGCTCTTTAACACTTAATTTCTAAGCAGCCAATCACATGGCGGCAACTCAGTGCATTTAGGCATGTAGACATGGTCAAGACAATCTCCTGCAGTTCAAACCGAGCATCAGTATGGGGAAGAAAGGTGATTTGAGTGACTTTGAACGTGGCATGATTGTTGGTGCCAGAAGGGCTGGTCTGAGTATTTCAGAAACTGCTGATCTACTGGGATTTTCACGCACAACCATCTCTAGGGTTTACAGAGAATGGTCCGAAAAAGAAAAAACATCCAGTGAGCGGCAGTTCTGTGGGCGGAAATGCCTTGTTGATGCCAGAGGTCAGAGGAGAATGGCCAGACTGGTTCGAGCTGATAGAAGGGCAACAGTGACTCAAATAACCACCCGTTACAACCAAGGTGGGCAGAAGAGCATCTCTGAACGCACAGTATGTCGAACTTTAAGGCAGATGGGCTACAGCAGCAGAAGACCACACCGGGTGCCACTCCTTTCAGCTAAGAACAGGAAACTGAGGCTACAATTTGCACAAGCTCATCGAAATTGGACAATAGAAGATTGGAAAAACGTTGCCTGGTCTGATGAGTCTCGATTTCTGCTGCGACATTCGGATGGTAGGGTCAGAATTTGGCATCTACAACATGAAAGCATGGATCCATCCTGCCTTGTATCAACGGTTCAGGCTAGTGGTGGTGGTGTCATGGTGTGGGGAATATTTTCTTGGTCAGCATCAATACCTGAGTATTGATGCTGACCATGTCCATCCCTTTATGACCACAATGTACCCAACGTCTGATGGCTACTTTCAGCAGGATAATGCGCCATGTCATAAAGCTGGAATCATCTCAGACTGGTTTCTTGAACATGGCAATGAGTTCACTGTACTCAAATGGCCTCCACAGTCACCAGATCTCAATCCAATAGAGCATCTTTGGGATGTGGTGGAACGGGAGATTCGCATCATGGATGTGCAGCCGACAAATCTGCGGCAACTGTGTGATGCCATCATGTCAATATGGACCAAACTCCCTGAGGAATGCTTCCAGCACCTTGTTGAATCTATGCCACGAAGAATTGAGGCAGTTCTGAAGGCAAAAGGGGGTCCAACCCGTTACTTGCATGGGGTACCTAATAAAGTAGCCGGTGAGTGTATATATATATATATATATATATATATATATATATATATATATAGAATGCTTTCCTGTAACAATTTTGCGCTAAAAAGTACAATTTTCCTCACTCTTAAGAGCAAAAGCCATTTCCAATTTGAAAATCCTACTGCTTGTACAGTGACTTGTAAAGTGATGTCAAAACAGGAAACAATAACTGTTTACAACCTGATGTCATTTGAAGTAGAATCTCATGGCACCGACAGCAGATGGGAACAGGGAACAGCAGCATTTGAAGCATGAGAATGAGTCATCAGCTGAAAAGGTTTGCTTACTATATATAAAGCCAGAACTGATCAGAGTAGTGGGAGCGACCCAATATTTTAATGTTGCTTGAAGGGAAATCACTTAAAATATATCAGCAGTACCTATGCAAAGGGATTGACACGTAATGTTTTCCTTTTTTTTATGCAAAAGTTATAAGATTTAATATATTTTATAGGCTGCGACAGACTGTCGACCTTTTCAGGGTTTACCCCCCCTCTCGCCCATAGACTGCCAAAGATAGGCACTGGCCCCACTGCAACCCTGATGGAATAAGTGGAAGAAGACTACTGGATGGATGGATATTTTATAGGGATGTTATAAGAGAGCACCAGACGGTCAAGCAACAGAAGGAGAATTACACATTATTTTTTTAAGTATTTAAATAAGATAATAACCTGTAAACAGTAGCATGTACTTTGGCTCCACTGTATGCAGCAATCCAATGAAAATCCAGCTCAAAAACCTAGACTCCGAAGTCATTTAAATAGTTAATAGAGTCCACCTGGTTGTAATTTACACCAGTATAAATTCAGCTGTTTTGTGAAGACTGTGGTGATTTCTCAGAGAACATTTGTGAAGAAACAAGGTCATGAAGACCAAGTAACAAAGCCAATTGGCCAGGAATAACACTAGAGAACAATAAAATAAAAAGCTTTGGACATCTCTTAGAGCATTGTTTACTCCCTCATCTGACTGTAGTAGAAGTAGGACACAATTGCACAATTGCAAATCTCCCAAAATATATGAATCCATCTTAACTGCATTGCTCATTAGGGAGAGCATTTAACTGATAACTTTTAAATAGGAAATAGCAGAAAATGCTTTGGTCAGATGAAACCAAATTTCCTTTTTTTGGCTACTTGGGAAACCAAATATGTAAGATTAACACAGTTAAGTTTTTTCTTTTACAGCAGGAGAATGATCCTCTATAACATAGTGGGGTTATGATAGTTAATTATAAGAATGCTACAGTAGGTATTATCAAAGTCCAGACTTAAATTCATTGCAGGATGTGTGGCAAGTATTTATAAATTATGTTCAGAGATCCTCTCCAACCAGTAAAGTTATGTTATATTGCAAACAATAAATGAAAAAATGCTTCTAGGAGGGAAAATCATGTACGAAATACCCTCAAAGTTGTACAACATATTCTAGTTGTTAAGCTCTGCTATCTGTTGGTGAATCAGATAAAACCTTATCTTAATATATTATTAGCAACAATTTTTTTTTCAGATGAGCTATTTAAATTTGCATTACGTATATCCTGCATTCTCATCTGCAATCCTTTGTAGAAACTCCAGGGCTGAATGCCGATTGAAACCCGTGTCTTGCCATATTCTTTGCCAGCCAGTATATAAAGGAGCTATTGACAGTTCCTTGTCAGAGGTTTTTAGAACATTACTAAGTAAAGTCTGGTCTGCCTATTTCTCCACTTCACATTTCATCACACACATTCCTGTCTCAGTCTGGTGTGTCGGCGTGGTCCAAACTTTCATTCTTTGTATGGGGAAAGACATTCAGGTCAAACTTGGTTAAGAAATCAGACAGTTTAATATGTTGTTTCCATTCTTATCAGCAAACATACCTACATCTTCATACTTTGGATCTTGTGCTGACATACGGCATAGAATGTGAAGAAATAACAGTATTTCCTCACAACCCTGTCCTCTCTGACCACTTTCTAATAACCTTCAGGATTACTTTAACAGAGTTCTCCTCCCCCAAAAGAAGGTTCAATTTTAGTAGATCTTTATCAGATAGTGCAGTTATAAATTTTAAAGAATCTGCTTCACTTTCTCTCTCCTCTGTGTCACTGAGCAGTGCTGCAGAGTGCAAAAGTTTAGCTTATTCCCCTTCACAGGTTGATGATTTTGTTGATGGGGTTGCTAGTTCTCTGCGTATTGCCTTAGACAACGCAGCTCCTTTGAAAATGAAAACCGTTAAAAATAGAAAGCTTGCTCCTTGGTTTAATGCAGAGCTGCGTACTTTGAAGCAAAATGCTAGGAAACTGGAGAGAAAATATCGCTCCACAGGCCTGCGAGAGTCCTTCCTAGTCTGGAAAAATGGTTTACTGCTGTATAAGAGGACCCTTTGTAAAGCAAGAGCAGCATACTTCTCCTCATTAATAGAGGAGAATAAGAATAATCCTAGATTTCTTTTTAATACAGTTGCCAAACTCACCCAGAGCCATAGCTCTGTTGAACCGTCCATTCCACCTGCTCTTAGCAGCAATGACTTTATGGGATTCTTTATAAATAAGATTGATCTTATTAAAAATAAGATCATAAGCACTCCTCTATCCGCGATTGTACCTGAGGTAGTCATGGAATCTGAACTGGGTTTAGACTGCTTTGATCCAGTTGAACTCTCTGAATTAGCAAAATTATTGTCTTCATCTAAGCCTTCAACTTGTATGTTAGATCCAGTTCCAACCAGGTTATTTAAGGAGGTATTCCCTTTGATCTCCTCCTCCATTTTAGATGTGATTAATCTATCTCTGTTACAGGGATATGTACCTAAAGCTTTTAAGGTTGCTGTAATTAAACCTCTGCTTAAGAAACCGTCTCTTGACCCAGATGACTTGGTCAATTATAGACCTATATCCAATCTTCCTTTCTTATCCAAAATTCTTGAGAAAGTAGTTGCCAAACAAGTTTGCGATCACTTCCACCATAATGAACTTTTTGAAGAGTTTCAGTCTGGCTTTAGAGCTCATCATAGCACTGAAACAGCTCTGGTGAAAGTCACTAATGATATTCTCATGGCCTCAGATAATGGACTTGTATCTGTGCTCGTCCTGTTGGATCTTAGTGCTGCATTTGATACAGTTGACCATAATATTCTTTTAGAAAGACTTGAATATTTTGTTGGAATTAAAGGAACAGCACTAGACTGGTTTAAATCTTATCTATCTGATCGAATTCAGTTTGTTCATGTTAATGATAGATCTTCAACACGCTCAAAGGTTACCTGTGGAGTACCACAGGGATCAGTGCTAGGACCAATTCTCTTTACTTTATACATGCTCCCAATTGGTAGAATTATTAGACAGCATGGGATTAATTTCCACTGTTATGCTGATGATACCCAGCTATATCTGTCTATAAATCCAGATGAAGCTAACCCATTACATAGATTACAGGCATGTCTTGAAGACATAAAAACCTGGATGACTCTTAACTTTCTGCTTCTGAATGCAGACAAAACAGAAGTTATAGTCTTTGGACCAGAGTCTCTGAAAAAGAAACTGATTAGCCAGTCACTTCATTTGGATGGGATTAAACTGATTTCAGATAATAAAGTAAAAAATCTTGGTGTTGTTTTTGATCAGGACCTGTCATTTAGGTCCCATATCAAGGAGGTTTCTAGAATTTCCTTCTTTCATCTGAGGAACATTGCAAAAATTAGAAATATCCTGTCCAGGGGTGATGCTGAGAAACTAGTCCATGCATTTGTTACTTCAAGGCTGGACTATTGTAATTCTTTACTATCAGGAAGTCCACAAACTGTAGTTAAAAGCCTTCAGCTGATCCAAAATGCTGCAGCCAGAGTTCTAATGAAAATTAAAAAGAGAGATCATATCTCGCCTATCCTGGCTTCTCTTCATTGGCTTCCTGTTAAATCAAGAATAGAATTTAAAATCCTCCTTCTCACATATAAAGCCTTAAATGGCCAAGCTCCATCTTATATCAGAGATCTGATTGTTCCTTATGTTCCTAACAGAGCACTTCGCTCTCAATCTGCAGGTTTACTAGTGGTTCCTAGAATTTCTAAAAGTAGAATGGGAGGCAGATCTTTTAGTTATCAGGCTCCTCTCCTGTAGAACCAACTACCAGTTTTAGTCCGTGAGGCAGACACCCTGTCTACTTTTAAGGCTAGGCTTAAAACTTTCCTTTTTGATAAAGCTTATAGTTAGAGTGGCTCAGGTTATCCTGAGCTATCTCTATAGTTATGCTGCTATAGGCTTAGACTTTTGGAGGACATAGGGACCCCCATTTCATCATTCTGCTTCATTCTCTCTCTGTTCTCCTATTCTGCAGAATCTGTTAGTTCAATCTCTAACCTTCTGCTCTCTCTGCTTTTCCTCAGAGTAGCTTTGCCTCGTCTGTTCCTGTTTGGCTGTGACGTCATCCTGGAAAGAAACATCAGCTGTGCTGCTTCTATCAACACCCTTGTTTATAGATGTTGGAGATCGGCCTGTTTTCCAGTGTGGTCCTGTTTCTCTGACCGTGACTGAGTGGATGTGCTTTCTTCGTCCTCTGGCATGGGAGCTGCCTTGGAGCTCGTCTGCCTGGCTGTGTGTTTCCTGGACGGGGCCGCCTTTTACAGCTGCTTTTTGTATCTCTGCTTCTGTCTCCTTGAACCCCAGTCGGCCTCGGCAGATGGCCGCTCACACTGAGCCTGGTTCTGCTGGAGGTTTCTTCCTGTTAAAAGGGAGTTTTTCCTCTCCACTGTCGCTACAAGCATGCTTAGTGTGGGGGATTGTATTTGAGTCAATGAGTCAATGCAATCAACTGGTTTTCCTTAGATAGAAAACTTTGTATCAATTTGATCTGGTTGAACTGTAAAGTGCCTTGAGATGACATGTGTTGTGAATTTGGCGCTATATAAATAAACTGAATTGAATTGAATCACACAGCCTAGCAACACAATGTGTTTTATATGAAAGTCATTTTACGCACTATTGCTCAAAGCCTGTGTAACACCCCCACCAAGTATACAGAATGGTATTTTAAATGCTGCATTTTGTTGTATTGCTTGTGTTTGTACTCCTTTTTGTAAGCTGTCAACTAACTTTGACTTTGTCACCCTGTGCCCTTTTCTTAACCCTCATTTGTCGCAGTGTTTTCAACAATAGTGTATATGGAATGCACCATATGACAGGATTGATTTGTGTATGGGTGGAGCCCAGGAGGGGGCAGCCGTGATCGTCAGGTGAAGTATTGGGCTGCTCACATGTGTTCACTGTCAACCCTCCTCCCCTGTGATGCAGCTTCCAGTCAGTCTGTGAGACCTTGGAGATAAAATAATAAAACAGTCAAAGTTATCTATCAAGTTCAGGGCCACCATTTTCTCAGCCTATAGGTCAACCTTGCTCCAATATTAAGCTAAAGAATATCTTTCATAATTAAGATAGATAACTTACTGAATGCCTTTTCAAACCTATTTAATAATAAAATTAAATATTTTATTCTTCAGCCTGAGATATCTCTCTGAAAGCCTTGGAGGGATTTATGTGTGGTTCATGCTGGGGAGCCTCTGTCCCTTAGACAGAGGTTCATAACAAAGACTTAAAAATGGGTTTCTTTCTCTTATCTGATAACCTTCTCGTTGTATTTTTAACACTGTGTTCGATACATCTTATCTTGTGAATGAGATTGTAAAACCTCTGTTTCTATGTGTGTCTGTGGGTGTGAGTGTACATGTGTGTATTTAGTTTGCCTTGCTGTGGTAAAAAGTCATACAGTGAGCTGCGCTCAGTCAAGAGTTTTCCCAGTCTTTATGCATCAGGCTTAATGAGGAGACATTCAGTCAAACAGAGTAACATAATGCAACAAAAGAGTGGATGGTGAAAAGAGGCAAATTTGAAGTCCTTCCACCTTCCATTCACTTGTTTGTTTGAAGGACCGGGCAGTCAAACACAAGGCCAACTCTCGAGTCAAATTCCAGCTCTGGAAAAGACAGAAACAAGAGGAGTCAGGGAGGAGAACCTGGTTTTTTCCCCACCAAGTACTGCTTTTTTATGAAGTGGAAGTAAACCAATATGTTTAATTCAATCCATTCTTGTTAAATAATTACACTGTAAAGGTGTCATAAACATATATGGGTTTATATCAGGGGCCATGGTTTTGTTTTTAATCTCTCATTTTACAATCACATTACCTATAAAAACTAAGTGACAGCGCCTTGTGTTGAAAGAAAACCTTAGTGGACCTTTAAACAAGTAGCATTTAATTTCCCTTCGTATACGGAGAAAAGTCAGCACTGATTGCGATTAAAAACACACGTTTTTAAGCCCTCGCTTCAATTCTCACTTTGACATTTTTACCATCTCTCTCTTGAGAATGCGATAATTTCTTTCAAAATATGATAAAAAGTACATGTTTCAATCATTATTTGGTCTCTGAAAATATAGCAGATAATGTCTCTGATGAAATCGGATGTAGAGTTTGTAGTGTGTCACTTACTTAAGTCAAGTGATAAAATTTTATGTTTATCTGCTCAGTGCTAAAGTGTAAGGAAGTCATTGAGGTCAGTCATATTAGATATCAAGCTACACTTTGTCAGCTTTAACTAATAGTAGCCATAACAAGTACATAAAGCTACAGTGTATGGGAATGTGTGAGGGTGTGTGTATGTGTGTGTTTTATTGCTATGTTTCTTATTTAGGACATTTTCAGTTATAACTACCTTCCCTGTTGGTTGACATTTTTGGGGCCAAAATATGGTATCTTTGAATGCAGTGCAAATTAAGGGAGGAAATGAGCTAAGATAAATATCTGGCTGAAAAATGGCAACAAATCCGTAAAACTAAAGGACCCCCTAATTCCAGGGTTTTAAGGAGTGTAAGGAGATTTGGTTCTACTAGAACTCTGGGTACTAAACTGCTAAAACATTAGTTGTCACAGAGGAAACCTTCTTGCGTAAATCAATCTGGCTACTCTGAGTTGCATTTCAAATTGGGGTCAAATTTGGAAATCAGGCAGTTGAAAAGAGCCCTTTGTCAACAAGTCACATAAGACAAATAGAAAGAACATTGAAAACAAAGCAAAATTAAGGGCCAATCTCATTATATCCTCCTAGCCCTTCTTTTCAGCCCTACCACAAATTTTTTTGTGTTCCTGTGAGGGTATTGTTGTCCCAATTCCTCTTTGCATGAAGGGATAGTGAACATATGTATTGTGGAAATGCACCAAAACGCAGGATTTCTATCAGTTATTCATAACACACACACACACACACACACACAAAAAAACAAATGCAGAAGAAGAATGTTGCAAACCAAAAATAGAAGCTTGAACCTGCAATACAAGAAAATGCAAAAAACAAAAAAAACAGCAGCAGCAAACTCGTCCACAAAAAGAAATTGCTCTAGACCACTAGAGGGAGTCCAACACAGAACACAACATATTGAACCACTGATATCCATTTGTTCAGTTATTATTGAATAAATAGAGATCAGTGTATTGGAACATCCCTCGGTACAAACAAGAATTTAAGTTTTAATGCAGGATTGAAAAAATAGAAAGCTGGAAGAAGAAAGGAGAGGTTTGTCTTTCATTTATTTGCAAACACATAGTATTACAGTATTACAGTACAACAGCATAGTTATGTATAGTAATTTAAGTAACACTCTGATATGATTAGTTCTTTTTTCAACTCCCTCTAGTGGTCTGGAGCATATCAGTTTTTTTGTTTAGAGCAGGTTTACAGCTCTTTTTCACTATTTGCATAATTTTCTTTCTGTGTTTGGAGCATTTTCTTTTACTTGCAGGATTTTGTCTTTGGTTGTTCAATTTTTTGTTTGTATTTGCTTTGTTGATTGGATGTTTTTGCCTCTATTTTTAGTAAATACAGCATTTTTGGTTTGCAGCATGTTTGTTGCTTTTTTTGTGTGCGTATTATGAACCCATACCTGTGTTTGCAGCCCATTTTTGCTGTTTTGTTACCCGTCTACAGCTTGTTTCTTTTTTGTTTGCAGCATTTTTCTTTTCCATTTGTTCTTTGTGTTTGCATGTTTTAGAGTTTGTATTACACATGTTTTTGCAGTTTGTTTCATCATTAACTGTTCATTTTCACCTCTGATCTGAGCTTGGGAACCCAGAGGTTGCAGTAATCCACTTCAGAGCTTCAAAAACCGGCCTAGAGGCCACAGAATTATATGAAGGAACTTTGAAAGATTATGTAGAGCCAATGTGGGCCAGTGACGACGGTTCTCAAAATCCCTTGTTGGAGGCAACAGAAGCCAGAAAAGACTTTTAGGAAAGTGTTCAGATGGGACAGAGAACGCATAGATACTCAATAGAATCTGATTGACCTTAATTTCATAAAGAGCAGAGAATTATACTAGAGGAGGTGAGCTTTTTACTCTCAAGTCTTAGGCAAGGCCTCCTACTACTTTGGGCTAAAATGGGTGAAATGTAAAGAGTGAATTTCCCCATTTTGAGACAATAAAGATATTTATATTTCATAAAAACACTTAAAAAGTGCTTTCCCCTGCCAAACAAAGTTTTGTTTCATAGGATGTAAATGCAATAACCTTTGTTAAATCAAATCGGTTTGGTGGAGTATCACAGATCTTAATCTTCTTAAGTCATTTTTATCTCAAGAAGCAATAACAGATTTCTGTTTTGTCTAAGTCTAAGATAATAAGTAGTATTACCAGAAGTTCTCACCAACAAATTAACAACATTCTTAAAAACTATTTGATAGTCATTTGAAAACTCATCCTTCCATCCATCCATCCATCCATCCATCCATCCATCCATCCATCCATCCATCCATCCATCCATCCATCCATCCATCCATCCATCCGTCCATCCATCCATCTTCTACTGCTCTATCCATTGCGGTTGGGCCATTGCCTACCTAGTCTATGGGCGAAAGGTGGAGTACACCCTGCAAACATTGGCAGTCTGTAGCAGGTCAACACAGAGACACACAAAGATAGACAACCATGCACATACACTGCTCAAAAAAATTAAAGGAAAACTCTGAAAACATGCTGTTTATTTATACTGATATGGACAGGGTGATGTGTTAGGAATAAAAGGGTGCCCAATTATTTGATGGAAATGAAAATGGTCAACCTACAGAGGGCTGAATTCAAAGACACCCCAAAAATTACAGTGAAAAAATTAGTCCATTTGCTAGTCCATTTTGCTGATATTTTATAGCAGCAACTCAAAATGGTATTCAGTCGTTTTTATGGCCCCAACATGCGTGTATGCATGCCTGACAACGTTGGGGCATGCTGCTAATGAGATGAGGAATGGCGTCCTGGGGTATCTCCTCCCAGAGCTGGACCAAGGCATCTCTAAGCTCCTGGACAGTCTGAGCTGACACCTGGTGGCGTCAGATGGACGGAAACATAATGTTCAGAGGTGTTCTATTGGATTTAGGTCAGGCGAGTGTGTGGGCCAATCAATGGTATTAATTTCATCCTCCAGGAATTGCCTGCATACTCTCACCACATGAGGCCAGGCATTGTCGTGCACCAGGAGGAACTCAGGGCCCTCTGCACCAGCATACGTAGGTCTGACAATGGGTGCAAGGATTTCAACCCGATACCTAATGGCAGTCAGGATGCTGTTGTCTAGCCTGTATAGGTCTGTGCGTCCCTCCATGGATATGCCTCCCCAGACCATCACTGACCCACCACCAAACCAGCCATGCTGAATGTTTTAACAGGCAGCATAACTTTCTCCACGGCTTCTCAAGACCCTTTCACGTCTGTCATATGTGCTCAGGGTGAACTTGCTCTCATCTGTGAAAATCACAGGGTGCCAGTGGTGGACTTGCCAATTCCAATGTTCTGTATCAAATGCCAGTCAAGCTCCAAGGTGCCGGGCAGTGAGCACAGGGGCCAATAGAGGATATCAGGCCCTCAGGCCACCCTCGTGAAGTCTGTTTCTGATTGTTTGGTCAGAGAACATGCAAACTCCATGCAGAAAGAACCTGGACTGCTACCCACTGCAACACTGTGCAGCCCCATTTGAAAACTCATAACTAAATTGATCTTTTTTTAAATTATACTGTTTGATCCCAAAGAGGCTCTTCATCTGTAAAACAGTACTTAATGTGACCAGATTGTCTGCATTCAGCTTCAGTAGAATTATGTAGACATTTGCCATGGAGTAAAGACAACTGATGGATCATCAGAAAAATCTGAGGCAGACAAGAGGATTAATGAAAGAGAAAAATAACTCCTTCCTTCTATGCCCAGTTCTGTCTTTTGCTTATTATTATTTTTTGTCTGATCTCTTTTATTTCTGAAACACATTACAATAACTGAACTTTTCTTGGCAAGAAACTACATGATTAGTTGAGAGGGGAAATCAGTTTGTCGTGCAGTTGCTGACACCTTCAAGAAATTATCTGATTTATGACTCATGCTATATATCCTGCCTTTTCAAGGAAATCAGATGCCTAAAAAACAGCAGCGAGCACATTTTATTTTCAAAAAGAGCCACTTTCTCTACTTTGCATGATTCTAATTTGAAACAATACTAAGGCACAATGATTGTGAGAAAATGGTACAATACACAATCTCAAGCTTTCTTTCTTTCTTTGTAAAATATATGGTGGACCCAAAACTTTGTACATTGATGACTTGTTTTGTTCGGTCGTGGCAGCCTAGAGTGTCAGCTAAATGCAGAATATGGCAACCACAAAACCTATTATTCAAGTCTTTACATTTTTTCCAACAGATTACCCCAAATATTAAACCAAGTGTCGACATTCAGGGCTTTAATATTTGGTTAGAAGTTGGAGGCACAGCAATTAGGGGTGGTTATTTCGTGGTTAACCCTGTAACTGCAGATCATTTATTTTGCCCTGTGTCATGACAAAGAAATGTACAGCACTGGAATCTACAGATAAGATGTTTTCAAATTGTTCTCTCCATAGTGTGAAACTAAGAGAAATATTTGGCTGTATTAACAGAGGAGAATATCATATTAGCCTACTTGTTGGGGTCTCAAGCACAAATTTAAACCAAAATGTTTTACTGGTTGGAATGATTATAACAGCGGATTTGTTAGAATCAATTGTGGATTTTTCTCATTTAGAAATGGTAAAAATGATACATGCTAAAATATAAGTACAAAACCCCACAATACCTAAAGCAAACCTGCAGTAAACCAGGATGTTTGGTTTAGTGTTGTTAGGGTTGAAAGCTTCACCCTTAAGGTCCTTAAACATTCCTCTTGTTGCTGTTTCAAGATAGCTCCATCTTTCTCTCATCTAGTCATAACACTTTTTAACAAAAGCCATTCAGCTTGTTGGCTTAACAGCAACATTTGAGCAAAAGGACATAGATTGGGTCCTTCAACAAAAGAAAATATCTCAGGCACATGTTAACACTTGTTTTGGACTAAGATAGCTAAAATAAAGCCGCTGGAATCGCCTCAACCATAACTCTGTCAAAAATGTATATACTGTGCTTAAAAAGCAGGACCCATGTCAGGAGTCCAACCAATTTAAAGGAGCTCCACTATTTAAAAAAGTATATTTGACTGTCAAACAGTCAATTATACCATCTTGAATCACATCTACAGAAAACATGTTTTTTCTTTAACAATTTCACAAAAAAATATTTTTCCAGATGCATTGTATGTCATGGTTGTGTGGAGGTATTCAAGGAACCAAATACAGAAATGAGGGGGCAGAGGTAAGGTTTTGTTGATTTGATAAGGTTCCCACAGACAACTGAGGCATAGTCCAGAAACATAAAAAGACGAGAAAAAGGTGAAAAAGCAACAAAACAACATGCTCATATGGGGGAACAGATCAAAGGATGAGATAATGAGCTGATATGGAGCAGGTGCGAATATAACTAACTAGAAGGGAGCCAAGGGGAAAGGAACAGGCACAAGGGGGCAACAGAGGGTCACTCAAGAAATACAAAACTGACAGAAAACAACTACAAAGACACAGAATAACAAAATAACAAGGAAAATTTAGATTTATAGTGTAAGCACCCTGGCACTATAAATCAAAAATATTCTGACCAGGATATGAAGCACAACTATTCACAGTTTGGGTGGATTGTCACTAGGTTGTTAAATGGAAAAGTGAGAATCTGGAAAAAGAAAATAAAAATCAAAACTGGAAGAGGATTTCTATCAATCAGTCTTAAAGTTACACTATTAGCCTCAATATGTGTACATCTGACCCTGATATTTTTGCATGCATCCAGACTCAAACAGCCCCCTAATGGCACAGACAAAAGGCTTTCTCTTGCCGAATGGGACAACACTATTGAGCGGCTTAAAAAAGTAGAATTTCTCTCAAAGATGCATGCTTTAAGAGAGAGATACTTAGACAAAATGTATTATCATTCTGCATACACAGAGTGCATAGAAAACGAAATTTCATTGCATAAAGTTATCCGACAGTGAATGAGCAGCAGCTTAGCAGTGAAAATGAACATTTCCATTTTATAAAGTGCAACAGTGATCAAAAATGTTAACAGTATAGGAGACACATGGTAAAAAATGTAAACAGTGTAGGAGAGATGTGGTACAAAAGGCATTGATGTGGGAGGTTCAGAGCAGTGCAAAATTAATAAATAGGTATGGTGCAAAATGCAGTAGTGAAAGTATAATGTTATTAGCGTGATGCAGAGTCTCAATTTGTGACTTGATTGAAGTTTTCAACAGTTCAACAGTCTAATGGCAGTGGGGAAAAACCTGTTACAGAACCTGAAGATTGAGACTTTCAGTTGATAATAAATAACATATATATATATATATAATATCTATACATATATTTATGTCAGTAGTTGCTGTAATTAAAACACTGTACCTTTCAATTAAATAGTGTATTATCATTGCACTCCTAAATGGAAACATTGAATTCATGTTGCTTACCTCTTAATAATAAGTACATGTAAACTTCTCACCACTGTTGTATTTATTGATGTTTTTGTGGTTAATGTCAATATATCATATTTCTCCCATCTCTTTCTATAACACCTTATCATTGAGTACTGCACTATACCTTGGTGCTACACTGATATCTGAATCCAGCATAACAGAGATGTACAAGGTGGTTCTTTCCCACGCAAGTGTTTTCTATGACTGTTTGAAACAGTAATGGTTTGCTGAACTTATATTTGTGGACGGCATTGATAGGCCAAAACTAAAGTAAATAGATCATAAATTATCCTTTCATCAATTTGAGATTCTGAATGATTCATTCTCACGGCAAAACTCAATCTCAAACATCTGTTTGATTTTGAAATAAATAAATATGCTGTTTCTCATAGCACAAAATCAAAGGAAAGTGTTTGGAGAAAGAAGCAAGCAAGTGTTATAATTAATCAATACTTACAGTATTTAAAAAAACAAGCATTTTATAGAGGCTTGCAATAAAGATGTAGATGACCTAAATCTGAGGTGAGATAAAAAAAAAAATATGAAAGAGAGTGTAAATACATAAAAGTTGTAGCGGATCACAAGTTTTGCTCCTAACAAAATTTTGATTAAAAAGGCGCCAACATGCTTTCCCCTGCTGAAAGGTTTGTTTGAGAAAATCTGTCCAACTGGCAAGAGTCCGTTTACAAATGTGGGATGATTTCTCTTTGTTGTGGTCAGCACAATGATCCCAAGCCACCAGAGCTCAAGGGAAATCATCGAAGGTTGTGGCTGTGAAAGAAGGATATAAAGATGAGAGTAAGGATCAAGAAAAAACACTGAAACACAGTCAAGTACCAGGAGAACATATGGAACGTCCCCTCAGCTGATCTGAGACTCTTTATGTCCGATAAACACCCTGTCGTCTAAGACTCTCCATTGGCCTGTAGAGGAAAAAGAGAGAAAAAAAAGCACAAAGGCATCAAAGAACCAGGACCCTCATGCAGCCTACCCATGTGTTTCATGTGTTCTTTTATGGTTTTGACCCCACAGCTGTTGGAAAGATGGGACACAGTCTCTCTCTCAGGGTGATCTTTTCACTCTCAAGTAATAAAATATTTCATGTGTATGTCTGCATCAATTGCTGGATATTAAAGCCTGTTCTCAAAAACAAAACAAAAACTGCATTGAATTAAAGTAGTTCAGTAAAGTGTATTGGATAATGGCTGTCTGCATTAAAACCTCATGTGAACAATTTTCTGTAAAGGGGACATATCATGCAAAATCCACTTTTTCAACTTCTTCAATACATTCTGTTGCTGTTTGGGTTATATCTTTTTTAAGCACCTCAATTTTCTTCATTATTTATGACTTTTTGTCATCTGTTACTTCACAGTAATTGCGGTGGAACTCCTTAACAAGCTCATAGACTTCCAGCTTTAAATCAAGCAAACCCAACACTTTTTTTCTGAAGTAGTATTATACCACTTTTCCCACTGGCCAAAAAACTTCATCATCAAAAGAAGTATATGTAAGGCGGTCCTACATGTTCGTCCCTTTAGCTTTTTAGCGCATCCACCATTTCATGCGCATATGTGTGGTGAGCTATGGTTTCAGAGAGTCATTGAAGCTCACCTTTCTCACTGCAGTTCCTTGAAAAAGGCAGAGGGTCGTAAGAGAAAAAGTGTGTATGAAGTGTATGAGAAGAAGAGATAGGCCTCAGGAGAGGCAGATATATCCGGCAATGCTTTACAGGGAGAGCTCTCCTTGCAAAGCATTATGGGATTTGCTGTCACAGCATTGACTAATAACAAAGATGGCACACGCACTGCACAATGCAGGAGGAGTTACTTCACCAATGGAGCAAAAAGCAGTGACCATCTGCCTGAACGGTCAGTTAACTGTGTTTGCTATAAAGTCCCTGCTCTACATAGTCATTGGGGGATTTGGGGGTTAGGCCAGACGTTTAAGTACAGTAAGCTTGTATGAGCTATGAGAAAAGACACTTTTAAACAGAGTATGCCTATGCATGCTCTCGCACATACATTTTTTTAAGTGGAGAGGGCGGGTCTTTTAAAAAAGTCACCAAAATCCCCCACAATACCTTTAAAATTGCATTTAAAGAGCTTGGCGCCAATTGACATACAGTGGGTAAGAGAGCACTGGTAAGAGAGTTTTGAGGAAAAAAGAGCAAAACAACAGAGCAAACTTATTACTTCCCGGCTCCCTTCCATGTTGGTCTCCATTGTTTACTTTCCTGATTTCTGTCACATCGGTCACATCATCAATGCTAACCCAGCATGATGGCGTCACCAGACACACAGCAGTGGTGGCACAGCGATGGTGGCACAGAGACAATGCAGCTAAATCTAAATGTTTGATAGTTATTTGCATTAACCCAAACAAGTCATTAAACCATGACAAAGTATCACAAACTCTTTAAAGAGACAAAGAGGTAACCATTTCATGGGGGCAAATAACACAAAAATTACAACAAACTTTATTATAAATCTGTTGTTATAGCTTATTGCTGAGCTATAACAATGGCATTGTGGACTTACTTTTAGCCTTTTAAATAACGATATAACAGAAAAAGTTTTGCAATCCTCTTGGTTGCCTTTTTTTCTTAGCGAACCAATATTCCAAATGCAATTAATAATGTTGGTGCTGTCACTAACACAAACATGTTAACTATTTGTACGTTCCATCTGTTCTCTAAAGTAAAAATTTTCAAAAGCCAAAATTATGGGTGGGAAAGTCAAAATTATGAGTGAGAAAGTGGGTGCGACAGTTGTTGTTAATTAAACCCTCCTACTTTGAGTGTAGCTGCTTTTAATTATCTTTGTAGCAATAAGTCAGTTGTTTACCTATTACTTTTAACTGCTTATATAGATGATTTGTCCTGTTAATGCTGTTTGCCTGCACAGATTTCCAATTAGAACAATGTTTTGTCATGTCATATATGGTTGGAACAATATCCATCATGGCCATAAGGAAAAAAGTGTCCACAAGCAGGAAACCGAAATGCATTTACCTCGAAGATTACATCACTCCAATGTCTAATTCAATTTCTAAGGATAATGGATTGATTGTAAGTTGGTTTCTTGCACAATAGAACTGTTCTAGAATTAATAACCTTTATTTTCATTGTGTACCCAGAATGCTCACAGATAGAACATTGACAAAGTGAAAACACTTACAGTAGGAGGGGAAGGAGCTTCCTTAAAAATCTTTAGGAAGAAAGTGTTGATTCATGTTGTGGTAGGTTTATTATATTTATGGCCAAACGTCCACCCTAACCCCTAGATCCCTCAATCACTATATAGAGACTATATACTGAACTATAGTTAACTGAACGTTCAGACAGTTATATTCAATATTTTTGCTCCCCATTGGTCATGTAACTCCACCTCCATAGCGCCGTGCCTGTGCCATCTTTGTTATTTGTCGCCCCCACTGATCCCATGGCAGTCTCCCATTGAGATGTGCAGTAATTTCACAGTCAGTGGATGTACTAACCATTAAATCCATATATACGCCGATTCTTATAGTATAGTATGTAGCGTAACATTAGTCTGGCTATTTCGGAATGATTCAAAGACATTGACTGAGTTAGACTTGGACTTAGACAACTTTTACTGTCATGTTGTATATACAAAACAAAATTTTGTTTCAGATATACCTCTATTGTTTGTATCAGAGTGCTTCCTGTTTGACTGTGTTTTCAGAGCCATATGGAGCCTGATTCATACCCTCCTTTCCGAGTCAGACCGAATGGAGGAAAGCCTAAAGCCCAGTGTACACTGTGCGATTTTCAGGGCAATCTTCCAGTCATGCGAGAATTTTCCCATTCGGGACGACTTTTAGCCTGATCGTGCATCGTGTGGTGTACAGGGGGTAACGAGCGGCGATGAGCCTCTCACGACCAGCTCCGGATCAGGAATCGTGAGGCCAACTGTCGCGGGCAAATCGCTCAGTGCGCAAACAAGGATTCTTCTTTTTATTATTCCTCTCAGATGTAAAGACAGTAGCGTGGCAGGGATGCAATGAGTGAAATGCAGTTCTGCCTTTAAAGTTGACAGGCCATAGTGGCCAGTTTGCTCAGCTATGTCTTTTTTCAGAATACGTCATCGCCTTTTCTTTTTAGGACTTTTAGCACAAAATTGCACAAATTGCCATGGCAGTGCGTTTCACTCTAGTGAGCTTAATATCCCCTTCTGTTTGTTTGGCTTCCAGATAGACGAGTCAGACCAACTCCATCTCACTGCGGAGCTGAGTCCAAGTTAAGTAAGAGTTCTGAACTGAATGCTAATTCTAACTGAGCTTGACTGAACCATCCATTCTGTGTGTTACTGTCGGCCAAATTCTCTTTTTCCATGTTCATTTTTCACTGTAAACCTGAACGAAGAAGCCTCACTACTTTCATTGCATTTTAGATCTCTGCATCAGTGTTATTCACATTTATCCGGACAGTTTAAATGCATTAAGCCTTAAAATTTTAACATGCTTCAAAGACTCTTTGAACAGACTCTAAAATCCTCCTTTTCCCCTTTTTTTTATCTTTTCATTTACTTTTACTTATTTTTCAGTAGTGTTTAGTGTTTGCATTGATACCATTGGATTTTAACCCTTGCTCGTTAAGTAGTAGTATTTTATGCAGTAAAAGATTTATCACTCAGGACAGATCCACCCTCCTTTGGTTAACATTTAAATGAACAATTTCTTTGGTGTAGTCTAAATTACTAAGTTGGTGAAAGCAAATGGATTTTAACAACTGATCCATGAGTCCAACCTTTATCTAAAAGATCAAGAACCCTGGTGAGTAAGAAAATTACAGTTAACTAATGATCATACCCTAGATTTGAATGACCTATCAATTAGTTATAACTTCCAGTTCTTGTTATTTAGATGAATACTTTTCTGGTAAAATAGCACACTATTAAATTGCTGTAACTCTGACAAATTCAGAACACGTACAGCAGATCCACTTTATGACTAAGAGATTAAAATAGGAAAAGGAAGAACTTAAAAGCATAAAAGATGTGCTTTTTCCAAAATGAAACCAAATCCATTAAAACCACTCATGTGCAGCAAAATGAAAATAATTTTTCTCTTTAAAGATTTTTTTGTTACCCTTTTTCTCTGCTAAAACATTTGAGATCTATCCATCTTCTCCCACTTAATCTGTCTGGATCGTAGTGGGGATGGTGCCTTTATCCAGCAGTCTATTGGGTGGCATACAACCTGGACAAGTTGCCAGTCTATTGCAGATCATCAAGCCAATAAAAAAGATAACATGAGTAAAAAGAAACAGCTGTTTTAAATGATGCACTGAACATTATACCTGATTCACTCATTCAAAATTGTACATCATTGGCTAACTTAATGTGAGCCCTCTGCTTAGTTGTTATTCTTAAAGGTTTTTCTTTCTGTTACATTAGATGAAATGAGCTAAAAGAACAATGTGCTAGGTATTGGTCAAATGTCACTTTAAGAGAAAAAAAAACGTCTTACAGACTATCTTAATATTTCCCTTGGGACTGACACCATAGAGTGTTCATTAGAGTTGAGCTTATTGCTACATTTTTCTGGATTTGTTTGCTCTGCTCTGACATTATTATCACTACCTGAACCCTTATGCATCTCTGTCGGACATCCCCAAAATCCCCCTCCCCAAAGCGGAAATGTGGATCTTATTATTGGTCCTCTGTCTCAAATGCATGTAACCATTGGGAGGTGCAGTATAATGTGAAACAGATTTACTTTAAATCCAAAAAAAAAAAAAAAAAAAACAATACATAATTCTACTGAAGAACTTCTGTTTTTCAGGATCTGGAAAATCATTGTGAAATCTCATCCTTCAGGCAGGCTATGAAGGTTTCTGTTTAAACCCCAACTGCAGACAGCAGGCTCTTGGGACAGTGGATGTATGAGTTTTTTTTTCCCCTGAAGTAATATCTGCTTAGCCTGGGGCATCACAATTTTTACACACAGGATGTATAGAGATTGCATGCCATTGGTAATGAGATAGTCCAGAATCATTATACTTTGTGCTTTGTCAAAATATTTGCAAACCTTTTGTTAGTGAGAGGATGATCTGCTCTTTGTGGGATTTGAAACTTAAGTGCAAATATTTAAAAGTTTTTTCAAATTAAACCTTATCCTGTTTGAAGGCTGGCGTTACTGCTATAAAATAATCACAATGCATTTGTCCATAAACATAATACAGAACATATATGCATTTAACCTGCAAGTGGAAAAAAATATCATATCCCTGAAAATCTATATTTTATTATGTTTTTAATCATAATTAATTTTGACCTTTAAAAAAAATCATAATTATATAAAATAGTGATAATAAGTTATTTCAAATTAATTTTGGCTAAATTAAGTGTTGATACATGACACAGGTCTAGGTCTAAGCTAATTTTACAATATTTTGGGTGCAACTAAAGGGCAACACATATCCGAGTGTATCAACAGGGTCAAATATCAATAAATATATATGACTGTTAATTTAAATTACAAGGCCCATAATAGAGGTGTCTGGTAGTGTATTTTTTTTCTGGATTCACCCAATATGATAAAACAGTCCTCTTTGGGTCTAAAGCTTAAATCCATGAAGGTCACAGTAACACCTTAGGCAAGTCATGTCAAGGCAAGGCAAGTTTATTTGTAGAGCACAATTCAGTACATGGACAACACAAAGTGGTTTACATGAATTGGGAAAAGCATGATAAAAGCAGGTAGGGAAGAAAATAAAACTGTTGGACCACAACCTTAAACTAGTATTACCTCTGATAGCAGTTTAACTTTTACAGTCAAAGGCAGTTCTATACAAATGGGTGTTTCTATAGGATCTGTCTCTACTGCGTTGGAGAGGGACATCAGGTGAGACTCTGTCCAATTAAAGGGACTGTTTCTGTCATCGCATTCAGTCATAACCTTTTAGCTTTTGTGGACTCTGGAGCTAATACAGAGTTCATGGATGATAACCTGGCCAGACAGCTCAGCATTAACCTTCTTCCCTCACCAGACTCCAATAAGGTACTAGCCTTAGATGGCCATCAACTTAACAAGGCATTCCTTATGAGAGAACTGGTGGAATTAGTGGTGGAATTAGTGGTGCTGGGAGATCATGGCGAGCTCTCTTATCTTTCTTATGGTGGTTACTATGGCGGTGCTCCAAGGCAGCGGCCAAGAACAGCTCTCGACAATTTCACGAAACATGCAGCTTAAAACGATACAAACCAGACATCGAACCCGGAACTATGACTGCCAATGCTGCTGGAGCTGCACTTTAAAAAATGAAAAAGTCTAGAGAACTAAACGAAATTTTTTTTTTATACATTTGTGTGTACAAAATGACAAAATAAAATCTGTCTAAGTCTTAGCTATCGATTCTCCTCAAGTTCAAATAGTTCTAGGCTTAACCTGGCTCTCCAAGCATAATCCACATACTGTGTGGCAGGAGTTGGAGGTTTTAGGCTGGGCTACTTCCTGTCTTGGTTCCTGCCTGCACTCAGCTAGGTCAGAAGCCACTGTTAAGAAGGAGAATTATGCATATTACACTGACCTCTCTAAAATTCCTTAAGAATATCACAATCTCAGGAAGGTTTTCAATAAGAGTAGAGCCACAGCTCTACCTCCACATAGACCCTATGATTGTTAGCCTGATATACCGGACTAAATTGGAGATTAGGACTGGAGGTGTTAGTCTGGCCCTGATGAATGAGACATTGGAAGATTGTTGATGAGAACAACCCGTTGTCTTTCAAACCGCTGTCTGTGCCTATTGGCCAATGCTCTGGCCAATGAGCGCAACTTAGTGTGACGTAGTAAGCATGACAGAAAGCTGGTGGGGGAGTGTAAACAAACACATGTCGGTAAAACGGTGAATATGTCCTTCTTAAGAAAGAATGAGCGTAGAACCTCTTCCTGCTTACGTTTCAACGAAAAGCCCAAGTCTAATCCTGTGATGGGAGTAAAGGCGTTCAAAGTAATAGTGTTACTAACGCCATTACCTTTTTTTAGTAACGAGTAATCTAACTAATTACTTTGACTGTATCTATAACGCAGTTACCATTTTCGACACCTCGTTACTGCACATTGCTCAGGTCGCACAATGAACCTTTTTTTCATGATAGGACTCGTGTGCGCCTTCTCATGAGAGAGGGGAGGATGAGATTGGCTGATGTATAGTGAGATTACATCTGTGAGTTGGGTAGGTGGGTTTTTCTGCAAGGGGGTGTTAACGTACAGAACACACAGAGAGATGGAGAGTGAGGATGACTGCAGCAGCAAAACAGCGTTTTCCAGATGGACATACCGGTGTTACGTCGAGCTGCGTTCCCCCATCAAATACGGTTTCCCCTGAATCCCCTGCGACAGGAAACGTGCATGCTTGCTAAAGGAGCTTAACAGCCGCCCTAGGCTCGCGCCACTGGGGAACTACGGAGAGCGTGAATGATCACATGGATGGATGGATGGATGGATGGATGGATGGATGGATGGATGGATGGATGGATGGATGGATGGATGGATGGATGGATGGATGGATGGATGGATGGATGGATGGATGGATGGATGGATGGATCTATAACAAACACACAGGATTTCAGAATTAGACATCCCCAGTTATTAATTTCATACACTCACCAGATCTGAAAACTTCACACCCATGAGTAGAGGTAATGCAGCCTGATTATATTTACACCACATCACATACCGTATCCCCCATGTTAAGAAGAGGGGAGCGCTATCTGACGGGGTTTACAAACCCATCAAATACCATTCCCGTCATGTTAAACAGGGGAAACACTATCTGATGGGGTTTAGAAGCCCATCAGATACCGTTCCCCCCATGTTAAGCAGGTGGAAAGCTATCTGACTGGGTTTATAGGCCTGTCATACAACTAATGCAATAGTTACTTTTACTAGTAACTAGTTACTTTTATTGTGGAGTAATTCAGTAACTCAGCAATTTTTTGGGAGAAGTAACTAGTAACTATACCTAATTACTTTTTCAAAGTAACGTGCCCAACACTGTACAAAACTGATTCCAAAGCAGAGTCAAAAATTGCCATCAGAGCCAGCGGTCCTTCAAACATGACATCGCCGAGAGAGGACCGCTGCAGACAGGTTGCGCTTAGCCCTGGCTGCCGTTTGCCTCGGAGGTCCGCTGGTTGACGTGGTCCTCTCAACTCAGAGTAAATGTTTTTTTAATTAAGCATTAAGTCGTTAAATGGACCATATGGTGCACTTTAAGGTATAATATTCTCGCCTGAAATGATCTTAAAACGTACTTACATTGAACAACAACAACAAAAAAAAGAGAACTTTTAACTTTCAAAGGAGCGCTCCATTGAAAGCTGCTGCTGCTGCAGTTCATGCTACTGTTCAGTAGTTGTTGCCACTTTGCATCCACAAACTCAAAACACATCAATGCATGAAAAGTGGGATTTTCGTCAATATGCGGCACTGTAGATTGTCGTGGAACTTCAGGTTAGCGGCAGTTTACGACAATTTGCAGGCTTCGCCGAAAACTCCCGTAAATTGTCAGAAATTGACGTGGACTTTCTTAGGCAGTGTTCCCCCCATGCCCCCCCCCCATGGAATTCTAGGGGAGGCTTTAACATGTAAATGAACATGCTGTGAGCTATACAAATGCAAATCAGGGTTGCAGGGGGGGTTTTACTCCAAGTGACATTTTTCTAAAAGGTAAGAAAATCTCTGATACAAAGAGATCAGGCTCAGTATAGCCTCTTACATTTTAGCTTGAATTGATTTATTTAATTAAAGTATAGAGACCAAAACAGATCTTTAGCTGACAGAGCAATACATTTAGAGCAGTAATTATATAAAAAAAAAAAAAAAAATGCATTTAAGATAAAAAATAAAATGTTGTCTGTCAATATGCTCAATTCACAATTACTTAAGTGGAAAAGTTTCAAGAAATGAGTCTGAGATGATTCACTTTATAACATGGCGCATTATCCTGCTGGAAGTAGCCATCAGAAGATTGGTACACTGTGGTCATAAGGTCCGGCCAGGTCAAGATCCGCAATTGCAATCGCACCAAACAGGAAAAAGAACATCGACAAATTCCGGTTCGTCAAATTAAAATATAGCAGCAACAGATCGGTGACTAGAAATTATAGCACAATTCTTATATATATAAAAAAAAAACTAACACCGTTTATTTAAATGATTGGATCCAAACTATTGGTTATTCACCAACGAGGAAGCAGATTTCTCATCTCCATCAAAATATTTATTTTATACCGAGGGACTTAAACTTTAATCAAATCCATTCAAAAGAAACTTCTTATTACAGGAATGAAAAGAGATGCTGAGTTTGGGAGTAGTGAACAAGTTAATTAAAAAAAACAGTTTTGAATTATCCTTATCCCCGTTACAAAAGTCTACAAAAATATATATATATATATTTGGGCAGAAACTGAACATATGCTGGATGATGGTGGGATTTTTTTAATATGTCATATTAAATTAAGCGCTCACAGGGTTCATACAGGAATGAGTGACTCTAATTTAATGCTATTTTAATGCTATTTGAAATGATTTTAATGCCATCAACAAGAACCATGTACACAAGTTATTAGTGTACATGAAATATGAAGGAGCTGTAAGCAGAGTTCCATGACTCCTGTATGTATGTAAACACACACACACACATATATACGTATATACACTCACCGGCCACTTTATTAGGTACTCCATGCAAGTAACGGGTTGGACTCCCTTTTGCCTTCAGAACTGCCTCAATTCTTCGTGGCATAGATTCAACAAGGTGCTGGAAGCATTCCTCAGGGAGTTTGGTCCATATTGACATGATGGCATCACACAGTTGCCGCAGATTTGTCGGCTGCACATCCATGATGCGAATCTCCCGTTCCACCACATCCCAAAGATGCTCTATTGGATTGAGATCTGGTGACTGTGGAGGCCATTTGAGTACAGTGAACTCATTGCCATGTTCAAGAAACCAGTCTGAGATGATTCCAGCTTTATGACATGGCGCATTATCCTGCTGAAAGTAGCCATCAGACGTTGGGTACATTGTGGTCATAAAGGGATGGACATGGTCAGCATCAATACTCAGGTATTGATGCTGACCAAGAAAATATTCCCCACACCATGACACCACCACCACCAGCCTGAACCGTTGATACAAGGCAGGATGGATCCATGCTTTCATGTTGTAGATGCCAAATTCTGACCCTACCATCCGAATGTCGCAGCAGAAATCGAGACTCATCAGACCAGGCAACGTTTTTCCAATCTTCTATTGTCCAATTTCGATGAGCTTGTGCAAATTGTAGCCTCAGTTTCCTGTTCTTAGCTGAAAGGAGTGGCACCCGGTGTGGTCTTCTGCTGCTGTAGCCCATCTGCCTCAAAGTTCGACATACTGTGCGTTCAGAGATGCTCTTCTGCCCACCTTGGTTGTAACGGTGGTTATTTGAGTCACTGTTGCCCTTCTATCAGCTCAAACCAGTCTGGCCATTCTCCTCTGACCTCTGGCATCAACAAGGCATTACCGCCCACAGAACTGCCGCTCACTGGATGTTTTTTCTTTTTCGGACCATTCTCTGTAAACCCTAGAGATGGTTGTGCGTGAAAATCCCAGTAGATCAGCAGTTTCTGAAATACTCAGACCAGCCCTTCTGGCACCAACAATCATGCCACGTTCAAAGTCACTCAAATCACCTTTCTTCCCCATACTGATGCTCGGTTTGAACTGCAGGAGATTGTCTTGACCATGTCTACATGCCTAAATGCACTGAGTTGCCGCCATGTGATTGGCTGCTTAGAAATTAAGTGTTAAAGAGCAGTTGAACAGGTGTACCTAATAAAGTGGCCGCTGAGTGTATATATATATATACTCTAGCTTTTTCTCCGCCTGGAGCGATATAATATATCTGACGAAATTGTTTTTATAAGCATTTTTTATTAAAGAATTATAAATACTTCGATAAACATATTTAAATAATTTTAGTGCCAATTAAGGCCTTGATAAAAAAAAAAAAGAATGATTTTTTAATTATTTTTATTGATCCGCAGAAACCCTGTTTCATCTCGTGCATGCTCTTTACGATCTCCAAGAAACTCAGAGCGGCGCGGTCTGCAGCCACAGTGGAGGATGTATGCTTTGCTTTGTGCAGGCGGTCTGGAGCGGAGTATGTGGGATTTCGGGGTAAAACTCCTCTTGGACGCGATGGCGACTCTGCATCGAACAAGACGAACTCAAAGAAGAGATGCTAGCGGTAAATATATATTCGATTACTGCCTGCTAGGCTAAAAGCAGCCTAGCCTAAGCTACGGCTAATAGCAGCCTAGCCTAAAGCCACAGCTAATAGTAGCCTTGCAAGAACAAGCTTTATTAAAGTGTATTTTTTGTGATTCACAGGAAGCAGTACGCCGTCTTCACAACTCGGAGACTAATTGCAGGCGCTATGAACTGGAGCAAGGGTAAGATTTAAAGAATATGCTTTCATTCTGCGGTAAAAGGCAATGGATACGGATAGATACCGATCATAGTTGTACATTTTGTTTTCACAGACCTCCTATTTGCTCGGAGCAAAGTGACTTGTTTTAATGTTTTCTCCTTCCTTGTTACTGTGACTTGCGTTTGATTTTTTATTCATACCACTCTCATTTAATTGTTTTCCAGCTGCCTGTAAGACGTATTTTGAGACGGTACGCAGGAGCTTCAGATATACGCAGCCAGCCAACACGTTGCGTGCGGAGGCTGCCAAGCAATCTGCTCGGAGTCGGGCCAGAAGAAAGAGGGTAAGACTTTATTTGGTGACAATTTTTCAGGTGCATTAATAGATGTGTTGTGTCCATACGCAGCGCGCTGATTCATTGTTTTTTTTTTCAGCTGCTGAAAGCGAGGCAGAGTGTGCTAGCAGATGAGGAAGTGGAACTCTGGAAGTCCGCCACCGTCGGCCTCATGTCCGACGAAGAATATGGCGTCGTTGGCGGTGTCTCTGGATGGATTGTACGGTCGCCGCCATTTCGTAGGCCGGATCTCACTGAACTCTGTGTTAAGCTGCAGTCCCGGTTAGAAGCGATGCCGAAGTACAGGGCCACGCACAGTAGGCGTCTGCACATCGGACCTGCTTCGGAGGGAATGCTGCCAGTTACCTCCAACCCTGAGGAAGCAAACGGACCGTTCACGGAGTTGTAATTTTTAGATACGCATGTGTTTGGATACGCGTTGTATATAGTTGTGTGTGTTTTAATAAAGCGCTTTCTTTGCATAAACAGCTTCCTGGCAAATGTTCATTTCCTGTATAAATTCATGTCCTTGATGGTAGCCTAATAATTGTGTAGTAGTGTAGGATAACATAAATACACAGCATATGAATGAATAAATATATGAATGAATAAATATATGAATTAATAAATATATATATATGTATATATATGTAAATTTATATGTAAATATATATATATGCCAACCAATCACGAGCGACTTTACTTGTTTAAAAAGAAGTGGTTCCGTCCAATACTCAGTAAGAAAATTAAAGCCTGGCGTGGCCACGTTTGGTTTTGCTGCCAATCATGAGCGATTTTACTTGTTTGAGAATAGTGGTTTCAGCCAATACTGAGTAGGTTATTCAAGCCAGACCTGGCCAGCCGCGCGGGTTTACTGCATTCATATGCTAATTAGGGCCATTAGTACAGCTGATCGCTCTCCACATACGTCAGAGTCCGTTTCCGACAATTTGTGGCACGACAAACGCGGACAAGCGCGGGTTGCAAATTGTCGGAAACTGACGAAAATCAGGCACATCTGCGGGAGTTTACGGGGGTTTACGGGGACGAAAATCTCACTTTTCATGCAGTGCATGTCTGCGTTGTGATTGGCCCGTTAGTTCTAGGGCTTGGGGCATTGATTGAGGCTAGACCAAACTCGTAGGCAAAAATTATTTTGGCCGCTGCTGGGTGGGGCTAGTTTACTAGGCTATAGGATTGTAGGATTGATTTACTGCCAGGTACCACACCCCCTCAGGGTAGGTTATTTTCTTTATCAGCCCCTGAGATTCTTGCAGTGGAGAAATACATATTTTAATCACTTAGAGCAGGCATTATTTATCCCTGTTCTTCTCGTGCTGGTGTGGGGTTCTCCTTGGTGGGGAAGAAAGATGGTTCTCTCAGGCCATGTATCGATTAGAGGGGTCTCAATGACATTACAATCAAGAATCGCTACCTCATTCCTCTGATTAACTCAGCTTTTGATCATATCCAGGAGGCTAAGATTTTTACTAAGCTGGATCACCACAATGCTTACCACCTTGTTCGCATTAGTGAGGGTGATGAATGACTGCTTTTAACACTCCTACCAGTCACTACGAGTACTAGGATATTTTGATTTTGGGTACCCTGACGATATAATCATTTATTCAAGGGATTTAGAGTCCTGTCTGGCTCCGCCTGCTTCAGAACCCACTGTTTGTTAAAGCAGAAAAATGTGAGTTCCATGTAAACACTATGTCATTTCTGGGCTTTGTGGTTTACCTCCATCAGATCTCCATGGACCCCATAAAGGTGCATGCTGTTACCAACTTTCTGATTCCTTGGGACAGAAAGCAACTACAAAGGTTTCCTGGGTTTGCTCAATTTTACCCTAGGTTTATTAGGAACTACAGTCAGGTTGCCGCTCCCCTTCATGCTCTCACCTCCCCAAGGTCAGGTTCTGTTGGTCTGATCATGCTGATCAGGCCTCTGCACCCATTCTGGTGTAACCTGATCCCGAGAGACAATTTATTGTAGAGGTGGATGCGTCCAGTACAAGGGTTGGGGCGGTTCTTAGCCAGGAGGCTAAGGATGGCAAGCTTCACCCTTGTGCTTTTTTTTCTGAAAAGCTTTCAGCCAAGGAACTGAACTATGATGTCGGGGACAGAGAGTTGCCTGCAGTTAAGCTAGCTCTAGAGGAGTGGAGACACTGGTTGGAGGGGGCCAAAACTCATTTTCTGGTTTCGATCGACCACAAGAACCTCGAGTATCTCAAGTCTGCCAAAAGACTCAATCCAAGACAGGCGAGGTGGGCACTTTTTTTTTGGTGGCTTTAACTTCTCTCTGTCTTACAGGCCAGGGACCAAGACTGTCAAACCCACTGCTCTGTCCAGGGTTTCTGGGTTGGACGAGGAGAGATCTGGTGGTGCAGAGGAGTTTGTTTTGCCAGAGTCTGTAAGATGTTCAATTACTATGGTTGATGTTGAAAAAGAATTCAGACAGGTTCCTTAACCATCCCTCTCCCAGTGGCTGCCCTAGTGAACGCTTCTTTGTCTCAGATTATCTCAGGAGGAAAGTGTTGCACTTCTATCAAAGGGGGTTCTGTAATGACCGTGGCACCTTTAGGCTGGGTTTTTTTCCCTTGTTGCTCTCCTCTGCTTTGCACCGCCCTCTGCTCATTAGCTTTAATCACATTCACCTGCACCTGCTGCTATTTAATCCTCTGGGCCCTAGCATTTGTTGCCAGATTATTCAAGCTCTCTAGCAAGACTAACTCTAGCATTCCCTTTGTTTGGCTCTGCTGGTTCCTGATCTGTTTTCTGCCCACAGAACTCTGAGTTTTCGACCGCACCTATTTGCTCTGTTTGCCTGTTTTGTTTGTTCTGCACTGTTACTTGGATTCCACCTGGACTAGTCTTCTGACTAGGGAAGGACGCTGCTTCTCATCTCTACTGGATCTCTTGTGCCGGCTCAGCAAAAAGCGAAGGAGTTCTGCTGCTCTTGACAACACTCCTTCTTCTGGGCACAGACTGAACTTTGCCAGGTTGGTGACTTTCATACTCAATATTATCCACCATTTGATTGTTAAAGTCACTGACCTGAGCCTTTACTCCTGCAGTTTCCAGTGAGCCCGCCACAGCAGACAAGCAGCCGCACGCTTTATTAAAACAAAACTCTTTTTTGAATATACCACGGTCTATCTTGCCTGAATCTGGGTCCTATGCTCTGAGCCTAAATTTGGTGAATCCTGCTCCAGTCTTTTAATCCTGGAGATGTTCTTCAGGTGATAAAAGGCTGAATTAGTAACTGCCTTTATGTGACCCTTAAGGTTCAGGTCTGAGTCCATCAAGATTTCGACCATAATCAGTAATTTCTAGCTGTAGTAGCTGAACCTGTGAGGTAACTCTGGATCTCTCCTCCTTCGCTTCGAAGATTATTACTTTTGTTTTTATTTTTGTTTTTATTCAGTTGTAGAAAAACATGTTGCATCCACATATTGATCTGTTTTAAGCATCTAGTCAACGCTCTGATCATAGTTCATAGTCACCTGGTAACATTGGGGTGTAAAGTGTGTGTATGTGTCGTCTGCATATTTATGGTAACTGATTTTGTTGTTTGCTATTATGTGAGCTAAGGAGCACATATAAATATTGAATAGGAGGGGCCCCCAGAATGGAGCCTTGAGGAACCCCACATGTGATTTTTCTGGTCTCTGATTTAAAGTTTCCTACTGTCACACACAAGTCCCTGTCCGTCAGGTAGGATTTACACCAGTCCAGTGCTGTAACAGAAAATTTTCCAGACGCTCTAATAAAGTCAAGTGATAAACAGTCTCAAACTCTGAGGACTTAGGTCCAACAATACCAGCATTATGGTTCTTCAAGAGTCTGAATTTAGACCTTAGATGTCACTAGATAAGGTCATGCTGACAGTGAAAGGGTAGCCATTAGAGTTCAAAACCTATCCTTTTGTTAATCGTAGCTTACCTTTACATGTGCAAGTTGTGCAATACCATTTTGTTCATCCCTTATTCCCAAAATGACAGTGTAATTTGTTTTTGTGAGAAGACAGAGTTATGTCTTTCACAAATTAAGTGTTTTGAACCAGAAAAGGACAAGAGTTCTTTCCTGGTCTAGATTAAAATAGATTTTCTAAAATGGTGGAAAATCTAAATAAAAACAGCCAGTTCCTGTATGTATCCAGGATATTACTTTAAAGGTCATTAAATTAAATAAAAATGAAATTTAATAAATTATTAAATTTCCAAACAATTTCTGGATATGGCTGGTAAATTGCTTAGAAATCATCCAGAAATTTCAGAATGCAGCTGGTAGGTTTTAGAAGGTATGTTTAAGTTTGAAAAAGTATCAAATCACTTAATTACTATTGACAGTTAGGATGGAGGTTATGATTGATGTTGGTAGCAGGCAGAGTGGTAAATAAGTCCAGGGACGGATCCAGGATTTTTCAAATTCACTGTACACAAATTTCCTCTATCCTCTATGTGAGCAAGAAGAGGAATGAACTGAACATTCTTTTTTTTTATTGTCGTAAATCCCAAACATTGTTATTCTGAGTTCATAACCGGTAAATCCTTAAACCCCCCACCAACCCACCCCCCGCTGCAATGAAATTTGATATTATTGCCCAAGATAAACAAAGAGAATTTATCATTAATAGTGTACATTTTTCATACAAAAATGTTGTCTTACCAAAACTCTCCCTACAGTCAAACCAATAAAAAATGAAATAAATATACTTACTTTGTCCTTAAAGAAAATGTCTACCACCAATGCTAAAACACTCTACTTTTCTGTCTGAAAGTCATTCTTAATTACCCCTTACATCTTATATTCTTCATCTGTTTCAGTCTAATGATTGTTTCTTGTCAATGTTTAAATCTTTATTTAATGATCTAATTTACTATTGAATAGCTTTTCTTTTATTTACTTCTTTTATTGCTTTTCTGAATAATTGCTTAACTAAGTTTTGTTGTTGTTGTTAATTATAAGAGATTTTGCACAGATTTGTTTTTCTTATACAGACATTGTTTAGATTTAATTATATCTTTCTACCCCTTTTACATCATTACATTTGCCTTTATTTGTTTATGCTCCCGGTGGTTGTCAACTTTATTCCACTCTGTATTCTCATAAGTGTAGTTTTTGTCCACAAAACAATAAATAAATAAATAATAAATAAGAAAAAGAGACAGCAGTGAGAAGTTCAGTATCCATTCTTTTCCTGCTCTTTGTGTCGACTGTCACTGTTTGGCAACTGAACATAGGCTGGACCTGTTTGAATCCACAGCCAAAACTCTTCCTGTCTCCTCATTTTCAGGAACCTCGAAGGATTCAAATTCATGCTCGGATATCTTGCGTAATCTTGACCGCCACGCTGGCATCAGTGCGTTCTACAGTAGGTGACAGGCACTGGCTGTTATTACAATGAAGTGTGTTTAAGATTTCGGGCAGCAAAATTTTATTTTGATTTCCAAAATGAGGGTGAGTGCGCCCCCCCGCACCTCCGCTTGTATCTGCCACAGTGTAATACTACCGAACTTCATTTGCTATTTACAGTAGATTAATATATTCTATTAGTTAAAATGTATGGATTTGGATCAGAAAATTGTGCTCTTCCAACACACACACAGCTTACTGTAGCTACTAGCTGCAAATGAGAAAACAAATAAAAGATGCACTCTATGGCTTCCTGGGAAAGAGTTACTTTTACCCATACAAATTGCTAAAAAAATATTAAACTGACACAGCTGTAATAATATAGAAGCAGGCTAGAAGGAGTTCAGGTTCCTGTAGCCATTACTTCCACTTAAATGTGATGTGACCTCATGCTGATGATGTTGTTGATGAAAAACATCCATTTATATAAATCAAAAATTAAGAAGTTCGTCGCAAGCAGTTGTTCTGATCTTGCAGTGCATTGTGGGACACAGTAACCATTTTGTGAGATAGAAACACAAACTGATTGAGAAATGGACCTCACTAAATTTAAAGGAACACTAAGAGGGAGGCCGTGCACTATGCCAAAGGTCAATACCGAAACAAAAATAAATAAATACAATCAATGGAATTAATCTCTGTAAGAATGTTGATGCAATAAGAGATTTACAAGTCCTATCAGCATTATCTAAAGCTGAGCTTGCCCTCTATCTTGTCAATGAGGTTTGTCCGAAAGAGAAGACTGTAATTTCAGAGGTACATTAACAACATGCCTTGATTTCACTGTGTCCCAGTGCCATGCATTGCTGCTTGCTTGCTTTTCTCTTAATGTTAAAATCTCTTGGGAAAACTTGTGAGAATTTTTCCATTTTAAATCTGATATCCATTTTGCATTTATTTTGGAAATATTAAGCATGATTTTGGACACAAATGTTAATCAAATGTAATTATTTTTCCATTTATAAATATATATCTGTGTTGGACAAGTTATTGCTAAGAGTCACCTTCCTGAGAACCATGCTTAGCAAGCAGACTGTGACCAGCAGCTTTAAATGCAAAACTATGACAGAGAAGAAAACAATGAAAAACTTTTGACCCATTTAAGCTGTACATCATGCAAGAGATCAAACTACAGTAAAAATATTAACTCTAAAAAATTAAAGAAACAAAGAACAGCTTTCTTTTTGGGCTTGAGTATAAAAAGATCCTCTGCACTGTCCAAAAGAACCCATCACTTTAAATGTTTTTTTTTTATTACTCTAGGTTTCTTTATTCAACTTTTTCTGTCCAGCCAAAAAAATACTTTTTGATAAAAATGTAATTATACAGAGCAAGACAAATATCAAACAGAACAAAATCTATAAATGGTAGTGAGGGTGTTGTTGAAAACAGACCACTATGTCATCTCCTAGAGATTTGTTCCATGCACCAAATGTCTGCTTGTCTGCATAGCACGGTCCATATTTGTGCTGAAATCCAAATGACTGGTGAAAATTTTGGAAAAACAATTATTTAACCTGCATTCCTTTAAAGTATTAGTGCAAATCAGCCAAGATGGAAAACATCTGCTTTGGCTGCTTTGCCGTTTGGTAATTTTCAGCCCCACCATGTTATCTAACTGACCACCTTTACATAGTCATGAAAGGAGAGCAAGAGAAAGCTGTGAGTCCAGACATTGCTTGCTTTGAAGTCATCTTATGTGAGTTGGAAAGTTACATAAAGTGTTCTTTGATCAAATCCTTCTGATTTCTGCCAGTATGCCAATTCCCTCTCTGGTACTCAAATCCCTGGAGCTGTCTTTTATGGAAAGACTCCATAAAGATTTTCTCTATAAACACTGAGTCGAGCCAGGAAGGTTTATTTCATCAAGCTGAAGTTTTACATCGTAGAAAATCTGCATATTTTGTTAGCTTTTTTGTCTCACATGGGTGTAATTTTCTTACCTCATTCAGAAGACATTTTGGAATCCCACCAGTGAACAGAGGAATAATGAAAAATCACAAAATGTACACCGTATCTGTTGGCTTATTAAATCATACGGGCAAGAATGTTTATGTTACATGGAAGCTTTGTTACCAAATCAGTTTGAAACTAAGTTTAGAGGGTACTCAGGGAATATGTCTGGAGGACAAAGGTTGCACAATTAGCTTTTAAGGATGTCAAAAATCCTGCCCAGCTCTTGCAATCTTCTCATCCAGACATGGGATCCTGGTGAATCCCCTTCAAGCAGAGTGCACTCTGTAGATTGGGGCCCTGCTGCAAATTAAATTACTTCTTTTCCAGAGAGACGTGGCCGTCATGTAAAAAGCAAGGCAAGAATAATAGTTCCTGTTAGATCTTTAAAGATAGTGAAAGAATTAACACATTATCTCGTCTGTTTTGACAAACAACAGTTTCTATTACAGTCAGACACTTAGACACTCCACAAGAAAAGTTTGCTCTCATTGTAGAGAACAGGACATTTTCATGGAAATTGCTCTAACTTCATGCCTGTCGCGCAGGGGTGACTGTCTGACCCCTGGAAACCACAAAGTCCCCAAAACACATGTACTGTGTAGCAATGTGCAGTCATGCGTCATGTTCGCATTATGTTTCTGTAATTGAATTGTCAAAACTGATTTGAGAGTTTTCGTCCTAAATTAATCACTGCTGTGGAAATAGAAGAAACGCATTAGATGTGGTTCCAGTGTTTGTAGAGGTAAAGTAGCAGTATGGATCTGTAGGCCAGAAGTTTGGCTCAGAACTTTAGATTGACCAGATGCTGTTTGAGATGATATTTAGTTTCATATGAAACTTGTGTGTTCAAGTTTTTGTTTATGTGGGTAAAGTCTGGATCATGGATCAAACGCATGCATCTTAGAATTAACTGTCCTGTGTAAATTGACTTTACAATACCTGTCACAAAAGGTTGGGAGGATATGGGTATAATGTGAGCCGGTTCAAAAAGTCTGAATACATTTTCACGGAATCATAGGAATGACAGGCCTGTTGTTTTCTAAGGTGTACCCCTCTCCAACATTGGTATGGTAAGCCCATTAATAGCAATAAAGGAAATTCCTTTATTTTACCGTAAACTATATTTCTATGTCTTATCTCTGTATTTCCAAAGAAACTGCATTGATCAATGTTAAAAATGTCCCACACATGTCCTGAAGAACAATTTCTAACAACACAGCAACCTAAAAAGTTGTTTGACATAATTTCTATTACTAGTCTCTTTTTATAACACTTTTGATTGATATTTCACCCTGACTGTTTATGTTCTGTTGTTTGCAGTGGTTGTAAACATCCAGACTTATGTAATATCGCAGACCACATTTATGGCATTTACCTACACAGGAAGAGCAGCAGTGTGGTATCTTTGTACATGTTTGGTAGTACCAGGCATTTGCATGACTCAACAAAATCAAACAAGCATGTTTGCTTCAACACTGCATACATTTAACATAACAATAATAAGAAAGTCAAAGTGTATGATTACATATAAATACGTTAAGATTGCTTACATCACAACCCCTCTGTTCCTGTTTTCCCTGAATTCAAATAAGGGATCAGACTGTAAAGCTAGATCTATAATTTGTTTTGATTAGATAGATTTTCTGTAAAGGAGACCTGTAATATAGCAAATGCATCTGAAAGAGGTGTACAAAAACAAATGTTTGCATTGCTGAAATCCAAATTTATTCCCAGAGCAACGTCTGAAGTTATAAAGCAGGGTGAATTTTGACTTTTCAACAAAGGAGATCACTGGCCCAAATTTGGATGTGAATGTGAAATGGGAGCCATCCTGCACCTTTCACCACGGTTGGTATTACATTTCGCCACTGGTCAACTTGCACGATGAGTTGTGCATGCTAGTCTGGTTATTGTTTTTGGTGACTTTAACAAGGGAAACATAAGCCAAGAATTCCTGAAGTACTAACAGTTTATAAAGTGACCAAAATGTTGGATCACTGCTACACAGCTGTAAGCAGTGCCTAACAACTACCCCACGCACTGCTCTGCTCTCATGATAGTCCACCTCCATCCTACGTAGTTCCTGGGTGAATTTAAAGCAATGTAAGCCTGTGGTAAAGAAATCAAACCAGAGGAAAAGTGAAACTGTAAAAAATCTTCAAGTATGTTTGGGCTACACTGACTGAGATGTTTTAGGACTGCTTTCAACAATGTGGATGAATTTACTGAGGCTGTAACATCCTACATCAGCTTCTGTGAGGACAGTTATATACTAACATGCATCAGGGTGAGTTATAATAATGATAAACACAGAAAGCTTAAGTTGGAAAAGGCAGGGATTTTCGGGAGTGGGAACTCAGACTTCCTTCATTCGTTACAGTGCAGGTTTAACAAGGAGGTGCAAGATACTTAATGACAGCAGTGAGAAAGGGCTAAAAGATCAGTTCTTTGCAAACAACACCAAATCTGTCTCAAGGGGGTTTAAATACATTTATAACCGTAGCCCAAAAAGTTCCCACTCAATCAATTACCTTTCAATTGAACTGAACCAGCACTACTGCCACTCTGAGAGACATATAGTCATTATTCCACGTGACTCCTGTCAGCTTCAGCCCTTGTCCACCATTTCCCCCTCTCTCCCCTCAGAGTTAACCAGCTCCACAAATCTTCACCCCCTCCTGTTTAGCATGCAGAAACCCAGAACAGCAGCTGTGCCAGACTGTGTCTCATATCCTGATACACTATGCTAATTGTCTGTTTCCTGTGGTCATCGTCATTTTTAACATTTTACTGGAGTCAGGCCAAGTGCCAGCGTTCTGATAAGTCTCCACAATCATCTCTGTTCCAACAAAACCAAGGATCACAGATCTAAATGACCTCAGAGCTATCTACCTGACCTCTGTGGTAATTAAGTACCTCAAGCGTTTTCTGCTGACCTACCTAAATCCATCACAGACCCATTTCTGGATTTGCTACAGTTTGCCTACAGAGCCAAAGTTCTGTAGATCAGACATCCCCAACCTCGGTCCTCGAGGCCCGCTGTCCTGCAGGTTTTAGAGGTTTCCTTGCTCCACCACAGCTGGTTTTGATTAAAAGCTGATTAACAGGCTTTTGGTCTACTGCAATCATTATAATCAGCTGTGCTAAAGCAGGGAAACCTCTAAAACCTGCAGGACAGCGGGCCTTGAGGACCAAGGTTGGGGATGCCTGCTGTAGATAATGCAATAAATATGACCCCTCAGTAAATTTTGCACTACATGGTCTCACCGTGAACCTATGCCAGGATCCTGTTTGTGGGCTTCAGCTCTACCTTCAGCACCATTATCTGGGCCTTGTTATAGGACCATCACCAAGCTGAGTGTGGCTGACTTTACATGCAGGTAGATCTAAGACTTCCTGACAGACAGAAAGCAGCATTGGAAGCTGGGAAACAGGTCTCTGATTCCAGGACCATCAACATTGGTTCTCCTCAAGACTATGAAACTTTTTCCTCTGCTGCTCTCCTGTACACCAATAGCTGCATCTCAAGTCACCAATCTGTCAAGCTCCTAAATTTTGTTAATGAAACCACCCTCGTTAAACACTTCTCTGATCTGGATGAGTCTGCCTACAGTTGGGGGATTGGTTATCTGGTATAGCCAGGATGTAGCAGGTGTACGCCTTGTGGTAGCTGAAAACTCTACACCGCCATCATTGTTATGGTCAGTGTCAACATGAATCCCCTGGATGGAAAAAGGGGTCACAAGTGTTTTTGTCCTCCCCAGATCCACTATTAGCTCCTTAGTCTTTGTCACGTTGAGCTGCAGATGGTTCAGCTCACTCCAAGTGACAAAGTTGCCCACCACCACAGTCCTGTATTCACTCTCATCACCGTTTTCAATGCAGCCAACAATTGCTGAGTCATCAGAAAACTTCTGAAGGTGGCAGCAGTTGAAGTCTGAGGTGAAAAGGGTGAAGAGGAAGGGGGTGAGGACAGTCCCCTGATGGGCCCCAGTGGGGGCCTCCACTTGCATCGCAATCATGATAAAACTATTAGAAAAGATACCAGAAAGGTATTTAATGGGTATATGTTACATTTCTCTCTTATTTCATCTATGTGCTTTTCTTCCATATCATGGCTTTTCTGGATTCATTATGATCAAATATGTTCTATAAAAAAAAAACACACCCACACATTAAAAAGGCCAAAGATACATTTTAGACTCTTACCTGAGCTTTAGACAAACCATAACATATTTCAGCCTATTCCTGGTAAACATGCACCCTTTCTCACTGGCTGAAAAACCTTTTAAAAACTGGGAGCGATTGGCTTGTAGCAGCAGTGGGAACAGCTCACTGATGCGTGTCTACCCAGATAAAATGACTCAGCAAGCGACCCTTGTTAAAATAGCCTCGGCTGTGATGTTCATGCTGTGGGAACACCAAAACCAGGTTGACACGCTAATATACATGATACCATTGGGCACACCGTGAGGACTTCAACACACCGCACCAGCCACGTCTGATCAAACAAGCCGAAACAACTATGTTTACGTTCGATAAACATAATGCAGCACTGGTGACAGGGATTCGGACAGATAATAGAGCAAAACAATAAAGAACACTTATTACGCCCTGGTTTCATTCCATGTTGCTCTCCAATGTTTAATTTTCTGATTTATGAAGCACTGGTGAACATCATCAACATTAACCCAGTGTTCTTCCCCATGGGGGGACAGAGGCCACGTAGCTTGCCAGTTAGGGGTTAAAAACTATTTTTGCCAATAGTAAGGGAGCCAAATGCCAGTTGTTAGCAAGAAGACCCACGTTAGAAAAAGACACGTTAACCCAGTATTTTCAGTGGGTAAAAGACTAGAGTGACAAAAAAAAAAAAATGCTTAATAGGGTTCTGAACTCTTTGATCTCATTTACTTTATTTACTGACAAAAACTCAATAAGGCATTTCAAGGAGGAAATAATAAAAAAGATAATGAAAGCAACAAATTAAAGCAAATTGAGATGGATTGTCAAATCAAATGTTTCCCAGTTAGGTCTAGATTTGCCCAGCTCCAATTCTGAGATACTTCAGTCAGACCAAAATGCAGTAAGAAACTTAGTAGCCAGAGTTTATGTTTCAGGATTTAAATAAAAATGTATTCAGAGGACCCTTGAAGAGAATGAAAAATGAACCTCTTCAAAAAAAAAAAAAAACATAGGCAAAGGAGCACCTGGCATGCAGCTGAGCTGTGGAAGATTTTAGCAGGAACAATGCACCACCAGCTATTTAAATATTGGGAAAGAGAAAGGAAAAGGAACAGCAAGCAGGTAAGAGCAATCAGGTAAGAATGAGCAACAGCTGAGAATAATCAAGGCGAGGAGCTGAGGGAGAGAGAAAATAACAGACGTGGGTAGACAGGAAGAAAAACAAGGAATAAAATCTTAGAGAAAAAAAGAAAAGAATAAACTTTAAATAAGTCCCATAGAATGACCATGTAAGGTAGTATCTGATATAAAAAAAAAAAGCTATAAACCTGTATATATACAGGTATAAAGAACATGAAAAACTAGAGCAATACCATGGGCTCAGATACAAGGTATATATATATGTATATATATATATATATATATATATATATATATATATATATATATATATATATATATATACACATATACATACAGTACAGACCACAAGTTTGGACACATCTTCTCATTCGAAGAGTTTTCTTTATTTTTAGGACTATGAAAATTGAAGATTTGCACTAAAGGCATCAAAACTATGAATTAACACATGTGGAATTATATACTTCCTATATTTCTACAAAAATTAAACTAAATTAAAATACCTCAATACCTAAAAATTCTCAGGTTCAGATGTTACAGAAAAATTTGTAGATCATGGACCACACAAACTTGGTAAAAACCAATTACAGCATCTGTACACACACTAAATGTAAAACGTAGAATAAGATGTGGGCTCAAGATAATTAAGGCAAGGTCTGAAGGAGGGGCAACAGGCGATCATACACAGAGATTATAAAAAGGAAACTTAAGAAATCTGTAAATAAAAACCATAACACTATTAAACATTAAGCAAAACATAAATAAAAAGTAACATACTAAAATCATAAACACAAAATACTGGACTAATTTTACAATATAAATATGTATATAACACCTGTTTGTAAATAGAAAAATATAAATGAAAACAATGACCTACGACCTAAGAATCATAGCAGGTTTACTATTCTAAGATTTAAGCTGAGGAATGATTCAAGGGGAATGCTGAAGTTGAGCAAATCTTATTACACATTATTTTAAATCAAAGATATGTTTTTTTTACCAATACATTTAATAAATCTTATGAATTTGTGACCACCTCCAAAAGTGGACTGGAGTGAACCATTATTGGGTTGGCTTTTACCCTCCATTGTTTGGACTTTTATGTGGACTGGCATGCAATTAGAACACATTTTTATTAAGGAAAAAAAGGATAAATTGGAATGGAGTAAAGAAAAAGGCTATATTTTAGCAATTAAGCCAATGCTAAAATCACATAAAAAATTGCAAACCATCAGAGGTCTCTATAGTTAAGTCAGACATTTAATTGGCTTAGCAGAATTTTGTTCATCAAACAGGACAAAATGTTCCCATATGAAAATCAAAAACATAAGTAAAACATAGAGGCATGGTTTATAGATTTTAAATAGATCACACATTTCACATTGAGAAAATTTAGTTATTTGAAATTAAGAGATATCAAATATTTTATTTTATGGAGCCAAGTAACTGGTTTATACAAACAAATTTCCTTTCAAACAACAATTTTATTGGTTTTAAGTTTCTTCATTAACCCAAACGATGTTTTTAAATGTGGCTTATAAAACAATAATGAGAACAAGAAGAACTTATTAAAGAACTTATTAACTAGCTGATCACTCAATGAGTGATCCAAGCTGCAACATCTGAAAACAGTTAACCTGAAGATTTTTTTTTTCTTTTTTTTTAGTTGTCATAGGCCCCGTCCACACGAAGCCAAACCCTGGCCTAAACGCACAAATTTTTCACCAAACCAGCCTCTCATCCATACGAAGACGGCGTTTCGGGGGTCTGTAAACGATCTTTTTTTTATTAAGCCTTCAGAGTGGGAAGATTTTGAAACGTCGTTTTCGCGTTTCCATCTTTAAGCTCTAACCGCATTTTTTTTCTTACACGCATGCGTCATAGCGCATGCGCGACACAGTATCACAACAACAGTGGCGCCGTACTGTGTTGAATGGTTGCTGCTCATGCTACTCACCCTGCTGTCGGGCTTACAACAGAATCTTCTTCTTCTGGAATATCTCCAGGAAGAACAGAGCAATATCGACGACATAGTTCAGCACCTGAATTTGACTGAACCACGAAAATGGACCCGCAGGGCAACCATGTATAAATATTAGTGCGCATGCCCAACATTTCGTCGCCTATTTTTGCTTTGGCACCACAGCGCCACTTACAGGCCTGGCATACATTTTGCAGCGTTTTCATATGCATTCGTGTGGACGATCACATTTATTTTACATCTCCGTCTTTACGACAAACGTTCGGGAAAATATTAGCGTTTCGTGTTCGTTTTGACTTTGTGTGGACAGGGCCATAGTCTGCTGCCTGTGTTTAGATGTCAGGAAGAAGTCAGGAAGTATTATACACTGAATGAGTGATACCCTCAACTTCTGGCCAGGAAGCATTAGGGCATTCATTTACCCTCATTATGTAGGAGTCATTATAGAGTGCTGAAACCACATCAAGGCAGCATATCTGCTTGAACAGATTTCAGTTTTTATGTCCAGATAAATGCAATTGGATAGTGTTTAACTTTTCGTGTCTAAAGCCAATTTGTGTATTTTTCCTCTTTCTCTTTTATTCTATTTCCATCTGTTACAATAATTACAGGAAAGCAAGTCAACAGTATTTGCAACTCACTGCAAAAGAAAAGAGATGCCAAATAAGTGTCACCACGTGAAAGTCTGTTCTGCCCAGGCATCTTAAGTATAATATGGCCTGTATCTCCTTGGCATGCAAAAAATGGTTCTTCAAAGTAAGCTCTCTCTTTCTTGTTTCTGCATTTCTTTTTTTTTTTTTTTTGCTCTCAAACAAGCATAAAAAGAAGGATGGAAGCGCTGTATCTAGTACAATTTCTGATATATCCATACATTTCACTCTTCATCTGTTTATCAGCAATTCAAAGAAATTACAGCATCCAAATCGTGTTATGTAAGATCAGAGACTACCTAAGCATTCTGTTGTTTTTTTTGTCATTTTTTTGGTTCTTTATTTGTTAGAATGACAGGAAGATAAAAAGCCTCCTGAGCAATTGACGTGAGTAAATTTGTGTATGCCTTTTAGGAAAGATCAAATATTTACTTACAGTCTAAGCAGCAAAAGTAAGAAATGTTCCAGTGAGGCCTTCTGCAAGAAATTTTCTTAACCCATAAGTGCCACAGTTTATTTCAGCCTTCAACAATGTCTGGCTTGCTGCCTTGTGGCCATACTTGCCATAGCTGTATTTATTTCCTGTAAGCTTGTCCTAATAATTCTGTCATCCCCTGTGGTCTTCACCACCCAGACAGCAACTATCTTTGCTTCTCTCGCCCAAAGACCCCGGCACTTAACCCCTTGGAGACAATAGTAACCCCTCTGGGTTACAAAATTATGCAGCACCCTCTTTACTTACACCCGTTTTCCTCTGCTGACTTGAAAAAACAAAAATAAATTAAATGTCCATAAATCCTGGGTACATCATCTTTGTAGATTATATGAAAAAGGTTTAGGTGGAAGGAAAATTAAATTTGGTTTTACAATTAAACTGCATGGTATTCTGCGTGTTTGTACTTTGCCCTTCGATTCAGAACTTTGTAGAACCACTTTCAGCTGCTGGTCTTTGGGTATGTCTCTAACAGCTTAACCATTGATATTTATGTTTGTTATATTAAAGAATGGGAAAAAATATTTAGCAATATGTTTGCTAGACACTGCGTTAAAAAAGCTTTAGTCTAGTGTTCTTTTTTTCTTTTCTTAGAAGTCAACTTAATACCCAAGGTGATATGATGATATATATTAATTGGTTAAACATATAAAAAAAAAAAAAAAACTCTTTGCACTTTAGGTTTTAATAATACTTAAAGAAATACAGGATGAGAGATAGAACCAATGTTTTTAACTCCATGAAAACATTTTCATTTGCAGACTCTGTACACAACACTTTAAGTAATAAATGTTGTAGCTTACCTGCCATGCCACTAGTGGGTGGTATGTTTTTGAAATGTATCATCATGTGCAAACAATCCGTGCTACAAGAGGTAAACAAACTTTCAGAATAACAGCGACTCAAATGTTTTCATGAACAGAAGATGAGCTTCAACTGTTGCTTCAGCCGACTTTGAAATGCAAAACCACCAGTAATGTTTTTAAACCAGTCAACATCCGCTATGCAGTTTATGTGCACATCAATTTGTACTGATTAAAGTCTTGCACAAGGGCTTCCCCATAAAGGCGGGTTCTGTGTACAAAACACTGGAGAACAGACTGTGTTTGAATCCTTTCTAATTGTGGCACTGTCAAAGGAAACATGTGCTTTTGTGCTGTACAAAAACCTCAGAAACCAAACACAAGTTTTCTGTTGTAACCAAAAAATGTGTGTATGCAGGGCCTTAAATAGTAGCACACATCTTAGAAATCTATAAACTTTTTTTTTAATGAATACAGATTAGTATACCTTGCAAGTAGGATGAGGTGTCACAAGATTTGCGAATTCACAAACCCTTGAAAATACATTTTGCCAGGAGCCAGCAGATACGTTAGCTTTGATAGTTTGAGGAAATGGAGGCATGTGGTGTATATTTAAATCGTCTGTAAATTACCTTGAGTAGAAAAATCTCAGTTTGGAGACTCAGGATGAAAGTAAAGCTGTTGTAAAGACACCATAATTTTTTTTTAGCATATAAACCAACTAGTTTTGCCTAAACTGTTGTCAGTAGGGTACCATTAGTTTTCTGTCTTAGCTTAATTCAGGGCAGGATCAACTCAGCAGATTAAGCATGTCAAACTTACAGTTAGAATATGTCACTAGTCTATTTTGGTATCAACACAGAAACAAGTGAGACAACCAGCCAAGCATGCAGGCTCTGACACAATTTATGGACTAGGAAAGGTTCGATTACATTTTCGTTTTGGAGTTAAATGGGGGAGCAAGAGACAGTTGTACTTGAAAGTTTACACACCCTTTCATTAAAGACAGAAATCTGCCAGCAAGTTAAACTGAAAGTGACAAAAGTAATAATGAATAAAAATAAAGCAAAATCAATATGTATAATATTATGCATATTGATAAAGGACAAGGAAGAGCCCTATCCATGAATTCAGACACTTAATTCATGGATCAAGGATTCGCCAGAAGATTGGGCATCAAATTCATCCCAGGCCCTTCTTCACACAATGTTCCGTCACTGGACGGACATCATCTCCACACCTTCCACCTCATCATTGAGAAGATGAGCCTGACTATTGGGGGTAATCACAAGGAGAACATTTTATTAATGATAATTCATTTGCCACATAGTCTCCCTGCTTAAGAAACACAATCCTCAAATTGATTGGCAGAGACTCAAAACTCTTGACTTGGTTCCTTCCTGCTGAGACCTGCCAATTCATTCACCAGTCCATAGAATGATATAGAGGAGGTATTCCCTGATCTGTCCGTTTATCATAAACTTAAAGAGGTGTTAAATAAATCAAAGACCACTGCTCTGCCCCCTCATGGTCCATTTGATTGCTGCATTGATCTGCTTCCTGGTACTTCACCCCCTAAAGGTTGCCTATACTCTTTATCTCTGCCCAAGACTCAGGCTATAAAGAAAGACATCCATGAGTCCCTCAAGGCAGGACCTATTCGCCCCCACATCCTCTCCTGCTCTGGCACGATTGTTCTTCATGGGCAAGGAGGATGGTTCCCTCAGACCTGGTATTTATTATAGGGCACTCAAACATATCGCTGATAAAAACCACTACCCATTACCATTCATCAAATTCAGGGGGCGAAGAACTTCACTAAGCTAGATCTTCTTAAAACTCTCCATCTGGTCAGTATCCAAGAGGGGGATGAATGGTTGACTGCCTTCAACACCCCTACCAGACACAATATGAATACTTAGTTATATCTTTTGGATCAACTAATGCTCCCTTTTTCAGAACCTAGTGAATGGGGTTAAGGGACATGGAGGGCCACTTTGGTCTGTCATGATCTGAGCACTAAATCTGACTATATGACTAGCTTTCAGACCAGTCACTAATGCAAGATTATTACCCACCGGTGAGTCTAATCCAGCATTCCTGAAACCCTGTCTGCCTGTTTCTGACCTGATTCTGCCCTGATTCTCTGAGCTTGCCTAACCCCTGTCTGACCTGTTTAGTTGTGCTGTTTGGATCTGTGACCTTTTTCTATAACCTGACTCTGCCCCCGGATTCTGCTGTGGATTCTCCCTGGATTTCTGATAACCTAGCTGGATATTCCTCCTGATCATCCTGCCAGTCTCTGCCATCCCTGGTTCTGAGCCATTGCCTGTCCTTTGATTATTGATTACCTGCCAGACCAAACTGTTCTTCGAACTTTTCTGATGGGATTCTAGTTCACACTGTACTTCACCCGTGACGTCACCCACAAACAGGAACTTTCACTCTCCTTCCAAGCCTGTTCCAGTATTGTGAGAAGGTTAGTGAACACAGTTTCAGTGACTGTAACACCTCCCATAGTCTCTTTCCTCATCACTAACCTGTAGTCTCCACTTCCAGTGGATCCTGTTCCTGACGCTGGTGCTTCATCCACAACCTGCAACAGTTTACATTCCAATAAACTGTTGTATGCTATCTGATCTTGTCTGCCGGATTCTGGGTCCTCTGTTTCTGTTCATAAAATTTTTATTTTCAGCTTTGTGTTATTTGAATTCCTAGTGTGAATATATCAATTTTGTTAATGTTAAGGTATGTAAAGTTTAAAGCGCAACTGTACTTGGAGGGAACCTGTACACCCAGCAGGGGCTTTACAAACTCCAAAAATGCTTGTCTAACCCAAAACTTCTCAGGTAAGATAATGAATTTTCATTAGTAGTCCAAAAATCCATCATTTAAAGCTGTGTTTCACAAACATTTCTTAAAGGAAACTAAACTGCAGTAAATAACACGTTGCTAAAATTAAGCTACAATCTTCTTTATAAAGAAATCACCTTGAAAGAACAATTATAGTCTTTTTTATTTCAATTATATAATTCTTAACTGTGTATTTGACAATGTGAAATAATTATGTAAAATATAATATTCAGTATTCATTCCTTTGTAATTTCTCTACAAACAGGCAATTTACTTACTTGTAGGTCTGCTGTCATGATTTTTTCTAAGGCTTAGGCCCAAATGCAGCAAAGCCAAACAGAGAGACACAGTATAAAGGTTCAACGGGTTTTATTGAAGAGTATATGGGTTCAGTGCAGAGTTCCTCCGAACTCTGCTCTGCCGGAAACTGGAAGACGAGGGGAAGAGAGATTGATAGATTCAGGCTCAGTGGGAAATTGGAATTTTTAATCTTGAAGGAGAGGATTTGACGCCACTCATGTTTCCAGAGAAGAAGAGACACGTAGACTCCAGTCTGATTGTTGGTCTTCCAGAGTATGTTTGATTCGGTGGAGGGCGGAACAGGGTTTACCCAGAACTCGGACAGAGTGGAATGATGCAGCCGCTGGTTGCAACTCAATTTTCCTGTGGTACTTGAACAGGTCGTGGAGAAGATGACTTCCTTACTCAGAGAGTGATCTCAGCGTGCTCAAAGGTGGCTGGATCCAAACCTCCTGTTTGGAATCCGTCGCTCGGTCTAAGACTCAGTTGATCCCACTTGGGTGAAGGCGGTCCGAAAAGGTCCATTTTGCCAGAAAGCTTCCTGCCGAAAGGCAAAGAACAAACAAAGCTGAGACTCAGGGAGAAACAAGCGTTCAGTAAAACTCAATGTGATCTCAGCTTGGCTAGAGGACAAAAACTCAAAATGCAAAAAAACTCAGATAAGACTCAGCATAAACAAGGCTTGGCTAGAGTACCCCAAACTGGCAAACACTCTGGCGTCGAAGTAGTGGCAACCAGCAGCTTAAGAGCAGTCTGGTGATGAGGTAAACGATTGCAGGTGCGTGAGGAGGCGAACAGGAGCCAGGCGCCTCCTGGTGGTGGAAGGGAGAAACACAAAAGACAAGACAAACACAAAAACAGGGATCCTGACATCTGCTACTAAACAGTGAGGCATGGTCTTTCACAAAATAAACCTTCTGAACCAGTCTTTGTGAGGTTTTGGTAATGATGGGTGATCAGTCCAAACTGTTGATGATGTTATTATAATTTACAAGTACTGGATTCATGCTATCATGGTAAGATCAATACTTTAATTTTTGTCTGTATGCACTGCTGTTGTTTCGTCAAAAAGGTTCCAGCTGTTTTGTTTCAGCACAGAGCTGGAGCAGACAAGACTGTAAAAGGTACAGATGTATTTAAGCACTTAGATAAAAAAGAATCACTATGATTCTGGGTATTAACAATATTGGATCTGTATTTGCTTGCTATTGGATCAACACTAAATTAAGCAGTAGCACACAAGTACATTTTTGGTGTCAAGATGAAGAACGGCCATGTGCGGATGCAGTCCCTGGACTTCAGTTCAGCTTTGAACACTGACACAATGACCCCTCACACCCCAACATGGACTGCTCTCCCTGCAACCCTCTGGGAAGAGACTGCGCAGTATCTGATTCAGGCCTTCAGATTTCGAAACAGTTTCTTCCCCACTGCTATTATACTGCTGAACTTTTGAGAAAACTCTAAATCATGTCACAGACTCTGGATTAAACTAACAACACCAAACCAAAACACCATATATATTTAATGCTCTGAACTTCTATATCATTAAGTTTTTTTTGCACAATGTTTTTTTTCTCCCACACTGTTTACATTTGACCACTGCTGCACTTTAAGCAATGGAAATCTCACGAAAGGTGTACAAAATGAAACTAGCTTTGGATACACAAAGTGTATACAAAATTACAGTAAAGTTGTCTAAATCTAAGTTAAAAATCTGCATGATACCATGTAAGGAGTAGGAATAGAGCAATTTAAGGGGAATTAAAAAGTGTGGCAACAATCCTGCCTCTAAGGGATCTGACATGGGTTAAAAAAACAGAACTATTTCATAAGAAATTAACACTTAAATCCCATAGCTGCTAAATACATCTGGTTCTGGTTCTTTAAAAAAAAAACAAAAAGAAAAAACTGTTAAAATCGGTGATCAGTGGAGAATACCAGCTTAAATTAAAGCTAGGGAAACAAAAAAAAAAAACAACTGTAACAGTGATAACCTGCGAGAAAAATGGCACTCACACCTACTGACATAGTATGGCAGGTTTACAGGGTGAGAGATTGACTACTGCAGGTTAAAATACTACCTGGAAGACTGAACTTTATTATGATTCAGAGTGTAATGCAATCCTAATGTTAGAAGGCATGAAGAGAAAGTGGGCAGTGACACTAATTGCTTAGTTTGAGAATGTTTTACCAGCAGCAAGCAGCGAGATTTATACATTTTACTTTACTACTTCAAATAAAAAAATATAGGTATAATTTGTTATCCTAGATTTAAAGAAAGGAAAAAAAAGGAAGGAAGGAAAGGAAGAAAAAAAATTGTTTCCATACTTTTAAATGTACCTCCTTGGGGATATACTTTCCAAAAAGGAAATCACGGGCCTTAGGAAAAAGGTCAGTATGGAGGCTGTACTCTTGAAGGGGCCCTTTGGTATTTGAAGGATGGAGTGGTGACAGCGGGATGTTGTTTGTGTTTAAAAAGGACACAAAGCGAAACAGCTTTGAACATGTCTGCCCTTCTGCTGGTTGTCATTGCTCAAAGAAACATGCGCTGACCCAGTGCAGGAGACCAAAACGCTGCTAACCACCAAGTACAAAGTGTTTGAGGGTGCTGGGGGCCTGGTCTCACAAATGTAATATCCTGTGTTCATTATTTTATTTTTTTCTTAAAGGTGTACGCTTTCTTACTTTTATGACAAACAGAGACAGTTTTTAACCTCTTTGGGTATTTGTGGACCCCATAAGATAGCCCTGTCTGCAATGATAAAACTGTTTTACAACTATTAGATATGAGGGATAGTGGATATATTGGACAAAGGCTGGGATGAAGATCAGAATCAGAGATATAAAAACAGCAAAGAAGCTTCAACATTTTATACCGATAATTTTATAGATCAAATCAATCAAAGTTGCTGTACTTTTACTTGAGGACATTTTTGCACTCTTTCCACCTCTTTATATTGTAGCCCCAACTTCTGTAAAGTAGTGACTTCCTCACTGTGACATGTCTGTCATCTCAACTGGCCCTCTAGCCCTCTTCCAGCTGCTCTCTAATTTGCACTGGTTTGAGCACTGGTTTTGGACAGGAGAATACTTAATGTATATACCGATAGCAAAGGAAAAGGAGAACAACTCATGGAAATACAGCCAAAGCTTGTAAATAAAGTAGCATCCACCGCTAAAATGATTTTTAACAACTAAGGCAAAAATGCTGCTTAACGATGAAGAAGCAAGTCCTTAAAAGCGACATGTAGCCAGGTATTACCATGTGCTTGGCAATTTTTACCCATTTTACAAAATTGAAAGCTTGCAAGCCTGAGATCACCCTTCGACTCTGCAGTGGAGGACAGGAGTATGTTGATGAGATGTTTTACTGCACCCAATAGATCCGCCTATATATAAAAAGGACAGTAAAGTCAATGTGTTGGAGTGGCCAGTGTCACAGCAGGTTAGTGATCAGAGGTTTAAGGTGTGTGCAACTAAGGTGGCTACAATCATCAGGTCTACCCGTTATGCTGAGAGGAAAGATGTCAACATTTGTGAGAGGTTTGTGGAAGGATGACCGAGAGAGTTGATTTGCTTCTTAAATTACAAATCTAAACATAACATAAACTCAAAACAGGAAAGTTTTGAAAATGTTTTTCTGACTTAATTCAACAGGTATAAAAAATGTGTTTCTTTTCTTTATAATGGATGCAAACATCTGACAGTAACTGTAAACCTCTTCTAACAATAAATGACTATCACAGAAGACATTTTATAAGAAAACTGAGGAGAGGTGCAAGATTAATGTTAGAACAGAATATTTGATCCCAGTTTCAATAACTGCTGATTGAAATGCAACTAATAACTAACCATGACCCTCGCATTCATTTTTTAAAATGAATTAGCAAATAGGAATACATTAATCTCTGATTAGTTTCTTTGCATTTAAGCACATTTTGTGTAACTTCTTTTAAACTGTCAACAGACCAGTGCTGTGGCCACCACCTAAGCTATCTCCCAGTGCCATAAATAAATGAAAACTTGGTCCAGTGGGCAACTGCTAAATCATCCCATCAACCTTGCAGTGTCAGCCCCGTGACACATCGTCTGATCACACATCCACAGCATTTGTTGACATGATTTTTGGCACAGTGCTGTCTGTCATACTTCGACAAGGTTAGAATTGTGTGACCCAGCGGCTTTTGGCAGATAGGTTGAGAGGCATAGGGCAATGAAAAGTCACAGAACTTAAAGGGATTTATAAATGACTGGCACTTCAGGCATGTATCAGTCATCCCTTTCATGCTCAAAGGGGGTCACACACTCAGAAACGCTCTCCACCCGCAGCCATTAGTTACAGTTTGTGTTGCCGTGTTGACAGCAGGGTCACCTGTGTGCTGAAGGTGTTGACCAGGTGGGAGAGACAGCTGCAGGGCTCTATTTTAGTTTGATATTAAATAGGGCAGCCTAACATAGGCATGGGAATACAGCCTGCCTCTGCTTCTGAATATCTTTCTCTGCCTGCAACATGATGTTGGGTTTGATACCCTGAATGCTTACTACTAACATTTGAATTTTGTCATCTTAGATGCATATTTATAAGCATTTTACAAACAAAACTGCATGTTTATGTGCAATTAATTTCCAGTTGCTCTATGAAGACCCTGCAAATGTGTTAGAGAATATGAGAGAATGATAAAAAAGAGAGTATTAGCAAATAAAAAGCATCATGAAGGATGCTAATGATATAATCAGATGCTCGTTAGCAGTCAGTTAATTAATTTGAAGCATCCTCTTCTTTTTGTAGCAGATAAATCAGGAAGTCTAATTGTCATGCCCAGGTAGCAGGTCACGATGATCTTGGGATTCAACAGGTTTCTCTTCTTTACCACAACAAAAGCACTTGAACACAATTGGCTGGTAATTTCCACTTTACAAGTGGAAAGTCAAACGATAGTTGGTAACCAAGGTAACAGAAAATCCGAACATACACTGTGAAAAAAAACATTTTTATTCTATATCGACATGTTTGGCTTCAAGACATATACCAAAATGTTAGAAATTAATTGAAAAAGCATTTTAATCTGTGTTTTATTTCTCAGTCATTGTTGCAGCTTGTAGTTTGGTTCTCTTAATCAAACAGTACAACTGCTATTTGGTGTAATGTCTTAAACATTTATATCCAGATACACAATATCATCTTTCAGCAAGGCTTATTTTTAACTTCTGGACTGTACATCGGAGGAGTTACTTGTTAGCTGCTAATAAACTCACTCCACGAGGGATTTTCTTTTTTTTTTTTTATATATTCCTGCAAAGCTGAAGCTATTGCTGAAGCAGTCTATGCTGCCGAGAAATTCTACTCATTTGCAGCATTCCATACCTTTACAATAGCACAACATGGTATCTGTTTATGTCAGGTGATGTGGAGATGACCAGGTCCTGGATGCTGTCCATGAAGGAGGGGTCATAATGGGACCATATGATGGGCGGTGTCAACAATGGGATAGCTTCACTGTTTGCAAGCTAATACAACTTCAATAAGCAGTATCCTGGTGACAGCACTTCCCCTTAGAATGTATCCAAAGTTATCATATACATATAACTTATACTGATCATTGCTGTATGCCCAACTCCACTACTTCCTTAACTTTTTGTTTCCTGTTTTTCATTACTGGATAGACTGATTAAACCAGGTGTGTCTGGCCAATGTTGTCATGGTAACTCGAGTCAGAAACACCTGTAGTAATAGGTTTGTGCTCTAAAGAAAGACAAGAAACAAAGGGGCTCCTGAGGTTCAGGAAGTAGTGGAGTTGGGTACAAAGCCCACTGGAATGCTCCCTTGACTCTCTTGCTTATAACACATTGCTCTTTTATCATCTTAGCATTTGTCGTTTAAATTGTTTGGTTGCTTTACAAATTTTTGTTCTCCCATTTTATCAGCGCTACATCCTCCTTATTGCTCAGAAAGTGGAATTTGCTCAGCCAAGCTGCTTCATTAATTTGATAAAACGGTTTGTTTGTTTTTACCAGACTCATTGGAGTAAAACGTCCTTCAAATGGAAGGTAGTACTGTACCGTTTGTGGAAGACAGATGCAGTGCTCTCTTCCATTTTCAGATAGTTTTGCTCCAAGGCTCTATCCCGGGCTCACCAGATCCTGTCCGACCCCACCCACCCCAACCATGGACTCTTTTCCCCCCTGGCGTCCCGCAGAAGGTTCCGCAGCATCTTCTGCAGAACAAACAGACTACTGAACAGTTTCTTCCCTGTGGCCATCAGACTGCTTAGCGCCACATAACACTCCTCCCCCCGTGGACATGGACTATACATGCACCTTAGTTTAGTTTTGTCTTCAATTTAATGTTTCATTTTCAATAACTCTTCAGTGCAATATTCTATAACTCATTGCAATATTTATTTATTGATGTTACTTCTTCAAAAACTCAGTGCAATATATATGTATATATATACTCTTACCCTGTATATAGCTAGCTCTTACTCATAGAAAACATATTTATTGTGCAGGAATAAGGTCTTAGCTCTGTTACACTGGTAGCCAAGTAATTAACATTTCGTTGTCAAGATTCACCTTGACCTTGTGTTTTTTGTGCAATGACAATAAAGGAAGTCTAAGTCTAAGTTCCATGAGTTTAGAAGGAACAATTTCTTTTTTTTTTTTTTTTTTTTGTTGAATCAAATTCTAACATGTTTTAGTAAAAAATCAAGTGAAATTCAGTGCACAATATTTAACCATATTATTTTTATTAAAGAAAGTTACTGGCTACTGAATTGCATTACTTTTACAGTAATGTCTTTATATGCAGCAACATTCAGCTATATCTCAGTAATTCCATAGGCATTGTCATCGGTACAACTTAACTGTCATTTTGGTGGAAATTATTGTAAAATAGTCACAATAACCTACTGTGAAATTTTTAAGGAGGAATGTGGTTATATATTGCAGCAGATTTTTGTGAAGTTGCTGCAAAAGTATCGCAATTAATAGCAAGTATCATAAATTCACAGTGAAAACTTTACAGTGCAGTAAAAACTGCGTTTAAAAACATACAATTTTAATTCAAGCTATGATTTTAATGGATTGAAAATTGCATCTAACTACTTATCTGATACAACACAGCAGCATTGCAGTGTCATAGAATCAAAGTGATCACATTTTTATTTTTAAAAAAAGACAACACATGGCTCTGCCAAGACATATGTAAATTCTATCAAAATTTACAGAAAGAAAGAAAGAAAGAAAGAAAGAAAGAAAGAAAGAAAGAAAGAAAGAAAGAAAGAAAGAAAGAAAGAAAGAAAGAAAGAAAGAAAGAAAGAAAGAAAGAAAGAAAGAACGAACAGCCATGTTGGTAGTGTAGCACTGTCATTGCTGAGCTCAATACTTTTTATGTGGAGCATGAGGTCTCAAAGCTATTCAAACTTTTCTGCTTCCAGACATTATTTCCAGGCTCTTCTTACACAGATTGACCAAAGGTCCATGCTGTACCTCTCCAATTGCTTGACGACAGCTGGAACTCGTCAACCATCACACCCTCTAGCCCTGTACCCGCCACAGTGGGCATGGAAACTAAAGGTTTAAACAGTCCAGATTAAATAGGGGCCAAAGAATTTATTAACTCAGATGCTGACGGGGAGCAGTACACACAGAGACCTTTACAGACTGTTCACAGTGTAGCCGTCAGCTGTTAAATACCTCATCATATCATTGCTTAAATAGGGTTTTACCCAAACAAACTGGCCTGTTTTGGCATCAAAAGGGTTTAAAGGTAAAGAATATCATAACACTTCCCACAGTGCTTTCCAAAAATTCTTTTCAGGATGTTTTCAAATCAGGTGTTGCTTATCCTCCTTGACCTTGTTAGTTGCCCACCTGTGATGAAATTGCAGCCCACCCTCCCAATCCCTAAGCTCAGTTGTGTGAGAGTCAGCATTGCCAAGTCAGAGCTGCATTTGTTTCGCACTAATCCCCGTCATGAGAGAGAAAGCTCTTATATCAGGAGTGGGCTTTGATCCCCATCAGATGAAGACAAAAAATACTTAAGCTACTTACACCTCCTACTTTTTCCTTCACTTCCTTGTTCATCTCTGGAATCATCCCTGACTTGGCTTGCCATAGAGATGTGTGATGTTGGAGGATGGGGGTCAGTGAGGTTGGTGGAGGCCAGTTTCTCTAGACAGTTTGCATACTGCAGATGTCAAAATAATTATATTTAACAACTCTTGGTGTAGATATTACAAGCTAAATGTTTACAAATACTTGAAAACATTTTCTGATTTGCACACAAACTGCATTTGTTTGTGTGCAAATGAGTCATAATCCTAATAAATTTACGGCATGGTTTAACTAGGACACACAGTCTTCCTCCTGCAGGCTAATGCAGGTGTTCATTCACATTTGCAGAGATAAGAATCAACTGCTCTGTTTATGACCATAAATCTGTGGCCAGACTGTGCAGTGACTGCATGCAGTCCATGTCATCATTCACCTTGTTTGTATCTGCAGCAGAGCACGGTGATTATAATTAACACAACCATGTGGCCAGAGCCAGACCCCTGCTGACAAGGAAATGATTGTGAGTCTGTTGATGTGTTTGTTCTCAAACTGAGATGACAAGAAGGACCTTTGCAGTGACCCTGGGATTAGAAAGTATTGCACACAGACGGCCTTGAACACTTTATCTAGTTGTCCAAAACTCCTGTCTACACTCTTATACGCACTGCAAAGAACTAAACGTTGAAACAAGAAGCACAAGCAACAGCACACACCCTCTAAGGGCTATAATTACTCCAGCACTTTAGTTTTGTGGTGAAATAATTTAGAATCAACTGAACATTGTTACTCTGGTTCCAAATGTCTTTTGCAATCTCACTTTGTCACAGAGATGCATGCACACTGACTTGGCCCTGCAAGGTTAAGGAGTACAGCTGCAGCCAGATCCCCCTCCTCTGTCACTCTTGGTAATCAGTCTTTCATGATGGTAATTAACCCACAGAGTAAAATAAGCAAGACTACTGAACTGCCCCTCTCCATCTAACATTCCTTGCCTTCACTCTTTGATTCCTCCTACTCCCCCTCATTCAGTGGCCAGATTGCTCATTTGTTGATTGTGGGAGGCTCTACTGTTCAGACAGAGCGTTTCTAAAAACCTCTACACCTGAAAGAAAAGAGTGTAACATAAGCCTCTGGCTCAGGTAGCTCTGGTCCCAACTAGCTTCACAAACTCCCATTCTGTGCTTCAGCTGATATAGCATTAAAGTAATGTTGTTACTGACATCTGAGAGCACAGCAGCACAGGAAAACAATCCTGTTCAAGGTGTTGGGAAAAATATGTCCAATGCAATATCAATGAGAGCAACTGTTTTACTGTTTTAGAAAAGCATTTAAATCGCTTGACAAAAAAGAAGAATAAAATTCACCTTTATATCATCACACTGTCACAAGTACTAAGCAACAAAATGAACTCTGCATTTAACCCATTCCCTTGGGGAGCAGTGGGCTGCCGTTGTGGGGCACCCAGGAAACAGTGTGGGGTTTCGGGTCTTGCTCAGGGACCCAGAGTGGCAGTCTGTGGGAGAGGGGCTTGAACTCAGAACCTCTGGGACCCAAGAACAAACCCTAAGCACTAGGCCACGACTCCTATATAAAACCTCTGGAGATGCTAAGAGGTTTGATGGGCTTTTGGGTTCAATTCCCCTGATGTCATTTAATCTGGCTCTGAATACTGACTACCCTAACCTCTCTATTTGGATTAGAAAATGTAGTATTTGCAGCATGATGAGGTGCAGAGCTTTATTCACTAACTCAACTGAAATCCGAGATAGAGGGATTAAAAAGCAACATAGAAACAATTTGTATTGAGGAAAGTACAAAGAAATTGAAAGAATTGACACAGAGATAAATTGCAAACTAGATGAAGAGATTAAAAAAGTAAGTTGTTATATACAAAGTTCTTTTGAATGAGGGAGTAAGTTTGGTGGGTATCTCGCTGGAGGAAAATAATATCCACAAAATAAGAGAACCCACATCAGATCTCATAAAATATAAAACAGAAGAAATATATAAGTGGTTTGAAGAATACTTGAGGAAATTTTATTTGCAATCGAAAAATGAAAATAATGACCAAATCCAGACATCGCTAGGGAAAATTAAAGTTAACCATTATAAAAGAGGATCAGAATCAACAGGTTGAGGTTGTGAGGAAACAAATGCAGAGGCAGGGAGGCAGAGGTGAGTTCTTGCAGTTGTAACTGAATGATCACAGGTACAGTAACAGAGGGAGGAATCCATAAATCCAACTTAAAATGTTAAACAAGCCAGAACCATAGAGACATCAGGGGAAAACAAGCACAAGGAGCTGGGGAAGATGAGGAAAGATGAGGGAAGATGAGGAACCAGCACTGAGGAACTGCATAGGGAGAGTATTTATGGCTGACTGAACAAAGGCAGGACTAACGAGCTGATTGGGAGCAGGTGTGAGCAGGACTAACTGGGAGGAAGCCAAGGGGAAAGGGAAAAAACAAGCACAAGGGGGCAACAGAGGATAATTAAAGAACTCAGCACTGGTAGAAATAAACTACAAAGACACAGAACACAAATAAACTTAAAAATTAACCCAAGCAGAGGGCAGAAGTGAAAAAATAAAATAACTAAAATTAAGAAATACAAATTAAAGATGAACTCAAATTAACTAGAAATTAAAGAGATGACCAACAGAAGTTTGCTGAAAACACATTGCAGCATGTTCAACTACCATTGCTGCTTGAGGTGCTGAAGATTTGAGCAAAATTCAAAGTCATCAAAACTCTGAAATGCTAATGAGTTTCCAAGTTATTGAACTGAGTAAAAGGGAAAGGAAAATAAGAGACCATAGTCCCTGGTTTACATTACTGTTTAAGTCAGCTGGTGTGTTTCCTTATGAACGTCCCTGTTTGAACTCACTGTAGCTGGAATCCCAGATAATCTGCTCAAACTGTTTCAATCACATCGGCACATGCAAGGCAGAATCACCTACACAGTAAAAAAATAAAAACAGGGAAAAATTGGGCTACTTTCACTGTATATGTGGTTATTCTAGGGTCTGTTTCAGAAGTCTAAACCTGAAAACAGGGAAACTTACTTTTCCGGTTCACAAAGAGAGTTTTCTAAACCCGTGTTTCCGTCACTGTAGTAGCATTCTCCCCAGAGCTAACCTGGTCGGTAGCCGGTCTTCTTCAGCAAACTCTGATCCTCTGTCTCCGATCTCCTTACTGCCAATCACAGTGTTTTATTCCCTGATTTAGTCAGATTGTTGCCATAGTTTTGTGCATAAAAAAAAAATCTATATATAAATATATATATATATATATATATATATATATATATATATATATATATATATATATATATATATATATATATATATATATATATATATATATATATCTGCTGGAAGAGGTTAGGTGACAGGTGAGCAACTGGTTGGTGCTGGTTTAAAATGAGAGGGGTGTTTGTGACTCACAGAGAGGGCGGCTTGGTGTCAGTTTGGGGAGGATGGTGACTAGTGGTCCGGGCAAATGGTGCGGATCTGGTGGGTGAGATCCGATGGTGGTGTCAGAGGGTGGACAGGCAGGCGAGCTCAGGCAGGAGGGCTTTAAGCAGTTCAGAGGCCCGTAGCCTCATTGGTTCCTGGAGGACCAATAATACGTCTCTGGCGTATCAGAAGCCATTCTATGGGACTGATAACCACTTATAGCTGCCATTTATTGGGATGATAACGTCGGAAACAAGGCTGCAAACAGCCACTTAATTACTGTGTAAAAGAAAACAGAATCAACATGAGAAGGGACTTTTATAAGTAGTAGTTTTACTGAATATGTATTCCTGATATCTGAAAAGAAAAAAGTTCCCATTGTCTAAATGACCATTTTCAACAAAATTACACTCTCGATAAGCATTCTTGATTCATGATGTCTAGAAATGAATTTCAGATCTCCATATTGCAAAATGTTACTGGTCAGCATTTGTGTAGTTTTAACTATGAAAAAAATGATTTTCAGATATCATAAATACTTGATCCTTGTTCCCCGAGCAAAGAGACAGAGAATTTTATTCAATATGGACTAGAAAGCCCTTTACCACATCTGCACAAAAGCAATTAACCAAAGACATCTTCAGAACCGGCTGGTCTGCATCTGGACAAAAAAACAACAGAAAAAAGAGGAGGACTGTATCAACAATGTTTTAAAAAACAAAGTTGTGATCTCATGGATTTTACATGGTGCAATCGACACACACTCGGTTATTAATTGGGCCTTTTTTCATTTATATTTCAAGTCTTTTTGGGATGGTTTATACAAATGCTCCTTTTATAGGAGGAGCTTGCCAGAATAAAAAAAATAAGCCAAAGACCGGACTGTTAAAGTTTTAATCAGTGAAGCAGAATGGCCATTTACTAGTCCAGACTGCAGGAGGAACCTTACCTTGGTTCCGTGGCTCTGCATAGGTGCAACGTTAAGGCCAGACTAAGGCTGGAGTTTCAATTCCACAGAGCAACACAGAACATGGAGGATTTTATTCAGTTGTGGTGTTTAAACAAAATTTTTATTTATTTTTAAATATCTATCTATCTATCTATCTATCTATCTATATATCTATCTATAAAATGGATCTATCTATCGATAGATCCATTTTGAGTTGCGTATTTTTGAGTTGCGGATTTGAATCTGAATTTCTTAAACCTGCTTCGTGAAACGGACCCCTGGTGTGATGTTTCAAACTGTCCAGTGACTTTGTTGATAAAAATGTAGGACTTTCTCATGAATGCAGCATTCTCTAGTATTAAATGTTCAAAAGGTGGTAACTGATATGGTTAAAGATTTTAGAGCTGTCATTGAGGAGGCATCTCGTTCAGTGAGGAACTTTTGTTGTTAATTCAATTCAGCATATTTATATAGCTGTCATGATCTTGGCATTGATCTGGTCTGATTTCTCATTTCTACCTAGCTCCACCCAGTTTTCAGTACTGTTCATCCGATCCACCTGCTTCAGTCTCTATTTAATCAGCCTTCAACCAGCAATCGGTGCCAGATTATTTGAGCCCGTGATAAGAGTTCTCTGGCTTACTTGAGTGTTTGCGATAGCCTGATCCTGACCCGTTCTGCCTCTGGACCTCTGAGCCTCCTTGTCCCCATTCTGATTTGTTTGCCTGACCTGTCCTCGGGATCCTGCTGGATTTCGCCTGGAACTGTTTCCTGACGGCATCATGGATTTCTCTTCGTATTTCTAATCTCCTGACTTTGACTCCTGATCATGTTCTTGACACCAGCTTTGGGTTCACTCTCTGGATTACTCTCCTTCCTTCGTCTGTTCGGTTCTGATCTCCTTCCTTTCCTCCGACATCCGGGACTTTACCATCTAGGACTCTCTCGCCAGCAACCATCACATTTTGTTGGCAGTCAACAGGCTGGAACCAACATCCTCCTCTGCGCACAGACTTAACTTTAAGACCAGGTTAGGGAGTCACACGTTCATTATCATCCTCTGCCTGATAGACGAGGTCACTAACCTGTCTTCTCCCCCTGCAGAGGTTCCTGCCTGTGATACCAGCGCTATTCTCTACTGTTCTGTTTTAAATAAACATCTTGTTAAACCTAACTGTCTTTCTGCCTCGAAAACTGGGTCCTTTTGCTCTGAGCATGACAATAGCTCAGATTCACAACACTTTACATAGACAATTCAACTAGATCATACAGTCAGACTGGTTCAAAGTTTTCTATCCAAAGAAATGGATCAAATCATTGACTGGGAGGACACACTCCTCCTGGATGAGCCTGCGCAGAAGATATTCGCTAACATTTTGTCTTTGTCTCTTTAGCAAAACCTCACACTGAGCTTGCATGCAGCAACCAGGGAGAGCAAAAACTTTCTGTTAACTGGAAGAAACCTCCGACAGGATCAGGCTGCTGAGGCCGACTGGGGGTTCAAGGAGACAGAAGCAGGTATACCGAAATAAGCATGTATACAAAAGGTAACTGCTAACTAACTCCTCAGGTGATTCTGTCAAAAAGAGAAACAGCCAAGCAGACAAACACTGAGTCAGTTATCATGTCAATGAAATAGAGCACATACAGTTAGTCACAGTAAAAGAAACAAAAACTACACAGAAATAAGAGGCCCAACTCCAATATTTATATAATGGTCTTTATGGGACCAGCCCAGCTGATATTTCATTCTGGGATGGAGTAACAGAATAAAGGAACAAAACTAGAGGAAGTTACTTACATATTGCTTTTTCAAGTCAGAGAACTTGACAAAAGTACTTTACACTACATTCAGTCATTCCCCCATTTACACACTGATGATGGAAATCTACATTGTAGCCACAGCTACCATGGGGCACACTGGCAGAAGCGAGGCTTCCATAAACTGGCACCACCAGTCCCTCTGACCACTATCAGTAGGCAACCCAGGTGTCTTGCCCAAGGATAGAACGACACTGAAATATGGAGACGGGGCTTGAACCGACAACCCTCCGGTTGCAGAGCAAACTCCTTCATTCAACATAACTTTTGCCCCCTACTGTGACAAGAATAAGCAGAGAGAAAATTAGGTTATGAGTTAAACTAATTACAGCGAGATAATATATAATCAGATTCTTAAAAAAAATTACAATGGCAACAGCTTAAGATAAATTGGACAGGTAGCAAATTGGGTCTTTTTGTATTTCAGACAGGGAACAAACTGATAAGGTTGGACATAATGTAAGTCTGTATCGATAAATTTATTAAGCACAAGTTTTATTTTTAAACTTGATAAACTGTTTATGTGAAGGAGTCAGTTATAATCAAAGAAATCCATAGGTATTTTTCTGACATTTGTGTTAAAAACCACTGAGTTGACAGCATCCTGTACTGGGCTTTCCTGGAAAAATAAGCTCTCTATGTAGAAACACCTGTAGCTTTCAGCTCCTAGTTAAAATGTAGTTCTTTTTATGATGATTCCTCGAACCTGCTCTCCAATTCAGGTCTGTGACTCCAGAACCTGCTGATTTATCCAGAAAGCCACCATGTAATCTAGAGCAGTGGTTCTAAACCCCCAAGTTAGCATGCACTGCTGTCCCAAAAATATACTTTGAAAAACATGTAAGAGCATAAAGAGACAAACTTTCAGAACATACCGAAATAGGTTGCTACATCCCATCATTTGCTGTTAAAATGTAAACAAATAATGCAAGCTTTATTTTCTTTTTAATTAAGTAAAACAATAACAGTGTGTGTTAAATGTTAACAAACACACTAGATAAAAGCCAGTGTTTAATTTCTGAGAGTTTAAACATATAGAAAATACATTCCCAGTTTCTGTTAATCAGCAACTATTTAATGTGACAGCTGGGCCTGCTGATTGAAATTGTGGAATATTTAGCTGGCATATCAGATCAGTGATGACAGTTAAAGTAAAGTTGATCTTAAATTCAGTTTTTGGACACATGCATAACTTCAAATGAATATGGCATTGTGTGTACAGGAGGTCTAAACACGATGCTTTGTCAAAACACACATTAAATACCAGATAATAATAACATCTACACCTAAGGCCTTTCTTCACTTCTTTTTCCCTAAATCCTACAAATTTTATTTGACTCTGACCATCTAAACAAATTAAAGATTTTGTTTTACAGTCTGATCCCAAAGTAAGCATTAATCTTTTTTCTTGGTTTTTAACTGAAAATAAGTTTGCTCTGTGTTAAATTGGATCTAATTCCATCAAGTCAGTGACACCAGCTGGAGACCAAATAGTCCAGAGAAGTCTTATTTGTTTTGAACATCGAAGCCAGTGACCTGTTTCCTCTGAAGGCCAGGATCGATAGACAAAGCTAACAATAACAGGAGAATTGTCCTTGTGTCCGGAGTTAGACGTTGTTCAGACTGCAGTAAAATCCAATTAGCCTTTTTTAAATTCAATCTGCAGAACAGAGTGTCTGCACCTCCTTTTTTAAGTTTTTGTTTGCACAGACAGCAATGTATGAGTTGAAACAGACTTAAGAAAAATCAATTTCAGATGTATTGATTTCACAGAAAGGCAACTTACATCCTCTAAATAAAAGGCATACATTTATATCTGACTTAAATGTTTTGGATAATCCTAATAAAGTTAGACATTTGATAAAAACACAATAACTTCTCTCCAACTTCTCTGCATTTTATGTATATGATTTTTAGGATTATGTATATTTTCTGTTCTTGTATACAAAAAAATCTTTATGAGGACAAATAATTTGTGTTAAAAATGTTGGTTTTAAGGTTTAAGCTACTAAATGCTGCATATGTTTATACCCTTAGATGATCAGTTGAATATAAGCACTGTTTCTAAGTAACTATTACTTCTGAACCTTTTTGAAACTGTGGCCAGCAGCTAAAAACATTAGTCTTGTAGTCAAGGTGCGGTGGGTATAATTAGCATTTGCATTTCATCATCACATGATACTCATTTAGAGCCCAACTTGTGTGAGAGAAAAACCACAGGCAAATATAGCTTGAGAAAGCTGTTTAAATACCCAGTAAACAGGTTTAGCAAAAGTCTGCAGTTTATTTATCTTAATATTTACTTTCAAAGAAAAACAGATACATTATTGCAACTCCTGATGATGGCAATAATTGTTTGATTAAACAACTATGGGAATTATCGGAATTTGTTGCAACATCACGACATACTGTTTTTTTTATAATTTTTTTGTTGTTGTTAGAAATGTTTTTTAGTCAAGCATTCTAGGCCCTGGCATCAATCTATAGGAGACACATGATTGGAGGGACAAAAACAGACAACCAAATTCAAACCAGAGATCCTGAGGTTGCACGGCCATTCTAAACACCACATTCATCCCATTCGTGTTTTTCTGATGTGCATATAAACAGAACTCTGTATATTTCAATTTGACCAACGGAATTTTCCCACCAGCTTAAAAATGGACACTGGCACGGAAATCCCACATTCCTGATTTCATAAGAACAAAATGCTTTTATTGCCAAAAGAAAAGCCTGTTGAGTTTTTTTCCAAGTTCTCAATTAAATGATGTAATGCCGCTTCAGACAGACTTAACTTTATAAATAACCTTTTTTTCTCAAGCACTGAGACACAAACTTTTTTCTGTTTTTGGAAGTAGTAGCTGTTTTCCATCCAGGCTGAGGAGGTGGCTTAGCAGATGTCACAAGGATACTTGAGAAAAGCCTGGACATAACTTATTGACACTGGAAATTGGCTTCTTCTGCTGTTTCCTGAGGACTTTCCAGTAACTGCATTCAGTCAAGTGCTTTCCTCTCTTTGGGAGGCCCTGCCATGGGAACTGATTAAACATTTCAAACCTGACATCTCCTCTTCTTTGATTTCTGACTCTGAAATTAGGGAGAAGGACCATGGAGCCATGCAGGAAGACACGCTACAGGGAATATTCCTCGATAAACACTCCCATTCATTCAATTCCGAGTGTGTGTAAGTTAGTGCAAGCAATGTCGGGCTGTGTTTAGGTTCACTGGTTTTTTAGGCTCTCCCCCAATTCTTTTTAGAAACAGCTTTCTGTATTGCCTTGTGCAGAGTATTAGAGGTCGTCTTGGACTGTCTACAATGATTCCTGCTTACCATGGTTTTATGGCTCACACTACTTATATTACTGGGTTCAAGTCAAACAGCTTATGCCAAATCTCATATGACACCGTTGTCTGGAGAAATTCCAAGCAACTTAAAAAAAAAAACTTATTGACGGAGAATATCAGAAGGATTAAATTGTATGCAGTTCCAATTATAGGTTGTCACTCTTTGAGAGTTCAGGATTTCAATATAAGGATTAGTGAATGCATGTGGAAGCATTTGTTCTGTTTTGTGAAACCCTACTGGTGCAGTGCTAACATTGAGAATTGCTCCATGAATTGAATTTTAGTTTTTCACATGTTGGTACTGTTAATATAAGAAAAAGGGTTCTCTTGAGTCTTAAGATGTTTTCCGTATTAATAAAGTATATAAAAAAAAACTAATAATAATAATAATAATTATTATTATTATTATTATTGTCATTTATATATATATATATATCTATATATCTATATATAGATATATATCTATATATATATATATATATATATATAAAAATAAAAAAATATATCGATTGGTTTGAATCTACACGTATTTACAGGTTTTCAATACCTATAAAAATTAAATTCATTTATTGTGTTACAAAAAACACACATTTTATGTAAGAGACCAACACAAAGTGGTGCATGATTGTAAAGGTTTAGTAAATATGTTTTATTAAATGTGTTAAAAGAGCATTTTTGTTTAACCCATTTTCATGTTATACCTTAAATTAAAGCAATTGCTTTCATTAATATTTACATTTTGTGACTATTGTCAACATTTCAACAGCAAAATGTAATTTACTCCATAAAGCCTTTCTCTTTGGACAAGTAGCCATTTTACTGATCAGCGTAAGTTTGTGCCATACGGCTAAAGCTTTGCAAAGCTTGACATGTACTCGGGGCCAGTCCGTGGACAGATCCATGCAGAAAACTTGGCGAGCGAGCAGCAGCTTCTGCTGGCGAGCGTTCGTAAATGTATACATCTACAGACATCCTATAAATATCACCAATATCAACAGATAATGGAAATGACTTTGGCCCTGGAACATCATGAAGACATTTTGATAAAGTTGTAAATGGCTGTGTTTTCTACTTCCTCGTGTAGTGTGGTGTTGTCAGCTTGGTCTTTGTGCTGAAAAAAAAACAATTAACAAAAACTTTTAAAACTATGTCTTAAAATCTGTTGGGGTTTTTTCGTTATCTTATGCAGTCCAGTTAGTTATACGTCAGCTTGTGCACCTAACACAAAACCTTCCTCCTCTTGCATGTTTCCTCAGTCCATAGCATACCATGGCAGTGTGACAGTGTGGTAAGTGCTACTTGGTCCCATTGTAATTTTCCATTGGGAACCTATTGGCACAAAATTGCTAACTGGTTAGCAAGATGCTTCCGAGACAACAGCCACAACTAAACTTGATTGTGAACCTTCCGCCACAACAATCCTGCCCACTTGAAAAACGATCAATCACATTCACTTTATTTACTGGTGTAAAGTCGGGCACCACTTGGGAGAATTCGGAAATGCAATGTTGGAACAGCCGTTTCCCTGCGACTTTAAAGGAAAAGTTCGGTCATATTCAGAATTCAAAGTTCTGAAAGTATTTTAAATATCAAATTACTACATACTGTTCAATAAATGCTAAGTGTTTTTAATTAAGTGTAATTTCATTTGAATGTGCTTTACCTGAGACATCCATGTTTGTCAAAGAACACTACTGCCACCCACCAGTTTGTTACGTCACGGTGCAGTATCGGCTCAAGTCCCAGTGCCGTATCTGGTGCATGTCACAACGTACTATCATCCCGGTCATCTTAAAAACATTCCTCTTCCAAATATTGGCTACATATGACATGTTTTTTGTCTGGCGAGAAGTTCAATGGCAAATTCTCCCTCTTCAACTTGGCAATTTTTTTCACTTTAATAATTGTTGTTGATTGCAGGCATGTCTAGTAGCTCCCATTAATTTTGCTTTTAAAGCAAAAAGAAGGGCGCCAGGCTTACCACACACTGACGTCACTGCCAGAAGATGTCAGGAGTGAGGAGTTACCATATTGGAGCAAAAATGGCCGGTTCCAGACTCAGTGGCCACAAAAAAATTATCATTTTTATTTTTTTACTCATATTGGGTTTTAATGAATTACTAAATTCATAAAATCACCACAAACGTATTAGTTTTAGGTTTAGATAATGATCCATTGATCATTCCTTGCTGACCAGACTTTCCCTTTGAAGGATGTAGCCAAAATTGGATATAGTCAATTAAGTAACGGGGCAGTGCCCAAGCGCCCTCTATTGGTCAGCCTCCACTGCATGTCAAGTTGTGTGGAGGTTTTTAGAGGACCCAGTTTGCAGCAATAAGGAGTAGTGGCAACAGAAGCATTTATTCCAAAAACGACTGATTTAGGAATACAGGAACCAGAACAAAGGGGAACACATGGGTTAAAAAGGGAATGAAGGAATTAAGAGAATGCAGCAAACAGATACTGCAGATGAGGAGTCTAAATGCCAAATGGAACAATAAATGGAGTAACTGATAGGGAGCAGGTGTGGACAGAAGGATCTATGAGGAAGATAGGAGAAGGAGACTGACATAAGAGGGAAACAGAGGGTAAATAAGAAATGCATAAGAACTCAAATACGACCAGAAAAGCAACTAGAATGACATAAAGTGTAAATCAAACTACCTAGAAAACAGTTTCACATAAATCAAAGTGTAACTGAAAAATCAAAATGGACACTCAAACAAAACCAAAAAGTGCAGAATCATGACGACAGGATTATTGATACTTTTGGTAGTATTGAAGAAAGAAGAAGAAATTCCTCTTTGCAGCAGATATAAAAAATGTAATGACTGATTTGATATCCTTAGTGGACATTGTACAGGGGAAACATTTTTTTCCACATTTCAGATTTATGAAATTAAGTATGTCTAAAAGATAATTAAATTACAAGTAGAGTCTCAATGAGCAAGCGTAGGATGGATGATGAAAACCTTCAGCCATTGAAGATAATTCTAGCTTCTTTTTTCCCCAATGTATTCTCTGGTAACTTTCTGCCCTCACAAGTATCTGAAAATTCAAAATCCTCTTGAGGTTGAGAAATGTTTATCTGACTCCATCCCCCAAAAAGGGTTTGAACACTCCCTTTTGTGAGGGTTCTACAATTAATCACTTTTTCAAGATAAACTGATCCTCATCCTTGAAGTGTTCTGCATAATGGAAACCTTATCATTTTCAGTCTCCTACTCAAAATACCTTTAATGTATCACTGTTCCTTCTGCACTTGTGAACCAAACTTACCTATATTGTAGCGTCATGATGCTGTTGCACAGCTGATGAAAAAAAGTCTTTGTAATAAGTATACAGACGGTAAGTACTTTCAGGAGGGATTCTTTGTTTTTTCAAAAGAAGGAAGAGTAAAGGGTAAGCTTTGCTTAGGTAATTAGGGAGAAAGTGTGAAACCACCATTTCCTTCAGGCAGAAGCAGCCTCACTAATAACAGTGGAGTGACATTTTGGCACACAAACGAGACCGCTTCTTCTTCTTCAGCACGCTAGCAAAGCAATGTGTGCCCCCGCAACCCATCCTCCGGCAATGTTAAAGTGCTCACATGCATGTTTGTTTAGACGGTGGCATACACATGGATACATTTTCGTATTCGTTTCCCACATAAACTGGACCCCACGTGTTGAACCCTGTAATGGAAAACCTGAGGGTGACGCTACTGTACAAAAACACCAGGATGTGTTTACATACAGGCCGCTTGCGTAACTTGACGGTCAGGCTGTTGACTTTGAAGTTCTGTTTATGATTGAAATAATAGCACTGTTATTTCTGTAAACATTATTTTTTATTTGCCCCTGACATGATCAAGACGTCATTTTACCCACTTGTAGTTAGAAACTAATAATGAATCAGATGCGGTATAAAGACAGGTGAAAAACATGCTTTGGCCAACACAGCTTCAGTGTGGCTGGGCAAAAGCTGTTTTTCTTTTTTTTATTTTACATGTAACATCATCTGTTTTGTTTCAAGCAGAATGACAGAGATATATCAAAATATGTAGATATTACACAAATAAGCCCAAGAAAAGACCCTGATCTATTTGAAAATGTTGAAGGAATCAGTTCTGTCCTAACAGACGTGTTTATACTGAAACTGTATGAAGATGTAAATGTTTACAGCAGATTCATCTCTTTAGGAATACCTTAGACTTTAAAGGCATCCAGATGCAATGACTCCAGCGATGCAATACAATATGCACAATGCTCTGTTATTGTTTTTTTAATGTTTTATTCAATATTTTATATTATACTTCATGCTTCAGGAGTCAGCATCTTTCCTAAATCATGACAGAAATGTAGTTTCTTTCAGAGACAGACGGAGAAAACAGAAAAAAAGTATCTTCTTACGAACACTGAGTAGGAGAGCAGATTGAGCAACACTAATTACAGGTCTGAGTTCATTTTTTACAAGATGGTCAACAGGGCTTTGCCAAATGCTATCAATCACTGCATTATTATTTCTGGAGATTTCCTCCTGTATTTATCAGCTATGAAAGGAATCCAGTTATCAGTAATGTGTAATATATTTGTCAGAAAGAAGCTGGCATCACAGATGGGGTTTGTGGGGAAAAAAAAAAAAAAGTTAACTCTCTAAAGCAACTAAAATGTCTTTCCAAATGTTTTAACTTAGAAGAATTAAGGAAACTTTGATATTTTTTTCTTTGTCTGAATTACTAAAACCTTTCTTATAGAGAGCAAGGAAAGGTCCATGTGAGACAAGAAATAAAACAGCCAAGCATTGATGCTTACTTTCTGTTTATCTTTAAGTAAAATATTTGTTTCTCTCACATTTAAAATTTACACAAGCAAAAAGTTTATGACCATAGATGAGGTTAGGAACATCGATCAACTGGTATATCGAGATCTTTGTCTTTTGCTCAGCTCCCTGAAATAAGTCTTTTCCTTAGTGTCTCCCTTAGAGATAGTGTGAGGAGCCAGTTGAGATGGCCCAGGCATCTGGTTAAGATGCCTACTTTTAAAATTGCCCAATGCTAACTTAGCATGTGCTAGATTGATACATGTAGTTCAAATTGAACTCTACACATTCTCAACCTGGAAAGGCTCATGTGGAAATTGTTTGAAAAAGGAAGGACATTTCATAAAATTCTTTGTGCTGATTGGGTAACGTACTAAGTGGCACATGTCCAAGTTTTAGCCAATCACAGCCATCCATTGTTTAGGACTAGAAGTTAAAAGGCCTTTTCTCTGTTTTTACCATGACTGCAATACCATGAAGCAGTCATGTAAGGATAAATAAACTCCCAAAAATACGTCTACTATGTGTCATGATGGGTGCACGAAGAGTGACCCAAATATGCAGAACACCACTAGACGGACACAGGAGTAAAAGTTCAACAAGTTTATTTGTTCACAAGCACACTGATTAGACTGGTTCTGGTTCGGGCCTGGAAACTGGTTCACCGGAGTCTGCGTGAGAGACAGTTCAGTTAGCGTTGCGCTTTGGAGCTGGCGTTCTTGATTGTTACTGATTGTACCTTGAGGGTTCTTGTAGATAACTTTGAGAGGGTCACTGTTGGATCTGGAGAGGAGTTGATCAGCAGAGTCCGCTAGCTGCTTAAGCGTCTTACATCTAGTTCTGAGCAGACCTTGGCTTTGGGTTTTCCAGCTCTTAGTCCTGAGCTGCATGGAAGTTCACTGAGGACCTTCAGGTTAGGCTCTGAGGGTCGGCTCGGCAGGTTAGCTCTTCCTGAGCTCCACAGAGGAGAAACTGGTTTCCTGGAAGACAGAGACAAGGGTTAGAATCCAGGGTGGATTCAAAGTCACAAAGATTCACTGAGAGTCTAGGCTTAGGCGCTGACCAACTGGATCAACACTGCGGCGTTGAGGCAAGGTCTGAAGACAGCTTATGTAGTGGATCCTCTGATGATCTGATGGGCTGCAGCTGTGCAGAAGGCTCACTCAGGAGGATCCACGGCGGACTCTGCTGGAGAAAGGTGGAACTTCTCCAGCTCCCAACACTATGTTTTTTGCATACTCTCTAAACCTTGATAAGACTTTGAATACCTGTGTGAGATAGCTCTTAATAAAGATGTATGTGCAGGTCCCTGAATTTGTCAATGTCAGTCAATAAATGTGAAAAAACAATTAAGCCTTTATTTGTTCTCTGTTTTCAGCTCATAAATAAACTTGACATCAGATGTTTGAACACTGGGTTAGAATTTATAAGCAACAAAGTTACAGCTTTGTAAAAAATACAAGCACAGAACAAAAAATTTACAAGTACTGTACACTATTATAAGTTTTACACTTAGCAGCAGTAATGCACCTGGAGTTTTGCCTGCTGCAATTAAATGTAATTAAAGCGGAAGAAGAGAAAAAACAAAATATTTAATATAACGCTATATCCTAGTTGAAATGATTTCAAAAAAGTGTACTGCCATGCATTAAAATGTGACATAGGATATTTCATAATCTAATATGCATAATGATACAATTTATACAACATATTGCATTAAGTTTAAAATGTATCAATTGTATACAATTGATACCATTTAAACATAATGCATAATGCACTTAGTGTTCTGTATCACATATTTCATAACAATGCAATATGTGATACAGTTTGGTATATGACATATTTGGTATTATTTGCAATACAATATGTGATATTATGTAGGATAGAATGTGGAGTATGCTGTATTTGATGTTATATTGTGTGCTATATTGTATGATACAATATATAATGCAATCTGTGCATCATGATACACAACATTCTATACAGAACCATATATGATGCTTTTGCTATTACATATATGATATACTTTATGTTAGAATACTTCATATAATATGCAATATTAAAAAAATGTATATATAGATTGTCATGCAATACAACACACCAAATTATACATTATTTGATATCTATTGAACAACAAGGAGCTAATCATTACACGGTTTTAATGCAGTTTTATTGTTCCTCCACAAAGTGCATTATAACTGTAAAATGCACAGCTTTGAGTTGTAAAATCTGCTTATACCATGGTCCCACCGCATAAATATTTTATAATAAATGTTATTTGATTTACCAAACTAGGTTTTTTTATGTTTAAGTATAGGAACCGTTTTTGGCTGGTGTCAATTTATTTTACGTCAACCACTTTTACTGTCAAGAGAATTAAAGCATGTGATTGTTAAAAGATTTTATTTATATTGACCGCCCATAGTGGCTTGATATGACATTGATTTATCTTACCAAACAAGGTCTGCTTATAGACGAAAATAATGCATGCCAGTTAAGTTTAGAATTCTCACACACCATGGTATAATATACAATATGTTAAGCATATGTTCGAGGATATTACGTCTGGTTTGATTAACATTATGCAACCATTCAATTATATGATATGACATAAGCTTGTGTTTGTGATATGATAAACAATCTAATCTATGTAATTATTTATTTTATTATTGTTGTTTATTTATGAATTCAGCTGAGTTTGCACAATTTTACAAAAATACAGAACAAATGTTTCATAGAACATTTTTATTCAATTTGTATTTGAATATACTTTCTCCATTTTGGGGTTTTTATTTTTTAAAGTTGGAAGCAGATTAGTTTATAGGCTAAATGAAAAGAAAACGTACATCTGACATAAACACGGGTGAATCACAGAGCCAACATTAAAAAAGAGAAAGAGACAGCTCTGTCTATTTGAAAGAGCTTTGATCCCTTTAATGGGTAGCTGGCCAGGTGGGATGTGTCTCTATGGGCAACAGGACAAGAGGAGGCAGATAAGGCTTCCAGCTCAGACAAAACACAATTCACTTTGGCCTCCTTTAATGCACAGCACTCTCTGTGCTTAGGAGAGTACAAAATGAAAAAAAAAGGTAAGAAAATTTTAACTATAGTAGTAAAAAATTATTCCATTTGGCTTATTTTGCAACAATACTGCCTTAATGACATGATGACTTTGTTTAATATTTTTTGGGGGAAAAAAACAGATTCAAGAGATCCAGAAAGAACTATATAGATCAGTGGTTTTAGCAATAAGGAAGTCACACATTTCAAAGGCCCTTTATTCTGTTAATTTTTCACTTGAATTACCCGCCTGGGCCCTCCCCTTCTTTTTCTCTGTATTTGAACTCTCCGCCTATTTCCTGACCTCTCTGCTGCTATGTGTCGTAATCACTCCCTTCATGTCTTGGGAGTCTGGGTTTTCTTTTATATTCTGCAGGATTACCTCAGAACTGTCTGTCTGCCCTCTCTCTGAATGTCTTGTATATATATGCCTTTTTTGATTAATCTACTAATCAGCTATCCCTGGAAAGCACCTATTATGATTAAATAGACAAAATACTTGGAGAACTCAGCTTTAATAATTGGTGCATTCTCTTTTTTTACTTGTGATTTAGAGCTTTAAAGACATCTACAAGTAGAGAGTAGAACATTTTGAATCGAGTGTTGATTCAGAGATGTGATTTTTATGTTGACTTGATTTAATTCAGACTTGAGACTTAATCTAGACTTAGGTGTCTTACTTAAAATGAGCTTATTTGCTCATTACTATAAAAATATATATATCATGCAACTATATATATATATATATATATATATATATATATATCTGAGTATGACTTGTTAATGACTTGATATTTGAAGCACAGGACTTGGGATAGACCTGTGAGTTGTTAGCCACAAAGAGTGAGTAAGGGGTGTGTTTCTGTAGCTAACAAAATACAATAACTCACCCCTTACTGGTCTTTCCATTTAACCTCTAAACCAAATGTAAAACTCTTTAAAACTACTTCAAAACAGCCAAAAAAAATTAGTAGACATCTTAAATGTTTTCAAGTAATTTTATTTATTAATGCTAAAAAATGGACAAACTTCCATCATAGTAATAACTTTCTCATCATATTGGGTGTGTCTACATGTTTTTGTGAGGAAGAAAGAATGGGAATAAAACAGAGTAAAAAAAAAGAAAGCTTTTTTTATAAATATTATTTCAAACGGTTTTGTATTTGTTCAGCAGGACTTATAATCAGAGCTATTATAGGTACAATTTGATCCTCTAATACAGAAAAAGTTGTTTCTTAATTCCAATGGTTGTAACGTCATCTAAACCCCTTATTATGATTAAATTTATAAATTAAACAGAGGCATACTTCTATTATGCTATGATTACAAGATAATGAGAAAAATACTTTAAGTTAACAGAGCCAAGTTTCCTTTTTGTGAATCAAAACTTTGTTATCCTAATTCACTCAAGACAAAAAAACTAAGTTGGCCACTGAACATCAGCTAAAATGATCTTACTAAGGTTAATCAAGGAGTTAAGTGTGTTAATTCAGCTCATAACTGAAATGTTCTGAGAGCAGCCGAGCTCACTGCAGTCACCTGCTGACTGTGCCACCTTTGCCCATCCACAGCTGATCCAGGCTTTGTCCTGGCAAACCTTACTGTCATATTACCACATTTGGTAGTTTGAATGGACAGAGCTTTTTTTTTTGGCAATTTCACCATGACTTCTCTATGCCTTATCGCATCTCAGTATCAGAATATATGCACACCAGTGTTACAATATATTCTAAGATACTCGCAAAAAAAGAAATATCTACCATGATACTGTATAATTGGGCAAGCCCTGTGTTGGCATAGGAAATAAAAAGGCCGCACACCAGTGTTTATCAAATGACAGGGTCAAAGATTTTGGTTTATTACAGGTATGTCAGATAAGCTTTTATTTTTTATTTATTTATTTATTTATTTATTTATTTATGGAATAAATTGTTACTCAATTTATTTATTATGCAGTGCAATTGGGTCTTTTAAACAGCTGCCCTGTAGTTGTGATAACCAGCTACAGGGTTGTTACGCCTAGAGAGGACTGAGTAAGTTGTAATTAAGAGTGATGATTTTTTTTTATGTTTTAACAAAATTGCTTCTTAGCCATGACAGTAAAGTCAATAAAATGAATCTTCTAGAGAAAGAGTTGACCTGTTGGTATTTCCTGAGGATCTGCACTTGGGTTTAATATAAAGAGCCATTAAAAAGTCAACATAATTGGAATGTTTATTTCTGTAACAAAAGTCCCTAAGTAATTACCAACAGAATGATTCTTCTAAGCCTCTATTATGGTAATTGTAATGGTTGTGACACAAAAGCCTCATTTGAACCCATTTTCCAATAGAAAAGTTATAGATAAAGTTGTCAATCATTTCAGATCTGAAGACAGAAGCCCATTAGTCTGTTTATTATCTATTTAACAAACTGACTCAAATGAAGGAAAATCTTTACACTCCAGCCTTCATTACTCATCATCATCAAATTGACCATTATTCATCTTGTCATTGCTATTTGATGTTTAAAAGTTTTTATGTCTTTGAAATGTTATTCTGTGCTCTGAAATATATATATATTTTTTTCCATAAAAATTTCCCCCAAAAAAAGGAAATAAAAACATTGTGGGATGTTACAAGGTACGGTTAATGGACCACATGTTAAAGCTCATGGGAAACATTGCCAGCACGACAGGAGGCTTTCCTCACATTGATGGAGAGGGCCACAAGAGAAGGGGGGTGGGAGGCTAGAGCATGGTTCACTGGTTCCCAAACTCCTGTGGAGCTTCAGTAGCCTTCACTGCCACACTGAGCCTCTTCTCTCCCCTCCTGTCCTGCCTCTTTCTTCCCCTTCACTGCCCTCCACTACCACTCTCAAGCTTTTTGCTTTTCTTTTGTCTGCTCTCCTGCTCAACCCCCTTACCTACTGGCCTTTAACACCTCCTTCAAGCTTCTCTGTGTTGTTTTATTGTCTTTTTCTATCCTCTCTCTTTTTCTTACATCTTTTCCCCTAACATTACATTTCTAAGTACAATCTTTCTATGTACACTGATATAAACTACATAAGTGTCTGCTTACATCTCTGAATTTTAGTCTTTGCCATAAATTACATTAGATCTGAGACCCAAGACTAAAGGTCAATATTGACTCTGCGTTCGCCTGGAAAGTTCGGAGGCAGACGGAGTAGAGAGAGGAAGAGTTCGTCTTTGTGCTATGATAGGCTTTCTGCTTGCTTTTTCATTTGCCTCTCACTTTTTACATGACTGAGTCTAGCATGTTCTCAGTGTCAACATAGTTAGAGATTTCCTCCCTTCAGAAGAAGTCTTTTGCTGACATTTGTGTAAAAAGGATAAGAATAGAGGAGGGTTTCGAAATGTGTGAGACTGCCAGTAATTTAGGCAACTGCATTTAATATCCATTATCAATCAATCTGGGTGCACTGTTATAAACATGGAAAAAGAGAGTTCTGTGGTATTTTTGTCATTTGTAAGGGATATTTTCTTCTATGAAGAACAAGGTAGACATAGCACAGTAACATAAGCAGAGTAATTTTAATTCCCAGCATGTTTCAGTAAGTTTAGGAGGAAAGTTAGGGCCCCTGAAAGAAAAATAATCAAGATATCAGTCTCATGAGGCCCAACACACCTTGTGCAAGTGCAAATGCTGTTACAACCATCAAGCATGTTATGTTCCTACATCACATGCATGTTTTAGCATGCAGCCTTCCTCCAGGTGACAAAAAAGGGAAGCCTTATGTGTCAACAACTCTTCCAACCTTACCTGGCCCCAACAAGCCTGCTTTAGAGGTGCAGGCAAGCAAAACCGTGCAGCCACAGACCCTTTACAAGACTGTTTTTCGTCATGCTTTTTCCTTTCTATGTTTCCTTCCTTGTCCACTTGCACTTAGTGTTCTGACAGACAAATGAAAGATTTAGTTAAGAAAATAGTCATTTATAAAAGTCGCCACCACTGCAAATGTAGGGGTTATGTATAGGACCTATAATTTATCACTCTACGGTACTTCCTCAGTGATAAACATAAAAAAAAATATTATTTTATCAAAAATTCCTATCAGAATATCAGCTTCTAAGCTTAGGAAAACAAAGTGCAGCTAAATGCACAAATTGCCTTTGGGGAATTTTGAATCTCGTTCCCAAAACTAAATTTAAAGAAAGTTTACCAGTCTGAGAGGAGGCTGGCAGTTCACTCTCAGTCCCATGGTGTAGGTCGGATTCTCATGATTCACTTAAAAATAATAAACTTTTTTAAGGACGTTTTGCTTATCAGACATTGCGGTCTAAAACAACGTGTCCCATGTAATGTTATGCCTTCCCCTTCCTGTTGTAGATGCTTATATGGTAGTCTCATGGGACCGAAAGGAAAGTTGCAAGAAGCAACTCACTTGTTTCAGCTCACAGAAGATTGAACTGATAAATAATGGCAATGGGAAAGGATGCAGTGTCTTTCCATCAACAATAATAACCTTAGCACTTGAGTACCGTTATACCTTTGTGGTAGGAAATGGTTTCCTCTTTACATTTTTGTGTTTATCGCTCTCTGGTCAGCCATTTGTTCTTTTGGTAAGACCACAGGCTTCTATTGAATATTTGTAGTTTACTAGCTACTTTAGAGGAAGCTGAGGCCTTGCATTTCGCACACACTTGTGTGGTTACCCTTTCCTGAGGTCAAGAGTAGAAACCTCTGTTGCTTGCCCTTTATATTTACCATAGCACCAAATGCAAGTGTGCAGTAGGTGGTAGAGTTAAAATGTTTTTGTGCTAAGCTAGCTCATGAGAGGAAAACAAGCATCCATCATACTGACCAAGCTGCCAGTTGGTCTGGTTTTTTGTATGAATGCTTCCTAAAGTTGGGTAGCGGGAATACTTGAGGTCTGAGAAGAGGTCGGTTTTGCTTCCCACCTGCGGTGTTTACTGCAAGAAAAGTTTTTTTTTCTTCTGTATTACAGGAAGAGCAATGCAATCTAAAAGCAATAGTAGAAATGTTATTTTACCATAATCATTTAGAATGAATCGAAGGAAGAATTTTAATAAATCATTGAACTAATGGACAAATAGTAAAAAATGGCAAACAGGTTGGTGGTCATTGTCTTAGGTGATCATGTTCACTGAAGAGGATCTTGCCCTGACATCAACAGAGGTCATACTGTGGTCACATTGGTACAGGGTCAGAAAGTAGTCCTATATCCTGCTGTGTCCTCAGCCATGTGTAGAATTTGGGGCATTTTCAAAGTAGCAGAGGTATAGCCTACAACAGGATGGATCAGTTACTTAAATGAGAAAGGGAATTCCAGCTTCTTAGGTACTTGGAAAGTTCATTGAAAAAAAACAACCCTATGTTGGCTTAACCCACATGTTAGTATGTTTGCCCCATAACTTGATGAAATGTATTGTAATGGGATTTATCTAGAACCTACTGATTCATAAACGGGAGTGCTTTGTTGCAAAGTTTCTTAAATGTATAAACGATTAGAGAACAAGATTTTTTGGGCGGACAGAAATACAGAGTGACCAAGTGTTGACAGGTTCTTAGCCTCACACCTGCAGACTGGAAGTATTATTACCTTAACAATATGTTTTGATGTAACACATATTCGGTGTTCCTTGGCAGCCTCCTATTTTCCATAGCTTTGCCCACCTAGTGAAACTGTATTCCACTTACCGGTAATTCTTTGCCCCAAAACATGTTGACGCAGGAGAGTCAAGTGATGCTGTGACAATGCAGGTAGGGCACAACAAAACCTCAACAAGAAAAAAAGTAAGTCAATATATAGCCCAGTTGAACAGAGATACTAAAACTCTTGACATTCACATGTAACCATAGTAAGAGAAATGTACAAGTTGTCCAGATTACATCTAAGCCAGAAAGGTCAATTTTAAAGCTAAAAGAAATATTTGAATATTTTTGAGAAGACAAATAACCCATTAAAGAAATCCAAGATCTTCTGAAAAACTATTAAACAATCAGTTCCTCAATCAGTTACTGTCCCTATCTCATGCCTTTCATTTCATCCAAACCTAGTTCCATTTTGTCCCAACAAACAAAACCCTTTTTTGGGGAATATGAGACTATTTTGTTTTTGTTTTGTTTAAAATGAGCAATATGCGCATCAACTTTTTTAAAATAGATGAGGAACTACTAAAATTCAGATTACACATGAATCAATTCCGTGTGCAAACAGGAATAACCTTAGGGTTAGGATTTATTTGGCTCTAGCAACCTACTGAGCCTACTGGGAGGAAGGAGGCACAATCTGAAGTCATTCTATGGGACTGATAACCTCTAATAATGGCCACTTAATTGGCTGATATTAGTAGCTGTTTCTTAGATATGATCATATCAATGTCACAATACTTCATCTATTATGGTAATTTAGAATTTTTTATTGCTATTATCAATTCTTAATGGGACTCTTACTCTTAATAAGAATGTGCTTAATCTTGAAAATATCATATCTGTTTTCATTTCAGATTATTGTCTTAGTAACAGCATAGTAAACCTGTCATACTTGGTTGTTTTTGGGTCAAATTGAAATGCAGACACATCTGTTGCAGTTAAAGAATAAAATACACTTATTAAAGCATACCAGCTTGCTGTATAGAAACAACACAAATGGAATGAGAAATCAAACATAGGTATATAATCATGATAATAACAATAATAATAATAATAATTATAATAATAAACTATAGAATTGACCAAAACATGATGAAAACAAAACATAAAGGGAGCTTAAATACACAACAGGTGTAATTAGCAATTTAGTGTCCAGTGCAAAAATATTGGAAAGACTTACATTGGCAGGAGGCAGCCATAATCTTTTGGAAGTATTTATTCAATGAGTGTGGGAGTTCGAATAGACACTTTGGACAAATGATGGGAATGCAATGAGACCAAGCACCGTAGAGAAAATGGAAAAAGTTGCAAAAAGTGAAATATTAAATATAGAAAAACTCAGAGGAGCAGACATTGGTGTACATAGGACAAGGTGAGCTTTTGTTACCAGAAGGAGAAGCAGCTGTGTGGGAAAACTGTCAAAATTAAGTCATGCAGAAAAGTGTCTGATTGACAGAGAATAAATACAAGAGAATTGAGGACCAGGGAAAGTAACATGAACATGGGAAATCACAACAAACATGAACTAACACTTATTCAACGTTTATCAAAATATTGGTTATCTAACATTTTAAAGCTTAAAAGTGAACACATTATAGGTTTTATATTTTTTTGTATAACTTAAAACTGAACACCTTAAATAATGACCCAAGTCCTAAGGTCAAAGTATCATGACAGCATGGAAACTTCTTTTCCTATAGCATGCACGCTATAGGAAAAACGCATGCAGTTTGACTTGGTTGCACCAACCTAAGCAAAGGTTTTGTACAAAATGAAAGCCTGGATCGCAGCATATATGACAGGAAAAATTTTTACGTTTAATTTCTTAGCTGATAACTTTCAAATATGCAATTTCTTTATTTGATGTCAAAGATGAATATCCATCCAGGCCATTTTTTTGATCATCTTGATAGTCTCTAAATAAAACTAGAAAGTGGTTGTTGATCTGGATGGTATTTTTCCTAACACTGGCTCCTTAAAACACGATTCAGATGAATAGGTTAGAGTGGGTCATTGACTTAGCTGGGTGGATTAACAGACATGAGCGCTGACTCAGATGATATGGTTAGCTGGTTTAACTGACACTTTGAATGTCAAAAGCTACAATAAAAAAACATAGTCAGATGATGACGTCATACACATAAGACATGTAGAAAACCATGAGACAAATCAGGATGAGAAAAAGAAGAAAAAAAGTTCCTGTGATGTTGGGGGAGCTATTCTTATCAGGACAGTTTATCTGCTGTGAAACATGAGCAAATTAAAAAACCTGCTTCAGTTTTCATTAAGACCACCAATTTTATAAAACAGATAATTTACAGATTAGCAGTTTTCTGACTGAAATAATATACATATTTCTGATTAAAGAGATTAAGATCAACCTAAATCCACTTAAATCCACGCAATAAGGGCTTATCAGTAAATCAACATAAAATATAAGAATAAATTTATAAGTAGGTACGTTTCTGTTTTTAGCTATGGTTATTGTTAAATAACTAAAACTAATTTGTTGTCTTTATTCAACAAATGGAATTAGGAATATTTATGAGGTAAAAACTTGTTTCATGACTTAATATGGAAAGGGGAACACATGCAAATGTAACTGATAATTCTCTGTCTAAAGATACCCCTATGAAATAGCTGTACAAGGTGTATATGTGTAAAAGAAAATATAGAAACACTGTAATTTCCCTCTGTGATTATTAAAGTATGTCTGATTTTGATTCTGATTGAATCATTAAGGACAAGGCATAAAAATTAAACATAATATTCTTTATGTAGTATAGGAGCAGTGAATGTGATTGCCATCTATGCCTGAAAGACTGCAAATATATGAAAAGATATTGTTTCAAATTTCAATATGTGATACTCAGTTATTGCCTTCCCAGGCATTTTCATCTGTGATTTATCTTGTGGATTTGTGACAAGGGAACACCACAGAACTTTGAGAGAGGTGGGGGGTAACTTACTCAATTAAGTTACTCTAAAAAGGTTTTTGGAGCTTTCCAATCGGCAAAGCTTTGTTGTAAAATATAATGAAACAAAACCTATTCTTTTGAGAAATCAAGGGAGGGAAGATATTTTGCAATTGCATTAATCTTGGTCTGGCTTCAAACTAATACAAAGCTTCATGCTGTTAACATAGGGGTGGAGGTTAAGCAGAGATGGGGAGCCAGAGATGGTGAGGCCGAGATGATTTTTTTTTTTCAGTTTTAATGCAAAAGGCAAAAGACTCAAAATCCAAGAACCAAAATACAGGAAACCAAAAATCAGGAGATGAAGAGATGAGAGGCAAAAACACACATGAGGGGGGGTATGTAACAACAAGAAACCAGAAATGAGGAACTGCAGAGTAGGTGTATATATGGGAGACAGAACAAAGATGTCATGAAACAGGACAGATGGACCCAGTATTCAAGGTGAGACAGCCAGTAGGAAAGTTCAAAACGTTTATTAAACCAAAAACATACACAGCAGTGGGCTCGTGGCGACTGTAGGAGGGGGGGCGGGGCACCGCCCAATCTCAGACACTCTGGTTATAGAGGAAACACAGGTAAGTGACAACGATCATCTGAGAGAAGATGATTATCAGAGTTAGTCACTTACCTGGTTTAGCAGTTCAGTCCAATCCTCTACTTCCTTGAAAGGGGCGCAATTGGCTGGACTGCCAACTGACGTGGCATGCATCATCCAGAGTGTCCCCGGTGCTGCAACCCCGGAGGACTAGCAGGAAGCCGATCAGAGTCAGGGGCAGATAGATAAGACAGGAACAGACAGATCAGGCAGGATCCAGGTTTCCAAGAGCTCCCAGGCAGGTTCAGTGCCTGATGGAGTCCAGAAGTGTGACCAGGTGGACACGCACATAAGTAGATAGGCTCAGATGCAGACAGGCAGGTTCAGTGGTTGAGGGTAACAGAGACAGGACGTGGAACCAGAACTTGATGCCAGAAACTTTAAACTGGTCTCCTCCTTGGAGCCAGGCTTAAGGGAATAAAAACTGATCCTCCCCATGTTCTGAGGCAAAATGCCTGAGGACTCTGCAGGGGAGGAACAGTGCACGATCAGGAGACGAGACAAACACAAAAGCCTCTTTCCACTGGGATCCAGGACATGAACCGTGGAATAAACTGAACATGGAACCGTGGAATAAACTTGGGTGAGCGGTTAGGGTGTCAGACTTGGATCCCAAAGGTTACCGGTTCGACTCCTGACCCGCCAGGTTGGTGGGGGGAGTAATTAACCAGCGCTCTCCCCTCCTCCATGACTGAGGTACCCTGAGCATGGTACCGTCCCGCCACACTGCTCCCTTGGGGCGCCATTGAGGGCTGCCCCCTTGCACGGGTGAGGCATAAATGCAATTTCATGGTGTGCAGTGTTCACTTGTGTGTGCTGTGTCACAATGACAATGGGAGTTGGAGGAGTTTCCCAAAGGGCTTTCACAAACTGAACAGATAGACTAACAGAAAACAAATATTGGTCTGGCCCTGAATGCTCAGGCCGAAACAAATACAAAGCAAAAGAAAGAGGTGAAAGGAATAAATGATAATAACAGCAGGGAGGCAAAATGGCAGGAGAAAGAAATAAACTATTAAGGTGGAGGAACCAGGCCAGATTATGATAAAAGAATGGGCTACTAAGCTGATATGGAGCATGCGTGGATAGAAGCGACTAGAGGTGCCTTTAACTGAGTAACTGAAATGCAACACAGCTTAAATACAACAGAAGTCGAAAATAAACCAAAGATAAACAAAACAGAATGACATAAATAACTGAAACTCAAAAAGAAACTTGAATAGAAGTCCAAAAAGGGGATAACCATAACATAACCAAAGTAACTGTCTGTCTGTCCATCCATCCATCCTCTTGCACTTATGCAGGGTCGGGTCAAGGGGGTAGCAGCTTCAGTAGGGAGGCCCAGACGTCCCTCTCTCCAGCCACTTCAGGGCAATCCAGGGGTTCCAAGGTCAGCCGAGAAACCTAGTCCCTCCAGCGTGTCCTGGGTGTCCCTCTGGATCTCCTGCCGGTGGGACAGGCCCGGAACACCTCACCAGGAAGGCCTGGTGAGGTGTTCATCCCGAACAGTTGCAATAAGGGAGATCCCAGACACACTACGGAGAAAACACATTTTGGCCACTTGTATCCGGGAACTCATTCTTTCGGTCTGTCGTTCTCCCACTCCCTCTTCCTCTTATTCGTGAACACCCCAAGATACTTAAACTCCTCCACTAGGGGGCAGTACATCCTCTCCAACGGAGAAGGCATTCTACCCTTTTCCAAATCAAAACCATGGGCTCAGATTTTGAGGTACGGATCCTCATCCCGGCCACTTCACACTTGGCTGTAAATTGCTCTAGCGAGAGCTGCAGCTCACGCCCTGATGAAGCAGATCCTAAGGCCACCAATTTGGATCCCTTAAACACTTTGGCTGCGCCTAGAAATTGTGTCTATAAAAGTTATGAACGTAATTTATGATAAAGGGCAACCTCGGCAGAGTGCAACTCTCCCCGGAAACAAGTCCGACTTACTGCCGGCAAAGCGGACCAGGCTCTGACATCGGTCATACAGAGACCTAACAGCTCTTATGAAAGGGCCCGGTACTCCATACTCCGTACCCCCACAGGACCCCCCAGGGGGACATGGTCAAATGTCTTATCCAGATCCAGAAAATATATTTAGACTGGTTGGGCAAACTCCTATTTACCCTCCAGGATCCTGCTGAGGGTGTAGAGCTGATCCAATGTCCCACGGCCAGGATGAAAACCCCACTCCTCCTCCTGAATCCGAGATTTGACTGTCCAATAATTTATTTTAATTTCTACACTAAAACATTGAAAACAAATCTGCACTATTTGTGTGTGTGTGGTTTGACAAGTGAGTTGCAATATAATGATGTAGATGTGAGCATGTTGTTTATTAGAGGAGAAAAATAAGAGGTTTTAGAACAGTAGTCAGTAGTTTATGACAGTAGTCACATGATAGTAGTTTATGCTATTATTGTTAACCCTCTTTCCACTGGCTGCCAGGATCCAGGGCATGAACCAAGGCAAAAACTGAACAGACAGACTAACAAAAAGACAAGTAATGATCTGGCACTGAATGCTCAGGCTGAACTGAATATAACCAAGAGGAAACAGGTGAGAAGAATAAATTATAATTGAGGCAGGGAGGGAAAACGACAGGTGAAAGGAATGACTAATTAAGGGAGAGCAAACAGGCCAGATCATGACACAACCATGTACCTGCTCCAAAGAGGAAATGCCTATAAAACACATGCGAAAGGACGCTACACGTAAACACATCACCAGACTGGTGGACAATTAGGGGGACCACTTATTTTGATGATCCACCCGGAAAAAGAACATCCTACATAATACCTTTAAATAATTTAATCTAGAACCAATCTAAGGAAACATTATCAGAACATCAAGTAAAAAGAAAATTCCTGCTCTAACAAACACAAACAGGGACATGGCATCAATGTAAGAATCAAGCAGTCTATATATCAATTTTAAATCTGAATTATACTTAGAATGTAGAGACAAAGGTTAGTATTGCAAGCACTAGGATCATAAGGCTATTTACTTATCTGTCAATCAACTCTGCAGTGACATCCAAATTCCTCTGCAGGTTTACCTCCAGGTTCAGTGACCACGAATGTCTATGCTGTATTCTTAGCACTCTTTAAGTCTTATTACTCATGGAATCCAATATCTTTTATCATTTTTCATACTGGATGTTTGACTTTTCCTCACTGTTTTCACAACTCCACTGAAAGGTGCTAACTGGCTTAACCACATTACTTCCTTGTTGATACATTTCATCATTGTAGTGAATATATGCGAATGGCTTTATTTACCGGTACTAACAAACAAACAAAAATTTAGGACATTGTAATCTTTTACAAAAAATTTGTATGAAACCAACCTTGCATGTAACTGACATATAAATTTAAAACATTTTTATTTCCCATCACTGTTGATTGCTGAACTGTTAAATTCTGCATAAAGAATTATAATAACATATCAACAACATAGGAAAGTGTGTGATCCAAAAGATTGAAAAAAAAGTGGCTCCAGTTTAATGATAGGATTGAATTGTATCTGTTTAAAAGGTTATTAGGGTGGGGTTGTGTTTTAGCAGATGGGAAACCTTTCTGATTTATAACCTCTTCTCATGGGAAAATAGGGACAATGTTTTTCCTATACTTCTTAAGCAGCTGAAGATATGAGAGGCTTTTATAACATCATAGCTTGCACCTGAAGCATCTCACTTCCTTAGCATGAAGGTGTATGAGGCCTACGCATTTCACTCTGCACTTTATTCCTTCCACAGTGGAGTGGCAAAAGGTCTTAATAACAGTTGATGGGCTGAAAAACCACTAAATTCATTCCTCCATACAAAATATTAGAATTTGTCAACCTGGCACGCATGCCTGACATGCAGGAAATTGCTTTTCCCTGCAATTTTCATCCAGTTCAGTTACAATTGTGGTGTCACTTGACTGAGTCAGGATGGCAGAAGTCATTTAAAGAAAAAAAAATCACATGGTTTGAGGTGTATTGAGCAGAGTATTAAATCTTAAGTCTGCAGGCTGACCCCATGGAGCAGAAAGAGTGTCTCTGTCCTCATTAAAACTCTGCCTGGGTAAACTAGAGGCAACCAGTACATGCAGCAGATAAGCCAGCTAGTAGCCTGCTGAGATTTATGATGGCGGCCTCAGGGAGCAAGCTGATGAAGGGTGAGAGGGTACCTGAGTTCATATATCGTTTCATGTCTGGCAGCCAGATGAGACCGAGGATAAATAGTTATTTTATAGGACGCAAAGAGAAAAATTAGGGTGTAGATAGTTTGTGTTAGCGATAGCAGTCATTTTTTTTATTTGTGTGAATTCCAGAGGCTTTTTGTGGCACAGATCATGCTAATTATAATGTGGGATGAGAAAATGGTATGGGTTGACGTGCGAGAAACATTTGTCTTTTGTTTTTCAGTTTTCTTCTTAAACAATAATATTTACGTTTTGCCTTTAGTGGAAAATCCAAAATTTCATAAAACCTAGAATATATTTAAGGGCAAATATATCCAGGGACTGGATAGTTGAACAGTGTTATCATGACCAAGTTATAACAATTACATTAGATTACATCTGATTTTACTAAGTTTCCACCCAATGTAACATATTAGATAATTTAAATAATTGATTTTGTTCCACTTATAAACAACTTTACTTTAAATGAATCACAGCAGTTACATAATGCTGGACATTAAAAAAGCTCATGATTTATTTCTAACATGAAATAAGGGAAGACCAATAAAACAAGCATCTAAAAACTAAAATAAAGTCAGTAAAACAATAAAGGAAGGAGCAAAAGGTAGAGGTCTCAGTCTGTACAAAAGGCCAAGGTTTAAATGTCTATTTTTGGAAGAGTTTCATAGTATGCAGTAAAATGGAAGGTCTAATATTTAATAGGAGATTAATCCATAATTTGGGAGGGGATACAGTAAAGGTTCTGTCCCCTCTAGGTTTCTGTTTATACCTCGACACCTCCAGGAGCAGCCGAACAGTTGAGCTGAGGCATCAAGCTGGAGAATATGGGTGAAGCTCAGAGAGGAAAGACAGGAAGAGACCATTATAACCTTAACAAATAAAAGAATCTTAAAATAAAATTATACAGGCAGCCTGTGGAAAAAGATAGAGGTGGGTGATCTCTTCCCTCTTATTAACTGCAGCTGTCTCCAATGGTCATTTTCAGTAGTTTGCTTTAACATGATGTCACATATCTATACTGAGAGACCAGGGAATGCAGATGAAGGGCAGAAACTACAGTAGTTAATAGATTAGGTCGATTTAATAATCTATTAAAATAATACCTTCTTATATAAGGTGTCCATAAAGTCTCGTTACAATTTGAGGAATAAGCTGAAGATGCTCCACACATCTGTGCAAATCATTAAAAATGAGAAGTAGATGCTACATTAAAGGAATAGTACATATAGTAAGACCAATAATAGTACTATTCCTTTAAAGACAAATAAAGAGGTTACAGAGTTTTCTAATGATACTGCCACATGCGACCAAAAGACAGATCTACAGCACTCTTTTGCTCGTTCTTGTAGCACACAGTCTTACTTGACGTTTCTTACTTGAAGTTTTTTATTTTTTTTCACCTTATGTGGAGTAACCATTGGTGTCTGAGTTGAGCAGGATGCCAATCACTAGCAAGGATCCACAAAATCCATCTGGAATATAACGCGTCGATTGTTTGTTAGGACAGACCTATTTAAAATGGACGCTTCTGACGTCAACATCCGCCGAACAGCGCAGGGCCTACTGACCTGACGTAAATTCAGGCAGAATAAAGGCAACAGGCTTAAAGATGCATTGGGGTTGATCTACTGAGGTGTCAATCTGCTCATCTAATGATGTTTCAGTCATAAGGGGTTAAATAAAAAGGCCATTTTAAAGATAATTTTCAGTAAAAAATGATGTAATTCATATTCATTAAGTCATTATGCTCACCTATTGCTATTTTACATACTTTGTAGATGCTAGAACACTCAATAGTAAAGAATTAATTTTAAAGGTGGAGAATTTTCCGAAACAGAACAAAGCTAGTAGAACCAAGAAATTAGTAAAAATTTACAATGAGGATTCAGTTAGAAAAACAAGAACAAGAGAAAGTTCTACACTTGGTTCCTAAAGTTGAACTTAAAATGTTTTATTTGTGTAAGACCTACATCCCCTGTGGACCCTTGTTTGACTTCATAGAGTTATATTTTGTTCCCATCAAGGGGAGCTAGAAGACAGTCAGGTTTTGCTTGTTGTCAGACAGCTAAAGCCTGCCGGAGGCGATGATTAACCCATCGTTCCTGTGAAGTTGTTTAAGGTATTGCACAGTCTTATGCAGAAAAGCACAGAAGATACTAAATAATCATTGTGGGTTTTTTAGCTTTGATTGCACCAAAATAACAGAACCAAAACCAGAAAACCCCCCAGAGAAGGCAAAGAATAGAGTCAGAGGAAACTTTTGAAAAAATGTCTTTAGGCTTTAGCTGGTCACAGAAAATCCAAGGTCCAAATCAGGTTTCATTAATGTTTTATTCCTGCTGTTACAATGAAAATCCGTTTCCCACATCAACACTAAGTTCAGCACCTCATCAGAACAGCTCAGAAATTCTTCTGGGAAGACTCAGCACCCTGAAATATATATCTCAGTCATTAGCAAAGTCAAATTTTAAGCAAAATGTCAAAGTTTCTTGTCAACACCAGAAATCAGCCTCTCATAACCTCAGCCTGATCCCTCACCTTGCTCACATAAATAACCCTCCCCTGTGAACAGAGGTCATCTTGTCTCTTCCACACCACTCTCCCTCCTCTCCTCCTTCCTCTGCCTTTGATTTACATCGGCTGTATTCAAACCCAGGGCATCCTGCACTGAGAAAACACAGCACCTTAATTTTTTTGAGTAAATTTAAGTGCAGTGGGTTCGTCTCGGCGTGTCCAGTGTCAGGTTTTGCAGACTCCCCAGCGTGCTGGCCCACCTAGTGTGACACTGCACCTCGTAAAGAAATCAAGCCAAAGTTTTGGGAAAAACCTTTTCTCCCCCAAGCGAGTGTTGGATTTCACTACCAGTCAGTTGATTCAGTCAGAGCGAACGAGGCCTCCTCACAAAGCCAGGCAATTTAGCCTCACGAAAGAGGATACAGAGACACATTCCCAACCTGTGAAAGGTTCTTTGCTTCAAGTCACACATTTTTCTGTACACACTGTACACAGATATTACCTTCTCACCATTATTTTCTGTGGATTAACGACTGGCACAACTTTCAAAGGATTTATCGGTAATAGAGATGAAATAAGATTTGCAGTGAGCTTGTTTCAAATGTAAACATAATTCTGATGGATTGCCAGAAAAACAAAGAGGGCCTGCTGACTCAGCCCAGAGAGTTAATGCTGGTGAGGAAACACAACAAAAACACTTCTTTACTTTCCGGAAGTGTGCATACAATACACTTTATATTTTTGTTTATTTATCAAATATCTTGCAAATGCAGAATTTTTTTTCTAATTTCCCTATGTCACATCCCAAAACTTAGATATATTTAATCAGGTTCTCATTCAAAATTGAGAGTTGCTTCTTTTCTTTTTATGAACAAAGATTAAAACATTTAACATGTAAATTACGCTCCATGTGATCAGTACCTCATGTGCTATGAATACATAGTCTTTTGCAAGTCTTTTTGCACACACACAAAAATAATGTCTTCAAAATCCACTGCATGGTGCATTTACTGGTTTGAAGTGAAAGAACTACACTAAATGTAACTTTATTAGAAGTTGAGGTTATGCATGGTTGTTATAAACAGGAATTAGAGGTAGCAAACTTGCATGGACCACAAATCTGTCAAAATGGAGGAAGGTTTCCTGGAATATATTGCTATTGGGCAAGTTATAATTGTTCTATCATGTCAACTAGTACTGTATATGTAGGTGATGTTACATGTTGCCTGGAGGGGTAGAGATAGAAATACAATTCCAATGCCTATCCAGAGGATGCAGACATTGGAAACAGATGATCAGTCCTTTCAGATAAATGTTTGCTACTTCAGAACCTATTCTGTAAATGTTTTTCCATCCTCCATTTCATTAACTTTTTTTCTTTTTGAAAAATGAAAAACCATCTCACACGACTGGAGAATTTGTTTAGCAAAATCGAGAGATTTATTATTACTGTTTCCATCAACCTTAACTAATGCAGATAATTTGATTCATATCCCTCACTTGAGCACAAACTTTCTGTTTTCAGAACTCTGAGTTACAGGGTGGAAAATAGTCCCTAAGTTTAAGAGGAAAACCTAAAAGAACACCAACATGTCAGGAAATCGTACTAGAGCCAGTAAGTCTGGGCAAGATTCAGCTTGACATTTGCACCTCAAAAACAAAGGACATACCTTTGAAGACCACAATGTTCAAATTTTGGACAGTGAGGACAGATGGTTGAATGAGGGGTGAAGGAAACCATATTTGTTAAAAAAAAAAGAAAAAAAGAAAAGCCATCATTGAACACAGGGGGTTTAAGCTTCCAAGCGTTTACAATTCAGTCATGGAATTCATTGAAAGAAAATACATTAGCACACCGATCGAATTTTAAATAACCTAACGGATATTCAATACACAACAAAAGACAACAACAACCGCAGTTGAAGACGGCTTGGTCGTTGATTTACAACTGACTGAGGCCCCGTCCACACGAAGTCAAAACGAACGCTAATATTTTCCAGAACGTTTGTCGTAAAGACGGAGACGTAAAATAAATGTGATCGTCTACACGAATGCATAAAAACGCTGCAAAATGTATGCCAGGCCTGTAAGTGGCGCTGTGGTGCCAAAGCAAAAATAGGCGACGAAATGTTGGGCATGCGCAGTAATATTTATGCATGGATGCCCTGCGGGTCAATTGTCGTGGTTCAGTCAAATTCAGGTGCTGAACTATGTCGTCGATATTGCTCTGTTCTTCCTGGAGATATTCCAGAAGAAGAAGATTCTGTTGTAAGCCCGACAGCAGGGTGAGTAGCATGAGCAGCAACCATCCAACACAGTACGGCACCATTGTTGTTGTGATACTGTGTCGCGCATGCGTGTTTAGAGGCGACGCTATGACGCATGCGTGTAAGAAAAAAAATGCGGTTAGAGCTTAAAGATGGAAACGCGAAAACGGCGTTTCAAAACCTTCCCACTCTGAAGGCTTAATAAAAAAAAGATCGTTTACAGACCCCCGAAACGCCGGCTTCGTATGGATGAGAGGCTGGTTTGGTGAAAAATTTGTGCGTTTAGGCCAGGGTTTGGCTTCGTGTGGACGGGGCCTTAGAAAGTGCTTAGAACAATGGACGTCCATGGTGCAAAAGAACTTCAGTGCTCCAAATACTGATTGCTTTGATGTGATTCAACTGACTTGAAAAAGTTTCCTGGATAGGTGTGGAAACACCCATCCATCCATCTTCTGTGGCTTATTTTGTCAGGGTCGCGATGGGGATAGTGCCTATGTCCGGCAGTTTATGAGTTCCCTAGTCTGTCACTGGGTGGTATTGAAACATTTTCAGGAAAGGTGATCAAAACTCCATCTCTTATTTTTTCTGGATGCCATGACCAGGGTGACTGAAGGTTTACACAAGCATATAAATGTTGATGGAAATACTGAAAGGGTAGGAGTTAGGCTGGATGGCAGTGTCTTCATAGGCTACACTTGTGCCGTACCCTTTCTTTTCAGATAATGGTTCAAAGATTATCAGATGTTCAAAGCTAGGGAGATGGGTTTAATATCTCCAACTCTGCTTTACATTCATCAGGATCATTACCTATGACCTGTCCCCCATGCTGCTGTGTTTTCATGATGGACTTTGCTCAAAAAGTTGTCTATTTTAGAACAGCTATTCCAAAATTAAATAATTATTAATTATGTGTTCTATTATTGAAATTGATTGTTGAGTTCATTTTGGGGTAGCTGATCAAAGGAAGCTTCTTTTTTCTTTAGGTAGATGTGTATGCCAGTCTGTGCATGTGTGTTTGTGCAGTTATGGCTAGAGAGTTCTGCGATAAATGTGTAAAGGCACCACCTCTCGGAGATCGTAACATTTTCTAAATGTTATACATGGGGGAGCACATTTTTCACTTGGCGATTTTATTGTTAATTTAAATGCAAAATAACATAAAAACTGAAGAAAAAAAAGACATGAAAGGAAATGGTCTAATTAGAAAAAAAGGAGAGTGGCCAGAAAAATCTAATTCTTCTAGCCTTTATGTCATGTCCAAACATGGTAAACTTCCACAGAGTTTATTTAGATACAGCAGCGTACCATCAAAATACCAGAGATGTAGATCAGTCAGTTTTGAATACCTGAGTAACAAATCTGATCTCTGAAATGGCTCAGTGTTAAACTAAACAATAAAAAGAACTAAAAGATAAACTGCCTGACCCTGGTCTAGTATAATGTTTTATGCACAATTCAAGCACTACAGCAAGTGAGTAATTAAATCCATGGGGCTTTGGCTGCCACAGTGCCTCTCAAACACCAAAGCAGCCCTGCATTTTTTAACCTCAACTCTCTAAAAATGCATGCAGAAAATGCAATTTAAAGCTCCGTATGTTCTGGTTGAGAACCTCCTTTGGAGGTATAGCACAATCCTTGAGGTAATTGGTGAATGACGGCTTATTTAAGTAGAGTTAAGGAGTGGAATCCAATATGAGGAAGAGAGCAGGTGAATCTCAGAGGACTGATCAGTGTTTGACTCAAGGCAGTAATAGAGTGGGCAGGCAGGTGAGTGGAGCTGCAAGGCGACCGTTGAGGGAATATTAGAGGGCTCAGACACAGGAAGGTTTTCTTTATTAATGTCAGATTTCTGTCAAAGCCCACATAAGGATTTCAACTTGGGAGAAAAGACACGGGGCATTAGGTTGAAGTGATGCAAAATAATGCACATATCTACTTAGAATTTTCTCTAAGAATACAATACTGGCTAAAAAAAATGGTGGTCCAGCAGCTGGATGATGGAATTGCCAACATTTGTGAGACCTGAAGATGTCAGCCCCTCCCTCAAGCAGAGATCCCCTGGGAGAAAGAAGTCCCACACATTCACATGTACATGACAAAATCATGACAATTATTTGAATGATTTGCATTCAGCATCTTATTAGAGACACTGTACAGCTGCTTTTCATTAGGAAGTTTGGTGGTTGGCTGTAACGAGAAAATAATTGTTACTTGGCAAACATGCAGTCAGATGTTTAACAAAACCTTGGCAGAAGTTTATTTGCAAAGTCTAAACTTTAATGCAAAATTATTAAGAAATTGCTTATTCATTGCTTGTTAAGATGTGATTACTGATCTGCTTATGTATGTTCTCTCAGGTGTGTGAAACAAATATATTCCCAGTGGTTTAGATATAACTTCAAAGTTCAGGAAGAGGTGGTAGAACAGAAGTGAACAGGGAGCCTCTATAAATCCTTTATTGGTGTTTACATAATGTTGCAAATGTTTGTCCCATATAAAACATGACATTGTTAAGAGTAAAGGTAAAATATTCATTCAAGCCAATTTGTGTTTACATATGGATAATTGAATTTGGTGAACTCAACTGTTAAGTCCTTAAACAGCTGATACTATTTAAGGCTCCAATTTGTCATTAGGACGGGGATTCTAGTAGATTTTGGATGGCCATTAATTGTCCATAGCCACAATAGGCTTGTGTCTTGTACATAGACCCAGAGCCACATTGATTTTTCTTCTGTTTTGACTCAAAATATGGGTTAAAGGTTTTGTCAGATCATTGTTTTTCCCACAAAATAAAAAAGCAATATAAACATGAAAGAAAATGACGCAGGGCTACACTGAAATTAATAAAAAAAAAAAAAACTATGGAGATAGACAAATACATCGGCCAGCTGATATCTTGGACCAATATTAGAATTGATTTTACATTAACATCAACCGATACATGGATACATTTATAGAAGCGCCCTCATGACCCCATGTTCTTTTTTTTTTTTTTTTGGTAGATAACATTTTTAATAGCGATCAACAATTAAAAAACATTGGGAAATATAGTTTTAGATGGACTACTGCAACCCACACACGGTCACAGTCGTCAAAAACTGCTTTGGACAGGTTTTTGACAGCAGCTCTGTGGTTCCACCTCCATCAAAGAAGCTGCCTTTTGAAGACTTGCCAACCTTCAGAGGGAAATCCAGAAATTTCTTGGCAGGAACACAACTTTTTCAGGAACACAACTTTTAACTAACTTAGATGAGCTGAAAACCAAGGCAGAGTCTGTAGTTGTAGGGAGGTCCATCTTCTTAGAGGTACAGGTGGAGGTTTGCATGTCTTGGTCCGCTTTACTTTTCCCTTTTAGAATGATGTCTCTCTTCTTCCACTTATTAGTCTCAGCCTGCAGGCTGCAAACCAAGCTTTCCAGCTCTGTGATTCTCAGCTGAAGCTGTTTGACTTCTTCTTCCAGTTTCGACTTTTCAAGCATTAAGAACCCTAAAGGAATGGATCTCCGGACTAAAGCCTTATGGACATCTTTACCTGATGTACGTGGACATGCAGTGTTGCTGGTCAAATTGGGACTAGAGCCTACCAGAAACGAACTTCGAAAAAAAAAATACACAAATCTTGTGAATGCCTGAAGCACTCTTGTAAAAAAAAAAAAAAAAAAAAAAACATACAACAGGGTAGGATAGCACGTCTTTCTGAAAAGGGGGTTCTGAAACTGAAAATGCTGAATCAGGTTAATCAGGATAACTGCCCTTTATTAAAAAAAGTTAAGCTCACTTTCTGAAACAAGGCTGAGGTGTAAATAACCATTTTCTCATGATGACATTTGTTTTCTAATTTTTAAATAGTCATATACACTATCCTGGGCGGGAAAGGAAGCCCAGATTGCTATGCTGAATATGGACAGCTTTTAGCCTTATAGTTGTGATTATGTGACAGATACAAACATGGATGATGCTTACCAAATAGGGATCAAAGCCTTCCAAAACAACAACAAAAAACAGAGCTACACAAATGAAGCAAACAGCTGAAGCTTTATATTATAAAATCCAAAACATGTGAAAGAGTGTACATTTGCATGTTTAAAAAAACTGTTAGGTGGGCTTTTACTTTTTGTCCTTTCATGCAAAGGATGGTGAGCAACCATATAGCTCCAATAGGGGAGATAGTGACATCGGGAAGTCCCTATGCTAAATGAACTTTGGATAAGAAGCAACCTGTTCCTGCTTCCTACCTCCTTCCTAAATCCCAGCAGATTGGTCAAATTGGTTTGAAATCTTAGCTTAATTTGCCTTTTGTTTTTTTTTTGGGAAAGTTAGTTAGTATTAGTTGTTAGTTTGCTGTATTGCCTGCAGTGTCAGAAATGAACACTCACCAAATGCAACCGCATTTAGCTTGCACACCTTATTTGATGTTGATTTGTTTCTTTATTTGTAAAGCTGCATTCCTGTCTTGTATTGTGATGCATTGACCTAGCCACAAGAAACTACAAGTAATGAGACCTGTTTAGGCTATTTTTAAATATTAAGATGAGAAAAAAACATTTAGAGCTCCTGAAAACTGCTCAAACATTTTGTTGCCTTTCCTTTATCTTCATTGCAGCCTTTCTTTTATTATTGTTTGCTAGTTTATATCTTATTCTAAGGTATATAATTAAAAAAAGAAGAAAACAACCTCCACAGTGGAACATCTTTGATGTAAACGGGTTGCCGGATCATAGTGTTTGTTATTAAACATCTTTCAGATTCCTTTATAATTATTTTGCACTGAATCTTCTCTGCTATGTTGATTTCAAACTGCTTATTTGCTCATGAGCTTCTAAATTATATTGAACTCTTTTTATAACTTTAAAATTAAAAAAGCCAAAGCTAACCCCAGCCTTTGCTCTCGATGTTATCAGTTTTTGTTGCACAACCGTAATTAACTCCTCCCTGTTATTAAAGAATAAAACTGTATCGTCTGTCTTATAGCAAGACATGTCTTGCTCTAAGGTAAGATCAAAATATGAGATCTCTCCTGAAATGTTTTTGACATATTAACCGAACAGCCGGTTCTGTGAAGACAATGTTTATTTTTCACACCTGGGCATGTTTACAGCTGTAAGTTTCATAAGCCCCTCCTCCGCCGTGACTGGCTATGATCCAAGGAAGTAAACGTGAACAAATGATTTTCTTTGATACTTTTATGACGCTGTGTTTTACGTGGTTTCAATCATTTACTCAGCATATTAACTTTATTACTTTTCCATCTCATGGGAAATTAGGGGATTTTAGTGAGTGAAAAAAGTTAAATTACCCAACAATTTATTACAAATTCTTCTTAAGGAAGCTTTCTTCTGCACAATTTTTTTTCTACCATAAAAGTCAATAATTTTGAACCAAATATCTGACTGAAACTTGCAGTAAAGAATGCAAGCTTTCAGGTATTAATGCTTTTCATCATTTAACAATATTAGTGACTGTGACCAGAGCAAAAGCTTAATATTTGTAACTTTTACAAAAGTTTTTTTCTTTTTGGGAATAGGCATCAGCTTGTAGGATTTATAGAGGTGACAAATATACTAATAAAATTTTTTCCTGAGCTCTTCAGAGTAATAAGTACTCTACTTGACCCTTGGTCATCTGTGGAGAGGTATTTTTAATGGCTTGTATTGCATTTTCTTGGTAATTTTCATGCAACTACTGGAACATGCTTCAGCCAGTAATTACTGCTCAATGTTTTTCTTGCTGCTGCACTCCCACTGGTGGATATTTCAACAACCTTTCAGTCAAATCCACCTGCAGGGGCTAATGCCCCTGTCCTCAAATAAAAAGTGAAAGTTACGAGAAAACAAAATTGCTGCAGTGTTGCTTAAAAGGAGGCCCATACAGAAATGTCATCTTTAAAAGCAGATTATTTCGTTAGAAACACATGTGCTGATGAAGCTGGAAAAAAGTCAGGAAAAGCTTGTAATTTCCCCCATCAATTACACAGAATGTAAGAACACAATAACAACAGACTCACGTCAGGTTATTCCCAACATGCAGCTGAGGAGGGTTGAATAATTCTGTTATGTGATGACATGTTTGCTGGTAATTGTATAGTGCTCCCCTTAAAAACACAGACCAAGCAGCAGGATGTGTTCAAGCTGTGATAATGACTGAGCTCTGAACTTCTCCCTGGAAGGAGAAACGGAAAAAATGATTGCAGACTAATACGGTTGAAGAAAAGTGGTTCATATAAATATATTATTATTTTTGTTTTTTTAAAGTGTTTTTGCTCTTTAGACCACTTCAGTGATGATTTATTGGTCCACATTCCTTTGATTGCATGTGAATATTTGTATGTAAATTCCTTGTTTATTTCAAACTTACCTTTGTACTCAGGAACGTAGTTAAAAACCTTCCTCTTGGGGTAGGAGTGGAAGAGGCGAGTTTTGGTCCTGCCTCCAGCCTTTTGCTAGTTAATTTCCACTGGAATTCCACCTAACCTCACCTATTGAATGCAGTGTAAACATGTTTCAGCAGCATCCAAAGCCAGAGATTATAAATTAGTCTTCTCACTGACTCATTGGCAACAAAGCGTTTCAAAGTGCATTTAGGTGGAGTATCATAACACACGGTAAGGTTTACATAGAAACTTTATGCATTAAGAGGCCCAACGATGTAAGAGTGGAGCCTGGTGCGTTTAATGTGTTAGGTCTCTTTGAAGTTGAAGGTGTAAATACTTGCAGAGTGAGTTCACTGAGGGCTTGTTTTACAGTTTCAGTCATGTGAGTAGAACGTCACATCAATTATGAATAAAAATTCTAAGAAAAAGCGACATGAAATAAAAGTTATGAGATCAATTAAGTATATCTGATTAAATATGATAGTTTTAGTCAATTTCAATTCAGTTAATTTATATAGCACCAATTTGCAGCAAAAATCATCTCATGGCACATTACAAAGACAGTCAGATTAGTTAAAAAAAGCAGTAGATTGCATCCAGTGATTTACTTGAAAGATATGCTCCTCCTGAAGGAACTATGAGGAAGATTTACGCTTGCATTTTGTTTGTTGACTCTTCAGTAATCCCTAAAACTGAGCATGCATGTTGTGACAGTGAGGAGGAAAACTCAAGCAGAACCAGGCTCAGTGTGAGCTGAGATCTGCTGAGGCAGACTGGGGTTCACGGAGACACAAGGAGACATACAAGAAGCAGATATATAAAACATAACTGTTAACTAGCTCCACATGTGGCCCTGTCCGGGAAAGACGCAGACAGGCAAAGGAGCTCAAAACCAATTCTGATAAGTCACAGTAAAATAACAGGACTTTACTGGAGACAGGCCTATCTCCAGTGTTGTGGATGAACACATTCAATAAATGGCGTACACTGAATATGATCATATTTTTAGTGAGTGTCATTGAGTGAATCGTCATTAATTTACAATTAGGTATTTATAGGGAGAGGATTCTACAACTCAGCTGGCGGGATGTGAGGGTCATTTGTTTATTGTTTGTTTAATATTAGCAACATGTGGATCATTTTATTTTAATTTAATTTTACAGTACATGAAGAACAAATTAAATTACTTTCAGATTACACATAAGTAGAACAAGAAATTATGTGAGGGGATTACGGGTTAGGATTAAGATTCACTCAGTGATAACAACTCAATCAGCCTACTGGCACAATCTGAAACCACTCTATGGGACTAATAACTGCTAATGACGGCCTTTTATTGGGATGGTAACATCTGAAGCGGCTGCAACCTCTGCAGCCACTAAGTATTTACTGTGTAAAAGAAGACAGAATCAAACAGAGAACCCATACCCTGCATGGTTGTTTTTGACAGACATCTTAGATTTAGTTTTAGTCTTCAGGACGAAAGCTATTGTTAGTCTTAGGTGCATTTTAGTCACTACGATATGTTATAGTTTTAGTCGGTTTCAATCAACTAAAACTTAAAAACATTTTAAGCTATTTTAGTCAGTTTTATTTTGCAAAAAAGTTAACCTCTGCAATTTTGAATAACAACCAGATTCTTCTTCTTTTTCTGCACCACTTCAGCTGGAAGAGCAGAATTTGTGAATTTAGAGGTGAGTGCGCAGTACAGGACCATGCTGTCATGACCCATTTGTGGTCATGCACAAATGCATGCACGGTGGGGAGCAGGATCCAACAAGATGCAGCAGTATAACTGATACTGCTTAGCAGATTACGGCACAAGGATGCATTTTAAACGTTTGATAGACGACCCGCTATTTAGTCTCTTCTCCTTAAAGAGAACTCAAACCTATGGCTAGTCACGTTTCATTCATCAAAGATCCCTGTTTTGCTGGTCAATTGTCATTATTGTCCTTATCGTTGATGAAAACAACACTGATAAGATGGTGAACGTCCCAAGATTTTTATTCTTCATCTTCACCTGCTGCCAGATAATTTTCCCTAAATACATATATTCATTCACTACCATTCAAGAAATAAACTGGTAATGTTATCATGGTCACAACCACTATGGCAAGCTGCTTTGATATGTATTAGTTTTAATGAACTTGTATACCTGAGTCTGAAAAAAAAACATTTTTTCCTTGTCAAAATTATAATTTCAAAATCTTCACATCTAGAATAAACATACTGGATGTCTATAAATTAATTTCAGATCTCAGTAGTTTTATTGTTACTAATCAGCATTTGTTTTATTTTGATAATAAAGAAATATTTTTCAGATATCTGATGAATGCCAGAATGGCCACTTAAAATGTGTAAACATTTCTAGTTATACATTTCTAGGTACAATCTAGTTTTTGTATTTTCTGAAATTCAGTTTCTGTTGCAAAAATGTAATTTAGAAAATACATATTATAGCTATGTCTTTGGTTGCAATTTTGATCAGAAAAAAACTTATTTTAGCACAAAAGGAACAACAGATAGGAGAGTGCTTTTAATAAATGTAAAAACGGCCTGCCAGAGTGACTTTGAGCAACAATTTTCTGCTTCGCCATCTTCCGCTCCTTTGGAGCTATAATGCTGTTGCTCTGTCTTTTAAGCATATTGTCTTTTTTTCTTTTTTACATTTATTCATTAAAATCTCTAGTTCCTGTAGGGTGAAATAGGCACCTCCGTTTGCCTGTTGTCATAATGACTCGTCGAATCAGGGCTCCACTATTAATGGCTTTTCATACTTGTTGATTGAACTAATTCATAGCAGCCGTTGTGAAGCTGAAAACTCAGAGTTCCCAGCTTCAGCCTTGATCAATTCAGAGTTGAGGATTGGAATCTGAGTTTGTTAAACCTGCTTTGTGAAATGGACCCAAGTTGTATCAAATTAGTTTCTCTTAGACTTCAATATTACTCTTTGTGTTTGATGATCAATAAGATTAACGAGAAAATGCATTTCTGTCATATCCATTTTAGATTGGCAGTGACATATAACATTAATAAGCTATGTTTTTAAACAACAAACTTTAAAATAAAACATACATGCAAAATAATCAGATTTAGTTTTTCAAATCAAGTCTTTGGTGAAAGAGAGATGACATTCAACAGATACTTTTATACTACCTCCATTCTATAAATAATTTAGACTCTACGTCATATAATGTAAGTTGAAATTTCGATTATTGCAGGTATACTTTGGGTGTTAAACCAGTTAGTTTTTATCTCACCTCACAGGTCAGAGCCTAAGGTCACAGGTCAGTGTCCATGAGGAACTGGGCACCATTATAAGTGCTCATGTTCTTGTTTGTGTTTGTGCTTACGAGAGTGCTTGTGTGGCCATCAGCCGGGCGGATGGGATGGTTGTGACAAGCCCACAATGAAAAGTACACACAGATAAGACAGTGTGTGCGTAAGGAGTACGTCTTTAGCCAAGAATTTTCAAACACACCTGGGAGATGGTCCTGCAAGAGATAAAAGCTCTGAAAACCACTGTTGTAAATACCATTAGTCAAAGGCTTGACATTTAGACGTTAGTTTGTATTCTCATTGAGGAATAATAATCTTATTGGTTGAGTAGAAAAGAATTTTGATAGTTCTGGTTGTAACTGGCTGTCCCTGGCTTTGCAGATGTTCAGATGTTACATTGCGTTATTACACTCCTGATTATACAGAGTTTTAAAAGTAATAATAGGATAGGCGCAGCGTCTTCAATTTTCACTGCAACCATAACTTCTTAAGTAAGGTTTGTTTTTTTAATGTCTTTTTTTGTTTGTTTTTAAGCAGATCAATTCTATCTGACTTCATTAAAAGAGCTCTGATGGAAAATGACAGGTGTCTCTTTTTCCTTAACCACGGCTCAGGAAAAGTTAGAAGTCGACTTTAGTGGTCTTCAGGGAACAGTGCAGTTTCAATGCATCTGTTATTTTTCACAGATGCATTGAAATTATTCTAAATTCATTGTTGCTTCAGTTGTATGTACACCATTTTGATTTACTTTGTTATCTTAAAGGGGCTTCATAAATAAAAGGATGTGGTATGTGTATATTATATATCTATTATATATCGTGAAGCATGAATGAAGATCTTCACTTCTATAGGGAGATACTCTTGGTGCCAAAGCATTTTGCTTTTTAGTGCTAATAATGATTGCTACTCCATTTTGAACCAGCATAAGAAAATGGAGGCATCTTTAGTGATAGAAATGATAGGAGAATCCATAAGAATACCCATCTTTAAGGACACTGGGCCTGAAACTTTCCTCAACACCACTGTTTTATGTTTTTGCTCTAACTCTTCTTTATCTACCATTATACCACTGTAATGTACTTTTTTCTGTGTGTTTCATTTTCTTATGTTCTTTATAGCAGTCGCATTACTGAAATATGCTATACAAATAAACTTGCTGTGCCTTGCCCAACATTTACTCATGTAACATGCATGACAGCAATAGAGATAAAACTAAACCAAAATATAGGTGATATAAAGAGTCTTATTGTGAGTATATTTAAATATTATCTGCAAATAGTTAATTAGATAGACTAGATTTAAATAAATAATAGGAAGAGGCAGGTAAATGACAAAAAAGCCAAGAATCAATCTTTCAGGATTACCGTAAGATCCCTGTTTCACTGGATCACTGTTCAGAGTGACAGAAAATGTCTCTGTCTTCAAAGTATATGAGCAGTCAGAACCAAGTCCATAATGTCAATTGTTTAAATCTAAATCTATTGCAATCCAGGAGGGCTGGTTTCCTAATAGGCTCTATGCACAGCTCCACTACTTCCTGAATTTAAGGCAGCTCCTTTGTTTCCTGTCTTTCATGATTGGATGCACTGATTAATCCAGGTGTGTATGACCTAAGTAACTGGCCAGACACACCTGGATTAATCAGTTCGTCCAGTAATGAAAGACAGGAAACAAAGGAGCTGCCTTAAATTCAGGAAGTAGTGGAGCTGTGCATAGAGCCCATTCCAAAATGTGGATAATCATCCTGCCCTCTCATTACTTTCTGTATGGGCCTAAAGACCATGTCATTTGCCTTTTTTCCCTGCTTAAAATAGAGACGCATCTAAATAAAATGCCCCTATTATTGCCCAACCTTAAGGATGCTAAAGAAAGGTAACTCAGTCTAAAATAGCTATTATCAAATACACGTTAAAATGAGTTGGTCAAATTTTGTCCGATGACAAACACAAGTCAACTTAAAAAATGATTATTGTTTTTAATTCAACACAGATGAGCAGTTATCTTCAGAAATGATAGGTTTACTCTTCTCTGCCAATGTTTTGACTACAGCACTTGTGTTGAATGAACCAGTGAGAATTACTGTGCTAATCTGGAGATACAGACGTATGGAAATAATTGCAAAATTCTTAATAGTATTGCATATTCCATGTATAAATATACATCATTAGATGATTCACCACATTGTTTAAAATAATGTACGGTAAAACCTTAAAGACGTAACACTGATTAGCTGAGAAGAAGAACTGCACATGTTGAAAGTTTTGCTCACTGGAAAAGCAAGATGGATTGCTCCGCATGCAAACTAAAGTTCAGGAGATTAATTAATCTGATTCATTCTGTGTGACATACTTACATAGCATTTATTGTTATTCCTTCAGGCCATATCCCAGCGTTTCTGAATATGATTAATGCTGACAGGAGCAGCCTTTGGTCAGGCTAAAGGACAAGATTTCCCCGTCTTTCGCGTCTTCCCTTAATTTTTCTTTTTTGGCTGACCACATTGGTTTTTGAACTCTTTGAACTGCAAAGCAAGCAACAAAAAAACCTATCTTACTGGAAAAGACCAATGTAAATAAAGTAAAGGTTGAAAGAAAACCAGACTATGTGCAGCAAAAGAAAAGGGAAAGTTGTTTTCATGCTTGTTAAAGCACTTGAACTTTAACTTCTCTGTCTAAAACATTCTGCTAAAGTCCAGATAATAACAAAAGAGAAAACTGAGGAAGAAGAGGGCAGAGCGATGAAGGACTGGTGGACGTGCGCGGCCTCTAAAGAGGCACACTCCACACAGCTGGTCAGGGTTAACAGCCATGACACTGATTGGCTCATGATTTATACTGTCACTTTTAGGGGTGACTGAATGCATCTGTGCTGCATGAAGTGTAAGATGGTTTCTTTATCAGCAACTTATCAGCCAAAAACAGGAAATCAGTGTAAAAGCAATAATCCAACATGCTTTTAGAGTAATGTTTCTTAGCTTGGGCTGAGTGCCTATATTTTGGAAAGGGGGACCTGGAGCAGGTATCTAGTCAGACAGAAATTCCCTGATCTTTTGGTTGCAGACAAATAAGACTTTGTGCTTAATCAGCCTGTGTTTTCACTTTTAAGGGAGGCAGTAGTTTTATATGTACATGATTTAATGTTCACTTTATTTTTTTTTGGCAAGTGTTGTCCAGGCATGAGTCAAGTTTTGTGACAATTACACATACTGTAGGATTCTGTCCCTAAATCACTCATAAGTAAGTACATGACAGATGTAACAGTCGAAGGGCAACTTTTTTTTCTTTTTAATCTCAGTTTCAAGAATCCTGCTATAGGGTCATGTTAACAGGAAAACAAACTTGTTTCACCTCAAAGGTTTCAAAATATTTAGACATTAATAAAAAGAGGATTTCGCAAATTTCCCACGGGCACAACCGAGAAATGCATTTTCCTTAAAAATATGGACCCACTTAAAAGAAAATAACAGACGTTCTAACTGCATAAGATTTATTGCCAAGAAGTATTGTTATAACATGTTACAACAAACACAAGACTCAGACTTTTTGTTCCAAAAAGTTAACTTGCTGAGGTCTGTGGAGTCTGAGATGGAGCTCTTGGGTGATTTCCAGTTTTTCTGAGCATTACTCTCTCTGACCTAGACCTCCTGTTGAACTTGCTGAGACGTCCACTCCTGGGAAAATATCTTGAATGTTTAATATTTGTAAATAATTCCCATTGCAAAAGCTAGGAACTCCAGAGTGTGCTTAAGTAGCTTCACAATTTTTCTCAGACTGATGGGCGGCACTGGTAATTCCACTGAAATTACTTTGTTTTTTGTCCCCTTGTCCCCTTCAGGTGGAAGAGAGTTCCTTCCTCAAGCAGCAGAGTTCAAGAGTCTTGTGCGCACTCGCGATTAAGGGGAGGATGGAGTATTAGATTGACAGACAGATTTGTGCGACTGCTACTACAATGCTGACACTGCAACAATCTGTTGTGCTGAAAAGGGAGCTGAGGAAAAAAGGCAAAGCTCTGGAATTACCAGTCCCTCTACGTTCCTACCATCACCTATGTTCATGAAATCTGGATCATGACCAGGAGAATAAGATCAAGAATAAAAGGGACTGAAATGAGCTTTCTCTGGCTCAGACGTCTGTTGCAGATGCCCACTGGACGCCTCTCTTGGGAGGTGTTCCATGCTGGAGGAACAATGTCTTTTGGCTGGTCCTGGAGCTCATCAGGCTTCTGCAAGAAGAGCTAGATGAGGTGTCATCGGAGAGGGGGTGTCTACCTCAATCAATTTACAGTTTTTGCTTAAGTATTTAGTTTAAAATAGCTCATTCATGTGTACTGCAGATTTGTTATTGACATTGGCAGAGTGGTGCAAACATGCTGCATAACCAAAACCTGCTGCAAAAACATTAATGATACCAACAGAAAAAAACAATGCAAAAAGAAGCTGCAACTAAAATAAATATGCAAATTAGGTCTGCTAAATGGAAGTGCTCCCGATGACTGGAGGGAGACGATTAACAACTCATAAAGGACAAGCTATTAGGTTTCTGCCCACTGTCTAATTTTATTTTTAGTTTCCTTGTTATTCTGTGTCTTTGTAGTTGTATTTTTTTGTTGGTTTTGTAATTCTTGAGTTACTCTCTGTCCCCTTGTGCCTGTTTCTTTTCCCCTTGGCTCCCTTCTAGCTAGTTCTATTCACACCTGCTCCATATCAGCTCAGTAATCCATTCTTTGTTCTGTTCCCCGTATATAGAACACCTCGGCAGTTCCCCATTGCTAGTTTCTTCTTGTTTTGATGTCTCGTTCCTCTTGTGTGTTTTCTTGGTTATCATAATTTTTTATTTTGACCTCTGTTTGCCTCTGGACCTTATAACATCAGCAAAACTCATCTGTGCCTCCTCATCTCTGCATTTGGGTCCTCAAAAACCTCAACACAAACCCTGACACTAGCCTCCTATTAAAGACATAAACAGGATGCTCTGAGAGATTATGTTTTAACATTAATGAAAAGAAAAACTTGTCTTTATTTTCATTCCTCTATTTATACTTTATATTTCAGATTAATTTTTGTTTGTTGAAACAAAAATAAAATGCATTTGCTTGCAAAGGCACATCACATTTTTCAAACCGACAATGTGATGAGATTTGAATCAATGTTTTGTGTGTTTACCTTACCTTAAAGCTTGCCATGTGATGCTTATCATTGTCAAAGTATACAATTAAGGTTTTACAAAGTTTATGCCATACTCTTCTTACAGTTTCCTGTTTGGTCCCCTTTGGTTCATAATGTTTTGACAATTTTAGTTGAGAAATTAACTTTGCTATTTTATTAATAAGGAAGAAAACTTCAGAAAAGGTCGTTTAATTAATTATTTTCTGACATGACCATCCATGACCCTCTTTCTAATCTATAGGTACTCACAGAAAGAGGACAAAGATGCTGGGCCCTTTGTTTAAACAAAGGACAGTTCCTTTTGTTTGGAAATATAAAAAAAAAAAAGAGAGAGATTTTTAGTGTATAAAATTGAATACAGTTCTTATGGGGGGCTGTTCTCAAAATACAATTTACGAGCTAGAAATGGAATTTCTATTAAAAAGCTCACTGCTGACATTTAGAGAATAGAGACATTGCAAGAATCTAAAAGTTAAAATTGCAAAAATGTTCTGTGCAAGAATGAGAAAAACTATATAGAGCTTAGCATGTGTTTAATCTATACTTTTACCATATATATATATATATATATATATATATATATATATATATATATATATATATATATATATATATATATATATATATATATATATATATATATATACCACAACCATAATGTTTAATATCATTTGATATTTCACTTGATTTATTTAAACAGATAATCTAGTTTGCTGTCAAAAATTTTTAATATGTTTATGTCATAATGGGAGACAGCGGGGTTTGTAATCAAGGTAATTATACCTTGACATACTCATACTACCCCAGTTATATATCTTAGACAGTTATGTCTACGTTATAGTGACTCAATTGAAATTACTTATGCATGACTCATGATGTCTAGACTTAGTTTTCATAGGAAAATTTTAACCTCTGCTTTTAAATATTTTACCAATTGTCTTGGAATAAAGAGCAAAACTTAAGTCATTGGGGTGTGCATAGATGTAGAGATTACAGTAACTCTTGAAAATGGACTTCAACCTCTGCCTTTTTATTACGCAATATCTTTGACCCAGATATATTCCACAGTGCAGGGTCACCTCACACTAATTCCTGATTGTGTACCCTTTTCCTCAGATTTAAAACATATACTCTGCTAAAATCCTCTTCAGTTATTTCTCATATTCCTTTCACCCTTCATAGCCCTAAGTAGAACAATAGTCAGGCTAAACAGGTAACCCAAACTACCCTCTACCTCTCAAACTCGGGTATCCTAGGATCCCTGTTAGTTCTGTTCCTGTCTTTTGCTTCTACGATTTAAAAAATGGAGGAGGCATCCAAAACAGACGCCAAAAAACCATTACCTCTTGATGTCTCTTATAAAATGAGACATCCAATGTAAAATATATTTTCTTTCACCTAAGACTTGCTTCTTCTGCTTTAGCCTAACCCAGTTATTCTAAAACATGTTCATTAAAGGTGTAATCACACTGCTTTTTTTTTTTTTTTTACTTAAAACCTTCTTTACAGTAGTAGGAATAATCATAAACTGCAATAGTTTATGGACACCAGTGCTTATACCCATTTGGAAAGAAATGTTGAACCTAACTGTGACAGCATTTCACGGTAGGTGTACAAAGAGCTCAGTCACATAACATCAAACTGTGAATTTAAAACAAAAAGCATGTTTTCAAGAGTTCTTTACAAGATAAGGTACTGTAGGAAAGTTTAAGGTACCCTTTAGTGCCAATCACTCCCTTCCTCAGACTTACAGGCAGCTCTTAACTCTCATGAATGTAAAAGGCAGAAGAGTGCATTTTGACAGAAGGGAGTGTATGAGGCAGAAAGGAGGAGAGGGAACACAGGAAAAGAATGTGCTTATTTGCACCAGGTGATAAAAGACAGTGGCACCCAGCCATCACGCTTTTTGTTTTATGTAATTTAGGCGATGTGGCTTTTATGAACTGACAGTCAAAGATGATATTGCAAAAGTCTACAACAACTGTAAAAACAACTTATGGAAAATAAAAGCTTAATGGAAAATTTTTAGTTAAGGGGTAACATTAAACCATGGTGGATTTTAGTAGAACATTTGTATTTGCAATTTTGGTTTGAATTTAGAAAGGTAGTGAATAATTGTGAAGTGAAAAGAAAAGCTCTAATGACAACTAATATATATTATATTTATCCTATTCTAGTTTCTGTTCCTAGACTCCCTGTTAAATCAAGATATTCAAAAAATATTTTAACATATGTTATCCTAATCCAAATTATTCCCAAACTGCACAGTATTAGTGCTTCCCTGAATTTCCAGAATCCCCTGAAATCAACTAAAAACTTTACAATCCTGACAAATTAACCAGGCATAACCAGTTTTCTTTCAGGATTAATCCTCATATAGCTTCATTAATTTTGTCATCAACTCTGTCCACTTTCTCTGAGGAAAAACTTCCCACTGCATGAGATCTACCGTATTTTACTTTGGTGATCTGTGTCACTTGAGATATCTGTTTTCCAAGGAAGATGAAGTCCTTCCATGGAGCATCAGGTAATGATGATAATGATTCTAAAAAATTATAATCATAATTTATATTATTCATAGTACTCTTTATAAACAAGTGATTCAGTACACTCTAAACAAGTTGTGTTCCCTTTACTAACTGCCAGTTGCATTTGCCCAGTTCCTTAAATAGGCCAGTTAACATTCCATTTGCAAATGGTTACATTTGATTGCTGAAATCACCTGCAATATACACTCACCGGCCACTTTATTAGGTACACCTGTCCAACTGCTCGTTAACACTTAATTTCTAAGCAGCCAATCACATGGCGGCAACTCAGTGCATTTAGGCATGTAGACATGGTCAAGACAATCTCCTGCAGTTCAAACCAAGCATCAGCATGGGGAAGAAAGGTGATTTGAGTGACTTTGAACGTGGTATGATTGTTGGTGCCAGAAGGGCTGGTCTGAGTATTTCAGAAACTGCTGATCTACTGGGATTTTCACGCATAACCATCTCTAGGGTTTACAGAGAATGGTCCGAAAAAGAAAAAACATCCAGTGAGCGGCAGTTCTGTGGGCGGAAATGCCTTGTTGATGCCAGAGGTCAGAGGAGAATGGCCAGACTGGTTTGAGCTGATAGAAGGGCAACAGTGACTCAAATAACCACCCGTTACAACCAAGGTGGGCAGAAGAGCATCTCTGAACGCACAGTACGTCGAACTTTGAGGCAAATGGGCTACAGCAGCAGAAGACCACACCGGGTGCCACTCCTTTCAGCTAAGAACAGGAAACTGAGGCTACAATTTGCACGAGCTCATCGAAATTGGACAATAGAAGATTGGAAAAACATTGCCTAGTCTGATGAGTCTCGATTTCTGCTGTGACATTCGGATGGTAGGGTCAGAATTTGGCGTCTACAACATGAAAGCATGGATCCATCCTGCCTTGTATCAACGGTTCAGGCTGGTGGTGGTGGTGTCATGGTGTGGGGAATATTTTCTTGGCACCCTTTGGGCCCCTTGGTACCAATTGAGCATCGTTGCAACGTCACAGCCTACCTGAGTATTGTTGCTGACCATGTCCTTCCCTTTATGACCACAATGTACCCAACTTCTGATGGCTACTTTCAGCAGGATATTGCGCCATGTCATAAAGCTGGAATCATCTAAGACTGGTTTCTTGAACATGACAATGAGTTCACTGTACTCAAATGGCCTCCACAGTCACCAGATCATAATCCAATAGAGCATCTTTGGGATGTGGTGGAACGGGAGATTCGCATTATGGATGTGCAGCCGACAAATCTGCGGCAACTGTGTGATGCCATCATGTCAATAAGGACCAAACTACCTGAGAAATGCTTCCAGCACCTTGTTGAATCTATGCCACCAAGAATTGAGGCAGTTCTGAAGGCAAAAGGGGGTCCAACCCGTTACTAGCATGGGGTACCTAATAAAGTGGCCGGTGAGTGTACACACCAATTGAAAAAGTAACTTATATGAACTTTTTTAAAAATCTTAGTAAACCATGCCCTTAGTTTCCTGCATGTAGCCACAAACACACTGGTGGCACATCATACTAAAAACTGACAAATTACAAACAGGATGTGTAATTTTAAACTTCTTGGGACTCTTCCACAAAGGGCAGATTTGAGTGCTTGATATTATCTTGTGCTCTAAAGGAAAAGCCCTGTCAACAAGGAATAATCAATGGATCATTATCTATACCTAAAACTAATACGTTCACAGTGATTTAATGAATTTAGTGTAAATCAGTAAAACAATTGAGACAATAATTTTCGTTACAATCACTGAGTCTGGGGTTGGCCATTTTTGCCAAAAAATTGTAACACCTCACTCCTGATATCTTCCAGCAGTGACATCACAGAAATCAGTGGGAACTACTAGACACATCTGCCACAAACAGTTATTTAAGATTTTGAGAGGACTTTGCCATTGAAATTCGCGAGAGCTATAGTTAAAATGACGACGCCCACGTGCATGGCAGTAGGATGTTGTAATACAAAATATAGCTAAAAGTGAAAAAATAATTATTGTTTCACCTTTCCAATTCATGATCCACCACAGACGGGTTTGTCGTTGGATGGCGAACTTAAAGAGAGAGGATTTGCTGTCGAACTTCTGGCCAGAGAGAAAACCTGTAATATTTAGCAAACATTTCGAAGAAGAATGTTTTCAAGATAACTTGGATAATAGCTCATTGTGACAAACACAAGATACAGCATTGGGACTTGATCAACAGCCGATACCGCACCATGACGTCACAAACCGTTAGGTGGCAGTAGTGTTCTTTGACAAACCTGGATGCCTTCAGTAAAGCATATTCAAATGAAAATTACTCCTAATTAAAAAACCCTTATCATTTATTGAACTGTATCTAATAATTTAATCTTTAAAGTACCTACAGAAGTTTGAATTCTGAATTTGACCGGACTTTTCCTTTAAACAGATCTTACCACCTGAGCAGTAGATCTTTGTACCTCCTCTAGCATTACCATAGGCTTCCTGCATGTTTGTTATGCTCTTTTTCTCAGCCAATTAAATCCGATTGATGATGATGAGGTTTTTAGTTGTTCCACACTCTTTCCAGTTTTTATTATATATTCTTTGAAAAGTTAAAGCTTGAGATATTCTTTTAACAGCTTACAGCTAGAACTTTAACCTTGACCTGTATGCCGTGTTCCTTAGTCTTTAAATTGATGGTGGTGTTTGTTTACCAATGTTCTCTAACCAGCCCACTCAGAGAACATTTATATTGTATTGAGATCAAATTCAAACAACGGTGGATTCTATTAACTCTTTAGGTTTTTTTTTAGTTCATTTGTCTTTGTAGGGGTCGGAGAAGAGGGAATGCATACAATGCAATCTTAAGTACGAAAATAAAATCTATCATAAAGCTGAAGTAAAAGGATGCCCTTTCCTCTCACTTTACAATTGTACACCTCTTTGTGTTGCTATATACCATAAAATCTCAACAAAACAGTCTTCTGTTCAGAAAAATGTAAAAAAAAAAATTCCCACAGTAAATACTTTTGCAAGGCGCTGTTGCTCTTGGATAGGAATAGCCGTAGGGAGTAAGCTGCACACCTCCAACCTCTTAACGACGTCATCAAGCCTTGTGACTGCGTCCTACCTTTATGTGGAAAACTACTCGTGCAGTTGCATGAAATCAGAACACGGGCACTCGTGGCATGATTGCTCATGACAGAAAAAAAAAGCCAAACATTGACTAAATTAAACACCTAGGCTACACTGTAAACATCTGCACCAATTACTCCTCCTGTCTTATTCCTGACAAAGTGGTTGCTCAGGGGAGTGTTTGCCAGAGGATTAGAGCTTGCTTGCTGTCACCCCACCACCTCACTACATATGGGAATCACCCTGGTTTCCTGCGTACATAATAGTGTTGACAAAGCTGTGTCAATGCACAGATCGTTGCAGGGGAGGCTGCTTATTGTACGCGGAGTAAAGAGCCTTCATTAAAGTGCGTGTGTTTAGATACCAGCTAGTATAGAGTCAGCACAAAATGGGATGTATTCACATGTACTGCATCCTCTCTAACCTTGCCCACTTGAACACACTTTGGCCAGTGCACACAATCTGAGTCAGCAGAAACAGGAGCTTGGAGACACTTCTAATGAACCCAGGTGTTATTTTTCAATTTACCTCTTGCCTAGGCACAGGAACTCCTCTAAATCACTGCTTCGGTTACACAAATCCCTCCATTAAAAGCTGACTTTCTTATTATCTATCATTCACTCTGGATCTCTGCTTTCCTTGGTCATGCCTCAGTTCCAACACCGACAAATCCATGATGAGGTATGAGCAACAGCAACAAAGATCTACAGTAACAGACACATACCAGCTCTACACATTTCTGTAGCGTCTATCAATCTGTCAGTGAGCAGCAGGTAGATAAAGCATTGCTATGTGGAGCAGACTGTCCAGAAGAGGGCATCATTACTGTAAGATATCCAGTAGAAAAGAAAATGCCAATTTTGTGCAACTATTAAGGTAATCAAAATTTTTTTTATATAAAAATCATAAGTTATACCTAAAGAAAAAGTTAAGAGAATTTGTGTAGAAATTAAAGGCATACATTTTTACACTTTATTTCACCAAACAAGACAAATTGAAAAAGTTAAAGTTTTCATTTAACAATGAAATAAAGGAGAGCAAGACTCCTGTATCTAGCAACATTGGTTGAAGATTTATCTTGGATTCTCTGAAACTATACTCAATATTACATCATGGATTAAAAAAACCAAAAGCTCATTCCTTAAAAAATGAATTAGTCCTTATGTTTAGCAAGTGATAAACTGCAATTTTCCTTTAAGTAGCTATGGTAAAATTAATTCAGCAACAAAGTGGAGTGAAATCCTGTCAGTATCATTACGGCATTGTGGTATATTATGTTATATTCCCTAATTATTATTCAATGAGGCAGTGACATTTAAAAAAAACTGAATGATTTTTTTTTTTTTTTTTTTTTTTTTTTTTTTTTTTTTTTTTTTTTTTTTTATGCTCCAGCGACTCATTAACTCCAACATCCAAGTTATCTGAATGATCATTCAAATAAATCATGCAAGCATTCAGGTGTACAGAATTCAAACTTGCTCATTGTATAGCAGCTTTACGGTTTTTCTACAGAATTTGAAGCTGGGCTTTTGGCAGTGATATGGGGACATGTTTCCATATATTATGTGATCATTTTATTGAAGGTGCATCTCCAGGCTGACCATAGCGCGTCTCCGCCTCCAACACGCAGCTTTTCCTCTCCCTTTCTTCCTCCTGATGCCTCGCCTGTCCTATGGAGGACAAAGAGGCTGAAGATACCGGATGACACAGAAAATCCATTCTACGTCGTCCCGGCAGACAGGAAGTCACGACGCACTTTCTGACCGCCGTGTGCGCAATTACAGAGAAAAAACTCCTGACTTGCGACGCGCGTCGGGTCGAGGCAACGTTTGGTGTCGCACGCAGCCGCGCTTGGGAGAGCTACGTGTCCGGCCACACACGCTCACCCAGCAGTGCTGCCTTTGGAAGGAGAGGCGCGCGACGAGGGGTAAAGCTGCAAGACTGGAAAATATGTGCGCCCTCATCAGCTGGAGGTGTGGCGCTCATTACGTCGGTGCGCCCCTAAAATTAGATTCAGTATACACATCAAGAAAAAATATGAAATTAAAAATAGTAATATAAAGTAAGCTTAAAAATAAGAATAGGCTTTTTCATTGATTTGCATCTAAATGCATCAAAAAGTAATTTCTTGTTTCCTAATACACATTGTATAATTCAATATGGAAAACGAGTCTGGTGCTTATGAATGAATCTTAAAGGGATAGATCTGATTTTTATTTTTTTATTTTTTTTTAGCATAGTTCTGTAAATAGATTACATATAAATGTTACATTACTTGCAAATGCAGTCAGCAATTGTTATAGAAGCTTTCTGTTGGTTTAAATTCCGGTTTACAAACCTTAAAATTGTCATTCCTTTAAAAAGTTTGATAATAGGAAATTAAGATTGGAGGCAGACAATCGTCCATACTTGAAACAGACCCTGTAAACCATTTCAAGGTAAAATCTAGGTCAAAACATTTACCTATTATCAGTTCTTTTTCTTTTTTCAGTGTGTTTTACACACACTTGTTAAGTGTTAAGTGGTAACTTAACATATATATGTGTTTTCTTTTTTTTTTATCTGACAGTTTCACATGTGCTTTTTTTTCAAGATTCACATTGGAAACACCCTCGGTCCTCCGTTTGCTTCTCTTGTATGCAGTCTTCAGTTTTTTATGTCACTTACAGTCCAATACAAACATAGGATGGTTTTACTGTAAAACAGCATTGGCAAAAACTGCAATGACATTTGAGTTTGGAGCTGTTTTAAAGTTTTTAGAAGTTAAGTGTGGCACATTTTAGAGCAACCCTATTTCTGAGTGTGAAAGTTATAAATCCCTAAGCAGCCTGACTAACATAAATGATGCAATACTTGTAAAGCATGGTGAACCAACACTACAGTACACTTCTGCTGTCTCTTTTTTTTTTTTTTTTTTTTTTTGGATAAGGAGTTAGCTTTTCCTTTTGGGATCAAGTAATCTTGACAAAAGATGCATTTTGTTTTTACCCAGAAGTCAGATTTTAAACCCACTATTAACATGTATTTTTTTTAACACTTATGAACTTTTATATCATAGTCAATCTCTCTGGAAATGTTTGGACATTGGATTTTTATAGGTGTTTAACTTATGAGGATTACAGGTAGCTGACCACCTCTCACTTTTATTATAGTCACATGAAATAGAAGGATCAAGCAAGAAGAATAGATGTAATTAATTGATGATTGACTCTTTGAATTAAGCCTTAATGTTGATAATGTCATAACCTTAAAACTTTGGTCACTCACAGATAATGAGTAAAATAAAAATAGAGCCAAACATCGAAGCGCATCAGTTTTAAAATATCTTTTGCTTGTGATACTATGACGCGTTAGAAGCCTTTAAGTAAAAGCAGGGAGAGCTAGACACCACCCACCCAGGAACCTCCTCCAATCATACGGGTGCCCAGGCGCTGCTCAGTCACAGAACGGTGAAATCGAGAGAGGGGACAACACGCTGTTTGCCCCGCCTGGCTCACTGTAAGGCAATGACACCGGGATAAAACACCCGAAGCAATTTCACTAACTTTTACTTTTGTTTTCTGTACCTGGGAAAATTTCCAATCACAGATCTCATCTTTTTCTTTCTTTTTTTTTATTTTATTTTCTATATCCCACGGTGAACGTCAAGCGGCTCCAAGGCTTCAAGTTACACATATAGGAGCAGGCTGCAAGTTTCAAATGGGCAGACCTTTTGCGGCTACTGGCTCACAAGCATGGGATTATTCGTCCAATGTGGCGTGAAAATAAGGATCTGCTGTTGAACGATGTGAGACGTTGCGCTTCTTGGATTCTCGCGTTTCTGGATATCTTGAAAATCATTGGCAACAGTTGAAAAGAGAAGGGAGCATTTTTAAAGGAAAAAGGATTGTGTACACTCATATTGGGACCAGCTATGGATTTACTCCCCCCGAACCCTGTTTTCTGAGAAGTTATCACTTGTTCTGTTTCTTTTTTTTATTTCTATTATTATTATATATATTTTTTTAAAGAAAGTTTTTGCTGAAGAACAAATAGCCGCATCGGCTATTTAAAGTTTTGGAACCCGTCGCTCAGCCCTTGCTTTATATTGGACTGGATTTCAAACACCATGAACTTTATTGACAGTTTGACACTATTATTTTTGACACTGTCAGCTGTCAAGGTGAGTTTGTCCTTTTCCCTCTGTGTGAAAATCAGAACCTAAAAGCAAAAGGAAAATATAAATGTAGCCTGATTGTCACTGGTCATTAATATGGAAAGCTGTCCGTGACTTTCGTCTGTCTAGGTCACAGATAGTGTTTAAACAAGCTGAAATGTTTAGAGGCTCCTTTAAACAGTCATTACGCAAAGCAGACAAGGATTGATCTCGGGTGGTTTTCTTTGTTTTGTGTTTTTCTTCTTTTTTTTGTGATTTCTCATCCAAATAAGGAGTAGGTGATTTTTTTTAAAAGATTGGGTTGTGGAGTTTGACGTGAGGGTAGAAAGTAGGCCTGCACTGGAACCACATTGGAGATAAGATTTCGCTTTAAAGGCGCAGCGGCTCTTTTCTGTGAATCAGGGGCAGGTTCACTCCCGGTGGCTCGGAGGCAAAATCGGGTTTTGTTAAAAAAAAAAAAAAAAAAAAAAGAGAGAGAGAAAAAAAAGGGGAATAGGTTCATATATAATCATTAAACAGAAGATCAAAATGTTTCAAGGTGAAAGTAGAGTGAAGAGGAGTGGGGGGAGTCCATTTTTCTGCGCCTTGATTGGACTTAAAAGCATTATTTCCCTTTAATTCTCCTCATTTCTTTTTTTTTATCACCTTATTTCCAATTTTGCTCCAGATTATTGTAGAGAGCTTGATCCACCAAACAGATTGTCGATCTGCTTATTCATCATAGCCCGGTTAAATTGTGCGTGTTCGCAGCTTGACACTCATATCTGTGTTTTTATGGGGGTGGATGATGTTGGATTTGGGGTGACGGTGGGGGGGGACTCCCTCTGTCTCTTTCTCTCTCAGCCCATAAGGTTGGACCCTCTCACGCCACCAGAAAGGGGGTGGGGCCTGAATGCACACAAGCCGTTTCCCCCTTTTTTTTTTTCTCTAAACTTTTCATTAACGAATTGAGTCTCATTGAGCGCATGCCGGTTGAACAGGAGCAGCGTCTCGTGCAATGTTGGCGAGGTATTGCGCGAGATGAGAGCGCGGGTTTTCTATGTGATCGAGAGGGGGGGTGTCAAAAAAAAAGGGTGTGTATTAGGTGACAAGACCGTACGCATAACGAACACATAGAAAGTTGCCAGAAGAAAAATGCGGTGGCCCCTCTGTTGTGGTGACAGCTACACCCAATGAAGAGCAGGCAGACATTTCCCATGCATTTTAATGGCAAAGGTTATTATAAGGTGGTTGGAGGTTTGGAAACTGGAAACCAAACCAACGCAGTGGTTCCAAAGTTTATGAAGTTTTGCCACGTAGTTGAGGGGGATTAACTTCCTATCAGTCATAAAAACAGTAAATTCTACCACAATATAATAATTTATTAGGAAATGCCATTCAAGTGTAAAATTGAGCTGAATAGGCAATGATAGGGTTATCTGACCTTCAATCTACTTTAAACTAGATTGTGTTAAAAGTGCAGTTGGTTCAAGGCTCTTACTGAATTGTTTTAAGAACTGGGCCTTAGTCTTTTCCAGTTAGTCCAAACCCAAATCATGGCCATTTATATCAATAGTACATTTTCCAGGCTTGATTGTGTGCCTGTTGTGCTCTTAATTCGCTTAGTTTCTGGTCTAATAACAGTTAAATCAACTACGACAAAATGTCTGTAACTTGAATGGTTGCAATATATTGCTTAGTATATTTGCACCTAGAGTACATTTGCATGTATTGTTTATTGTACCTGAATGTATATGTTCTTTTTTAATTATTCTTAATTCTGGAGCCTTTAGATCAAATTTAAGAGCAAATGTAAGCACATGTTTAAGTTAGAGGTGGAATAAGTGCTTTTATGACAGGGTCGCTAACCTACAGCATAGTTCACTTATACCTTGGGCTGGCTCTGCTGAGCACTTCTAAGAAGGCTATTTCCAGACTAGATAAAGACAAGAACTGATTTCCAGTGATTAAAGGGCATGTTAAAGTAATATCTGTCTGTATGCTGTTTCATATGTAAAAGATAAGTTTACTACCTTCTTAGTTACTGAAACCAGGACTTGTCCACAATATTGTCCTTGGTGGTTTTATTTTTCAGCAATGTTCACCAGAAATGTCAAAATGCAAACAGATTTTTTTGAATGACATGATAAGTAAACGGCAATAGCAGGCTGTTTTTCTTTCTGATGTCCAACTCAATCTACTGTACCTAACGGCAATCTTTCTTCTTCCCTCCTTACAGAGTGCCCACATACCGAGGGAAACAGAGAGAGGTCCACATGACGGTAGGTGTCCCACAGGGCACCGTGGGAATACAGTCTGTGCTGGGCTCCCTGCTTGGCTTGTAGCCAACAGTTGGGAGGGCTGGTTTGAATTTCACCTTGACATTAAACAGGAAATTATCACCCCCTAGTGGAAGACCAATGGACCCTAATCCTTTAGTTCCCTGATAAGTTTTTCTTCAGATTCAGCTTTTTATTTTTACAAAGGCAAAATCCAGCCTCTAAACTGAATTTGCAGCATCCAATCCCTCTTGAGGTTAACCTGGTAAAATTTTATGGTCACCAGAGTCTTTTGTAGAAAGGAATGTCACCCTCTTGGCCCTGGAAAAAAATCTTTTTGCACAATCCCAGCATTGACAAATCTAATTTGAACAATCATAAGCCAGGCTTCATGATATTGCTCAGGCACAAAATGGTTGATTTAGTTCCCCAGAGGGCCAGTGGCCTCTGAGTTAATTCAGGCTTGGTTATGGCCTCTGCAATGTTTCAGAGGTGTTGTCAGTCCATGTCCTAATATCTTTCACAAGAGCAGGACTCCTGCAAAGACCACAAGGAGGGTGGGGGGTAGACTGAAGGCTCTGCAGCATGTAAATGATAGAGGAGAACTGTAAAAAAAATTATGCCTAGGTTTGTGTTGAACTCATATACTTGTTAATGTTTATGACAAATTATGTAAGCGCTCGTAAAGTGGAGCAGTTGGTGTTTTCTTATATAAACCAGGTACTTTTAAGTAGACAAATATGATTTAAAACCATTCCAATTCACACATGCCTGCATTTTATTTAGCTTTTATCCAGATGTGTGTGTCCAAGTTTATAACTCTGGTCCCTTTGCCTTTGTCTCCACAGTGATCCCTTTGTTGGAGGTTATCAACAAAAGTTCGTGTCAGCCCCGGGAGGTGCTGGTGGATATCTTGCAGGAGTACCCGGATGAGGTGGAGCACATCTTTATCCCATCCTGCGTGGTACTAAAGCGCTGCGCCGGCTGCTGCCTCGACGAGAAGATGCAGTGCTTCCCGACAGAAACTCGTAACGTCACAATGGAGGTCAGCAACCTTATGAACAACATTAACACTGACATGTTTAACATTTTTAGTTAGTTTTTGTTTTTTTACCCAACAAAGCTTGGTATTTTAAATCCACCCTTTGCTATGTCCATGTGTGTTAGGCTAGAAGGGTTCTTAAGCATCATGCAAAGAAAGCTGAATTTTTCCATCAGTTTGTTTTTCTTTATTATCCCATAAAATGTTTACTAAACAAAATATATCAGAATTAATCTTTTGAAAAGAATCCTATGTTTTTAAATCTGTTTTCCTACCGTGTGATAATATTTGCACCTCCCTGTTCTGATCTACAGAGCCTCCTTTTAAAAAGGATGGTTCAGGATTTCTTTGAACAAGCTTTTGTTGCTAATGTTATTAGTAACAATACCCTTATCCGTAACGACAATTTGTAAAAAAGTTCATAGATTATGCTAGCAACAAGCCAGACAGAACTTCTGATTTGACCAAATCAAAGTAATTCACACTGAAACTAGTATAATGTGTTGTACAGAAGGCGGCAGTGGCTATAGACCTGCACTTTTAGGAAAGAATGTTTAAGACTAAGTTAGTCGCCATTCTCAGTCTGTTACTGTGGTAATGTTGGCTAAAGCCACCATCTGTATCAGCCCTACCTTATCAGCTGATCATGGGTCAAACAACTACAAGACCTGGAAAGCACCAGCTTTGATGCCATTGCGTAACTGATGGCACAAAAATCCCAAATTTAACTCATTTCCTTATGTGTTCATAAGGTTGACTGTTGCCGCCCACAGCAGCTTATGCATTGCAATGCAGAGGCTTGGCTAAAAAAAAACAAATCGAAGCCTAATTGTGAAAGTGTAGATGATCGATAGTTGCTAATAGGACGTTGCATCAGACATATATCAACATTTTCAGATTGATTCTATTTAATAGCAAAATCAGACATGTTTCTACCAAAGGCAATGTTACTTAACTGATAACTTTAATTATTAAAATATTCCAAAGCGTTCCTCTAATATCCATGTACGTGGAGAGAACCTCACATTTTCTCCCTCATTACCAGCATTGATAGTAATTTAAAATTGGAGTCAGAATTATTTTAAACACTCTGAAAATAAAAGTGTTTATACCTCTTAAACTATCCCCTCTGGGTCAATATAATGCTGCAAGTGTTGTAGGTATGTCTCTACCAGCTTCTATGTCCCCACACTAAGGCATCAACTCAACAGATCCACTGTGTTAATGCTAAAGTACTCAAAGATGGACTCATTTTACACATTAGGAGATTTTATGTAGGGGTCTGAGATTCTGAGACAATCAAAATAGTGTTTGTTCAGCTTTTTTGTGTGTTTCTAAGTGCTGGTCTTTCAAAGTTATAAGAGAATCAGTAAATATATAACTGATTATTGTTTCAACATGATGAAATGTAAATATAAAAGGTAAAGTGTGAAGTACACACTGTAGCTCCTGACTAACGAAAATCTCCCTTCTTGTTTTACAGATTAAAAGATCAAAACCTCTAAGGCAACAAAATGATGTTTTCATGAGTTTTACAGAACACAGCGCATGTGAGTGTAGGTAAGAAACTTCGAAAAACACACACACACCCATGCACATACACAAAACATTGCTAAAAGCAAATTACAGCACCATTGTGCAGCGAAGCCGAGGTCGGCCAGACGCAGCATATGAAGTTATTGTTTGCAGCTCGCCCTCTGACACATTCAATAGATGCTAATCATGCAGATTTATATCTTATCTTGGCTTCTTCCACATGGCTGGGCATTTTTAAAGAAAAGCCCTGAGCAGGTTCAAACACATTGTGAATTTATCATCATTCCAGAGCATAGCTGTAGCTCTGTAGCATTTAACAGGTTCTACCTGGAAGCATGCAGTGCCCCCTGCTGAGATCAGTGTAACATTTGATATCTACGAATTCCTTTTTGGATCACTTCCTGAGTTAGATAGAGTTAGAGTATGCACATCTAGTACAACAATAAAAAATGAGTGAAATTTACAGATGACATAACCAGGAGCTTGATCATCAAGCAAAAACTGCATCATTTGATCTATTGCTATTAGAAACAAACATGACCGACCATCTTATCTGAAATGTTCATGTGACCATTAAACAGAAGAACATTAATAAGACTTTCCAGCTTATCTAATGTGACTAATTTATTGTATGTGCTTAGCTCTGTGAGAAAAAAAAAATGTTCAGACTTGAAAAATCAAATATAGCTGTGTCTAAAACTGCAAGAAACATCGTCATCTTAAACTAATGAAAGCTGTAACTGTACTAATCATTAACAGCTCTCTCTTCTCTCATCAGACTTCTGCTGTTTACTATTAAAATCTCTTTTTTTCCACATTCTGATTATAATGTTAGTAGGGGTATGAGTTATGACATAGCAGCTCAGAGGGGACATGCCTCCTCCTCCCACATTACAGAGATATTTTAAAAGAAAACAAACAAATCGGGTACTTTATTTTGCTGACCAAGGTTCGAGATGAATTACCCAATGGTTGCTTTACGCCTCGTGTTTGCATAGTTAGTTGAAACTGGAGTCTGACGTTGTTGATTTGTTCCTAAGAATTATTACTATAACTAGCCTTTAATGTAAAGCCCTACTATGGAGATTTAGAGGCTCCAATTGGTTACAGACATGGATTTCTTTTTAATGAATTTAAATTATTTTCAGCCAGCATTGCACAAAGCATTCAATGAGAGATTGTAGTTGGCGGATTTCCTTTAAGCCAACTTAATTTTTTTTCATTCCTGTTAATCAAGTGCATCAAAACTAAGAATTTTTAGCACAAACTGACGTTACTGAAATGGATGCACTCTTTTTGTTTTTTGTTAGTAAATCAGCAAGTGAAGGAAGCTAAAAATTCTTTATTTGCTGTTGGATGCAAAAAGGCCCCCTTTATCCAAGGTTAGCACCTCTTGTTTGTGTTATAGTTCTTACAAAAAACAAACAAAACAAAATAATTAGCGGTTAGATTTAAAAGAAAACTAAAACATTGCGTTGCCCTGCGATGGACTGGTGACCTGTCTGGGTGTACCCCGCCTCTCACCCATAGACAGCTGGAGATAGGCACCAGCACCACCGCAAACCCAGCTGGGATAAAGCGTGAAAGAAAATGGATGGATGGATGAAACATGGCATCAGTCTCAAAAATTGGTGCATGAGAACAAACGATAATAATTATTGCTTCTGTCGAATCTTTACCTTAGCAGGCAATCAAATCCATCCGCTATAGAGGAGGACAGCATACTAGAACTTTTATTATAATCATTGTTCTAATGCTATAAAAAGCCACAAACACCAGCAGATAAAAAAAGTGAAGTTTTCATGTGTTATTGATCATCCTTATTGCATTGACAAAGTCATGACTTTTATAGCCCTTAAAAATTTTTTTATTTCATTTAAAAGTATTCCTAATGGTATTTCATGCCTTTTGGAAGTGGTCCAACGTTTCATAGATTAAGTATTTCTTCTTAACAGTAGGTATCACATTTCAGGTTTTAATAGAGTATTTTCCATCTTATCAACGTTATAAGTCTTCAACGACTCGGCCAAGTTCCTTTAAACACAATAAAGAGATGTTCCAAGGCCAAAATGAGAACCTGGTAAATTTCAGTGCAACTGCATATCAGTTGGTTCCTGCAAAATAAAACACTGGCCTTGGTAAGGCTTCCAGACACAACAATGAGATACCCTCTGTCTAACAGGAATCTTGCAAAAGTTTGTCAAGCCAAAAGTTGGCCATGAGTGCGAGACCATCTCGAGGGAAACACTGTTTCCTAACTTTATTGGCAGAGTGCTGCCCGGCGAGGTTGCCAGCAGAGTTATTGCTCCACACTCTCTTATCGGCAAGAGCTGTCACATGAACAAAAAGTGAAACAAACTTCTTAGCTCTCAATTGCGGACGTGTTTGTATGTGTGTATCCATCAAACAACACAACCCCACGTGTGCCTGTGTCGACAGTGATCTGCTTTATTTCCCAACTTTGTTTCATTTACCAAGCTAAGTATTTGAGAGCTAGCTTTAGCACCATTTCTTGCAAATGTCATGGCAGTGATGTAACATGATTTGAGAAGATTAAAGTGCGTCAACCGCTGCTAAAAAAGAAAAATCAGCCAAAGGCCTTTGATATGCATCTGTTTACCCACTGAACAAGAAACTTATTGTGACCTAATATTTTTTTTTTGTTGTTTCTTCTTTTTAGGGTAAAGCCAGAATTCAGAGAAAAGAAAGAAAAGTGAGTACTGCACTTTGCTATTAATGGAAATTGGGATATATTAAGGGAGGGGTTGGGAAATTAATATTTCTTATTGCATTGCAAGTTCTCTCTCTTTAAATATCTGTATTATCGACAGAACTATAAACTTTCAATTGATCTGCCTTTTAATTTTTCCTGCCTGTTGATTTTTTTTATATTATTAAAATGTCAGATACAAACACACAACACTCCATAACCATAATTTTATACTCCCATTGGATGAGATACATGGGATTATCAGGGATTAGCATGCTGTGGTTAGTTGATAATTGCTGGGAATGCAGACTAAATCACCAGGTGAATGACTGCCTTGATGAGGCCATTGCCCTTTCTCACACCTCTTTCTTGCTTTTCTATCATATATTTTACCATCCTCCCCTTTAGCCTCAACCTGTTTACATCCCTCTTAACTTCTGTTACTCCCGCTTCTAATTGCTCTGATACAGATAAGTGTTTTTGAAGTGCTGTTAAGCTGTTTGGTTCACGGTCCGAGCTTTAGTGATCCTCCCCATCCCATGCCACACCAGTCGCTGTTTTAACGGTCATCAAGGCTCTTTAATCCTCTCACTGCGGGTTCTCGTTAATATTTTTCCATCGTGCAGCTGTTGGTGTCAGCCGTATTTTGGTTTTTATGTCAGGTCGTCTGTCATATAGATAAGGCGCGGCTTTGAGACCTTCTCTTTAACCTTGTCTCAACTGTTTACAATTCTGGCATTGGTGTATGTCGACAAAGTGATGATGCTGGGGGTCATTCAACCTCTGCTTCTGACGTTTTCAGATGTTCATTCTAGTTTTATCGCCTCCTGCTAACCTCTGCAGAGGTCCCGGAGTCTATCAGGATGACTCATCTTGCTTATGTTGGGAAATTAGTTAACTGTCAACGTCCAACTGTGATATGAGACAACTGCACATATCCTGTTCTGTTGGTCAGTTAGTGACATATTTACTATCCTGTTCCTCATCTGGCCTGACTACAGACTTCCGGACTCTTTATATTAACCCCTGGTTCAAATGGAAAGTGATGCCTTTGAAAAGTTAAAACATAATTTGGGGTTTTGCTGGCAGTAAGGCTTTTGAGATTATTGAATTATTTGTTTCTTTGCTTTGCCAAACAGCTCTTTACCTTTTCCAGACATTTCTTTCAGTTATTGGTTGTGATTACATTAGTCATTTGTGGATAAAATCCTTGTTTTTTGTTAGACTTTACTATTCCTCTACTGTCTCAGTGAATTTCACGGTCACTGTTTATTGTGAAATAAAACCTGATGAAAGAGATGAATCTAGGACACATATTGATGAGCAGAAGATGCATTGTAATGAATCGATCCCCCAAGCTCCTTTGAAAGTTCCTCATCAACAAGGATTGCTTTGATTGATGATTAAACAGCATTCCAGCCTGGCCTCAGTAACACCAATTAGCAACTGTCTGAATACTAACTACAAGGCTAAACTTGTTGAATAGAAAGCTGCCAAACATTACCATCCTAATACTGTCACGTAGCGGATTCTCACTGTGTCGTGAGCATGGCTTCACGTCCTTGTGGCAGGCATTTAATTTTCCTCACAAAAATTCTACTTTTCCATTCTGTATGGGATTGATAAGCAGAACAAAATCAAAAGCATGGAGAAATTTTACAAGAATCTTGTCTGTGCCAATGAAGCAGTGTCAAAATACAGAAATGATCAATTCTGTATCAAATTGATATTTGCACAGAACTGCATTTTGGGGGGTTTTTGCCGAAAAGAGATATAGCATTTGTTTGTTTGTTGCAGGGCTCTAATTGAGCTAGTATATGCTATTTTTGTCTAAAAGATGTCAGCCTCTTTTGCAAAACTTCACAAAGCTGTGAAAACTAAGGTTCTTGTGAAAGGCTTTGAAAAGTGATTGATTGTATTTTTCAACTGATCATGGAGAAAGTTATGTGAGAAAAATCTGTGGGAACCCTGAAAGAGAAGTCATTCTCTATACTCCCTCTGGCCATGCATAAAACACAAATTAAGCTGGCACTGTGTAAAGCTTGTTACATGCTCCACAAGAAGCGGGAAATTTGTTGACGTTCTCAAGGTGGAAAGAACAAGAGAAAAGTTTGTTTTGCCAGAGTTTTCATACTTCGCAAGGAACTCCCATCCACTGTAACTTACATCAAACACAAAAAAGAAAATGCAACAGCAACGGCAAGACAGAGGCCTTTTTCAGATTGACGGGGAGAGCAAAATGCTTCAAATTACCTGGAAGGTGTATTATCCATTACACAATAGATCACTGTACATATTTCTGCACCTGAAATAAAGGAGGACATTTGTGACTCAAAAACAAAAGGGGAAATCATCTCCACTCTTCTTACCTATAAGAACCGCCATTCAAATCCTGCTCCATCATAAAACTGGTCTATGACATGCTGCAAAAAAAGGTTCTGCCCATCTGTGTTTAAAACCTGTTGGGAGGACCCCCCACCCCCAGACACTGTTGAGAGAACAAGATGAATAATTTTGCCCTCTTAACTATAAAAGAAAGAACAATATTCTTGCTTTTCATGGTGTATGAAACAAGCTCAAGATTCTTTCCCCTGACTAGTAACCATGCTTGCTTTAAATTCCCAACAAATCGCACTAAAGTTTTACGACGCCACACAAATAAAGTATTCTGCCACAGCCTCAGAGAACTCCATCACTACAGGTGCTGGTCATAAAATTAGAATATCATGAAAAAGTAGATTGATTTCAGTAATTCCATTTAAAAAGTGAAACTTGTATATTATATTCATACATTACATACAAACTCATATATTTCAGATGTTTATTTTGTTTAATTTTGATGATTACAAATGACAACAAATGAAAATCTCAAATTCATCATATCAGAAAATTAGAATATTGTGAAAAGGTTCAAAATTGATGGCCCCTGGTGCCACACTCTAATCAGCTAATTAACTCAAACCACCTGCAAAAGCCTTTAAATGGTCTTTCAGTCTAGTTCTATAGGCTACACAATCATGGGGAAGACTGCTGACTTGACAGTTGTCCAAAAGACGACCATCGACACCTTGCACAAGGAGGGCAAGACACAAAAGGTCATCGCTAAAGAGGCTGGCTGTTCACAGAGCTCAGTGTCCAAGCACATTAATAGAGAGGCGAAGGGAAGGAAAAGATGTGGTCGAAAAAAGTGTACAAGCAAGAGAGATAACCGCACCCTGGAGAGGATTGTGAAACAAAACCCATTCAAAAATGTGGGGGAGATTCACAAAGAGTGGACTGCAGCTGGAGTGAGTGCTTCAAGAACCACCACACACAGACGTATGAAAGACATGGGTTTCTGCTGTCGCATTCCTTGTGTCAAGCCACTCTTGAACCACAGACAGCGTCAGAAGCGTCTTGCCTGGGCTAAAGAGAAACAGGACTGGACTGCTGGTGAGTGGTCCAAAGTCATGTTCTCTGATGAAAGTAAATTTTGCATTTCCTTTGGAAATCAAGGTCCCAGAGTCTGGAGGAAAAGAAGAGAGGCACTTCATCCACGTTGCTTGAAGTCCAGTGTAAAGTTTCCACAGTCAGTGATGGTTTGGGGTGCCATGTCATCTGCTGGTGTTGGTCCATTGTGTTTTCTGAGGTCCAGGGTCAACGCAGCCACATACCAGAAGGTTTTAGAGCACTTCATGCTTCCTGCAGCTGACCAACTTTTTGGAGATGCAGATTTCATTTTCCAACAGGACTTGGCACCTGCACACAGTGCCAAAGCTACCAGTACCTGGTTGAAGGACCATGGTATCCCTGTTCTTAATTGGCCAGCAAACTCTCCTGACCTTAACCCCATAGAAAATCTATGGGGTATTGTGAAGAAGAAGATGCAATACACCAGACCCAACAATTCAGAAGAGCTAAAAGCCACTATTAGAGAAACCTGGGCTATCATAACACCTGAGCAGTGCCACAGACTGATCGACTCCATGCCACGCCGCATTGCTGCAGTAATACAGGCCAAAGGAGGCCCAACTAAATACTGAGTGCTGTACATGCTCATACTTTTCATGTTCATACTTTTCAGTTGGCCAACATTTCTATAAATCCTTTGTTTTTATTGGTCTTCAGTAATATTCTAATTTTCTGATATGATGAATTTGAGATTTTCATTTGTTGTCATTTGTAATCATCAAAATTAAACAAAATAAACATCTGAAATATATGAGTTTGTATGTAATGTATGAATATAATATACAAGTTTCACTTTTTAAATGGAATTACTGAAATCAATCTACTTTTTCATGATATTCTAATTTTATGACCAGCACCTGTACATTTATTAGAACAACAGCTACAAGAAAAAATACTGTGTAATTGGATTCTTGCAGCCTCGGAAGAGGTAATTTGTCACTTTATGCAGAATGGTATAGCCCAGGGTTCCTCAGTTCCAGACCTTGAGGTACAAGCACCTTTTAGATATATCTGTTCTTTAACACCCTTAACTCAAATCAGATCTTTAGCAGAAATCTGGAGAACTTCACTGCATAATGGGTAGGAAATTAAGCCATTAAATTTAGGTGTGGAAGTAGAGGCACATCTAAAAGGTTCAGGACCCCGGACTTCAGGGACCATAATTGAGGAACCCATGTGTTGCCCCTTAATCTGCTACCAACTGGCCCCAGGGCCTGCAAAATTGATGAAGCAGATATTTAAAAAAACACAGTTTCTTAGTTGGCAACCACCTGCCACAAATGTTGTTTCAAAAACAGCTAGAGTTAGTGAAAGAGTACATAAATTACAGCTTTATATGTTTTTTAAAAGAGGCTTTAAAAAAAATCTGATTGACTGACCAAGTAATAATGAACATTTTCATCCTGGCTGATTATAAATGTGAAGACTCACATATAGTGAGTATATATATATATATATATATATATATATATATATATATATATATACTAGCTAAATAAAGACAAGCATTGACCAAACCAAACCAGCTGAGGAAAATAATATCCACAGCACCTCAGTGTCTTCAGGGATATGGGTGTTTGAAAGGATCTGATTGTTCTGCTGATTATTATCAGAGGGTTTCCCATCACAGTTTGATAAATTGACATGAAAATTGTCTACCTCCAGCCAGCACTTGTGAAACACAAGGGGCTTGATGCATAAAACTGTGTGTGGATTACTAACCAAATGGTTTTAGGTGCCTAGAAATGCATGCACATGCCCCCCCTTTTTTTTTCAAACATACTAAATAAGTCTTAGTTATATTCCAACCTTTACCAATAAATAAAAGTATATTCTACAATCCATCATTTGCATATAAAAATAACAATTTGCTTCACAAGTCTTTGGGACACATCAATGAACGCAACTTCTAAAAAAAAAATAATAATTTTTAAATGTTAATGGTAAGACTCTTCTTTTTACTTGTGGTAATCAATAGGTTGGGAATATTTTCACAGCCCATTCTTCCTTTACAAGTTGTAGTAAGTTGGGAAAGCAAGGCTACCCATGATTTTTGTGCTCACACATTGTTTATGCGTCCAGCCCCTTGTGTACGCTTGATAAGCACACTTCTGTTTGTTCTCATTGTGCTCCTTTCTGAAACAACTTGAATCAGCTCTAAAGAGTTGACCCAGATATGTTGAAAGATGTCGTTTTGGTGAAGTCCAAGCCTTTTGTCCTCGATTCATCCGGTAAATTTCCGCCCACGGCAAAGCCTCACAACTGTTAATTGGTTTCACTCTCTCTCAAGTCATTGTACGTTTTTATAAGACCAATCATCCTGGGAAAAAGGCTTTTGAAACTAAGCTGGACAATGAAATGATTCTCTCACAGATTATATATCTTATTCAATATCTGTGGGATGTGGATAATCATGGGTATGTCTTATGTTTTACCATTATCAAGGAAAGCATGTTATCCATACTGGGATATATCTTTCCTCTTAATGAAACAAGTTGGAAAAAAAAGTTGGACTGACTTATCGCCAGTCTCTCAGACATTTCTTTGGGTTGTTGTCCTTTTTCTCTTGCAGAAAACCCCGGACAGGCAAAGGCCTAAAGAGAAAGCGAAAGAAAAACCGTGACAAAACAATTCACGATGCGTATGTCAGCTCCGCCTTCTCCACCTACCTGCACCTGAGTGTTGCGCTTCTCACAATTAAGCTAATTTGGGAGGAGCTTTTTTGCCCCTTTTAATTTATACCATTTAATTGAGCCAACAGCCGTATCAACTAGCATGTCGCTTTCGTGTACTGTTCTAACTTTGTCTCGTCAGTCATGCTATCCATAATTCTTAAAAAATTTGTCTGAGCTGGCCTGTCGGCCAGGTACTATTGCTAATGTGTTTTTTACAAAAACTTACATATAAAACACTCAATAAAGAGTTTGCAATATCCATTCTTGTTAAAGATGAGCCATATAACCCATCTCAATATCTAAAAAAACACTAACCAATCTCAGTGAAATTGCTTGCAAGTTTATTCCCCCCGCAACCCCATATTTATGAAAAAGACTGGACCAATGATTGGGATCAGATTCAGCAGCCAAAATTGGAGGATCAAACAACTTTTCCATTGGTTGGATAAAAAGATTAATTGGAGAAGCTGGGATAAATTGATCTGAAATGTTAGCTGTAGCACAGGCCTTTTCCTAGAAAAGATCACAGATCCACCAGCATGACTTTGGAGACCTGCCCACACTATTCTGTTATCTGTGCTGGGATCAGCAAGACTGTAATCATGGTCCTGTCTTCAGTGTTGAGTCTGTGCCTCTTTGCTGTGTCTCTTTGCCTCTCTCTGTTCTTTTCATCTTATAAAACAGTCTCTTTGTTGTCCTCAGCTTTATGCTGGTACTATTTATGTAATGTGAAGACATGAATGATTACTATCTATTGACTTTTTCCCTTTTTTTTCTTAAGTTTCTTCAGCAAGTACTGTTTTTGTTTCTTTGTTTACCTACTTTTGTGTCTGAGACTGTGAAAGTACTCATATTTTTTTTTCAAAAACTAATATAAAGATGACCTCATGTATCTTCCGTGCAGATGTTTTTGAACATATTCTGTCTGTATGTTCATTCGTTATTTGTATATTGATGAAAATGGAATTTCTGGGTCTAATCCCGAAATGTAATTTAAACCTATTTCCGCCTCTGTTTTGAAACTCATGTCTATCTGTGGGAATCACGGTTTTCCATTTCACTCAATAAAATGAAAAATTTTCTTAATGGTGCACAAAACAGACCCTTGAGTCTTCTTTATCAGAAAAGTGAGAGCAAGAAGTGTTCTGTCATTAACCTGCAGCTCAGTGCTGTTATGTCATTCTGTTTTGCATGACGTGGTCTAGAGCTTCACTCACTGCATGTCTAACCAAACTTTTTTGTGATGGTTCATTCAATGTGGAAGGGATGGGAGGTCAGGTGTTACTTTTAAAGCTTGCTTTTTTTTTTCTTGCTTGCTCTGTGGGAACCTGTGAGCAATAATTCCCAAGTATCACATGCAGGGATTCCTGGTAATACCTTAAAGGAACAACTGGGGCATAAAAAGTGCTTGAACTTAGGGCGACCTGTCATAGGTGGAAACCATACCCTGTTATAATCTGCCTCTCCCTCTTCCTCCCCATCTCTGTCTTTGTCTCTGTCTGTCCAGTGTCTGTGAACCATGTTGTGATAACTGCTCAGAGAGGAGAAAGCGTTTGTTTGTGCAGGATCCTTCAACCTGCCGGTGCTCCTGCAAACACACAGTTGAATACTGTAAAGAACGCCAGCTAGAGCTCAACGAGAAGACCTGCAAGTAAGCGCTGCTGCTTTAGCTGAAGTCAACCTTTCCAAGTTGTCTTTAAAACAAACTAGAAAACATAGATTGCTTTCTAATAACCCAACTAACTTTACATTCAGCTGTGCAACTTATAAGCAGCTACTTTATTTGGCTTGTCGCCCCTTGTTTTCATTGGATGCAGTTACATCGTATTTCCGGTGATCTGTACCATCCATCTTGCGGTTTCATATCACGCCCAGTAATCATTTCAGAAGTATAGAATTGAGGTCACTAGACTGTGCAGGTTGAATAAGTTCAAGCTAAATATCACATTTCTGTTTTAGGATATGAAATAACTTGCCCCTTGCTTTCTACCGCTGAAACTCCTGCAGGTAATTTGAACAATCTGTCCTCTCTGGTGTTTCTTTTTATTTTAGAATAAGTAATCAATGTTTTCATGTAATATGCGGTCAACATTCACATCTAAGGCCTATATCAGTGAGGATTCGGCTAAAAAGGGCCCATAGATGGAATTGTCCAAATAAAGCGTCAGTTGCCTGTTTATAATAGGCTGACTGCAGGGAAGGAATAGAGAAAAGTGGAACAGAAATGAATCCTAATGGTGTTTCACAATTTACAAGAACTTTACCTACATTGGCTTCCTTACTAGCTTTGCAAATATGTTTGCCTTTAATTGACACAAGAGGGTCTCATACAAGAGGCTTATTGTCATCCGGTGGTACTTAGTACCATTCCAGCCTGAGAAAAATCCATTACAGCGCCCACAGTCACGTTAGCAAAAAGAGGACGCTCCCAACTACTTAATCTCTGCATCGATGATTAGATATGTCAGCTAAATTCCACCAATCTAGAGTTATTCAAGTCTGCGGGAAGATTTAATTTTAAAACTTCCCTAGAGTTTAGATACCTTTTCCAATTCTGACTTTTAAAAGTATTTCAGCAAGTAACTGCCTGCAAAGATCCTACTAATTCAAAGTTGGACTAATCCACACAAAAGTGGATCCATCCAACCGTCACAGAGATACATTGCAACTGCACCTGGTGTTAACAAGGGGTTTTAGACTTTGCATTAAAGTAAATCATTCTTCGTGTGTTGCATGGGATCTTCTTTTCTGCATCTTCATATTTCTTGTATCATCTTTATAAGTCTTCTACCTTAAAGGGAGTAACATTTCTGAATAGTTTTTGATAAGAAGTGACAAAACCTGAAAATCAAAAAATAACAAGGTTGAATCTGCAACAAAGCACTAAATATGCAGCTTTTCAGAATGTTCACAGAAACATTTAAGGACCTCAAATCAAATAACGTCATTGTCATGGTTTTTGTGGTCACACATAGCAACATGGGGTGTTCACATCTGATGTCTTGTAGTTCTAGTGTTGTTTGGAATAGATTCAAATTGGTTCTAAAGTTGATATAAATTGCTAACCTGTTAATGAGATGTGCTAAAAATTGTAGGATGCTATCTGAAATAAGGTCTTGCTTGTCTGGCTTGTGTTGTGGATTAGTTCATTTGACAGAGTTGGAAAGTTATTGCATTCCATTGGTAAATTACAGCTTAATTTTAAAAGACGGGGAGCTAAGTTGTGATCAGAAAATAGCCAGGCAGCAGCTGGCACGTTGATTATGACTAGTTACTGTTCTGGTTGGTTAAAGTCAATCTTAACCTATATCACAAAATTGGATTATCTGCAGGGCTACAGTTTATTTTTTCTCATGAGCTATTATGCCATTATGAGGAAAATTCTTGGCATCATATAAATGCATAAAATGTGATTTTCAATTCCTTTATTCCCAAATATGTTATTGTCAGGTCCTGGGACCTACCACATGCAAAAGGCTCCATCCATTGCTTAAAACCAAAAAATAACTGTTGCAACTGCTCAGCAAGTTGTTACAGCTATAAAATGCATTTTAGCTGCAGGAGATGCAAGCTTGTGAGGCATCGCCAACTTTCACTTTCGGTTTATTTTTGTGTACACATGTAACACTCTAGTGAAAGTTTTTTTCTTCCTGTTATTGTTCTACAGCTATGCTGTGCTGTAATTGGTTTTACTCATAATCTTTTTTATTCTTTGTCTCTTCCTATTCAGATGTGACAAGCCGAGGAGATGAGAGAGGTGCCAGCACCAGATGTACAAGATGAAGGAACATTTTAAAGATATTTCAAAGCACAGCACTTTGACCTTTATACCCTAAGCTCTTTTCTGTGGAAAGCATTCCCCCTGCATGGACAGTACAAAGAGAAAGACTGAAGTTTCCTCCCTCTGTATATCTGTGTGTATATAGATAATATCAAAAGAAAAAAAGTACAGATTTGTTATGCTGCTACAAAAACAAACAACTAAAACCCATCATTTGACTAAAAGCGGAGTAGCCGTCATGTGGTTTTGCGTTTCTAATAGGCTTTCGATGCAGATGATGTCTAATTGTCAATTCATTGTATGCGATTACTTCACTGGATTTGAGTCTACTGTGGTTATACATCAGTCATAACAAGCAAAACCTCTAGATATATTTAACTTCTAAAACAGTGGGTGAGACTGAAGAAGACATGGGTGTGCTCTGCTTTTTTAATATGATGGTTGGACTTTCGTTGGCTGACGCTTATGGAATGAAAAGACTGGACAAATGGGACAACGGATGGAAAACTGTCTCTGCTCAAGATTGCTTCCCTCTGAGGACATTGCAGGACTTGCAGACTTTCACATTTCAATGTTGCGTTGCTCAGGGGGGGGGGGACTCTGGAATGATGGTGCCATATACTTTCAAAGGGATACTGGTCGATGATATAGCATTTAATATTTTACAATGTTCTACAAGAAAACCACTGAAAAATCCTATATACTGTAGATTGATTCCATTTGAACTGTGCCTCACTCAATGTACTGAGAAATCCTGAGTGGTTTTTAAATTATTTTTTTTTTTGTTTTCTTTGCGGAAGAGGAGATTGTTAAAGTTTTCTTTATTGAACACACTATCATTGATTAGACATCTTGTCTGAACATGTACATAGATATCCCTTCGTGCCATTGTTCATTCTAGATAATTTATAATGTTATAGATTATTTTTCAGTATTCAGTCTTGTAAACATATTTAATTTGGTCTATTTATGTATGCTGTGTTATGTACTTGTAGCTGTCGTTTTTTTTTTTTTTTTTTTTCATATGTGTAAGGTCACTGATGGCTACTTTCACCATGGCTCTCAAGGCTTTTCTATAAAACAAGTTTAAAAAAAAAAATCAAAAATATATTAACATTCCCTTAATTAATTTTATGTGGACTGCCTTACCAATGACATCTCTATTTGAACCCCTTTGCAGGGATGAGTGCCATGTAGGGTTTTAACTTTTGAGAGTGTGTCTACTGTATGAATGGGTGTACTATTTTTAGCAGCTAAGTATACAATACCACAATACAACCACAAATATGAAATTGGATCTCCATTCTGACCGCCATCAGTCAGAATTTCTATAAGATATTTTTGTGTCCTCTACACTATTAACATGTTTTTGTGTCTATGTAAAGCAGTAAAGGATATTTATTTTAAAATCATGTTGTTTTTATATAAAATAAGGAGAAGGTTGCAGTGTTGAGAATGCTGTATTTTCATCTGGGGTAATTAGTCAACAGTGTGAGGATTTTTCTTTCATGAAACAAAGTGTTACTTATACAAATACTTGGATTCTTTGTGCGAATGTTATGTAAAAGAGCAAAAAAAAAAAAAGAAAAAATAGATTCCTGCACCCATTTAATGACCGACAGACATTCAGCCATGTGAATAAACACGCACTTTAACCAAGTGTACAGTAATTTAATCTGTTCAATTTGATTACAATTTTGCAGTGCAAATTAAGCATAAAACAAAGTTAAACCCAGTTGTCAAATCATTTCTATCTGACAAGTGTATACCAATTTATTGGGTGAGCCTATATTCCATCTTCTAACAAATTGTAACCCAAGGATGCAATTCCATGCAGCTAGGCACCTACAGATGCTGAGCACATCTTGCTGAGGGTTAACCTGAGCAGTAGAACGTGGGAAACTATTATTTAAGTAATTCTTATCAATTGTAGCTCTGAATGTTGGTGCAAGAGAGGATGATCGAAGAATTTGGATTTTAACATGGAAATATCTCCTTGCTATGCTGAGAATGGTTTGACAATGTCCAATGTGTCAAGAAAAATTAATGGCAAAAACAAGTAAGAAAATTTAAAAACCCTGTCTTTGCAAATTTTTCAAGTGAGTAGACATGTCTACAAGATCTGCATATTCTAGGCATAGACATTTCAGAGTAAACAGCTTGAAGATTTTGTTGACACTGCACGGATCCAGGAACTTTCTGTCTTCCTGCTTAATCATTTTTTGTCTTCTGCATTCTGGTTCAATGTTGATATTTTTGATAAACAGAAGATTATCACTTTAAACAGACTGACTGCTACATTACAAACATCAAATAATATCAGGTTCACTCCAAGTTCGCCGTCAATGACCTTCCAATTTATCTGATTTTTCTAATGCTATAATATCCAGAATTTTGTTTTTTGTTTTATGGTTATTGCTGTTTATTTTGCTAATGGCATAGTGGACTACTTTTGTTTACTTTTCTAAACCCTGTGTACAAACAGTTTTATAGTGTGAGCTTTGTACTCAAAAACCAGATTTTCTGAGGAGACATACGAAAGAACATCCCCTAAAACTACAATAACAGCTGGGAAAGAGATAACCAAGCTTCTCCTCCAACTTAAGTAACCAATATGGCTGCAAAGCAAATAAGAATAAATGTTGGTACACACAGCTTAGTGGAACAGATGACATACTCACTCACTGAAATAGAGTTTTGCAAAATATTGTACTTTTTATTTAGTAACCAGGTTGCTTAAGTGTTTAAATCAAATGCAGAAATTTGAACCCTGTCCTTATATTAAACCACAATAATTAGAAAATCTCACAATTTTTTCAACTGGCAAACAGATAATGACCAGCTCAAGTAAAAAATTGGTGAGAGTTTCGTGCTAAAAATTTCAGTAAAAATTACTTGGGCTGGCACTAGCCCTTGTAGGATTTCTCTTTGTTTGATTCAAATAGATCACCTTGTTTTATAGTAGGTAAAAGCCCAACAGTAAAGGTTGGTCATTTCACATGTTGGTCTTTTCATGTCTATGTACCTTGGGTCCTTCTTACTGGCCAAATCATTCTCACTACTGGAGTATTTCTTATCTGCTTTTGGAATCAATGATTCATTCAATCAAAATCTGAAAGTCACAATTAATCTCAATGGGAAATTAGATGTTGTACTTCTCAAAGTCTTTTTGCAACACCTGTTGTATGTTAATACATGTTGGAAGGAAGGATCTGCTCCAGGAAAAGCTTTTGACAGAGGACGCTGTTGTTGTTAAACAGTACAATGCGGAATATGCTGAGGGTTATCCATCATTTTCTCCATCAATCGTCCGCCACTTATCTGGCAGGTTCATAGGGAAGTGATCTTTATCTTCAGCAAACTATACACTCTGGACGGGTCGCTAGTCCATTGACAACCAGACAACCATTTCCATACACACATTCACACAATGATGTGTCACACTATCCTTGTGAGGACTTTTCATTGACTTCAATGCATTTCCACTCATTTGCATGGCCTAATACATTTTTCTAATTCTATAACCCTTACCCTAACCCTAACATTACCAATACATGCCTAACCCTAAACCTAACCTAAACTCAATTCACACCTTAGACCTAAACTTAATCCCCACTCGAAGAAGAGAACCTTTCCTCATTGGGACCAGGTGTTGTTCCCCATAAGCACCTATACAGTAGTAGCCATTCAAATTTCCACACTTATCTTGATGGGCCCTTGGCTGGTCCTTGGCTGTTCCCCTAAGATTTATTTTTTAAACATCAATCTTTTTACTAAAATATTCTTTCTGTGGACATTAAGATCTAAAGAGAAGCGCTTTCTCCTGGTCAGACCCTGTAATTCAGTAAGCGGGTGGAGTCAGAGTAAAAAAATACACATGCCCAGGAGAAGGAGGGGGTAAATCCACTGACTGGAATTTGGCTGCCATTCGGCTGGCATTTGACTGGGAAGGGCCATTCGGAATGGCTGCTATTGTAGGTCCCCAAAAAGAGCATATTCCTGGGAAATGGTCCCCACAAGGTAACAAAAATATGGGCACACACACCTACAGGCAATTTAGAGACTCCAATTTACCTAGCCTTTGGGGTTTTTCCACTTTGGGAGAAAGCCAGAGTACCCGGAGAGGACACATGCATGGATAAGGAAGAATATGCAAACTCCATGCAGGAAGAACCAATAGGCTCCTTCTCTCCTTAAGTCTCTCAAACTGTTGTCTGTTTGTCAGATAGTCTTTAAACCAGATTTTTGATGCCTAAACCAAATCTGGAGTTTCTAACCAAGTAAATCATGCTTAATCCTATGAAATTCACTTGAGAAATCAAAGCGCATAATCCTTTCAGTGATGTCTGCCTTGTTTAAATGATACTAGGTTTACTGAAGCATGTGAATGATGGCATCTTCAACTCCAAACTTGCAGGCGGGTCCTGGTAGCTGCGTCTTTGATTGTCCAGGTGGGCCAACAGGAATCTCTCTAGGATCTTCACAATTTTGAATGTCAGGACCCTAGCTCTATCTTAAACAAGGACTGTTGGTGGAGGGGATTTTTTGGGTTCTAGGACAAGGCAGGCGGTCTTCTACAATGTTAGAACAATCTCCTTGTTCAGGCTAAAGATGTATATATATATATATATATATATATATATAGTTTAGTAGGCACTGTAGTATTTCACAGAGCTGCTTTGCAAAGGCCTTTAGGACTTAGGCTAAAACCACCTGGGCCTGATGACTTTTTAAAATTTAACTACTTCTGCAGATAACAGAACCCCCGGAAAGCTGCTGGACCAGATTCTGTCACTCCATCCACTTTGAAGCTCTGTGCTGACCAGCTGTCTCCAGTGTTCACAGACATTTTTAACACCTCACTGGCGACATGTCACGTGCCAGCCTGCTTTAAATCCTCCACCATCATCCCTGTCCCCAAGAAGCCAAGGACCACAGGACTTAATGACTTTAGACCCGTCGCCCTGACCTCTGTGGTCATGAAGTCCTTTGAGCGTCTTGTGCTGTCACACCTGAAAGAAATCACGGACCCCCTCCTGGACCCCTTTCAGTTTGCCTACAGAACCAACAGGTCTGTAGATGACGCTGTCAACCTGGCCCTTCACCACATTCTCCAGCACCTGGACTCCGCAGGAACCTATGCCAGGATCCTGTTTGTGGACTTCAGCTCGGCCTTCAACACAATCATCCCAGCTCTGCTCCAGGAGAAGCTCTCCCACCTGAATGTGCCTGACTCCACCTGCAGGTGGATCACAGACTTCCTGTCGGACAGGAAGCAGCACGTAAAGCTGGGAACACAGTTCTCTGACTCACAGCTCATCAGCACTGGTTCCCCCCAGGGCTGTGTTCTTTCTCCTCTGCTCTTCTCCCTGTACACCAACAGCTGCACCTCCAGTCATCAGTCTGTCAAGCTCCTGAAGTTCGCAGACGACACCACTCTCATCGGACTGATCTCCGATGGTGATGAGTCCGCCTACAGGTGGGAGGCTGACCATCTGGTGATCTGGTGCAGGGAGAACAACCTGGAGCTCAACGCTCTAAAAACAGTGGAGATGGTTGTGGACTTCAGAAAGAGCGCAGCCCCAGCTACCCCCATCACCCTCTGTGACTCCACCATTGACACTGTGGAGTCTTTCCGCTTCCTGGGAACTATCATCTCCCAGGACCTAAAGTGGGAGCTGAACATCGACTCCCTCACCAAGAAAGCTCAGCAGAGGATGTACTTCCTGCGGCAGCTGAAGAAATTCAACCTGCCCAGGACAATGATGGTGCAGTTCTACTCCTCCATCATTGAGTCCTTCCTCACTTCCTCCATCACCATCTGGTACGCTGGTGCCACCGCTAAGGACAAGAGCAGACTGCAGCATGTCATCCGGTCTGCAGAGAAGGTGATTGGCTGCAACCTCCCATCTCTCCAGGAGCTGCACGCCTCCAGGACTCTGAGGCGTGCAGGGAAGATTGTGGCTGATCCCTCGCACCCCAGTCACAAACTATTTCAGCCACTACCCTCTGGCAGGAGGCTGCGGTCCATCAGGACCAGAACCTCCCGTCACAAAAACAGTTTTTTCCCATCTGCTATCGGCCTTATCAACAAGGCCAAGAGACGCCCGTGACACTGGACAATGTTTCTCTCCCCCATTCAGGATTTCTGCGTTACATTAACACACAGTCTACTGTTTCTATATAGCTTCTGTGTATATATATATATATACAGTGTTGTGCCTGAACGCGTTCAATGAACGAAAGTTCATGAACTCGTTCATATTTTGGGCGAACGTGAACTGAACGTACTGCATTATTGCCTGATGAACGTTATTGTGAACTCGTTCATTCTGGCGTCTGTGAACGGCACGCTCTCTCAGTTCAACTCCGTTCAATAGGTTGCCAGATTTCTATAGAGCCCTCCAGGCGAAACCCCGGCTAAATCACACCGTAAACAGGCCTTAATATGTAGCGGGAAAAACACCCAATCTGGCAACAGGAGCTACCAGTGTCGTAGCCTACAGCCGCGTGCGTCATCAAAACAAAATGCAGCGTGGAAGCCACAGCAGCATGGAGGCGACTTAAAACAGGTTTATGACCAGGTGGTCAGTGAGGATGATGGCAACAAGTTTGCCCGCCGGCTTTCAGTAAAAAAATCCGCACTTCAGTAACCTTAAATTCCTACCTCAGCCTGGTCCCTCAGTTTGTGTTAGTAAAATCTTCTTGAGCGGAGGTCTTCAACAGGGGATCCGCGACCCCTAGGGGGTCTACGGAGGTACTGCATGAGGGTCTGCATGGTTAGTTGATATTTTTATATTCCCCCCCTGCATTTTTTTCCCCCACTAATTGAAATGTCTTTAAATACTCATTAGCATGAAATCAACACACTGTAGTAAACAGATAAATGGAGGCAGAAGATGTCTTTCAGTCATCAATGCACACATTCAGCGACACACAGGAGCTCTTTCAAGCTGGGCACCGTTTCCTTCACAACACCTGTCCCATCAACCAGGAATCAGAATCAGAAAAACTTTAATAATCCCAGGGAGAAATTAATTTCTTTACATTACTCCATCTGTAATAGAGTGACTATAGGACACAATTTCATACAATATATATGGTTAGGGGGTCCCCGCTCCATCTCGCCATCAGTTTGGGGGTCCTTGGTCTGGAAAAGAAGACCCCTGTTCTTGAGGGTTTTACTATCCATGTAACTTGTTTGTTAAACCTGCCTGGTATAATTTTCCAGGATTCCTTTTTAGTATGTATTGAAATGGAATTTCAAATGGAAAAAATTATTAAAATAAAAAAAAAAACATTTGCACCTTAAAGACTACTTTCCTATTTTTCTTTTAATAATTACTCATAAAAAAAGACCATTCAAGCAGCACACTTTCCTGATGTTTTTGAGAATATACTGTAGATGTGAAAGCTGCAGCTGCTACTAGTGTGAAGTGAATGGACAGCAACAAAGCATTAAAGCAACAATGGGGAAATGCTGTCCCCTCAATGCTAATGTAAACCCTGGTTGGATAAGGATTCAAAACTGGATATGAAGATGAAATCTGACGCACAGTTTCAGTGTTACAACTGATAAAATAATTGCTGTCTGTGGTTCTACAGTAGGCTATGGTGTAATTGAGCAATATATGAAAAAAAAAGAAAAAAAAGAACTATGAACTAGTTCGTTTTTTGGAATTGTGAACTATGAACTGAACTAGTTCATTTTAAAATGTGTGAACTGAACTTTGAACTAGTTCACGTACGTAGTAAGAGAACTTTCCCAACACTGTATATATATATATATATATATATATATATATATATATATATATATATATATATATATATATATATATATATATATATTTTTTTTTTTTTTTTTTTTTTTTTTTTTTTTATATATATATTCTATCTTACTTTGTTATTTTGTTTTGTTTTTTTGTTTTTTTTGTCTGCACCAACAACACCAAATTCCTTGCAAGTACAAACCTACTTGGCAATAAACTTGATTCTGATTCTGATTCTGGAAAAGTTGGATGGGGGGAGTGAGGCAAAGGGTGAACTACCATCTTAGCTTTTGTTGAGAACAAACTGATAGAGGCAGGAAGGTCCATGGCAGATGAAAAATGAAACCTTGGATTTGTGATAGCAATGCTTTTGGTCAAAGGGAATTGGGATATCTGTTTGACTGTGGGCAGGGGAGAAGGATGCTGAGCTTGTTACCTAAATTAACCTGTAGAAGAAGTCAGGGGGGTTACCATTTGAGCTAGCCAATTATTTGTACTTCTCATTAATTCTTTGTCTTTCTTTATAAGGATGCTTTTATGTTTTTGTTTAGTGGTTCCTTCAGATCACTGGTTTAAAGGTTTATAAGCATTTTATTGTTCTGGTGGAAATGGTGTTATCTGTGGAATTTAAAGTGGAAAACTCCTGTTACAGAACTTGTAAAAAGCATGTTGTTCCTGGAATACTTCAGATTTAATACAGTGTCATAACAAGTCATATTTTATAACCTCATTAAGTAACACTAATTCATCTTAGGACAAATTTGTATCTTTATCTGACTTGTTGATTTTAGCAGAACTTTGGTATACGTTCTCAGCCTTCAGCACACATAGACCATGGTAATAGTGCTTGGTTGAAACACAAGTTCCTTAAAAAGAAGGAACAAGAAAATAAGTAACATTTTAGTGCCTGGACATTACCCATGCTGCTGCCTGTACTACTTTCATTTTAGAATAATTAACCATGTTGCTTGGGTTCAGCTAACCTTGATTGTTGGACAAGAATTATCACCTAATATTGGACTAAAATCTGTCCTTATACCATTTTGTTATGCTATGTAGCACTCTAAGCCTTCTGTCAAATGAACCATGCCATAAACTACCCAACAAGATCCAATTTCTTCATTTCACAAAATCTGATGCAACACCATGTCTCATTGCACCACTCTTTTTGGTTGTTCAACATCAAAGAGAGTTTGAATGACAAATGTGAAATTCTAAAAATGTGTTACTGATCATCTGCCAACATTTCTCACAAGTGGTGGATTAATGTTGTGGAATCTTTTCCCTTCAGGCACTCTCATATCTATTCATTCAAGTGTGTTTAATCAGGTGATACTTCTGGTTTGGGTGCCTATTCCAACTAAAAAAAAATTTCCAGGAAGAACTTCTTTTTTAAGTTAAAAACTTTTAAGGTAATGAGAATGTTACTAAAAAAGTTATAATTTGCAGCCAGCCTGAATAAACCATTTTCTTCCCTCTAAAATTAGCATTTCTCTACCTTGACACATGATAAGTATGTCTCCTGGCTGATCTTTATACATATGCTCCAATTTGACATTTATCACTGCTGATTAGGGAAAGGGTATTGAATTCCTTGAAGCATATTAGAAATATGAATTGCTGTACTCAGGATTAGCTTCTGCCTCTAGCTAATGCTTTTATACAAAATCTCTGCTCTTCACCCTCAGGTTCTTTATATGCATACCTTATAATAAGAGCACCATATAATCCTCCAGGGACCGACTTCCCCTCCATAGAATGTGCCAAAAATGTCTGAGACTATGTAATCTCTTTTAAAAACAATTTAAAAAACAGTGTAGCATGACCTGTCTTGTTAGTTTATGGAACCACAGCAAACCATAAACTCTAAATGAAACATATAATCTTAAAATGGCTGTAGTTGAAAACTAAAATTAATATGCCTTCTAGCTGTTACATTTTATATTCATGTTTTAATGTGGGTAGTTGCCGTTTGGAAATAATTTAAGTCTTTGTATCTGGGTGGATTGGTTCCAATGCTTGGTTGTGTCAAAATGTTTTATGTACACTTCTGTTTAGAAATGTAAGAGGAGTTTAACAGTGTGCATTTTTCACTGTTGGATCTTAAGAAGCTTCTAAAAAGAGCTTCTAAGTAGTAAGTAGAGCTGAAATAGGCTTCTTTTATCTGCTAATTAAAATGTAAAGACCATATCGAAAACAAAAACTAAGTTGTCAAGAAAGGACTCAGTAATGTGTAGCTCTCCCACTCTCATGTACCTAGAACATTAATTTCCACAGGCTTGATGCTAGTGTTTCCAGAAGTTTAAAGAGAATTTTTCTTCAAGAATTAAAGATTGTTTCGTGAAGGGATAGAACTAGTTTCCAGCTTTATAAATCGACATTGCCATCCAAACTCCAATGTTTTTCATTTGGATGTAAGGAAAATGCAGGATGGTCTAAAAGAGTGATGCTACTTCTCTTTAAGCAGCCCTCGAACAGACAGTCTTTGTAAAATGCAGCTTTGTCCTTTTGAAAAACCCAGTCATTACCACAGTGCCAATGGCCCTCAGTCATGAGGAATACCCCCTACAAATTCCCTACATAGGCAGCTGCTGTTTGATGTCTCTGAAAAACCTAAAGCTCCACTGTTCCATTTAAGAAAGAAGCCCCCATATAATGATGGTGCCCCATCTAATGTACTGTATGGAAAATATATGGTGTATGTTGGGATCTCTTTGTTATGCCAGTAGCATTAAAAGCCATCAGGATTATCAAGGGTACGTAACATCTCCATGGGAGTTATATAAGACAATGGGACCTAGTATTCCGGCAAGACAGAGAATGGAATAACTTCAAAAGCGTTTATTTACAACTGGACAGTTAGCGATCTGCAGCAGCAGCAGCTAGAGTGTCTGAGACAGGTATCTCTAATTTATAGTTCAGTCCGAGTCCAGAGAACGAGGTAGATACCAGCCATTGATCTGAACAAGGCGCCACACTTGCTGCACAGAGAGTTTCAGACGGCAAAGCCTTGAAGGACAGAGAACTGACAGGAGATCAGAACTGAGTAGATGGCGTAAGGCAGGGTAGACCATAGAGCAAAATCAGGAGGCAGATCCAAGGTCGTAAGCAGACAGAATCCCACAGGAGTCTGAAGACAGGTCAGGCAAACAGATCAGAAAAGGGTCAGGCAGGCTCAAAGGTCCGAAGACAGAAACAGGTCAGGATCAGGAAAACAGAACACTATAAGTAATGCTGGAGAACTCTCTACACCAAAGGCTCAAGAATAATCTGGCACTGATGGCTGGCACCAAGTAGTTTAAGTAGAACCAGGAGCAGGTGGATCAGATGAGCAGTGATTAGAAACAGGGTAGGGTTAGACAGGGGAAATAATTGAGCAATTTAGCCAGCCATCAGACTGGCAGGTTGACAGGTAAATGTATTTTCTCATCAGAAAATAAATCTTACTTCCAACTTTCAATGTCCAATGTTTGGTACAATGATAGAAACCTTGAATCGGCCATGTTGAGCCATTGAAGGAAATCTCTGAAGAAGTTTTTTGTTCAGGGACTGCAGCTGGCACCAGTGTCTAAATGGGCAGTCAGTTGAATTCTCCAGGTCAGGGCTAGTAACATTATTTTGGGTCTACCACTTTTCTTTTTTGTTCAATAAACCAAAAGATCATGTAAGAATTTTAGAAATTATGGCTTTACTGTGTCCAACCTAAGCAGCAATGGCATGGCTGCAAGAGGCATTGTTTGTGCAGCTCAACAATCCATTTTTTTTCACCCTACTGCTCTTTCATTTGTTTTCATTATTGAAGCTTTCTTGAGATCCAAAATGTGATTTTGTTTTTTGCTTATATGAAATTTTTGACCACGAGTTTGTTACACTACATTGCCAAAATTTTTTGTTTACCCATTTTTTTTCTCCTAAATATAAGATAAGTGTTATAGGTATTGTACCAAGAGATTGGAAATTACAACATCACAACCAAGAAGTGAGCATTTAAACTGACAGACCAGCGGCAGCAGCAACTTTCAGTCACCATTTACGGTCCAAACTTAAAGTAGTCTAGAGATCATTTCAGGAAGAGTGCATAGAAAGTTTAATGAAAGGAGTGTTTCTGGTGCAGCTACTGACTTCAAGCCATATTCCACCAAGTGCAATGCAAAACATGAGATACAGTTGGAAGGAGATGTGTTAGAGTGACAAATCATGATTTTCCATCAGGCAATATGATGGCTAGTCTGAGCTCCACAAATACCGTAAGAATGGCACATGTGTATTACGGGTCAAAGTCAATGACTTTGGGAAGGTAAGACCATAAGCATTACCATTACTGGCATTACGGTTGCAGAGATATCTGAAACACAGATCCTTCCTATGGTTCTTCCATCTGACCAAGACCCAAAATTGTTATCACACCTTGAAGGACAGTTTACCTAGACAACGGAGGTACTAGTATAAGGCAAGTAGACCCTCTGTAGCAGGAGCTCCCCGTGTGCAGAACAAAAGGCCTGGCAGGGAGAACCAGAGGCAGCAGGCCAGGCCCTGCTCTGGGGATAAGGGAGGACAGGGGGATATCAAAGCAAGAGGCTGGGGTGAGAAAGCACCTGAATTTGGCAGAGGCCACACTGGATTAGCTTGGGTCCTCCCAGAGGAATTCTAATGACGATTGATTTAACTGTCCTTCTGAGGGCTAAGTTACAACCGCTTTTTTAAAAGCCACCCATACCTCTGAAGAGCATTATTTACTTCACCCATGGTTACAATCCTTTCTCTGGCTTTTGTTTCAATTGTAAAATGCTTAGTCTCATCTATGCTCTTAACCTATGTAATAAAAACATCTAGTCTGTGATTGATTGATGTGGCGCTACTTTAAGAAAAGTTCAGATTTTAAAACTCCAGCAAAGTTTGCTTAGTGGGTCTTACTTGGTTCTATTCACGTTTACCTGCCATTCACTTGCTAAAACCTGTTCTTTGGGTAACTTTACTCCTGGATGTGCCTCTATATAGGTATGAAATGCAAATCCCTCACACTGTTCATGCTATTTGCATCATTTGCCTTCTGTATGAACACACAATTATCCCCATTTTCAACTAGCTCCACTTGCCCTGGCTCTACTCATCTTCATTCATTTTCAAATGTTTCCATTACTAGATTTTCAGCACGGATACAAGCTTTATTTAGCATAACTGATCTCTGAATCTACTTTCTTCTGAACAGGGTTCATCTGCAGGGTCAAACCCTACCACATCATCACATAATTACATCATAGCTATGTTGTTTGTACATGAGAAGACATCACTGGCTCTAGCCATCTGTATAATACACAGTGTACTACACCAAGGACAATCTACGGCACACTACCAGAGCTTCCTGTTACGAAGTATCATCACTGTGTATGAATTACCCTCTATATTTTATAGTGCTAAATCATGGGAAGGAAAACGTTGTATTACATCTAATATACTTAGCAAGTAGAGGATATCAGAGTTTAACAAGAAAATACATAAAGGACAAAAAATAATCCTAACAATAGTTTTGTCCAATGGGTGATTTCCTCTCATGCAAGACCTTTTACTTCTTTTTTTTTTTGTTTGTTCTAGCAATGAGGAAGGCTTCGGATATCCATCCATCGATTTTTCTGCATACCATCTTGATGAGTGGGAATGTCTTTCCTTGGTTAATCTGAACAGTAAAGCTACCGGGAGATGGGGATTTCAGCCATACAGGAGTAAGAAGGGTAAATAGCCATCAGCCTTGTGGCGAATACTATCATAGGTGTTCACTATATGTGAGAGAGTGTACTTCCAAAGCAAATGGCCTCATCTAAAATAATGTCTTTACCTCAGTCATATATTTTTCAATCATTAATGGTAATCGCAAAAGAATGCCAATGTCAAGATTCACCTTGGACTTAGAATCTTAAAGGTATAGTAGAGGTTTTTCTTTTTCTGGGTGGATCACCAAAAGGAGTGATCCTCCAAATTGTCAATCATTCTGGTGATATGTTTACGTAAGGCCGTCCTACTCGCTTGTCCCCATAGGTAGCAATCTTTTTCTGCACACGCGCACTTTCAGGTATATATTTGGTGCTAGCTTTGGTTTCAACCAGTCATTTAAGCTCGCCTTTCTTACCATAAATCTTTGAAAATAACCAAGGGTCATAACAAAAAAAGGTAGAAGAAGAGAAAGGCCTCAGAAGAGAGAAATCAGACCAGAGTGTTTGTGGGAGATTCTTTCACGCGATGGCGTACACTGAAAGGACAGGCTGGGCTTCCCAATGATTCCTCAGCTCCGAAGGTTCTACTCAATAGGTAAAGTTTGGCATGCTATTTGGAAACATCCATTTCACATCAATGCTAATAAAAGTTATCTACCTATATATTGTAACTTTCCAGTGAAGATCATTTTGTTTATTTTGTAATTTGCATCGTTAATAGTTATACGGTGATCACAGATCCTTATTTACTCCGAAAATATGTCACATTTCCACTGCAGCTCACACACATACAAGCAGGTCCTTTTAATGTACCAGTATTCTTATTTGTGAAACTTTTTATATATATAAATATGTGTGGGATGAGATCCATCCCAGCGACCGTCTTATTGCATCCCTGCACCTCCTTGATGAGTAATGGGCTCGTGTATGCTCTAAAACACATTTAATACGTGTTCCCTCTTGAGAGTGCGTAGAGTGGTGTGCATGTCAGTTGTTTTTTAATAGTGTAGAGGGCCAGTCTTTTAAAAAAATTGTGAAAATCCTCCACTATGCCTTTAAGTCCAAGAGTGTCCCAACATATCCTTGCCCAACTGCATTAAGTTTTGACACCCCCAAAATTTAGATGAATGGGTCAATGTCCATGTAAATAGTAAGGCTTGTATGAATAGTTTCTAAATCTTTCACATGTACAGTCAATTTCAATCCGAGAAACTCCAACTTCCCACTAGGCAAGTGAGGGTTACATTCTACTGGTGTTAAATTCCTTGAGCCATATTATACATTATATCTTGCAAAGTGCCCTCTTGACATGTAGCAAAGACCTGTTACTGCCCCCGGACTTCTGAGTTTTTGGACGTTTCTGTTCTGCTCTGTTTTGCCTGTTCTGTGTTTCTGGATTTACCTGCATTTCACCTGTTGCCAACCCTGGACCTGTCTTCTGACCACGGCTTTGATAATCCCTCCTGGATCCTTTGTTGCCTCTGTATGCTCTGGCTACTGCTGATCGCTGCTCCTCTTCCCTCCTGGATCTCTGGTACCAGCTCAGTTTCAAGCTGCGTGTTCCCGCTCCTCTGGACTTCACTCCTTCTTCTGGGCACAGACTGAACTTTGCCAGGTTGGTGACTTCCAAGCTCATTGTAGTTTTCCGTTGGAGTTTCAGAAGTCATTTATCTGTGCCTACATTCCCGCAGCATATCCAGCTGGCTGTTCCAGAAAAGTCATGGATGAAAGAGAGGTAGTACCTTTATTCTTTACTGCTAAAGGGCTCATGGAACTTTTCTGAGGCAATCAACATTATCATCGTGCATACCATTTTATTCAAATAGGAGAGGTGAGATTCATTTCATTAGGGCGTAAGGATTTCTACCATGTACCTCTGGAATGCTGCAGGGAGGTTGTTGGTCCAGAAGTGATACAGACCCATTCATAAAGACCCCAAGGTGTTGTGAAAGCAGTGAACTGACAGGAACACTCTGCAATGAAACCGTGATGGTACACCTTCCCCTGATTCAGGATACAAAACTAGATATAACAACAGAGGATGTATGTCATGTGTTATATTCTGGGTAATGCGTGAGTAACCTATAATCTATGCACTCCTACAAACTGCCTTTTTTTTTTCCCTGACACAGACAACCCAGGTACCATACTCAGACTCATTTGGATATAGTACTTTACCTTCTTGAACAGTGGGTTTGGTATTGATGTGTTGGCTCTCTACACTGTGATACACTATATTGCCAAAAGTATTTGCTCACCCATCCAAATTATTGGAATCAGGTGTTCCAATCACTTCCATGGCCACAGGTGTATAAATTCAAGCACCTAGGCATGCAGACTGTTTTTACAAACATTTGTGAAAGAATGGGTCGCTCTCAGGAGCTCAGTGAATTCCAGCGTGGAACTGTGATAGGATACCACCTGTGCAACAAATCCAGTCGTGAAATTTCCTCGCTCCTAAATATTCCACAGTCAACTGTCAGCTGTATTATAAGAAAATGGAAGTGTTTGGGAACGACAGCAACTCAGCCACGAAGTGGTAGGCCACGTAAACTGACGGAGCGGGGTCAGCGGATGCTGAAGCGCATAGTGCGAAGAGGTCGCCAACTTTCTGCAGAGTCAATCACTACAGACCTCCAAACTTCATGTGGCCTTCAGATTAGCTCAAGAACAGTGCGCAGAGAGCTTCATGGAATGGGTTTCCATGGTCGAGCAGCTGCATCCAAGCCATACATCACCAAGTGCAATGCAAAGCGTCGGATGCGGTGGTGTAAAGCACGCCGCCACTGGACTCTAGAGCAGTGGAGACGCGTTCTCTGGAGTGACGAATCGCGCTTCTCCATCTGGCAATCTGATGGACGGGTCTGGGTTTGGCGGTTGCCAGGAGAACGGTACTTGTCTGACTGCATTGTGCCAAGTGTAAAGTTTGGTGAAGGGGGGATTATGGTGTGGGGTTGTTTTTCAGGAGCTGGGCTTGGCCCCTTAGTTCCAAGGAAAGGAACTCTGAATGCTTCAGCATACCAAGACATTTTGGACAATTCCATGCTCCCAACTTTGTGGGAACAGTTTGGAGCTGGCCCCTTCCTCTTCCAACATGACTGTGCACCAGTGCACAAAGCAAGGTCCATAAAGACATGGATGACAGAGTCTGGTGTGGATGAACTTGACTGGCCTGCACAGAGTCCTGACCTCAACCCGATAGAACACCTTTGGGATGAATTAGAGCGGAGACTGAGAGCCAGGCCTTCTCGTCCAACATCAGTGTGCGACCTCACAAATGCGCTTCTGGAAGAATGGTCAAAAATTCCCATAAACACACTCCTAAACCTTGTGGACAGCCTTCCCAGAAGAGTTGAAGCTGTTCTAGCTGCAAAGGGTGGACCGACGTCATATTGAACCCTATGGATTAGGAACGGGATGTCACTTAAGCTCATATGTGAGTCAAGGCAGGTGAGCAAATACTTTTGGCAATATAGTGTATCTTCCCTCAGGATGATGGACCTTTGCAAGCCAGGTAAACATCAGATGTAGGTGCTATCATTTGCTAAAACTTTTATCACTTCCAAGAAAATTGTTAACTTTCAATTTCTATTCCTTTGTAAGGTAGCTTACATCAATAAGAGGTTGCCTAATACAGGTAGTAACAGCAGTTGGGGTGGTGCTGATGACAGTCACTGGGAACTGTAATATCTCAAGTGAGTCCATGTTGATAATTATGTAAATGTTTTCATAATTACCATAGAGCTAAAAGGAGTTTTGCATGGTTACCTTTGAACATCAGGGTTTTGATGCATGCCTGTGCCTGTTTCTACTACTCTGTAGAACACAGCCTTCATTATCATCAGTAGATGGTATAGAAAGTGGAAGGTGCAGTAGTTGGTGTTATGTTTCTCGAAGTTTTTTTTCTATTTTTTTTTCTGGTTGCAGTACCTTTTTTTATTTGTTGACAGTGTGTTTTCTATTATTGGCCAAAAGGTTTTAGCCAAAGTTATGGTTATTGCAGTCGCCAAAGTCATCATGTATGATCAGTGGAGATTACAAGATAAATAAATATAATACACAAATAATCATGTCAGTGGAGTCAATTGAGGTGGTCTTATTGAAAGCTCTTCTGTCTATTTTTGGCACATCAAACTAGAAAGACAAACCACAGCCATCCCAGAATACATTAAAAGGCTTAAACTTGCCTTCAAGCACATCAAACTTCACAATGATCTGGGAGTCTTGTTTAAGAATAGTTATGACTGGGTACTTCTTACCCTCATAACTCAATTATGGGTAAAGGACAATGAATGCTTGAATTAAATGATGTGTCAAATGTAATAGTGTGCAGAGTAGAACATTTCAAATCTAAAAACTGCCAATTGTCTTTAGCTGAGTCATTTAGGTCTTTGGCATATCTACTAGGCTTTTAAATTGTTTTATCAGTTATCTATGTAATTTATAATGGTTACTATTATTGTGATGACAATGTTTTCCTCTCTTTTTGTTCATTCTTGTAACCTTGCATTTGATCTATCTGTAGGGTAATTTAAGTAGCAATTTTACAAAAGTCACAATGTCCTGTTCAAAGGTGTCATTTGTGTAATGTCTAGAGAAAACCAGGGCTAAAGCTCTCTCTGTGTTACTGAGCTATATCACAAACGAGCGGTGTGACAAATGTACCCTGGAGAGGATCAGGTATTACTATGGGAAATGAATGAGAAGAAAATTAGGAAAATGGAGACAGGTGGGACTGAAGTCTTGCCAGTGGAGAGGACGTGCTTCCAAGCAGGTAAATCAGCACATGCTGCTGAGCTAGAGCGAAATAAATCCCAACTCTGCAAAAGCCCCTCCCTGAGGTGTGTCAGCGGGGCAGTATGTGAACACTCACACGTACTATGTCTTTAAGGCCTCCAATCTATATTTACCCATGTTTTATGACTGATTGTGGCACTGGAAAAGACTACATGGGTCATGTGGCAGGCAACGAGAGAGGGAGGGAGAGGGAATAAGACTAAAATCAGTTTAAAGAGGGATCACTGGAGCACAGTGCAAATGAGACTAATTGAGGTGAAGGGGCAGGAAATTTGTGTTGCTGAGAGCTAGCTAAGAAAGGAAAGAGAAAACTTGAGAAGAAAGGAGGAGACTGTAATAAGGTTCAAACTTCTTCATTTGCATTTCTCCTTAAAAAAGAAACTCATAAACATTTAATATGCCTTCCTTCCAAACCTGTTCATAAACACAGCATTTTAGTGTTCCTTTTTTATACATTTACAGAAACTAGTGAAGGTTAACATTTTATCACTTAACAGTCACAGAATTCAATATATTTTATTGATAATTTGTGTTTATTAAAACATAAACACAAATTCAATTTAAGTGAAAAAAACTTAGATGATTTGTCTTTATCAAGAAATGTGGTGTTCTCTTTAACCCCTTCTACTCTGTTGCCCCAAAGGAAAACCTAGTGCAGACAGTAGCCTTCAGAATTTACCTTATCATTAAATGCTTAACTCTTAGTTCATGTAATTTTATTTCAGTATGAAAATGTGACAAGAAAGAAGATGGCGATTTGTTTAAACCAAGTGACAGGCCCATTTTAATTCCCAAAGCAGAGTAGGGGGCACAAAACACATGTACAGTAGCAATATGGTTACAAGACACCAAAACTGATTACCTTTGCAGAATACCACAGGTTTGCAAAGCGGTGTACATCACACGGACAAGAGCATCTTCACTGTGAAGCTTTTTCGGGTGTCTGCAGTATTATGTTGTGGGAAAACAATTTAATTCAGTAGAAATTATGAACTGGTTTGAGCCTATGCAATATGCTTTGAGCTAAATTCAAGAATCTGACGTTGTTCTATTTTACAAAGAAGTATGAAAAACATTTTGATTTCTGCATGTTCAAAGCTATAAAAACTCCAAAAGGCTAGAAGCAACCATTAAGTGTTAAATTTACCACCAATTCGAGGACATTTGGTCCCAGTCTGAATTAGTGTCAAATTAACTCTCTACATAGTGTATATCTTTCTCCAGATGTTGTTGTAATAACTCTATAACATGTACTTTGACAGTGCATAGTTAACACTGTGGAATTTATGAAACATGTTTTACTGACTCGGGGCCATATGAAAAGGCATGCTGTATTTTGAAAAAAATATTTTCCTTCCAGTTCTCCAATAACTTGTATTGACTTAAATGCTATATTCTAGTACATTTCACAAACATTGTAATAGTAAACACATCGGCAAGACAGTATTAAGTTGCACATATTTAAACCATCATGTTGGCTAGCTGTAGTTTAGGTTAACTGGCTACACTGCACCCACTCAACCCTCACATGGGTGTAGTCCAGATTACCCTCATTACCACAGCATTACCACTCACCAGGCATATTCATGAGCACAAGTGTGTTCCTGTGCATGTCCCTGCATTTCTTTAGATGTGTACACATGCAAATGGATATTGATTAACTGGACATCAGTATTTCTTCAATACATTTCTGTCAGTAGACTAGTTATGTGTGATGGTATGTTTTCTAGAAAATTTTTTCACATAAATGTTAAACAGTCAAAGCTTGAGAGATCTTAGTACTAGAACTTAAACTGGTTACAGGATTTGTGTTAACACACAAAACACAAAAAACAATGGTTCAACTGGAAAGTGGTCTTTATTCTACTATTACACAAAGACATTTTTTGTAGATGTTGTAATAGAGAAAACATAGTTTTTCTAAAACCATTAAAGTCAGTTTGAATCAGGGAGTAATTTCTTGCTAAGATACTGTGTGACTGAACCAAGAATATACACTACAGATATCTTACCAGTGGCTCTGTGCTACAAAAGTATAAAGCTGTGAGGAAGTGATGTGAGCTTATGGACTTACTGCAGATCATGCAGAAATGAGCTGGATTTGTGGGTTCTCGTATTAAGGGAGACCAGGCCTTGTTACCGAATCCACAAAGGCTCTGTGTTGAATAAAGAAGAAAAAAAATATTGGCAAAACCTCACATGTTCTTGATCAACAGCAAATCACTCCCAAAAAAAAAAAGCAACATGTACGGGAACCAACTTAAAAAACGTTTCAAATTAGTATTTATTCTACAAAATGAAATCGGTAATTAGATGAAGAGTGACGCTGGGGAATTATGGGCTTTTTCCTTTGTTGGAGGTGGATAAAAGTCCGTTCTCACAGGGAAACTTGATTCTTGGAATCCCAAAGTCCAAAAAGGGACTTTTGACTGCATCTCTTTTGCATCGGCATGTCTGCAGGTTACTGTTTGACTTCTTATCTGCCTTTCTTTAATGTTTGTTTATCATATTGTAAAACAGTCTTTAAAGCCCATTTATGGACACTAACATAGACTTTCTTGTCAAGTGTTCGAAACCAACACTAGTAGTGTTTTAATAGTGTTTGTTTATTTAGATTTTTGCTGTAAATACTACAGTTATGTTTTCATATCTGCACATTTGGAAGTTTTTATTGTCTCCTTTCTTTTAAATGATAAAATATATGTTTCTGCTCTGAATAAATAAACTCCCATATCTTTACAGTTATAACCTGCATTGTATTACAATTTTTCTATTTTTGCCATAGACGCTGTAAACACCCATTCTTTCCCTCTGTATTTAGATTATGGAACTGGCTGCACGAAGAGTAGCCTTCTGCTGTATATAAAACTTTGGAATTTTGTGCAGTTATTTTCTAGGCCTGGATATGAATGAAAAAGAGAATACAATCTAATAAAATGCATATGCACAATATGCAATCTGCTGAGACTCATTTGTCACATTTAAAGTACCTTTTGAAAATGACTTAACTATTGTAATGATGCCAGTAACGCCAAGGTAGTAGTGCCAACAAGGTTCATTAGAAATTTCTGAAGCAATAGCTCACACCTCTAACAACACAACTGCAACACACAACCAACCGCTTGGTATAGCCCCAAACTCTCTCTACTTCCGGTCCTGGAACTGCTGCTCTTCCGATCCCCCATGACAGAGAGGAAACACATAATAAGGAGCACAGTACACATAACCATATTGGCCGCATAGAACCAAAACACAGAATCGTTACACTATCCCCCCACTACAGAGGGAACAAACAAAGGCATCAAACAACTTTGGGGCCCTTCTCATCCCCTGTAGGCAGGCTCCCTGCAGTGCTTCAGGGCATCTGCACTCTGTAGACAACCTCCCCCATGTGTTCCAACACTCTGCAGGGGCCAACCCACTGACTGTCCAAGTTCAGGCAATGGCCCCTCTTTCTCTGGGGGTTGTAAACTCAGACCAGTTCCCCTGGTGTAAAGTGCTGGCCCTTCATCCTCACATCATAGTTCCTTTTTTGACACACACCAGCTTGCTCCTATTGCCTCTATGTGAACATATGTGCTGTCTTCAACCTGTCCTGGAGCTTTCTATCATACTCAGGACCAGCTGGAACAGCAGGTGCATCCGGAGGGCGCCCGAAAGGCATATCTGCTGGTGTGTGCAACTCTCTCCCCAACATGAGGAGCGATGGAGTGCATGCTGTGGAGTCCTGTACAGCTGAGTGGGATACCATTAGCACCAGTGGAAGGTTCTCGTCCCTCCTCTGTGAGAACATCCAACTGCTGTCCCGTAGGTGCTCTGTGCTGTGCTGCTGTCCGTCGGTCTGGGGATGTAGTGGTGTTGTCATTGTTTTCTGGATTCCAAGATGGCTACACATTACAGAAAACACCAGTGACTTAAAATTTCCGCCCTGGTTACTATGAATATGTACGGTACTCCAAACCTGCTAATCAGCCCTCTACCCGTCTCGTCACAGTCATCTAAATCTAATGGAGACGGCATCCGTTTAATGAATAAGCATTACTATACAATTTTCAGAAATGGTATATGATTTACTAGGAACCACATTAAGCACAGCCAGTGATATAAAACTAGCTACTTACCACCAGAGTTGCCTTCCATGCTGGTCGTAACTATAGCTTCTGTCCGGAAAGCATCAAAAGTAATATGTATGCCATGTTGTGTGTGCAAGTGTTTCTGCATGTTGGATGTATTTCCTCCCGTGGATGTATTGCCAGTTTGCAATGATTGCAAAGCACCTTGTTTTCATCTTTCTCTTCCTTAAAATGAAGTCAAAATTTAAATAGCTTTACCCGATGGGACGCCATTTTTTTTTTATTGCTTTTCTAGACCTACGCCTGGTCACGTCGTACTTGCTTACTAAATGCTGTGTGCCTAACTTGCGTAAAAAACGTGACGCAAGTTGTGCTGCCCATAGCCCTAGGCTCTGGTGCTGCCTGAAATCGATAAGATAATCGTTAAGTGAGCTGCCAAACAGTGCCATGGAATTTGAACAGACGGAGCCGGTTTTGAACAGGAACCTGTTTTCGATTCCCATCCCTACAGTACCCCCTCACCAGGCACAGCACCTCAAACTTGGACCACTGTCCATGTAGTTACTAGAGAAAAGGCCAGCAAAATCCTCCCATGGTGGCTTTAACTGTCTTTCCAACCACTGCACCACACGCTGGATGTCAAGATCCTGGTCCTACCACTGCCTCCCGGTATCAGTGTCTACTGTCTGCAGCTCTCTGCCGGAAATCCAGTCAGTCTGAGACGATACTGGCTGGCAGCTGCTCCTCCTCCATCCTCTCCCTCCAGTTACAGTAACTGCATCCTTCCATAGCACAGGGGAGCCAGGAGAGGGTGTCGGCATTAGCATGATTTGTTCCAGCTGCAAACTTGTATGTTTGCAGGCCTTCTAGCCACCGGGCCATTAGGTTCTTTAAAGGACATCAGCCACTAAAGAGTGGTCACTATTGTGAAAGGCAAGGCTGCAGAGGTAATACCAGCAGCTCCCGTCTTGTCACAAAGTAACACTTTTCTGCCTTGTTAAAGGCCTTGCTGAAGTACCCCACCACCCTCTCCCTTTCTGGGCCCACCTGGGAGAGGACAACCCCCACCCAACTTGCATCTGTGTCAAGAATGAAGGGGAGAGTGGGGTCAGCTGGAGCTGGAGTGAGGCTCTCGATGTCATTAGCTAACACACGCAAAGGTTCACCTGACAACATGTTCCTGGGGGAGAGTTTATTTTTAAAGATATCATCCTGCAAACATTGCCCAAAATGCCTCTTTATTGCTCCGACCAAAGCATCATAGTCATAGTCAGTTTTGCTGAGGCTACAGATCACACCTCTAACACAACTGCAACACAAAACTGACCACTTGATTGCGAGCCTCCCTCAGAACTCTCTCTACTTCTACATGTGAGAAGAAGTCAGCAGAGTCAGACAGTAACGAACACAATACACATAACCATATGGACTCCAATAGAACCAAAACACAGAATCGTTGCACTATTAAAGACAGTTCAAGACCATTCCACAGCTTTGATTTTTCCACATAAAATATTTGAAAAATTAGCCTTATGGAGAGTTGACCAAGGAGGTGGTCTCTGTGATTGACAAATGAATTGACAGTGACACAAACACAGAGAGCAATCACATTGATGACAGTTTTGTAAAACTTCTGGATGTTATTCAGTTGATAAATGTATGCTGATCTGACAATTAAATTCTTGATAAACTGTGTGCTGGTCTTACAGCTTATTCATGTCAGATAGATATAACTGTAGAGGAGAAGGGTTTCTCTCTATCCTCTTTACCAAAACAGAGAAAATGGGGGGAAACTGTAAAACTATGATCTGTCTCTAACTCCCTCTAACTCACTATCAAGCAAAGTAGAGACGGAGTCCCTTCTTTTATCCCACAGGGCAGAGCTACTGATGACAGTTTTCCTACAATAACAAGGAAGCCAAAGCTAATACTGGCAAATTCAGATTCAATATACTCGTTCAAGCCTAAGGAGGGCACCGAAGAGACGGTTTAAGACACAAATTAGGATTTCAACAAATATCAAACTAATTCTCAAAATAATGCCTGGAACAAATACACAGGACTATAAAACATCCATGTATCTTTCCAGGTTATTAGAAAAAAAACAAACTTTGATTTAGGGATGAGTTCTTAAATATAAAAAATTCAATCCATCCATCCATCCATCCATCCATCCATCCATCCATCCATCCATCCATCCATTTAACAAATACTGAACAAAGAGCCAACAGGTTTTTAAAATTTTTCTTACTGTTGAACAGTGGGAAAATAAGATTGCTGGAAAATAAACTGCAATGCCAAACTGACAAAGCAGGAATTCCAGGATTGTACACCTGTGCGTCACCATGACGAGGCTGCTGAGAAGCGGAAGAGAATTACAGTAGCAGCAATTCCAGGTAAAAATGGATTGTGTAATCCCGGACGTGATATTTAAAAGGTGCTTTTTACATCCTGGAAAGGGAGGTCTTTAACTGTCAGTTTTTATCCCTCACATCTAAAGATGGCTTTCCAGCTAATTCTGTCAGTGACTCAATTGGCTCTGAGGCTGTCAGGCCATGAACTTCACTAATCTTTTTTCAACTGTCATTTTTCTCCAACATAATTCATTTCAAATAGTTACATGTACATTAAACTCATTCAGGTACATCAAATTCAGGTCAAATAATATATAAATATTCTGTTTCCATTTTTTCTAGAATGCATCCCACAATTATGTACAGGACAGAGTTTCAGTGGAGGGCATTAATGAACACACAGCACCACAAAGACCAAGGATCAATAAACATGTAAAAAAAGGATTATTCATATTTTTATCTGTAAGATATATAAAATTAAACTGTTACTTAAAGCAATAAATAAAAATTAGACAGAGTCATAACTACAAACCTACCGTATAAAAGAGACAGATCTAGCTTGAACAATCACAGTGCAGGAGGCGGGACTTTATAATGTAATGTGTGAATCTCAGTGCCAGAATAACCCATAATACATCAACGCTTTTCTATTGGCATAACAACAACATGGCGCAATCAAGCAATGCTACGATGACAATTAAGGACACAAATTTAATCCTCAGATATTTAAGGCCAAAACCAGAAGAAATTGTTCAATGCAAAGTTTTTTCGATTGCTTGACATTTTTCAAGGACTACAAAATTACGAAGACAGAGCATGTCGCTTGGAGTTTGCATCACATTCGTACTTATCTGAGTGGTTCCAACCTGATGACACCGATCCTGATAGCCCAGTCTTTGACATAGAATAGAATTCATTCTTAATTGTCATTACAATTGTCACAAGTAAAAAGCAATGAAATTCACTTACCTCTGCATTTAACCCATCCCCTTGGGGAGCAGTGGGCTACCATCGTGTGGCACCGAGGGAGCAGTTTGGGGTTAACGGTTTTGCTCAGGAACCCAGAGTGGAGACTGTGGGGATTGGACCGGGTACTTGCAGCCTTCTCAGAGCACAAGTGCATTGCTCATACCACTAGGCCAACACTTCCCCGTTTGCACTATATACCAAACTCCACTCGTTCCTGAACTTCAGCCAGCTCATTTGTTTCTTGTCTTTCATTACTGAACAAAATGATTGATCCAGGTGTGTCTGACCTCAATAACTATGACACAATTAGCCCGACACAACTAGTTTTCACCGCCTTCCATGGTTTGGAGTGGCAGACATAACTTTTAGATAAAATTACATTATAATTGTTTTCAGATGACAAAGTTGCCTGTTATTTGTATAATCAGAGGCTCCAAAGAGTCATGTAGTTCCTATTAGGAGGAAGAAGATAAGCTTTTAGCTTAAAACAACCACAATGATGCAAATTTTGAAAGGAGTAGGAGAATGTGACAAGAGTAGGAAAGTTGGCTCCACAGGAAAGTAGGCTGATAACTTAAAGATGTGCCTCTTATTCTACTGTCAAAAAGTCTAAGAACTGCCAGTAAATCTGCAGTCTAGAAACAAAGTGGAATAACAAAGGAACAATCAGATCTATGATGTAAGATGGAGCTCAATTATTAAGATCTTCATAAGAAAGAGGATTTTAAACGTTATTCTGGATTTACTAGGAAGACAATAAAGGGAAAATAATTTAGTTGAATTATTATATATCTTTGTAATTTTCAACGGGTTTCTTTTTGCAGTCTTTTCAGATAAGAAGAAGGCTTTTGTTTGCATAATGTGGACTTGTGGTTATAAACGTCCAGCATTAAAAATTACCTAAATGTTAAAGTACCTTTAGCATCATTTTTGGAGAGCTCAAGCTTTGATCAAATTAGAACTGGATACATGAGATTTAGTGTGCTGGCACATCTATGAATGAATAGGAATAGTGCTATAATTCAGACAACTCTGTTTTAACTGGTTTTATTATGGTTTGTCGAAAGGTCAATAAAATATAATAATAATAATAATAATAAATCTAAACATTTATAACAGGGAACTTTGTGCTTTTCAACACAATACACAGGCTGTTTGTGGGGATTTTTGACTTTTCCCATAATAAACTTAAATTCAGTGCCTCATCTCCTTCTCTCATCGGATGACATGCAATTTAAAACCCAGTATTAAGTTGCCAGAGGCTGTAAGATTATTGAGCTAGCTTTTGGTAAAATTATACTGTGCATAAAAGAAAGGAAAAACGTTTTTGGTTAGGTTTACAGTAAAACACTTATGTCATGATCTTGGCACTGATGACTGGACTATTAATCATTTCATTCACCTGCCTAGCTCTGCCCAGTTCTCATTACCATTTATCTGATGCACCTGCTTCATCTGTTTAACCAGCCTTCAACCATTCATCAGTGCTAGATTATTTGATCCTGTGGGGAGAGTTCTCTAATGTATCTAAATGTTTTCTAATTGCCTGATCCTGACTGTTCTCAACCACTGAGCCTGCCTTTTCCCATTCTTATCTGTTTGCCTGACCTGTCCTTGGACTCCTGCTGCATTCTGCCTGTGTACCGAACCTGGAATTGATTCCTGACATCATCCTGGATTTCCCTTCTGTACCTCTTTGGATCTCTGATCTGGACACCGGCTTTGGCTTCGCCCTCTGGATTATCCTTTCCTCTTTGGTCTGTTTGGTTTTGATCTCCTGCCTGTCCTATCCGACCTCTTCAGCATCTGGGACTCTCTAGGCGGTGCCTGCCACGTCTGGTTGGCAGTGGGTGGACCGGCTGGAACCAATCTCTTCTCCTTAGCTTGGACTGGACTTTAAGAACAAGTTAGTGACTCACACATTCATTATCATCCTCCGCCAGATAGACAGGTTTACTAACGTGTGTTCTCCCCCTGCAGAGGTTCTTGCCTTGGACGCCAACGCTGTTCTTTGCAGTTCCATCTTTAATAAACATTTTGTCAAACCTAAATGTCTCTCCACCTCGAAAACGGGGTCCTTTTGTTCTGAGTCTGACAGCATATCCATTAAGTATTTTAATATGCAAAATTTACCAAAAAAAAGTCTTTGGTGAAAAAAAACATTGCTTTTCACTTATGTACAGCACGTTTAATTTTCTTGCCACTCAAATGTATTATATAGAAAAATTGACTTGCCTTGCCTTATCAGTAGCAATGAGTGAAACATAGACTTAAACAATACAATTTCTTTTAAGCCCTTACAAGTCTCTAGTTGTAAGGATTTCTTAAAGTGTAAATCTGGCTGTGCAGATGTCAATTGTTGATCAAATGGCAAAGTTGACAAACAGATTGGTGGACCAACTTAGTATAAAGTATTAAACAACTCAGACTGCTTGCCATCCCCTTTTCTCTGCTTGTCCCAACCAGCCACTCATTGTTTCACAACTGCTGTTAAGAGCAAAGTGTAGTGGATGTCAGGAGGAGGTTGTAGGAGTAAATGGCTGTTTATGTTTGCACTGATTTTCTCCTGTTTATTTAGTTAGAGACGTAAGCTATTGTCATTTGGTTTATTTCTTTATGTACGTGTAGTTTGTTGAGAAAGTTCCTTTCTTTTGGTTTTGGCTTTGGTTCACTGTAAATACTAAGGTATGTATTTTGCTCGTCTGTAGGCAGAATGGGTCATCAAACAACTTTGAAGAAATCAGCAGACTGCCAGTAGGATTTTACAATTGTTTTGGTTACTTGGGATTTGCTGAGCATTGGGATCATTAATAATATGGTGTTATCAGAGCCTTTCCCCTAGACAGGTTAAAAGATGTCCCAAGCATATGTGAGAGGTCCTGGGCTTAAATCCTGGACAAGTCCCCATATCATGTTACGACCTATCTTCAAACAACGGAGTGTATCTTATTTGTCTAGTCAAGTAGAGTTATTTCACATTTCGCATGTGCTACTGGTTCTCAAAACATGAAAGTTATTTATTTTTTATTTCTCCAGAGTGTTTGGAGCTTTATTGATAGTCCTCGATGAATCACCATTTGCAGTGCAAAAACTAGCTAAAAATAACTAGAAATTTCTTTATAAAATTGTATTCACCATTACTTTGAGTAAGCATATAAGATAATCTACCAATGGAATTAATATATTTACACTTAGAATAAAGTAATCATGTATCATAGACTGGAAATATTTATTTCAAATGTAAATTGTCTTATTGCATTGGCAGTCCCACCTGCCCTTCTTAATTCAAGAACAAATGCACTTATTTTAAGAAAACTTGACTTGTTTAGATTAAACTTTTGGCAGTGTGTGGAAGGATGATGATAAACAGGAGAAGGATGAGGCTGAATCACGCTGTAAGTCAGGTTACAGGCAGATGAGTTTGATCTGTACTGTTCCACAAAGGAGGACAAAGTTATGTCATTTTCAGGGGAACATGAAATACAACTTCAAACTACAAAGACTTGCTGAAGCGCTCCGGGCTCCTTTTGCTTTTTCATAATAAGTGGCACTATAAAGTATACATAACCTGTGTGATCTCAGCAAATAAAGAGTTCACAAAATCCCCCTGCAGTCACCGTGTAGGAAGCCAGTGTCCGATCGGCTGTCCGAACGGTCAGTTAATTGAGTTCACTATGAAGTCCACTATACATTATAGTCCCTGCTCTATATAGTGATTTAGGGGTTAGGGCGGACATTTGGACACAGCCACAGTCTCTCAGGGAAATTTAGTTGCAACAACTCCGTCTTTATATCGAATGCGAAAATAGGGAAGAGATGCATGCCATAAAGCAGTCTGCACATTTGTAGTTGTAGTTGTTCCTGCCACCCTCCTCAAAGTTGCTTAGTGCCGGTGAAGTGATACAGACCTCCTCAGGCCATGACAGAGGTGACATATAATCACAAAAATTAAAATATTTTATGAAGGTTAAAAAATAACTTAGTGATGGTTTAAAATGAGATGAGAAAATAATATGAGATGTATGAGAGATCAAATAAATGTATATAAGAGCACAGATGTACAGTATGTATGTGAAGAGTAAAATGTAAATGAAAGATAAGCTATATCTATGTGAGAAGAGAGAGATACAATGTACACATGTATGTTAGAGATCAAATGTAAGAAGTAAAATGTAAGAATAGCCAGAGTGACTGCATGCAATGGCTTCAGATTGTTGAACTCAAACATTTACTAAAACAAATCAAACGTTTACCAAAATAGATATACTATAGATAAGATAAAGATTATTTGAAAGTTATGTTTAGGGGCTAGCTTATTGTGACACCCTATTAACTTGAAATTTATTTCATTGGACTTGGACTTGATTCGGGACTTGACTCTGAAGACATAAGACTAAGTTGTGGATTGGGAAGCAATGACTAAGTTCCACTTTCGGGGGAAATGTTTTCATAAATACTTTTTTGTAAGTCACTGTAGTTCATCTAAACTTTACATCAGCCTTCAACCAAAATAAAAAAAAAATTGAAAGAGATGCACAAGTCTTCTGTGTATTTGTTTTCATAGATCTGTCAGCTAAACTTACACAATACTGCTCCAACTTTAGATCTGTACTTCAGCTGAAGCCATTAAGTCAAAGTTGATCCTTCTAGTGTGTCAACCCTCACCTCCTACTTATGTTTTGTTCCCGAGTGACTCACTCATCATCTAACTCCCATAGGGCAAACATAGGACAGTTTTACCCTCTTTAAATGACCACAACAAACTTTGACCAGGACGTTTTACTGGCAACAGCTTTTCAGCACAATAAACAGGCTGTTTGTGGGGATCTTTGACTTTTCCCATAATAAACTTAAATTCAGTGCCTCATATCCTTCTCTCATCAGATGACATGCAATTTAAAACCCAGTATTAAGTTGCCAGAGGCTGTAAGATTATCGGGGTAGCTTTTGGAAAAATATACTGTGTATAAAAGAAAGGAAAAGAGTTGTTGGTTAGGTTTACAGTAAAAAGCTTATCCATTAACTATTTTAATAGGCAAATTTTACAAAAAAAAAAAACCTTGGTGAAAACGATACTACCAGGTTTTTATAACAACCTTTGTGTTTGTATTCATGTTTTTATGCCTGTGATATAATTTGCACAACCTTTTGTTGTAAATAAAACAAATCCTTTAAACATCTGCATTTCATCAGTAAAGCGGGCAATGATGTAGATTATAAAAAAAGGTTCCTATTAAATATATACCAGTTTGTGGCTGTGTGTTATATTTATGTGTTTAGCACCATCTCTGCTGTATTTTGTATGATTTTATTAGTTTGAATTAATTCATGTTTTTCTATACTGAGAGAAAACAGAAAAACACATAAACATACAAGGCTTAAAAATATCAATAAAAGAACAAGGAATTTAAATATCTAAGCAAGACATTACATAAAAACCCCACAAATACATTCACATTGTGTGGGGCTAAATAAGAGGCATTGTCCATTTTATAGTGTGAATCCTGGCACTAATGACTGGCTTGATTACTCATTTCATTCACCAACTCCGCAAAAAAAAACACCTGGTGCAAAAATGCATTGATATGGAAGTTCAGAGCATTACATATGTATGGTGCAAATATGCAGAATTTTGGATTGGTGTTATCAGTGTGATGCGTAGTCAGTGATGTGTTTAAGGGTTTTCACAATAGTTCAGCTGTCTGATGGAGGAGGTGAAGGAGCTGTTTTGGAATCTGCTGGACCTGCATCGGATGCTTGGAAGTCTCTTCCCAGAGGTAAGCAGGGAGAACAGTCCATGGTGGGGGTGTGAGGGCTCATTGATGATGTTACGGGCTCGGGACGCCCTGGGATGAATTGTCTTTAATGAAGGGAAGAAGAGCCCCGATGATCTTCTCTACTTTTCTCACCACTCTTCTCACATTCTTCCAATATGAGATGATGGCAGCCTCCACACCACACAGTGAGACAACTGGTCAGAACGCTCTCTATGGTCATGAGGATGGGCTTGGGCAAGTCGGCTCTCCTCATCTTCTGCAGGAAGTACAAGCGCTTTGTACCCTGTGACATCACTGCTTAGAGAACTACAACATGGCGGCGCACCTTCCCAAACATTTATAAACAATGCCTTATTATATGTTTACATTTGTCACATTTGTAATATAATGATTGACAATAGTAAGACACATTCTTGTAAATTGTTTAGTTGAGCATTTTATTTTTACTTTATGGTTAAGAATCCTGAGGGTCATGAGATATAAAAACAAAACTTTCAAATAAATAAAATTAAACCAAATGGAATTAAATTCGAATAAATGAGATTACAAATGAATATAGAGGTCAGTATAAATTATGAAAATCAAATTTAAATAGAAAAAAATCACAACTCTTTTTTTCTTGCTTCATAAAATTCTTTAAAGTTGTCTTAAATTGAAGCACCACATTTTGAAGCAGGGCTTAGTCGCGGTTAATAATGTTATGATAGCTTCAGAAAAAAAACAAGCTCTTCCCCTTTTTTCACTTAATTTAATTCTAATTCCACAATTTATTGACATTATTTACTATGCCTTTTTTTTAATCCTAAAATCAACACTCTACAATTAAATTAACACCTTTAGTTTTACAAAAACACCCAACAGCCCTGACAATTCAATCAATGGGTCTTTACCCCTTGAGGTGGTACTGTATATATATAAATAAGTTTCACCTTTTTGTAGCCCCTTTCAGGCATAACCACGAAATCATACATATGATGTAATTATATATATATTTAATTATACATCATGTTTATCATCATGTAGTTTCTAACTAATCTGAGGATGCACAAGTTAACTTTAATTAACTGCTGTTTTTAAAACTCTGTAACTGAGAATGTGTCTAGCAGCAAGAAGCCCCTCGCAGCTGAGCCATGCCTTATTGCTTTATTGTGCACAAACTGGCCTGCTGCTGGCGTTAATTAGTCGTGGCTAATTGCTGGTAACATGTAGCTGAGAAACCTGGTATCCTGGAGCTGCAGATATTTCAGAGATTAGCAGTTTGAGGGGGCCACTAAAAGGTGAGCTTAAGACATTCTCAGCGTGTTCCTGGTGAAATCGGCCTATTTCTGACCACTTAAGTCATTAACGTGATTATTTTCACGTCGCTAAGGCTTCAAATCGTATATGAGGCACAAAGAAATGGTTGACATGCCTTGTTTAAGTTATTAGCTCGTCTGGAAGGAGGCAGTCTCCTGGTTAAAGGTTAAATATATTTGTTACGGATCTCTATTTTTAGCATGACCCCAATAGTCAGTAATCTGAAGCCTGTGTGTGTGAGTGTATAATAAACTTTAGTGGTGGTCTTCTGCAATGAACATGCATCACATGCACTTATTTTAAAATGGGTTATGTAAAGCTTTAACGATGGGTTTGCAGAGCAAACACTTCAGCTTTGGTGCAAGTTTCTGTGAAAAAGCAGCAATCCCACATCTTAGATTCCTCTTTTTTTCTATAAACTACACTAAAATACTTTCAATGGAATTAGAGAAACGTTGCAACACTAAATCTCTAATTTTCTGATTTAACTCTTAATATGTGACCTTATCGCATTACGTGCTCTGTTGTGATCAAACTACATATTGCCTATGCTTTACACAAGGCTAATATCAAAACTCCTAAGTGGATTAGTGTAATCTCCTTACTGTGCGTGTATGTGTACTGTTCACGTAGACATATTAGTGGCTGCTCCCAAATCCGTCCGGAAAAACCATCAACCACTGTCGCTCTAGCCTGCAAGGTTTCAGCGCTGCGTCAAAAGGTCCTCCTCTGCATTACAATGTGAAGTGCTGCTTCACAAAAACCCACAGCCACAGCACATCTCAGGAGGGTCAACATGACAGACGCAACCCGAAGGGGAAACCATGTATCACAAGGCAGTCGTATCAGATGTCCAACACTTGGGGCTGCATCAGAGAACGAGTTGTTGCATCACAGCATTGGACTCAGGTTAACCCGTCATTACAGTACATCTGTTTCTTCAGTTAGCTGGAAACATGGATTGCGTTCAAACCCCTCCTTCGGTTCACACATACTCACAACCCAGTGGACAAAAATAAAAGTTCCTATTAGGGAAGAAAACAAATAAGTTTGTGACACCTGTTATTTGTAGATAAATATACACCAAAAGGACAAAAAGCCAACAGGTTTTAGAGGCTAATTGTTTAGTTTGGCAAATTCCAGCTTTTATTTATTTATTTATTTTTGTAGTTGTTATTACTAGGGCTGGGCGATAATTCAATAACAATATATATCAATCGATAGACGTGTGGCGCAATAGAAAAAAAGAGAGTCAATAAAAGTTTGATAAAAAAACACAGTTTTCCTTCCTTCTCATTGTAGCCTATCATGTAAGGTTTATGCTAGTCACTACTTCCTCCCAACCAATCACAATGGCGGACCCAGGCACGCCGTCACAAAGTGCCGCCCTCTCAAACCACAACACAGAGCACATGAAGATGTCGCAGCAAGGAGAGGCGGAGGAAATTGTTCCAAAGAAGGGTTTTTGTAGTTTGCCTGTTTGGCAGTATTTCGGTCATGGCAAGTCGGACAAAAAACAAACCACAGTCATCTGTAAAATGTGTCGGGAACCAGTGAAAACGAAGTCTGATAACACAACCAACTTTTTTTTATCATCTCAGCCGCTCACACCCGCACGAGTACAAGCTGTGTAGGCCCCGGCACGGCTCTCCACCGAGGAATCTTCGGGAATTTCAGTTCTGGGCAGTTTCCCACGTATTTCTAACAATTGAGAGAAAACTGCTGAGGGGCCAGAAACTTCAAAGTAATAACTCAGGTTAAAGCAGGAAACTAAGGTGAACCAGGTTCAGCTTAGAAGAATGGGGGCAGCGAGGGGGGGTCCATTTATTTATTTGTTATATTTATTTTGGTCACTTTTCTGGTCACTTTAGTTTATTCTTTGTCAGTATTTAATAACATAACTTAGGTCTCTTAAATTATTTTTCTTTAAAACAATTCTGTTATGGTTAAAAAAGTTGGTTAAATAAATATTTAATTGGAAGTCTGTGTTTGTGTTCTTTACTAAAATCAAATCATTTAGCAAAAGTACAGGCAGAGATGCACATAAAATATGGTTTCAAATCTTTTCAATAATTATCGATATCGATCAATATGCTTTTTTTATCGATAAGCTTTTTTTCTATATCGCCCAGCCCTAGTTTCTACTACAGTGTTGTTGTTTCTAGCTAAAAGTTAGTGATTGACACCCATCAGTTTTCTTCTGTAAAAATGTCTAGCTCAGTCAGATGAACTTTGCGCATTTTTATGAAACTACTTTCAAGTCTGACTACAGATTCACTCTCAGATTAATGTCTGGACTTTGACTAAGCCATTCTAACGCATTTATATTTTGATTCAATATTTTATTGTTACTCTGGCTGAGTTTAGCTCATGCTAGTCCCTGTTCTTTTTAGGCTTTTTGCATTTTTTTTCAAGTCTCTAACAGGTTCTCTCAAAGGATTTTACTGTATTTAACTTTATCCAACTTATTATGAGCAGTGATCAGCCTCCCTACTTAACAAAAGCCTCTAAACGGCATGGTGCTGACACAACAGTGAAGATGTGGTACTTAGCCAGTTTTCCTCATTACGCAGATCACTTTGTATGTAGGCCAAAATGTTAGCCTCATCAAAGCAGTTTCCTCCATATGTTTGTTGCTTTGCCAACATGTTTGACATTTTTATGGCTCTCTTTCAAATAAAACTCATTTTGTAACTCATCCTAAAGGACTAAATTTGCAGAGAAAAAGACAGATAGTTGATTTATTTATAGATTCTGCCCCCTACACCGTGGATCAGAGTTCAAATGCCTGCATCTTTGTCATTTTCCTATGTTTTTGTTCATTTTTGGATAACCTATAATGTGTTCTCTGCAAGATAGCACATTGTTTTATAATCTTTACAAATTTTCACCAGTTTGTGTTTGATCATACAGGAGTGACACATAAGCTATTTTCAGGTTGACTGGAAATTGAAGAGGTGTCAGTTGTAGTCTCACAATTGCAAGAATGAATGTAAATCCATCTGTTTAAATCCATGTTGTTGTTTTTTGTTGTTTTTCATAGTTCCCACTAAATCTTTATCATGACATACAATCTCTTGTCAGGACAATAAGTATATGACTAAAATACATCACCATATTCCTCCAAAGGGAAGCAGCCATAACGGTTAGGGCAAATCTATGGAACAGTAGCGGAAGAAGGGTGGCATTGTACAAAATCTAGCACCCCAATACTGTATGGGGGGTTCTAGATTTTACTCTACTGGACCGGGAGGGAAATGCCGCCAACTTAAATCATGCAGCACAGTTTTCTATGCTTTCTCTGACAGTGAGTGAGTGAGCATTGGACTTGTTGTGATTCTTTGCACTGAGATGACTTTTACGTCAGTTTTGTTGTAACAACAATAGAATAATCTTTACGGGATATAATTTGATGGCACAATAAAATTGATCGCGTAAATTTCTGCACAGAGCAATCTCTACGGAGAGCCTAGACCATCATCAGGTCAGATTTTTTAAGCTCAAAAACATTTGTCCAGATTTATCTGTAACTTTCACTAGAATAATACTTGCAACGTGAGTTGATTAAGACTGTTGCACATTTTCACTCGCATGTCCTACACCTTAGATTTCAAAGCTGCAAAGCTTTAAATTGGAAAGAGTAATTGTTTTACATTTTTTTATATATAATATAAAATCTTTTATCTTTTTTACAGCAAAGAAAAATTATGGCTGGGAAGGCGGATGTGCTATCATATCCACTGACTATAGGGGGACCCTAGGAGTGAAAAAAACTTCTGATTCTCTCTGTATTTATGTTTGGAATTGTATAAGAGAAAACCAAAAAACATACTTATTTAAATTTAGATGGTATACAAAACCAAGGTGGTTAAAGAAGAAAACATCTATTTTTTTCTTAAAGAGGCTGGTACAGTATGTTGATGTTACCCACTGAATCATCTTGAGTTTTGCGGGTTGCAAATACAAACCAAGTCATCCAGAAATGGCCACTTTAGCTGTTTTCATATCTGCAAAAGACAAAGTAATTGAATTATAGAATGAATTATAGAAAACACAATGTAATTGAAGGTTTTCTATTAAAGGAAAAGATGTAAAGAAAATACATTCAAGACTGGAAAGAGAACATGTGAGAAAAATAAAATATAAGCATCACAAAGAAACAGTAAAGGATTGCTTTGAAATAAACTAATAACTAACACACAATGGAAAAAAAATTGATAAAGTAATTTGGAGGTATATGGGAAACCTGCAGTGATCATTGACATTGTTAATCTAGATTTAAAGGAACCAACAGTTTCTACAAACAGAGTTTGCTCTAAAGCTGAGGAGCATTGATATTCCCTCCATTTGTATAGTTAAGGTCTTGAGAACCCTAAGGGAACAAGGATTTCGATAGCTCACACATGATCTGCAACTTATGAAATGGAGCCTAGGTGGAAGTTCAACTGAAGAAACTCTCCTACATCCACCTGCAACACAGCCAATCAGCTTTGAACCACACCTCCTCCACGAAAGACAATCGGCAACCAAAGCTCATCTTAAAAGGCCTCCTATACACACCTGTCTGCTCCTGTGCACAGGCGGCAGATGCGCTGTGTGACTTCATTCATATGACACCGTTTCAACCCACCTCTAGCCCCTCCACCACCATCGTAGCTAAAGCTTAATCAGAGTGTCATTCCTCCCGAACTCTTACTGTGTTGAGACCACCATGTTGAGCCTGGTTCTGCCAGAGGTTTCTTCCCAACAGGGAGTTTTTCCTCTCCACTGTCGCTCTAAGCTTGTTCATCATGTGCAGGTTCTCTCAACCTGTGTTATGCACACTGGACTTCCATCTTCCAGGTCTCTGAGTAAAGCTCTAGTATGAGCTCACGCAATCCACTGGATCTCCCCATAAAGCTCAGCGTACCGTCTCGCTAACCAGCAGTCTACAGACTGACCAACTTCATCTATCTCCACTCCACCACCAGTTTCAGGCCTGGCGGGAAACAGCCCTATTCTTTGCTCCTGTTCATGCATATCTATCAAAAGCACTGTTTCCTGCCGAGTTCTGTGCCAAAGGGGGTGCCAAAGACAAGTAATTGTATCAATAAATTTCTCCTAATTTTTTTTTCTCTTCGTGTGTGTTTTTCAGATTGTAATATAATTTTCTCATGAAGCATTTGTTTCTTTCGTTGAGATAACTTTTTTTTTTTTAAATCAATAAATATACAAGCAGGAGGATAGTTCTGACTAATACTATTTCGTGGCAGCAGCAGTTTGGATAAGTTCCATCTGCCTTATTGATTTCCTTTTTTTTATTGAGCCCACAATAAAACCACTGGCAGACATTAGCAGGACCTTTTACTGGCAAACATAGTTTCTGAGCAACTAAGTTAATATTTACTCAAAAAAACTTATTTCCAGAGTCGATATCAGTGGTTATAAAGCACTGAAAGCTTCAGAGGTTCGCTAACATTACAATAAATCTATTACAAGTTAAATAAAACCGACAAGGTACTGATTTCAGTGCATGTTAGCATTAAGACAAGCAGCTATAAATGCACAAAAAAAACAAAAAAAACTGCCGCTTTAACCTGACAAAAAAAGGTTCCATGACGTCAAATATTTTATTTACAGCATTGCATGAACTCAGTCAGACTGGATGAGATAGTGTGAGCACTGTATCTTTTTTTTTATTCTTCCAAGAAAAGCTTGATTTATATCTAAACAAATTAACAAACAAATGAAAATAACAATTATGGGCTCTATTTACTAATTAGTTGATCTCTTAAGACATTTCGTTGCCATGGATTTTATTTAGGAATTAAGGTTTTGAATACAAAGTGGTACAGTTTTAATCTTTCTCTTTGTAAAAAATATTTTGACCACCACATGTTTACCCTCTACTCTATATTTATGCGCTACTTTGTGTTTGTGAACCACATAAAGCCCCTATAAAATCCATATACATTTTGGTGGTAACATGACAAAGTTTGCTAAATTCAAAGGTACATAAGTCTTGTTGAAAGGCATTGTAACTTCAACTTGTCAGCAATTTGTCAAAGAGAATCCCTCTTCTTGTCCAGCTTATCTACAAACCTTAAAATCATCCAAATCCAACCACTGTAAAGCCTTCAGAGCTACTATTATATGTCCTCTCTATTATAAACCAGTACTTTCCTAGTTCCACAAGCTCCTGTCACCACCCCAACTCCACCTACTGCCAGGGGACAAAGGACCTCTCCCTGGGAAAGACTCCCTCTGGCAGGACTGGAACTGCTCCTGCTATTCACAGCTTTTGAGTCTGCGTTGAATTGTATCATCTCAGTTTCACTAGGTGAAGGCTCTTCAGATTGATTCTCATAAGCTTACTAGTCCTAGAAAAAGCTTGGCATCTTCACTGAGCCATGATACTCCTGTCACACTGTCAATGTGGCTCCTGGCAGAGACAACTGAAGATTTGGCTGGTTAGCCCAGTGAATCTTCTCCACTCAGCTATGTGATTTAATTTGGGTAGGGTGGCAGAAACACCATATCTAAGATGCACCACTGTTTCAAACATATCTCTTTCTATACTGACTGTTCGCAGGTTTAACCAGGTATGTCAGACTCAAGGACAGACAGATAAGAGCACCCACTCACACAGACTTCAAAGACTAAATTAAATATTTATTAAATTCAGGGAAAGTTTAAAAAGGTTTAATCTTGACCTTTTGAGATCTGGTTTAATAGATTTTTTTAAAGAAAATATGAAATTGCTTACAAATATAAAACCATATATATCAAGCATACATATTGATAAATCTGAATGTTTTCAAGGATATTAACTTTAACAATTGGGTTTTATATAAAAAAAACTGGACACAGAGAAATGTAATTTGAATTGGTGGTGATAGCTGCAGTTCTGCTGGGGTTTAATGGAGTCCCAGGTTGCTTTAGTAATGTCTTATTCATCTGTATTGATTGCTATTGTGTCTTGCCATACAACCTTCCTTATATTATCCAAGGCTTTTTGTTTAGGCCAATCTACTCTCCAGTCAAGCATTCTGATCATGAGACAAAATGTTGTTTGGCAATGTGGGTTGGTGCAAATTGCTATGGCAGAAGATGGTTTAGGTAATGAAGTAGCTGCTTTTTTCTTTAACAATGACCTTTCACAATATTTTCAGCGATAATTAGGGCATGCTAGGCCACAAAATAACATCTATCAAACATTTCTTTTTTTGTTTTGTTTTATCCACATCTTAATTTCTTCAGAACCTGAATTTTGGATTTTGTTAGGTGGTAATTTTAACAATTAAATTGTGTTAAAATAAATGCCTGAAATGGTTTACTTGTATAATTAATCTATAAGCAGTAATTGTAAGGTAAAATAAACAGTTTATTCTAACAAGCTAAATAAGAATGTTAGTTCAGTATAGTTTTTGATTCTACGGCCCAATCCCAGACTAACCCCTAAACACTTCTTCTAAGTTGGAACACCTCCATCTGTGCATTGCGGCGGAGGGTACGCCACATTAATGGACATAAAAAAAAACACACAGTGCACTGCAAAAAAATGGAAATCTAAATAAGTAATTTTTGCTCAAATTAATTGCATTTTTTTCTTGAATTGTGGAGGTAAGTGAGACACTTTTCCAATGGAACAAGACAATTTCCATCTAAAATAACAAAAAAAAAACAATTGCTTTGTCTGATTTTAAGTGTATATTATGTAATTATTATTGAATTATTATTTTAGGACAAAAAAAAAACTCCTTACATTGACAGATCATCTTGTTTACCTGAAGATAAAATGTTTCTTTTTTCTAGATGTTTTTTGCAGTGTGAGTAGGACGAGTGGACCATTCTGCCTTTAAAGCTACAGTGTGTAACTTTTAGCGACATCTAGCGGTCAGACTGCAGACTGCAGCAACATGAACATCTCCCCCCCACCGCTTCTCACCCCCAACAGTACGGCGAGCGTTACGGGACAAAATGTCTTCCACGACGTCCGCATCACCTACCTTCTCAAGTGATGAGGTTTGTTTACATAGATAATTGTACAGATAGTATTTCATTAGTCTGTGTAGGGTATAGATTTCATGTAGACTTTAGATAATAAATATACCCGTTATTTTTTCTACATCGTTGTGACGTTTTGGCGATCTCGTAATCGCTAGTTTGTTGGCTCTGCACTGCCGTAGCGCAAAGATGTCTGCCTCCATGGCTGCGAGACCCGCTCCTATGTAATTATAAATAACGAATTCTAAGGCAACGCAAATATTAAGGTTAAGAGGCTGAGCTCGTAGATGATGATAAATAACATAGTTATGTATAATATATTACATTTCTGACTGTATATCCCTGTAATTATTACACACTGTAGCTTTAAATAGTAAATTTGCCTCAGAGCAGGCTCTCTTGAATTTAGCAACAGATGTCATTATGAACTAATGCCGGACGAAACACCTGCTTTCAAATGTTAATTCCACCGGTTTGCTGCATCTTCTTCACAATGACAGAAAATCTCAAGTTAGGAAAAAGAAAAAAGTAGTCATTGATTCCAAAAAAGAAATTTCATGTTACCTTGTGCCACAGAGATACAGGCATGCACTGTGTTTGCCATAGAAACGGTTCTTTTCCGTGGGAGGGTATAGGGTGTCCCATTCTCATCTATATTCCCCACCTGCAATCAAGCTGTGAGTGTGACTTCATTGGAAGTGGCACTCAATAGTTAAGGGGTAGAGCATAAAGGAGAGTTTGAAATTGGGCCTCCATTGGCTGTTTCTAAGTGTGTGTTATGTATAAGTTTGTTTTGTCTCTGCAATAGATTGTGACTTCTTTGGTGGGGCCACATCTTACTAGTCCCTAAAATGGTTTATATAAGACTATGCATGCATAGACGTAAATCCTATTCAGAGGAACTTTATGTTATTTTTAGTCATAACATGCTTCAGTCAGATGGTGTGAATGAAACCAATATCTGTCGGAACCAGGTGAGCTCTGATGTTATTTCACTTCAAGTAGTGTCCAAATGCCTGATAAGCAATGCCATTTCTTGTATTCAAGAACACTGGTGGCCTAATTTTGGAGATAGTAGTGAGAAGGAGCTTTCTCAGTTTAAATCAGCGCCAACACTCTTCTTTTTCCTAACTGCCAATCCATCATTTTCCCTCAGCCATTCAGAACTCCCTTTCCTTCAACTGTCCCCCCAACTAACGCGTGTCTCATTTTAGCACTGAATCTCTGTAAGCCAAGAGGACGCTGTCACCAGATCCTCTGGTCCTGCAGTGTTCTCAGTATGGCATGTGTTCTCAACTGGCCTCCCAATCAGAACCCAACAACAAACCAAGCGTTTTCCCCAGGGCGACAGTGGGCTATTCTATAGGTCCCAACTTGTAGGTAATAAATTGAAGACTTGGACGCACAACAAAGTGCTTTTAGAGGTAAAACATGAGAGGGAAATGTGGGGAACGCTTCGCTGCATGCCGGTTTATTTATTCATATGACAGTTGTAAACGCTTTGATTTTTTTGGCGGCCTCTTCGTTTAAAGTCTCACCACTTGTGAAGAAATACTGTCAATGCTGCAGATCGGGCTGCAAAAGAGTTTGCCATAAAGCTTTAGAGACACTCTTTCTGTGCAGAGATGAGCCACACCACAGCAGCTATAAGCAAATCTGCAGAACATGCACTGTGCATTAAATTTAAATGTTTTTTGGCATTTTATTTGCTAAATGTAAACATAATAAGATATATTTTATTACACGATTATATAATGAAACCCATGTAGGCTTTTTGAAGTCAGAGAATTAAAATCTTAGAGAGAGAAGAGGAATCATTGAAAAGAAAGCCATATTTGGCAGCCTAGTTGTTATGGCGTTGTGCTTGGAATCCAGAGTTTAATCCCCACTCTCACAGACTGCCACACTGGGTCCCTGAGCAAGACCCTCAACCCCACACTGCTCCCCGGGCACCGCACAATGGCAGCCCACTGCTCCCCATGGGGATGGGTTAAATGCAGAACTTAATTTCTCCAGTGTGAGATCAACAAAGTTCAATTATTATTATTGTATTTCAATGATCAAGCATGCAATTGCCTTAACTGTAACAAAAGCTTATAAAATCTTATTAAAGCTCTACTCTTTTGAGTAGAGAGAATCCTTGCACCTCTTAACACCCACCAAATTTTAAGTAATCCTCACCTTTTTACATACCCAAATGGAAAAGCAAACACCCAAGGAACTGTAACACCAAGTTATATATGTGATACATCATCTGAAAGCTAACCCTTTTCTAGTTTCTGAAAATATAAATCAAAACCGTGTGATTAAAACACAACCTAAACTGCATCTGTTCAACGATTCATGGAAAAATGGACAGACCTGAAGCCAGGCCTGAAAGATCCTAACAAACATCGGACATGAATCTTTAAGTCTGATGAAAATCTTTGAAAGGACTAGAATATGTACAGTATATACATCACCCTAACTATACAAACCCTTATACAGTGGCAGTAGCAACATACTGTGGGTTACTTTCTTCTACGAATTAAGCCAAATAAACAAAATTCCTGAAAGACAAAGAAAACTGAGAACATGAGGTCATCCATCCATCTTCTTACTCCGTCAGGGTCACAGTGACGCTGGTGCATATATACAGCAGTTTATGGATGAAAAGCACAGTACACCCTTGACAGGTCACCAGTCCATCACAGGGTAACATAGAGACACAACCTTTCACACATGAAAAAAGACCATGGACAAGGACTCAAACCCTGGTCCCTCTTGATGCAAGGCAACAGCACAACAGCTGCACCACCGTGAAGGGGAGTGGCGGCCTAGTGGTTAGGGCATAAAGCTTGGAATCCTGAGGTTCTGAGTTTGAGCATCACTCTCAGACTGCCACTATGGGTCTCTGAACAAAACCCTAACCCCGATTGCTCCCCACGACGGACGACCGCTGCTCCCCAAGGAGACGGGTTAAATGCAGAGGTAAATTTATCCAATGTGAGCTCAATAAAGTTCAATTACAGTATATGCAGCCGATCAAATGAGTTATAAAATCTGAATAACTATACCTTGTAATAATTAAGCATAAACATTTTGTTTGATGAGTTGTGGTGGTGGATTGTAAAAGGAAATAACTATACACAAATTAACAATTAGCATCGTCATTGGGTCTGATTTAATGGTCAATCAAAAAATTATCATATACATTGTTTCTTTTTGAGCTGAGCTGATTTAAACTTAATCAATGTGTGCACATATTCTGCCTGCACCACTGTAAGAAGCTATGTCTCCCACCGTCCCTTTGGGAGGCAGAGGAAAATGGCCTGTTACAAAGGAAGACAGGGCAGGGTGGCACAGCATGGGCCAAATATATCTCCATAGCTGCAGGATCTAAATTGAGAATAAGCAAGGAGGCAGTTTTTCTTAGAAAGCATGCCAGTGACTAAGCAAAATCTGCAAACTGGCCTCATTTCCCTTGTATAATTTTCTCCTTTGGTATTGATTTTTTTTCATGCACACAGCCATCAATAGCCATACTATTTCAGACATAGCTAGTTGAAATACACTTTCAAGCTTAATGGCTGCACCTCAGGGATTTCTTCTAACTCCCAGCTACCTCAACAGAGCTCTTCCACTTCCTTACATTGTTAAGGCAGAGCAGAAGCACAGACATTTAAACTCACACACATACAGTGAGGTAAACCAGCAATTAGAGATACCGTAATTGTGACTTAGGATTGTAAAAGAGCAGGGCAGTATTGCCAGGGAAGGGTTGTTGACTATAGCATTATAAAAGAGAACCTAAATGGCATGTGTTTATCTACATTCTGCAGTGCTGAGAGCAGCTGTCTAAAATACCCATCAGGTTCCCAGTAATGGAGTTGGCTCAGGCTGTAAAGTTTAAACAGTCATCCTCATTCCTGGCATCTATAATGCCTTAGTAACAGCAGCAGGGAAGTGCTAAATGTCATAAAGTATATTATTTCTTTATTTGGTTGTGGATTTGTTCTTTTTTACAGATTACCTTCAGCTTCTGTCTGTAGTAGTTAAGCTTATATGTGGCATATGAACCTTTTATATGACTAATTGACAAAGTTACTCACATAAATGACAATTTCAGGCTTATCGTATTATTATTATCATCATATTATGAGGGTGCCATCATTGTTTTGCAAATAAATAAACACTTCAAGATTTAGTATAACAACATCCTCAATCCAGATCTGCAGATCTATCACAAACCAAAGACCAGACTTTTATGTTCTTAGTCATGAAATGGGTTGGTAGTTTTTTACAAGCTAACCAACAGTCGTTCTCTATGGCTTCTCTGAAATCCTTTTTGCCTTTGTAACATAAATGTGGCAGCCCTGTCAGCTGTTCATGGGGCCCACACACACACATCCAAGGCCAGAGCCTCATTCTCATCACCTCAGGTATTCTGCATATGCTGAAATCAAGTACTGAAATTAGCTGCAAGCAAAAGGGTTTAAAAGACTTAATAAATTTGGTAAATTCAATACAGCGCTAAATTTATGGCCTTTCACACTAACTCAATAAAAAAATCAATTGAGTCGTTCACTACTTTCTGCTTCAAGTGAAAAAAGTGAAACCTCAAATTGTAAATATTTGTGAAAGTGGAATAGATGCATGTTCATGCCAGAAAGGATTGTTTGCCCTGAAGAATGGGTTCTGATGAATAATTTTCAAAGTTGTCACTGAGCCAAACTAAAGATCCAAAGTTCATGGAATTTGTGGAAGCAGTCAGCGATTGTACAACATGCATGCTGACTAAATGCAAGGGGCCTTCAATTCTTGCAGGGTTTTATATGTTTTCCTTTAAAGTTACAGAAATGTTTAATCATATTTTGGTAAGAAAAAACTTCTAAATTTAGATCCTATAAACATTAAGCGATGACATCCTCATTTACATGTATGCTAAGGTATATAAGCAGAGATAGGTAAATCTGACCTCAGAAAGTGAAAACCCTGCCAAGTTTTCCTTCATCCTGCTTACTTTAAAGGCCTATAACTTGCAAAATCAATGTAATATTGGAAATCATACCCAAAGTGGTACGATTTTGCTTGGGTCACACATGTTTGAGTAATCCTTGTGAATTCTGCTCTCAGAACAGCAGCCCCTCCCTGCCCTAGAAAAACTAGTGGCCATCACCAGTCTTAGAGCTGTCATTACCCGCCCCCACCAGGAGACACCTATCTGGTCTGGACTGCTCCTATCCAGTAAACAATATGTCTACTTTCTCTGATCAGTGAGTAGTGATCAGAGAAAGTGGAAAGTGGATCTTTTAGCACCAAATCGGCAGTGTGACAGCTAGTGACAGCTAGACCTAAGCTTTGTTAGCTTAGGTCTATGTCATGATATCATTTTTTTTGGTTGTGCAAGAGATCTCATATTTTGCTCAACACACCTATATAATATAATGCGGATGCTGCGCCGGCCTGTTGTGGTGAAGACATGCAAAAAGGCAAAGTTCTTGATCAAAGGTATTGTGGAGGATTTTTCACAAATTTTTTGCGCCCTCTCCACCTTATAAAAAATGCTTGTGCACAACCCTGTACCCGCTCCTGAGAAGGAACGCCTATCAAACGTGTGCGAGAGCATGCGCTAGCCCATTTCTCCTCATGTACGCTCTGTTTAAAGTTGCTGTTCTCATAGCTCATACAAGCTTACTGTGCCCAAACGTTCACCCTAACCCCTAAATCCCTGAATCGCTATATAGAGCGAGGACTATATAGTAGAGTTTATGGTGAATTCAGTTAACTTACTGTTCAGACAGATTATCATTACTTTTTGCTCCCCATTGGTAATGTAACTCCTCCTTAGGGCTAGTTATTGTTCAAAAATTTTCGGTTCCAGTACCAATACCGATACCTTCACTTCGATACCGGTTCCTGAACGATACTTTTTTCGATACCAGTTTTATAATATCAATTCGAAGAAAAAGAAAATTACACGACATAAAAAAGTACAAATCTTGAGTTTTATTTTAAGCTCTGATTTTTTCCATTTACATTTTTCCTCTTACATAAAAAAAAAAACATTCACTGTTACATTGTGAGGACCTTTTTACTTAGCAGTTTTCCTTTAGAAAAATTACCATGTCTGACAAACAAGCCCGTTGAATGGGATCCTATTGACAGCGCACCGCTGGTATGTGGGGGTCTGAGCGGCTCCCACAGAAATATTGGAAGGCAGGATGAACTGACTGCATTGATTAAGTTTTCAGGTGGATTTTCCCACTTAAAAACATAATAAAACTTCTTTATTCCCACTGATCACAGCAAATATAGCTGCAGGGCAAATAAAAGATAGAGTACTGTAGCTCCGCCCAACGCGCGTCAGAGCCACTTTTCGACCGTGCAGCCAGAGCAGCAAAGCTGCTTCAGCCGCGCGTCAGAAGCTGGTACAAGCCGCAAAAAAGGAAGCAGCAGACACGATTTTGCTGCTCCTGCTGCGTCCAGTGTGAAAGCAGCTTTCTCCAAGAGTGTCTCGCATTATTCACTCCGCTCTGGCTTTGCTCCACCCACGGGCTGCTGAGAGGAGGATGGTCGCGCTGGCTGCGGTCCGCTCTTCTTGCAGTCAAACACCGAGCAACTTTCTGCTCTTAAATTGTTTCCGTGCACGATGTATTGCATTTTGCACAATTGGCATCAGTCTTAATAAAGTGAAGCCATACTTTTGACCTGGGAGGCATTTTAAAGGGGTTCCACGACGCTCGCAACCAGTTCACAACAGATACACATGAACCCTGGCTGTAGGCGTGACCACCTGTGTATTTTTCCTGGATGACGCAATCACGTTAAGTGTTACAGCCAATCACCGAAACTTGGTACCGAAAGACGAGGCATGTTTCAATACTCTGTAGAACCGAAGCATTTCGGTCAGTACCATAAAAGAACCGATGTTCGGTACCCAGCCCTACTCCTCCTCCACCACGCACTGCCTGCGCCATCTTTGTTATTAGTCGCGGCTGTCGGGTAGTGACAGCCTATGGCGACAGTGGGCCACTGTGACAGTAAATCCCATAATGCTTTGCGGGGAGAGCTCCACGCAAAGCATTTCGGGATATATTTGCCTCTTCTGAGGCCTTTCTTTTCTTCTCATACACTTCATAGACACTTTTTCTCTTACAACCCTTTCAAAGAACCGCCATTGTCATGATCGTTTTAACAAATCTGACCCACATGCAGAGAAACCACTGTGAGAGCACGGTAAAAGTTTAACAGGTTTATTGAAGGAGTAAAACAGAAGTTGGATCTGGAACTCGGTGAGCTGGTGAGCCAGAACTGGAAGTGAGAAGGGAAGTTCAGTGGTCAGTTCAGGTACCGTGGGAATCTTGGAAGCTCTTAGAATTTGCAGGTTTGGGACTCACGTTTGAGGGGGGCCTTGTTAGTCCTTGAATCCAGACTGTGTGGTAAATCCAGAGAATAGTGCACACGTTGGAGGGTGGACAGGTTGACAAGCGTTGGACCCAGAGGAGTAATGGAGCGGACTGTCACTCGGATATCCGATGGGTACTTGAACGGAACATATGGAGGTTTTCCCCTGCTCAGTGTAACTAGGTTTTTCATACCTGGGGAGAGAAGGTCCAGGAATCCAGTAACACAAGAAAGCTTCTTGCCGGGGAGCAAAGACAAAAACTTGTTAGACTCAGAGAAACAAAGCTAAGTTAGACTCAGCTAAACTCAGCTTGGCTAGAGTACCCAAAACTGCCAAACACTCTGTCGTCGAGGTAGTGACAGTCCACTGCTCGAATACTCCTCCAGATAATGATCCAATGAGCGGCAGGTGTGCAGGTAGGGACAGCGAAAACAGGGCACCTTCTGGTGGGGGAAAAGGAAAACACATAAACAGGCCACACAAACTGGATTCCTAAAAGCCATGAGAAAGGTGAGCTTCAATGACTGTCTAAAACCGTAGCTCACAACACAACTTTTGAAAGTTTGCATATACAACGATGCTAATGAGATGAGCACGTAAGACGGCCTCACGTAGATTGTCAATCTATAAGCAAATCATTATCAGAATATCAATCATTACCAGAATGATTGACAATTGGAGGACCACTTATTTAGATGATCTACCTGTAAATAAAAGATCATCCCTTCTACCTTTAATTGGTCGGTCTACGTTCCTAACCTCACCTTTGAACATAAAATCTGAATAAAACAACAAGATTCCAGATACAAGCGGCAGAAATAAGCCCTCTCTGCAGGGTGGCTGGGGACACCCTTAGAGACAGGGTGAGCAGCTGGGCATCTGGAAGAGACTCAGGTAATCTTTTTCGGATGCCCCCCTGGATGCCTTTCTCTGGAGTAGGCCTGAGCAATAAACTGAATATGAATATATACCAACATTCACTCCAATAAACAGCGAGTGAGTAAATAAAAGAACTTAATTTTACTGTTTCACCTGTGTGCACTGGTGGCTGCTGTAAGACATTGCGGCATGTGTGTAATAATGTGACACCACCCATGCATCAGAAGCGTAAACAAAGAGAATGGAGGATGAGCCCAGTGGAAACATCCGTAAATCAAATTACATCAGTTAATCCTGTGAAGCCGAGTGAAAGCAGAGATTAAGCTTAGCGCTCATTGCCAGAGTTGACCATGCCGCAGTCAGGTTTTAAGCACAGGTTTGTGAGTTTCAATGATTCACATTGTTCTCATTGCGCCATCAGGTCGTGGCACAAAACTACACCAGAGATGTTGAGTACTATCGACACTACCCACATCAAGATGTGCAAAAGGCTCCTGTTCAATGAGACATTGTTAATTGTTTAATCATGGATGGTTACAACAGTTTTATAATTAACTAAAAGTAATATGTAATGTTATTTGGTCAATCAATAAATTAAAGATATTATCAGTTGCATTTCCTGCACATGCAATTATTGTCAGAAGAGCCAGAACATTTATCGTTATTGAGGTAAAACTGCCCAATTTATCGTGATATTGATTTAAGGTCATGTTAACCATGAAACTTTAGTTTTTGTTAATCAAGGGTTTAAGTAACTAAAATTTATGGGTGAAATCAAATGATTATTCTAGACGTTCATATAAGGTGGAATGCACATATTGCAGTATTTCCTTCAAACAAGGTGCCAGAATGCTTAGGAGGGCTTCAATAAAAAATGCTTTTTCCCAGTTCTATTCCGAGATTGCTGCCCCCTTGACCCAGTCCCAAACCACGGGTACGAGTAAAAGTACTCCTGAAGAAGAGCCTGATTGTCAGAAGTGGCATGATAAAACGATGAGTCGACTTTGAAAGGCTTAGTAAAACAGGATATCAAACATGTACCCAGGGGGGTTTAAGCAAACTAATGAATGGTTTGCAGTCAAGTTTTCCAAAGCTATTATTAGTCCTTGTCTGTGATGTGGAGCGGGAAGTACATATTATTGGAACTAGTCAAAACTAATATTCAAACTAAAATGAGGAATTAAAAAGATGACCAAAGAAATGGTTAAAATAATGACAGAAAATTGACATTAGAACATATTAAGCTACAAGAATGCCCACACAAAGATAATGATAGCAATAACTGAAGACTTTAACATACATATCAGCATTTAAGCTTCAGCATTCAGCTTAAACTGATTTATTTATGATCAGAGGAAATGTTTCCGTGATATAAAGTTTACTAACTTAACAGTTGGCCTTCTCAAAATTAAGCTCATAGCAACTAAATCTTAAGGTAAACTATTGCAGGTAAAGCTGAAACTATTTAGTCATTGAAACATGAGAGTGTCAGCTGCTTCAATTCAATTCAGTTTATTTATATAGCGCCAAATTCACAACACATGTCATCTCAAGGCACTTTACAGTTCAACCAGATCATACAGTCAAATTGATACAAAGTTTTCTATCTAAGGAAAACCAGTTGATTGCATTGACTCATTGACTCAAATACAATCCCCCACACTAAGCATGCTTGTAGCGACAGTGGAGAGGAAAAACTCCCTTTTAACAGGAAGAAACCTCCAGCAGAACCAGGCTCACTGCGAGCGGCCATCTGCCGAGGCCGACTGGGGTTCAAGGAGACAGAAGCAGAGATACAAAAAGCAGCTGTAAAAGGCGGCCCCGTCCAGGAAACACACAGCCAGGCAGACAAGCTCCAAGGCAGCTCCCATGCCAGAGGACGAAGAGAGCACATCCACTCAGTCACGGTCAGAGAAACAGGACCACACTGGAAAACAGGCCGATCTCCAACATCTATAAACAAGGGTGTTGATAGAAGCAGCACAGCTGATGTTTCTTTCCAGGATGACGTCACAGCCAAACAGAAACAGACGAGGCAAAGCTACTCTGAGGAAAAGCAGAGAGAGCAGAAGGTTAGAGATTGAACTAACAGATTCTGCAGAATAGGAGAACAGAGAGAGAATGAAGCAGAATGATGAAATGGGGGTCCCTATGTCCTTCCATTTACATATACTCTGCTTTTTGCAATTACTGCAAAACTCACTAGCATAAGGGGTTTTCTGTAACACTGGAGTTGTTTGAAATAAAAGGGAGCACTCATGAGCATGTGTGAACATTTGAAAAAAAAATTTATAGACAGTATCCTCGCCTATTTCTTCTTTGCTTTTCCTATTTTTTATTTATTTTTTTATTTTTTGCAGAAATAGAATATTATTATATTTATTGTCTTACCAAGGGGATATTTTTGGAAGGATTGTGGCAAAAAAAAATCTATAAATAAAAGACTCCACCAGACTTATGCACTACATTAAATGATATGAATAAAAAGTTCATTAAAAAGTTCACCTGTTCAGTAGAAGATATTTAACCTACAGAGATGGAAAGAGACACTGCTCGATTGTCAATAGAGGTTGAAAATGCAATTTTTCAATCAAAAAAAAATAAAGACAGCAGCTTTTTCAGAAAATGATGCAACAAAACAAAAAAAAATGTTATATAGATACAAAGACTAATAGAAAGCTAAAAAGTTTGAAAATGGACTTATAAATATGAAACATTGTAAATGATTCTTGAACACATCGGTTAACCTTGGATCCAGTAGCATTTTTGTTTTACTTTTGCTTAATTTGTTGAAGGCGGCAGAAATTATAGTTTTACAGCAGTTCAGAGGATTTGTGGTTGTACTGTCTAGGATGCTGCAGTGAGTCACTGAAACAGCTTTCTAACTCTGCAACAGTTCTTCAGACTGAAACAGTGATGTTTTTTTTTTTTTTTTTTTAGCCAGTCCTTTTATGTCCAACCACCTGAACTGGGGCCAGGGGGCATCCTAGGACAGTGCTTGTCCTCCTGGTGAACCTATCCAGTTACTTCCTCTAAGCTACAGAGAAGCTGGTGCTCCAACATACCACACCATAGAAGATGTTTGATGCAACATAAGAAGGTTTTGGGATTGCTTCCTACTCTCCAAAAGCCCCTGCTCTCCTCAAAAAGTAGAGTCTCCTTTGACCCTTCCTGCAAAGGCATCCATTTTATGACTCCAGTCCAGTTCATTGGTTAGATAACCATCCAGATGAATATAAAAGGGCATTATAGCCCCTTTTTTACTGGAAGCCACCGGATATAAACCCAATAATTTGTCTTACAAGGGTAATACAAATCCCAGGGAATTATAGTCTGCTTTTTCCATTACTCAAAAGTCCCTAGAGCATTGATTTAAATATGCCTGTGAAAAAATAGTTTTTTGTTGTCTCAAATTATAAATAATGATAGATGTACAGCTTTAGATTCATGCAGTTTATTAACTCCTTTCACTTTAAAAAGAGAGTTTAAAAAGCCTAGCCCCTAAAGTGGACAGGGTGTCTGCCTTATGTACTACAACAGGTAGTTCATTGCACAGGAGAGGAGCCAGGGGTTCTTCACACACAGCAAAAGCTGCTGCAGGTGGGCTAAAGTTAGGCCAGGCTACAGTGAGCCTCAAAATTCCGCTGTTTGCCTGTTTGCTGTTTGTAGGCCTCTCAACATAGGAACCTCTTGCAGGAAGATTCTTGTAAAAGGTAATTATGGCTATCACTCTGTGAGTTTGGCAACTTTATAAAAAAAAAAGGACTAATTCTCATTCCTCTCTTTTAATGAAGAAACATAAGCTGCTCTTGTTCAAAAATTATCACATTGTACAGCAGTAGGCAGTTTTTCTAGCCTAAATATTTCTTTTCTCTCCAATGCCCTAGTCTTATGTGTTAAAGAATGCTAACATAAACCTCCTGCTGCATCTAGGTTTCTGTAAGACAACATATACTTACTGGCCATTTTATTAAGTACAACTGATTGGTAACAAAAATATATAACAAGCCAATCACCTGGCAGCAACTCTATGCATTTAGGCATGTAGAAATGGTTAAGATGATTTGCTGCAGTCCAAAACAAGCAACATAATGGGTTGCTGGTACCAGATGGACTGGTTTAGAGTACTTCAGAAATTGCTGATCTACTTGGATTTTCACAGATCACCATATCTAAGGTTTACAGCGATGGTTTGAAATAGATGCATTTATGCCCACATTTCTGTCGTTGCAATTGTCTGGCTAATGTCATAGGTCAGACTGGTTTTGGCTGATAGGAAGATGATTACCGGTACTACTCTTAAAACCAAGGTATGCAGATGAGCGTCTCTGAATGCCCAACCCATTGAACCTTGAAGCGCATGGGCAACAGCAGCAAAAGACCACACCAGTGGCCAATTCTGTCAGCTCAAAACAGGAAACCAAGGTTAGAATTTGCAAAGGGTCATCAAAATTTGACAAAAGAAGATTGCCAAAAATGTTTCTTGGTCTGATGAGTCTTGATTTCTGCTGCAACATATGGATAGTGGGGAATCCATACCATCCATATGACAGCAACATCATGGAATGCTGCCATTGTATTAACTGTAATGGTGTGGGGGATATTTTGTTGACAGACCTTATACCAATTGAGCATTGTGCCAATGCACAACCTACCTTAGTGTTGTTGCTGACCACATCCACCCGTTTATAACCACCTCATACCCATTATATGATATCCACTTCCAGCAAGATAACAGCTCATGTCATAAAGCATGAATAACCTCAGGCTTGTTTTTGGATAATGAATTCACTGTACTTATATTATCTCCACAGTCACCAAATCTCTATCAAAGTTTTAGAGGACTAATACATTCAGCAAAAATAATAGAAAGAAGAGCTGCATCATCCAAGCTTTTTGAATCAGACCAGGATCTCCCCATAAAGTTTTTCAATTATCAATATAGCCTACATTGTTTTCAAAACAGCACCTAAACAACCAGCAGTTGAACATCAACATGTGGCTAAACATGTCATCACTGGTCAGATCGGAGAGGGGGCAAGAGAAATGATAGAATCTGATATTGTTTTTGAAAATTTGCACACCAAATTAAGACCCATTTTTGTGACCTGCAATCAGCGTAACCAGGTGATTAAGTTGAAAATAAATCTTACTGTATGTAACCCTCTCCTTAGCCCTCAGTTTCAGGTAGGATTTTATTATGCCTGTTCTGCATCTGAGCTGGGATCTTAGACTATGCTTTCTACTTACTGTAACCCAGCCATCCAAGGACCTTGGCCGATCGGGACCCGCTGGAGGAATGTTACATTGCCATGATCATAGTCTTGGTGTTTCCAAGCTGTTAGCTACTGGGACTTGTCGTATTCCTAGATGTTCAACAATCCTGAGCCAAAACCCTTGCTCTGACACCCTTACCTCCAAATCTACACAAATACTACACATACTACATGTACTATATCACTAATGGAGGGAGAAGAATATCTGACTCAGTAAGGAAGAGATTTAGGCAGAGACAGGCTGAAAGAGTTGGAGCAGATGAGTGACAATGAGAACTCGGTGGAGCTAGGCAGTTGAATGAAATGTGTAATCAGGCCAGTAATCAGTGCCAAGATCATGACAAAACCATGATAGAACTAAAGCTAGTGCTTGTCTAGCGACCTCTAACCACTAGAAATAAAAAGAACTATGTGAACATTAAGAGTTCCTAGTAGGGAAGTAAAAATGTGTATAAACCATGCTTCTATATTCCTAGAGTAACTCAGAGATATTACAGAAAAGAGATGTGGTCTGTTAAAGCTAAAAAAGAACACCTCAGCAAAAGTATTAGAATTTATATTATGTTACTAGAAGTGGATTCCCATATTATACATAATGAACAAACTATATTTACTTTCATCAGCTTCAAACAGATAAGGTAGCTGTAACAGGGGACTCCCAGTGCAACTGTCCGGTTAGCTTAGCAAGCCAAGGAAACTGTCTGTAGGACTCTGCCGCTCGACTACATGAAAATATGTAAAAGTTGGATCATAATCTTGATGGACTTAATGCCTAGATTAAATTATTAGGTGTACTTTCTCACTAAACCCTCTTCAAACTACTTTTATAGAATAGAATTAAACTTTACTGTCATTCCACTGTCACAAGTACAGAGCAACAAAATGAGTTCCCTGCATTTAACCCATCCCCTTGGGGAGCAGTGTGGGGTTAAGGGTCTTGCTCAGGGAACCAGACTAGCAGTCTGTGTGAGTTGGGGGTTGTACTCACAAGATTTGGATTCAAAGCCCTATGCCCTAACCACTAGGCCGCCACTCCCCCTGACAAACTAATTGACAAAAATTTACTAATTGACTGCCTGACATTATGGCAGCAGTAACAAGGGACCTCAAACTCTATTTGTACACTTACCTTCTTCAGTTACTTTAGTTGGAACACAGCCCTTCAAGATATCTTGCTAAACAAACCCCTACACCTTCAACTGTCTCCTGTATTGGCTCAGTGGAGAGAACGAGTTTTTGGAATACCGTAGTTCATGATATCCTGTCCTGTTCCACCTCTCTTACGCTGAGCTTGCCTGTTCCCATCTGGTCGTCCTACTGTGTGGACTTCTGGAACTCCGGACCAGCCTGTTCCTGTCCTCATCGGTATCTGTGACCAGGCTACAGACCCCTGGACTTCTTATGCTGCGTTCACACCGGATGCAGCTGGCGCGACAGAAGCAGCGAGTTTACATGCAAAGTCAATGGTTGACGCGCGTCAAGGCGCAGCAAAAGGTCCCGCAGCGCGTTTTGAGCCACAGGTGCAGCGTGTCTGAGCAGCTGAAGCAGCGCGTCGGGCGTGTTTAAGCATCTGACGCGCGTGGCGCGCTGCAAACGCGGTGCTGCTCGAGATGGAAAAATTTTATTTTTGCTGCTCGCCGCGCCGCGTCAACCAATCAGAGAAGCTGATTTGGGAGCTGGCAGGGAGAGAGACACAACGCTGATGATCAGAGCGCTATGATCACTCCTCTGAAACAGTTTATTGACGCATAAACTAACTTAAAATGCAGAAATCTGCCGGCAGAATATGTTCGCTTTTATTATTCTGGTGCCTGCAGATCGCATTGTTTAGATGAAAAACACCTACCAGGCCTCTGGCCGCAAGTAGGCTACCCGGCCAGAGGCTGCTGTTGAAGGGATTCCTACTGTCGGCGCACTGCCGGTATGTGGGGCTCTGAGCGGCTCCGACAGAAATAATATTGGAAGGCAGGATTGTATTCTGGATGAACTGACTGCACTGATGAAGTTTTCAGGTGTATTTTCTCACTTAAAAAGATATTAAAACTACTTTATTCCCACTGATCACAGCAAATATAGTTGCAAGGCAGAGAAAGGATAGTGAAGCTCCGCCCAACGCCCGTCAGACCCACTTTTGCACCGCGCAGCCAGAGCAGCAAAGCTGCTTCAGCCGCGCGTCAGAACTAACTGGTACAAGCAGCAAAAATGAAGCAGCAGACGCGATTTTGCTGCTCTTGCTCGTCCGGTGTGAATGTAGCATTAGCCTTCCTGTTCTGATCAGTTTCCCTGTTCTGGATCGGACTCCTGCTGCCCTCTAGGACTGCAGCATCTGGTTCACTCTGGGCTCCGCCCACCACATCTTGCCAGCTCTCCGGCTGAATTCTACTGCATTCAATGGAGATGGACTGAACTGTCAAACCAGGTAAGTGACTCACATGGATAATCATCCTCCGTCAGATATCATGTTAACTTACCCTTTGTTTCTCTCCACCAGAGTATCCAGTGATGAGCGGTGCGCAGCCGCTACGGATCCGCAGCTCTGCTTATGATTTCAATAAAACGGTTTGAATTTTCCCACTTTCTGTCTTGTCTGAATTCTGGGTCCTAGGTTCTTGCTTTCATGACACAATCCGGATTCTTTACATATTTTGGAACTTCAGACTAATAAAACTAGTTCTTACCAGCTGAAGATAGTTGAAAAATAAACTGAAAAGAAAGTCTAAACTTTTTCAGAGTAAATGGGACTTTGTGGATGTACGTGAGGATAAGAAATTTTGATAAACAAGTGGAAAGTATGACAAAAGCAAATATTTGACACATACTTAGTGCAACTTCAGTCTTATGTCTACAAAGTAAAACTTTCCATAGGTGTTGCAATCAGGATCTTTATTGCACCAAATTTAATGTTCCTAAACAAGACCCATAAATATATGTGTATTCATTTATACCATATGAATATACATATACAGCATATAAAGACTGTGACAGGTTGCCTCTTTTTCCTCCCTGTGAAAGTTTTTGGTTTCCCACACTCAGCAACAATAAGTCATTCTTCTACAATATTTCCTTGGCCCCACAAATCACAGCAATAAAAGTGACACATATTCACTCATTCTTTGTCTTTTTGTGCATTTTAAACCCTAGTTTTAAACTAACCACAAATATTAGAAAAAATACTTTTTTCTTCAATTGCATAGTCTTCTAAAACAAACAATGGTTGCTTTTCAAGACTTAAAAGACCCAAAGGGGGGAAGAATAGGTGGCTTTGTACGATAAATTATCAAGGTGAGATTAGGGCTTATCAGATGTTTCCATTCAGAAAAACTGTTCTGCCCTGCAGCTGCTGCTGGGCTAAGCAAGGGGTGGACTTAGAAGTGTCTGGGTGTTGCAAAATGTCAGAGGGTCAAACACAGGGGATTTTTGCACACAGAATGAAAGCTATGGTCCACATAGATTTTATCCATACAGTAGTTCTTAAAATCATTGCCTCTTCTCCCATTTTGTTTAGCCTAATGTGACCAGAAAAATTACAGGATGGTGCTAACTTTCTGGGGAAGTCCAGAGGCAACAATTTTCCATCTGACTATTTCTTGATTTGAGAAGGAAAAAAGGGGGGGGGGGGGAAGAAAGGTTATCAAAATGTAAAAACAACAGCAAAGGTCAGCAATAGGGATTGTTTTTGAAGCGCAGTATGGTCAGCGAGTGCGGCTGGGGCATTGGAGACAAGGTCACAGCTATAACTGATGTCACTTCAAATGCCAGTCATTCATGTAGGTGTGGGTCATTTCATCAGAAGACATGTGGCTCAGTGTTGGGGAGAGGGAGACTACCTAAGTTACTTGGGGGTAAAGCAGTCACAACTGGTGTTTTTATACTGCCCTCCTGTGGCCATGGACAGATCCTAATGGTGTTACTTTAATGGACTGACATGGTAAACTGGAGGAAGGTGTCAAGTGGAAATTTTAGCAGACTATAACACACATTTCTTTCCTAATCAATTCTCTATGTATGTATTAATAACAATATTTAGCTGGGGTGTGGTGAAGAAAGAAAGGCAACACAGCTGATAACGAACTATAATCTTGCAAGTTGTTCTTCAGACTGATTTCATCTCATCAATGAGGTTGCAGATCATGAGGCACAGTGAGCAATCCAGATAAAGCTGACATAAAGCAACCTAGCATGAGTAATTTACAGTTCTGTACGTGACAGTTTTCACACATAACTGTGAGTTGACCCAAAACTTCCCTGACACTTTGACTCAAAGGGGGAGATTTTTGCGTCACTGCTATGACAAGTAACTCTTTTCTTCAAGCTGCACAAAGCCTCAACTGTGTGCATAATGGAGTGAAAGAACAGCTGCTGGTATGTCTGCTCCAAGACTGTGAGCCAGTTTTCATGGGTTTTAGGCAAACCCCCTCCAAAATTCTGCAGGTGGCAGTGAAGCTCCCGGTGTCAGTTCAACAGCAGCAGCACAGGTGGAGCTCTGCAGGTGCATTACGGCCTTCAGTGGAACCAGACATACTGTAGCTGTGCCAGCGCTGCAGGCGTCGTCTTCACCAAGCAAGCGTCTTCATTCCACCTCTATTTGCATTGCTCATTTATAACATCTGCTTTCTTCCGCTGACATGCATTAAATAAATATTTACCATCTCTGCAATTAGTCTGCTCCAAAAAGTATTGCACAACAGGTGAGTAAGAGCACATACACAACATGCACACATATTGATGTCAGCTCCATTAGACTAAACTGTGCTGAGTCTCTGAGTTAATGTTTAGACGCATTAGGCTTGCTGAGATACATGCAGCAGTCAGCTGAAGGTCAGACCCGCATGTTCTGTGTGATCTTTTTGGGATAGACTTAAAGTATACGGATTCAAACACTGGGGGGAAGTAGCTCTATGGAACTGCCCAGTCCTAACAGCTGGCTGATGGTCACTCATGCTCTTGTGTGGTCTTTCAGACCAACAGCAATTCAAATGACACGGTTTTAAAGTTTCAGCAGCTGACTGAGTCAATAAAAGACAAGACAAACACTCTCTCAGTCTCTGAAAGAGAGAGAATCCCAGTTGCTACACATGGTTTGAAGTCATATAAACAAATAACGTGCTTATTTAATTGAACTCTCACCTCATTTAACCTGTTAATCATTATCAGATATCAATAAAAATAAAGTGACATAAATAAATGAAATAAAAACTTCATATAATAATATATATATATTACATCTAACATGGAGCAACTCAACACAGAACTTTCTGCCTTACAAGTAGGAATGATTACAATGTTATTTCAACAATAATACATACATCTTTTTTTACTTTAAAGTATATAAACAAAGACAACATTCCAGCTGCAGTGGATGTTGCTCATTTAAAACTTCATAAACTGCATAAAATATTACGGGTCTCAAGTATAAAGTCCAGATTAGAGAGACATCCTGAATAAAAAGAATCAATTTCAAATACAAATTTTCTCAAACCATTGTGAAATTAAAATGATGGAAAGGCACTATTTGATTCTAAAGGAAATAAAACAACCAACATGCTCTATAGGTTTTAGTCTGGTTAAATCCCGATCTATTCCCTTTGAATTTCTTGGACTTAGAGCAATAGACTGTTCTTTTTCTAAAATGCATTTAAAAAACTGTGGACATTAAAATATAGGATCTGACATATCCTCTGTCATGATATGGTTCTGTTTTATTAAGCACTGACAAATGCTGGTGATCACTAATGGCTAATAAAACACATCTATTAATGATAATTTGTTATCAATGTCATCCTCCATCAACTACTGAATTCGATGTTTACATTTTCCCCAAATACAGCCTTATATACTCTACCAACGTACCACTGGAACCTTAAATTAGATTTCTCCAGGAAAAATTAGTGAAGGAGCAACTGACTGTATCTCTGATTTTATCACCATCATGCATGTTAGATATAAATTAGAGGCCCAAAAAAGTTCTTGATGAATTCTTTATTGACTTTTTATACTTCGTTCAGTTTCTGGTTCATTATTACTTTTTTCAACAAATAATCTGCAAAATTCAACATTATAAAAGCATCAGATGCCTAGCATCATTTTGAGTATAACCTTATAGGGAAAATGTGTAACTATTTTGGCTTTTATTAGCAAAAATAAAGTATTGCTTTTATAAATGCATGTTCTTCCAAAGTCTAGAATCATCCCATCTCATATAAAAGCATTCTTGTAGCTTTGAATTAGTTCATAATTACAATTGTCCAGGTGCACACCAGAGGGCGCCATATTGGGTAGTCTCCATGTGACTACAGTTGCCGAAATAGAGCAAACATGTCAGCCGATGCCTTCCATATCTATGTGATGAACCGAAATAAAACAAGGGTCTATGGCTGCGTCCGAACATCCGCCCTAACCCCTAAATCCTGCAATCACCATGTAGAGGAGGGACTATATATTGGACTTTATAGTGAACTCTGTTAACTGACCATTTGGACTGCTTTTTGCTCCCCGTTGTGACCAACGGGGAGCAACCCGCTGTCGGGTAGAGACAGCCAAAGGCCACTGTGACAACAAATCTATATCTGCTCCTCTAGTGACCATGGATGATCACTACTTTTCAAGGTGTATTGTGGAATGTACTTCCATCCACTAGACATTCGGACAGTCATCTAAAATGGCATAACCACTATAACGTGCCCTATATAGTGGTAAGGGTAGACATTCGGACACAGCCTATATCAATGTAGCTTTTACAAGTTGGAAATCATTTATGAACGAGCGGGGCTTCAAAATGGACTCAGAAGTTGCAAGCTTTCTGCTGGACAGTCAGGTTATTTCAATATAGCAGTAAAGTTTGTTTCTAACTTAAGTTAGAAACAGCTCAGCATGGTCAAGCAACTCCTTTGGCCTCCAGGCAGCCGTACTTCTCGAGGTATTTTTTCTTAAGTTTCATCATTTAACAACTTTATCAAATGTAAAGGGGGTAGATGTTTTCCCTTGATTTTCTTCTTCTTTTTGGAGAGCAAAATGACTTTGCAGCTCGTGAAAGCAGCTCCGAATGTCAGAAGCCGAAATGCAGTTATTGTTCACTCTAAGGATGGGCTTCTAGCTTTGGCTCACCGTCCATCCAGAGACGCTGTAGCTAGCAGGGAGTAAACAGCACAAATCTAAGACATTAGTTTAAACATTCCTGGCTTCCATCTAATCAGAGGCCAACGGACAAGCGATAGTGGTAAGAAGAGAGGAAGATGTAGCCATTTTTATTGATGATCGCTGGCGCAGCTCAGAGTACGTAAGAGTAGAGTCCTGCACGGGTCGAGTTTTACCAACCCGCACCCGCCCGAACACGTTAGGATGAGTACCGAACCCGACCCGTCACCCGCGGATATCTTCAATTCAAATCCGAACCCGACCCGTTGATATTTAACCCGCAACCCGACCCGTTAACACATCAAGTAATAGGCCATAGTACGCTGCGCTGCAGAACAGCGCCATTAACACTGCAGCAGACGTGTATGCACTGACTGTGGCCTTTTTGGAGGGAAGCCCACACTGCCGGCAGGGCTTTAAGCTACAACAAGGGTGACCCCAGTGCCTGATTAATATAACATTTATATTAACATGCATGTCCATAACAACACACACGCATAAAAAAAATTCACCAACTACCTGCCCGCACTAAAAAAATATCCGCCCAACCCCCGACCCGTTTATTTTTATTTATGTATTTTTCACCCGCAAAAGAGCATTTTAGCGGGTGACCCGTCGGGGACCTGCGGGTACCCGACCCGTTGAAGGACTCTACGTAAAGAGTTACAGAGAGATTTTGTGCAAGGTACATTGAGTTCCTACTTTTGTACTGCTGCCGCACATGATTCTAAATGAAGGACATTTCTGTTACTTATAGCCAACAATAACAACCATATAACAACAACTATGATCGTCATCGACAAATTTATGACATTCCACGGCTTCTGTCGTAGATATCAAAGCAAGGTCATATGTAGATGATTTAGCTGACCACTAGATGGTGTGCCAGCGTGGAAATCTTATACACTGTGGCTTTACTAAGAAAAGTCAATGGGAACCTTTAATTCTTTGTGAAAAAAAAATGGAAATGAAAAGAAGACAAGGTGATTTAAAAGATGTATTGACAGAGGATATTACAACATTAAAAAGCAGACACTCTATTATCTAAAAGAAATGAAATGAATTAGAAGCTGTAAAAGGGTAGCTTAGTGTTTGTTAAAAAATGGGATCTGTTGAAGAGTAATGAGTAGTTAATATTTGTACAAGAAAATGTTCATGATTAGTTTTCTGTTAAGACCAAAGTTAATAATAATTGGAATATAGCCATTGAAAAATGGAACACATATTCCTATCATGGCAAATATAGTCTGATAAAACATAATTTTTTTATACAACATGACCTTCATATCAAATAGTTAACTCTGGTCAGAAATGCCTAACTTTACATAACGTGTCCATGCTTTGCATTCAAGGTAACTGGTAATGGATTTAGCCTCTGGGAATAAGTATTTTGCTTTTCAAGACACAAGGACAACTATCTTACTTAATAACACATGAACTACTTTTTACTCTCTAATGGAACCACACTCATAAAAACATCTAGACTGCCCTTCTATTTTACTTGATACCTTTTTTTACTTTACATTGAAATTTATAATTTTTTTAACATTAAATTTAACATAACTTTTCATTGTAATACCAGGGGGAGTGGCAGCCTAGTGTTTGGGGGCATAGGGCTTGGAATACTGAGGTTGTGAGTTCGAAACCCACTCCCACAGACTGTCACTTTGGGTTTCTGAGCAAGAACCTTTACCCCTGATTGCTCCCCGGGTGCTGCACAGTGGCAGCCCACTGCTTCTTATTTTTTTTTTTTTTTTTTTTTAATAGATGCTTGTGAATGCTGATTAAAATATTTTTATGATTTTGCAAAAGATTAGATTTGAAAAAGAAGGCCTACCTTTCAACAACCATATCACTGTGAACAAGCTCTACAGGTGCTGGTCATAAAATTAGAATATCATGAAAAAGTAGATTGATTTCAGTAATTCCATTTAAAAAGTGAAACTTGTATATTATATTCATACATTACATACAAACTCATATATTTCAGATGTTTATTTTGTTTAATTTTGATGATTACAAATGACAACAAATGAAAATCTCAAATTCATCATATCAGAAAATTAGAATATTACTGAAGACCAATAAAAACAAAGGATTTATAGAAATGTTGGCCAACTGAAAAGTATGAACATGAAAAGTATGAGCATGTACAGCACTCAGTATTTAGTTGGGCCTCCTTTGGCCTGTATTACTGCAGCAATGCGGCGTGGCATGGAGTCGATCAGTCTGTGGCACTGCTCAGGTGTTATGATAGCCCAGGTTGCTCTAATAGTGGCTTTTAGCTCTTCTGAATTGTTGGGTCTGGTGTATTGCATCTTCTTCTTCACAATACCCCATAGATTTTCTATGGGGTTAAGGTCAGGAGAGTTTGCTAGCCAATTAAGAACAGGGATACCATGGTCCTTCAACCAGGTATTGGTAGCTTTGGCACTGTGTGCAGGTGCCAAGTCCTGTTGGAAAATGAAATCTGCATCTCCAAAAAGTTGGTCAGCTGCAGGAAGCATGAAGTGCTCTAAAACTTCCTGGTATGTGGCTGCGTTGACCCTGGACCTCAGAAAACACAATGGACCAACACCAGCAGATGACATGGCACCCCAAACCATCACTGACTGTGGAAACTTTACACTGGACTTCAAGCAACGTGGATGAAGTGCCTCTCTTCTTTTCCTCCAGACTCTGGGACCTTGATTTCCAAAGGAAATGCAAAATTTACTTTCATCAGAGAACATGACTTTGGACCACTCACCAGCAGTCCAGTCCTGTTTCTCTTTAGACGCTTCTGACGCTGTCTGTGGTTCAAGAGTGGCTTGACACAAGGAATGCGACAGCAGAAACCCATGTCTTTCATATGTCTGTGTGTGGTGGTTCTTGAAGCACTCACTCCAGCTGCAGTCCACTCTTTGTGAATCTCCCCCACATTTTTGAATGGGTTTTGTTTCACAATCCTCTCCAGGGTGCGGTTATCTCTCTTGCCTGTACACTTTTTTCGACCACATCTTTTCCTTCCCTTCGCCTCTCTATTAATGTGCTTGGACACTGAGCTCTGTGAACAGCCAGCCTCTTTAGCGATGACCTTTTGTGTCTTGCCCTCCTTGTGCAAGGTGTCGATGGTCGTCTTTTGGACAACTGTCAAGTCAGCAGTCTTCCCCATGATTGTGTAGCCTATAGAACTAGACTGAAAGACCATTTAAAGGCTTTTGCAGGTGGTTTGAGTTAATTAGCTGATTAGAGTGTGGCACCAGGGGCCATCAATTTTGAACCTTTTCACAATATTCTAATTTTCTGATATGATGAATTTGAGATTTTCATTTGTTGTCATTTGTAATCATCAAAATTAAACAAAATAAACATCTGAAATATATGAGTTTGTATGTAATGTATGAATATAATATACAAGTTTCACTTTTTAAATGGAATTACTGAAATCAATCTACTTTTTCATGATATTCTAATTTTATGACCAGCACCTGTATTTTTTTTATCTTCTTTGTCCTTATTGCTGTTTTTGAATGACTGAGCGGTTTTAAACATAGCAGAAGTTTGCTGTCCAGAGTGCTCATGTTAGTATTGGCAGACAGTTATAACCAAAACCTTAAAGCAAATGGTGCAAAAAAAAAAAAAAGAGAGATGCATTTATTGTTTTTGAAACAATCATGCAGAATGACATTTGAGATGAATAAAAACATACTAAAGCCACAAGATAAAATGCTGAGAATTTCTTATTACTTCTACCATGTAGGTTAACAATGCTAATCATATAGTCAAACAGTCACTGTGGTCTATGGTTCACTTTAGTTCAATTTGAAATTTTTCAGATTTTCTAGTACAGAAGACAAGAGAACCTCCTACTGAGGACAAAGTAGAGAAATATTTTTTTATTGGCTTTGTATTGCAAACATATGGCTAAGTTAACTTGGATTCATGTGGCATCATTCAAAATATCAAGCTTTAACTAAAGAAAAAAGTTGACAGAAATGTCCAAACATTATTGTCTTATAATGTTAAGAATAGCAGGTTCCTTTGGTATATTGACTAGAACATGATCTTTTTAGGTATGGTGTAGTTACAAGATTTGAGCAATGACCTCTGCGACAGACAAAGTGAAGCAGAAGTACAACATATCACTGAAAGAATCATTTATCAAGATATTTTGACCTCATTGCCTTAAATTGAATTATCATAGCCCGTTTGACATTCTTGACACATGGATACTTGAGCTCAACATAGTGATACTATATGAGCAAATGACAGACAGGCAAGCCAGCAAGCCAGAGGGGTCAGCTGTATTAAAAAGAGAAAGTTCAAATGTTATTAGACCCAAACAAAAATAGGACATGTAACCATGCATTGATTCGCGCAAGCCAGACAAAAGGTTATGAAGAACATTGTTGACCGACCATGCATCTATTTTTGCTTGCCTCCTGCAACAGGTCTCTTTTTTGCACACTAATCTCATCAAAAGTTTCTGCTACATCCTGCTGGGGGCTTTATAAGGCTTTTCCCCCAAAATAGACTGATTATCAAAAGCAAGTGACAAACTGCTGCTGTGCAAATGCTTGTTAAATATCTGCTGGAGCTCTCACAAGCCTCTAATGCACACCCACAAAACTCTTTTTCCAAGGAACTCCACCTGCTCTTTCCAGCTTTCTCCAGCCTTTTTCCAATGAACCAGCTTGAGCCAGATCAAGCTGCTGGGCTGGCAGTGTAAGGCTTCCAAAGCTAAGAGTGGCTTTTTTTTCTTCTTCTTTTTTTTTTTTTTTGATTTGTGCCCAGAAAGGTAGCAGAATCTCACTAAGAAACCTCAGACATAAAATACAATAATTGACTTTCTGACAGATAGGAATTATGTCTACAGGAGTCTCTGAGAGTTTTCCTGTGTGGTATTAGATCATTTTGACTGCACAGCAGAAGTGTACCAAAATGTGGAGCCTACAGAAGAGAGCGAACGAGAGAATATGAGTAGGACGTTGTGTGACCGAGAGTGCAAAGTCAAAAAGGGTAGATATAAAGTTAAAGGGAAAGAATGAGCTCATGGCGAGTGAGCAAGAGAGGGAATAGTATTGGCTGTAGTCGCTGACTTTGACCCACACAGACTGGCAGTAAGAAGGCAGCTGACATTTTGGCCTGCTCCCAAATGCTCTGCAACGTGCAGCCTGCCTCGTTCGCAGTAAAGTCAACGTAACAGTAACCAGGCGCGTCTGTTTAACTGAGTCAACAGCAGCCACTGGTGGACAAGTCCAGACATTCATTCATAAAAATTACAGGCACTAAACTCAATGGCTGCAAGCAGGAAATTTAGAACACTAAAATTCCCATGAGTCATGTAGAATTAGGACAGTTCCTACTGCTACCTTCAGACATAAGATATGATGTACATGGTCTGTGTCTTCTCCAAGTGGGTAAATGTCTTGAAAATGCAAAGAAGATACTGTATACGCAGACAGTCTCCTACAGCTGAACTAACAAATCTCTAAATAGACAGTAGGATGTCTTCTGTTAATGTAGGAAGAAAAGAGAACAACTTCCACTTGCTATCAAAATTCTGGAACAAGGTCAAGAAATGCACCAGACCCAAGTAGGGTCATAGAGTACAAAAAAGAAGGGGAGGAGTGTGTGCCGCAGCCGCTGTAGTGTCCAGTCATCAGCAAGTACATGAGCAAGGGAATGCAACAGGAGGAATACAACAGAGTCACAGAAAGAAAATAGTCTGACGTTAAAGTTCCTGTTAGGTAATACACAGGTAAATTCTTTCCCCCTTGCTTTATAGAAAATGGTGTTGTCACGTCTAGACTCTTGAAGTAGGAAAATGAGAAATCACTGATTCATTCTGGCCAAACCTTTAGCTATCTATGATGACCACCAGTTAAGCCTTAAAGGTAGGATTCTGTTCACATTAAGCAATTGTTACAATCTCTATACATGTAAGAGGTTACCAGATTCCTTTCTATGTAATACATACATGGAAAAAATTGTTGTTACCACGTGTTAAATGAATGAAAAAAACACTATAGTCACAGAAATAACTTGAACAAAAATTAGTATTAGTAAATAAACAAAGTGATTAAAAAAAAATAGACTCATTAAACGGACCTGGACAAAACTGATGGAACAGCAGAAAAGACTAAAAATAACGTGACCAGAGGGACATGTTAAACATAGATGTGTCCACTAATTAACATTACAGGTCTCTAAAATATAGTAATTAGTCATTGGGCCTATACATATGGCTACAGGTAGTCACTGTGCTGACTGGTGACGTGGTGTGTACCACACTTAACATGGACCAAAGGAAGAAAAGGAAATACTTTGAGATTAGAAAGAAAAAGCATGTTAAAGGTATAGGCTTTAAGACCATCTCCAAGTAGCGTGATGAGGAATTTTGATTACAAATCAAAGAGATTGATAATATGAATGGTAACAAAAGAGCCCGCAAAATCTTCTAAAGAGATTAAAAGCGAGAAACAGTGTTAGATTTCAACATCTGACGTTGTTTGACTCTAAGTGGAATTAATGGGAGATGACCAAGGGGAAGGAAAATAAGTGTTGAAGATCAAATGTCAAATGATGCATGAAGCGAATCAAGCCTTCTTCACATTTGATCACTTTAAAACTATTGCACAAAATCTTACCATCATCTTTGCCCTTTGACCTCTGGGTGTGATAAGTGAGACACACTGGTCTTCAGCTGAAGCCAAGCATTACGTGGCTGGTGAAAACTGCCTACGATTCAGAGAGAACCGAACATAGTGTCAATTCAACTCGATCCTGCATGCTCTGAAGTAGTTAAAAAAAACCATTGGGTTTTTTGCCTGATCGACCCTTGTTTGCCAACAACGGAGCAGTTGTACCCCAACTGTGTTGCAGAGGTGCCTTTGTGACAAAGTTTTCAGCCACCTTTGTCTGACATTTGAGACATCCTCTCAAAGACGCTGTAAGGGATCAAATTAAGCCCTGTAGATCTTCCTCTACTACTTTGCATCTGACTAATTCAAGTCTATCCAAGAGCTGCCTGTTGGACAAGTGGGCTGGGTTTCTGAGCTGAACCAGACATCGTCCCTTCCTTTCCAATAAACCAACACACAGTGACCTTCCTTTTCCACTCTTTCCCCTCTAGCTTAGGTGAGGTATATAATAGATAACTGTATGTGTTTTATCTGAAAAAAGCTTTTTAATTTCAACTGTTCATTTTTTAAGTAAAAGAGTTCTGAGCTGAGTCTCACTGTAAATTATCTGCAATGTGTGTTTTTCTTTTGTCTGGAGAGTTAATATGCTACGGTTTGGTTGGCTACCTCATCTTCGGCCATGCATGTATGGAGGGATCACCATCTTAGGACAAAGTTATATAGCCCTTTGTCCTGGCTCAGCCCGGCTCATAACCTGGTCTCCAGTTCTTATCTGAAGGCTGCTTTATACTCAGAAACCAGGTCGTCTGCGTCTCGCATTGAATGCAAATGTGCCTCCGCCCCTGCCGCAGAAACTCTGCTGCACCTCTCCATCATTGTAGGTGACCGCAACAGTGCTGCAGACAGGAGGCCTCTTATTGGTCAAATCTGCATCCGCTCTACACTATGCATAGTGTCGTTTAGCACCATTGCGGAAAATGACTCGTGAAGTTGGACCAGATAGAAGAGCAAGTTGCGCAAGAAAACTGGGACCCCTTTTCCACCTGGATCCCCGCTCTTTTTCGCCCTCATGTCCCTCCATTGTCGCACAAACTTGCCCCCACTTCCTCACCGCCTCAGCCGTATCTAGACCCACAGCTAGTTCATGATTGTCCCTCTTGCGCTGTGGCAGGGAATAACATAGCGCAGACCACAGTTCAATATTGGGCATAAATCAAAAATCTGCGAAAAGCTCACTGCGACACACTGCTGTTGGAGGATAACCAGCCCTTTGAGCTAACCCATTTCACTCTGGTGTGCTGCATTTTAATGCATTCCTGAGTCAGTATTCATTATACACTACAAAACCAACAGAAGCTTCACTGATTGCATTTAAGATCTCTGCAGCAATTGTTATTACATTTATCTGCCGATATTTTAAAGGACACCCTAAATGCATTAACCCACCCAAAATTGAACATTCTTTAGAGGCTCTCGAAACGGACTCTTAGACCCCTTGATGAGTCTTCTGTTATAACAATTTAACTAATAATCATGAATTGGTTTTACCCTTGATTTGAGTGACCTATTAATTAACTATAACTTGCAGTTCTAGTTACTTAATATATTCATAGTCTGCTGGTAAACTGCACAAAGCCATCCATCCATTTTTTGTTACAGGCTTAATCCCAAGTGGGGTCACAAGGGGTGCTGGTGCCTATCTCCAGCTGTCTATGGGCGAGAGGCAGGGTACACCCTGAACAGGTCGTCATTCCATCTCAGGGCAACACAGAGGCAAACAGGACAAACAACCATTCATGCACACCAAGAATTTAGAGAAGCCAATTAACCTAACAGTCATATTTTTGGACTGTGAGAGAAAGCCGGAGTACCCGGAGAGAACCCACGCATGCTCAGGGAGAACATGCAAACTTTATGCAGAAAGACCCTGGGCCGGGAGTCAACCCCAGAACCTTCTGCAAGACAGCAGTGCTACCCATTGCGCCACTGAGCACATCAGAAAAAAAAGACTGGAATTTGCCAAACTACATGTTGACGAACCACAAAGCATCTGCAAGACAAAAATGTAACTTTTTGTCAAGGCACATCAGCTTGTCAAGAAAAGAACACCATCCCTACTGTAAAATTCGGAGGAGGCTCTGCTATGTTTGTGGCTGTTTTATTTCATCTGGCAAAGGGTGTCTTGAATCCTTGTGGGGCCCAATGAAATCTCAAGTCTATCAAGGGATTCTAGAGAAAAAAGTGCTGCCCTGTGTCAGAAAGCTTGGTCCCAGTTGCAGCCACGGGTCTTCGACAAGATAATAACTGAAAACGTTCGGCTAAAAACACCCAAGAGTGGCTCAGAGAAAAATATTAGACTTTTCCGAAGTGGCTTTTTAAGTGTTAAACAATATATATAGTAACTATTCTACAAGTTTATAGCCAGGAGAAATAATGTTTCTCGGCTTCTTCACAACATTCCCTATTTGGAACAAAGCATTTTGCTCAAATTTGTTTCTGCTGACACTATATAGCTTGTGGCAAACTTGCAGAGAGGTATTCTTCTTGCTTTCTATTTTGCAAGACAATCAACAATCAACAAATCCATTTTTATATCGGACTATTGGTCATGAAATGTGTGTCTTAGAGTCGAATCCACAAATTCTCCTGCTTAAACTGTGGATCTCTACAGCTCCTCCAAAGTCACCATGACTGGCATGGCTGCTTCTCTGATTGACACTCTCCTTGTCAGATCTCTATGTTTAGGTAGATGCAGTCGCATCACCTGGCCTGGGCATTCCCAACTCTAGCTCCGAATAATTCTCATCAAGTCTCTGATTTTTGTTTACCTTGATAAATAAGAAATAAACCGAGCCACCCTAGGATATAATGATGTACTTTCCCAGCTCCGGTGAATGCAACACAGGCCTGACACCAAGACCAATGAAAGAGGAGTTTATGTGGAAGCGGGCACTAATCTATGTTTTATTTGCTAACAGCTCTCATACTATTTTATATATAGGAATTTCTTTAGTGAAAATTAATAACATTTTTAAACCAACTCTCATGAGGTGGAAGAAATAAAATCTTCCACCAATCTTTACACGTACTTACACAGAACTAGACCATACTGTCACCGCATGACATCCCTCACCCTCCCACCCAACTCCGCCTCAGTGCAACTTGTAATTGGCCAACTCTAGAGGGTCACATGTTGAATGGACCAAGCTTAACTTGTAAAAGTAGAAAACACATTTTTAAAGCCTTTTAGTCAGGGGAGACAGTATGTTCTGGTTGGTACTGTGTAACTGCAAATATTGGGTGGTATGCAGTACCAACTTCAGGATGTTGCTTTCTTGTATTGTCATAAACAAACTTATAATAAATTTTTTTTATTAAGTTCAGGATTTTCATGGCATTATAAGGTAGTTTTTGAAGTGATGAACAAATTGAGGGGGGTGTAATGGGTGAAACAGTTTTAACCCTGACACTTTTGTTTTAGTCAATCAAGAGTTAAAATAGCTAATCTGTTCTATAACTTACTTTGAAGAAAAGCCTCTGTAGTTGTTTCATGAGCCTCAGTATAGCCCCAAGGGAAAAAATATTAATTACCCCTGAATATTTTTTTTTTATTATATATCATTTTTCTCAAATCAATTAAATAGAGACGCTAGAGGCTCAAAATCAAAAATTTAAATGTATAATTTAGGTTTAGAGTTTAAGAAAACAGCATGAGTCGCTAACATTTTTTATATAGTTTGAGCAAGAATTAAAAAGTGCCGTAACCCCTGCTCTTTGTTTCATCAATAATTTCTTATCAAAGGTTTTTTGAAAATGTGATACGAATTATGTGGGCAAATTAAACTGATAATTTCCTTTTTTTTGTTATTATAAACAATTGTATGTTCTGCTTTTATCCCTGAGATGTTAGAACAACGTGTCCTGTGTCATAATAATGCTCTAGCTTTTATGTCAGACTCTCCTTGCTAATTAGAAGGAGCATAGATATATTTGCTCCACCTACATCTCCAGTGACACAAAGATCTGGTTCAAAGAAACCAGCTGGTCCAGTTCTACTTGTTCTCTCTTTAGATTTTTATGTATTCCACGTGTTTTTGCATGTTCAGAGTGCAGGCTTTCTGAGCAGTATTACCACTTGTGGCTGGCCCTGTAAACCAGTGGATTATGACCACTTAAAAATCCTATTAGTTGCTTCTCAGTTTGATTCGCTGCCAGTTTCTGCTTGGAAAAAGTGCATGTGGTGTACGTATCAATGCTGCTTTTATATTTACTCCCTAAATCAGGGGCCTCCAACATTTATCAGTCCAAGAGCCTAAGATTCATGAGACAGCAAGGATTCTTTGCCTCACCCCCGGCATATCCTTCCTGGGACACCCAGTTAAGGGATGCTGACACGAGGATTGCCAACAGAATTGATGCAAACACTGAAATAAGCCCAGAGGACAAATTTCAGCACAAATTTCCACCTCATAATATTTTACAAAATAAAAGAAGAATAGTTATCAGGTTTTAATGCAAACCCTTGGTCCTGTGGAAATAGTAGATTTTTGTAGCACCTAGCCAATACCCTCGTTGGACTTAAGGGGGTCCGCGGAGTTGGGTTTGCAGAAAAAATGATACCTATGAGAGCTACAAGAGTTTTACGGTCCTGGAGCTGAAACATTTTGTCAAATAATTTAACATCACAAAATGGCAAAGCTCTGATTCTACACTAGCAACCAGTCTGAGCAGGATGGTGGAAAAACTGTAGAGTAATGCTTCAAAGAACACAACAAAGAGTCTGAAGATTTGCTCGGCCTGAATCCACGAAGAGTGGGAAGAAAGCAAACTTCACATAGACCTCAACCCACAAACTGTTTATTTCTACAATGCTATTGCCATTTCCCAGCAGTGCAAAATCTATTACATCCTGAGATTTAATTCCTCCAAGTATTGGTAACAGGGTCTTTTAAAAAATATTGGTACTTTTTTAACTTTTCCAAATTTACTCATATTACACCCCAAAAAACATTTTATTTTGTGGGTCTTGTGACCACAGAAACAAAGCGGCGAAATATTAGGAAGTTGACAAAAAGGATTCAAACACAAATGTATAAACTGTATTGAAATTTAGCCTTTTTCACTCTTTCAAGCTGTTGAATCTAGCTGCCTTTATATGTTGACAGCACAACTTTCAGTCATGCACTCTATTATTTATGAAGTAGTGCTGAAAAAAAAAAAGCCATTGTTGGAAAACAAACATAAGTCTGTTTGCAGTTTGTTGGAAGCCATATGAACACAGCTAACGTGGAGAAAAATGCTCTGGTCCAAGATGTTTTTGGTTTGCACTAGGGGTGTGCAAAATAATCGTGATGATGATGCATCGTGATTCTAATTTTCGTGATCTACTGCATCGATTCTTGATGCCAAGAATCGATTATTAATTTTAAAAAATGAATAAATAAAATTGCATGAATGGTTGGCGAACATCAGCCAAAAACAAGTGTAATACAAATTCCAGTCCAGTAGATGTCGCTGCAAATGTGTTGACGCACGCTGCCTTGTGTCACAAGCATTTCCGGCCATGGGATACTGTGCCGAGTCATTCAAAAACAAAACATGGAGGAGAAAATATTGCAATGCATCGCAATAATTCAAGTATCGTGATGCATCGTGATAGAATCGCATCGTGGCCTGTGAATCGTGATTCGAATCGAATCGTGACTTCTTTGGCAATACCCACCCATAGTTTGCACCATAGCAGTAATAACATGAGAGTGGCATCTTCTCTTCAGTCCAACTTCAAATTTAAGGATAACTGAGAATCTGTGGCAAAACTCCAAACTTTAACCTTATGCGGCTGAATACATATACAGAACGCTTTCTTTGTTTTATACAATTAAATGTATTTGAATTAATTAGAAATGGCACCATGAATTGTTTATATTCCACTTCAGAAGTATCTATTGAATGAAATCCAAATAAGTTTTAATTACGGTAATAATGATGGGTTTAATGTTACAAAGAGACAGCAAGATTGAGGGGTGTGAATACTTTTGCAAGGCGAGGCAGATCTGTTCCACTGGATAGAGCAAAAGCTAAATAATTTTATTGTAGATTTAATTTCCTTAATAAGCCAAACATTTTTGTTTAATATAACTTTTATAAATAATTTTAAAATGATTTACCGGTAATTTGACTACATTTGTGGATTTAAATTTCCATCTGACAGAACTGACGGGTATTCCGATATATTGAGTTTTGTGTTTATATATAAAATATATGGGAGTAAAATCAAGATTACAAAGGTGCCAAACATTGGTGTGGTCTCGAACAGGTACAGATAAAGCTTGAAAAGCAGTTTTTTTCTTTCTCTATTCAGTAATAGAGGAATCTTTTGTTTCTGTTGGTGGATCATATGAGCATGTTTTATTGTTTTCTGTAAAAGGTTTAGAGTCAAAGAGGATCACACCACCATAAAAAGGGGGAAGAGATTATGGTGTATGTGCATATCAGCTTTCCGGTATTGGCGGGAGTTAAAGGATGGTGATGTCACGAGTTAGCAGCCAGCCAAGCAGACTGGCAGCATCGGATGATGTGGTAGGGTGATACCAGGATCAGGTGCATGGAAACAAGTGTTGCAGTTTCTTTAGATCGAAAAACAATCCAGTTTGTATCACTGCACAAAAAACAATGTGTCCACAAACACTGAGTCTTTCTAATTGCAGATTTAGAGAATTTAGACAAAGATAAATGTAATTACAAGACACTAGAGGCTGCTTCTCACTTTCCTTTCACTGCTGCTGCACCTGAATGACTAAGCCTCAGCCCACATTTCAGAGATGGTGCAGTTATTCTGGCCTATATAGAAAGTCTCGTCTGAATACATTTAATGTCAAAATTCCCTCCGTGTGTTGGGATCTTGGAGGTGTGAGGCAGGGAGTGTGACTAGCAGCGTGACAGAAATGAGTGGGAGGGCTGCAGGAGGGAGGGCTGAACAGAACAGAATCAGGGGTGTTAGTACGACACAAAGACGAGACTGGCAACTGCGACTCTGCAGCTGTGGGCCTACGTGAGCATCGGCAGGAACGCTCCTCTCCTCTCCGCCCCTCCCTTATCCACTCTTCCTCATCTCCTCTGCTCTCTTCCCCTTGCTGCTTCACTCATTTGCACCCCCAAACAGACTTTTTGAGGGCCCCTGCCATCCTCCTTTGTGCAAATCCTTCTTCACTGTTCTCTCATTATCTCAGGCATAACTCCCTTCACTTCAATCCCATGTCAGGCTGCCAAACGATGTGGCCCTGGACTAGGGAGAGATAGGCTCTTGCTCAGTTAGCCAACAGATATCTGAGCAGGCTGAATGGAAAAGAAAAGAAGGCAAAGATCTTGTTTCACACACACACAATTTGGCCTGAAAGGACCGAGGAGAGCAATGTGTGTGTGGCAACAAATCACAAGGAGCAAGTTTCTTATGCATGCATACCACACTATAGGCCCATGTGACTACTCCAGCATCATAAGAGTGTGAACAAACACTGGGCTATAAGGCCAAGGTCGGAGGTGACATGCAAGAGACTGAGAAAGGAAGAAGATAGCATAGGGAGAGAGAAGATGAGGTGACAGAATAAATACAATAAAGAGTTCAGGAGATTCAAGGACAAAATTGAGCATAAAAACAGTTTATACATTGTAGTAAATGTGTCAAAATTGGACAAAGTGATGTCAGCAGAAAGCAAATCATAGCAGCAAGAAAAATGAGCCAAATGAATAGCCTGATTGTCCTTGTGCTGTTGAGCAGGTGCATTTTTTGGCAGAGGATGGGACTGACAGACGCATGTTGCTATGCATATAGACTGAAGAGTGATGCTGACCTCTACAGGCTCATAGTGAATGTACAGAAAAAAATCCACACCTTAGGAATGAAGATGTGGGGTAGAAATATACAGCTTTTCTCAAAGGTGTTCATATCCCTTAAACAGTTTATATATTTGCAGTTATACAGGTGCTGGTCATAAAATTAGAATATCATGAAAAAGTAGATTGATTTCAGTAATTCCATTTAAAAAGTGAAACTTGTATATTATATTCATACATTACATACAAACTCATATATTTCAGATGTTTATTTTGTTTAATTTTGATGATTACAAATGACAACAAATGAAAATCTCAAATTCATCATATCAGAAAATTAGAATATTGTGAAAAGGTTCAAAATTGATGGCCCCTGGTGCCACACTCTAATCAGCTAATTAACTCAAACCACCTGCAAAAGCCTTTAAATGGTCTTTCAGTCTAGTTCTATAGGCTACACAATCATGGGGAAGACTGCTGACTTGACAGTTGTCCAAAAGACGACCATCGACACCTTGCACAAGGAGGGCAAGACACAAAAGGTCATCGCTAAAGAGGCTGGCTGTTCACAGAGCTCAGTGTCCAAGCACATTAATAGAGAGGCGAAGGGAAGGAAAAGATGTGGTCGAAAAAAGTGTACAAGCAAGAGAGATAACCGCACCCTGGAGAGGATTGTGAAACAAAACCCATTCAAAAATGTGGGGGAGATTCACAAAGAGTGGACTGCAGCTGGAGTGAGTGCTTCAAGAACCACCACACACAGACGTATGAAAGACATGGGTTTCTGCTGTCGCATTCCTTGTGTCAAGCCACTCTTGAACCACAGACAGCGTCAGAAGCGTCTTGCCTGGGCTAAAGAGAAACAGGACTGGACTGCTGGTGAGTGGTCCAAAGTCATGTTCTCTGATGAAAGTAAATTTTGCATTTCCTTTGGAAATCAAGGTCCCAGAGTCTGGAGGAAAAGAAGAGAGGCACTTCATCCACGTTGCTTGAAGTCCAGTGTAAAGTTTCCACAGTCAGTGATGGTTTGGGGTGCCATGTCATCTGCTGGTGTTGGTCCATTGTGTTTTCTGAGGTCCAGGGTCAACGCAGCCACATACCAGGAAGTTTTAGAGCACTTCATGCTTCCTGCAGCTGACCAACTTTTTGGAGATGCAGATTTCATTTTCCAACAGGACTTGGCACCTGCACACAGTGCCAAAGCTACCAGTACCTGGTTGAAGGACCATGGTATCCCTGTTCTTAATTGGCCAGCAAACTCTCCTGACCTTAACCCCATAGAAAATCTATGGGGTATTGTGAAGAAGAAGATGCAATACACCAGACCCAACAATTCAGAAGAGCTAAAAGCCACTATTAGAGCAACCTGGGCTATCATAACACCTGAGCAGTGCCACAGACTGATCGACTCCATGCCACGCCGCATTGCTGCAGTAATACAGGCCAAAGGAGGCCCAACTAAATACTGAGTGCTGTACATGCTCATACTTTTCATGTTCATACTTTTCAGTTGGCCAACATTTCTATAAATCCTTTGTTTTTATTGGTCTTCAGTAATATTCTAATTTTCTGATATGATGAATTTGAGATTTTCATTTGTTGTCATTTGTAATCATCAAAATTAAACAAAATAAACATCTGAAATATATGAGTTTGTATGTAATGTATGAATATAATATACAAGTTTCACTTTTTAAATGGAATTACTGAAATCAATCTACTTTTTCATGATATTCTAATTTTATGACCAGCACCTGTATCTCTCTCTCTGTTGTGTATGTGGCGTGGCCTATATATGGATCAACCCACAATTTGGGCAATTGTCTGTTATTGTTTCAAACAAAAAAATCAACACTTTTTAAATTTATGCTGTGCACAAAGCATAGAGGACTTTTGTTTCCAAAAGACATGTAGACGTTTTCTCACCACAAATCACAACAACAGTCTTACCTAAGCAGGACTGGGATTTGAATGCTCTTGGCAAAGGTCACTTTAAGTGACATAGTTTGAAGAAAAATGAAGTGAAAGATAAAAATGAAAAACAAGTCTCTTCACATGTCAGTAGAAATATTCTGGGCCAAAACCCTCTGATGGATTCAAGATGCTGCTGAGTAATTTAAAATGGAATTTAATTTAAGCCTTTGATTCTTTATACTGTCGCTTGTCAGAAACAGATATTTTATGAAACACATTGATTATATCATGCCGTCACTGTTTAAGATGATTGTTTTAAAGCAAGACCTCATTTATTCACGTATTACTTGTAATAATTTTTATGAAACTGATGTATTTTAGCAACATGTCTGCCATGTATTTAAAAAAGAACTAATAATCAAATTAGGGTATGTTTTAGTAACTAAGCTATCAAACAACCCTGTCTGTGTTACATATTGTGTAAAGACTTGGCCATTTATCAATTTATATAGCAGCACAAGGATCGTTGGGTTTGTTTTCCTTTTCAGTCAGTTCATTATGACCCTTGTTTAACAACGCATCTGTAAAGGGGATTGACTAGAATCGCATGATGGAGCACAGGCCTATTTCCACTGTATTTAGTAAGTATCGGTAATAAATGTCATGCTCTGACAGTATTTTTGCACATCAATCATCATTAATAAATAGGATCAAGATTAAAAGTCTTGTGAGGTCAAAGTCATTTGTGGCAACTTAAAAAAAAATCTGATTAAACAATGCTAACCTCCTTGTGCACATAAATCTAAAAAAAAAAGTCTCCTTTGAAGAACTGGAAAACAGATTTTGACCAGATGATTTACAGTGTGCTGAAAAATGAACACTAGAACAGCTGTCACCAATTTCTACATCAAATAAAACATCTAATAGAAAGCATTACACAGTCTTATTTCATCCCTATTGATATATACAGTTTAGGTAATAGATACTTGTTTGTTTTTTTCCACCGATGTCTTTTTTACCGATCCCCGATACCTAACTGTGCAGTATCGGCCGATATTGATATGATACCAATACCACGTGTTTGGTGGGTGTGTGTGTGTATTCATATGAAGAGCTAAATACTACTTGGATGTAAAATAATTGCCATCATGGCTTTGTCAAGCTGCTGCCTACCTTTGTGAAGCAGGAAAAAGACTAATACAAAGTGAATCCAGTAGAACTTTTATTGCCTATCTGGAATGGGTGACAATAGTTGAATAAACTTTTGGCTCTAAAAATGATAGCGGTGCCTGCCTGATACTGGTATCGGTGCAACACTAATAGATACTAAAGAAAATGAGCATCTCCACTCCTTATATACGAAAAAATGGAACCCGATTGTGTCAATATGTAAGATTTGTGACTAAATAACGTTATAGACTTTTGTTGTTATTTGAATCCAGCTCTTGGATTAGGATCAATTCTATGTTAAACTGCAATAATCTGTAAAGCATTTTATATGCTGTAAATAATAAATAACCTGTTACAACAGAATTTATAACAGTCATTGATTACATACATAAGGGGATGACGGCCTAATCGTTTGGGAACAGAGCTTGGAATCCTCAGGTTCTGAGTTCAATCCCCACTCTGACAGACTGCCACTCTGGGTCTCTGAGCAAGACGCTCAACCCCACACTGCTCCCCGGGTGCCCCATGATGGTAGCCCACTGCTCCCCAATGGGATGGATTAAATGCAGAGGTACATTTCTCCAGTGCGAGTTCAATTATACATCGTTAAGAACCAGTTGTGAGGAAAATAAGGACTTGCCAAATGCTCCTAGTTCTGCAATCATTGTGTAATAAAGGTACTGGGAGAATGCAAACCCTTACTGGGCTGCTTACGTAATACAGAGGGTTCAACAATGGGCATAAAGGATGGGTAGATTGGAAAGAGACTCAACATAATACTTATGCATTTCTTTCTTAAAGCACATAATTCATGGCTGATCCTTCACACCAATTTCATTTAAGTTTGCTCTGATTTAGATGAACCTCTGATTAAATATACTCTTGGTTAATCTGTTAGAAAAGAAAAACAATGTAAAACTTCACAGTTCATTAGTGAATATCACAAAAAAAACTTGCAACTTATAAATAAACATCCAACAGCTATTCCTAAAACTTACTTAAGTTCAAATAAACTCAAGGAATAGCTTCTTATAAAATTTATTTTTATTTAAAAAAAGAATAGGAAATTTTTTACAAACAAATTTTTCTATTACATTTTTCTAAAAAGAAAAAAAAAGAAAAATAGAGAATTTACTTTATGTATCTATAAAGTAGTTGTGACAGTGCCAACAATTCTTGAATTTTAGTTAATTTTGTCTAAGAAAATTTCTTTGGAATAGATTTAGAAAACAAATAGACAAAACATGTTGATTTAAAGTCAGTTCTAAACGGCTTTATATGTGAGATTACAAAATCACAGCCGAGAATAAAATCTCTTTGCGATTTAATCACACCGTATCTGCAACCCCCAAAAAAACTGTGCGAGTATGATTGCTGAAATTGTATAAAAACTTAAAGCCTAAATCACTCTGAGGTTCCCAAAACAAAACAAAAAAAACGCTTTTAGCGAATGGCTGAAGTTGATGCAAATCAGACTAAATGTGGACAATGACGCTGAGGAAAAAACTGTAAAACCTTTAACAGATAATAAAGGTTTAAAGAAAGACTCGAGGAAAAGCATTTTCCTCTGCAACGTAGGCCGGTCTATGGAGTTTGTTCCCTTTGAAATATGGGTGGTACTGTAGTTTGCCAGGCGCTGAGACATACCACATGACCACACCTGTTGGGTTCACAGAAACCACAAACTCAGTGGAGTCCTTGAGGACATCAGTCTGGCCGGTGTAGACATCAGTGAACTAGGAAAAAAAAAACAAAAAACAGTGAAAGCAGTGATTCTTGAAAGAAAATCTCCGCATTAAAACAATTTTCTCATTAAAGCCTTAACCAGCACTGGAAAACTAAATGTCAGAGACCTACCTTGTAGCTGCCTGTGGTGAAGTTGAGTTTTTTTAGGGAAGTTTGGTAGCGATAGGGCATGTCAGTACGGCGGCTGAAGAACACTAAAGCGCTGGCGTTGTTCAACAGGGGGCGCCAGAACACCTCAATCCCATTCTTCTCCTTAAGATAGAAAGCATGTCAGAGCATGTATCAAATTTCTAATCGTTATTTCTGTTTTTATTTTGCTCACTGCCAATGATGTAACAGCAGCAACATCCACACCTTGAGAATACGTCTTCCCTGGATGCCCAAGGGGTCCTGGTTGATGCTGATGATCATTTTGTTTTGAAGGATGCTGCGGGCTCCACTGCTGATGGTGCGAAGGTCGTTGGACATGAACAGGGGAGCAGCCATGATTGCCCACAAAGCCATCTGGGAACGGGACTGGTCCATGCTGAGGCCAAAATCTCCAATTACCAGCTGTTGAGAACAAAAAATGATCACCCAGTCAAAGTAGATATCTAACTGGAGAAATTCCAGCCTCTTTGACAAATCAAATCTCCTTATCTCCCATTGAGAGAGATACTGTCTCCTTATGAGCAAGAACATGTCGGAAACAGAGACAGAGAGTTCCTAAACAAATTCAGACTTTTTGAGACTTTTAGGCCTTTTAAAGGGGTTTGCACAACCACCAAAAAATGGATTGCAAAAAACTAAGTAAAGCAGTTAAATCACTAAGTCTACAGGGGGCTGAGCTCAAATACAATTTGGTAACATACTCAATTATTTGTTAGCTTAGCCCCCCTGTAGATCTGACCTATGTAAGGAACTAAAGAACAACGAATGTAATGAATAACTTTTTTATAAAGTAAGAAGCAATGTAGAAAAGTGATTAAATGATTAACTAACTAAGAGCATAAGCAACTTATGGAATAAGTGTTGAATATCTAACTTAATTTGAATTATAAGTAGCTTTTTTAACACTGGAAAATTTTTTATCTAAATAAGTTTTTTTTTTTCTTAAAATAAGTGCATTTTTTCTTGATTAAGGAGCAAAATGGGGCCCTTTGCCAATGGAATAAGACAATTTACGTTTAAAATAAGAATAATTGCATTGTCTTATTTCAAATGCATATTATCTAATTATCTTCTTTTAAGAGTAAAATACTCATTCCATTGGCAAATCATCTTATTTAACTACTAAAATTAAGGGTAAATACACTTAATCTAAGAACTTTTTACCTTTTTCTAGCTCGTTCTTGCAGTGAAGTCAGTAAAAAAGTGGCTACATGAATTAGTTAATACATTTATAAGAATTAAATAACTAAGTACATAAATAACCAAGTCAGAAGGAAGGATGGAAGGAAGCAAGGAAGGATCGATGAATGGATCACAAAGACCAACCATGTCAGGGTCGTTCCACCTCCCAGGTCCGGCTGCCGGGGCCAGTATATCCTGGTTGTTAAAGAACCAATCAGCGATGCTCAGCACACTGCTCCATGAGTCTTGGATGTCACCATAGTTACGCCAAAGGTTGCAGATCTGCCCGAGCTGAGTGTAATTCACCTGAAACGTGATTTATATTGATTTTATTAAGCACAACCAAAAAACATTTCCTGGTTCTGATAGAACAAGGTCCTCTTCTCATATCTATTTGCCAGCATTAAATACCTTTGGTGGAAGTCCACCCTGGTAAGCAGGCCAGCTGCAGGAGTAGGCAATGGGGCGACCGGTTGCATTCAAAGCCTTTGACATTTGGGGATATCCTGCAAGAAAAAAAGAAAACACAAGGGTCAATCAGGATTACACGGTGAATAACCAACCAGTAGGACCAAACTAAAATCTCAAGCGTTCTTACCCAGCTCCTGCTCAAGAGCGTTGGAATAACAGCCGTCGAATTTAAACATATCCACCTCCCAGTCTGCAAATGTCTGAGCATCAATTTCAATCTTATCCAGCGTTGTCCCCGGGTAGCCCCCACAAGTATGGGTGCCCATGTCGCCATAGATACCCAGTTTGAGGCCCCTGTCATGCAAGTATCGCGCCAGCCTATGGATTCCCCCTGGAAACCTGAATCATTGGAAATTAAACGTTAACTACTGAATGTTATCACTATTTCAAACCGTGCTTAAGATAATATTGTGATCCAATAGTAACAGTAGAAAAACGTTCCCATTTCTTTAAAATAGTGGGTCATCTACGCATCAAAACTTCCATAAGAGCCCAAAGGTTGCTATGCACTTCTGCTGACTGTGCACTGATGATATCTGTAGGATTAGGTGCTTGGCTGAGTTTGTGACACTGTTGTACTGACACTCCTTTTGTTTTATTGGCTTGTTAAATTAGACATGAGAGAAAAAAAAAAAGACTTTTGATGTCTGAATGCCTCCATTCTGTACCTATTAGGGTCAGGCTGCAGCCGTCCATTTTTATCTCTCTCCATTGAAGCCCAGCAGTCGTCTATGTTCACATAGACGTAGCCCAGTTCCTTCCAGCCGTCCTCAAAGAGTCTGTCCGCCATGTCAATAAATAGATACTCACTGGAGGAAGAAATGCAATGTTTACCACTGAACTTAGCAAGAACTCATGCTGCATTTAAATAAAACTATTGTCTGCATCAAAGTGGAATAATTTCATTAATTTCATCCTCCATCACTATTAAAAAGACAATAAACAATTTACCTAATGTTATACCTTTGGATTGCCTATATAAAATAATATCTCTTTAAGTGTGCTTTTTTATTAAAAGCCTGCTTGCCTGATGCAGTTCTTTGGGTCGTTTTTGCAGTCAATGTCACAGCGGTATCGTTCCCATGCCAACCAGCCCATTGGAGGTGTCCTCATCAGTCCATTGTCAAGGGCAAAGGTGGTCATGGAGGCCACAGAGGCAAAAAAAAGCACAGAAAAATGCATTCCTAATGTAGGAAAAAAAAGGGAAATCTAATTAAAAATTGAACTAGAAAAGCATTCAGATGAATTTTTAACAACAAAGTTTTATAATCTTTTAAATAACCACAAACACAAAAGTAAAACCTTAAGAATTTTTTTACTTTTTATTACATTATAGATGCAAACTTTATATATCAGACTGACTTTATGTGATAGAATTAAACAATTAAGTGCTTAGTTGAGAAGAAGCAGAAAAAGAACACATAAACATCAGCATTACTTACACCTTTTAATCGATTGAGACAACAGTAGTTCTATTCAATCACCCCAATCAAGACCTTATAGAACAACATTTTCCTGCAATTACAGCTGCAGCCCCTGACAGGTTTTGGCTGTACCGGCTACATATCTAGAAACTAAAGTTATTTCCTTCTTTTTTATAAAACAGCTCAGGCTCAGTCAGACTGGATATGAAGCCTCTATGAAAACCAGCTTTTAAGTCAATAATGCTCATTTTAACAGTGGGTGCTGTTATTATCCTGCTAAAATGTGAACCGTTTTACTATCTTTATTTTTTTTTTCTATTTCAGGCTTCATCCAGCTTAGTTTTTTTTCATACATTTTAGTTTGTGGTTGTAAGTCATAAATACATTGTAACTGTGTATTGGCCTGTAAATATACAGTCATATGTTTATATAACTTTTTTATGTATTGTTTACTGTTTTCAAGGCTGCACTTTAAAAAAAAATGAAATTGTCTGGAGAGCTGTTCTTATCGAAATTTCTTTTTGTTTACATTCGTGTACACAAAAGGACAAAATAAATCTAAAGTCTAAAAAAACAAATATATTTAAATACTTCCAATTAATTTAAAGAACAGTGTGTGATAAAACATGGGAACCTTATGGAGGACAAAACAAAAAGAAAATAAATGCCCTGCAAAACAAGAAAGCATATTTTAAAGCACTTTTTAAAAAGGTGTGATGTTGTTTTCAAGGTGTGTTTAACCTTAACAAACACCTTAAACCTTGTGATACTCAGCTGACTGGGAGCAGCAAGCTACACCAACCTGCTGAGTGACATCTGTTAAATGTTAAATGTTTGACAGCCATCAGACTGACAATAAATGTTCATCTCTTTGAGTAAAAATGCTGGATTGCAACAGCAAATGTCAGCATTTATCATAAAAAAAAATTTGAAGTCATTCATCTATACTATTGTATATACAAATATGTGTATTTCCGTTAAAACAAATGCTGAAAACCATTCCAAAAATAAAAGGTAAAACAAAAAAACTTACTGTTGGCAGCTCGCGGTCTTCTCTTATTTAAGTTACTGCTTTATTTTACCCCTTATCAATTATTTAAGCGACCGAAAAACTCTCCTTTCCAAGTAAAAGGAACATTAGTTAACCTCCTCTAAACACGGAAGTAGTATTCACGTGACTCTACCGTCAGCTGACGCTACCCCGGAAGTCAGTAAAGGTATGGAGTGCATTTTGTGTCATTATTATTGTAGCAAGCAAAATCACTTTTTCTAAAAAAGTTACATTTGCAAAAAATGCGATACTACGGAAGAGGATTAGGGCCACTGGGGAAAAAAAACTGATTAACTGATTTTTACATTTTATTTCAGATTAATATGGGAAAACAGTCAGAGTTGTGTTGTGAGATTAAAGTCAGCATTCTGAGATTAAAGTCAGAATTCTGAGAGAAAAAAAAAATCTTAATTCAGATTTTTTTTTTCCATATTAAAGTGAAATAAAATTGAAAAATCTGTTAACTTTTTTTTTGCAGTGGTTAGTTAGTCAGTTCGTTTTTTAAATAACTTTTTTTCCCCCTAAAACTTTATTAACAGATTTAACATTTTCAAATCGTCCTTCTTCAAATTTCATTTTTAAAAAATACAGATTTAATATTTTTTTTTAAAACATTCAAATTTATTTTTCTTTAGTTTTACAAAATCCATTCTTTTCAAATTGTGTTTTACACATCATATTGTCTTCACCTCTGGGGGCAGGCTTTTCTGTTGGGTGAGGAGCAAAAATACATTTTCATCGGTTTGCATGGTCAGCGTTTGTATTTTGCTGGAAGTGAAGAGAATGTGATCTATGAAACAGAATTTGAATAGAATGGAATTTGTAAGCTTAATTTAAAAAATAATTTTCAAGGGGAAAAAAATCTAAAATTGGTAAAGAAAATAAACGTTTATAAAATTGAAAAGATCAAATATGTAAAAAATAATTTAAAAGAAAAAAACGTAAAAATTGAATCTGAGAAATCAGCAGAGTTACTCTCAAAACCTTGTTTTATTCAAACATCTTTCAAAGCCTCACTTGTGGATTGCATCAGTTCCATTTTTAATTTATTATTCTTTGGATTGAATGCTTTCAAAAATAGCAAACACTCACAGAGGAGAAAAGCATAAGGCTGTAGAAACAGCAGAAATAAAAAAAAAAATAAAGGCACCAAACAATAGAATTAGTCCAAATTAAGATCATCTTAAATTATTACAGTTTATTGAAGACATTATGTGATTAATTTAGTGGTTCTAAAAGAAGCGACTTCCATAAACAAAATATTTTAAGGGGGACAAATATGCTTTAAACAAGTAATAAATAGATGACTGTAGGACTTTTTTTTATTTACAGCTTGGCATTAATTTATAACATGAAAAAAGTATTATAAATAATTAATAAACCGAAATGAGGCTTTGCTCATTCACTACACTGAATGTGATCTTAAACCAAAAGAATTCCCAATATGGGAAACAGGCTAATGTCAGATTAGATTAGATTTTGATTAGATTTTCCAAATTATACAATACATAAAAAAATTCAAAAATTAAGATTATTATTTATTTTGAATGCATATCTAACCAGAATTTTTTTTGATAAAAGGTGTGTTTTAATGTTTTTTTTTTTTTTTCTGTAGCATTACAGAAGTTAGAAAAGTCCACTCCAAATTTGAATCTATTTTTTGTTTTAAACTTCTACTGGGTATATTTTATTCATTATTTTAAAATGGGCTTCCTTCACCTTTGTGGAAACCAGCTTATTTAAGAATTTAAATGATGATTATACTTTTTATGGATTTGTACTTCCAGATAACCTTTATGAAAAAAAAAAAAATGCTCATACAAATAAAAGTGTTAATAATGTTTTTTTTTTTTTTTTCATTTTCACTCATTTGGGCTTAGGTATTTAATTATCTATTTTTATAGGGCAGGTTGAACATTGTTATGCATTAATATATTCTGCATTGAGGATACATAAATAACTTTATAGGCATAAGTATATTCTGTAGATTATGTTTTATATATACATGTCAAGTCTCTGTAATACAAATAAAAGGCCTTTTGCTGCCATGAATTTAAAACATTGATGTATTGGTTTAGGTTTATTACCCTGCTGTTACCAAATGCTGAAGATAGGAAAAAGGTCTGTGTAGATAACATCTTCGATAATTTAAGGACCTACATGTAGAAGTTGGAAAACCTGGCAAAGTTTGTCCTGCACTGTTTGAAAAAAAAAGGAATAATTGAACACCTGGTTCTGGTACTAGTTCTGAATTCAGAGACCAATCAAACAGACATCTGTGTCACAAAACATAAGTATTGCCATCTTATTTACAAAAAGAATCCTAATGTCTCTTTAGTTGCTGTATGGGGCTTTCTGTTGCCATGTGTGTTGGTAATTATTATGCCCATCCAAAAGGATGCATACTTGTACAACAAACATCCCTCTACTTTGATAAATATCTAAACAATAAAGTGTTTTAGCTGAATGTGTGCTTCAATTAAAATGCAGGTTATGGAAACTTAGTGCCTCATAGTTGTGTTGCCTGTAATTTGGTGACAAGTTTAACCTCTATAAAACTGTGTGGCTATGTGTCTGTCCTGTACATTTGATAATGAAACTAATGTACATGTGTCCGGCCATGGGAAATTAATTTTCAAGCACAGCTTCAGCCCTCATAATGTCCCACTGTGGAACAACAGAGCCATTCTATGTGGTAGAAGATGTATATTTATAAAGGATTTGTGGAATAAACAAATCTGGTCAATTTCTCACTTAATGGATGGAAATGGTGATATTTTAAGTTTGGACGATTTTAACAGGATTCGTGGAACTGATTGTTCATCAACAAGGTACAATAAAGTTTTACGTAGTATACCTAATGTTCTTCTTATATCAGTTAAAAACAGTATATCTAATTTCTCTATTCCAAGACTCCATAAGCTTCAAATTGAGCATGTGGACATTAGAGATAATAAATGCACCAATAGGTTCTTGAATCAATATTCTATACATAATATGTACCCTGGTCGAACTAAACGTACATTTCTCTTACAACATTTTAACAAATCTACGATAACCAAAATTAGAACAAATTATTTGAAATTCCCAATTCCTCCTAAATATAAAGAATTACAATTTAAAATAATAAATGACATATATCCTTCAAATGAGTACTTAAGAGAGAGATTTAAATTCAATGTTGGTAATTGAGTTTTCAGTACAATTCAATTGGAAACTACTAATCATTTGTTTTATGAATGTAAAGAAGTAAGAAACCTATGGGATCAACTTCAGATTTTTCTATCTTCTAGATCTATAAATGTGAACTTTAATGCCTTACAAATAATTCAGTTTGGTTTATATATTAATGAAAAAAAGGTGGAATTCCTAGTTAATACTTTGATGATTATAACCAAATATTATATCCATAAATGTTGTTATGCAAAATGCTCCCTCTCATTCTCTGCTCTCAAAAACGAACTTTCCTCCTTTAACCGATGTTTGAAAAAGATGCAGAACCTTAAAGCAAATAAATTGTCTGAATTATTGGAAGAATTCCAGTTAGTCCCGTCTTCTTAATAATTTATTTAAGTTTTTTTTTCGTTCTCTTCCTTGTTCTAGCCTCTGAATTTTTTGAGTTAATAGGAGTTGTGATCTTATTTGTTTCTTGTAATGTTCATTATTGACGGATTGTTGAGTTTGTCATTGATATTCTGCATTTTTTTAACAAACAAAAAAAATGTGTCTGTCCATGCTTTCACACTGGTCAACACCCATAGTTTGGTATGTTCTTTCTGATTGGCTCCTTTCACAGTGACATCAGTCTGATGTCAAACCCGGAAAAGGAAGAGCTGGTAAGGTTAGTGAGGAGCACACTGCTGGGGGAGAAATGGCAGAAACAGGCCTAGGTAAGACAATAACATAATCCTGAGCTTCACACACAGCCTGAAAAGCAGTGAAAACTGAATATGAGATCTGTTTGGTGGAGTGGTCGCTGCAGAGCAGCAGCTGTATTAATATGATCCATTGAAATGTTTGTTGTCTTTGGTACAGGTGACAGACTTCCTGGTTTTAAGTTTCATTTTGGATCACTTCAGACATATTTCTCTTTCCTTTTACAGTGACATAGTTGGATTGAGTATTTAAAGCTTTTACTCAAGTAAGATTAGCATTACTTCAATATATTTATAATCACAATAAAAAGTTGCCATGAAACTACTTTAGTAAGATTAAAGAAACATTTGGTAAAGAAAGTTACCATTGAGTCACCTGATTTAATCTCTGCAGTTTATGCCATCAAACAGACAAAGCAATTAATATTCTGCACCAATTATGGTATTATAAAAAACATAACATAAATAAAAATTGCAAAACAAAATTACAGAAGAAACCCTTTTCCAATTTAAGTTTATAATAGATGTATATGTCGTTTCGTTCTAGTTTAGTTTTTCTCAGTTCTGACTTTGTTTTCCTTTAATTTATTTAGTTGTATTTAGGTGTTAGAGGGGGGTAGCAAGCTTGTATTAGTTATTACAGCTTTATTAATGCTTAGTTATAGTTTAGATTTCATGTAGTCTATTAATATTTTTAGTTAATTTTAGGCAAAGAATTCAAAAAAGTAAAAGTGTTGTATCTATGTATGTAATAAAGGCTCAACACAAAAACAAATTCAATTTTCAAAGCTTGATGTTCATTAAGGTACCTGACATACATCAGTGTGCAAGGCTTATAAATAAATTGATAGATTTCTGTATTCTTGTTTAGTTAGTGTTATAAATGCTCAATACAGTTTAACCTCTTTTAATTTCAGTTCTGTTTTATTTCACTTCACTAAAATGTTTTCTTAATTATACTTTTAATTTTTTCGTCAGTTTAAGTTTATTATAGCAACCCTGGTTAGACAGTTGGCAGAGCTGGTTTAGGCAGGTATAAAGGAAAATTAAAACATCACAGCTTGTATAGAAACAAGATAAGTAATTTTAGTATAAACTCTAGAGTCTGTGTGATTTATTTTCCTGCAAAAGAAGCTTCTTTTTTTCCTTTGGATTAAAGTACTTGCAATGGGTAGAAGAACCAAAAAGTCACTGAAGTTAGAGTAGCAATACTTTATAATAATGTTACTAAAGTAAAACATATCATGCAGTAAAGCTGGGCCTCTTCTGGGCTCAAGTTACATCAACAAGCATTATTTCCAACAGTTGCTACAATTTTTGCAATAATATTTCTGTATGTATTGATATTAATTGATTGATACTCCCACAGAACAAACAGTGGAGGAATATAGTGAAAATTACCATTCCAACAACACACTCAGCCTCTACCAATAAAAAGTAATGCTCATCCCTAAAATAAAACAGTATAAAAATGTCAGTTTTTCTTTACATTAGGTATTTGCTAACTTCATCAGTGCCTTATTGTTATTAGTAGTAAGACTAACTTGTAATTTACTAAGTAGTAATTTTCTAATTAAATCTCAGGTCATATCCAATCCAATGCCCTGAACTACTTTGACGTTTCAGATGAAAACAATTTAGACTAGTTTCTGATGTTATGTGTTTGTTTTATAACTTACTTACATTTCTTTATCAGTTCAAAAGGATTTTCCCAAAAGTCTTAGAAATTATTAAGATTTTTTAGGTAACCCTGGGACAGTTGTTTGTGTTCTGTAGAGCTGACTATGGCATTCTCCCTATTTCTTGCCCTATCAAGATGTTTTTCTGGGTTTTCCTGGGACCTCCTAGAGTGACAGTCAATGTGCTTTTGTAGTAATTTTAGTTGACTAATCGCTGGTCAGAACGCTCCAGCTGTTCCATGTTGTCTATGTTTGTAGATGGTGCTTTTCATTGACATTTGCTTAATTCCCAAAGCCTTGGAATAGCTCTGTAAATTTTTCCACTCTGTTAAGCGTGATATGCTCTCAAATATACTTTTTTTTTACAACACTGTATATCCACACATATCTGATTTAAATGGTGTGTTTAAATTATAAAGGAGACTGATAAAGCTTTTGTAAGTGTAAGTGTACTGTATAACAGCTTTGAAGATTGTTTAAATCTGGATGTAGTAATCACTTAGCAGTTTAAATAATAAAGAATAATTGGATTTTTGTCTTTAGGTGCCTTCTGTGTGGTGAAATCCCTCTTCAGAAGTTCAGCAGCTGGTTTTGTGTTCGGACAAGCTGCCTCATTCTCAGTCCATCCCTCTCTGACTGAAGACGTTACCCTACTGAACTCTGCCACTCGAGCCACTGGACGTGCTGGTTCAACCGGTGTAGCAGTGGTGACGGCATGCCTTGTGTTCACTTCAGCACTCCTGTCTCTTGGAGCCGGTTTTCTCCTCTGTGCCCTGGTACTGAAGCTGCTCACTAAGGCCGAAGTGAGCCTCCCATGGCTGGTGGGCCCCATATTGGGGGCCTCAGTTGCCGTGGGCACAGTCGCCACCGGAGTGATGGAGGGCATCCTTCCAACATGGACCTACATTGTGGCTCAGGGCATTCTGGTTCTTGTCGTGTACTCTTACTCCAACATCAGTGACATGACAACAGCTCTGTTAATTATCTTTACCACTCTGTACCTCAGTGTTATATTTGGAAAGTTAGGGGCCATATTCGGCTTCTTTTGTTTGGGAGTGACCATCCTTGTTCTCTTTGCTCTACGACGAACTCTTACAAGAGGGTCTGTGCAAGAACAGAACTCTAAAAGTGGGTGCAAGTTGTTGGAGAGAATCTTCTTCTATTCTGTTTTTGTGGGGATTTTGGGTTTTTTCGTTGGCTTAGGGGCAGGTGGGGCAGAAGAAGGCACTAAAGAACAGGTGGTATTAATGCTACAGTCAGTGGTTTGGGTCGTCTTTCTGTCAGCAGGGCTTCTAGGAGCTGGCCTAGGAACAGTGGCAATGGTTTCACTTGGATCAGAGTTTCCTGGGAAGCTTTCTGTCGGAGCTGCTGTAGTAACATCAATGGCCTTAAAAGGTGTTCTACTTTGGAGCGCCACTCTTGGGCCCAGAAGCTGTTTAGGAGCAACTTTAGGGGCAACCACAGCTGCAGGGGTGTCACTTGGTGCTGCAAGTGTGTCAGCAAAGCAAAGTTTTGGGTCCAGGAACTCGACCCTCGTACTTTTAGGTTCCGTTGTCATTGGTGTACTCATAGCCATCAAGGTTCCCGGACTGACACCAACACAGCTAACAACTTCCGAACTCATAACAGTGACAATCACTGCTGTTGGAGCATTCATCCTGGGTGCACCAAAGAGCCCATTCAACACTCAAGTGCATCTGCGGCAGGGCCTTCTCACGGGGGGAGATCTAATTAAAGGAATCGGCATGGAGACGGTCACCGCAGCAGCAGCCCCTATTGGAGCTGGAGCCCTGGGGGCCGCGGCATTAGGCACGGCAGCTCTGGGGATGCTGGGGACTGTAGGAGTTCTAGTGGCTATAGGGTTGGCCTTGGGAAGCGCTCTCAGTGGAATGTTAGGAAAATCACCATCGACAACCAACACACACAGAGACTGAATGACAACTGAGTCTAAGTCCTTTTCTACTACTGCAACCAAATTCTTGAGTTCTGTTAGTAATGGTTTGTACCAGCAAAGATCAACTCTGTTATGTTGAATCATGTTTTTTGTGCATACAAATGTGATATTTGTGTCATTAAAACCTGCTGTTTTGTCCACCGGTAACCAATGGTGTTTGTTTCCTTTTCAGAGAATTAATAAAACTAATTTTTTTTTTGCCATATGTCGTAAATTACCTCCACCCTTCTGTCTTTTTCTCAGTTCTGTGCACCAGCACATTTCCCATGACATAACTGTGAGACTTTAGTGTCATCTTAACAACAGTAACAGAGGATTTGCTGTTTACCATTGGGAGAGGTTGAGGTGGGAGGAAACAGAGGACTTATCCGAGCACAGACAAGCCTCTGAGAAGTGTTTGTGGTTTTACATACGAGTTTGTGATGCCGTTAAACCATTTTTAGACATGCAATACCCTCAAATGGATACCTGGACGTGGCTCCTTTCTACTTTAAAACTGAACAGGATTTGGATACTAAAGGATGTCATATTTTCTCTATGAAGTTTTAGGTTTGGAGGAAAAATTATTGTTCAAATGATCCTAAATGTCATAAAAGGTAAGCACCTTTTATGATGAATAGCTTTTTAATACCAATGGAACTAATATTTTTGAGATTCAGTGTTTTTTAAACACTAGATTGAAACTTTTGCCGCTTTTCTAATGAGTTTGACTGTCATTTGGAAATACCATCACATAAACCAAATGGATTACCTTTAAACAAACAGCATGTCACTGGACCAGGCCAACACAGCAAACACAGAGCAGTCCACTGAGTGCTCTGCAGAGTATTCAGGGCCAGCTCCCAGGGATCCTGGTCGTAGTCGGGATGTGGCCATCCTACAGTCTGGCTGCTGCCGCTGCCTGCCGCGGGCAGTACGCCTCACTTTTACCCCTGAGTCTCTGGAGAGGCTTTATCAGAATTACTTTTGTCGGCAGAGAGAGGAGAACCTGCTGGTCTTAGTGTTATTCGCAGCCCTCTTTAACAGCTTCATCATCATCATGTGTGCAGTGGTTTACACAGAGGACAAAATGGCAATGGTGGTGGTTGCAGCCGTGGGGTTGACAGCAGATGTAGTTCTCTACCTGCTGTGCTGGTTTCAAAAACTCCCTACATCACCTGTGGCACGAGGGGCAGTACCTTATGTGCTGTGGCTGATGGTCACCATCCATGTTTTATGTTACATGGGACTGAACTACGAGCAGTACTCTGATGCAAGTGACTCAGTGGGCTGGCTGGCTTTCTTCAGCTTCTCCAGCTTTCTGACCTTACCACTGAATCTGGTTCCCCTCGTCCTTCTCACAACCCTCTCCTGTGGGATACACACCCTGGTACTTGGGGTCACCGTGGCTCAGAGGTTTGGGGATAATCTTCAGGGGCCCATGCTGGTGAGACAGGTAAATAATTACATGTTTGGATCTTAAAATGTGAATGTGTGGGTCTTGACATGTGCACATACAGATCTTGACCTGTGCATGTGTGGATCTTGACCTGTGTATGTGTAGATATTGACCTGTGCATGTATGGATCTTAACCTGTGCATGTATGGATCTTGACCTGTGCACATATGGATCTTGACCTGTGCATGTATGGATCTTGACCTGTGCATGTGTGGATCTTGACCTGTGCATGTATGGATCTTGACCTGTGCATGTATGCATCCTGACCTGTGCATGTATGGATCTTAACCTGTGCATGTATGGATCTTGACCTGTGCACATATGGATCTTGACCTGTGCATGTATGGATCTTGACCTGTGCATGTATGCATCTTGACCTGTGCATGTATGGATCTTGACCTGTGCACATATGGATCTTGACCTGTGCATGTGTGGATCTTGACCCATGCATGTGTGGATCTTGACCTGTGCATGTATGGATCTTGACCTGTGCATGTATGGATCTTGACCTGTGCATGTATGCATCTTGACCTGTGCATGTATGGATCTTAACCTGTGCATGTATGGATCTTGACCTGTGCACATATGGATCTTGACCTGTGCATGTATGGATCTTGACCTGTGCACGTATGGATCTTGACCTCTGCATGTATGGATCTTGACCTGTGCATGTGTGGATCTTGACCCATGCATGTATGGATCTTGACCTGTGCATATATGCATCTTGACCTGTGCATGTATGGATCTTGACCTGTGCATGTATGGATCTTGACCTGTGCATGTATGCATCTTGACCTGTGCATGGATCTTGACCTGTGCATGCATGGATCTTGACCTGTGCATGTGTGGATCCTGTGTGTCTGTGTAGATCTTGTCATATGCATGTAGGGATTTTGCTGTGTATAACGTGTAAGACACATGTAAGTTTGTTAATACTGAGTGTCTTCCATATATGTTAAAGTTCATAACAATACAGCTATAAAAAGACAAAACAAATGTGCCTTTTTTTTCTCTTAAAGTAATATTGCAGCAAGGGTTGAGAGAGGAAGACAAACATATAGTAAATGTTCGATCTTTCCTTTTCCATGACTGTGGCTGTTGACGGTACAGTTTAGGGCCACTGCATTTTTCATTCTGTGACCATATTCAATTGATTAAAATTGTATTGTTTCCTTTTATACTCACTGCATGTATCATTTGTTAGTGATCTCATTTAAGATTCTCACATTTAGGAGCCTGTCGATATGTAGCTGAAAAAACAGACATCCTATTACAGACAGGTGAGAGAGCACCTCTCTACAGGAAGAAAAACATTTCTTCATCTTTTCAGCTGTTGGCCAATGTGATGCTGTACCTGTGCGCAGCCATGGTGGGTGTGATGTCATTCTACATGGCCGATAGGAAGTACAGGACAGCATTTTTGGAAGCTCGTCAGTCACTTCAGGTCAAACTGACTCTGGAGGAGCAGAGCACCCAGCAGGTAAGATAACTCTTAAAAACAAAAGGACTTTTGCTTATTACCTAGGAAATATAAAACAACCTCAGCTTCATCTTTATTCAACTTAAACTGCAGCCTAAAATTCTGACCACAAATCCTGAGTTTTCTGGCATAGAAACATAAAGGGATCAGGAAACAGAATGCCCTGTGTTCATTAATTACTCTGTGTTTTCCTATGCTGCTTGCTAATAGGTTGATTAGACAGACCATTGTTTTCATCATTAAATCAGACAACAGGGACTTGTATAACACATTGTCATCTGAGCTGTTGGACAGCAAATACAAATGTATACTGCATCCTCTAAGCAGCATCATTTAGAGAAGATATTCTGAAATATTTCATTAATTTAGCATATGCTTAAAATTGACAAATTTAGCTTGTTGTTGTCTTTTGTTCCTTTTATATCTTTTCCAGTGCCTTGCAAAACACCTTTATTTTCAAAGTAGAGCATAATTGTGAAGTGGAAGGAAAAGAAAACTTGTTTTTTCAAATTATATTACAATCAATAATCTCAAAAAGGTGGCGAGCATTAGCCCTTTCTGTCTGATCCCCCCAAATGAAATGTGGGGAAACACCCTAAAAATATCCTTAGTCAGATGTTACAATATTCTGCAAAAATATTGCTCCTTTAAGAAGGAGTGGCAAGATAAAAGGCATTGTTCAAAGAAAGCTACGAGAATGTCTTTCGGCAGATTGGGGTAAGACATAGCAACAGGAAAATGAAGTGGATGCAGCATCACAAGGTATGGAGGCTTTTCCATTAGCTAGGTTGGAGAAGCTGATCAAATTTTAAAGAGGGATGGAGCTGAGCAGAGGGTGGTTTTGGAGGAATAGCTTTTAGAGCCTGCAAAACAACATACGGCTGGAGAAAAGGTTAAAATCTAAGCAGGTCATTGGCTCAAGAACCAAAGCTACAATAAAATGGTTTAGAGAAAGCACATGCATACGAGAGAATGGCCCTGTCAAAGTCCAGACATTGAATGCAACCAAGAGTAAAAAGGTACAGTGAGAGTATGTATATGAATTGGCAGATTACTCCACAGTTTTGGGGCCACAACAGAGAAGACACTATCCACTTTTCTACTTTGACTTCAAAAAATCTTTAAAAATGCATTGTTTTCTTGTGGATGTCTAGCTTTATATCAGACCCTTTATGCACGCTGGGGTAAGTGTATTATCCCTTTTTAAAAAGGAGTGGCACAGTTTTAAAATCAACCTGGCGCGGGCAAGTGGGGCAGTGGTTAGTGCGCACAACCCAAGTACGGAAGCCTTAGTCCTCGACGCGGCCAACCCTGGTTAGAATCCGGCCTGTGGTCCTTTGCCGCATGTCTTTCCCCCTCTCTCATACCCCCTTTCCTGTCAGCCTACTGTCAGAAAAGCTCGCCACTAGTGTCGCAAAAATTTAATAAATAAATAAATCAGCAATGTAACAATCAAGAAGCCAGTGGAGTGAATTTATATGTTTCTGTTTTGTCGTTGCTGCTAAGAACCGAGCAGCAACAGTTTATACCAGCTGAAAGCAATGAAAAGATGCCTGATATAAGCCAACACATGCAAGGACTCAGAACTGAGGACCCAGAATTCAGAAAAGACATACAGTGGAATAACTCGAAAGTGTTTATTTCATAGAGTGGGTCTGTAGAAGCAGCTGCACAGGAACTTCTATAGAAGAGAAACACTGGTTAGTGACCACGATAATCTGAAGGAGGACGATTATGAACGCATGAGTAACTAACCTGGACTGACAGTTCAGCCATGGCTAGAGAACAAGGATGATTTCAGCTGGTCAGCTGACAAGACTCTGCGGACGCAGCGGAGATCAGACAAGGTCAGGCAGGCTTAAAAGTCGGAACACAGAAACTGGTCAGGATCAGGCAAACGGAACACTATAGTAAAGCTCGGAAGCTCTCTACACCAGAGGTCACGGATTAGCGGACCAAGGTCTGGATCCGGACCCACCTGCTTGTTGATCCTGACCCAACCTGATTTAAAACATTTATAAATTACTGCGTGTAGTTCGACGACAGTCTCTAAAGGTCACTTGCGCTGCTTCTCCTGTTTGTATGGTAAAGCCATCCAGAGCGTCCAGCACCAAGCTGCACGTGATACAAATTAGCCAATCAGCTGTGTCAGTCTGGGTTGTTGCTGCTAGCCACTTTTAGACACAGCAGGCAAGCCGGGCAATGGAAAGGAATGAGAATACAATGAGAAAAAGAGAGCAGAGAAAGTGCAGACTGCTGAAAGAAGCGCACTGAACTGGTGAAAGAAAAGTGAAATGGCGTGCTCAAAGATGACCCTGCACATTTTGAGTATGTTTGGCTCAACCTCCTGCTGTGAAGCAGGATTCTCCACCATGAACATAATCAAAAATAAATATCGATCCAGGCTCAAAATCAGCACCTTGATATGTGCTTGAGAGTGGCTTTGTCGCCAGTCAAACCCAGGTTTAAATCCTTGCAGTTCAGCCTCAATCACACTTCTCTCATTAAGCCATAAAAAATAAAGAAAAAGAAAAGCGGCCAGTTCAGGTGTTTCATTAAAAAGTAAGAGAGGCCTCAGTCTCTATATGTGCCATGTAGAAAGAAATACTCCAAAAGACAGCAGCTATGTTAACAAGTATTACATTCAGGCTGTGGAGTTTTAAATGCATTTCCCAATATCATTTTGCTGTTTGTAAAATGATTCCAAAAACAGATTTACTTGACTTCTACTTTGCAACCGTGTCTAACTTTCTGTTGGTCTGTCAAATGAAATCCAAAAAAACTTACAGAAGTTGAAAGCTGTAACGCTAAGTCAAAAAAATTATGAGTTGTACAAATTTTGTAAGGTACTTTCTTTAAGATTTTGGGTCTGTTAGACTTTGAAAACCTTTATGAGTTACATTTGAATTAAAACAGAAAGTCACAAACAAACTCATTAACAGCATACTTGATGTGTAACCTGATAAAACGGAGAAAGAAGCTTTCTAAGATGAGCAAAGCTGACCAGAATCTTTTTAGATCCACTGATAGGTTTACATTTCGAGCACTCATAAAGAGAAACCTTTTGTATTTTTTTGTTAATTTAATACACATACATTCCTCTTTCTGTTCATGTAGGAGGAATTATTGCTGTCTATCCTACCAAAGCATATTGCTGATGAGATGCTGCAGGGTATGCAGAACCAGGCCAATCAGAATGAGGTCCAGCAGCATCAGCAGTTCAATACCATGTACATGTACCGCCATGAAAATGTCAGGTCAGAGTCACAAAATCTATTGGAGAGATCTTAAAATCCCACAACACATGTGATTTCTTTATATGAAAGAAGAGAGTTGGGGCTGATGTTGTTTTGTGCCTTTTTGTTGCAGTATACTCTTTGCAGACATAGTCGGCTTCACCCAGTTATCCTCAGCCTGTAGCGCCCAAGAGCTGGTCAAGCTGCTCAATGAACTGTTTGCACGCTTCGATAAACTGGCCTCAGTAAGTATGAGTTATGAATGCCTAACCTGTCAGTTTCTAAGGTTCCCAGTCTTTATTTCAACCTAATATAAAACAATCACATTAATAGTAATTGTTGTGTTTTTTTTTTACTTAATCAAATTTTGTTAAATCACTGGTTTCTATAAGAATTATTTTTAAATAAAAATAGGCATTTGTAATGTTTACTTTTTATTTTAGGTCACCAGAACATTTTGCCTCTCTATGGTACTAATGGGAAATGATTCATGAACCCTTTTTTTATCAAACGGCCAACAGTTCACCACTTTTTATGGATACTTTTGTTGATTTTGTTTGTTTCTTTTAAAATCTTAAAAAGAAACAAACAAAATCCACTCAAACTATGTGCGTGTACTTACTAAGTAGTTTTGCACCAGTGGTATCCAGTTTTAGAAAATACCATTATGAAAAGAATAACAAAATACATTGATTGTGATTATATGAGCTGGTATCACTATATTTTGTAGATTATGTAATGCATTGTTTATTTTACCTAAACAACTATAAACAGTCAGGACTTTCCAATTTAGTCTGAAGTAATGATCTTAATATGTTTGTTGTTTTTCCTACTGTATTGTTCTGTTGAGGGTGGCTTTGCCTCCTGGGGCACTAGACACAGGTGGCTATAATCTTTAATATTTACCTTGTGTTCATTATTATGAATTGTCCATTTATAAAGAGAAACAAACAAATATAAGTAAGTGGTTCTGTTAACTGTTAAATCACAAAAAAGCATATTTTAAAACCTGTTGTTTTAATGTTAAAAACAAACTACTGTTTCATTCTGACTATATGCACACATTTAAAGGACAGAAGTACCTCCTTCCCAATGAAAATAAGCTTTATTTGTGATCCTGATTTATCTAAACTTTCTTGTCAAGTGTCTTTTATTACGTTTCTGTTATGGTACCAAAGACCGAATTTTTTTGACAACCATTCATCCATTAATTTCCTACTAATTTCTATGGCCTAACCATGACCCATACCCTAACCCTAAACATAATTTAAACTCAATTCACATCTTAGTCCTTAACCTAACCCCCAGAACCTTTCCTAATTTGGATAAAATGTTAGCCCCCACAAGTACCTATAAGCCTCCAAAATGTATCATATTCCTGGGAACGTGTCCCAACCAGGTACCAAAGACATGGCCACACGGACACACACACAATATATCCTTGGATACTTTCTACTTATATCATAATGTGGTGTTACTTCTGAACAACTTGGTGCTGAGAAACTGTGAATTATTAGCATTATGATTTATATATGATTTCTACTTCAACTCATTATCAAAATTCAACAAAAGCCGGAGAAAATTTCTTTGTGTTTGTAACAACATGATAAAATCTGATCATGAACATTTTGAAATGTAAAATGCAAATTTCACACCTGTCAGAATTTGAAGGAATTATTGAGTTTATTTCAGACAAACCACAAAAAAATAGATAAAACATACAAATATGACATGCAATTATTATAACTATTGGTATTTATAATTGTTATAAATATAATTTAGTGCTAATGTCTAAAGAAATGTGTGAGGAAATGAAACCTACTTAATCATACCTTTTCACCTTCCTGTTCTCCATAACAGCAGCAATTCTTTGGATTCCCATTTCACTTATAATTTTCATTACCATCTACTGCTAACACATTGTAAATGAAACCTGAACCTTTTTGTTGCTCTGCAGCAACATCACCAACTACGAATTAAGATTCTCGGGGACTGCTACTACTGCATCTGTGGGCTGCCAGACTTTAGGGAAGACCATGCCGTTTGCTCCATAATGATGGGCCTTGCAATGGTGGAAGCTATCTCGTAAGCTCTCAATTTTGTTTCCTTTCTTAAATGGAAATAAAGTTAATGTCAATGCATGAAGCAGAATCAAATCAGTACAGAGTTTTTGGTTTTTGGTTAAATGGAAATAGGATTAGAGCACTGAAATTGATGTAGAAAAGGACGGTTTCTCTATTTGAACAGGTATGTGCGGGAAAAGACAAAAACCAACGTGGACATGCGGGTGGGTGTCCACACAGGCACTGTGCTCGGTGGAGTGCTGGGTCAGAAACGCTGGCAGTTTGATGTTTGGTCAACAGATGTCACTGTGGCCAATAAGATGGAATCTGGAGGAATCCCTGGGTAGGAAATATCAAGTAAGATGCCATTATAGTCAAGTTGTAGTGATTTATTAATCAAATATTCATGCATCACACAGGAGAGTGCATATTTCCCAGAGTACCAAGGACAGTCTGCATGGAGAGTTTGAGGTTGAACCTGGAAATGGGGGAGAGAGGTGTGAGTACCTGTTGGAGAAAGGAATTGACACTTACCTGGTTCTCAAACCTAAACAGGAAGCAAATGGACTTAATGGAACAGTGAGTTAGTTTTAACTTTCCAAAATACAAATCTGGAGCGATTTTGGTGCCAACCTTTTTCAAAAATATGATATGTCTTATAAACAAATGTCCCCGTTTCTCCTCAGACACCAGGTGATCTGACCCACAGAAATTCAGATCAGGTGATCAACACAACCAAAACTAATGGGAACTCAGTCTCACACCAGTCAATGTTGGCTAATCCTACTCAGGAGGTAAATAACAATGCACATCTGAGACTCTTGAATGGGACACTAAACTGTCATTTTAATCCTTTTAAAACTGAATTATTCCAAGCTTTGTAATTATTTTACTTATTTTGGAAACATCAGTCTTTCCAATTCAAATTTCATGTCAAGCATATTTCCTGCTTTTTGTTGTAGTTACTCTAGTCTAAAATCATGTCTTGCTTTTTTCCTTTTTCTTGTTGACTAGTCTGGGTTTAAAATCCTGGAACCTCCTTGAACAGCCTTGTTTGTTCTTGTTCTTTCTAACCCCTATTGCCACAAACAGATATGATTATAGTGCCCTGAACTGTATTGGTTGATATTTGTTATAACAAGCTATATTATTCGGTTATACAATGGATGCTGTGTTTCCTTTACATGTCATGGGCCATTCATTAAAATTTAGCAAAATTGTGTATCTGTTTATAAAAGGCTATATTTCTTCCTTTACGTTGCTCTAAAAGTTTGGTCACATGTTATAACTGAATAAGAACCACTGGCTAAACAGAGATAATTCTGCACTGCCAAGTTTAAATTATCTACTACATATCTTAAGAACCTTAATAACATTTCATTTTGGGTTTGTTGCAAACAATCTTAGAGAAATAAGATGGCGGATGAAAAAGCAATCAACAGACGACTGCAGCAGGAGCTCCTGGACAGAGAGTCTCAGCAAATGTAAGATGAATCGTTCATCTTTTTGAGAGCTCTAACAGTGAAACATCCTCTCTTTGTATTTTTTCGGTTCACGATTTACTTGTTAATATGCAATTTCTGTGCAATACATTACTTTTCTCACTGCAATGTTGTTTTGTTATGAGACAGAATGAAGGATCACCAAATCAATCCAGTTTCTCTGCGCTTTGTGGATGGAAAGCTGGAGGAGCATTATTCCTCGGAGAAGGAGAAGAGAAGTGGAGTGGCCTTTAGCTGCTGTATCATCGTGCTCTTTTTCATCACAGCAATGGAAGTGTTTATTGATCCATTGTGAGTTAGAATTTGATTGTTTAGCCCATTTATAAGGTTCTAACACTCAATCAATGCGTAAATTACAAGCATTGACTTTCTTTATATGGGCTTGAGCTTATGTTGTGATTTTAACTGTTTTCTGTGTTGTTTTTTTTCCAGGTTGGTTGTGAACTATGTGACTCTTGCTGTCGGACAATTGTTGTTACTAATTCTCACAGTTTGCTCCCTGGCTGCAATCTTTCCTAGGGTGAGAAATCAATGATTTGTCAATTAATTAGTCATAACATCAAGACTGCCTTTCCAAATTTACATTCCCTCTTGTTTACTTTTTTTTTTTGAGTTACAGATGTTCTCCAAGAGGTTGGTTTCTTTCTCGATGTGGATCGACCGTACGAGATGGGCTCGGAACACCTGGGCCATGGCTGCCATATTTGTGCTAACCATGGCAGTAATAGCCGACATGGTAAGACTAAGGACATTTTCACAAACCCTGCTTTTCTGTATGTCCCAGCAGGAAGATTTAAAGGAGCTTTTGTTATGTTTTCCAATACTGTTTTCATTTATTCAGGGCTTATGGATGTCATCAATCCAAGCAGTTGTGGTGCATCTGTGGTTTTTCATTAGTATGTTTCCACTTTCCGCTCATCAAACTATTACTGCCTGTTACACTTCTGACTGCATACTCCCAGCGGGGTCCATTACAGTAGCTGTCTGCATCACTGCTTGCCACCTCGTTTGTCACAGCCTCACAGGAAAAACCTGCCACACACACTGCTGAGTTCTGAAGCAGGGATGCAGAAGTGAACCTTTGTTTTTTGTTTTTTTTTTGTCTTGTTGGGCAGGCAGGGGTAACAGTCATTCCTCTAAGAGCTCCTTAAAATTATGAGCTACTTTTTTGCTCATAAGGAAAAATAACATAAATGTAATGATTGCAAATTACTCATTGATAGAATTTGGTGTAGGTCAAAACCTAAGCCTGTTAACTACCATATTAAACCCTAAACTTCAGAGGGAAAAAAAGAGTTGAGAGTATTTTGACAATGGCTTTTTAGAAGCAGGAGAAATCCATGGAAAAGGGATTTTTGTGAACATGCTTCTATGGGTTTATCATTAAAAAAAAATTATAAAAAAAAAACTCTGGACCTGGTTAGACAATTCTTAAAATGTTACTGGATGTAATCCCAAGTTTGATCTTTTTGCAAAATGCTTAAACGGTTTTAAACCATTTATAAGTAGCACATCCTTAGAAAAACAATTTGTTAGCTAACAAACTTAGATTTATGAATTTGAACCATCTATTTCTCCAGATTATTTTCCATACGATCAAAACACATCTGATCAAGAAGGCATCAGCATGAACTTGTTACATTTAACAACAATAAAAATAACAACATTAACAAAATACATTGTTAACATTGAAACACGGATGAGGTTGATTGCAATATTAGTATAGCATCAAAATCATTCAGACTAACCAAGGTGGAATGCGTAATTTAGGTCATGCATTTAGAGCTAAAAACATAAAATCTTCCTTGTCTGCTTTGACTGATGCATAGCTGCTATGTAATTTTAGAATATTATTGGTAAAAGGTACGTGGCAATGAAACGGATTTGTATACAAACACTTGTATACCTCGATATCTTAACACACATGTGTTAAGATATCCAGGTAATCTCAATAATTATGAACTTTTTTTAATAGGTTTTTTTAGCTCTTATCTTCAGACTCCTGACATAAGAAAATGAGCAATAGAATAGAAGACACATTCCTTATTTTAACCTGAACACCACATTGTACCAAGAGGGTGAAAATATAAAACAGTTAAAAATAAGAGACCCATTAGCAGAGGCAAATAAACAACATAAGAAAAAATCTCTTAAGCTATTAAAAATTATATCCTCAGATTAAATATATTTGCAAATCTAGGGTCATTTAAACAAAGAAAAAACATCTATATATACCTGTGCATGAAAAACAAAAAGAGACATTTTACAAGAAAGAGAATAACTTTGCAAATAATATCAGGGATATAAAAAAAATTGTGTGTTCATTTGTCAGGATTGATATTTCTAAACTCTAACAGCTGCTTGGAGGAAAGACTATTTAGACCAAACTGAAAACCAGAACTTTTTTTTTTAAATCTGTTACTGTCTATTTAGTCTGTATATGAAAACATAAAACGTGCATTCCTGTTTAACTATCTCCAACCCAGAGATTATCAGCAATTTGTAATGTGTCAAAATTAATAGTTTTGGTATTTTCTCTTTACTAAGCTTTTACCTTTTCTTAATGTTTTAGCAGCACTGTTGTTGTACCAACAAAAATAATCAGTCCTGATATGCTGTGTGCAATGTCATCCGGCTCTTTGGATGAAATCTTATGCAAAATAAATGAAGTAGAATAGTTGTTGCTTAAAGTATCTCTATGAAAGCACCACAGATTTTCTCAAAGGCTGAATGGATGAGTTGTTTTGCCAAATAGAAATTACCCTGGTAAATAATTAAAAAATTGAAATGTTAAATGTTTAGATCAGGTTTTATAATTAAGAATGACAGAGAGGGTGACAATGTCATCCATTAGCCTGAACCACTGCTCACAAAAAATGGACAAAAAACATCTGAGATTTACCAAAAACTGTATTTATCATCTTGACATTCATAGAAGTACTTCTTGGACCTATAAACAAGCAAGATTCCCTCACATTAGCTAAATAAACATACAGAACATGTATCAAAATGGTATTGTCAACATCAAGTTTTGGACCAGACCCTCTGATGTAGTTAAATTAAATATTTTTGCAGAGAGTTAGGGAAAAAATTCATTCATAGTAGTGCAAAATAGTCATGGCCTGCGATCATTTGATGATATTTTTGTCACCAGACTTAGTACTGACTATTAGATCTGTGAGGTATTCATTGTTTTCACAGAGGAAGGAAATAACCTTATTATCCCGTACCTGCCTGTGGTAAAATTGCAATCAGCTACTTCCTCTTTTGGATTGGTCTTATTGTTTCAACCCAACTCTTTCAGTTGTCAATTCCCTTTTCTTATTCACATTTATTTTTTATATTATTTCTCTTCTTGCACAAAATAAAGTATAAAAAGAAACAATGCTTTTGCCTTGATGGATACGTTTTGAGTATAAATACTGCCTTATATATTTATGTCTCTTCAATCTAAATTTTGCAGCTCAGCTGTGTACCACCATCACTGCGGCTCTTCAACAGTACCTTTGGCCCGATGCTGGAGTCACTTGGAGACCGGGGATGTGCAGAAAATCCAAAATATTACAGCTTCATGGCTGTGATGTCCCTTATTGCAACGGCCATGTTGGTGCAGGTCAGCCACCTGATCAAACTGGGCCTTATGGTGCTAGTTGTCACAGCAACTGGAGCTGTTAATATTTACAGCTGGCGGGACATTTATGACCTGTATGATTTTATACAGTTTGCCTCCTACAGGTAAGGAATTGGGGAACGTTGATTTATTTTTTTTGGCAATTACTGCATTTGTCCATATATTACTTCTAATGCTAACCCTCTGCTTGTATTTTTAGAACATCCATGGTACCATCAAAGTATCTCATGACAATGATGATTATCGTCATGATGATAAGCTTTTATTTCTTTGCTCGTCATGTGAGTAAAAGCAAAGGACCATTGCCGGGAAAGCCTGCACCTTCAAAATTGTTTTCAAATGATGCTTAGAACTGTTGCATGACTTCCCATCTATCCACCTTGCATTTCTGTAGCTGGAGCGTCAGTCCAGGAAATTATTCCTGTGGAAGATTGGGGTCCATGACCAGAAGGAGCGAGTATTTGAGATGAGGCGCTGGAACGAGGCACTGGTGACCAACATGCTGCCAGAGCATGTGGCTAAACATTTTCTTGGCACTAAACTAAGAGATGAGGTACAAATAAAGCAAGTTTTACGTATTTTCTTCATATTTAGCTCAGAAAAGGTTGATCAAAGTGGTGCATAACGCATAGATTATCAGCAGCACAAACAATAAAAAATAAAAAGTACGATAAAAACAATAAAACACAAAGTAAAATAAGTGGGAAGATAGAATAAGTATGAAAACGGCCACATCAGAAAATGGGTTGGTACACTCACAGGAAAGCTCAGTCATCTCTATCTCTGAGCTGCAGTTTGGGTGGAGTTTAAAGGTGCAACAGTTCAGACACGTGTTATGGTGCCATAGCACTATAACATTGTATACTGAAATGAACAGGAAGGCAGCGCAAAGAGGTCAGGGCTGATATAATGTGGTTGCAGCATTTAGTCCTGGTCAGAGAGCGTGAAGCAAGATTATGCACAGCTTGCTGCCTCTTAGATTTATCAAGACCAACATAAAAAGAGGTGCGGTAATATAAGCATGATGCAAGAAATGCATAAATTACTTTTTCAGAGTATTAGTGGAATGTATGACTTTAACAAGCCTTGAATGGAAAAAGATACAGATATTATGGCGTCAACAAACATTTTTAGAGCTCTATTTGATCTGAGTTGGTTTGTGCACAACCATATCATGTATAATTCTGATGAAAATGAAAATGTAAAAATATGCATAATGATTTTACCTATGTTGTTTTTTGTGTTATTCTTTTGAAAACCAGCCTATTAATGTGAAGCTTACATTCCATTATTCATTGCATATCAGTGCCATCTTGTGGTTTGTTCCACTGTAACATATTTGATAACCACCGGCTCTTCTTAAATGTCAGCAGAGCTACTAAGTTCTGATATATCTGTTGCAGGAGCTGTACAGTCATTCTTACGATGAAATTGGTGTGATGTTTGCCTCCATTCCAAATTTTTCTGACTTCTACACTGAAGAAAGCATTAACAATGGTGGCATTGAGTGTCTAAGGATCCTCAATGAGATCATCTCAGACTTCGACAGTGTGAGTTAAGGCATTTAGCCAGTTACCCACAGTTCTATTCAAATGTGAATATCCTCTCATCATAAGCTTAAATTACTTATTCATATAGTTATTGAATAAAGTGCAGAAGCTTTATTTCATAGTGGTTTAAATACACTCAAATGGGTTAAAAATGAAGATATAAACTTACATGTGTTTCAATTATGCTTTAGCCTTTGGCAAAATTTTGCCTGAGGTAGTTAACAACTTTTCTTATCAGAAAGGGTGGAGCTTGTTTAAATTGGTAGGTTTCCAAGCACAGATCTCTCGTTTAGGTTTACTACTCTATAGATTTCCATTGGGCTTAAGTTTAGGTACATTAAAAACCCTCAAGTTCACCCTACTTTGGCATAATTCTTCTTCTGACACTACCAACTTTTGTCTAAACTATCACTCTCAGTAGAAAACAATTGGTTAGGGTGTGTAAAAACAGCATAGATAACACCAAGACCTATCATAAACTGGAACACCAGTATTACTAACAAGATAAATTACTTCTGGGGAGGTTTTATGATCAAATCAGAGTAGATTAATGATACGCAATGAGGAAAAGATATGTTTGGAGAGGCTCTCAAACCTTTCAACTAAATATACTTTATCAGTTACAGTGATGGTGAAAACATGATATGGGCCTTAATTTGGTTCATTTCATATTATTTTATTAGTAAAAAAATAATAATTAAACTAGAGGACTCCCTTTATGTTTTTCGATCTGAAGAGGCATAATTGAGTGTTTACAGCAGGTCAATCATAGACAAAGGGAAGGGTTCTTTTTTTAATAACACTAAACATTGAAACATTAAATGTGATCTTTCTTCAACAGTTATTGGACCGAGATGAGTTCAGGTGTATCACAAAGATCAAGACGATCGGAAGCACATACATGGCTGCCTCTGGACTAACCCCAGAGAGTAACACCAATGGATATGGCAGCCGAAAGGTGCTACCCTGTAACAGACAACTCGTGCTGTAGTTTTAGTTGCATGCATCCATTGCATCCTGCAAAGTGATATTTACTTATTGATTCATTTATTCAACCAAGTCGCATTTTTTTGTTTTACAGCCAGAAGAGCAGTCCATCATTGAACGCTGGCAGCACCTGGCTGACCTTGCAGACTTCGCCCTGGCCATGAAGGTCACCCTTGATAACCTCAACAATCAGTCCTTCAACAACTTCATGCTAAGGATTGGTCAGTGCACTTTGAGTTGCCTTTCTCTCTTTTTGTTGTTTCTGCATGTGATTCAATCTCTCTGTGTCAATTCCTCCAGGTTTGAATAAAGGAGCTGTTCTGGCAGGAGTAATCGGAGCCCGTAAACCTCATTATGATATCTGGGGTAACACAGTGAATGTGGCCAGCAGAATGGAGTCAACTGGAGTGATGGGGAACATACAGGTAGCACACAAAAATGTTGGACTTTTTATGCTACAGGGAACATCTCATTTCCAAAACACGTTTACCATCCACCATTACCCTAGCCTTTAAAAATCATCACTAAGTGTCTAATATTTACAATTCTATAAATAAAACAAAATCTTAGCAATCTGAAAATATCTACTTTTTCAAACTAATCACCATTTTTAATTAAACTCTTCTAAGTAAATGTTTGGCTTTGGGTACTTTCATAATGAAAGACACATGAAGGTAAGCAAATCAGTTGTTTTCTGAAGTGCAACGGTGGCCTATTGGTCAGATTAGGGTGCATGCATCCCAGATACACTGCAAATTCAAATTTCACACACTACCACTCTGTGTCCCTGAGCAGGACCCTAATTCCCACAATGCTCTGTGGGTCATGCATGAATTCCTTCTAAGGCGAGAGTTAGAAACAAAGTACAAATTTTGTTCCCCTGTACAACATTGCAGTAGCATATAAAGCTTATGATCATTATCTCTGCTGTTTTGCCCTCAGGTGGTGGAGGACTGCTATGACATCCTGAAGGAGTATGGCTTTCGCTTTATCCGAAGAGGGCCCATATTTGTCAAAGGAAAAGGGGAGCTGCTTACCTTTTTTATGAAAGGAAAAGACAAGTCCAGCTGCAAAGCCGGTCTAGGAACCACTGATCTCCCACACCAAGTTGAGGACCTTTCCTGATTTTTTTTTTCCCATGTCAATATTTCAGTGGGCTCTTTGCACAACTCCACTACTTCCTGAACTTAAGGTGGGTATTTTGTTTCCTATTTTATTTCTACTGGGTGAACTGATTAATACAGATGCGCCTGACCTCAGTAAACATGGACAGACAGTCCTGGATTAATCAGTTCATCCAGTAATGAAAGACAGGAAACAAAAAAGCTGACTTAGATTCAGGAATAAGTCGAGTTTTGCATAGAGCACATTAACGTGCAAACAGATTTTAAGAACAATATTAGCTTTGCTCCATTTTTCTTTTATTTTTTTTTCAGCTTTTACAACAGAAAAGTAGGACTATATAGACAAACAAACTCAAATGTTCTTTCACAATTATCATAACTTTTAGAAAACAAAAGTAAGTTTTGTAAAGGGGTAAACATTTCAATATCTTCCAAAGTGTCAAAAATGACGACATTTGAACAACCAAAACAGCCTTTTTCTTCGTAAACAGTTCAGGTGACATACTCAAACACATGATACAGTATTTTGGTTGTCTCTTATTTAAATTGAATTGTTCAAACAACAAACAAGTTGCAAGGAAAACATAAACAAGCATGGAAATGCGTGGCAAATTTCAATCCATATCACGAAGTAAGAATCGTTTTGTTCAGGGGGTGATCATAAAGCCCATCTTACTCTCACTGATGACATAAATTCCCTTTTATTCTTTTTTATTTGTTGATATTGAAGTATGTGATATCATCATAGCCCATATTTAAGTCTAAAGCTTTTAAATATGGGCTATCTAAGCATATAAGGGGAAATGTGCATCTGACCTTATAGTCTCATGGATGTAACAAACATGTAACATAATGTATTTAACCTTGAGCTCAGATTTATAAGAAAATTATAACAGTCAGGCTAACCTTGTTGCATTTATACTTTTAATAAAATATGTTAAGTCTATGTGTTTCAGAATATTTTGTCCTGTTGGATTGTCACTTCTGTTCGTGCCATGTACATTGGCAGTTGTCACCTCGCAAAAGCAAATATTTTAGCAGAAGTGATTGCTTTTTATTTTTTTAATTGTTCATTTACTAAGCTTCTTTTTATCAAAATAGATATATACAGAATTAGGGGTGTCTTAATCTGATGTTGATATCGTAAATGGGTCCAATATCAGCCAAGGAATGAATATCGGAATATATCTGCCTTCCTCTAAAATCTCCAATATTGTTTAAAGTTTATGTTCTTTTACTTGATGTTAAATATTCTTCTCTGTTTGACTTGATCAAGCTTTTCTATCATTCCATACAAGAATATATTGATAAAAGTATGTATGATTTCATGCTGATATCGTATCGGGTTAATATCAATATTGGTAAATTCTTAAACATGCAATATCGATATCATATCGGAAATGAAAAAGTTGTATTATGGACCATCCTATACAGAGTCAAAACTCAAGTCAAGGGATAGATAGATAGATATAAAGAGCAATAAATTATAGGTGGGGCAGTTAATCTACAAATAATGACTCTTGTACCCAGAAATAATAAATTATTCTCAAATAAAATCTAAAATGGAAAAGTAAACATAAATCCCATGCAGGTGAAATTATTCAACAGTTTCTTTGGTGTGATTAACTATAAAGAGATAAGAATTTTACCTGGTGGTTCTTGGGTAAGAAATTGTCATATGGTTTTTAGCAAAGACAAGTTTAAAAATTAGAGTTTTGGGGAAGATATATCTTATCAACATCTGCTTAACAATGTTCATTTGTTCTATTTAAAGAGATTTTTTTAAATGGTTAAATTTTAACTTAGTAGACTTAACAAGTTATTTTAAATTCAATGGCCGTAAATGTGTGGCCACAAACTTTATCTAACAAGTAGTGAATTAATCAAGCTGTATTGATCTACTGAAGTTTATTTAAAAAGTTTAATGGGGATGGTGTACACCTTGAAACCTGATTTGTGTTGTAGTGATGTACAGGTAATGCTGTGAATTAGGTGTATGCACATAAGGGTTATAAATACCCTTTGGATTTTAGAATTTCAATAAAAATTACGTTAAAATTATATAGGCGTGATACCAGACATCACAACTGCCATCATTTTCAATTTAACACGCTGCATATAAGTTATAAATTATTGAAACAATTAAATATTGTACTATAAATAAATATTACAAAACCAAAAAAGGAGATGCCATCAATAATATCTAAATGATCTAAACTAGATGTCAAAAGGGAGGAGAAGGGAAACGAAAAAAATCCTGCAAGCCTTGCAGCAGAAGATATGTATATTATGTGGTGCAACTTTTTTTGTATATATTTTATTATGATATATTTAATTAAATAGTTCCAAGTTTAGCATTTTAAGATATCATAAAAGTTATTATTGATAGTAAATTATCTATTTAATATAAACAAATGGTTTTAAATTATTTTACTGCAGTTTACTGAGTTTAAAAATTGTAATAAATCATTTACCAGTCATTTACCATTTAACTGCCTAAAAACATGTGTGCATCTAAAAAGAAATGAAATAATTTTTTCAATAAATTTTTAATATAATGGCCAAATTTAAAGTAATTTTATTTTTTCTGTATTGTCAGATATTTTAGTTATTATGCTAAATCTGTTCCATGCAACACCCATGGATTATATTCTACTCGGAAGCCTGCTAGTGTAGGAATTTCCGGCTACGTCAGGGCGTCAGGACTCCATTAGAGTTGCAGCTGTTTAGAGAGAAACATCAACAAAAAACGAGCTGACATTAGGCTCTGAGTCTGGCAACAAGGCCTTCAAGGCTCCTTCTGGAAGCGTAACCTAAATTTCCCACCCGGAGCTTCGCCGGTTTCTAACCACGGCCGCTCTCGGTGAGGAAACTCTGGCCTCCGCTTCCTCCTCCTCCGACTCGGACACCGGCGGAGCGTCGCCGCCCCCGCGGAAGAAACACCGAGCCTCGGCGGCGGAGGGAGCAGGAGAGCCCGGGGCTTCAGCCGTTGTAACAGGCCTCTCTGGAGTTGTCCTAGGACTTGCAGCGCACTCTCAAACCACCTCTACCATCCACTTTAATCGAAGCGTCGTTAACAACTTTAGCAGCAACATGCAGTCAAACGGGGCAGGACAGGGACAAGAATCCTCTGAGCTTCCCTGCCTGAACAGCGCACAAAACGGGGAGTCATCCTCGGCCGGTGGGACTCACTCAAACGGGCTTCTGTCCAGCGCGGACAACGGTAACGGTGTCGGTACCAGTAACGGGTCTTCTGTGGGACCCTGTTCGGGGACTTCGGCTACCTCCACGGCCTCGAGCTCGGAGGTGGGCTCGCTGAAAAAGAAGAAACGTCTGTCGCAGGCAGAGGAAGATGTCATACGATTAATAGGACAACATCTTCACGGACTGGGGCTGAAGTAAGTTTATCCAATATGTCAGTGGAGTAACTTCAGCAGACGATAAATACTAACCACCATTTCAACCATAATCTGCATCGCTGTTTCTTTTAGTGAAATACCAGTTGCTAAAAGCGCTATTAGAGCGCTTGACATACACAAACATGGGGGGATGGGGTAGTAAGTTAGCCTGTGAGCTCGGCAGTTGGTAGGAAGAGGGGTCCATCTTGCACAATAACAGTTAGCTTCGAAGCTAACTTCATTAGCCTGTGCTGATGTGCTCTGCTCTGACATCATTTAAAATAAAATAAAAAACAAGCCACATGAAAACAGTTAATCATATGAAACTTAACAACCAAACACATTTCTGTAATGAGGACATCATGTACTGTCAACATGTATGGATTTCGCACTGGATAAACGCATTACATCATCCAGTGTTATTCTCGTATATTCGCACTAAAAAAAACGCTCAACTTTTTTTCTATTTTTATATTTTAACAATCCTTTTACATCACAGTAAAATAAATTAGTTTATTTCGTGAAAGGGGATGTTGTCGGAGCTTCTTAACGAGGTGCTAAAGCAGGATTATCGAGTTTGTTGTGTACCTGTTAGCGGTTCAAAGGCTGTTGCGCAAAAAAAAAATGCGGATAATTTTTTAAGGTTACTGTATGGATTGTCAATCCGCAGTGATTATAGCTTTTTGGGGTTTTCTTACCAAAAAAAAAAAAACATTGTTATCCAATTTTTTATCTAGATTAGCGCATAATAGGTAAAAACACAGTAATAACAAGGCTATATCTGGTTGTTATTGCTCGTCTTTTCCAACTCTGCGTCTTTTTAATCCGTCATTTTGTGAAGCTGTGCAGATTTTGAAATATAAGACTGTCCCCCCCTGAAGATTGTTATGTCTCTCTGGCATTAATGCCCCTAATTCCTGCGTCTGATCGTCACAGCTATTTGTTAGACAGTCAGTCATAGCCCGTGACATGTGTTTATTTTGAGGGCATGTGTTTATTTAAAGACGCGACTCGGGCATTTGTTCTTGAAATGAGCAGAATCGGATGGTTTCATGGCGGCTGGGGAATGCGCTCTCTACCAGCTGTTTTAGATGGAAACGCTTTGCTTGAATCTAATTATAGCCACGGTGGGGGGTTTCAGGATATGCATGTGTGCACTCGTCGTTTTAAAGTGACTGTTGTGTGGCTTTAACCTGTGCTGATCTGTGGTGCCCAGCTGGGAAAAGTAGAACAGCTTTTATATGAAAATGACAGCCTTAACGTTTCTGTGTTCATTGGGGGGGATGAAACAGAGCCCCTATATTTCAGCAAAGGAAATACAGGAGAAATCAGTATTGCAGTCAGCTGGATGAGAGGCTGAACACAAAGCTGCTGCGCCACTTCATTGATACCTGAGAATGATGTCATCATGCTGAAAGGTGTCAGCCCCCCCACCATCCATGGCCTCCTCAATTTCATTATCTCAAAACTCGCATCCTGACATGCACATTGATGGTATCCTTAGATGGGAGTTGGTGTTTGGACAGATGGCAGTTGTTCATGTTGACAAGCTTGTGAGGGGGAAAGCTTGTCCTGTGTAAAAATCCTCCTACTGTCCACAAGTCTGTGCTCATTTTTCTTCACCCATAAAGACCTATTACATGTCCTTTTGTGTAACAAGGTGACATGGATGCTTGTGCCACCTATTTTAGCCCATTAAATTACGGTAATTTTCTCTGTAAGATAACTTCATATTATACAATGCTTTGACATTTTAGCATCCTGCTGACAGAGCTTGCAGTTTTGATTGCAGCCAATGTTGATGCTGAAAAGCCACCTTCATGCTTAATTTCAAAGTCACCCCTCCTTAATTTTCCTTCCCTTTTTTAGGTATTGTCTCTATACATCAGCATAACTTTGTCTGCCTCTCCTCCCTGCCTGTCTGTGTGTGTCTGCAGTCAGACGGTGGACCTGCTGATGCAGGAATCAGGCTGCAGACTGGAGCACCCTTCAGCCTCCAAGTTCCGCAGCCACGTCATGGAGGGAGAGTGGGACAAGGTTAGTTTAGAAAGTCATAATTGATGAGTTAAGGTTTTACAAATGTGCAATTTGCAAATGTGCTTGAATCTTTTGTACTATGAAAGTGTGAATATAAAAAAAATAAAGAAACTAAATGTCTAAAAATCACTTTTTTATATAATAAAAGGCATAATTCTTTTGATTAATGCTTTGTCGCAAATACAGCCTTTGATCAACCATTGCGCTACAGCTATTCAAGTCTAAAGTTTAGCATTTTCTGCATAGATACAGAGTTTTGAGCATATTTGATAAAACATCACTAATTAATCACTTTATCTGACTCTGACCTATTTCCTATGCTGTAAAATTTGGAGTCGATTGGTTGCAAAGAATTCCTACCTGTTGAAAATATTGACTTTTTGTATATAACCTAAAACCTTACACTATATTATACGATTCAATACAACTTACTGACTTTTTTTTTATAATTGCAGAGTTTTTTTGCCAGGGTTAAAAAAATCCTAGTTTTTAATAATCTAAATAACAATGTTTGATCCAGTATTCAAAAATGGAAAGATTATAGTCAGCAAGATATCTTCTGCTGCAGGACAAGTATCTGTCATACACTCTACAAATGTGACTTTGGAAGAAAGACCTAAAAATGCCAGTGTGTAGTTTATTAGCAGCCATTTAAGGGATGCATCAATACATATAAGGTTCTCTGTTCAGATCAGGTCACAACTAACCTCTAAAATAATTAACATATAATATTAGTATTAGAACTATCCATTTAAATCCAGATTTAAACTTAACAGCATTTGATAAGACTAGGGATGCACATTTTTTCACATCCGATCCAATTCTTATCTTTGAATTTGGATAACTGCAGATCTGAATACTTCACCTGCGCTTATTTTTTACTTAAACTTTATCACTATATTGTTGGTTTAATTTTGTTTCGTAAGAAGTTTTCATACACTCCTCTCTACAAGCAAGTATACGTACACATGTACAGATGTATATCCCAAAAGGCAACTTGAGATTAGATTTCAGAAAAGGAAGTCATAAACAGTCATTTGTATTAACGAGATAAATCCTGAAAACAACTGATTTAATAAATCAGACAGAATTCCATAAAAGGGGGGAACCTTCCTGCTGTTCAAGATTTTTTTTTTATCTAAATCAAATTTATTATAGAAACAGACAGAATAGATGTGCCCCTTAAAGTCGGACCCAATTACACACATCTAGAATTTTTTTCAATATCGGGATAATAAAATGCTTCTCTATAAAGACTGAGGTCGGAGGACCAGAACTATCTATTTTGACTAAACTTGAGCTGAAAAAATACTGATTCATGAGGACTGAATCATCGTCCCAGTGCTTTGTCTCCCTAAAGCACACAACATCTAATTAATATACATTAACGTTTAAGGTGCGTACATACTTTTACAAGGTGCTGTAGGCTGAGAGAAAATCGTCCCTACGAGTGAATCGAGGGCACGCCCTCAGGTGACGTGTTGTTAAAACATTGTCTTCCTTATGAATACATAAAGTGGTTTACAGCAATAGGAACCTAAATCCCACTAAAAGTACTTTTGCTTCCATTGCAAAATTGTTTAGTAATATTTCTGCAATTAAGTCTTGAAATTAAGTCTATTGAATAACTTTGTAGCTTTCTAAAAGACTATACGTATTTAAAATTTTAGAGTGATATAAAATGTTAGATATAAATCTAGTCTTCAATACAGAACGGAGTGTACCCTGATGCCAAATTAAGGGCGGTTTTTTTTTTCTTCTTTTTTTACTAATTTTGAATTGTAAGTTCTGCTTTGAATATTCAGGCTTTGTCTGCTTTAATACCTTAGTTTAAGCTTAGGGCCCTGTCACACCTTAACAATTTAGCCAGCATATGCCTGACGTTTCAGAAACTTCTAAAACGCAGGCCTACGCAGAACTTTCTATGTATTTTTTCAGTTTTGGGCGTATACATAGAGCATTTATAACGAGCCTAGAGCATATGTCCAATGACAGACTAACTAATGCATAACGCACGGCAGCTCAATGCCGATGAAATGTCATAAGCCAGTGTCCTGAGGGGGGCAGCGAGGCACCCAGCCTTCATAAAAAGATGTATTTGAGTGAGGTTTCGACCTAACTGCTGTTTTCCACCTAAAAAAACCCCAAAAGAAATTAAATGAAAAAAGAAAGAAAGAAGGTTTGCAGTCGCAGCAGATTCAACGTCATGTCTGCTAGGGCGCTTGTTGGTCGTGGGCGTGAATGCAGGGAGGATCCATCAAACTCACCTTCTCTTTCACCCTGTGATGGGGATGCAGTCTGGAGGACAACTGACAGTTTTCTTTTGTGAACCCACTTTGATACCAGAACACTGCCCATACGCCATTATACATGTTCAGCGGTCGTCTGAAACACGTCCAATATGTTGATATGCGTTGGCGATTACATCTTGATAAGTTACGCATAAGTTATGCACAAGTTACTTATAGGTTTTGGATAAGCTGGAAGCCATGACTTATGTGGAACTTACTTGTAACTTATGTTCCACGTATCGCTGCCACACTTCTCCACGCGTGCGCCATAAGTTGACATGTGCCAGCGTACTTCAGCTTGCTCATAACTTATACAAAATGTACCCATAACATATCCAACGTATGCCTGTGCTTTTGCAAGATTTTTCGTACGTCAAGCATATGTTGTCTAAATCGTCAAGGTGTGGCAGGGGCTTTAGAAGATTACAGGCCCTATTTAAAAGAAGAATAGTGAAATAATGAACTTAAGCCAACAAATTTCACTGCAGCTTGTTGTGGTAACTACATGATGTTGGTGGCAGGTTTGTTCTTCATAAAAAACTACTTGTAAATTTAAACTATTATTGTTTCTTCTGCTTGGTTTGACCAAACACCATGAATAAGTAAAGCTGAAAGCCTCACGTTTAATGACCATTAGCTCTACACCACCTTATGTTTATATCACTGTTTTTTTCTCTCTCTTTGGATGCATTGAAACTGCTGAGCTAACAATTTTTCTCTCTGTGTCTTCCTACCATCATGCACCCTTTGTGTTTGGTCCAGGCTGAGAATGATCTCAACGAGCTGAGAGCACTGATGCATTCTCCCAACGCTATTGTGGTAAGCTCGCTTTGCCCAGAACCTGAACTGGGCTGAATGGCAGTCAGTGGGCACGCAGACACTGCTGGAGGTTCCAGAACTGTAGCTTTTTAAACCAGGTTTGTGTTGTGGAGCAATAATAAGCTGAAAGGTTCTGGATAAAACCTCATAAAAGGCCGAGTTAGGAATGGAGCACACAGTAGATTTACGCAACAAATATGCTGTTTCTGTTTTGTTTTTTAAATGGATATTACTGACTAACTTTAGGAGTCTTTTATGTTATCATTTTGTGTTTTATTTGTCACATTTGATGCAGCTGTAGTACTACTGGTTTTATAATCATTTATACTTTTGTTTTTAATTTACTTTCTTTTCTTTTTCACTTATCCTCCTGCAGTGCTTTAAAAACACGATAAAACTGCAAAGAAAAAGCTCAATTTGAAAAAGAAAGATGTTTTGCCTCATACAACAGTGAAGTTAAACAGTTGGGAGATGGGTTGCTCTAAGGTCATGTACTTTTAGAAATACAGCATGTGGGTGGATGCTGTCTTGACTTTATGCATTTTTATTTTCAACTCAGCTTGTATCAGTTGTCAGGGTCGTGCTGCATCCAAGAGATAAGACTCAAATTTAATACCAATGATGTGCGCTGCCCACACCGATCAGTAAACACACTTCTTGTTCTCTTAGCGTTAGATACAGAGATTAGAAAGGTTGATTTTAGCCACAGTAAATGTTTTAGTGAAAAAAGCAGAGTAAATATTGTGTTCATGATTCAAACAGGTTCACTCCTCTTTATAAATGTGCAAATTATAATCTTGTTTTCAAAGTTTTAAATGCCGTTTACTTGTTTGAAAATAAAACCAAATTAGCTTCATTCTGGTACACAGATCGGCCATTCTTTTGACTTAATTTATACAGTTGCAATCTTTAAAGTACACAAAGCGATGCTGACTGTAAGTTAAGTGGTCCACGAGTGAGCATCAAGCTGTATAAGTAGTTAGAGGAGAGTAGGAGCATTAATAGCCTTTGCTTTTCCTCCTTCCTGTCTTCATAGATGTGTTTTGTTCCTCCTGTTGGGGAAAAAAAAACTAAACATTTAGCTCTATAGAGCAGTGAAACCTAGTTGGTATGCTCTTTGCACTCTGATATCAGTCATTTTGGGTTGATAAACCTTATATGCTATGGATGAATGAGGCAGGAAAATTATTTCCAGATCTAAGTTCTGATAAAGAGAAAAAACAGAAGTTGAATATCTTTATTTGCTTTATTGCAAAACAGTAATGTTTTTATTATTGGTATCTGGTGTAAGGGCTGCATGATATGAGGAAAACCTGAGGTGACATTATCTCTTGTGATACATAAATGAATACTTATAGTGCATCTAGAAAGGAATCACAGCACTTCACTTTTTCCACATTTTATGTTACAGCCGTATTCTAAAGTGTATTACATAATCACTTTCTTGAGAAAGAACCTGTATACTTAAGATGTACTCTTAAGTAATTAGTATTGATGTATATTTGGTTTAGATTCATAGCAAAGGAAATAAAAATTACATCTGAGGCAATGTTTTGTAATTCTGTGGAAATTATAAGTAATCCAATGAAAGAATGTGGCATCTCCTGTCTGTTTTGATGAAGCCCTCCCTTCTCACTGAAATAATATGCATAATGTGCTTGTCCAAATAACATGCTCCAGCCCCCATTATTTGTTTGAACGGCTTTGATGTTTTATTCCCTGCAAGACTGAAACCCGGACAACTGGAGCACTACACTTTAAAATATTTAAAATACACATCAAACTATTTTAAATGTGATACCAAGCTGCTCTGAACACGCAAGCAGACGGACGTGCAACATCACAGCCCCTGTGCAGCACATACTGGTGCGCCTTGGGTGCCTATTGGATAAGAAACATTAGATGCTAAACTAGCGCATCATACTCTATACCATCCGTTCCCCTTTTCCTCCTGCTGACGGAAAGTGTGAAAAATTTAGCAGTATGTCTCAAGAAATGTGGAAAATTGGTACGCTCAATTATGAGTGCAAAAACTGCAGGGCATTGCGCACAGTATGTGGGAGCCTTCAGCTGTCATGACGTTTCCAACTTTGTTTTTGCTAGCACTATTTTATGCTCTCCGCAGGTTTATGTGGTTGTTAAATTTCCAAATTTATATAAAAAAAAGAAAAGTGTTCTTTTCCAACCAGTAAATGTAAGGCATTTAAATGTTCCTCAATTCGTCTTTTTTTTTTCGGCCAGTTGTTTGCGATCCACCCACATCTATGAAGGGGTGGGAATCTAAAGAGATCCGTATAATTGGTCAAATACTTCAAATACCGCTTCTGTGTCATTGATAAAAGACTATTTTACAATCTGTAAATGTAAACATTGATTCAGCCATTTATTGTACTTTATGCAGTTTTGTGCTGCATTCTTATCTTGAAGCTGCTTTCTCAATGAAAATATTTTTTGATATATTGTGCAGCCATTGTATCAGAGAATCCTAATAAAAAAGAGTGGACTACTGATCTGCTGGAAAGCCAAAAAAAAGATTTGCAGGTATGATGATTTGAAAGAAATCCTGCTATTTTAAAAGGCTTTAAACATGTTTTAAACACAGCGTGAAATAATGATGTTTCTCTACACTGCAAATCAATAATTTGAACATTTGTGTCTTTATATTATGTGTAGCCTCTATGTAGTTGCTATAGCAGCGTATCTAGTCTAGATATGCACTACTTGAGAAATGTTGCTACTAAATGTTGAAAATTCTAGACTAATATTAAGAAATGATTTCTTTACTGTAAAACCCTTTTTAAATCTGGTATTGAACACATCCTGGGTGATTTAGATAAAAGAAGACTCAACAAAGCATCGTCATTTACAGATGTTATTAAACTCTGTCCTGAGTGATCAGATTTCAGGAACCTGTTTTACATACAAAAGAGCAGCTAGCCACAAAGCAGGGTGGTTATAAACTTGACATCAGCAGGATGTCTGCTTTTCTAACATCTCAGAAACATTCAACCACATGAGCTTTATTATCAGTCAGGGGTCAACCTAGTTCAGAAAAGTTCCAGTATTTGGGCTTCATATGCTTGATGAAGGTAATTTGTGGTTAGATAGATATAATATGGAAGAAATAAAATAACATTTGATTTTAAAAAGCTCAGTGTCAGTGCATAGACACTAAAGAATTTAAACTACAAGGCTTTTTCAGCTTGTATACTTTTTACTGCATTAGTGACAGGACATTTGCCAGACACAGACTATGTTTGCACAGTTTTTTTTTTTTCTTATGATGTAAGAACATCAGTTTGTATAATCAGGTCCAACAAAAACATTAGAAAATCATTGTTGGGGGGAGAAATATAGTCTCCCATACAGCATCCTGACATTTGTCAATCAATAGAAACCCAGTTTTGAGGGGATGTTTTGTTTTCCCAAACATGCATTTAGAAGTTAATTATAAAACTCTAATTAAATTAGCATTATCTAGAGCATATTCCAAAAACATTTCACTCACAAGATTGGTGATTGTGGCAATTCTGTTAACATTAATTGTTTTTTTTTAATCGGAGCAATCCATTAACTGTTGTGTAAAGTCATGTTGGTGTGTGTTTCCAATGTTTGCAAGGTTTAGACTGACAAGCTAAAGCACTTATCGATGTTCTAGAAGATCTCTGAAACCATATTACCGGTAGGTGTCAGTCCTGGTAGAAGCTTCAATAAGCACCTCGTTTACAAAAAACTCAGAGCATGGAGCTTTTTTTTCAGTTTGTTGATATTAAGATTAACTACCATGTCACAAGTTTTACTTGTATACAGAAGGGCTTCATTAAAATCAAATTTCTTGTCTTTACATGTAGCATTGTAAAGAGAAAGCATCTCAGTTGACTTTTTTTCATTGCCTGTTTCTTTAGAGAAACACACAGAATCACAACTCTAAACCTCAAACATGTAAACCGAATCCTAAAACAGCTTCTGCCTTCAACTGTGTACTTTTCTAACAGTGGATCTTTTTCAAGGAAGGGGAGCTTTATTCAGCTCAGTGTGTGGGAGCTGTGGCCTTGCATCATTACACTACCACACCCTCTATGCAGTTTGCAGACACTATTAGATGATTGAATATTAACCTCTCTATGAGGGTTAATGAGTATCATTTACCTCAGAGTCCCTACCTGTAGCCAATTCATTAAGGTTTTTTAACTATTTAATGATTTAGTGTAACTTAAAAAATGTTTTAATTGCATTTTTTTCTCTTTCTTCTCCTCCTGCTCAGCGTATGAAGTTTCTACTGTTGCAACAGAAGTACCTTGAGTATTTGGAGGATGGCAAGGTCCTGGAGGCTCTGCAGGTTCTCCGGGGAGAGCTGACGCCACTCAAATACAACACGGATCGGATCCATGTCCTTAGCGGGTACTTTGACTGTTCTTTGTTTATGGATCATTTACTGTAAGGAAACTGCTGTAAAGGATCCCACACAACAGTGCAGTATGTGTCATCTCAGAAAAATGCACAGTTTTGTCAGTTAATGGATTACATCCATTTTTTCTGAAATGTCACTTTGTGTGACTTCTTATGTTTTTGTTTGTTTTTATATATGGTTTCATAATAGCCAGGCTTGTGGTACTTTGGATGAGTTTATATATACAGTTTAAAGGAATTAAGATAAACTTTGATGAAAAGATAAAAAACAGAGATGGCTACAAAATGAGTGGCTTCAAAGGGAAACCATAAAATTAGTGCCACTGGCTACTTGAACAGTACCAGTTAATTTTCTGTTTTGAAGAGATCGAATAAAGGCCTGAAACTGTAGAGGAACATGCTTAGGTTTTCTCATTTCTAGTTGGTGTTAAAAGCTAGTGTTAGATTTTAATTCGGTGTCGTGAAGGATTTATAACTCAGTAGAGAAGCTAATGAGATGTGGAAGTTGCAGAAGTACATTAGGGATAGATTTGAGGCATTTACTGGTTTGTGTCAGATATGAGGAGTTTTGGTTGTTAAACTTTTTTGTACATTTTTCTTGTAAGGGTTAAGAACCACTGCTTAAATATATACCTGTGTTGATAGTTTGGCTCTTTAACCTTGTATTTTGCTAGTATGACTAACTTTTTCAGAACTTTTGTACTTATTGTTGCAGATTGTCAGGTCTTGCTTCCTAATCATTTGCTTTTTTTTTTGACAGTTGGTTATTTTAAGTATCACTCATACAAGCTTGATCTTGCCAAGAATAGGAAAGGCTTGTATCTTTGGGGTTTAATAGAAAGCCTCATCTGGGACATTTTTGGGATCTGCTTTGAACCACAAGTTTTCTCTAGAGGCTGCAATGGATTCTGGCAGAGACAGCATTAGTAGCCCTTGTGTATTATTCAGCAAAGAGCTTCATGAGTAATTTTGTCATGACAAAAATTAAGCAGTGCTTAAGTTGATGAACAAAATAAAGAAAGCTCCGAGGACCTGTGGTCAGGCCAGTCAGTCAGTGGGATCTAAATGTATGCTGCTCTTCTTAAGTCAGCAGGTTATGTTTACCCCTATGAAAACTATGAATAATATGATAGTAAAGATAAACCCAGCTCATGACATGAAATATATGTAATGTTATGTTTACAAGAATAAGACTGGACAAGTTTTTAGCACCCTTTTTAATTGAAATGAAAACATAAAATTTTAATGTCATACACCAAATCCCATTTGAGATCATCCTTTCACCCGACGATCTGCATATTTTCTTTGCCCCTAAGGTATCCCTAAAAATCCTTGAATTGGAAAGGAGGGGAAGTTAGTCATAAACCATAACCAATATGGCTGCATGGGATAAATGTGGGTTGTCACAAATCAAATCTTGCTTTTAGGGCTCCCTTTCTATTCCTAAATAGCAAAGTAGGTGGTACTCCTTAGTAATGGAAAACGAAAGTTACGTATGTAACTACGGTTCTATGAATCCCGGATGACCGCCAGAGGGCGGTGCTGAAAGCACTGAATGTTCCCTTCGGGCATGCGCAGTTCGAGTAATTATACCAACAGAGTCACACCTGTGACACCGGATGACCACTCAGAAGCTATATAGCCTGGTGTCATCCTTTGCTCTGCTCCTACAGAATCTTCTCGCAAAAGCAAGGATTCTGAGTGACAGAGAAGCTCTGGCGGTCATCCGGGATTCATAGAACCGTAGTTACATACGTAACTTTCGTTCTATTTCATCCCTACTGACCGCCAGAGGGCGGTGCTGAAAGCACTGAATGACTAATGCCAACGATGTCACAAGGAATCCTGAGCACATACCTCACAGAGGAGGCCCAGCAGAACCTTGTAAAAGGACCTGACCCAGGGGATGAGGGGCAGCCACATTGACACTGTAGAACCTGGTGAAGGTGGTTGGGGAAGCCCATGAAGCAGCAGCACATATAGCTTCCAGCGGAACCCCTCTCAAAGCAGCCCAGGAAGCGGTGACGCTCCTGGTGGAATGTGCTCTCACACCGACTGGCAGGGAGCAGTGACCTGCAGCGTAGGCGTGGCAGATGACACTCACAATCCAATGGGACAGACGCTGTTTAGAAAGAGGACAGCCTAACCTTGGACCCCCATAGCATAGGAAAAGCTGGTCCGAGCGTCTCAGATTGGCGGTGGCTGCAATGTATGCCTCCAACGCTCTTACTGGGCACAACAACTCCGACTCATTCTCAGTTGTACCAGATTGAGGCTGAAACCGAGCGAGCCGCAATGGCTGGTTACGGTGAAAAGGAGACAACACCTTAGGCACAAACGCAGTATTAGGCCACAGGGTAACACCAGAGCCATCTGGATTCCACCTGATACACCTAGGGCTGACAGAAAGAGCATGTAGCTCGCTGACCCTCTTAGCTGAGACGATAGCCATCAGGAAAGCAGCCTTGCAGGAAAGCCACTTGAGTTCTGCTTGTGCCAAAGGCTCGAATGGAGGGTGGCACAGAGCTGTGAGAACCAATGGCAGATCCCAATCTGGGGCTCGTGGGGCTGGCCGCTGGCACAACCTACGAGCACCACGCAGAAAAAGGGAAACCAGTTCATGGCGCCCCACTGTACGGTTGTCAACAGTTCGGTGAAGACATGAAATTGCTGCAACATACACTTTAAGGGTCGAAGGAGAGCGGCCCTTATCAAGGAGAGACTGGAGGAACTCCAAAATAGTGGGCACCGAGCAGGAAAGCGGGTTCTCATTGTGGGCAGAGCACCACTGAGAAAAGAGGCGCCATCTGTTAGCATACTGCAGCCGAGTGGAGGAAGCCCTAGCACTCAATACGGTGTGTCTCACGGTGTCTGAACACCCAGTCAGCCTCCCAGGGGCCATGCCCACAGCTGGAGACGTTGAGGGTTGGGGTGCCATATCTGTCCCCCCAACTGAGACAGCAGATCCCTCCTTGCTGGAAGACGCCATGGAGTACCGTGACACAGACTCCAAAGCAGCGGGAACCACGGCCGCGCTGGCCAGAACGGAGCTACCAGCAACACTCTGTGGCCCTGCTCGAGAACCCTCCGTAGAGTCGGCCAAACCAGTGAGAGGGGTGGAAAGGCATGCAGGAGAACCTGCGGCCATGGATGAGCCAGTGCATCCTGGCCCAGTGCGCCCGCCATCCCGGTTAGGGAATACCATAGGGGGCAATGGGTCGACTCCTCTGTGGCGAACAGATCTACCTCTACCTGCCCAAAGAGGTTCCAGATTATGCGCACTACGTCGGGGTGAAGAGACCACTCTCCCGGAGCAGGTGCCTGGCGGGATAGAGAGTCCGCAACCTGGTTCTGCCGTCCTGGCAGATAGGCTGCGCGCAGGGTACACAGACGGGGATACGCCCATTCCAGGAGATCCCTCGACACCTTCAAGAGACGTGCTGACCTGGTGCCACCTTGGTGGTTTATATGATAAACAACAGAGGTGTTGTCTGTCCGAATCAGCACGTTCCTTCCCTCTAGGTGGGGCAGAAGGCACCTGAGGGCCATGTGCACAGCCCGCAGCTCCAGCACATTTATGTGTTCGGTGCGCTCCCTTGGGTCCCAGAGACCCCGAACAGCTCTGTGTTGCCACACGGCACCCCAGCCCATGAGGCTGGCATCCGTGGTGACCACCTCCCTTCGACACACTACTAGCCCCATTGGAACACCACTGGACAAAAGGGTCCCGTCTCGCCAAGGAGCTAGGGCATGGAGGCAGCTCCTGGTCACCATTAGCCTGCGATGCCTGTGCAGCCTGGCGTCTAGGCGAAAGCTGTTGAGCCATCGCTGCAAAGGACGCAGAAGGAGCAGCCCTAAGGGCACGACACGAGTGACTGATGTCAGTTTGCCCAGCATTCGCAGGAAGGTGATGTAGGGAAACTCCCTGCCCAGTCTGAATCGACGGACAAGCTGGAGTATGTCGTCCACCCTGTGAACAGATGGACGGGCCATCATGGTAGCAGAGTCCAGATGCATCCCAAGAAAGGTGGTTGTCTGAGATGGAACCAGACAACTCTTTGCCAAGTTGACTTTGAGGCCTAACATTGACACATGAAGTAGAAGCTGGGACGTATCCCGAGAGGCAGCTACCTGAGAGGGAGCACAAAGAAGCCAATCGTCCAGGTATGGCAGAATCCTGACTCCGGAGGCCTGTAGAGGAGAGAGGGCTGCTTTCACGCATCGAGTAAACACCCTCGGGGAAAGGGAGAGCCCGGATGGGAGCACCCGGAATTGCCAATGGCGCCCCCGATAGGCGAACCTGAGAAAACGGCATGTTCTGCCGCAATAGGCACGTGAAAGTAGGCGTCTGTCAGATCTACTGATGTAAACCAATCTCCCGCCACAATGGTCTGAAGGACCTCTGTTATGGTGAGCATGTGGAAGGGAAGGACCTTCAGGTACCGATTCAGTCCCCTTAGATCTAAAATGGGGCGAAAACCGCCGGTCTTCTTGGCCACAAGGAAGTATGTGGAGTAGTAGCCTCTGGGTTGCTGCAGAGGATCTACAGACTCGATTGCCCCCTTGCCCAGGAGGGCGGAAAGCTCCTGGTCTAGTGCCTGAGATTTCACCGGGTCTGTGATGACAGTCATCTTGACCCGGTGTGAGAGGGGGGGCCGCCGTCGGAACTGGAGCCTGTAGCCATTGGTTAAGGTGGCAACCACCCATGGATCTACGGCATGAGCAGCCCAGAAATTCAGCTGCTGATGGGAAAAATGTCCGACGGCTGGCCCGGTGGCATCATCTTCTATCCCCACGGCCCCTGGGGGCTCTGGGGGGAGGGCGTCCAGGATTTGAGGCCCGGGTCTGTCTAACAGGGCGGCAGACTGGCTCACGAAAGTCCCTTCTCGGTCTCTGCTGCACATCATGGGGATAGGAACCAACAGGTCTGCCACCAGTCTGAGGTCGTGGCTGAACGCTGGGGGTAGTGGCAGGGCGGCCCGAACGCTGGGGAAAGGCAGGTATGCTCCTGCGAAGGCCGGAAAGCTGCTGGCTAGTCTGACGTGCCTGAGCAGTCCGTTCCAGCGCCTCCAAGGCAGCTGATCCAAACAGCTCCCCTGGTACAACCGGGACACCCCTGAGGGTCCTACGGCATGCTTCAGTCAGAGGAGACTGTGCCAACCAGACCTGTCTACGAGCTTGGACAAGGAAAGACATGACCCGTCCAAGCTCTCTGGTCATCAGCGCGAAGGCCTGCAGCGCTGCGTCACTATAACCAATCGCCGCACTTACACCACCAGTGTCCTGAACAGATGCAGACAGGGCAAACATGAGGTGCGCCAGGGAATTGCCAAGGCGGCCAGCACGCGCTCCTGCATTGTACGCCTTACAGAGGAGGTCATCTGTAACCCGACATTGAGTCCGCGGGCACCGGACATCAGGACGCAGGGCTTCATCTGGTGACACAATCAGTGAAGCAACAGCTGGTTCAATTGCTGGCATACGGTCCAGGCCGGCCTTCACTGACTCATGCATGGCAGCTAATACACGACCATCCGAGGAGAGACGCGACAGCGCTCTCGGTTCCCGCCAACAGGCGTGTAACTCCTTCAGGTACTCCTCTGATGGAGGTACAGAAAAAGGAGTAGGAGCCCTTCCACGTCTGAAAAAAGCACTGCCAGAGCTGGATGCCTCTCCTTGTGGGAGTTCCAGCTGCAGCTGCTTCAGGGCCATAGACATGACCTCCCGCATGGAACCGTCACCGGCCTCTCCAACCGCACTCTGAGATGAAAATGAACCAGCCTCAGAGGCTTGAGAGGACCCTGCCTCCTCCTCATCTCTAAAATGAGAAGCGGAGGCAGCCAGAGAGATAACGTCATCCTCTACAACCAGCTCGGGCATTGGTGGGGAAGAGAGCCCAACCACTGGGAGCGAGGGATCAGATTGCCGTGTCTGCAACAAGGACTTCATCTCTGCCAGCTCTGCTGACAACTGCTCCACCCTTGTGGACAGGCCCTGGTCAGGTTTGGCCCGCTTCCTCCGGGGGAGGGGCACAGATGCTGTGGTCCCACCACGGCGCTTAGAACGCTTGGGGGGAACCACCTGCCCAGAGGGCGGAAGGTCCGAGCCCTCCTGGGGGCACAACTGGGCCAACCGGGCCACCCTCACTGCATGGGGCATAAAGCTGCAGTTCATACAGGGGTTCTCAGACAGCGCCTCCAAAAGGTGCTCATGTCCAAGGCAGGTAGGGCACAGGTCGTGGCCATCCTCTGCCTGCAGGGCAGCCCCACAATCTATGCAGCTGTGAGAGCCATCCATGTCGAAGGCCGACAAGGCTTAAAGAACAGAAAGTTATCGAAAATCGGGAGAGGGGGCGCAAACGCAGCCGTCACCAATTACAGCAGAGAAACGAAAGAGGCTGCGAGCACAAGGCAGCCGATACTGGGAGAGGGGGCGAGAACCGCTACCGTCACCAGGTATAAAACCAATAAACCAAAAAAGCTAACAACGTTAGCTGTATGGAAACTTAAGTTGGAAGTAGGAGCGAACAACGCTGCCGTCACCAATTATAGCGGATAAAACAAGAGAGGCTGCGGACACAAGGCGGCCGATACCGGGAGAGGGGGCGAGAACCGCTACCGTCACCAGGTATAAAAGCAATAAACAAAAAAAGCTAACAACGTTAGCTGTATGGCAACTTAAGTAGGGAGTAGGAGCGATAAACGCTGCCGTCACCAATTAAGAGAGCAGACCAACGAAAAGGCTGCAAAAAAAGGTTGATATTGGGAGAGGGGGCGAAAACGCTGCCGTCACCATTTATAATTAAGCAGACCGATGAAGAAGGCTGCAAACAAACCAAAAAAGGCTAACAACGTTAGCCGTCTCCAACTTCGGCAACGAAGTAGACCACACTTGGTTGGGAGAGGGGGCGAAAACCGCGGCCGTCAGTAATTATAGCAGCGCAGACCGGTGAAAAAAAGGATGCAAAAGTAGGGAATATACTGGGAGAGGGGGCGAAAACCGCTGCCGTCACCAGGTATAACACCAACAAACTAAAGAAGCTAACTACGTTAGCCGTATATAACTTCGGCAGTGAAGTTATTCACACTGGGAGTAGGGGCGAAAACGCTGCCGTCACCAGTTCGGAACAAAACAGCACGAAGCTGTAGGTAAAAAGCTAAAGTCGTGAGCCGGGAGAGGGGGCGCGGACGCTACCATCACCAGCAAACAACTCACTTACCTTCCGTAATCTTCAGAATCGACCCGTTGCAGCCCTGGGAGGGCGGAGAATAACCGCAACTCCGGTCAAGAGACAGGGGCTTCAGACAACGGGGAAGTTAGCGAACCGCTTGCGAGAAGAAAAAAGGAGCAGAGCAAAGGATGACACCAGGCTATATAGCTTCTGAGTGGTCATCCGGTGTCACAGGTGTGACTCTGTTGGTATAATTACTCGAACTGCGCATGCCCGAAGGGAACATTCAGTGCTTTCAGCACCGCCCTCTGGCGGTCAGTAGGGATGAAATAGAACCAAACGGCCAGACAGGTAAAAGGGGGAGATGATAAGCATTAACAACAGGAGTTCTGGCTGTGCATTAAGCAGATCTCCCTCTGATATCAAAATGCAGAATTTGATGCATATAATAACAGGAAGAGGATGCTGTTATGGCTGTAGGATGGACTGTTTCTTGAGGCAAATTTATGCACTGATTAGTCAAAGCAGATATAGTTTGACTTCTTTGTTATTTTGTTTATCTATGTTGATGTAGATTCTCAGTCATCCAGGTCATAGTCATTCCGTAAAAGTTCGAAAAAAATAAGTCCAGTGGATTTTTTTTTGTTGAACTTTTACGGAATTTGTTTATCTATGTTCTCTAGTACTCTATGGAGATTTGTCTTTTTTGATTTTTGTTTTGCCTTTTTGTTGCTGCCATTTCTCCATACAAGAATTATTTTAGCATAAAGCATCGTTAGCATGTTTCACAAAAGTACTAACTGTCGGTTGGAATATTTCTGACCTGTCAGACTGATTAAATGAGAAACGGAAGGAGACATTTTGCATCGAAGATGGCTCTGGTTCTTTTAGATTTGGGACCAATAATATTAGTTCTTAACGAGATGTCAGTTGAGAAACTTTTTGTTTGTTTTTCTTTTTTATTATATTTGTTTTTGTGCTATTCTCACAGTAGTTTTCTGTTTTTACTTATATTGTGTCGTTTTCCCTAACCGTGATCATTTTCTTGCAGGTACCTAATGTGTAGCCACGCTGAGGATCTACGCGCCAAGGCAGAGTGGGAGGGCAAGGGCACCGCCTCTCGCTCCAGGCTCCTGGATAAATTACAGAGTGAGGAGATGTTTTCTCTATACCAAGCCTCTGGAGCTAGCACATGTTGCTTCCAAAGATATATTCCATGTGCTTTCTCACCTTGCTACAGCGTACCTGCCCCCCTCTGTGATGCTGCCTCCTCGGCGACTACACACTCTGCTACGGCAAGCTGTGGAACTACAGAGGGATCGCTGTCTTTACCACAACACCAAGCTGGATAACAACCTGGATTCAGTGTCCCTTCTCCTCGACCATGTTTGCAGCAGGTTAGCCCAGGTCCTCATGCAATGAAAACAGTGACAGAAATGTACAATAAATCTACAAAGTTTGCACCACCTTGTTAAATGACAGGTTTTTTGATCTACGTTTGAACCTATGATTGAGGTCGATTAAAACTCCTTTTAATTTAGCTAAAACAGGTGGTTTTTGTAGGCCTATAAATACCCCCCTTCTAACTGCTGTTCTTCTCATAGAACAACAAGTTTATATCTTCTGGTTAATTACCCCAGCTATCATTTTGGTTAGCTAACGTTTTATATATAAAGCTTCTTAAACAGAGGATGTGCCTCCCACGCTTTCAAAACCCATCATAGTTTATGTGCAACACAGAGGTTGCTCTGCACCCCATAACAGGAGATTTCACAAGGTGTAGCATTTTCCTCTGAGCAGCAAGCAGAACAAGTAGATACTTAAGAAATAACAAGCAGAGCTGTGTTGTCAAGATGTATGAAGTCAAGATTTGGCCCAAATATCTGTCCACTACAAAGCAGGGGATTTTATGTTTCAGCATCCCAGTGAACACAAGTTTAGATTTCAGATATACACAAAAAAATAATCTCTTCATGACTGTTGAAATCTTTTGAGCTGGCCCTATTTAGTCAAGCTTACTGCAAGGTCCATAATGGTGGACGCTGAGAAACTACCAAAGAAGGCTGAGCGTGAATGAAATCTCGTTTCTATAAAGTATATAGGCTGTGCTGACATACTTAATATTCCTTCCATTACATGTTTGAAGCTTTTTTCTACAGAATACATTTTGACTAAATGCTTTTCCACATCACATTTTAATGGCTTTGTGGATGCCTTTGGTGCTTAAAGTAGCTGTTAGCAAACTTTAATGTTCTTGTGCTTTCAGTCATCTCTTCTTCCCCTGTATACCCATGTTTAATATTTTTGCAACGCTTTGAGGGCTGATTGCTATTCAGTAGGATGATTAAAAAAATGTATTTATTGAAGATTTTAAAAAGTGATCTGTTTCCTTTTTCCCAGGAAACAGTTTCCCTGCTACACTCAGCAGATTCTGACAGAACATTGTAATGAAGTCTGGTTCTGCAAATTCTCAAACGATGGCACCAAACTAGCAACTGGCTCTAAAGACACTACTGTCATAATTTGGCAAGTGGACCCGGTGAGTAAGAAAACAAATCTTTTTTTTTTTTTTATAATAAGAAAAAAAACGATCTGATTAGCTGATTATTAGCGATCATACAGCGATGTTTTGGATATTCTAGTCTTTAAAGATCTAAACTATTAGAAAAATACTTTTTAAATGTTCAAGATGATATTTGAATAACTTTAAGTTGATAAAAGAGGCTTTACTTTATGTTAAATGGCTTTAAGTGGAACCTTTCAGCTTTAACAAATCACTATTATTCTTCACATATAGATGAGGGGAAAAGTCACTTTTGAAGTTAAACTGCTGCCAGTGCTAAACTGATCCGAGGTTATGATTGGTGCAGATTCTGCGCGTTTCCACCACTTCAAAAAAATTTTAACTCGTTATTCGAGTCCCATATCAGCACTGGGAGGTATACGCATAATGAATAAAACCTTGGTTTTATGGAGAAACTAGTGAAAACACAAAAAATGAGATACAAGAAAGTCTGTTTTTCATGAAAAACTTGTTTTTTTCCACTGATTTGAGAAGATAAATAAGATAATATGATTGTTAAATAAAATTATTTCAGTTTAAAATAATTATCCACAATCAACACAATTATCTATTAAAGTACACCATCCAATTACCTTATTTTAAAGGCCATTGCCAGATCTTCTTATTTACAAAATACACTTATTTGAAGAAATGTTTCACTTTGTTTAGATCAGATTTTGCAGTGAACAAAGAGCCTAAGATCTAAACCTAAGCCATTCTGTATAGTGCTGCCGGTGCACTATTAATCCATCTGTTCTCAGAGTTGCTGACATTAATAGTTGGTGTTGATAAACTTTTTGTTTGGATCCCTCATAATATCTCAGACTGGATCAAACATTTAATGGATGAAATGACAGAGACATAGGTAAAAATGGAACCAGTTAAGAATTAGCTCAAGAACCAGTTTGTGTGAAAGCACTAAAACTGCTTTACAGGATAAACCCTACTATCCCACTCAGACATTGGCTTTAAAATGTATATGGATCACTTGGGATTGGCACCGTTGATTCAACCTCCATGTGAAATTGTGTATTTTTTACATTTTAGTTCAGACATGAAAGGCCTCTTGTAAACTGCACATTTATCTAATGCAGTTAAATTGAATCAAAGGTGGATTCCTCTTGATAACCTTCGCTTTTCTATCAGCTTATAGTTCTTTGGTTTTAGTTCAGGTCCTAAAATGAGAGGAATGATATTGTCACAGTTTATGTCCTCTTAACTGTTTGTAACATTGAAGGTATTTTATAGTTTCTTGCACTAGAATAAAAACTAATCATCATAACCCAAGGTCCCCATACCTAGCGCCTACACATCACCTTTAGGAGTTAAGCCCTCTTGTTCCTCCTTGTTGCTAATTTCTCCCTGCCATGCAGGAGAGCCACCAGCTGAAGCTGCTGCGAACCCTGGAGGGCCACGCATACGGAGTCTCCTACTTAGCTTGGAGTCCTGATGACACCTACCTGATCGCCTGTGGACCTGATGATTGCTCAGAACTCTGGCTCTGGAATGTTCAGGTAAAATAAATTGGAGACGGATCCTGAGTTTAAAGAGGGAAACTTAGATTTTGTTAACATTTAAAAAAAAAACACATTATATTTTCCTTTCCAAACAATTTGGCTTTAGTTGTTGGTGGCACAGATTGTTGGATACACACCTCAATTAATAAGCATATTCATATAAAGATATTTTTTTCAGTTAAAAGAAGCATCAGAAGTCAGAATTTGTTGGGCTATTAAAATTCTGTATATCGGCTTAGGGGAACTCATCTAATGCATTATGTCAGTTTTTGTATTATTCAGTCATCATGATGCACAGTGACTGTGTCCTCGTCACCATCCTCCGTGTGTCACGGCCATATAAGCTCCATCAATCGTATCCTAAGACTGAAAGTGCGATGGATACCCTGTAGTGTGCTGTTTGTACTCAGTGACCTTTTTTTTTCGCCCTCCCCTCCCCTCCCTCTTTTTTTCTTACTCATCCCTCCCCCACTCTTGCTCACCCTGCCTTTTGCTCTCTCTCTCCCTTCCCCCATTTCCTTCTCTGTGTTTCTCCTGCCTCTTCATGTACCATTCTTTGCCAGACGGGGGAGCTGCGGACCAAGATGTCCCAGTCCCACGAAGACAGTCTTACCAGTGTGGCCTGGAATCCTGACGGCAAACGCTTTGTCACTGGAGGACAAAGGGGGCAGTTTTATCAATGTGTAAGTGCTCCAGTGATCTTCTAATGTTTAGAAATACAATTTTTTATCTTTTTTTTCTTCCAATGTTATGCTTTAAAGACAGTTTAAGAGTTACTATAAGAAGTGTCAACTTTACCGTATGTTTTCAACTGTTGTTTTTTTATCAATTTCATGTGATTTACGAATTCATAGTCATCAATAATTAACAAACTTTGCTGCCGTCTCAGCTACATATTTTTTTAGGCATTTCTCTGCCATTTTGACACAGCTACAGCTAGTGATTAAAATTAGTGATTATTGCTCTTCCTTTGAAAATTCAGTCTTTCAAAAAAGGCCAGACTAATAATTGCTGGGTGAAAGGTTCTTCCATCTAGGTTACAGAATTTTTACAGGACAATGAGATTTTAATGAGATAATTGGATGAATGGGGTCAAAGGAAAATTATTTCTAAAGGCAAACTGTGGTCCTGCACTTTATGAAATGGTTTCACAATAAATTTGGATAAATACTAATAAGTTTCTAGAAGCTCACTATACAAAAAAAAAAAATATATTATTTTCCTTCCACTTTATAATAATGTATTACTTTATTTTAGTTTTGATACACAAATTAAATGTGACCTAAAGTGAAAAGGTTTTAGGAGTATAACATCTTTACTTCAGGATATATACAGCCAGCCCATTGAGTCCAATGCTGCATGTCTTCTCCCTCTGTACATGCAGTTCCAGCCTGCGTGCTTCTCAAATAAAGCTTCCCTCAAAACTTGAAAACTTTGTTAAATTAAGGTTGTGGTACCTTGCTTGTCAATGTAACGTTATCCTGTCCGGAACTGAGGGTCCTGCTGTGTTTTCTCAGGACCTGGATGGTAACTTGTTGGACTCCTGGGAAGGAGTGAGAGTTCAGTGCCTGTGGTGCCTGGGGGATGGGAAGACTGTGCTGGCCTCGGACACCCATCAGCGTATCAGAGGGTACAACTTTGAGGACCTCACAGACAGAAACATGTATGTATATTTTAGGACCTCTGGCATTTGTTGCATTATAATGTCTGAATATGAGCTTAAAAACAGTTATATTTTATTTGGAGTGAATAAATAATTATTTTTTAACATTCTTTGCAGAGTGCAAGAGGACCACCCTATCATGTCTTTTACCGTTTCAAAGAACGGCAGATTAGCTTTGTTAAATGTAGCAACTCAGGTAAGCTTATCATCACCATCAGTTTACTGACGCAGGGAAATACATTAGAAACATTTTCTCGATATACATTTTGGATTAATAAGCTATTTTTAAACTCAACATCCTTCACTTACGATGGGCTGTGCCGCTAACTATTTATAGGGAGTGCACCTGTGGGATCTTCAAGATCGGGTGCTTGTGAGGAAGTACCAAGGTGTGACCCAGGGCTTCTACACCATCCACTCCTGCTTTGGAGGACACAATGAAGACTTCATCGCTAGTGGCAGCGAAGGTACTGTGAAACAGCTGCTGAAGGTTGAAGGCAGGAAATTGCTTACAATATAACTAACTTTCGATTCCTCTTGAATCCTGTTATGCTGCCCAGTTTTGGGAATTTCAGGTCCTCTGTCCATTTACAACATGATTTCATGATTTAACTTTTCAGAACGCACAGCTCTTAACCACAGCATGCTTTTTCTTCCTATAGTCACAGTCATGCAATCTCTTTAAAAACAAAAAAAGTAGTTTTCATACAAAAAGAAAAAAAAATCATGGCACGAGTCAAGCTAAGACAGCTGTCCATTGCATCTACTCTTCAGGAGAGAGAATTTGAAAGGATAACAGTACAGAGAACCTGGTATTGGTTGTTGTGGAAATGACCATACAAGCCAACAGTGAAACATGGTGTGTGGGAATCTTTTCAGAGTTATGGGAAAGACAAATAAAGCAAAATCCAGGGTTGTGTTGAGAGTAAATCTGAAAAGAATGTAAGAACCAATGCTGATCTTCTTCTCCCATCAAGACGATGACTACCAGTGATAAAAACACATTGGTTTTGATCAAAGCTTTTTACTGTTTTTGAAAGAAGTGTAAAAATTATCTATATATACAGAAATGTAAAATAAACAATAAGCTTTCCAGTTGACATTTTAGCATTGATGGCTCTATAAGATGTTGATCTTTAGCTGCCAAACATATATATATACACCAAACCCTTTTTAGATTGATTTCATTCGTGGAAAAAATGTGAATTTTTTTTTTACCCACAATTAGGCATTATTATGTGCTTTTTGTTATTGGGACCTTTTTTCGTTTTAACTGTCCACTTGTGTTTGTTTGTTAGGCACTTAAATATATGACAAAATGTGAAAAATGTATTTAGCAGATTGTTATAACAGCATTTGATTTTTTTTTTAAATTCCCTTTTTTGTTTTTTTCTTCACTCAGTTGTTGTTGTCGATCTAATCAGCTGTGTTTCATGCCAAACTGAATTTCTTCCATCTCTTTGTCACCTTTCTCACCAATCCCATCAGACCACAAGGTGTACATCTGGCATAGGCGTGGCGAACTCCCTATTGCCGAGCTCACAGGCCATACACGCACCGTTAACTGTGTGAGCTGGAACCCAGCCATCCCAGGCCTCATGGCATCAGCCTCAGACGATGGCACAGTGCGCATCTGGGGTCCTGCTCCATTTCTCGATTCACAAGAGGCAGACGGACTCAACGGTGACTGCTCTTGTTATACCGTTTTATGCAGAAAGACTTGAGCTGTACGGTCAACCCAGTCCCTATAATAAAGAGTACATGTTTGTGTTTTCTTCTTAGAAAACAGCAGTAACATGGACAGTTGATGGTGACCTACAGAGCAGATGACGTCTCACTTTGACAACAATCCAACAAACCTACGACGACAACAAACCACAAATGGGCAACAAAAATTTGATATCACCAGAGAGAAAGTGAAGGAAACCCTCAAAAAATGTTAACGACCCATCAGAGAAAACCAACGTGAGGAAAAACGAGGCTTCAGACCGGCCAAGACAAACGGTGGACGTGATGTTGGACTCTTGGAGTTTCAGGTCCTCATCCAAAAAAAGAAAAAAAAGAATTGGGATCCCTTTCTAAAGGCCTGGAAAGTCAGTCAGTCCTCAGTGGGATCTTCCTCTGATGAACTGTAACAGCTCTTCTCCTCACTTCTAACTGACCCCCTCGTCCTCCATTTCGCTCCAGTTGACATGCCGGGTTTTTGCAAGTATTTGAGGGAATCCATGTCCACCCTGAGCTTTGGGCCCACTGCATCCTTGTGATGTCTCCAGACGGACGGGGCAGACCAGCCCTCTCCTTGCCGGACTACATCCGTCTGCCCATTGGACTCAGACTCTAATGTCTCTATGGACATGGGTGGGGTTCTATTGTTGGGGGAGGACGCTGCAAAAGGGGGTTATCATAGGTCATCTGTGTGTTATCCTTTACCCTTTTTACTTGCTAAATTCTTCAGCCATTTGGACAAAAGCTGAAAATTCATGGTGAACCCATCGACCAACCAGCTGACAAAGAACACCAATAGGCTATGCTAACTGTTTGAAATATTTTTTTTTTTTTTTTTTTTTTATGATAGTCATAGTGTTCATTCTTGTTTAAGAGGCGAACCTTAGCTCATGTAGTGCCCAAGGAAAACTTCAGCGGGAAGATTCCACTTTCTGTTTCTCAGCAGTGGGGAGAAAAAACAAACAAAAAAAACTTTTATTCCCCAACATAACATCTAGCACGGACAGCTCCCCCATTCCCTCTCTCTTGTCGAGCTAGCCTGTGCACAACTCTGTTGAATCTGCCTATAGGAGGAGGATCCACAGGTTACATATCCACTGTGAGGGGGTCACTACCCGTTGGCGAGGTGTGCTTTCCACCATTGAGACACGCATATATATATATATATATATATATATATATATATATATATATATATATATATATATATATATATATATATATACATATATATATATATATATACATATACATTTTTAAATATGTGTGTATATATATCTATATAAACCAAGACCCTTCTCAGAAAGAGACTGTTTCAGACGTGGAGTGCGACTTCATTTGCACGCTTAGTGACTGCTGTCCCTCCTGTGTGATTGTGGATGTGAGTGGGAGTAATAGTGACAGAGTGATCTTTTTTGCATGCACACAGTAGAGCGAGAGTGGACATTATTGGGTGCAGATCTATTTGCCGCAGTTTTTTTTTTTTGTATGTGTGCTACTCCCACCAGCAGAAGATTATCTTCCCCTCTGGTCCCTCATTACATTTTTCCAAAATAAAATTAAGGATTTTAAACCAGTTCTGAGTTATCCAAAGCGATATAGGTACCTCTATCGGTGGAACAAAGAGAGCCATTTTGTAAAAATGAAAAATATATCCTTTTTTTTTTAATATGGGGCTTGAATTTTTACATTAGAATGTGTTTTTGTCCTCAACAATGCAGCATTCAAATGACTGAGATGTTGACATCAGATTTGTTGGATGAGTAAAAGAAAAATACAAAAAGGAATGCAATTTAGGTCAGGCATCGAGGGGAATAAAAGGCTGAAAGGCGTCATCCGTAGGCATGGGCCGGTGTGACATTCTCTATAAACATCACAACTTCAAGTTGCCCCAATATTTCCAAAACACTTTAAAACAAGAAATGGAAAAAAAAAACACAATTCAAGTTTTTTTGTTTGGCTTTTAAACACCAACCAATTCTATTTTCTACTGCCAAAAACTGTTATGATTGTTTTAATATTTATTTATTGTTCTGATTTTGTTGGACTTTGTACAAATTTGTTAACATCCGCAAATTTTTATCCATGATCCTCAAATGGTTCATTATGCAGAATCTGACTCATTTTTGCATCCTGCTCTTTATTTAGTTTGATTTGGATGAGCTAATAATATTAGCTCATCCAAATCAAACTAAATAAACCAGCACATATTATGTGCTGGTTGATTTGGTTGGACCATCTGAGCTGGTAGCTACCCTGCTTTCAACCTGAAAGCACTGTTATCTGAGGAGCTCCTTTAGTTTCCAATTTAAGCCTTTGGTAAAGGGGAATGTTTACTTTATGCTGCATAAAGCTTAAGATCATTCTGTCTTTACTCTTATTAAAAGGAGTAAAACAATAAGACTTGACAAAACAGCATTTTTGTTCACCATTTTAGGGCTTTGACTTTTTTTAAAAAACAAGCACATACCTTGATAACAAAACTGGCCCATGCCTAATTATCTAAAAAGGGTTCATTCATCAGAGAGGTTGACGATTGTATTTTCTTGTCACGTTGTTAATAGAAAGAAGAGGCACCAATTACTAAAAGAAATCCTCTAAGCTCATAGTTTGGGACTTTTGCAATCCTGTATCTAAACAACACAAACTGCCTTCCTGCTCCTACAGTTGCACAGAACCCCTCGGTATGTATGGCTCCCTCACTGCACTTTCGGTGGTCTTTCTGCTCTGCTGCACATAAAACAGTGGCGTGAATCTTTAGTCGGTTGCCACACAAAAGGTTACATTGATAAAGATTTAAAACCTAGGAGATTTCAAGAGGAATTGAGTCCTTATTATGCCTCTATGCACCCGATGTTAGTGACTGGCCCAAACACTCAGCATTATAAGGCCCAGCGGTCTCGTCTTGAAGGTACCACTCTGGGAGTTTAGAGTTCAGCATCAACATCCCCCTTCGCTCTCCAGCCAAGTTATTCAGTGGTCTTTGCACCATTTAAAGCTTTCTTCCTCCCTTACTTCAGGGTATGTAATGACAATTCGCTACAGACTGATATAGTAAAATGTTTAAACCCGTGCTTTTGTCTGTTTTTATTGAACTTTTTTGTTACTTAATTTTTTTTTTTTTTGTTCACATATATCATTTTTGGTTGATCTCTATCCCTGTATGATCATATTAAAATATAACCAGACATTTTGAGTCCTCCTTTTTTTGTAAACATAACTTTCTTTTACATGTATTTTTATTTGTATTCAGTTGCTTTGATTTACCGTCATTATCTTACAACAGTATGGACATAAAACGCTTTACCAGTAGACGTGGGAGAGGTCATCGTGTGTAAAACATCATTAAATCAGGTTCTAAATATCCATCGCCTTCAAAGATGTCCCTCCCTGAGAAGATTCAGCTTTATTGCATCTCTGTATTTAATATCTTCTGCTTGGTGTGTCCTTGTAGATCTACGGTTGCTACTTATTTTGACCTGTATTGAAGCCAAATTCCAGGTGAACAGTTGTTTTTTTGTAGGTCATGTACATCACAGTCTGATATGCACACACTTGAGACCTCTTATTTCTTGAACAACAGAATAGATTCCCTTCATACCATGAATTCATTTCAGAGGACTTAATGGAAATTAATGCACACTTAAAAAACCCAAAAAAATACATTCAATAAAGAAAAGGGAAGAAAAAAATCATCCTCACCTCCTGGTGGCAAAATCATATGTCTGTATGCAACCCGGTGTCTTCTCTGTTCTTCTGTCGAAGTTTACCGAGGGACTTGTTTCTGATTTAACTATGTCTTATTTCTCTGAGGTGATGGTGGTGGGATGGGACCGCGGGAGGGGAGTAAGGGCTCGCTGTAGCATCTCTAAGTTCTTTGGGTTCTAGGGTGGGAAGGGGTGATGTGTTGGTTTGCGTTTGATGTCTTCTTTACAAAAGTGATTGTAATGTTTTGTATTGTTGTGTAGGAAAAGTGTTATGTATGCATATTTTCAATAAAGAATTCAGGGTTTTAAAAGAAAAAAAGAGTTCGATGATGGAGGCCCGGGCTTTAGAAACCTACAAGATGACAGGAAAACTAACCATGGATCTTAAAATGGGGAACGCATAGTGAAGCTGTCTGCAAAAGCTACGTTGAGTATAGAAGGGCCTTGCTTCAAAACCAGCATTAGGAAAAGTATCTGTCAAAAATAAATTCCGCTTATTTTTGAGGAAGTCATGTTGTTAATCATCCATTTTGATACAAAGTTTGCCATTTAAATAAAAGGACACTGTGTGGTTATCTAGTGTTAAATATTGGATATGTGAAAAATAAAGATGTGCAATCAGATCACTGATAAAGTTTATCACCATATTTATTTGGAGACTAAAGAGCAGCTTTGTCTTTTGCTCATAATTGATCGCTTGTGGGAGAAAGGCTTTTATGGTCACAAAATTACAAAATCGATAAAGAGGCTAACTTGTTATTGTAACACCAGAGGCTGCCCTGTTGAAAACACCTTCAGATGTGCTCAAATGACAAAATATTAAGATTTATAATATACAATTTATTTCTAATTGTGTGACTGATTCAGGAACAAAAGTGTTTTCAACATTTTTTTTCAATAAATAAAAAAGAAATGCTAATAAAAATTATCCAATCATCTTGGAGAAGAGGGGTCTCTGTTCTAGTTTGGATTCTTGGCCCCAAAATGTGTAACATTACAAAAGGAATATGTCGTTTTGGCATTAGCAAGCATATAGTGTGGATTGTATTGCATGTAAACTTACAGTTTAAGAGTAATTTAGACACAAATTAGATATTATTATTTAGGCATAATGTTTGAAATTGGAAATTAATAAGGAGAAAGAGCAGAATAATGTGTGATAGGAAACCCCTGTTATGGAGACGAACACCAGAAAATACACTAATCGAATTTGTGCAATAAAAGTTTTAGTCATTTGTATTAGGATGCAATGTCTGCATATATCATGCAATACTGCATTCTAGTAACTTTAAAAGTTAGAATTTGTTTTATAAATTACTTAACCCTTAAAAATCTGTATTCCAGAAACAAGCTAAAAAACAGAATTTTCTAATTGCTGAATATATTTACCGAGCCTGAATTGGCCATCCAAGCCCATATGAATTTGTTCTTCAGGCTCTTATAACACATAGGAACTATTATTCAAGTTTACTTTTTTTTCCCCCATCCCTCACTATCTTTTTAAATGTTTTGCCCCCCCACTTGGATTTGTAGGTGTATATACCCCAGCCCCATGCTCTGGGAAGCATTATATATCAGGCTCAAACTGAAAATTTTAAGTATTTAGTTGTTCCTTCTTTGTCTAAATAAGCTTTTATGTAATGCAGCAGAAATACTAAAAAAGCACTGAGAGCACAGACTGCTGCAGAGTAGCTCATTTCTCCTTGATATAGTGTTACTTCCACCTCAAACTAATACCGATCTTCACAGAATCTTTATAAAATAATCCTGGATCCAGGTGGGGATCTGGATCATCACCAAAATGTAATGGATTGTTTGGTTAAAAAAATAATTAAAAGCTTTTTATACTAAGACTAACAGAGACAAACTCTACTAAAAACATAACCTCCCTGTCAGAGAAGAGGAAGAGAAAGCATACAATCAAGAAAACGTTCAAGGTACAAAGTGAATGAATTAAGGTTTAGTAGACCTTCCTGTTGTGGGCGGAGTGGCTAAGGCACCTCTGCCTTACCAGGCCAGAATTCCAACTCTGGGAGTCATCCTATTTTACTTTTCTTTTTTTCAAACTGAAACTAAGAAATGCTGATTTACGAGTTTAAACAGAATGCACCACTGACACTAAGGCTGTCATTTTAATGCCTACAGTACCAGCCATTACAACTCACTGGTACAACTGCACCGATGCTACCCCTAAAACCAATTAATGATAAATAGGTTATTTAGAGGAAGGCTATTTGGGGCCTTTACCTCTTCATAAAACATTTAAATATTGACAAACATCGGCACCATTAAACTGATGCTTCTTTTCTGACCTCTAGCAGAGGAACTAAGTGGTACAGGTTTGATTCAAAAACATGGCAGAGCAGAATAATAGAAAGCTAATTCATAATGGAGGGATGCTTATATGTAATGAAATGTAAAAGAAAATTAAACAATTTTAAAATTAGTGAGTTACGGTTCAAAACAACACTTATTAGTGGATTTATATTTTCTAATACAAAACAGTTCACTAGATGATTTAGGTATGCAGGTTTAGTGTCTGTCAATGCATCATATATTTTAGGAAATTCTTTTATTGAACGATATTGTTATATTTATGACAGAAAGTGCAATAATTTCATATGAGATTTAATTATCCATGACCAAAAATTGTTTGTTTAGATTTGATTACATGCATGCCCTTTTTATATAAGTGATATGTTCTATTACAATCTTTACGTTTAGAGAAGAAGGTAATAGAAATGATAAGAAATACAGTTCTAGCAAATGACTACTACAACAGACTAATACGTTTGAAAGTGAGGAAGAACCATAACCAAAGCAGTGCAAAATAGAATAACGGCATTTTAAATATTAAGAGTGGCCTGCATAATACAGAAACAACCTGCAATATTGTCTGTAATTTACATATAAAATTGGAGGTCTAGAAGCAGGAGGTTAGGTGTTATACTATAACCATATGTGACTGGTGCTCAGTCTCTAATGCTAAGTTGTTTTTCTTCCCTGCTCCCTGCTTGCCTGCATTTTTTTACACATTGCTTTTTTATCTCTAAGCCAAAACTGCAAAAAGGTTAGACTGGAACTACCGCTATAATTATTTTTATTACATTCTAGAGGATTTTTACATGTTTTATTTTATTTGTTTGTTAGTTTTTTTATGGAACCCAGGAGAAGGTGCATCAAGGTCATCAAAGGTCATCATAGAGGACTTTGACAAACATTCACAGAGATGTACTGTTTGGAGATAAAAAAAAAACATCAACAAGAAGTAGATATTGCAGCAATTAAGTAAAAATAAAGTGCCAGAATTCAAGAACAATGCCCCAAGGGATGTTTTAACAGAAAGTTGTTGTTTACACAACTGGAATTAATGGAATCCTCCTTCAAACAGGTTTGCTGTTTTGAATGAAAACCAGGACAAAAAAAAATATTAAAAATGGCTTAATGCATATAAAATATGTTGTTGTTTTTTTGTTAATTGGTGCTGTACTTAAAAAATATGGAGGACCAGGAGAGTCACTGAAAAAGAAAAAAACAGCCAGTTTAAATTTTAAATTAAATTAATAAAGAGGAATTATAAACTGTATGTATTAATGTATTATTAAATATTGCCAGTCTAACCAATGACAGAACTGGTTACATATGATGATCAACCGTGATTGTTTTAACAAGTTTTCAGTGGGTTTGGTGACAGAAGGGTCACAGAAAATGTAAAGGGAGATGGTTAGGTACAAGAAAATGCTAAATGAAAAAGACATTGGATTAAAGAATTCTCTATTTAATTGTTTAAATAGGAAAGTTACTTCTGATCAGATTTATAAATTGTGTTAGAAACAGGATTTGAAAATAAATGTTCAGATTTCAGCATTTATGAATACATTTTACAATTCTTCTTTAATAAATACATATATAAAATGATCAATCTGAAAATGCTTTTTGAATTGGATTTCTAGTTGTATAATGTAAATTTCAAGTTTCAAATGGCTGTTTCATTTTTGTTGACTCTCCTGGTCCTCCATAGCTCTTAGCACCAGTGTTCAAAGCATCTTTAGCTAGGTTCGTGCGTGTTGATGTCATTACGCCCCTCCCCTACCAGCCTCCACAGTAGCGGCTGAAAACAGACAGCTGAGAGCCAAGCGGAGGACAGGGCGATAAAGGTTCCCAGGGCAGCCATGGCGGCGCCGATTGCCCACTTCGATGAGGACTGGCAGGACTTTAATGAATTCCAGCCATCCTCGGAGGCGGTTGAACAGCTGGACCAGCTGAATTCGAATGTCGGGGACACACCGGGCCTCGACGACTTCTCCGACCTGGACAACAGTTTCTCCGGGGAGGTTTGCAGCTTCAAGTCGATGGAGGACCTGGTCCACGACTTCGACGAGAAGCTAACTATGTGTTTCCGAAACTTCAACACTGCGACGGAAAACATTGCTCCTATCAAACCTATCACAGAGGAGAATTTCCTAAAAGACGACGAGTGAGTGTTAATCATCTACAAGGTTTATATTTGTTAACTTTAAATCTCACAGCTAGCCACCGTAGCCTCACAAGCTAACTCCAGATTTCAGTTATCTGTTACTGAAGGAATCTGTGCTGCCAGGAATGAACCCCATAATCCGATGAAAAATGGGTTTACTTGCTTTTTAAAAAGACAGTTCAGTTTCTGTTCATTTGTAGAAAGATTTGTTTATAAGTCTGCAAGATGCCACATCATCCACAAAACTTATTGCAGTGTTATAAAATGTAAAGTTTAACCTTTAATTAAAAACAGAGTTTCTTTGAGCTACGATTGAAACCCCCACTGTGTAGATTACACATTTGAAATATTATCCTTTATTGTTTCTTGTCTAACTTATACCTGCATTTGGACAGTTGGACACTAAAGTCTTTAAAGGCATCAATAAAATAAAAAAACTTGGATTATTGCAGATGAAAAACTAAAGCTGAACATCTGGAGGAATGTGTATCCTCATATTGTTTTGGAGTCATAAATTATTAGCCCAACACACCTAACGTTTGTAGCTATCTGGTAATTCATTAATTCATAAAAATTGACCCACCAGATCCTCCCTCTGAAATTAGAGAATTAACTATTTCTGGAGTATTTTATTGGATAATCAAGGATTTAGGATCAATAGAAAAATAAATTACAAAACCTATTTGGAAACCTGAAGAAAGATGAGTTGGTAGGACCTTTGAACTATAATGTAAATCGCTTTATTGTCCCACAATGGGGAAATTCACTGTCTATTTAACCCATCCCCATGGGGAGCCCTGGGAGCAATGTGGGGTTAAGGGTTTTGCTCAGGAACCCAGAGTGGAGGCTGTGGGGATTAAACCAGCTACTTGCAACTTCTCAGAGCCCAAGCGCTCTGCTCTAAACACTAGATCAACACTCCCCTACAAGTTATTCTACTAAAGGACTCATGAATGAACTTGTATCTTGGATATAAACATTTGGAGAACATTTTTCACACACAGCAGTCATTCATATCTGGATTGTTATACTTAGCCTGGAGGAAAAATAATCACTGAATTTGGACCTTAAACAGAAAAGATATGACATAAAATGGTTATATAATTTCTTTTTTATTATAATTTTTTTATTTTTATACAAACTTCCTTCAAAATTATTTCCTTTAACTGAATCAAATAATTTATTTAGTTAAAAAATGCTTGCTGGCTGTCTAGCTCTATTCTATTAGCATATGGGACATCCTGATGTCACCATGCAGCTGGTTCTAAAACGAGCTGAAAGTATCAAAACAGAGTGAAAACTACCACAGCAACAACGAAATGGTGGTAAGAGGAATTGAACAACGGCTTTTCCTCTGCTTTTTGTCCACCACCACAATGTTGGTTTGCCATTACCATTCAGTCCTTCTGTATCTGGAAGTCCCACAGGATCTTGGCTTGACAATTCTCTACCACCTTTGGAGGTATTTCCCACTTTTACTTTGGGGTTTTCAGCCCATACTCTGCACAGATGTTCCTGTATACTATTCCAGCAACTTGGTTATGGCCATGTAAGCTTTCCCTGCCACTATCTTACACCATGCAGTTATGTTATATATGTATATATATATAGTATAAATTCCAGTGTCATAGAAAAACCTGCTTAAGCATTAGAAATCTTAGAAGTTTTGAAATTATAAGATGTTCAGTTTTAAAATGATCTAATTATCACTATCATACTGTCATTGTGACATTCACAAACTGCTACATAGATGTCATTGTTTATACACTAAAATATGGGAACATTTATTTTATCCAGTCTTGACAGGGAGACTTGTTTTTAAGGGAAAAAAACAGGCAGCAGGGTATGAAGTGATTGGACATCAGCCTGGCAAGGACCTATAACAAAGACCAAAGCAAGAGCCTTTTCTGGGTGGCTGCACTTTTCCACAATGTGCCCCGCTCCTTAACAAGCCCCACTGAAATACTGCAACTGCAGGATATCAAGGTTGACGTTTATGATGCTCAATTTGGAATCAGATTTTGTCAGAGCCAAGTGCTGCAAGTAGATTCTGATTTTTGCCTGCATGTCTGTGATCTTATTTACACAAATTCAAGCGTGCAACCCCACCCCCCCACCCCCCTCTACAAAGGAGTAGCGAGTTGCAGGCTGATTAAATAAAATAAATACGCTTTCCATTGCCCTGTTTTCTTACAGCAGCTTTGACACTCTTTTCTACGGGGTGTTTTGGCAGGCGTTCACATGCCTGAGACGCAGCACTTCCTGCCAGGCTTCGCCCCATTTAGAAGCAGCCAGCATCTCACCAAGCAGTGCATGAACACTTCAGGGGGAAACATGGATGTTATATAAACATTTGTCCTGGACATTGTTGAGCCACTGTGACACATGGGTTCACAGCATCCATCGAACCATGTACAATCAGAGCCAAAAGAAGAAAAAAAAAAGAAAAACACTTGCATAAAAACGTGAGTCTCTGTGCTGATTTTCTCTCTGGTTCTTTCGCTGTCATAAACGGTGAATATTAATTTCAACATTTAACAGGGTTAAAATCAATGTAAAAAAAAAATATAATAAATACTCTGTCTTTTATACTCAGTCTTTTATATAATATTTATTGATGTAATAGCAAAGATACTTAATATTAAGAAACGAGTAGGATCATGATTCTTGTAATTTAGCAACAGTGCAGGGCTGGGCGATATGGCTGAAAGGCTTATTACCACATATGGTTTCACATTGATTGATACTGATAATTGAAAATAAGGACCATGAGGGTAAGGACCAGTGAAGGTAGCAGATCTGCTTGGGTCCTGTGTGTGCCAGTGACATTACACTATATGGTTGCCACAATGACCTAAACATTATGAAAAGCCATTATCAGAAAAACGAATAAGTATCAAAACGACCTGCGATTGGTTCAACCGCATGGGAGAGAAGAACGAGTATGAAAACCATTGTTCTAACAGGTAGGACCTGTGCATTATCTCACAGGGTAGAAACAGTAGAGCTTAGAAATATAGCGTTATGTGTATGCAAGGATATCTATACATGGTCTGAGAAATCTCTCCCTATAAAAATGCATTAATACTATTCATTTAACTGGATCCTCATCAAAAGGACATGATGTTTGTGTTATTAGCAACTAGCATGTGTAACAGACCCAGTGAATGATGACTAAATCAGGAAATCAAACATTGCGAAAGGCTTTAAGGAGGGCAGATACAGAGGACACTCTTTAGTTTAAGGAGGATAACCTGCTCCCGCCCTGGTTAGCTCTGGGGAGAATGTTACTATGGTAACAGATGCAGAGGTTGAGAAAGCTCTCTTTGTGAAATGGAAAACTTGGTTTCCCTGATTTCAGGTTTAGAAATCTTTTCAGTTAACCTGGTTTGTGATACAGGACCCTCCTGTAGACATCTCACAGGTTAAGTTTTTCTGAAATAAATGTGTGATTCATTAGATCTTGCTCCTTCTCATGTAGCTGCAGGGACATAGTGAGGGGGTGGTGAGAGAACAGGACACAGTTCTGCCACACCATGCTGTGTCACCATAAAAAGAGAAGGAAGCAGACGTTTTCTTCACTACAGCTCAAAACGTTTGGCCTGTTGTGCTGTAAGCCTCTACTCCTCTGTCTTCCCTCAGGGTGTGGAACTCTTTGACCAATAACTTCGGCAATGTGATGCCTGTGGACTGGAAAACTTCCTACACTCGCTCCCTGCACCTTCCTGCCCTCAAACTCACAGAGCGAGAGGTACCACACATTCAGTCTGCCATGAATTGTTTCAATATCTGCACATTGTTGTAAATAATAATAAAAAAAAACTGGGGTTTTATTGATGCAAGGGCATTGAGATGATGCATTTGGGTTTGATCCCCCTTAAAAAACACACATTGCCACAATTGTTTTACTGATCCACTCAGTTCTTGCATATCCTCATGTTGATCCAAAAGATTTTCTGCTTTTCCCGAAACAACCTTACCTAGAGGTTCACTTCTGATTTAAGAAAGGAACATCCCAAACCCAACTGATTTGATGTAAAACTGTCTTGATGCATCTTTTATTTGATGCCTTCATCTCTGCCTTCAAAGGGACAGAAGCTGGATAACCAGTCTTTGGATCCGTCTGATGATGAAGATGAGGACTTGCGGGAACAGTTGGATATGCACTCAATCATAGTGTCCAGCATTAATGAAGAGCCTCTTTTCACTGCTGAACAGGTAAACAGACTCACACTGCTGCTTTTATCTTTCTACATTTTGTTCTTGTATTAAACTTTTTTTTTTTTTTTTGTTTAAACTGGAGCTGTTGTTTCAGCCATGCCCAACTTAAAGACTAGTAGATTACTGCAGAGTTACAATTATAACTATTTTATGACCAAAATCAATAGTTATTTAAATATTAATGAGTTAAAATGATGGCAGTTCATTCAAATTCTTTATAATCTTTTTTTATGAGTTTTATAAACCCATAATTATTGGCTAAATACTTAATCCCAAAGAAAAATCAACTGACCTTACAGAAGATTTGCATCTATTTGCTTCAATTGATGAACTGGATTCATGTTTTAAGCTAAAGCTTGGCAGATAATTATGGTGTCCTTTAATTAGATCATGACACATAATCAAAACAGGCAAAGAAATCAGATGCATAAGCTGGACATGTTTGGGTCCTTATCGTGTCAACAGTCATAACATTTTAACAAGCCTGTATTTACAGAGAGCAGCTTGGTTTCTCTCTGGACGTCAGAAAAAAATTATTGCATCAGTTTAATGTTTGGTGTTTGTACAAACAAAAAAGTCACATCCTGAGCAAACGGTATAGAACATGTTAAACTCACTGGAATCTCCTCATTTATTACATTATTTATATTTAGCTTAAGTCATTTCTATGTTGTAAATCTGCATTAAGGATTCATGTTGAACTAAATAGTTGAGGTAGCTTATCAAAGTTGGGGTTAACTGAGTGCTGTGTTGTTGCCAGGTGATTGAGGAGATAGAAGAGATGATGCAGGAGTCTCCAGACGATGACGAGAGTCCCTCCCAGTCGGACCTGTCGATGCTCTCCCAGGACGTCGGTGCTTTAAAACGATCAGGCTCCAACACCAGCTTTGAGGACCGTGAGTCTACCTGCTCCCTGACAGAAGAACAGGAATCAAGTGTTTTATTGAACCTGTGTGAACTGTTTCGGAGTTATTTAAACAGATGTACAAGTTCATATAGGGGTCTTTCCAGCACGCGATATAAGCGTTCTGCATTAGTACATATGGTAAAGCTCTTATATAATCCATGTTGTCCCAGTTGTTATGTAATCTCCTTGGTATCCTTGCCTCAGTAAACATTCTAATTTTCAACGCGTTTAAAATGAAAATTTTTCCTCCTGGCATTTCATTCTGCTTTCTTTTACGGATTGGTATCCACAGAGCTTCGCCAGCTGTCTGTGTCGGAGATTAGCCGGACGCTGGAGGAAGTGGAGGCGGCCATCCGTCGCTACAGTGAAGAGCTCATCCAGGCCCTGGCACTGAGAGACGAGCTGGACTTTGAGAAGGAGGTACCGTCTTCTCATCACATGGATGTCAATACTCGATCCTGCAGACATGTTTGGAAATTTGCAGCAATAAGCAGCTTTAAAGCAGCCAGAGAGCATTGAATAACCGCATGAACAGACGGCAGAGCTCTGCCCCCTGACTGTGAGATCAGAGCTGCCAGTAACACTTGTTTCTGAGAAACAGTTGTTCCTGAGCAGATTGACAGAATCTAAAAAAAAAAAAAGAAAATAGTTTGTACAGATAACAAGGTCTTATTCACTGTAATGGAGCCTTAGAGTCGTTACCCTGGGAAGTATTGGCATTTTAAAATGATTTAAAAATAATTATGCACTGAATGCTTCCAGCTGCACTTGTATGAATGGACAGGAAGAGCTCCAGTGTTTTGCTTCACTTTAATGCATTTCCAAGCAAAAAAAAAAATCTATAAACAAATAATGTATCAAAAAAGTACTTTGAAATACTATAAATCTATGATACAGAAATAATCCCTAAATGAAAAGAGTCTAGATAGTTAGTGTGTGACTCATTCAGTGCTTTGCGACAGTATTCACACCCCTTGATCCTGTCATGTTATCCCACAAACAGCTGTGTATTAACAAAGGTTTATTTCTTAATAGATAAATATGAAAACCATGTCTGATTTATCTCCTTTTTCAAACTGATACATTGCTCAGTGTTGACAACATATCAAACCAGTATGAAGCTATGATCAAGTTTGAGGATCCTATTTGCCAGCCACTTTAATTGAGGAGGAAAATAAAGTTTATTATTTATGTTCAGATTTAGTTTCTTCTGCTTTATAGGCTGCAAAGTAATAAGCTATGATATTTGGTGTTGATTTCAACCCTTCGGATTTCTAAAAATGTTCTGTATGCACAGGTGAAGAACAGCTTCATCTCGCTGCTGATCGACGTACAGAACAAACAGAAGGAGCACCGGGAGCTGCTGCGCAAGAAGAAGAAAATCCGCAGTACGACTACGTCAGGACCCAACGGCCAGAGGATAAACAGCACGCACATACCGGGCACGGTGAGTTAGCAAGGGGGCGTTGACAGGAAACGTGATGCAGAAATGCATCGTCATGCAGTGCTCACTGTTTGAAGCAACACAACCAAAACATGACCTTTTGAAGAGTTTTTCACTGCAGTCACTCTCTGAGCAGCAGCAGTGCATTTCCTTCCTCTCTCACAGAGCCTCCTTAGCTTTCATCATCTTTTCCCTCCTTCCTCTCGCTCCTTGTAGCTCCTCACTCTGGAGGGACTCTCCAATGTCATTCAAAGTGGTCTCCGTCAAACTTTTGGCCACTCAGGAGGGGACAAACAGGTGCCCCCTGCTCTTTTTTCCTTACTGCAGATTGATTTCTGTGCTCCGTTTGTTGTATTTCTTTCTTTCTTTTTTTTTCTACTGGCATGCACTGTTTTTTTCTTTTTTTATTCTTCCTTTTGTTCAGTTTGTCTCTTTGTTGATTTTCACATTTTGTCTTCTGCCTTTTATACTAAATCATGTTACAGACCCTTTCAAAAGCTTTTATCTTTTTCATATCTTGTCGTGTTACAACCACAAACGTTGATGAGAACATAAGTGAACAAACGGCATTCTGATGACTGAGGAACACAGCAGACTGTGGTCTGGGATTAAGTGTTTTTTAATCTGTTAACCCACCATCACTACTATGCACCATGGCGATGGGATGATGCTTTCCTTCAGCAGTGGCAGTGGAGCTGGTCACTAATCTGGAAGAACATAAGCTGGCAGCTGTGGAAGTGCAATAATTATACCCACTGTTCATCTTGTCTAACTGAACCTGACCCATTCATAAAATAAATGGTCTAAAACATCAGTGAAAACTGAACTTTGTGCCGTTTCGATTAAAAAATTATAAGTTTGTGGTTGTATTGTGACAAAACACAGTCACACAGTCGTTCTATTGTAATGCAGCCTGATTGACCTGCTTTATTTACTACAAAGGTTCCCTCAGTTATAGTTGAAAAGATACTTGGAACAGTGAAAGTGCATGTTTCATAACTTTTAACACAACACTGAGACTTAATTTGGTCCTGTGATTGTAATATTAATATATTTGTATTCTCTGTAGTATCTGACCACAGTGATCCCCTATGAAAAGAAGGCGGGCTCTCCTTCTGTAGAAGACCTCCAGATCCTCACAAAGAGTAAGCTCCTCAGCAAGAAGTTCAGTTTGATGGTGATGGCAAACATATTGTCAGATAAATCGGACTCATCTAATCTTTTTCTCTCCCTATCAGTTCTTCATGCCATGCGGGATGACAGTGAGAAGGTGCCAGCGCTCCTAACAGATTACATACTCAAAGGTAAACATGGCTTTTACTTTGTTTTTTCTGTTTAACAACCTTCTGTTTGCGTGTGTTGTATGATGCATTTTATTGTCTAATTAACTGGATTTAAAAATTTTACCAAGAAGCTAACTTAAAAAAAAGTCATTCTGGTCATAAAACAAAAAAACTATAAACTAAATAATCTGATATGTTGATGCAAATCAAAAGGGTAGTTTTTGCTTACATATTTGTTTGCAGGTTGATAGATGACGAAGTAAGGCGTTTTAATTGGTGTTAAGGTTGAAAGAACTCCTTTTTAAAAATGTTTGAATCCTGTTTGGTAAAATTGCAACCAATTTATCAAAAAACAAATAATAGACAATCACATGATGTCTCACACTGTTATCAACCTCTGACTGATGAAGTGAAATGAAACTGAGGATCTAGTTAAAGAAATAAAAGTGGAATTATAAAGGAGAGGAACTGCTGTGAAGATTGTAGCATTAAAAAGTAAAAGTTGTACAATAGATATAAAAGGTAAATTTGTGGATGCAGTTTAATATAAGCAAAAAATGCCTGTTAGATACATGTTAAAAACTGAAAAAATGAATGAAAAAGGGTTGAGAAATTAAAATGTGTATAAATACTTCGCTAGTCAGGGAGGAAAACAATTCCATGAAGAAAAACTATATTTTAAACAGCTGCTTGTCTTTCTACCTTTAGTTAGAAAGAAATCACATTTATAATCTATAAAACCCTGGGTCCTTTACTTCACTTGGGTTCCCTGATATCTTTTTTTTTTAAATTACTCCAGAGTATTCCCATGAACAGAAATGCAATGTTCCAATAATTTAGTATGCTTTTTTAATAAATCTTAAATCTTCCAAAGTTATAGCTCTTATCTGGTTTAATAGATCCTTTCTGTTACTTTTAACAGTAAAGCTGCACAATGTAATCACACTTGCCATTGTGATATGATTACATGGATGCAACATTTGCTAGAACATAATGTTTGATGTGTCATGCATGCCATTGATTGGGGAAATATTTTCCTTCCTTCTCAGGATCAATCCAACCTATTTAAGGTCTGGAGTTTTATCTGGTTCCTTGTGTGATCAGGCATTTTTTCCCTCTGTTTTTATCAGACTTATTGATTATTTGCCCCAAAACTTGTTTCTATTTGGTTTCAGTTATTCATGTTTGATTCAAACTGAAAATTTGCTTCACCAATTTACCTCCTTACATCATAAAACTGTGGAAGAGGATTAGGGCCACTGAAAAATAAAAAAGGTTAGCTGATTTTTATTTTTATTTTATTTTAGTATAATATGAGGAAAAGGTCAAATTTCTGACTTTAATCGCAGAATTCTGACAGCTAACAAACATGTTAGCAACAAGCTGTAGCAATTTCTGTTTTAGAGACTAAACTAGCTCTCTTGTTTAAATCCCCTTCTGCTCTTTCATCAATGAAATAGCATCACCAGGGACCCCTCAGACATGTAAAAAGTCGCCTAATTCCATAATTTTCCAAGAATGTGTTACTGGCCCTCCCAAACAACTCACATCTTTGTCAGTGAAGCTGAGTGCTCCACATCTCTTCTTTCATGCTGCCCATCTACATTAAGATCCAAAATTCTGAGATTAAAGTCAGAATTCTGACTTTTTTTCCCATATTAAACTGAAATAATATTTAATAATCAGTTAACTTTTTATGTTTTCAGTAGCCCTAATCCTCTTCCGTGTAAAACTTTAGCAGTTGAGGCTGTTTATTTTTTAACAGCATTGATAAAGTGCTCTGCTTTAAGACTGAATGCGACTGCTGTTGACATGTGCCTTCCTTTTCCTTTCATCTGTGCTGCACTGTCCTCTGGGTAGCTCTCGTATGAAAGGAGAGGAACCTGAGGTTGGTGAGGTTAACACGGCTCATTGACATTAAACGCCTCGTCATCCTCACCGTCTGCATAACATTCCCTTTTACCCAAATAATCAGCCTCCCACCGCTCCTTCGCTCTCTGCTGTGGTGCCAGTTGTGCTGTATGGTGCTTGAAGCTGTCTTACACCCACTCTGGAAAATCACAAACAAGCAAACTCCTGCTCATGACTTCCTCACACAGCGAGCTTGTAGTAGCAGCCGTCCATGCGTTCGCCTCTCACCTGTAATCAGGGGTTTCCTTGTCTCTAACCATACATTTCTCCCAGCTGTAGCTGCTCTCTCATCCTCGCCACCTCTCTGCCTTTTGCTCCAGTGTTTCTCACCAGCTCTCTTCTTTTTCTCCACAGTTCTTTGTCCCACGTAAAATAAGAGGCGACACCTTTTTGTCTTCAGTCGACCAGCAGAGGAGGGTTATGATCGTTTGGAAAAAATGCAGGAACTCATTGAACTCCAAACCTACTCTACCTTCCTCCTCAGTTTTCCTCATGGTACTTTTACCTCTGCCTCTCCTTTACCTCTGATACGACTCGTAGGCTTTGTAGTTCTTTTAAATTCTAATATTTTAGCTTTTTCCCTTTTACTTAGTGCCCCATTGTTTTATATACTGATAATACACTGGTGCATCTCAGTAAATCCACACATCATCATAAAGATAGTTTTATTCATTTAATGCAAAAGAGCAACTCATTTAAAATGGATTTATTACTCTGAGTGATGTATTCATTTTTCTCGGATCAGTTTTGATAGTTATAGTTTAAAAACAAAGGAAAATACCAACTTCACCCTTAATTGGATATAGGAAAACATAACAGGTCATTGCTAAAGAAGAGTTCAGAGTTATGTAGCAAAGTATAATATTGGTAAGTTAATTGGAAGGAAAAAGTATGGTAAAAAAACAAAAAAAGGTGCACAGTTTAAAAAATGACAGCATTTTAAAGGCTCTATAAAACAGGCTGTTTGCCTTCATGCCTTATTGTTGCTGTAATTTACACAAAATGAGCCTATTTTAAGTTTACTTTATAGTACAAAAAAGCTCCTTTATAGTAATGTGACTTTTTTATATTTTTGTATATTGGTTTAAAATACTTTAATCTTTCTATCAAAATTACTTTGCCGTTTCCCTCAGCTGTAGACTATAATCATCGAAAAATATAAATTCTATGTAATCAATTTATTTGTGTTGTTTTTTTAGCTAAAATGCAAAAATGAGATTAACTTTGTTTGATACTTCAATGTGTTGAGATGCACCAGTAGTTCTTCATGTGTGGATGCCAGTAATCAGTGTTAGCCTCAACACCTCACTTCCTGTTTGGCCAGGTGCTCTCGGATAAAAAACGGTCCTTAAAGGTTTTTCAACTCTCTGGAATCAGTCAGCAGGCCTCAGTGAGCGAAGTGCAATCTGTATAGACTGCTTTGCTTATCAAATCCTGCAGCCGCACGGCAGGGAAAACAGATCCCGGTTGAATCCGGGGGAAAACATACCAGGCAAGCCACAGGCATCAAGCATTTATCACCTTAAGGACTTTTTAAAATTTCTCCATTTTAAAGAGAAAGCCCTTTAATTTCCACCTTCTTTGATGCATGCTAGTTTCAGGTATGAAGTGTGAAGCTGAATGTTTAAAATAATATGTCTTTATGACAGAGAGAAATTGCACAGTTTGAGAAATTATACAGTAAAAAAAGGGACAAAATAGAACAAAGTAAAAAAAAAATGAATATTTTTGAATAAGAGACTTTTAGCAAGATAAGGAACTTTAATGATTTTATAAATGTTGTGACGTCAACCCCAACAAACTTCCACTTTAGGCTCATTTCATACGTCTGAAAATACCTCTCGTTTAATAGTGTATTGGTGAAAATAATGTGCTGTTGGGTAAGATTTTAACATCTAATTGTTTTGTTCACATAACTTATCTGTGTTTTAGGTCTTTGGCTTTAAGATTATTGGAACAGCAAGGTTGCACTTTATGAGTGACGCGACAGTGGAGACGATAGATTTCTGCAGAATGTAGCACAGAGTGGGTCTGATCAGCAAGTAATGAAAGGTTTACCGTAGGTAAAATAGAACAACTTTAGATAAAAATCCTTCAGGTTTTCCAAGAGAGAAGTCAACGAGTTAAACTTGTTTTGTGTTTTTTGCCATTTTAAGTCAAATAATTTGAGAAGCTTCTGTGATTTTTGTCAGTTACAAGATTAAATATTTTCAGTATTTAGTGAAGAAATTGGGAATCCTTTATTGTAGAATTTATAGTATAAAGATATGTTATATAGTTAAAGTTAGGATGTATGTAGTTTTAGTTTTTAACTATATAGAAGTAGGAATTTATTCCTTGAGAATTTGTGCCATGCAAGTCGATTACATTTTATTCCCTTTCTGTGATATACTGCATTTTGACCTTAAGAGAAGCCTGATTGACACAGTATATGTAGAACATATCTATTTTTTTTAGTCTATAGTTGTTTAGTTATAACTTTTTTTTTTTATCCAGTCAAAAGTTTAAAACTACCTAAAATTATTGAAGGGCAGTCAGAGCGGTCTGGGTCTTTAAACTTAATTTGAATTGCCAGCAACCACCACTGCTCTAATACTGTCCCATGGATGTCTTCCATCTTCTGATGTTTACTCTTTATCATTATTGAGGAAATTTGGCAGTTTATGTAAATGTAAAATAGAAGAATTTAAAACATAATGGATCAAATTTTTTCTTTATCAAATTTGAACCCTTAGCTTCCGACATCACTTGCAGAAATTGTGTGGTAACTTCAACCATCAAAGCCTTAAATTATCGTGTTTACAGAGTAGTTATAAATAAATAAAGTTAAATCCAAACCAAAAGTCAAACAGAATTACTTGGATGCAATGATATTTGACTGATTCAAGGTGGTACGCAAACATTCAGGTGTAGCTTAGGTCTCAGGTACAGCCATCAGGTGTTGGTACTGAAAGTTTTTGTTGTTGGAGCTATAACATTCCTAACTTCAATTACATCACTAATACTGATGATTAAGAGACATGATCAAAGATGAGCTAAACAGACGTCTGAACAGAAGTTTCCAGGATAATGGATCGGCTGGAGCAGTGTGCTTTAGTTTAGCAATGTTTTATTGTGTGTTTCACCAAAGTTGATCGCACTACATAATGCTGCCCATACTTTGCTGGAACTTGTGTGTTCGCTGAATGTTCTGTGAAAATGCTTCACACTTTCCTGAAACTTTTCCAGAATTGAGAGTTTACATTTAAAGATTTACCAGATCATTTCCAGGCTTTGAGGTTTTTGGTTACTTTCCTGGAACTTACTTTCTTGGATCTTAACAGCTACTTTCTGGATCACACGCAACACTTTTAAGTTGTGGGTTACTTTCCAGGAACTTGTTAACTACTTTCTATGAACTAGTTTCTTACGTTGTAGGAAATTGGGGAAATGGACTTCTTGAAAGTTCTAGGAAAGTAACTTCATATTCCTTGGGAAGCACCTAGTTAATTATTAGTCACGTCGTAATATTGTCATTTTCTTTAAAGCATCCAGTCAGGTCTGGATAGATTACCAGTAACCTCCAAGAAAGGGTTCAGGAAAATCCTTGTTTTGATAAGTTCTGGAAAAGATGGGATGTGTTATGAAGTGGAGCCATAATTAGAGACTCTCAGAGGGAAATTGCTATGATATGTGGAGTGGATGTTGGGGAAGACCGCACATCTATTTACTAAAAAGAAAGCCGTAATTGTTTTTGTATATCTTTAAACACTTATAATGCTGTTTAGATATTTGTATGTGAAATGTTTCTACAGATGCCAGCTATTTTCAACCCAGCATGTGCTGCATGTACTTTAATGCTGCTACTGCAGCAAACACGTTTTCCTATAATCTGTGTTTGTTTACAGACCTATTTAAAAATCACACTAAAGGGAAAGGTGCATGTTGCAGCAATAACATGAAAACTGGAAAGCAAAAAAAGCAAAAATATTTTTAAACGATAAGGGTTTTTAAGGTCTAGTGTATCAAAATTTTTAAATCTATTAGCAATGGTTTAAAAATGAAATGGCTCTCAGCACTGAGGTCACTGAAAGATCTCTGGCCATTTCAACAAACATATCAGATCTATATTTCTATGCGTCGAACAAGACAAAAGAGGCTGCCTTTGTAAATGCCTGATTAAATATTTTGTACATTTATTAAACTCATGTTGTTCGTAATAGAATTAATTTCCCTAGCTAGGATTTATTTTTTCATGTTTACTGTCTCATGGTACTGCAGTGTATTAATTTATTACATGAATGTTTTGTAACGATGATCTCAACTGTAATGGTGCAAGTGTTTTGTGCCCACATTATTGCATTGCTGCGCATTTCAAATAAAAAGAAATTATATATTTAAACACTTTGGATTGTGTGCTTTATTTTGTGGGATACAGTTTGTCTGATTTTATAAGATGAATTTGTATATTTATACAAAATAAAACTATAGTTTGAACTTTGCAATATTTCTGGTTCAATTGTTTACATTACCGCTCTTGTTTACGTCTTTGTTAAGCACCCTATACATTACCAAGCATTACAGTGTCGCCAGGTAACTATGAATCCATTCAAGCATTAGGAGAAATAAATGCACAGTATTTTTTTGAACCAATGGAAGAATGTTTACAACTTAGCTCACACATGCTCTTAATACAGCTAGAAACCACAAATCAGACTGGAAATCTTGGTGTAGGGACGGAGTCTGACCTGAACCTTCAGAGACTATTAAAGATAGTGGATTACTGCAACAATGTTTTTACAGGTTTCCCTAAAAAGTTGAACAGACAACTACAGCTGGACTAGAATGGAGCTGCCTGCATCCTCACTAAAACTAAGAAAGTGTATAACTCAGAGAATATACTTTAAAATTCTTCTGTTAGCCTACAAATTACTGACCATCTTAGCACCAATACGCATCACAGACTGTATCAACTGCTCAGATCTCTCATGTCTTCTCGATCAAATTTACCTAGAGCCAAAAATGGAGGAGCAGCATTTAGTTCTTATGCTGCACAAATCTGTAACAAACTCCCAGAAAACTATCCTTAAGAGAAGGTTATTGTCTGCAATCTCCCATCTCTCCAAGATCTGTACGCCTCCAGGACTCTGAGGCGTGCAGGGAAAATTGTGGCTGATCCCTCCCACAAACTATTTCAGACACTTCCTCTGGCAGGAGGCTGCGGTCCATGTGGCTCGCGCCACAAGAACAGTTTCTTCCCATCCGCTACCAGCCTTATCAACAAGGCCCAGATACCCCCATGACACTGACACTGCCTCTCTGCCTCCCCCATTCAGGACCTTGAAGCTACACTAACGTAGAATCTCCAGACTTCCTGTTACATTAACACACAGTCTACTGTGTAGAGTATATGGCTATACACAATATCTTGTATATTATATATAGCTATAGATTATGTATTCTCTATATATATCTATTTTGTCTGCACCATCAACACCAAGTCAAATTCCCTGTAAGTGCAAACCTACTTGGCAATAAATGTGATTCTGATTAAGTGGCTTTAAATAAAGATTAAAAATCTTTTTGTTTATTGATCTTTAACTGTTCTAACTAAACCTCAAGTTTTTATTCTAAATATAATTTTTTTTATCAGTCTTTTTCTTTTTACACATATATAATCTAATTTTGGTTATTCATATTCTCTTTAATTATTTGGGTTGCCTTCATCTTTATAGCTCTACAAAGGGCTTTTTTTCTGTACAGCATTTTAAATTGTTTTGCCACCTAAATGTGCTGCATATATAAACTGAGAGTTGAACTTAATAACTGCAAAGTTAAAAACTTTATCTGAGGTATAAATCTGTTTTTCTTGCAAACTGCCAGTACAAGGGGAAATGGTTGCATTAATTTGACATGATTAAACTAAAGATTATTAAGCAAGTGATCCACTGTCACCCTCTTGTGGAAAGCCGAAGCATCTTTAGTTTCATCCAGTTAACAAGCTTAGCATGCTGGGAAATTTTCAAAATGCATATTATGATGAGCTTTTTATCTATGATGACACCCAGATACTTAAAGGTGGTTGCAACATCTTTAAATGTGTAAATGCATGAAATCAGTTTTATAATAACATGAAACACTCAGCGGTGCCCATAATGATTTATATAAAACTAATATAATCTCTATCATTGGGTAAAGTATACTATATATACATTTTAAATTAGTCATCCATGGCTTGATTATTTCCCAGAGTATAATTATTATATTATTATAATTATTATTCAACACCAAGGCCAAATTGTCTCAGAAATTAGAAAAGACAATAGATAAAAAATAAATAAATTAATTAATTAAATAAAAAGACAATAGAACATAGTTTTTCCAATATGAAATATGTTTTTCTTTTGTTTTTCTTATTGTGTGTGAGTTAGAAATACCAAAAGGAGGAAAAACTGTAAGAGGAAAGATTTCATAGAACTCCTTGTTGGAGAATAACAACAATATGTAGCCTGTTAGCATCTGCAAAACATTTAGACATCAACAAAGATCAACAACTGTTTGAAAGACATACGAGGGAAAACCATCCTTCCATGTTCTACTGTCATTAACACATACATTTAAATTAAACAATTTAAAGGTGGAGGATGTTTGCAGGTCTGAAACTGACTATGTAAAGTTCAGAAGGTAGCCTACATTTAGTAAAGAACAAAAATGTCAAGTTTCTGCTGAAAGTGATGCAGGCTACCTTTATCCCTGATGTTTACACGTATCCATCACCATCAGATAACATTCAGAACATGTCAAGATGAAGAGAATTTTTTTTTTTTTCAAAGAAACAAAAGACTCAAAAAAAAAAAAAAACAATGGGGGACATGGGCAGTAAATATCTCCAGTTGGATTAATATTGTTACTGTTGGATGTCTTTAATATATTCCTACAAAAAGATGTCCACCTGCTTCATTTTCAGGACCATCTCATGTTCTTCTTGTTCCTCTGGATCTTTCACTTGAGGCGTCTCTTCCTTTAGACACATCAGAGTGACTGATGCAGGATCCACTCTGGTCAGGATCTAGAGCCTCCTGACTGAGCTGTGAGGGTAAAATGTTCATCATCAGGTCACAGGTTGGTGTCTGTGAACATGGTGTGCTCTTTTCTCACGGTGCTGAAGCCTTTGATGGTGTCCACAAATTCCTCATCCTCCATAAACTGTAACAGGGCAATGGGCCACATTGCACATTATGTTCAGGTAAAGTATTCTTCTTTATAGTTTTTTTTTTCACCTTGATTTTTTTTCTGCTTTTAATCATTTAAGAGAATGTTCAATAGGCATATATTTTTGGGGTCTCTTACCATCCCACTGTCATGGGCTGAGATGTTCGGGTCCCAAACATCGTCATCTCCTGTGAGAGACTTCCCGTCTATCACTTGGCTGATGCTGCGTCGCAGAGAGTTCACACTAAGGACACCCAATTCTTCCCCTGTATCCATCCCTTCAGCCGGCTCACATTTAGCCTCCAGAATCTCCTGAAGCCAAAAAAAAAAAGGGAGAATCCAACTCTGAAACATATGTTTAGCTGACAAAGCAACCCACTTAAAGCAGTAATTATATCAAAATTCTAAAAAATATATATAAACATTTTGCATTTAAGATAAAATAACGTTGTCGTCTGTCAAAATGCTCAACAGAAAACTTCTCACGTAAAAATGTTAGTTTCACCTGGTTTAATTTCATAAAAAAGGAACCTTTGGTGGTCGGATTATCAGATAACAGATTAATCGATTTGCAAAATATTCGTTAGTTGCAGCCCTGGTAATCACGCAAATTTTCTTGGCTTAAATATTTGCATTTACTTTTTTCATCTTGATAAACGCAAAATGTTGAAGTTTCACAGCAATTTCAACCAATTAATAACATTTTAATTTATACTTCCAATATCTGTGATATTGTGATATGTTGATTTTGTTCAGTGTTTTGCTGTAGAAATATGATTGGAAAAGCTAAAGCATATTTAAATAAATTTGGTAAAATACAAACCATTTTAAAAAGGTTCTTACTCAATGCAAAACAATTAAATTCTAGCAAATTATCAAGAGTATTTTACTTTCACCTTGTGATCAAGGATTTAAATCATGTTTAGATTCATTTCCTTCCGATAAAATCATTTTATTTTCACAAAGCACACACTCTGTTTTTGTTTTTCTACAATGTATGTAAACATAATAGATTTCCATGGATCATAAAACGTTAATGTTTTAAATTTATACTTTTACACTTCACATTTTTATTTTTACAATGCTTTAGAATAGGTTTAGATTTTTTGACTTCTTTAAAACAGAATTAAAAGTCACAAGTAAGAGATTCACACTTTCTGGTTTTCATAGCAGTTTTTGGAAACTAAATCTTTTTCACCGAAAATAATTTGGTGTGGGGATATTTTTTTATCTGACTTGGTAAAAATAATAATTATAAGAAATTAAGAAAAATATTGACAAAAGGCTCTGAATGACCTCAGATCTAATTATTATAATTAACAGATATCCCTTGAAATTTTATGGAATTTATTTAGTTTTTGGTTTTGTTCTCATAAAAACTGCTGAGCTAAGTGTGCATCATACCTTCAAATAATTACAAATGAAAAAAAAAAAGTATTATGATGAATTTACTGTAAGGTAGTTTCAAAAGATTAATATGCTTAAAAGTGGGATAAAATAATTACAATATACATATAACATTTCTAGTTTGGTTTATTGTATTGTAATTTTGCCTGAATAGAAATCGATATGTTTAGATTATAAACGGCCTTTTAAGAGCTATTAAGTTTGACTGTTTCTGCACTGGATGATACTAGATCCAATTTCAACTTCTTAAAATGTAAATCATATTAATGTATAAATTTTGACACCCTCTACATTTCTTTATTATTACATATAATTGCCCTTTGAATAAAGTCTGATCAGTTTGTGCATCAAGAGCAAACAATGGATTTCTGTAAATCCCTCTCTGCAATCAAAATAACATACACCCAATCAGTCCATACAAAAGGATATTCTCAGCACTTGAGATAAAGATGCAAAGTCTGTAAAAACAATAACATCTGTGCCACCTGCTACATCAGACTGTACACACAAAATGCCATTTGGATTATGTTTCTTAGGCTTTTACCTCAATCTTCATGGAGAAGCGCTTTAGGGTCACACTGCTGGAGAAGGCGGTGGTGTCAGGCACCGTGTCAAACTAAAAAAGGGAGAAAATAACACCGACAGTTGCTCATAGACATGGAGATGCATCTTGTTCCTTAGTGATGGATTTTCATAAAGTCAAGTGAGAATGCATTCTCAAGAAATAAGGCTGAATTCCTAAAGTTATTTATAAATATAGGAATCAGTTTGTAAAGACTCCGGGATGTGCCTGATGGCCTTTTGTCACCATTTTCTGGGCCACTGAAATAGAGCAGGGCTATTGTTTTAAAGGTAACAGAATTTACTGATAGTGTTGTAAGCTGTGGTGACCTAGTTTCTACACTGCTTTTGTAGATCAGAGAATAAAGACCCAAGGGAAAAGTTTTCCTTACCAAGACAGAGTTGCTGGGTGGGTACACAGCCATGGGACTCCTCTTCTGCATGGGGAGGGCAGTTAAAGGAGGTCTCTCCCTCGTCAGGGGTGGTTTATTCAGGGCCTGGTGAAACAGGAAGGAAAGTCCTGTTTCTGCTACCATCTAAAGGTTTTTTAAAATGTTGTGCTAAAGGAGGAGAACAGAAATGGAGATTATACCCTATGAAGCATGACTCCTAGCAGGATGGCCAGAAGCAGCAGGGCGATGGAGGCCATCACCACAATAAACCAAAGCTCCTGGACAACCTGTCGCTCTCTGAGGTCTCCTTCTGCCCTGTCACCACCGACAACGCCTCCGCCTCCTCCAGGAGGAGTGGGGCTCGGTGAATCTGGAATAATGGACACTAGTAAGTGCAAAAGTCTTAAACAGTCCTAATGTCTTTATTCTTTGCTTCCAAGAATCAGACTATCTCCTTTACTTTATGGAGGAGTCTTGATCGGTTCCAGACCTTATAAAGGGCTTTCAAAACATAATTTTAATTTCCCCTATCCTGTCCTTCCACCAGTCAATGATATGTTAGTATAGATACATTTGAGGAAAATAATCAGACAGAAGGCAAAAGAAGAGCAGGCCTAAGAGTAAACTATCCACAAAGTAGACGTTAGGAATCTAAGACTCCTAAATATACCAGGCTTCAAGCTCAGGCTCCTGTAAAACAACCTTTCAGATAATAAAGTAAAAAATCTTGGTGTTATTTTTGATCAGGACCTGTCATTTAAATCCCAGATCAAAGAGGTTTCTAGAATTTCCTTCTTTCATCTGAGGAACATTGCAAAAATTAGAAATATCCTGTCCAGGGGTGATGCTGAGAAACTAGTCCATGCATTTGTTACTTCAAGGCTGGACTATTGTAATTCTTTACTATCAGGAAGTCCACAAACTGTAGTTAAAAGCCTTCAGCTGATCCAAAATGCTGCAGCCAGAGTTCTAATGAAAATTAAAAAGAGAGATCATATCTCGCCTATCCTGGCTTCTCTTCATTGGCTTCCTGTTAAATCAAGAATAGAATTTAAAATCCTCCTTCTCACATATAAAGCCTTAAATGGCCAAGCACCATCTTATATCAGAGATCTGATTGTTCCTTATGTTCCTAAAAGAGCACTTCGCTCTCAATCTGCAGGTTTACTAGTGGTTCCTAGAATTTCTAAAAGTAGAATGGGAGGCAGATCTTTTAGTTATCAGGCTCCTCTCCTGTGGAACCAACTACCAGTTTTAGTCCGTGAGGCAGACACTCTGTCTACTTTTAAGGCTAGGCTTAAAACTTTCCTTTTTGATAAAGCTTATAGTTAGGGTGGCTCAGGTTATCCTGAGCTATCTCTATAGTTATGCTGCTATAGGCTTAGACTTTTGGAGGACATAGGGACCCCCATTTCATCATTCTGCTTCATTCTCTCTCTGTTCTCCTATTCTGCAGAATCTGTTAGTTCAATCTCTAACCTTCTGCTCTCTCTGCTTTTCCTCAGAGTAGCTTTGCCTCGTCTGTTCCTGTTTGGCTGTGACGTCATCCTGGAAAGAAACATCAGCTGTGCTGCTTCCATCAACACCCTTGTTTATAGATGTCCGAGATCGGCCTGTTTTCCAGTGTGGTCCTGTTTCTCTGACCGTAACTGAGTGGATGTGCTTTCTTCGTCCTCTGGCATGGGAGCTGCCTTGGAGCTCGTCTGCCTGGCTGTGTGTTTCCTGGACGGGGCCGCCTTTTACAGCTGCTTTTTGTATCTCTGCTTCTGTCTCCTTGAACCCCAGTCGGCCTCGGCAGATGGCCGCTCACACTGAGCCTGGTTCTGCTGGAGGTTTCTTCCTGTTAAAAGGGAGTTTTTCCTCTCCACTGTCGCTACAAGCATGCTTAGTGTGGGGGATTGTATTTGAGTCAATGAGTCAATGCAATCAACTGGTTTTCCTTAGATAGAAAACTTTGTATCAATTTGACTGTATGATCTGGTTGAACTGTAAAGTGCCTTGAGATGACATGTGTTGTGAATTTGGCGCTATATAAATAAACTGAATTGAAATTGAATTGAATTGAACCTTAATTGCCGCATGGTACATGGTAAACATATAAGACATTATGTCCCGTTTCTCCTCATGTTTCAGTTTATTTAGGTTAGTAGACATTTGCTCAGGTTCAGCTCTCTTAAATGTATAGTGGAGGATGTCCTCCTAACTGTCAGTCTGCTAATATGTTTACCTAAGGCCGTCCTACATGCTCATCTCCATTTTCACATACAGGAGGTGAGCCTGACATAGTGGAAAAATTGCAAATCTTTTGGAAAATAAGCCTGTGTGAATGATGCAAACAGCAACTTTTAAACAGAGCGTGCATGAGAAGAAATGGGCTTCTGCACGCTCTCGGGAGCAGGTACAGGGTTGTGCATGTACATTTTTTTTTAAAGAGGGTGGGTCTTTTCAGAAATTCACGAAAATCCTCCACTATTCTTTTTAGGTCCCACCCTGGCATTACATGAAAGAAATGATTATTGGTTATTGCAAAACTGATACTGTATCATAGTTTAAAAGGTCATCATGTTGTGGCAAACAGGAGTTCGTCTGCTTTACTCTCATCTGTTCAAAGTAGTCGTTCAAGAAATCTTCAGATTTATTAAACAGCATTGTGCAAAAATCATTCATGCTTTGCCAAAGAAAATGTATTTTTTCTCAAACAGATATGGTGCCTTTTTAATATTTTTTATGAACTACTGACATCATAAATTGTAACCTTTAACATGCTAAATGAGATTGAGCTACAAATGGAAATTAGGATCTCCTCCTGTTATCATTTCTTATTTCTTTAAACCTTTTTCTCATGTAAGATCACCTCTCCATAGAAAAATCCCTTTAGATTGTTAAAAAAAACTCAGCTCTGAAAACCTGCTACAATTTTTACTTTCTGAGAGGTGGTTATATGTGTAGATGATCATTTGATCTAGTTTATTTGTAATCATTACCTTAAAGCTGCTTCAAAATCTGTAAGAAGCAAACTTTACTTAATTTTCAACATGGAAACTCTGTCTTGGAATCCATTTGTTGGTGCTAATTGCTTACCTAATATGTGTCCAATGGGGATTTTTAATGAATCAGGTTAATGAAGCCAGGAAGCTATCCCATAATATCCTGCTCACAGCTGGTCGGTATAAATACAAAATGGATTAAACTTTAACCTGCATAATTTTCTGAAATTTGGTTAAGTTCTGGACTGAAAATCTTACTCCAACACTATCTGAGCTCTGCATATTTCATAAAATCCACACAGAGAATGAAAGACGATCACAATGTACACCGAAGGAGAGATAACTTTGTAACTGGAGACATACTTGTTTGCATGGCCTAGTTTTTTAGGCATCAAAAAGGCTGCAATGTTCAACGCTGTCTCTTTTATCTGTAGCAGCATAATTAAGGATATGTTACCTTCTGGTGATTCACCCAGTAAAAGTTCAGAACTGGCTGCCTTGTGCTGATGGTTTGGACTCACCTGTGCTGAGGTCCGTGGTTCGGCCTGTGATGCTGTCTGACACATCGATCACAAGGCCACAGGTCTACACAGAACACCTGTAATCCATTCTCCTTTTGACTTTATGCCGTCAAAAAGGGATAAAAATATAGATGAACTCATTCCTTCCCAAACACTAATAACTTTTTGTGAGAATCAATGACTAAAGAGCTTAGGACCTTCTGCATGTGTCATCCTGTAGTGCACCCAGCACCCTTTACTTTCCCTCAGCAGTGTCATGGCAACAGCTAGGTGTCAGCTTTCAGTTTACCTGCAGAGATGTGAAGCTTGTGGAATAACCCCACTCTGATACTTCACTATTTATTAAAGATTCACTAGTGAAAACTTACATTAAAAGGAAAATTGATCCTGCTTGTGTTTCCAAAATGGTCCAGCTCTAATACAACAATTTCACCCCCTTTCAGTAGTTGTGGGACTCTTATTTTCTTCATGAATTCTCTAAAGTATATCTAACCTACAGGGCTCTGTGCTGTTTATTTTAGCAATAAACCTGTGGCACTGCAACTTGGGAGAAGTTGCAATAAGCAGAGCAGTTTGCTGTTATTTAATGTCAGTAAAAGCTTTAACTGAAATAAAATCTTGCTTTATTTGCTTTATGCTCCAAAAAAAAAAAAAAAAAAAAAAAAAACATTAGTAAACATCTGAATCAGCGCGTACGAAACTAAGATTCATATTTTTCATTTGCAGTATTTTAACTCATCTTTTTACTCAATATAGACTTCTAATTTGTGTGAGAATAAGATAACCCTACTGTTCAAGATGGTGTCTCTGGTAGTATGCTGGTGAACCACATGATGGCAGTATGCAGCAGCTAGCTGATTTATTCTCCAGAGGCGCTGTCCAGCTGAATGTGAGGACTTATTGTGTAAAGAAAGCTGCAGGGGCCTTTATCACAGTCTGCAGTTAATCTGGGGCTGCAGTCCTGAAAGCAGCTGCTGGATGTCTTCATACAGGTTGCATGCTCTGCAGCTACAACCATCTAATCTATCAGATTTTTTATGCTTTTCTCATACTATATACACTCTTTTTTATATTGTCTGTTATATTTTGATATTTAATGGCATCTTGCTTTAACTCTTTGTACTCTATATAAGCTACCAGGAGCAGAATTTTCCTTAAGGAGTAAATAAAGTTGAGTCTAAGTATAAATAAAGTCTAATTTTACCTTCCAGGTTGGTGAGCAGAGAACTCGAGGGCAATGATGGGGAATGTAAGAAGTTTCAGTTGTGAGATCTTTGTTACATAAATCTTATGTGTGTATTTCCTTTGAAAAAACTTAAAATGACCAATTTGTCTACTTCTAAAAATGACTTTTATTTTCTTAATGTCTCTTTTCACATGGGTGTTTGATCGTAGTACTATAGTTTCTTCCTAATTTCCCTCTGTTTATTACTTCATTAAAAGCTAGCTACACTATTTTTCACTAATTTCATCCTTTATTTATCTGTAATTTTCAGGCAGACTTTATTTTCTCTAAATGATGTGTTTACCTGGTCCATGGGCAGGTTTGAGCCTCACAACAAGTGTGGTAGAGTTGCTAGATTAAAATACTTCGCCCTTTGTTGAATGCTTTTTTTTTGTACCACATTTTTTCCCAGCACGGAAACAAGATCCTGTTATACTTTAAAAAGTAAAAGTATAGGGAAAAAAATTGCCCTTCATGTTTTCTTCTGGCTATATGAGACACGTCACACCTGAAATCAACAGCCAACATTTCAATAAACGAGAATCAAGAAATATGATGTTGGTTGCAGTTCTAACAGATCAATATGTTCCAGATGTAGTGTGCTTTCTTTTTAATATGCAAAGAGAAGATGAAATACGTGGTTTTGGTGGTGCGAATATCTGTATTTTGTTTTAGTGTAGTGTAGATAGACTGATCATATAAACTCTGACTGTGGTGGATGTATTTTTTGGGCAGATTGCCTCTGTAGCGTCAACCTGACAATAAAAGTTTAAGCAGTTTATGTCCAGGATGTGTGGGGTCTGTGGAGATGTTAGCTGCCTTTTTTAACCTGTACATGTCCTAAATGGAGGGAAGGTCCGCACCGATGACTCTCTCTGCACACCTCATTGTTCTTTGCAGTGTTTGTGTTTATGAAGTTGAAATCCCATGGGACCATTTCAGGGCACTCCCAGTAATTTGTTAGATTTCAGCCTGGTTAGTGAAGACTTGGAAAAGTAGAAAGGAGGATTTCAACAGGTGTACGAACATCAATGTCTGATGGAAAATTGAGGTAATTTGTTTTTTTTGTAAACGGTTTTAAACGAAGCAGAAAGTAATATCCCTTATCCTTCGCAAACTGTGGGAAACATTTGTTAACAAAACAATCAGGGAAAACACTTTCTGCAGGAACAACAATATACAAATTCAACTTTAGAAAAAGACACATGTTACACACCAATTAAATCTATTTTCACTGATATGTTTTTTAGGAACTCTAGTGCACAATTACTGAGAAGACTGACATTGATGATTTTGCAGGACTAGGCCCATAATAGTAATAATCACTACAGATATCTTTTAAAAATTGTTTTTATAGTATAGAGGGGAGAGAGAACCTCTGCAAATGTTCAGTCCAGCAGTTCCTCTTAACTTCCAGCCCAGTGTTTTGTTTATGTTTTTTTATCTTGTTTTTAAGATTCTAGTCATATTTCCACTGCAGTGAAAATGTAAAATAATTCATTCATGTAAATGAATCATAATTAAATCCATTCCCTCACACATCCAGTGATGCACGTGTCTTTTCCTGAAGATCTATGATGCTGACAGAGGAAGTGGTATCTGCCATCTTCAATGATCATTTTTGTACCGATGGATGGATGGATGGATGGATGGATGGATGGATGGATGGATGGATGGATGGATGGATGGATGGATGGATGGATGGATGGATGGATGAACTAATAAATGGATGGATGGATGGATGGATGGATGGATGGATGAACTAATAAATGGATGGATGGATGGATGGATGGATGGATGGATGAACTAATAAATGGATGGATGGATGGATGGATGGATGGATGGATGTCTCCATGGATGGATGGATGGATGAACTAATAAATGGATGGATGGATGGATGGATGGATGGATGGATGGATGGATGGATGGATGAACTAATAAATGGATGGATGGATGGATGGATGAACTAATAAATGGATGGATGGATGGATGGATGGATGGATGTCTCCATGGATGGATGGATGGATGGATGAACTAATAAATGGATGGATGGATGGATGGATGGATGGATGGATGGATGGATGGATGGATGGATGGATGGATGGATGGATGGATGAACTAATAAATAGATAGATGGATGGATGGATGGATGGATGAACTAATAAATGGATGGATGGATGGATGGATGGATGGATGGATGAACTAATAAATGGATGGATGGATGGATGGATGGATGAACTAATAAATGGATGGATGGATGGATGGATGGTTCTATGGAGGGATGGATGGATGGATGGATAAACTAATAAATAGATGGATGGATGGATGGATGGATGGATGGATGAACTAATAAATGGATGGATGGATGGATGGATGAACTAATAAATAGATGGATGGATGGATGGATGGATGGATGGTTCTATGGAGGGATGGATGGATGGATGAACTAATAAATAGATGGATGGATGGATGAACTAATAAATGGATGGATGGATGGATGGATGGATGAACTAATAAATGGATGGATGGATGGATGGATGGTTCTATGGAGGGATGGATGGATGGATGGATAAACTAATAAATAGATGGATGGATGGATGGATGGATGAACTAATAAATGGATGGATGGATGGATGGATGAACTAATAAATAGATGGATGGATGGATGGATGGATGGATGGTTCTATGGAGGGATGGATGGATGGATGAACTAATAAATAGATGGATGGATGGATGGATGAACTAATAAATAGATGGATGGATGGATGGTTCTATGGAGGGATGGATGGATGAACTAATAAATAGATGGATGGATGGTTCTATGGATGGATGGATGGATGGATGGGTGGATGGATGGGTGGATGGATGAACTAATGGATGGATGGATGAACTAATAAATAATCATCTTTTAAAACTGCATGGCTTCATGAATCAAAACAAGGAAACCATGAAAAACCAAATAGGTGACAGTTTTTGATCCCGTATCCACCAGTGCATAATCCCAGCCATCATTGCTCTGTATCGGAGACCCCCTCCCACATTAAGCCTCACCTCATTTGATTTATTTTCACAGTGCAGCGATCCACCATCTAATACCCTAATCAGCATTCATACCTTGCTGTGATGATTCGGGACAATGCTTTTTTATCGAGGAAGTGATCTCACCCTTGAGTGCCAGAATCAGCCTTTTTTTTTACAGCCCATCTCCTCTGGAGGCCTCATCCATCAGCAGAGGTGTCTGGGCAACACGGCCAACCGACACATACTAACCCATTTACACAGGGCCATGTGGGAATACATCATTCAAGACGGCTAACTCACTTACTGACAGCTGATTTGGTGAAAAATTCTCCATCTTGACCTGAATTGCTCAGAGCCTTCAACATTTTAACAAAAGGGAATTTCAGCAGGTAAAAACAAGGATGTGAATATTTTTTTTCTATCACTCAAAACCATCCTCTATATATATATATATATATATATATATATATATATATATATATATATATATTGCAGCTGAAATGGAAAGCTTAGATGTGTTTTTTTTCCCAGTATAGCTGTATGACAAACGATGAATTGGCTGCCTCTTCCTCTATTAAGCTCAACAGGCAGCTGACGGCCAGCTTTATTTCTCTCTTTGGGCCCACTATTCGACTTCATTACATTACTGCTGTTAATTATAAATCTCCATCCAACTGGGCTTAGATGGCCTAAATGTGCCATAATGGGCCGAACATGGAAATAAGAGTTCATTGTCAGGCCGAGCAGAAAAGACTGCCCCCACTTACCAGCTCTTTATGAATTCGCTTCAAACCCATCTTGGCTTTTATTGAGGAAGAAGACACTCAGATATTATGAGCTTTGCATTAAGGGGATCGTCTTTATTGCCCAAGAATCCACCTGAGAATGAAACAGCACAGCTCAACTCTTGCAGGGATGAACAAAAGAAACACATCTGTAAAACACCTCTGTTGGTATAAGACATGATGTTCAAACAGCAAATCTTACAGGATTAACATTTAGAAGCGACCATCATGTTGGTGCTATCTGACATTAGATCCGAGCCAACCTCGCCTTCATTCGACGTGTGGCGGAAGACTCTTCACACAACAAACACACGCTAGCAGATAAACAGAGTGCCACCACCAGGTTCCCCAAAACATTATGGCTAAAATAAAATCAGTGCATACAATTGATCCTAAACACAGACTTCTAGTATAGAAAAAGACATCAACTTGCTTCCCTAATTACAGATCTACAGTTCTGGTCAAAATTACATAAACTTAAAGGTGAAGTTCAGTCTTTTAAAGATGCGTTTAAAATTTTATTAGTCCAGTGCATAAAACCCAAGCTTTCTGAAACCAACAGTTGCGTACACACACATTTGAATCAACTGTATATTTTTTCAAACCCATACTGGGTAAATACACCATAGCACGATGTGGAGTCCAACCAATCAAAAGCTTCAGATGCATGTTTAAAAAGTCTTCCTTTCAGAAATAGTCCATCTTATTTAAATATTATTCATGACTGCCACGAAGAGGATACATTTCCAATGTATTTTTAACAATTTCAACCAAAGTGGGCGCTAGGCTGATCAGGAAAAAACCCTTTGAGCCATCTAGTCTAACATCAACATAGTCTGAGTGGGTCGGGACAAAAAGATCTATTCTCTGCTCCCAAATCAAGCCCATCAAACATGCCAAACATCTGCAGTTATACCGAATGGCTGCTTCACAGCCAGTCGTACCGGTAAAGTGCAGAAAGTAAGTTCAATAACAAAATATTTGGGTCATAACGAATTAGCTAGATGGTTTAAACTTGGACATGGTTTGGTGTTTTAGCAGGGCCATGGATCCAAACACATTTGGACTGAGAGCGAATAAAAGAGACTAATAAGAAGCCCAACCTCATTCATGTTAAAAAGTTGAGGATTATGTTTAATAGTCAAGTCTGGGCTGGAAAAGCGGGAAATTTAAATGAGCTCTGGTAACTCTGACACGAAGAGAGGTCAAATATTATTAGACCAGACGCTTGTTGATGGATACAACAAGCCTGTGGTTCAACTGCCCCGGAAACATTAGTTTGATCTTATGCATTTATTTCAGCTTGTTTGGATTAGATCAAAGCTCCCATAATTTCAAAACTATTCTAAATTCTAAAAATCATTAAAGTAAAGAGCCATATTATCAATCTGATTAAAGAAATACCGAAAACAGTTGATATAAATCCTTAAAAGCCCCACGTGAACCCAGCATGTAAACTTCAGGATTGAATTCTACATCATGGCATCCCTTTTATTGTTTGTTAAACAAGGAGTCACATTAGTGTTCTGCACAACTCTATGATACTCAAGCACAGACTCCATTTCTATGGTAACATCATGATATGGTGTCAGTTATCAGTGGTACAGCAGAGAGAAGCTAGTAAAAAAATGACCTTACAATCATATTAATTAGAAATCTTTACAAAAAAAAAATCTAGCTACAGTAGCCCGTTTATAAATAAAAATAACAGAGCCACAAATAAATAAATATCAATTCGCTGCAGTACAGTTGCATTAGGAAGATAAGTACTCTTTCCCTGAAATTACCTGGTGAAATATTATTAATATTAATAATAATACCTCCATCATGTGTGGAAATAGATATTTTTGCAGTACAATAAAGCAAGGGAGCAGAAACATTTCATAGGCCACATCAAAATATCACGGACAACTGCTGGCATAACGCAATAATAAGGAGTCTTTACTCTTTGGCAAGACTAACAGTACATATCTACTATACAACAAAGCAAAAAAAAAAGTCTTAAAAGTCATAAATGTTCTCTAAACCACTAGGATGCAGATTTTACAGGCTTCAAGATTAGCAAAGCAATCCAGAAGGATCTTCAAGTATCGAGTGTTTTATTAAAATAACATTAAAGAAATAAGGTTTGGCATAAAACTGTACGTATCTAAAGAAGGCGCTATTCTGCTTTTAAGCCATTTCTCCCATACGTATGTCGTCCGGTTAGCACACTTAAGCCAAATTGACTCCTCTTATATGAACAAAAATCAGGTTTCAGTCGCTATGTTGGGGTCGCGAGCTAAAATGGACAAGTAGACACAGTCAAGAACCCACTATTCACCAGTAAGCTTTGCTTCATTTCGTGTTGAACCTCTGAGGCCACAAAGTAGCAGAAAGATCTGTTTCTGATCAAGCTTTGGCCTCCAGGAGTTCCAGGAAAAGTTTGTGCATAGGTACTCGGCCGTCCTGCTTGATGCTGCAGAAATGCTGGACGGCACGGGCGGACGTCTGACGGAGAAGAGGGAGAGTCATGATCAGCTTTCCAGCACGCCGACAGTCCTCAGGGTGGTGGGTGGCCTCATAGTCCTGCAGAGCTCCGTGAAGGACATCTTGAAGCCTCTGAACTGCCTCTGAGTCCTCAATTTGCATGGAATCTAAAGGTAAAGAAGATTGAGTAAAAAGAAACAACAAAACAAACCAGATTCTTAAATAAATCTTATGTAGTACCTGAGTTTGCGAGAGCAATGGCCTTGAGAAGAACAAACTCCTCCTTTTCCAGCCCCATGCTTTTGTACTTCTTCACCAGCTGCAGTATTGCATTGTTCAAGTCAAACAGCCCGGCCAGTTTGGACTGTTCCTCATCCATGACGTAGTCTTCGGCATAAACTAGTTTGTCTTCGGTGGCGAGTGAGCGAAACACCACTCGAAGGATCAAGATCTCCATCCAGCCACTCTGCAGGAGACTCATCTGGTCAGCTAAAGAGAGGGTGGGGAAGCCTGGAAGAAGAGATGAACAAAAGAACACATTTATGAGGTCTGATGGCGAAAGATTAGGATATGATTAAGCAGATTGTTGTTCACAGTCTGTTGATCGTGGTATCATTTAATGCCCAACTCATAGGATGTCTATAGATGTTTAGATTTGCAAACCTCCACCTGTGTGAGTGTCACTCACTGCCATGTTTTCTTTTTTATCATTTAAACTTTGTGCCTGGTTACAAATATTCCTAGAGGCAGGGTGTGGACAAATCCAGCCCATTAGAGGGGAATGCATGCTAAAATGACGTGTCAAGTATAAACCAGGCTTCAGGGAAATCCATAAAACTTCCAAGATATAGCTCTCCTGGTATCAATCTAGGTTTTGCACGAATATAGTCTGTCGAAATGGTGAAATAGAGCTTCACATTTCTCATGGCGATGTTTTTCGATGTGTCGGGGACACATCAATTTCGCTAAGGATATGAATGAAACATTAATTTTTGTTCTACATCTTGGGTGGACTATCTTCATTAGTGAGAGACAGGGTGGCCAAAGGTGGCTGGAGAATGAATAAGGCTTTATGCTTTGAAGTTTCTAAAGAGCACCTATTATAAGGAAGAAAAATGTTGAGACTGAACGGGAGATTCACCTTTTTTACCACAGAGTGGCAAAGTCCAGTGCTAATTTTAAGCCTAAGAGTTTGAAGCTTATTTGATCTTAGAATACAGTTCTTTTCCAATCTGACCGATCCAGAGCTATTTTACAAAAGAAAAAACAATGTATTTTATGTTGGTCCGTCACATATAATCCTAATAAAATACTTTTAAAGTGGTTGCTGCAGTGGTTCACAGATTGTTTGTCTGGCATGTTTGTACCGGGATACAATTTTGACAAGCATCGCAAGTGATAAGGCTCTGAGAGAAGCTTTGTTATAGTATCTGTGGTGAAATATCTATCTCTATTAATAGTGCAATATGTTCCCGCAGCTGTAAAATTTTACATATGAAATGGGCACTGAGTAAAGGGCATAAGAAAGGACAGAAGGAGCGGCACCTACTTCGGTTGACAATTCCACTAACTGAAGCTTATTAAACCCTCTCACTGCCCCAAATAAACCTGCATACACACCCTAACACACACACACACTCGTTTACTGTAATTAAACAAAAGATTTTAAAGAGCAGGGGAACGCAGGGAGTGGTGTTTGTAGTTTTGATACCATCCGTGATTGTTATCAGCAACCACGGCTCTTTTAAATTCCTGTGGTGGCGCCTCCAGCACCGGTTTCCACGCTCGCCTCAGATAGATTGGAAACGCCGTCACTGCACAATTTCATTAGTCGATAGGGATCAGAATTCTGTAGCTGAGCGATCGATCAGAAACAAGGACCTGTGTAAGTCTGTGCTAGATAAGATCTCAAGTCAGTCATTGATAAATTGAATAAGTTAAATCTTAAATTAAGATTATATTTGAAATGAATGAATGGCATAAAGGGCAGTGGGATCCTTTTTTGTTATGATTTTAAATATGCGTTTTAAAATGTAAAAAAGAGTGAGCTAAAAAGGAAAATTAAAAAAGATTTCTCTTTTTCTATCTGTTTGGAGTTGTATTTCCCAGCACAGTCTCAGTGAAAGTTACTACTTCTTGCGTTCTCTTGTAAATATTCTTTAAGTCAAAAGAATTTATTTGCCCTGCAACCCAAAATGAAAACATTTTCCTTATAGAAACATGTCAAATCCACCCTTGAAATTAGCTTGACAAATACACAGAAGTCCAGCTAGTTTATATCACCACATGTTAACACAGTCGTCACCCAGCAGTCCCCTCAAACACACACATCCGCAGCCAGCTCTGCATCGCAGACTCAAAATGGCCAAAATCCAAGAGGCCAGTTGGTCTTTAGCCAGCTCATCTTCCAGTTTGCCCCTCAGACTTCACACCCCGTCACTGTCAATCTGCCTGATAGGAGCCGACACAGAGGAGTGGGTGCAGCCAGGGCAGTGGTCCCCCATCACACTCACCTCCCCCTGGGCAAAGAACTCACATGGGCTGGGACACTTCACCCAGGACCCCGGGTTCTCCCAGCAATGAAGGCTGCTTCGTGTCCTGCCACTCATCCAGAGCTGATGTGACACGGCTATTACGCTGCTAGGTAGCGCCGGACTATTATTTAAACAGCCCTTTCTCTGTGTTTGAGTCTCTTTTGGCCACTTCTTTTCTTTGCTTAATCTCACATCTTAAATGACTTTGTAAATCTTCATTTAAAATAACTTTATAAATTGTCGCATTATTTATCGTTAATTGTGAAAATATATATACAATGTGAGAACTGTGAGAACAATCATAAAAAAAAATATACCGTATGTTTGTTATATTTTCCATATTTCCTCACTCATGGGACAAAAATGAGACAAGTTTCTTTGCAAAACATTTGCTGTTTAAAAACACCTCACTTTATAGACAACGCAGCCCCTTTGAAAAAGAAAAACTTTAGCACATTAGCACCCTTTAGCACTTTGAAACAACATGCTTGGGAACTGGAGAAAAAAAGTGGCACTCCAGATGCCTACGGGAATCCTACCAAGTCTAGTCTGTGAGGCAGACACCCTGTCTACTTTTAAGACTAGGCTTAAAACTTTCCTTTTTGATAAAGCTTATAGTTAGAGTGGCTCAGGTTATCCTGAGCTATCTCTATAGTTATCCTGCTATAGGTTTAGACTTTTGGAGGACTTTTTCATCATTCTGCTTCATTCTATCTCTATTCTCCCACTCTGCAGAATATGTTAGTTCAATCTATAACGTTCTGCTCTCTCTTCTGTTTCTCATAGTAGCTTCATCTGGTCTGTTCCTGTTTGGCTGTGACTCCATCTTGGAGAGAAATATCAGCTGTGCTGCTTCCATCAGCACCTGTGTTAATAGATGTTGGAGATCAGCCTGTTTTTCAGTGTCGTCCTATTTCTCTGACTCTGACTGGCTAGATGTGCTCTCTTCATCCTCTGACATGGGAGCTGGCTCAGAGCTTGTCTGCTTGGCTGTGCTTTTCCTGTAACGGGTCCACTTTTTACAGCTGCTTTTTGCATCTCTGCTTCTGTCTCCTTGAACCCCAGTCGGCCTCGGCAGATGACTGCTCACACTGAGCCAGGTTCTGCTGGAGGTTTCATCCTGTTTAAAGGGAGTTTTTCCTCTCCACTGTCGCTACAAGCATGCTTAGTGTGAGGGATTGCCTTCGAGTCAATGAGTCGATGCAATCAACTGGTTTTCCTTAGAGAGAAAACTTTGGATCAATTTGACTGTTTGATCTGGTGAACTGTAAAGTGCCTTGAGATGACGTGCGTTGTGAATTGGCACTATTTAAATAAACTGAATTGAACTGAATTAAAGGTCCGTTGGCCAGAAACTTTATGATGACATGTCCATGAATTTCTGACACTCGAAAGAAAAGCATTTATTGAGGTGAATATACTGAATGAATGAGTTGTATGTAATAAAGATATGCATTTTTTATTTTACAATTAAAGTTGAGATAAATTTAATAAGTGTCAGAAACAATATGTTGCATTTAAATTGTAGGATAGCTGGTTACTGACAGCCTAGCACACCCTGTCTCTGTAAACTGTCAAATTTTAGTCACAATGATTCCCTCAATCTTAAAACCAAAATGTAAGACATCAGGGCTTATTTGTGCTCTGGACAACCACAAGGTGGCTGTCCACCTTAAGACTGTTTTATTCTCTGTGCAAAACAGCAGACCCTGTAACTGCTGAAAGACAAAGAAGACTTAGATAATAGCGCTCCATAAATTCTGTTATTTGTAGTGTTGAAGTAGGCTAATAGGTTTTTCTGCTCAGAAATAGCGATAAAAGAATCTGAAAATAGTTGATAATTAGTCTGCTCAGGTAGCCAGCCTGCAGCCAGGTGAGAACAATAGGTGGTGTCCTCCTGTTTTCAAAACAATGACCATGTTTTCCAAGAAAACCTTTCTAAGAGCTAAATTTGTCTTTTTTGTAAGCAAAGGAAAATGTGTTGTGGTTTGTTTACAGCAGGTGATGCAGTAATGCACAGAAACAGGTGCGGGAGTGGAGCACAGCGCTCCATATCCCCGAGAAAACTCCAGTCACTGTGGGTAAAAGAACCAGGCATAAGAAAACGTTGTAGGCTTCTACCTTTAAAGTCATGTTCAGTCTTTGCCTGGTAAGGACTGTTTCAGGCTAACTGCTCTGCATGTCTCCAGTTTCATAGAGAGAGTAGCTGATTTTACAGCTTTAGCTGGTCAAACTGGTCTGGATCTACTCATCCAAGTCTCGGAAAAATGACAACCTGGACAGTTTCCTAGAATGCTGCTCACTGAAGTTTCCAGTTTTCCAGTTTTTAATGAATGTTTCAGTGAGAAACAGCTTCGTCAGTGACGGTGTAATCACATTTTCCATCTCAAACAACAGTTCAAAACAAGGGGACATTCCTCAGTATGATCAGTCTGTGAAGAACACCTGAGGGTTAAACGCTATGTTACCCTGAAGAGGAGAAAAATGTTGGTTCCTATTTAACTTTACCTTTAGGTTAAATGTGAATTCTTTTCCAGACATGTCTGATGGGTTTTCAAAAATTTATGTATTTTTGGTGCCATTTCAAAATGCTGAAAGAAATGTGTTTGACACCTTTATGAAAAATGTCTTCCTGTCCTTTCCTTCTCCTCTCCTTCACCCCGCTGGTGGGTATCTGCTGTGGTTACAGCCGCCGCTCCTCTGCTCCCTCAGCTAAATCCTCTACTGGTAAGGGGCTACAAATATACACCCGTCAATCGGACTCCATCTGTTTGCGTCAGGGACAGTGAGCAGACAATGCTGGAGGGGTGGTTTGAAAAGGAGGAGGTGGATTTCTTCCAAAACAACAGTATGGAAATGCAGATGAGGAATAAACAACTAAATGGCTGCCTTTGATCAAAGATGTAGAAAAAGATGCAGCTGAAAATACTGTATAGAAGAAGCCCTCCCATACACTCACACACCTGTTTCGCTTGTTTTGTAAGCAATTCTGAGACAAGACATCAACAAAAAGCCCAGGTGTTTTCCTAGTGATGTTTTGGGTGTGAATAACACTGCTGATAAAGTAGAGAAAAAGTCGGAGAACAATTAACAAAAAAAAAGGAGGGGAAAAAATCTTCCTTTTATAAGTTTCCACTGTTTTACCACCAGAAATGTCCAAAATGTGAACATATGCCACTAAATATGGAAGTATTTAGACCTTCTGGTGTGTTTAGGGAGACCAAGTTTAACCATTGGGGTTTTTGGCCCTAGTGTTGGTTTTTAAATGGATAATTGAGCAAACATTTAGTTTATAAATGCAACATTTTACACTATTCAAATTTAACCTTAAAAGAGATTAGAGTAAAAAAAAATACATCTTAAAGTATATTAGAGCTCTGCAGTGCTGCTGACCCCATTAAAGTTAAAAACCTTCTAAATGGAATGTTGTGAAACATCAGATTTCGTTCTAGGCTCCTGACTTGTAGAAATATCCTGTTCCCAACACAAACCCCTGCTGCACACAATGCTCATTGTGGAGCAGATGTCTACCAAGATTTTATTCTATCTACGCAACAAGAACAGACTGACACATTTTCAGCCAAATTTAAAAGAAGTAAAACAACTCAGCATGTCTCATCTGCTGTTTCCGTGACGGAGGAAAAGCTCAGTGTGATCCAAGAGCCGGGAGGATTTCTGTAATTCAGACCTGACAGGGAGGCGGCCGCTACCCAGGAAACAAATTAAAACTTCCATGTGGCCATTGGTCATCTGGTTGGTGTGGGAACACTTTGGTCAGCAAGGGCACTGCACACAATTTACAGCATGCTGACACGCAAAGACAAACACATAGAGGATGACTGACAGATAACAACGCACACCCCCACCCCCACCTCTCCTTTAGCCTGTCTTGGCAGCCACAAGTCAGAACAATCCCTTCTCTGATCTGATTAGGGACTTAGTGGACCTAACGTGTGTGTCTGGGTTTGTGTTGGAGAACTATGAGTGAGAGAGATTCATACCTGGTATGTGTTTGGCCCAGCCGATGTTGACCACCAGCTCTCTGTCAGCTAGGTCGCACAGGGTGGTCAGAGCCTTAATGTCGCTCTCAGGTACGGTGGGGTCCGGCATGGCAAAGATGCTCTCTGGCTCGGCCACTAGCAGCAGAGATACCACCTTGTTCTCAACCGCATCTACGAAAACTGAAAAGGTTTATCATTACTGCAAGATTTTTTTATTCATTAAAACATGTTCAGTGAGATAACTGAACAAAATAAAAAACTTCATAGGAGAAAGACATTTCAATAAGAAGTCAGTTAAACAGGAATAAAGATGATACAGGTGCGTCCATGAAAAACCTTTATAGGTAGAGTCAAAGGATATCAATGAGAAGGAACCGTCACCATCAGAGGGTACAGCTTTAACCGTTAAAACTGTTACCAAAGAGCCCGTGGCAGTGCACCATCTTGACATATTTTACAGTTTATTAATCTTAGTGAAAATAACAAATGGTCCAAGATCATATAAAAATAAAATACAAGTATCAATCTAGGTCAACCTAAGAAATCCCTGTCACATAAATCAAGACCCCTACATAAAAACTGAAGGGCCTTCCTACATACCAAGACATTAACGTTTAACTGCACTTATAGGGATACGCGAAGAGCGCCTTAATAAGAGGACCAGCCTAAATATCCAGTGTAACTTTGGAGGAGCTGCAGAGTTCCACAGCTCAGGTGGTAAAGTCTGTCTTCATAAATGTGGATTTTAGAAGAGTGGCAACAAAAACTCAAGTAGTCCCATTTCCAGTTCTTCAACATAGGTCATGTAGGCAACGCAGCAAACGTGGGAGAAGGTACTCTGTGCACCCCGTACCTACATTGAGGCATGGTGGTGGCAGCATAATGCTGTGGAGTTACCTCTTAGCCAGTTTATTACAGCTGGACAGAGAGGCACCATATCTTTGGGATGAAAGAGCAAAAAAAAAATAGACTGGAAGATAGATATCCAACCAAAAGTCCAGAGAAATCGTCAGAAACCTGTGACAATAAGTGATGCTTTAGACTATTTCGACAGTACTGTGAATAAAGCAGCTGCATGTCACTAAATAACCAAATGGGAGCTTTGCAGCAGAGATGGGGTTTGTATACTGTTACAACAGTAGTTCAACAGTAAATGCAATAGCTGATGCAAAATCGTTTGATTTGCAAATAGACGTTTATTAAAATCACATAATACTACATTTCCTGCTTTGTTTCTTTCTCATTATCCTTTGTGTAACAAATGTCTGCTGCAATCTTTAACTTGCACTCCTTCTCACAAGTTCTTCTGAATGTCCAATATGGATGTAAGGGCAACATGGCATCAGTGATGCAGTTTAACAACTTTCCAGCTATGGAAAGTGATTTGCAAGCTTTTATAGTCTTCTTAAGGAGAAATAATTACTCTTCAACATTTTAAAGGAAAGTTCTGTCCTGAAATAAATTCAAAAAGCCTCATATAAAAATCTAAATTTGTTAGCAGGGTAACTAAGTATGGTTTACCAGGCTTAAAAGAAATTTTAGCTTAATTTAAAGTCTTAAAATCAAAAACAAAAAAACCTGGCGCTCTTCCAGTCACAATTAAAGGTTGTATTAGTACGGAGGGACAACTCTCTCATTCTTCTTATACTTACGTGTTTTTTTCTGTGGCAGGCTGTTCTGCGGGTGTAGATAGGGGCTGTTCTCAGCATCTATTCTCCTCTTGTACTTCTGTCTGCCTCCTCGAACCCGGTCCAGACGCACGCCTACATCAGAATCAGAATCAGAAATACTTTAATGATCCCAGAGGGAAATTACTTTTGTTACACGCTCCAGTTACAGCTTTATATATATATAAACATATATAAACAATCACAGGATGTTAATGACGATTTTTGCCTGGTCAGACCACAAATACACAACAACAAAGGCCCTCATAGAACAACACTGTGTGCACAGTAAATCTGTCTGCATGAACTTGCAGCCTGTAGTCCAGGTTACTTTAAGGGTTGGCATTAGATCATCTGCATGTCTTGTGTCTCTCATCATCACAGGGATGCCCTGGTCTTTAAAGCATCCATTGGTTCTTAGAGGGGTGTGGATAAGTCCAACATCCAGCTAAAAATGTATGTGTATCTAAATTAAGCATGACAGCAGTTCTTGATAAGAAACAAAAAAACAAAGAACATTAGACCAACCCCAGCAGAGAGCATGTCAATCCATGCCATCCTGTAAAAATTTCACACTGCATCTCCAGCACCTTGAGTTCTATTCCCCTCTGGTCTTTGTCCAGACTTAAGGATGGTAAGTTTTCAAATGAAAGGTAAAATTTAGGACTTTCTAGGACTGAGCAAGCATCCATTCCTTTTTCTCACAACCTCAGTTAAGACTCTTTTCGGGTACTACACAAAAATTGGCTTTGTCTCACCAGGCTGTAACAACACTAGTCCTTTTCTATCACACTCTTTTCCTTTCACTAAACTTTCGATCCACATCTCGTTTAACAGTAAAAACCATCATAATTTATAGAAATATACACTTCAATTATAGCATTTGAACCTAGCTTTTAACTAAATACTAAAATAATTAACCATTGATTGTAGCATATCTAATTCAAACTCATTGAAGTTACTTTTTCAGATGTTTCCTCACATTTTTAAAGAATAACAAGATTAAAAATAAATTAAGTTGAATAGCAAAAACAAACTAATTAGTCATTAAAGTTGATTTAAAAATTATCCAAATATATGTTGTAAGTAAATCTCTATTCAGGATGACCTATGAATTCCACCTTTACAAAACAAATAAAGTGTTTTGACATTGATGCAACTTTTCAGGGGGAAGGCTCCCATCTTAAACCCAGTAAACCATTGCAATGTTGTCGGGTCAACAGCCCATATGTACAGTTGATTTCAAGGAGACCAGACAGGACGGGCCAAATGTTGGAGTGACAGCATGCATCCTGTAACACGACACCCAAAAAAACTTGCAGGGGCCGGTGACAAATGCTCATCTTAACAAGCACTGCGACAACGTGATGATGGAGATTTAGGTGTGTGTGTGTGAGAGGCTGGTCATGTTCACAGAGGAGGAACAGGCATACTGTGAGCCTCAACAACTGCAGAGAAAATGCTTTATGCAGGGGTGTGAATGTGACTCAGGAAGCCTTCAGTAGTGGTGTTGGGTTTCTTGGTCTGAACGTCTAAACAGACATAGTGTACCTGAATAGATTTATAATAACCTCTGCAAGAGACACACATAGGCTTTTATCTACTCTTTTTGACACCCCCAGTACTATTCCCCTATCCCTTTAACTTATCATTCTGACTTCTACAGATATTTTTAAGAGCATGCAACAGTTAAGAGAGCAAGACTATATCACCCTGTCTACTTAATCAGGCATGTAAAGATTTGTGGGGTTTTATTCATTCAAGCTATAGCCTTGTAAAGCTATTTTGTCTTATTTTATATGTCTGCCATTACTATAACAATAAATTTGATTTGATGCTTTATCAGTTAATGTCCCATGAACAGGCATTAAATGTAAGAGAGGATTGTCCATAACAGTGTGGGTATGAGAATGTGGCCCACAACCTTTATGACAATGAAGCACATTTAACAGGAAATATGCTGGTTGGAGAATAAAATGTATTATCTTTATTATTCCTGAAGATCCCATTATGAAACTACGGATTTTTAAAGCATTGTGTCTCTGAGTGACGGGTCTGAAATGAAGATGTGAAGAAATGGTTCAGTTCGGTTTTTTTGTATTTATTTTAATCATTGGTTTCTTGTGTCAAATGTTAGACTGCAACAATTCATGTCAGTCCAGGTATTAGCAGGATTTCCAATAAAAGATGCCGTGTTTTTCCCTTGAGGCTAACAATATGACCTTTATAATTACAGACATGATGACAGGACAAACAGCTCCTCATTTGTCATCCTTCCAGTTATTTGAAACAAAGTTAAGTAATTGTTTTCTTGTACATATTTCCTGACTCATAAAGATAAACACATTGGCCTAACTTTAGCACCATATTCTCTTGTCTTTTCCATTTTGAAGGGCAGCAAAGGGAGAGGTCTTATGTCAAAGGAAAAGTCCGGTCAGCAAGGAATAATCAATGGATCATTATTTATACCTAAAACTAATACGTTTGTGTGATTTAATGAATTTAGCATTAATCAGTAAAAAAATAAAAACTATTTTTGTCGCGATCACTGAGTCCAAGACCGGCCATTTTTACCTAAATATGGTAACACCTCACTTCTGACATCTTCCGGCAGTGATGTCACTGTGCGGTAAGCCTATCGCCATTCTCCCCGCTTTAGAAGCAAAATCAATGGGAACTACTAGACACCCCAGCAATCAACAACAATTATTTAAGATTTTGAGAGGAATTCACTATTTAAATTCACAAGAGCTATAGTTAAACTGGCAATCCCCACGTGCATGGCAGTTGGATGTTGTGATACATTGGGTAAAGGTGAAAAAAAGTGAGTTATTTCATCTTTCCAATTCATGATCCACCATGGGTTCATCGTTAGATTGCCAAATTGAAAAGGGATGATTTGCCAGAGAAAGAACATGTACTGTAATATGTATCCAACATTTCGAAGAAGAATGTTTTCAAGATGACTTGGATAATAGCGCATTGTGACAAACACCAGATGCAGCACTGGGACTTGATCAACAGCCGATACCGCACCGTGACGTCACTAACCGGTAGGTTGCAGTAGTGTTCTTTGAGAAACATGGATGTTTCCAGTAAAGCACATTTAAATGAAAATTATCTTAATTAAAAACATTTATTGAACAGTATGTAATAATTTCATACTTAAGGTACTTTCAAAAATTCTGAATATGACCGGACTTTTCCTTTAAGACAAAATAGGAAGTCAGTGATGGATACAAATTATATACTAATCAACTTAAAATATATAACAAAGCTTTTATAAGTCCCTCCTTGCAGCTATAAATGATATGTAACTAAATAAAATTATTTGTTGGTCTAACTGGTTTTGTGATTATTTATCTCCAGCGATACCACACTACCAGAGATGGCAAAAGTACTCACTTTCCGTACTTGAGTAAAAGTACAGATACTTGTGTTAAAAAATACTCTGGTAAAAGTGGAAGTACTGATTAAACTTCTTTACTCAAGTAAAAGTAACAAAGTACAGGCTTGTAAATTTACTTAAAGTATAAAAGTAAAAGTAGAAACCACTTTTTTCATGCCGTTGCCTACATTTTAAATGGATGTCTGCCAATAGGACTAGATCTCCGTTGTGTTCATTTTCAATCATCTCGTCGTCCATGCTACTATGCTAACGCCACCGCCACCAAGCTGCAATGATTTGCCGCCAATGAATACCGCCGAATCTGTCGATTCATCTTGTAGTGGTGCGTGAAATGCAACGTAGATTCCCATCCAATTAGATTGAATTTGGTATTGATGACATGAAAAATAATAACGGTAACTCCATTGAAATGATTCAAAACTAAAGTAACAAGCCAATTATTTAAAATGTAAGGAGTAGAAAGTACAGATATTTGTGTAAAAATGTAAGGAGTAGAAGTAAAAAGTCGCCATAAAAATAAGTAGTAAAGTAAAGTAAAAATATCAGAAAAATCTACTTGAGTACAGTAACGAAGTATTTGTACTTCGTTACTTCCCATCTCTGCACACTACCAAGAGAAATAAACTGGTATGCAGAGCTTTGGTGCATAAAAGTTTATTTACAGGTATGAAAGAAGCCAGGCTGTGGAGAAATGGCATGTAGGTGCAAAATAAGACAACCAATTGGCAAAGAGATAAATTAAATGGAAACCAGTGAAAAAAATGACCTCTAATCACTAATCAAGAAAAACAAGTAGTAAAAAGAGATATAAGCTAGCTGCAAGTCAACTGTGCAAAGAAAGACATGAGAATAAAAAGGGTTTAAGGTCTTTGAAATTTATAGGAGGAGGTTAAGACTTTTACATGGAAACAGTTGCTTGATTTAAGCTTTTTCCCAAATAGATTGATCCCACAGAAGCTGAATAAACCTGCTAGATTGAAATTAAGGGAACACTGGAATTTTTAATCTAATCATTCTAAACTTATTTTTGTTAAATTTAAATTCTAAAGCATTTAATATGTGGAGGATTGCTGTTCAAATAATGCATTTTGGTAGAAATTATTCAAGAGGAAATAGTATTTCAATTTAGCTGGGGTTTTTTTTTGTTGGTTATGTCCGTAAGCAGTCAAACCATAGAAAGTAGCCATGGTTACTGTAGTCATATAATTGGAACCCAGTAATACAGAAACAAATACCTGACACAGAAGTGATTGATATAAGTTCTGCAAATTAAAACTTGAATAAGATGCAATACCATTTCTCCCATAGCAACCATGCACAGGATCTAAGAAGGGGCTTTAAGCTTTTTTTTTGCTTTTTGTATATTTGTTGGCTGTGGTCGATATTCTTTCTGAGAGAGATTTGAAAAAAAAAAAAAGTATATGGAGGAAAATGTATGTGATTGCAGGCTGCCACTTCCTTTCTAGTAATCCCTTATGGTTTTTATTACAATAAATCCCTTCCTATCAATAACCTAACCAGCTGGAATCTATCTGGTGTCTATTATTCTTCTTACTTGCTGTACAAATTCAGTTTATTTACATAGTGCCAATTCACAACTTTTCTCTACATTTTCCTCATTTTCTGATGGTTCCTTCCCCTTTCTATCCATTTGATTTACCGTACCTTTTTAGACAATGATGTTATTTCCCTTTAGAGGCCTGACGACAGCACTGATTGGTGGAGAGCAGTTTGTTCAGCTTGTTAAGGTAAAACAGAGTAGCAGACAATGACCCAGATGAAAACCAAGCTGGTTGCATTGTATTGGTCAAAATTGGCATACATTTATTAGCATGTAAAATAAAGGAATTAAAACTCTACATGGAAACTGTTTTTTTTTTTTTTTGTAGATTTTGTTTCACTTCATAATGTGCCTTTAAGCATTATAGGGTCAATTTCTTTTCTCCTTTTTTCTTTAATTCTGACATTTTTATTTAAAACAGGAAGTCAGTTTCCCCAGGGCACCAGAGAAGCCCCTCTATAAGGATATAACAAAGGACCTAGCAGTGCATTCAGTTCCCTCATCTTCCCTAGAAAGTTTTTTTGTTTAAGCTGTTTGCAAAAGGTTGGAGGGAATTTGTAATACAAAACTTATAGCTGTTCCTCTGCCTTTAAAGCGCTGAAGACTAACATGCTACAGCAACAGGACAAATGTTAGCTCTTTAATGTAAAATAATTAGTCTAATTTTGGATATAGAAAGGGGATATAAAATATCAAAAGCTTAAAATGGATTAGCTTTGCTAGAAACTTGACTTACAGGCAAACTAAGTTTTGATCAAGTGTATTTGTTTGTGTTCAGCTTTGGAGAAAAGATAATGTCAAAACTAAGTATAATGTTTCATATTGGAATGTGCTGACAACTAAAAGGCCAAGAATAGCTTTGGTGGATAACAAGAGGGAGAGACAAACACACACACTACCTCTCTGTTCTTCTGGGCTGGCCATCAGCGTTCGATAAAGACAGCCTCGTTTATCACACAGCTACGTCTTTACAGCATTTCCACATGGAAAGCTTTACAGGTCCAGAAAAAGGCCCCACAGCATCAACTCATCTAGTTTAGCCGGTTTTTCTCACCTCCATCACTACGGCCTCCATGTCCTCACCACAAACAATCCCACGCATCTCAGATATAGTGACACATCTATCAATGATGCCAAGGTATCGTACAATATCGCACATATATCCAACCTTTTTCGCTATTTTTCACAATGTTATTACTAATTTGTGTGGATTTTGTTGGAATTTTATGTGGCAGAGCAACATAAAGTAAGGCAAAGTGGTGAAGAGAAAATAAAATTACTTTCCACTTTTGTGACTGCCCTTCAAATCTCATCTAATTATTTAAAAGTTTACCTCTGTGTCTGACTTCAGTGTAAACTCAGAGGTTTACTTTATCTCAGAGGTATGGATCTGAGATAAAGTTGTGAAGAATTTGGTTATAAAACAATCTCCCACTTAAGGCATATTTCAGGACGTTGTTCAAACAATCATCCAAAAATAGAGAAGTATGGAAGGACTGTAAACCCACGAAGATATGGACATCCTTCGAAACTGACAGGCCACAGCTCTGGTAGGGTACATAGCAAACATGTGGAAGGAGGTGACTAAAACTGAAATGTCCCGGCTATATACAAAATGCTACATGTGGAAGAAAACCAACAATGTTTGCCTTCGTCAACATACAGCAGTAAGTGAAAAACATGGTGGTAGCGTCATAATATGGGAACACAGGGGGAGCAGAGGCTCCTCTTCCAGAATGAAAACAACCTTAAACATCCAGCAAACGCTGGAATAGAATAGCTTTAATCGAAGCATACTGATTGTTGAAATAAACTAGTCACAATCCAGATGTGATTCCCAAGAGAGAAAGACTTGAAAATGACTGTTTGCAGAAGATCTGCATCAAGTTTCAATGAGTCTGAGCTATTCTACAAAGAGAAATGATCGGAAATGACATGTCCTGATTTCAAAAGTACTGACTCAGACAGGCTGGATGCAAATGATGTCAAACCTTAAGATCTTTATATGTAAAACTATGTATCTGTTTTTTTTTTTCCCTTTACAGTTATGGACTTCTTTGTGACATCTTACTATGTATAATTAAAAAGAAAAAGACATTGAAGTTAGTTGCTTTATTCTGGCAGCCCCACAAACACCAAATCCCCTCAGTGGCATCTGTTATAGAGCAGATAGCTTCTTTTTTAAATGAGCAAAAAGGAAAACAATCAGCAAGGTCTGAACCATTTATGTCTAGTTGTGCAACTTTCATGCAACTACAAATGGAGGAAGCTTAGAGACAGTATTGTTCCCCAACTCACTTATTTCTTTAATTTTATAATTCTATCTTAAGCTATAAAGAATATAAAGAATAAGGATTTCATTTTTGTATTAAAACCTCCACCTTTTTTACATTGTTTTTATTAGAATAACATACAGGGTTTTAGTGTCCTAAGGAAGTGGAAGCCTTTGTGGAAACGGCTACCTAGACGGGGCTCAATCAAATTCTGGCTGGGGTCTATATGTCTTTAAGCTGCTCATTTAATATGGCTCTGACTCTCCTCATTAAACCTCACTGCTCCCTCTGTCTCAGTTTACTGCGGCCTCTCCAGGGGGAAGAGGAGCATTACGAGATACGATGAAGCGCGTTACGAGGGTGCTTACGACAGAAGTTACGAGGGCCAGTTCGCGTTTCACGGAGGTCCAGGAATCCCACAAGGCATCTGGAGGAATTTATGAGGCAGGAGGGGAAAGCAAAGGGCCGAAAGAGGAGGGATGCTGTTGATGCCTCTACCCTATTAAAAGCCGCTAATATAGAAAAAAATGGCACTGAGAAAAACACACCACCTTAGATATAAGTGAGGTGATTAAAGATAAACAAAAGAATGCAGCTGCAGCTTGAAAATGCTGCTGCATATTACAGTCCATACAGGAGATCATAAATCCCTTCTTATATCCAAAACATCTGGGGCTTGCCAATCAATTCCTTTCATTTCTGTTCACCTTCAAAATGAATTAGCGAACATTTCCTTTGGAGATAAATCTAAAGCTGCTTCACAATGAATAGCAGAACCGGAAAGTTACAGAACAAACTGAGCTGTAACTTTCTCCATATAAAAGGTTTATAACCTCTAGTTTGAGTCATAACTTTTGGTGGGTTAGTTGCACCTTTTCAAAGGAAGCCAATTCATGTCAGACTTTAGAAGTGAAATAATTTGTTATAAAATTCCTTTACAAAGTCCATTCCAAGTCTTCAAAGATGGATGATATGGCAGTATTTGTCACGGTTATTTGCAAATTATTTAAGCATTTAGCAAATAAATATAACTTTAGTATTAAAAACTGAACTAAAAAAGGATTGGTTTATTTTGATTTAAGTCACTAATAAAAAAAAAGGTTGATTCTAAATAAAGTTGACAGCAGCAGATACGTTTTTTAACAATCATCCTGGTCTATTATGTCCTCTGTGTTCAAAAATGTAGACGAGGATCAAGATACTTCATAATCTACAAATTACAGGAATTTGTTTATCATAAAGTCACATCAGAATAAACCGACAGCCTTTTATTTCACCTAAGAAGTCACTGATTTGTCCTGAGATCAAACGGCTCAACATTAACGCTCCGTATTCTACTCTCAGGTGTTTTATCTCCTCCCTCCTCTTTGCTAACTCTACAAAGCTGCACACAGCAGGAGACAAGTGGCCGGTACAGTAGGAGGCTGCTAATGTTTTCCTCTCTGAGTCACTTCTAAATCTGGACAACAATATGTCACCAGGCAGCAGGCGCACAGGGAGACTAAAGGAGACTATCTGCGGCATGTGCACAGACCCATTTCAAATATTTAGCTCGACGTGACAGAGCTTTATAGTAGAAAGCAGGTCATAAAAAAGCCATCAAAAAAAGCTTTTGGGATAAATCTGGATTTTAAATTGGGTTCAGATTCAGGATTATTTTTCAATCTTTATTTGTCCAAAATGATATTTCCCGTTGCAACACCAATATGTATTGAAGTTTTAACAAATTATTTGATGTTTTGAGATAAAGTTCAACAATTTTTTTTAAAATTCTTATCCACATTATGCACCAGATCCAATGGGAGCTAAATTGTCCAATCATGCAAGACAGCTAATAATCTTAGCATAAGGTCCGGCTCCTTAAGCCATAAATCTATTAAAGTTCCTCATCAAATAATTTGCTTCACTTAGTACCACTTTTCACACGCATAGTCATCCCAGAGCAGTGACTGGGGTTGTGAAGGCACTACGATAGAGAAAATTTCTCAGCTTCCTTCCAAATATCTCTCTAGGTGCTGGAGTGTTGCTAACAGTCCTTCACAAACTGGCTAAAGTCCAGAAGCTATTTTGGAGGCTCCACTCAACAAAGAGCGGCACGACTGAACAGTCAACAGGCCTGTTACTTATTGTTTAATCCTGGAATTATTCCACATACAAGAGAATCTACACACCCACCTTATAATATATTATCTTGGAAGATAAGACAACTATAATTTAGATCTTTACAGGTTTAACAGATTAGGCTGTAGGAAAATAACTAGTAATCATAAAGTGCAGTTGGAGCAGTGCTAGTATTCTCTGTCAGAAAATAAAAGAATAGGACTAAAACTTTTTTTTCCACTTTTCCACAAGATCTATTACAGCCAAGTTAGGAGTAAATCATTTTTGATGTACAGCTGACCTTCTCTCAACATGCCCACTGCCAGACACTTCAAAAATCGACAGGCTTGGCAGGATTTTCTCCTTCTCTTGGTGATTTCACATTCGTTTGATGCCGGGCAGCTGTACTCGATGTTACCTGGAAGGGGACAAAGAGCATTTAAGGATATGAGATGAAGGTCTACAAGCTTTTTGTCCTACTATAAGAACTTTCTAGAAAAATCACTTTTTTCTTTTTAATTGAATTCTACCAATCCACTTTTTAAGGGAATGTATTCATGCATCTAAAAACTATTTCAGCATTTTTTTCACACATATATATATATATATATATATATATATATATATATATATAGAGAGAGAGAGAGAGAGAGAGAGAGAGAGAGGATGGAACTGGTTTTCTAGGCATTATTACACAAAATTGTGTGTATTCTCAAAAGAAGTTTATAAGGGGAAAAAATGGATTAAAGTGACTGAATGCTACTTAAATGCTAAGCCTGGTGGCATTTAGCCAGCATAGGCCATCTCAGCTGCCAGCCTCCATCAGAAACAGGAAGTTTCTGATGAGCCAAACATCAGATCTCTCTGTCCGATTTGAAAGCCGCTCAAGTCTACCCTTTGAACTCCTCTGCGGCAGCCAACTTCCAGAGCTCTTAACGAGACACAGCACACCAGGTCCTCGACCTGGGCCCAGAGCCGATACAGAGCAGTACAATCCCTTTAAAACACCCACACTGTAGGCTTTTGACTTTTAGCTCCAAGGAGAAGAAGTCAAAGCCAATACATTTAGCACTTAGCAGCTCAGCTACCTGCTGCTTCACAACCCCCAGCATGTTGACTGTACACACAATGTCCTGCAAGTTTAACCATGCATCAGCTGTTTGCAAACAGATCTTTATTTAAAGCTTTTCTGCAGTTTGCAAAGCAAGAGGCGGAAGCTATGAATGAACCGATCGGGGCTTGTTTACACCATAACAAGAGCTTGGGGTATAACTCCATCTGTGCCATGCTGCTCATAAAACAGGTTTATATGATGCAAGAAAGCATTAGCAGTCATGCACAATAACACTGAGCATCTTTCTCTATGAATATGAAGGAGTTTTGGGGGGTTGGTTTTTTTGTTACTTACCCTGGATGGTCCTTTTGAAAAAGGCCTTGCAAGCCTCACAGGAAGCCACACCATAGTGATAGCCAGAGGCCACGTCACCACACACCAGACACACCCGCTTTGCTACAGTGCCCAGCATGAACTCACACTTCACTGGACCTTCTTCCTCCCCAAACCTCCTGGACCAAAGTAGACGAGTGAAGAAAAAAATTATTCTGGTGGTTTGAGTAGTGTTAGGCATGTGAGATAAGTTGAAACTGATTTAAATACCAACCTGTTTGTTCCGCCATTATTGGCCAAGCCTGTTGTGTGACCACAGAGGCTTGGAGAGTCAAGCCCATTGTTGTGATTGAGGCCTTTGTTAAGGGGACCGTAGCTGGAGTTTGTGTCTGATGAGGAGCTAGCTGGACTTGGATGAGGTGGGCTAACATCGCCCTGCGAGCTGGGGCTGGGGCTAGAGGGCTCACGCTTTATTGAAGTAGGACAGGCGGGGTCCAAGCCCCTCACTGACATTCTGCCTGGATGCCTACAGACAATAAAACACAACCAAAAATATATTTGGTACAAAGTCCAAAACATACCTTCACTCATCAATAGCATGAATGTTAAATTACTTTTGGATTTCAAATATACATTTGAAGCTTCCTGTTTCTAGGCTGCAATGAAAAGACAACTGAAAACCTCAAAATCATTTAAAGACGCATTGAAAAGGTGATTTACTGTGGATTTGTCAATCCACAAAGGGTGAAATATAATTCACAAAATGTAAGTACAACTTTACACCTTGTTCAAAAAATAAGACAGAAGAGTTTTTTTTTATATCAGTAACTCAAAGCGCTGACACAATCACTTTTTGTAGATTAATTACAGACAGACAGAAAGACAGAAAGACAGACAGACAGACAGACAAACAGACAGACAGACAGACAGACAGACAGACAGACAGACAGACAGACAGACAGATAGATAGATAGATAGATAGATAGATAGATAGATAGATAGATAGATTCCCACATTCCACTCTATGTTTGCACATCTTTTCATTGATTCATCAAACCACCCCTCTTCATGTTGCCTGAACCAGCCGTTTGGGATCTACCACATATGCAAAGCCGCTGTGTATTACACTACTTTGTTTTTTAAGGAGGTGATTGCGTAAGCAAACTTAGGGAAATTGACAAACCAGACATTATCTACACTGGTTCCTGTCAGTTTTTGTTGTTTTTAAAATGAATCTAAGGAAGTTAAGATGTGTCATCCTTAAGTTAAAGATTTTTGAAGTTGCTATTTTCACCCATTCAAACAATTATACTGACTATCGTTAGAACGGAAATGTCCACAGATCCGGCATTTCAGGAGGGAATCTCTACAAGGAATGAACCAATACTCAAAAATGTACATAATAAATGTGATTACAGTTCAAAGTACACCCAGAGAAAGCAATCTTTACTTTTAAAGCTATGGTTTGTGTTCTGATAATACTTTAAACAAGACTAAACAAGAGTTTGCCCACAAAGTTAAATGGGGGAAGCTTTAAGCCTGAGGAAACCCACTTTGAGCAATGGGACAGGCAGCTTCATGATGTAGAGATGTTTGGCAACTGGAGGAACTGCTGCACTTTACAAAATAAACCTAAGGATAATTGGGTTTTTTACTGGAAAGTGAATGAAGTCTCCAGATTAGATGCAGATTAGTTACTTAAAAACAACAGAGACACCATTATTAACACCTAAGTTCATTCCTAGAAAGGTTTGTGGCCAAAGTTAAAAGCATGCATGAAGAAAGCAGACTAGAAACCCGGCAAAGTTAAACCAATTCTTTCAAAACAAATGGTCTCAAATTCACGCAAACCGTGGGGAGAAACTCGTGGAAGCAGATCTAAACGTTTGACCTAACGGATAATGACAAAAAGCAATTCTACAAAAAAGAAGGAAATTCTACTTAAAGGAATAGTACACCCAAAACATGATTAGCCTTCATTTTCTACTCACCCCCATGCTGAACAAAACTCTGGAGTACTTTTTTGATATCTCAAATGCATCTGGAGATCTAGGAGGCTTCTTGCTGTCTGCTGACATTCAAATAATGGAGGTCTATGGCGCCCGAGACAGAAAGGTCCACAAAAGTCCACAAAAACGTGTCAATATTCCTCCATACTGCTCGTCCAATGTAATCCAAGTGTCCTGAGTGGGTAGCATCCAGAATTTACTCGAAACAAAGTCATTTAGAACGTTTTAGAGCCTAAACAGTAGTGTATAGGATTTCCTAATAGCGCCCCCATGCGCGCTCACGATTCTACGGAAGCCGGCAGACCAAACCGGAAGAAAGTGCGCATTCAGCGTCTGCTCTGCCGATAATGCAAGCGTAGAAGAAGAAATGTGCTGTTTACCTGTGCAAAGAAAGAAACAACGAAAGAAAAATGTCTGAGGACTTCAGTGTTGAGGAAGAGCAGGAGTTCTTTGCCGAGCTGAATGCGCTGGTTTGGTCTGCCGGCTTCTGTAGAATCGTGAGCGCGCATGGGGGCGCTATTAGGAAATCCTATACACTACTGTTTAGGCTCTAAAACGTTCTAAATGACTTCGTTTCAAGTAAATTCTGGATGCTACCCACTCAGGACACTTGGATTACATTGGACGAGCAGTATGGAGGAATATTGACACGTTTTTGTGGACTTTTGTGGACCTTTCTGTCTCGGGCACCATAGACCTCCATTATTTGAATGTCAGCAGACAGCAAGAAGTCTCCCAGATCTCCAGATGCATTTGAGATATCAAAAAAGTACTCCAGAGTGTTGTTCAGCATGGGAGTGAGTAGAAAATGAAGGCTAATCATGTTTTGGGTGTACTATTCCTTTAAATTCAGAAAATGAGCAGGGAATGTTTATATGATTAAATGCCAGTCACAATAAAATAATAAAGTATTTTTACATATTATTATATTTAAAATCTTCCCTGCATTTAATCTTACATGTGCTTGTATATAATCTAGTTGCCCTGTTATTCAAGCACTTTACATCTGTTTAGTCTCATTGATGACACGCACAATCTTAGAACAATATTTTATTACATTATAAGCTGTATTTTTCCACTTCCTGAGAATACCGTTTTCCCATCAGTGTGACCTGCACTTCACCTAAGCTAACGTTACTGCACTGTTTTAGATTGACATACTCCTTACAGACCAATTTGTTTATTTTATCCTGTTTTGGACAAATGCTTACTGCTGTATTCATTTAACACAATTCTTTTTCAAATTATTATTGCTAAAATAAAATGAAAAAAAAAACTGCTAAAAAATTAATCAATAAGAGTTCAGTCTTCGATCTGTTAAACTATATTAAGTGAAGTGCAGGAATTATATTTATACATGTTAATATTCCAATATCCTTTAAAAAATGTATTAGTTTTAGAAGTACTGCAAAAATAACAGTTTAAATGAAAAGCCCCGAGGGCTGCATGAATCATCAGAATTTGCTCTTTAAATTTCCACATAAAAAAAAAACATACTTCATTGGAAAATATGCAATAACCCCTAATAATAAAGGGTGACCGGCAGGCTTGCATTTTAAGTCATGTTGTCCTGAACCTATTAATAAGTAAGGAATTGACCACAGCAGACTCTCTGTCACCAAGCTGAGGAGGAAACCAGCTAAAGTGTGCAGCAGGCATGCTCCCTGTTCTCACACATCCTAAAAACATACACATACTCTAATGGTGGCATCACACTTTTGTGCCTGGCTGTAAAAATAAGGATCCCTCTCCCCTCTTCTCCTCAGATGCAGATTCCTGCAATCGCTTCACACATTGCAGCGCCATGCACACACATGTCTTCATAAACGCCCTAACACATACTTGCTTGCAACTGTTTGTCCCCGGGGCCAACTTTAAAAAGAGACTGCAGGTTCCCTTTTGTCTTACAAAACTCAAACAATATTCACACAGCTGTACATTTCTCTGTGTTCATCCTCGGCCTGGCGGGGCGGATTGCCCAAGTCCATCCTTTTCCTGCCATGTAAATGAGTTGGCCCATTGTAAGCTATTTGATAGGCAAAAACTGTGGCTGCTTTTAACCACTGAGTGAACACACTATGGCCACGCGCTACTGCCCCCTCTATCGAAGGACAAAAATAGATGCATGATGATAAGACCCCGACTTTAGGCGACACAGTGAAAGAGAGAGTATTTACAGAAAAACAGAACAGCCGCAAAGAAATCCCTGCAGCCACTGAACAAAAAAACACAAAATCTCCAAGAGAGCCAGAAGCCAGGAAGATGACTTTTTCTGAATTTGTCAGACAGGTTTGTGTACAAATATATCCTCACAATATGATAACACTGGGTAACAAAACATGCTTCATAGCATGTGCAAAAAGAATTCCAAAACTAAATAAAATAACATGATCTTTTCCTAATTCCTTATTATTCATTCAGTGTTATTTTTATTTACACAGACCAAAAGATTAAAAAAAAGATCTGATGTATTAATACTTTTTGTTTATAATCAGTATGAGAAGCCCTAATCTTAATAATCTTAAACCCTTTTTTTCCCCCTTAATTTTTAACCCTGTGTGTGTAGCAAGTTATTTAATTAGTGAAACTATCTGCCCAAGCAGCTGCTGCCAATAACAGTGAAATATGCCTACTTTAAAAAATGGATGGATGACTCCATAAGAAATCAGACCAATTATAATATTTACACTAGGGCTGAAACAATTAATTGGATGAATTTTAATCAATTATTAAAATAATTGTCATCTGATTTAGTAGTTGATTAATTGTTAACTAGAGTGTAGAGACTCTAAAACATGTTTTAGCTGATAAAGCAACTCACTTAGAGGAGTAACTATAACACATTTATAAAAAAATAGATATGAATATTTTGCATTTAAGATAAAAAAAAAAATTCATCTGTTAATGTGCTCTATCCAGTGGAAAAGTTTTAGTTTCACCTGGTTTAATTTAATAAAAGTGCTCTTTAAGGAGCCTTTGGCTATCTGATTATATCTGATTGATAATCAATTAATCATAAAAATAATCGACAGATTAATCACTTTGCAAAATAATCGTTAGTTACAGCTCTAATTTACACTAAACTTGTGACCAGAATCGACTGATTTCTTTTATCTGTCAGCTCTAGCCAAAGCACAGCCAGTTCAAAATTGAGAATACCTTTTTTTCTGTTAAACAGTGAACACACCATATCCATTTTCTACCACATTAAACTAAGAACAAAACTTTTTGATGCGGAAAGCGTAACCAAGATTCAGAATCAAACTAGCAGATAGAAGGGCAGCTAAACTGATGACAGAGTATTTGCAGTTTGAATAATTGGGGCGCCATTGTCAGGTAAAATGAAAATGCTGTCAGCTTTTTTTAAAAACCTGGAGTTAAGAGGGTTTAGATTCAATATAGATAAAAGAATTTCCTGCAAAGGATTATTAATTCTGATTCTTAAATGAAGTGGCAGTGATATCGCCATTAACTAATACGTCCATTATATCACCGTCTTTAAAATATGAGTAAAACTGTTTTACAGCAACTGCCCTCTCAGACAGGGTTTTTTTTTTTTTGCTCTCGATTTAAGTCATCACAGACCTCTCATTTAAAAAAATGGAAAAGCACATTTTGGGTACAGTGGATTGATTATGTTCTTAAAGGGAAATAGGAACCAGACTAAATTCTGTGTCCATACCTGCAAGATTTAACCAAAAAAACCTGAGTGTATTTCCAATGTTGTCCCTATAATCCATATCCCAGTAGAATGTTCAAAACACGCAGAGATAGTTTATGTTATGTGTGCAAACATAAAAATGATCTGCTTTACACTCAACATAATTTTTCCCCAACAAATAGCAACAGAACGCAAAAGTTTCGTCTTCTTTTCATCCTCTTTCACTTCTTAGAGGTAAGGTGGATGGATTTTATGAGGGTGACTGACGGGTAAGAAAAACATCTTATTGGAAGGGTTTGCTCATCCATTCTTTGAATTCTGCCTGGTTGGCCTGTTTCCAGGCTTCCAGTTACAACACTCTGGCCCCATTTGCTCCATCAATCCCTCCTTGGAATTTCCAATCCACTTTGAAGATCATAAAACAGCCCAGAAAAAAGGAATCTGTTGTCGGCTGTCCATCGCAGGTGTCCCTGCTTTATGAAGTCTGCATACCTTGAGCTTGCCTATTGGAATGGATGGCAGGGGCTTTGTGTTAATGCTTTGCTCTCATAATGAAACGGTCGATCACTTTGGCAGATGACTAATTTACAACACCGCATAACCCATCAACGTTGCAGCACAAAGCGAATAAATCAGAGTGCGTCTCAGTGGATATTCCGAGTTATCATCCCTTTTGCGATCCAGTATCTGCAACAACACCTACATGAAGCTTAGTAACAAAGGATAAAATGCAGCATGAAATGAAAGGAGATGCAGGCAGGAAGAGGGAGTGTGAAAAAGCTGGACAGAAAAGGGGGAGGCAGTCCTGTGGCTCATTAACCTGGGAGGGAAAGGGGAGTTAGGAAGAAAGAGAGGGCAACACTTTCTGTCTAAGGAGCAGTCATTACACACACTATGGCCCACTGGAGGAAAACAAGAAAATATATAAACAAAACAAAGGGTAAGTTAGCAAGATAAATAAAGTGAAAAGCAAAACAAAGGCTAAATATCAGAAATCCAGCTCAGTCTCTAAATCCATTGAGGTGATTTAGGTATCTGGGTTTTTTCGGTTTTATTTGGGTTTATTCTTTGTCCCTACTAATGATCCAGAGATGAGTGGGGATCAGTGACACCCTCAGTCAATGGTAAAAGCCTAACACCGACTTTGGATGGATCCACAAGATGAGGCACTTCAGCGTGGATCCTCCGACCCGCGGGATCTGGAGAGAGATAGGCGAATCTGCAGCTGTCATCACTCTCCTTCCGGTTTCCTTATCTGATTGCTTGTGTCACATGCAATCAGCCAACCCGTGCGTCCACATGTCTTCCCGTGTCTCTCTGTCTTTCCCCTAATTGTCTTGTCTTCTGTGCTTCTGGCAGAAGGTTAATTTAAATCGGAAACACTTGCTGGTGAAATCTGCTGAGTGATTATGCCACAGCTGATAAAAGCTGAACAGTGATGATAATAGATGTGGATTTTTTCCCCCTTTCTTTTTGAATGATTACAGAAAATATGGACAATCAAGCAGCAAGTCTGGCTAATTTAACAGCTGCTGTGAAAGGATTTTTTTTTTCAAAACAGTTTTTTTCTATTCTGTGTTAAAATCATCTGCTAGAAAATAAGTTTTCTTTCCAGAAAGGGAAAGGCGATCCAGCTTTGTCTCTAAAATAATATTTGTTAAAACAAAAATAAATAAACTGCAGTTGCATAATAGAGAAAATCTCATATACAACGTCCAAGTTTGCAACACAAAAGCTTTAATATTCAGTAAGTACTATGCATTCACACCCTGGTTGTCAGTATAAAATATACTGTTTATATGATATATTTTTCCAGATTATAAGACTTTTCCATTTGTTATGAGTTGATACAGATTTTAATAAATAAAATGTTAATTATAAAGGTCGGGAAATCGTTAAAGATCAGATTTGTGCAGCAAAAAAAAATTAATTGGGAACATTTTTCTCTAAATTAAAGAAAGAATTTTTTTATTTTTTTTTTGTAAATGTGGATGTTTTGCGTTACTCCAACAATAATAAATCTGCATTTAGATTTTATTTTATTGCTCCTGCAGCTTCTCCTGCTGGTGTGGAGGGCCCATTCCTGGTTTGGACGTACCTTGGTCTGACGCTGGTGTCTATTCAATCATCATAATGCATTTAGTGAAGGACATGCAATCTTATCAGATTGTTATTCAACTTGCATTCAGTGAATAAAGGAAAAAGCTGAACCACTCAAGGAAAAAATGACCAACTTTAATCTTAGTCAACTTTAGTTAAGCATCTCACATTTGGTGACTCTGAGCAACTGTTTAGTTTGTTATTCTCTATAGAATAGTGATGATCATGCATATAAATTACAGGCAATGAGATCTGATTCTTAATAAGCTCAAACAGGCATCCAATCTGTCAGATGTGTTTCAACATGCTAGGGATGGCCAGTACCAAAACATGTAGTTTATATATATTTATACAATCAAAGTCGAAAGAAGGAAAATTTGATCTGCTGACTGATAAATTAACTGATCTAATGTTATTAACAAACTAATTCAGTTTATTATTGACACCTGTAAAGCTGACTTTATTACACAGCTCTGGTTCCCCCTAAATGATGTATAAACACTAACAAACAACAAAAGCTCTAACACATATTTGACATCTATCTAAAAGAGGCCTAATTTAAATATTTTTGTTCAGACAGAAAACAAATCTCTATTGCACATTCAGTTAACTACATACCAATATATATATGGAGGACCAACTCTGCCATATCTGAAAATAAATACAGAAATAAAAAAATGCTCAATAAATAAATAAGCATTCAATTAACTGCCCCAAAATACACAATAAATAATAGTTTATTGTATTTTGAGACACCCCCCTCCTCATTTGCATAATGAGGCAGAAATGCATACAGAAATGTAAAAACAAAAGGCAGAAATAAATAAACAGTGTTTAAGAAATAAAGAGGGTAAAAAAATACAAAGGAAGAATAAAACTGACAAAATATTATATCATGCACATAAATAAATACTTAAATAAATAAGTAATAAATAAATAAATTTGAAGATTATAATGGACAATACATAAATAAGGTAATCATTACAAAGACGAAGAAATAAAGAAGCTAATTAAAAGAGATATATACATTTATGTCTCACTGTATAATTTAATTTCTACCTACATTTACTTGTTCATTGTATTTTGGGGGGGCAATTTATGAATGTCAATGTATGATTATTTATTTATTGAGCATTTCTTTATTTCTGTATTTATCTTTAAATATGGCAGAGTTGGTCCTCCATAAATATAACGCAGCACAGGTGATAAACGCAAAGAGGTAAAAAAGCTCAATAAGAGTTTCTGCGGTTGGAACAAGAGAAGCTGAATTAGTGAAGGGAAATAATCCTAATAAATAAACATTAGACATTATAAGCACTGTAAGTAATATCTCACTTATGTAAAAACGTCTGAAACTCGACAAACGGTCGAGTTTAAGTAACTTCAATAAATCTTACAGAAATGTTCACCTTAACTGCTCAGTACTCACCCCCCACTACATATAGGATAAGGTTGTGATAAAAAAGTACTTACTCTGAGTCAGCGTGGTAGCTGAAACACTCAGGAAGGTAAAGGTCGACTAAATCCATGTGCGCTCTCCTACCATAACCCGAATAAACTTATAACTAAAAATGTTCAGTCCTTTTCTTTATCTACCCTTCTACGCTGCACCTGTACTTCAGACGATTGTAATAAACAATTTTACAGTCAGTAAACTTTCTGTCTCCATCTACTGCCCTCTCCTGTGCCTCTCAGCTCCGCTCATTGTGTTCCTGTCACTCTCACTGCTGAGCTGCTCCCTGCTGTCTGCGCTAACTGACGGACTGTTGAGACTGACTGACCGCGGGCTGAGTGTGTCCGAAGCCGCCACTCCATCCGACTGCTGATTGGCTGACATCTAAGCCAATCAGCAGCGACCATAGCCGCTGGGACAAGTGGATGAGACCGAGACAGTGTGTGTGTTTGTTTGTACCTCTCTAGCGCTCAGAGTGAGGACCACTTTTCCAATTTCACCATCAAATTGAGGACCAGTTGCTGCAAAGTGAGGACGTTTTGACGGCCCTCACATGCTATTTTGCTAATGGTTGGGTTTAGGGATAAGGTGTCAATTGGTTAGGGTTAGGGTGGTGTATACATTGGTAATGGTTAGGGTTGGTTTTAAGGTAGAGCAGAGAAAGGGTTGAAAATGACTTAAAATCAATGGGGAGTCAACACATGGTCCTCACTACTATGGCAGAACGAGTATGTCTGTGATTATTTAACAGGTTTAAGCTAATAGCGTGGTAGCGTGGATTACAATTTACTGCAGTATCAGACACAAATCCATTTCTAATTTGTTTTACTTAATTCAATTCAGTTTATTTATATAGGTCCAATTCACAACATGTCATCTCAAGGCACTTTACAGTAACCTGACTCCGCCAGATGGATTTGCTCCGCATATCCATCTGGAAACCTTCCATTGAAGTAATTTTGGGAAGGGGCGAAAATACTGGTTAGCTGATTGGCCTATGTTGGTGATAGACGGGCCAAAAAAACCAATCAGATCAACAAAGCATATGACGTGCTAACAGAGCGACGACGAAAACACAACCACAAGCCAGGCTACTCTGCCGAAACCACTCGGGAGAAGAGCAAAAACATCTTTTCCTCTGAGAAAAGCCTCGAGAGCAGTGTTTTGCTCTTCTTTCAGTGAAGAAATACTCTGTAATTTCGATAAAACTTGCTCGATACCCACGCTAACGCTAGTTCATCGGCTGAAGCCGCCATGTTCTTTAGACTGAACTGTCGCGCTTCTCGTTGCGTCACACCTCAACCCGCCTCAAAGCCAACGCTGATTGGACGTTTGTTTTTGGTGAACAGCTCCAAATTTTCTTTAACGGAAAGTAGCTAGACTGATCTGCGAGTGAAACCTTGAAAGCTTGCGAGATCAGGATGGTCTCACGAGGCTAACTTTACAGTTCATCAGATCATACAGTCACATGGATTAAAAGCTTTCTATTTAAGGAAAACCGGTTGATTGCATCGACTCATTGACTCAGATGCAATCTCTCACGCTAAGCATGCTTGTAGCAACAGTGGAGAGGAAAAACTCCCTTTTAACAGGAAGAAACCTCCAGCAAAACCAGGCTCAGTGTGAGCGGCCATCCGCCGAGGCCGACTGGGGTTCAAGGAGACAGAAGCAGAGATACAACCTTAAAAGTTTTCCCCTCCATTACAAAACAAACATAAATATCATTAATGATTTCAGTGGTTTTTGAAGTAAGTTGGGAAGTGAACTGTGAAAGTCAGTGGTTACAGAGCGGCCAGAGTTTTGATTCCAGTATGTGTACATAGAGAGTAATGAAAGTTACTAGAAAATCCTTAATTACCAATTTTTAGAGGTTGTGTCTCAATTAGCCAATGGCACACTTTAACTTCTATATGTCTAATGGATGTTGAACCTTTTATTTGAAGCACAGAAAAAGATGAAAGAAAGATCGTGCTTTGCATTAAAAGATGGCAAGAGTCAGAAAAGAAAATGGTTGAAGAAGACAAATTTGCCCCGCCACATAAAAAAAGCGCCCCTGTTTGAAACTCTCTTCCAAAGCATAATTAATCGTCTTTGTTTCAATGTGGGGAACAACCTAAGGTGGGACAAGGATACAGCACACGCTCCTAATTCCAGTCTCGAAAAATCCTTTGGATATTTACCTACCGTGAAAATACATTTCTCATTCTCTGACCCAAATGAACACCCACTTAATTTTGTCCTTCAACTACATGTGTAGCATCATCTTTAAGATGCTTATTACTGGATGAGTTACTTGAAATACAGCTGCATTAAACAATTACAATTCCATCATTAAGTGATTATGATCAAACTTTTCACTCCTTCGACTTATAGCTGCTGTGTTTTACAGACCTCACTAATATTAAGAACAGAATTTATACTTTGTAGCTCAACACAGCTAGAATATTTCAATATTAGGTAAAGCAGCAACAGGCAGACTGGATTATCCACAAACACCATTTTCGGAAAGGCCACCACAAATTACTTTTGTTTTCCTAGTTGATTGCGTTTGGTGTATCTGACTTTCTTTTGCTTAAATTATCTTTCATATTTTCATCTTATCATTTTGACTCGACCATCACTTCTTTCCTCTAAAAACTGTATTGATAGGTCATAGATTTTAGTGCTTAGTGTGTAACATCATACCAGTTTTTAAAGTGTTGACTGCATGGTTTGTGCTTAACTTATCTGTTTGGTCTTTTAATGGTTATCCTTTAATTCTGACATAAAAAAATTATACATGTCTTAAGCAACAAGCATGAGCATAACTGAAAAAAGTGTTAAGAATATAACATTCTTAACGCTTAGAGTGTGCTCTAATTTTAGAACGCTCTAAAGGTCTGTGGGGTTTATTCATTGAAACAGATTATCATGCGTTTCAAAGAGAAAAAATATGAAATAGCATAGAATCCATTCCAAATATAACTGCATACTTACAAAACACTGCTAAATAAAAATTATTACACTTCCACCTTTACAAGAAGACCCTTTTCCCCAGTTATAAAGTAGCATAAACCCATTTTTAACAGAGACAACATAGAAACAAACATGGACATCCACATACCAAACCACATTAACTTAAATTCTACTTAAGCCTAACTGTCTTACCTGCTATAGCGCTTTTATCTGAGATAATCAGCTATGGCTCCGTGCCTAACATGATGCCTTTCTCCTGCCACTCACAAAGCACACGTGTAAACTCATTGGTAGGCAGAGTTGGCAGAGTCCAGCAAGCACAAAGGTCAGCAGGTGCAACGCAATGCAACATTTTATAAAACAAGTTGATGCTTACAGTATAAAAGAAATTGTCAGATAAGTTGATCCCTTTTAAAATACAAAGAAGAAATACTTGGAACTAATAATGTGACAACTAATAAAAAAAAACATAACTTTGGAAATAAACCAGCAAAATATTGTGACATTTTGCCAAAAAGTAGGTTCCAGTTAAAACACAAACAGAAATGTATTTACGTGCACAGAGACACATATCTATATAAAAACTTGGACTCCGATGTCAATTTTAACCTGGAGTCCAAATTTGTTCCACTTTCTTGTCATTTAACACTTTAAGCTGTTCATTTTTGTTTTGTTTCATTTTTACATTTACATAAAAACACAAAGTTACAGATTATGATATGATTAAACTTTTGAGTATCAGTTAAAATCAACTTCAAACAACTAAAGGATGAATTTTAGAACAATAAAACCATTATTCCCAATAGAGCAAAACTGCATCTAAATATTATCTTTGAGTATTTCTAAGCCAGAAACTGATACAGCTCTATTGACAGAATTAGAGCTCAGATGACAGGAAAGCTAATAAGAGCTGCTTTCTTTATGTTGCTTTTGGATAAAAGTCAAAGCTTTGAATTTGTCCTTTAAGTAAAAAAGCAAAAAATAAATAAATCTACATCCTCATTCTATTTTCTTAGAAATCACTGAGGTTTCCCATCAATGAATGGCAACATTCCTTGTTAATTTCATGCAAATGCTCAAATGCTATGTCGCTGTGTTGTTATGTACCCAAACAAAAATTATTCAATTAGAGCAGAAACCTGTCTTTTGATTCCACCTGTCAACCATATCGTTTTTCATAGACTTCATGGGGAATTTTTTTTAAATTATTGAATATTAAACTGTTTAAAAAGAAAATGCCTTTATCTCTGTAGAATTTCCTAAAGGTTTTTAGTTTGAGCCAATCTCTGCTCTGATCAACTTGATGCCGTGCTCTAAACTTAATCCAAAGGAATGAAATCACCTGTGCTAATCTGTTCCTGTGATAAAGCCCAGACAGCAGACTGCATGGAGAGGACTTTATCTCATTATGTAGCTAATGAAAAAACTCCTGCCCACCTGAAAAAGTCATGGTAGCTAAATCTACACATGTACTGGGAATCCAATACAAGTCCAGTGCATTATAAAAGTTCTCTCTATTTCTATATTCTGTCATGCTATAATCTCAATATTTGGTGTACCTTGTTAGAATTTGATGTGACAGGCCAACACAAGCAATTCAATTCAGTTTATTTATATGGCGCGTATTCACAACACATGTCATCTCAAGGCACTTTACAGTTCACTAGATCATACAGTCACATGGATTAAAAGTTTTCTATCTAAGGAAAAGTTGATTGCATCGACTCATTGACTCGAAGGCAATCCCTCACACTAAGATTGCTTGTAGAGACAGTGGAAAGGAAAAACTCAGTTTTAACAGGAAGAAACCTCCAGCAGAACCAGACTCTGTGCGAGTGGCCATCTGCCGAGGCCGACTGGGGTTCAAGGAGACAGAAGGAGAGATACAAAAAGCAACAGTGTATAATTGTCCTGCATTTAAAGTTAATTTGTTTGTAATTTCTTAAAAGTGGTAGTTACCATCCTTGAGGATATTGGAGGGAACGGGAACATATTTTTCCTTTGCTTGTTCTATCACATATACGGTAGAGTTTCCAACGTCATCCAAATTCTAACACTGGTCTCACCTGACCATAGCACCGTCTCTCTGTTTGTTTGTTTGTTTGAATTACTTATTTGTATGAGAGTATCAACACATTTTTATAATGAGAGAAAGCAAAGTACTTTTCTTTCACATATTCATTAGGAGGTGGATGAAGTAAAGGCCCATACAAATTATATATATATATATACAATGTATACCCTATTTTGTATATGATAAAAAGATGACGTGTTGTGAATTGGCGCCATATCAATAAACAGAATATACCTATATATATTCTTATTGGTCTGAAAACATTTAAGGCTTTATTTAATACAGAGAATCTTTTTTGGATAAGGTATCCAGCTGACTTTGTCATCAATAGTAACAATTGTTTATTTATAATCAGACACAATCTCTAGTTTCTGTTTGTCAGTTTAAAGGTTCCACATTTAACCTATGGTTCTCAAAATACATTGTAGACTTATATAACAAGTTTCTTTATATAAAACTGTTGTTATGGTTTAAAAGGTGCCATCTGTGGAGATAAGATGCCGTCTTGATTACAAGATTTACTAGTTGGTCAACATTATAATAATGAAATATTTGTGTCTTCCGCAAACAGAACTAGTTTTATTACTTTAGAAATACTTTGCAGGTATAGATATACTAAATATACTTCATCAATAATTCCAGGCCTAAAACTGATCCGTGGAGAACCCCACTATTAAATGTCCATATATTCTATATATTCATATATATTCATAATATTATTTCCACCAGCTGTTTTGTTCCCTATCTTGTTCATAACTTTCATCCATAGGCTAATTGTTGTGCTATAAACACATTCCTCAACTCAGCTATGGAACTCTAAAAACCCCTCAAGTTTTAATTGGCTGCTTTCCATTTGTTTACAACTTTTGAAGGCAATCGATTGTGAAATATGAAAGGTGCTGAATAGAAGTGCATACCAGATTTTTATTTGTGACATCAAATAAAAAGATCATTTTGTTTACACCAAAACACATCAGAGTGAAAACCATGGAGGAGAAAAGAGGAACTTCCCATGGTCGGCATTTTTATGTGAGCCGTAAACTACAGCAAGATTGACGTGATTAGAGTGTGATGATAAAATCTACCACAGTAACTGTATCATAAAAATCATCTCTGGAGAAATTCTACTCTTTAAACCCTTATGAAACTTTAATGCATTAAAAGTTGTTGCTTTTATCTCCTCTGAGGCTAGTGTCATCAGTGGTTATCATACTGTTTATTCATATAGTGATGCAGAATAAATTACACTGCAAATGGACCTATGATGGATTCATTGTCTTAAGCCTGGAAATTTATTTGCTTTATTTGCAAACCTAAATTTCACCAGAGAACAGAAAAACCATTCAATGTACATGCAATGATGTGATATACAGAAGAGATCTTTAAAATATTCTCAATTTAGTAAAAAACTAACAGTTTTCATAAACATTGTTCCATTCCAGCTGCAAAGGCATCCGGCTTATATGGTTTGATTTAGAGTCCGACTCCCAACATTAATGGTAATACTGTTTATATTCTTGGTCCTAATCACTGCTGGGTTTACTGGGTTTATGTTATCCAAGGGAAAGTAGCAGTGATTCTTCAGGAAACGCAATGACGACAAATTGTATTAATTAAACCATGAGCTTTTTTTTATTGCTTGAAATGAGGCACAGTGGGTAGCACTGTAGCACGGCCCAGGGTCTTTCTGCATGGAATATGCATGTTCTCCCTGAGCATGTGTGGGTTTTCTCCGGGTACTCCGGCTTCCTCCCACAGTCCAAAAACTTGACTGTTAGGTTAATTGGCTTCTCTAAATTTTCCTTGTGTGTGAATGGTTGTTTGTCTCTGTGTTGCCCTGCAATGGACTGGTGATCTATCCAGGGTGTACCCTGCCTCTCGCCCGTAGACAGCTGGAGATAGGCACTCGGGATTGAGGATGTCAGAAAATGGAGGATATATTCTAGTCTACTCTGATCCCCTTCACAATCTCTTTAACTATTGTCAAAATGTTCCTCAGTGTTTTCATCTCATCTACAGGTCAAACGCTACGCTGCAGGATGCATGAAAAGACATCTGAAGAAGGAGTCAGATCAAAAGCATAAAAACAAAAAAACAAAACAAGACATAAGTTTGATTTGATCTGCATAATCACTTCTGATGAAACAGGCAAACAATTAAGAAATAACAAATAGATCTGAAATGATTAGAAGTGATTAAAAACACTGACAATTTAAAGGGAAATGACAACCTAAGTCTGGCAAAATAGAGGGAAAAGAAATCAGAGAGAAAACTAACTGCATGATGAATATTCGCAGAAAGAAAGGCATGAACCACACTCTAAATGCAACGAATGGAAGCCCCCATTAATGGCTGCTGCCAGACATCAAAAATATTTTTACACTGAGCCAGAGCTGAGGACAGAAGCTCGATTCCAGCTCCGGAGGGAAGCTGTCTGTAACAGGGCACCCAGCTGCTAGCTATTGACCCAACACACTAGATGCATACATTTCTATCTACAGAAGAAAAAAAGGGGGGAAAGTGTGTGTGTCACTGTGTTTTCACCCGATTTTCCTCAATCCCCAAACTCACAGCCACCGAATCTCATCCTCCGGGGACAGCTGTCAAATTTACTTCCCTATCCGGACAGTCACTCTGCAAATTCATCCCCCACCACAAGCTTTACACACTTACAGAGTGTAATCTGCTTAGTTTATATCTGACTCCTAGCCATCTATCAATTACCAGGATACTGTGAGATACCACTGACACAGTGGCTGGATCAGCCCATCAGCCTTTCTTGAAAAGTGTTAAAAGATGCACTAAAGGATATTGATTTATTTATAAAATACTTGTATGAAAGGTAAGAGCTGACCAGGGTGCTGAACAACCTGTAGAGCATAAAACAACAAACAAAAGATTGACATCACAGACAGAAAATATATTTTTGTGGCTTTAAATGAGTATGGAAGATATCCAATATAGGAGAAGTCCTAATGTGCAAAGGTCAGCTAGGAGGAAAGTAAACAAATGGGTTATTTATGTGAGAATAAAAAATATCTTAAATCTATACAATTTTCTGTTTTGTGTCTCTAAATAGATGGATTGGGGGGAAATGAGCCACAAAACTGGCGGACAGATGAGCACTTGGATCCGGATCATTTTCATATTGATCTGCGGCACGGTGCATAGGGATCCAGATCTCCCTCGCTCACACATACATCCCCGGTAGAAACCCTAGAAAGCCCCTGAGAGGAGACTAAAGAAACAAAACCACAGTAATGTCACTCAGAGCTGCTGGGACCTGCTGCTACTTCTCCACAATGGGTCAATGGTCTGCAAATGGTTTTCACTTCTCTGTGGATCATACGGTCCCACTGCAGAGGAAATGCTGGGAAACTTATACATACAGGAAGGCTTTGGGGCAGGCAGGATTTCATGTGGAGAAATTTAAGCTCATTTAATGAATATCTGAGACCAGAAAACACTCTGAATCCCTTTTAGCTGCAGGTTTATGCAGTAATAACTTGACTAGGTTGCCCCCTGGTGGAGAATTTATTTTAATATATATTAAAAAAACAGCTCTGTCCTACAATCAGGCCCTCAGGGTGATTAGTGTATGCAACAAATCTTCTCCTAGCAACATAATGTGGATTAACACAGCACCTACGCTTCATATCCTCAACCAGCATAACTGGATTAAAGGGTCACCTGCTGGTCACCTTCTTCTGCTCATGTTCATCATTTGTAAAACCATAACTAGGATATTCCTGTGATATTTCAACAGAAATGGGAAAGTCAGTGTTATACTAAAATCTGGTCTAAAACTGATTTGTGTCTAAATATTTTTCAATTACCCATCATGTATTATCATAGGCACAAAGGTATATTTTTAAAATTAAAGTACATCAATTTTGATAATTAGGAGACCCTTCAACAGTATTTACCGCCACAGTATTTTGAAGGAGGTTTGCCAACTATATCGCTTTAGTTTAGTGTGTCCCTAACTTATGAACTTCAACTGTTTATTGTGGTTAGATTGCAATAACTGTTTGGGGCTTTAAGAAGATGGTAAAACTTGCAGAAATTGCTGGCATATTCAGGTCTGGATGTTCAAATAAGTTCACACTTGCTCAAGATGCTAAAAAAAAAAAAAATAGTCACCAAAACCCCTAACATTTTCTAACCGGAAAATTGCAGGATCTCTCTGCTGTAGATAGGAAAGTACATACCTGTATAATCAGAAAGAAATATCCCAAGTTAAGCTTTTATTGGAGGTGTCCAAAGATTAAATCTTTGCTCTATTTAAAAACATGAAGATCAGACTCTAAGCGCCTGCATCATGCAAAATGATCTTTTATCAAACTATTTTATAATGCTCTTCCTTCATCAAAATCGTGCACAAAGTGGTATTCCTCATGATGCAAGCTTAATTGAGTGGACCTCCTGAGTTCTGCTGTCTAAGCACCAGCCCCTCTCTGCCCGTATGAAAATTAGCGGTTAGAGAATGACGACGTAAAAATGTCCCCTCCAGGAAGCACCTACCTTTACTGTGCTGTGCCTGTGCATTCATAAAAAAACAATTTGGGTCATTTTAATGTGCCTATTTCCTCTGATCTAGATGTGAGGCAGAGTTTGATAACTTCAGCTCAGCTGCTCTTTCTCAGCTAATTTCTAAGTAATGAAAATATGTGTTTTGGCTTCAGAAGACCTCAGAATTTGTTCAGCCTGTGATGTAGTAAAGTATCACTCCCACAGTAAAGTTGATTTAATCATTTGCTATTGCGTAGATGCCTCTACTCTTCCTTTAGAGCTTCTGGTGCTTTTTGAAGAAGAAGTTTGTGGTAACTCTCATTTTGTTCAAAATAAAGAATAAATCAGCAAAATAACAATAAATCCTCAAACCCATCATGCTGTTGGGTTACCTCTCCAGGTACAGGCAAACTGTACAGAGAGAAGATGGATGGAGCTAAACACTAAGAAATCCTGGAAGAAAATCTGTTAGAGGCTGCAAAAGACGAGGCAGAAAAAGATGGTGCTGCTTCGCTATTCACAGGTTTTTGTGGTTTAGGTGTAAGTATGATATTGGAATGGAATATAATATTGAAAGAACAATTCTATTTAAGAATAAGAACCATAGGTATATAAATTATATTCAACTTTTACTACAAGAGAAAAATGCCAGAGTGTCAGTTTCTTGTACATTTATCAGAGCTGCTTTTTCCACCCTGCACCTGGTTCCCAGACTCATCCCAGGTGAGGAGCCACCACTGTGGGTCCAACACGCACTCAGAATCCTGGCAGTCAGCACCACACACATTTAATGCTGATGTCAGGAACTCTTACAGACACTTTCACATACCCACGCTCACACAGAGACGCCGCACGCTCTCCTCATATCACTTTTATCTCCACAGGTGGCAAATTTAGCCCTCTAGCTCAGAGTCAGCATGTCAAAGCTGGAAAAGTCAACAGAAAACAAACGCTACCAGAATAAAATAAGGCTACTTTGGCTGCATGCATCCAGCCTCTGGCTTTATCTCCATCTGTTCACCTTTTTAATAGGACAAACATTCCATTAGCAGCTCCACAGGTCAACTTATGGTGGGTAATGCACTGCTCCACAAACAAGTATCAAACTAGAAAATAATTGAACATTTTATGAAATCCTCAGATCCATGGATGATTAAACCGATAAACAATTTCATTACATACAGAGTGATATTTCTTATGTGAAAAGAGAAAAATAAACCCAGATTCATCAGAAAATATAAAAATTCCTTAAAACCAATAATAATAATAATGTAACTCAGAGACATCAGCAAAAGAACTGATCTCTTTTTTCCTTTTTGCATTTTGATATCTGAGCACCAATTCAACTTTCTTTTCTCTCTACCCCAGCTAGAACCCTTCTAAAACTGTTTCATGGACAGTAACAGCTGTAGGTTATATAATGGACACTCCTAAAAGGCTTTCCTTCTCAATCCCATCAATGACACTCAGACATGCTGTCATCCCCGCTGCATGTGAATCCTTTCAGTAAACCATAGTTTTTCCTTCCACTAAACTTTCCATGCTTGGAAAAAGACACATCTGTGTTCCCTTTCTGTCCTTGGTCGTTTTAGCTAGCAGATGCTTCAAGGTGTGCCACTGGGATGTTTCAGCTTCCAGTGAAATGTAACACTCGCCCCGCTTTTTCCTTCTGTCCTCTCTTTAGGGGTGCTCTTTCAGTGACCCCTCTCCTTCTACTCATCCTGTCACCCAGTTAGTCTGCAATGAACGGCCTACAGATTCCCAGCAACACCAAGAGCAAACCAGTAAAACTTGATTTAGCTGCTAGATTACTGAGAATGAGTTCCAGTTAATATGGATCTGTAAATAGAAACATAGAGGAGAAGGAGAGGATGTTCTAGACAGTATTTCTTAACAGTTTTTTTATGCAGCTGCAAAGAAGCCCAGCAGCTGAACAATTTACCGAAGTGCTTATAAAGTGACCCGTAAAGATTTGAAATGAAGTGTGTATTGGAAAAAAAAAGGTAGAGTTCAATTGGGTTCACGGTAGATATTTACCTTCACACACACACTCCTCTGTTTCCGCTTAAAGACCACAACAGACTGTTTCTAAGCAGACAAGAGCAAAAAAAGACATCACTTCATTAACTGCAAAAAAAAAAAAAAACATTAAACAGCATCTGCTTCTCCTGGTTTGTTTATCGCTCTGCTTGTGCTCAGTACTCACTGTCAGTTTCATCCACAGGATGCTCGGCTGGTCAGTGGCTCTGCTTTCCAGCTGCAGTCAGTCAATCTCAAGGACAAACACTCCAGCTCTCCTCGCCTCCGGTCTCTGTAGCTCAGCGATGCAGCAGCGTGCACACAAATTCATAAACACACACACACAGATCTCCCCCCTCTCCCCCTTTCCTTCCTCTCAGCATCTCACTCAGATCCAGTGCTGAGTTCACCTGCCCCAGCTCGCTCATAGGGGACTCCTGAGTGAGCCTTTTAAATGAGAAAGTGTGTCTAAAGGAGAGAGTGAGGGAGAGCCCAGCTGAACACTCGCCCCCTTTAAAAGTGGGGTGGACACACAATGGTCCTTCGTTCTCACCGAGGCAGAGGAGGGCTTTCTGTTGCGGTTAAAGATGGGGGAGAAGGATAGAGATGATGCCTGCATTATATTTTTGATAATGTGAAGCAAGCATGCTAATAGAGCTGAAGGTTAATATTGAAGGTTAGATGTGAATATCTCATTAGAAAAGCAGATAGTAGTGATAGTACTTGTTTTCTTCACCATATTCTGCTCTATTGTTGAGGTTATGATAAACAGACTTTCAGAAAACATGCGTTCTCTTACATCACATAAGTTCTTGTGGGATGGAAAAACCAAAAAGTTACACAGAAATGATTCCCCAGTGCTGCTTAAGAGGAGGTTGGATCCTTTAGGTCATGGTCGTGTGGGTTTTCTAGTTCTGATATAGAGCCTCTTGAAGATCTCTCTATATGTGATTGTTGTTAACTCACCAAAAATATTGACTATTGTCATCCAGCTCATCACAGCATGATGCTGCCCCAGCCGTGTTTCAAATCAGGGATAGGGTCAGCCAGGTTATGCATTGTAGCTGCTCATCTCCAGATAATAATCCTTGGAGTTTAGACCAGAAATTCTATTTTTGTAAGAGCAGAGGACATTTTTTCCCTATTTCTCAGTCAGCTCTGACAGCTTGTATAAGGTCCTTTCTGCATTACTTTCGCAGCAATCTTTTAACCATTCTGTTGGAAGTGGTTTCTCTCTGGCCTCTCGATGAAAAAAGGTCTGTTTGATGCAGAGCGTCAGCAATAGTTGACCTTTTGGATGGTCTGGACCTTCATAATTGTCTACCGTTGTTACTAATATTGTCAACATTTCCTCAGAGTTTGTAGAAGCAGATGAATGCAGGAAAAAAGGATCTCCTGTAGTGGTCTGTCTTTAAAGCTGATCTGGAGAAGCCACTGACTGAAGACCCTTAAGCTCAGGGTTTTCCTTAATGGTCTTTATTTCATGAGGAATTCATCAAGTTAAGAACTTTTTCCAGAAACACATTTTCTTTTGAAAAATATATGTCATAGAGTCACAATTAGGTCTTCATAATAACGGATTATTTGATATGATAAAGTTACATATTCAAAGAGCCTCATTTGTCTCAAAATCCATTTCAAATTGTGTAAAAGTCGACCTTTAACCTTTCTTTAGGGATAAAGACCTGCCTCCTTGTAGTTACTTACCTGATCAAAACAATGAGCTGTTGCTTTAAGGTTTGACTCACGTTTTAACCAAATAGCATAGATCTAGAATATAAGATACACTACCCACTTTTGCTAATAAGCTAAACCTATTTTTCAAAGGTACTTTTCCATAAAATCTGACTGAAAGGGGGGAAAAGAAATATTGGCAAGTGCAAACTGTGCTAATGTTACAACATACCAGACATACAAAAGAAACATAGTGTCATTTAAACATCTCTATCAGACGGAATTTAGCTCCTGGATGACACAAGCTTATAAATATCAGCTGTATGGACAGATTATTGATAACTCTCCTCTCTGCTGCTATGCAATGCAGACAGGAAAATGTCAGTCATCTGGAATCTAGACAGCTACTTAATCCAAAGTTATGAAACAAACCATGTCCCTTCCCTCTACTACTCCTCCATCTAGTTGTAAATGCAGTGTGTCCTAATTTGGCTAATAATAACGCAGGTTAAGGTGGATCAAGAGTGAAGCTGACAATTAGAGCAGAAAGAAGTAGAAAGCAACCTGCTCTGCTGCCGTAGTGGATCCCTAAATAAAATGCTTAGCAAGATTATCAGGAACTGTAGAGGGCTACTGCTGAAACCATTTAAATGGAAAATATCCTTGATTCCACTATAATACATGTTTTGTATGAGCAAAGATTGGAAAATATTATACAGAATGACCCTTTACTTGTCCTGTTGTAGAGATATTTATTCTTACCAACAGCAAATGTTAACACACAGCTGGACACTTAAAATCACCAGTTCTAACAAAATGTACGTACTACAAAAAAAAAAAAAAAAAAAAAAAGAGAGAGATATTTTCCTACATGAAGGTTGAAACTTTCCCAACTCTGGTTGGTTTTATACCAATTAGGAAAGTCAAAACATTGTCATATATGTATTGCACAAGGTAAATGCACCCATACCTGAGGTATTTTCTGGCCATGGTGGCAATGAGGGTCCTGAGGTTTTATTTAGAGCAGCAAATAATATGTCTCACTGAAACCTTATTATTTGTATGACAACGTTTTAGTGAGACGTAACTAATTCTATTAATTCTGTGCTTCCACCAATAGTACTGTGATTAAAATTGTATATCTGTGTTATATTCTGAATCCTTGTTTATTTAGCTTTCTTTCCATAACGCTACATTTAAAAAATTGTTCAGAAACAGAGTTAATTACGTCCATTATTGATCAATTCCTTCGGTTAATTTAATTTTAATACTCCACCTTATTGGAGAGATCTTTTTTTCCCCAAAATATAGGTTGGTCCATGCATCCATGTTTCCCACTGTTCATCTTAGTAATTATATGTATGTTAGAATTTTATTATTATTGATATTTATGGGGTTCTTTGTATATATTTTTCAACATGTTCCTAAAGTACTTTTAACTGAAAAATTGGGTCTGTATTATACAGCTGACTGAATTTAAAAAAAAGCAATTATTAATGCACTCACCTGTTATCCTTACTCTATAGATATGTGCAAGCATTCCTTTAGAATGCAGCAAGATTCAGGGAATCTTTGGAAGTTTAGCTCTGGAATGAACTGAACATTAAACTTTTATTCCAGAACATGAAACTTTAGGTGATTTTGCTCACTTCTTCTACACATTTGATTGCTCATCCCTTTTATAAAATGTTGGACTGGCAGTCTAACATTCCAGCGTTGTCTTCTGTGGAGGACTTGTATTTAAAATAAACTTAATATAGATTTAAAAAAAATGGGACAGGGAGATGGTGATTGCTCTATACTTTGAGAGGGCAACTTGAGGTAAGATGTTATCTGCTGTGTCTGAAATGTTTCCAGGTCTGAGTTTTGTCTGTCTCTGGAGGCAATCCTAAAAAAAAAAAAAGGTCCATCAAGCAAAATAAACAGAAAACAGGTAAATCTGAGGTTGGTGAGTCTTAACAGGAAAACTCAGAAAGAGCTGTTCTGTTAAAAGGGTATTATTACAGCGACCAGTTTAGGGGTTACACTATGGATTTTTATGTTATAATTTCTAAACGAAAGGATCCTGTGGCACCCTTTATCCATCTTTCATTTTTTTATACAAACATTTTCCTTGCTTACAAGAAACATATTTGGTCATTCTTAAAAATTTCCAGTGTCCTGGAATCCAAACAAGTGTAACCTCTTACAGATATTCTTTTTATCTTTTTAATGATTAATTAGCCAGCAAATAGCTTGTGCACAGAAGAACAAATACATATGTTTTATGCAATAGTACAAAACTAATACTCATTTTTGCAGGCATTTTTTCTCAAGTTTTGTTTTAGCCTATATTAAAGTGAAAAACACCCATTTACCTTTTTAGAGTTGCAAAGGGTCTCAGAGGGCCGCTATGTTTCTGTATAAATACCACTGAAGTAATTACACCATGATACCCCAGCTCCATTTAGCCTATGTTCCTATAGGAACAGTCAATAACCGACAACCATGAACAAAATGAATGTTTACGTATGAAACTGTGAAAATGTGTTGTATATATCACCTTTTAATCTCCAATGACATGCTTTCAAACATGAAGTACTCAAATAAAACAATAAAATGATTTAAAAAGATTGAATTTTCAGTTTAAGATTTTATTTTTCCTGTTTGTGGAGAAATAAAAACCTAAGGAATAAATCAGTCCAATTAATAATTGATTGATTAATACATACAGAAAATCTGCTAAGGTATGCTAACTTCATCACAATAAAAAAAAACAACTTTAAAAGGTGTGTTGAGGTATGGCCTATTCAAATATTTGTGCAATCTGAAAACATTTCTTCACCCAGTTTGGCTGCCTGCTAGCAGACTGCTCTGTAACCAGTAGCACACACTCAGGATGGGCTCAAACACTCGCTGCCCTTTAACACTGAGGTAACATGTGGTCGAGCATCAGGTTCTCCAACATGGAGTTAGAGCAATCTTACAACTCAGTTCACTCTACTACGCACACATGACGGCTTCCTAAAGTTTCCCCAATATGGGAAAGTTTGTCACTACAGACGTCCTTGGTAGACCAAGTTTCAATCTGTTCATTTTTGTAGCTCACAGGACTTTGGTTAAGAATCATCCTGAGGAGATTTCAATCCATTGTTCTTTTTTTACTGAGCCATGTGATCTTAGAGACCAGGACCTGCTCGGTCAGTTGAACCCCAACCCTGCCCCCTTGGGTCTCTGCGTTGCTCGGATAGGCTCAGTGATCCCTCTTCCCTCGGGGCCTAAGCCCATCCCCGGGCTCCAGCCCATGCTTTGCAACATGCGGCTCCCCGTGTTCGTGTCAGGAATGGGAGGTGCGTTTTCTCCAACCACACCTGAGATGAAAAAGAAAATTTAAAAATTTTTCGCATTTCTGAATAATTTGCAGCAAGTCAAAGTTTCGTTAAAAAAATAAGGACAAAAAAAAATACTTTACTTATGCAAAACATATTTTCTCAGTCTAAAAGGCTGAGAAAAATCCTATTTCTGAATGGAAATTTGAAAACCAAAATTCATTAATCTGATTATAAATCCCTTTCCTAATCACACATTTAAAAAGGTTATTCCTTATTCCATTATTTTTTTTCTACCTTGCATTTTAAAATCCTTTTTTTTGTATTTTTTTAACTTTACCCTCTCCATTTACCTTTTCCATGACCCTTTTGGTTCCTGAGTTTACTGAAAACCACTTTAACCAATCCCAGTTGCTCCTCAAATGTAATGAGCTCCCTCATTGGTGGTTTTGTTAACCAAGTGGGGCAGTTTAACCAATGAGAGAGGTTAACTGGTTTCCATTGTTTTTAGGGACCAGCAAGGTCATGGAAAAGGTAAGCAGAGAGGAAAAAACTGAAAAAGAAAATGTAATTTCAAGAAGTATTTGGAAATAAAAAAAAAATGGAAATAGAATAAGGAATTAACTTTCTAAATCTGTAATTAGGAGAGGTATTTATAGTCAGATTTATGACTTTCAGTTTTTAAATGTACATTTAAAAATCTGATTTAAAAATCAATTTTCAAATTCCAGTATAAATATAAATGGATTAATAAATGCTATATAAAATTCCACTTTAATAATTCAATTAAAAATGTGCAATTAGAAATTGATTTTCAAATTTGATTTCAAATGCCTGGTTGAAAGGTCAATTTCAGTTCTCCAATTGAACAGAACCCAGAAGTCGCCTGGCTAAATAGGTGCATCTCACTGAATGAGATCCTCAAAATAATATATTTTATTAATGGGACTGAAATAATAAAACTTAATTATATAAAAAACACAATGATTCAAAGGTTTATTCATCTTAATTTTCAGGAATGTACACATTACCAATTATTAGAGGATTATTTACACAGAAATGTTATGTCATGTTAGCCATTTCCTCTGTCATCAACCTTAATGGAGATATTGTTTTTATTTTCTTTCAACACCTGGCATCTACCTTATTTGCAAACAAGATGAATTGTCAAGAGATTTGTGAATTGACAAGCTCCCGGAAATAGATCTTGCCAGAAGCCAACAGATGCATTAGCCTCGATACAAAAATGTTTCAGAGCAATGAAATGCAGTGATGTGTATGAAGACAACCACGTCAAAATAAAGCAGAAGCAAAACAAACATGGCTGCTCCAGTTTTAGCTGCAATACCCTCTATTTCTTTTTGAAAAGTTAGCAAATGGACGTAATTTTCGTCTTTGTGGATGGGAAGATATTACAGTGTTCATCCTGACCATTTGGTAAGATTTGGATTTATCTGTTAACTCTGCTGTTGTGAATCATATCACTAATGTGATACGTCTCAGCTGCTACTGCTGCTGTGAATAGCCAATAACTCGATACAACTAGGAGACTTGTACCAAATGTCCCTTCCTTTTGCAAACATCTTCCAAGGGAGCCTTTCAGGATTGATGCTGTGTAGAAATCAGAATGAGCAAGACAAATCAATCTGGCTTATGCCAGGTTAGCATCAACCTACACAGCAGGTAAAAAACTGTGTCAGTGACCAAGGTGTCATTTAACTTCAGTTGCTAGTAAACCGTTCTGAGCGTAGGGAGAGACTCATCAATCAGCCTTAACAGAACTTCAGACTAATCGCCTAAATTTAACCTAAAACTTTGTAATCCGGGTTACTTCAAAAGTTAAAACCCTTGCTCTCAGATTAGGCGTTCTGTCTGCTTGTTTATTCTGCCTCTCTGCAGGTGCAACCCAGTAATTGACTTAGCCATGACTAGTTGTGCAACAAAAACATCCGGGGTAGTAAGAGACCATGATCATGTTGTCCTCTGCTTTCCAGTAACTTTGCTTTAGCCAGAGAGGCTAACTAATAATGCTTTAATCCTTTCTGTGTGGGTAAGCAGAGTTGAGTAAAAGCACCTCACTCCATGGTCTTAGTCTGGTTAGAGCTGCATCACTCTGAATTGACATTAATGTATGTCTTCTTGCCCAATTATTTCTGGTAAAGAATTCTAAGAATTTCATTAGATGAGGGACTTATGATTAGGGATTAGTGGTGCAGAGTGGGGTGTTGAGTATAATCAGGTGTGGTGTTATTACCAGAAGGTACAACGGAACCAAGAGGGGCTGCCTTTCGCCTCCGCTTGATGTCGCCTGTGCACAGGGAGCCGAGGTGCCCGCTGGTCTGTCTGAAGGAGAAGTTAGGCGACATAAACAGTGTTAAGATTCCTCCCATAAAAGCATCAAACAGAACTAAGTTGGATTCTCGACCTGGCATATTTTCAAGGCAGCTGTTCTCACCTGCTTGCTGTTTTAACTGAACAGCTCCTCCGATGCCCTCTGTCTGTTCGTGGATCCCAGTGCAACTGCAGTGATGTTAAAAGACATAAAAAAAAAAACAGAACACCTAAACTTGATGCTTGCAGTGGATCAAGACCTAGAATTTTGACACAGTTTAAAACTTGGCTCACCTGTCCGTGGTCCCTCCTTGAGCTTGGGCTAAACCAAGGCCTGTTTGAGGTAAATGACACTATTAAAACATTCAATTGATATAGCTCAATCCAAACACATTAACCCTTTATTCAAGATTCATATGGATTTTGATTTTTAAGTTATGTACTTTTTAGACACAGATTGTAAGATGAAAAATCCCCAGTCAGCCAGCAAACAGCACAAATTTGCAGATAATTTTGGACTATTTTACTTTAATGGCCTCTCCACATAAATATTTCAAATTATGGAATAATATTTAGGTTGCGTTAGCACTGCAGGTGAAGGTTTAAGTTTGTTTCAATTAGCTGGGTTTGCTTTTACACCAAGAACTACTTCTTCTACTCAAACACTTCATCACATCCTGTCTTCCTGCCTTTGGTACTCTGGGATGGACAGGCATTCACAATGCAATCTGATCCAGGGTTTGTATGTGTTCCCGCCGCCATAATTCCCTCCAGAAACCAGACCCTGACACATTTAAAGTATTGCAGCCCTTACACCAAAACCTTTGAATGCTTAGAATTGGAACAGTGTGAATCAATGAAATAGAACCTGTTCACATTTTAGCACTACAGTGGCAACGGTAACCTCTTTGGATCGACCTGGAAAAATAATACACTCTAAAAGAATCAGTTTTAACTGCATGACAATAATAATAAAAAAATAAAAATAAAAAATCTGTTTTTGATCAAAAAAAGGTCCAACTTGTTTGGACCAGACCAGCACTGTGAATTCTACCCAAGAGTAAATATTATTCTACATTAAACAGAGATAATTTAACACAAATAAATTATATAGATCTACAAAAGAAGGGGAAGTATCAGGGGTGAAAAAAATCCTCAAAAAATCAAATAAATAAAAAGAACAAAACAAAAACAAGCACAACAACTCACTCATGGGGGTCCTGGCTCAGCCTTTCACTGAACCCCTGACTGGAGCTTCCCGGCATCCCAGCCTCAGATCCCTGCTGGTTTCCATGTAGACGACTCAACCTGGCCTGGAAACCTGTCAAACAACAATTCAACTTTAATCAGAGATGATCTCACTTGTCAATTGCTCAGTAAAGCAAACTAACTAAAAAAGAAAAAAATCATCCAGGGTGAATGTTATTTTTAATGGTTTAAAAATAAAGGATAGTTGTTGTTTTTTCCTTTACAGACAAAGCGAAAGCTGGACTTCTATTATTATTTATAAAACAAAAATCCGGTGCAACGATTACAGGTTTCTGGGCGATCACAGATTCCCGATCTTTAAAAAGCCTGACATGCCGATTTTGACCAATACAGATTTATTTTTATAATCGACGCTGCCAGTTGTTATCAGATCACAAGTTAATTCAATCTTATCTTACTGAAAAAATATTAATCATTGCCTGTGAAACAATAAAAACTTCTGAAATATCTGCTTTAAGGCCTTGGCAGTGGATGGTTTTCAGATCTTTTCAGAAGTAGATCAGATTGCTGGAAAAGTCGGCCAATCGCAGAACTCTCAAAATTAAGAAAATCAAGGCTGATCGATCAACCAATAGACCGATAACTCGGTGAACCCCTGATAAATAATATCTTTTCTCACTGCTGTTTTGTTGTTGTTTTGAAGGGCAACAGCGGCTTGGAATTAGCCAGCAAAAGTGTATCACTGCACACCCTGAAAGTCTAAAATTACAAAGTTAAATCCTTACTAACTGATCCAAGTTTCTTAAATTACTTTATGGATGTCTACTGATACACAGCATCATCCCTCCAAAGCAGCTCATAACGTACCTCTTTGACCATGGGGGGTCAGCAGCGGAAAGGACCCTGTTAGGATGCTGTTGAAGACAGGGTCGGCGAGGTCCAGCTCCTCCGATGTTGCCTCCCTCTCCCACCAGGGAACCACTCCTGCTATCCCACAAGCACCACCGGGCCCAGAACCAGAGCCGGGTTCCCCCTCATAGAACCAATCGCTCTGTTCATCGTCACCTAAAGTAAAGACAGAAAACGTGACTTCAAAGTTAGACTAAGCTTTACCAGTGTTTTAAAATGGGTTTAGTTTTATACACATTTAGCATCAAATATCCCATGCTTTCTTTCGTTTACCAAACATTTTTTTGTCAATTTTTAAAAATAAATAAACAGCTTTAATATATATATATATATATATAATAAATATTTAACAGTTGTGAGTAGTGATGGGCTATCTGAAGCCAGGCTTCGAGGCTTGTACCGAGTAATAAGGGGGCGTGTCAATGAAGCCCCGCTTCGAGGCCTGTGTTGTCTTGCTGAAAACCACGTGACTGGCAACAAACAAGGCCTCGCATTGCACTGGTCACGTGACTGCTTCATTTTGCGTGTCGGTTTTCAAAATAAAAGCGCGATGAATCCTGTTGCTTCGTGGGTTGTAGTAGGTGGTTTGGTATCAGCAGAACAGTTTCATCAGCAGTGGTTGAAATGGAGCCGTCAAAAAAGAGAAAAACCTCTCATATGTGGGAGTATTATGAGATGACAGATCACAATCACAACCTGAAACAATGAAAAAAGTCCTATTCCTAAATAAAAACAATTAAACCTAAAATCCAGAAATTTCTATATTTTCTTTTGTTTAATCAGGAGATGCATCAGAATCACACATCAAAACCAGACTAAGAGGCAAACTCTATGTGTAACTTAATATTAAGAATCAGAACTAGAACTCCTAGGAAGAGATGATTTTAAACAAATTCTGTCTTTAAGGAAGCAAGTTTCAAGCTCAAAGTATACAGAGTCTGCAGCAACAGTCACTCAGTTCTCAATACATTAAAGTAACACATATCTTCATTGTCTAATAAGTCCATGACATAAAAGAAAACCTAACACCACCACTGATGGTCAAGGATTAGATTGGCTACAAATCATCTCCTCTTACTAAACATGAGTTTGATGAAAACTTTGTGACAATATTGCATTTCCTAATATTTGGAAGTATGATCCAACTGAGTAACAAGGCTGTTACAGTTTCACCAGCAGATGTCACTAGTGAGTGATGAAGCATCGAGTAATGAACTTTTTTCAACACTTTGCGTTGGAAAGCTTCATTGCTTCATGAGGCTTCACTTGCCCATCACTAGTTGTGAGGCCTCATAGATAAGAACAGCAAAAAAAAAAAAAAAAAACAGATCAAATTTTAATTTTTAAACTGGACCTCATATATTAACCTTCACCTCAACTCCCTCCGACAACCGACTAAATCAGGCTATTAAAGTGTGTGAAAAAATGCCCTTCCTCAGAGGACGAGTTAAAAACTATTAAACATACGAACCTTGTCTCCCCTCATCATTGGTATAGAGGCCACCATCGCTGCTGTTACTGACACTGCTGGTTTCACTGCAGATAAAAAAAGAAAACATACAAAAAATAATTACATTCAAACATTTAAGAGCCCACAGCACACCTCCTGCCCACCTGTTTGTGGGGTCCCTCAAGGGAGCTGTCTGGGACCACTCTTATATGGTCTATTCACAAATGATTTAGCATCAGTTTTTGTGTAAATCGACTGCACACATGTATGCTGATGATCCCGCACTGTGTTATGCTGCAAAAACTGTGAACTGGACAGTTTTGTCAGCTGAGTTAAATGTGGTTTTTGATTGGATAAAATGAAATAAGATGGTTCTGAATATCTGTAAAAACAAATTAATTATCTTGGGATCAAGTCATAAACTGTCCTCTACACCAAAGATGAGTTTGAACTTGTCTGGGGAACCAATAGAACAGGTAGAAAAAGTAAATTTATTGGGCATAATAACTGATAATCAGTTGTCATAGGCAGAACAAAGTGATACCATAGTGAGGAAGATGGGTTTGGTATCACAATGGTGAGGAAATGTCTTTCCCAACAAATATTGTGGGACAGGTGGCTAAATCATTACTTTTATGTCAACTGGATTATTGTGCACCTGTATGGTCTTCAGCATCTAAAGGTCATCAAGGGAAATTACAAACTGCCCAAAACACTGTCTATTCTTTTCAACCTGTTTCTTATACAACTAAATTGTCAGATTATGTTAACATGTCAAAAAATCAAATGCCTTAAAGAGAACAGTTATTTATTGTGCCATCAGCTATTGGAATAATTGCCCACCTAATATATGTGAACTGAATTGTAAAGTATCGTTTAATCATTACTTTAGAATGCACTATTTAAATTTGTGAGTTGTGAATTAAAATTTTTATTGTATGTATTTATGAAAGTGAGAATTAATGTAATGAATATGAATGTAATAAATAATTGGAATGATTTCTGATGACTTTAATTTTTAAGTGATTCTTTAATTGTTAAGTGACTTTCGTTTTGTCGGCCCCAGAAGGAATAACTCATCCCACTTTTAGTGAGAGCTAATGGGGATCTTTTTTTAAAATAAACAACTTAGCTGTGATCACAAGTGCAGAGTATGATGAAGCGAAATAGATGTTCCAAGTTAATTAGTGAGTAATATGCTCGTTCTAACAATCGTTAACACTCTCAGTATGCCTTGATAGTCTGTTTGACAATGTCTGTTGATGTTTCTTTCTCCCTATATGAGCTCATTCTATATAAAAACACTTGAAATATAAAGCAAAGTGTGACGTTAGCATGTGAAATTGTTGGTAAATCTTCTGAGTGGGCCGTATCTGTTGAACGAACAGGTTTTGGTGTTAAAAGTAAAAAAAGGGGGAATTAAAAACTCCAAATGAAGAGAAACGAGGTGAGGATGATTGAGCCACAGTAACTTGTTCAAATACTTCTGAAAGATGCTGAGGCTTCTTCCATATTGCAGAGACTATTTGTGGTCTGCCTCTCTTTCTGGGCTCCATGTTTGCAGGCTGCAACATTAAATGTCAAATACTGTGCTCTCTTTTTCAGGAAACCGTTGGAAGTCTCATATGATTGGCTCAGGAAGCAGGAAGAAAACACAGACTACACACATCACTGAAGTCATTTAGGATTGTACCAGTAGGGTTGAAATGAGAAAAAGGTGACCAAGATGTTGATGAGAAAGAGGATTGATTGTGTATAGACAATGTTACCTCTATTCCCGGGAATAAAATAGAACATTTTAGTTAATTTTATAGTAAATTTCTCAAGTATTGCTCATTTGATATTAACTAAAACCTACCAAATGGCCTACAGACCTGAAATTATACTCATGTTGCACAGAAGCAGATGGACGACTTGAAAGCAAAGAGAAGAAAAGCCAAAACACTAACCACCTGTCACTCATGTCCTCATCTGAGCCCTTGTGCTCGTCCAGCTCCATCTTGTCCTTGGAACCTTCTTTTGGAGAACAAAGAGGGTCTTCGCTCTCAATAACCACTCCTTCGTCAGCAGCTTCCAGTCCCAGTCTCTGCATTGCCATTTTTCTCTTCTTTACGCGGTTCTTTTCTCCCACCGACCCCATCAGGCCACCTCCACATAGCTCCATGGCACCCCTACTCTCGTTAGCACATAGTCGGTGCGGCCTGCTGCCAACGCGGGCCTTAGGGACGGGTGGGGGCCCGAGAAGGATGGAGGAGTGAGGTTCTGGTTCTACCGGCGGGTCCACAGCCATACGTTTGACCTTACGTCGCCGTCTGAGGCTGCGAGTTCCCTCCCCTGAGCCCAGGACTGCCAGGTCATCAGGCCAGATCGGCCGTTTGCTTCGTCCCAGGTCGACAGCGTGGGGCGGTCGTCTTTTTGGGCCAAGCTGGTCATCAGAGTCGCTGTTGTCACGGGCATGGCTGTTGGCAGCTGATACACCTCCTGAGCTGGCACGGTAGTCCTGCAACAAATGTTCCAGTGGTGAAAACAAGACAGGATACTTTCTGTGAAGAGATGCTGCTTCAAAATCAGCAAGGATGCACACAGAACAATATCAAGTAAATACACTCAGGTGATACCAGTAGAAATACTTTACGGTACAAATAATCTTGACTAATCAATGAACACTACAAAGACTGTTTTTAGATCTGATAAACGAGACTAGAAATAAATGTACAGCATTATAAATTAGGAAACACGCAACACGGATGCTGCTTTTCCAAATATATTCACTGCTTTAAAAACTAAGAACACTTTGGGCACTATTCAGTGAGACAAAGTCTGAATTTAAATATAGCAAATAGCAATGGACTCTTAAGCCCCGGGATGCCACATCCTCCTATTTTTTTTTTTTGCTCCGCTCTGATTTGACCAGGTCAAGATCCGCAATTGCAATTGCACTAAACAGGAAAAAGAACGGCGAGAAGATCCGGTTTGTCGAATCAAAATTTAGTAACGATAGACCGGTAACTACAAATTAAACCATAATTCTTATATATTACCAAAAACTAACATCGTTTATTTAAATGATTGGATGCAAACTATTGGTACTTCAACATACAAGAAAGCAGATTGCTAATCTCGATCAAAATAGTTATTTTATACCGAGAGGCCAAATCCAGTCATAACAACTTAAAGGAGCACATCTCACAACTTCAAAACTAACTTCTTATCACAGGCATGGATAAAGAGATGCTGAGTTTGGAAGTAGAGGACAAACATAGTTCATAAAAACCATGAATGATCCTAGTTATCCGTTACCAAAAATCCACAACAAAAAGAAAATATTTGGGCAGAAACTGCACATATGCTGGATGTTGATGGGGATTTTTTTAATGTCATATTAAACTAAGTGTTTATTTCTGCATGTTTTGCTCCTATGAATTTAATAATAATATAGCGCATGTTTTCCTTGAGCTCCGAGGAAGTCAGTCGGAGCAAGACGGGAGGAATCACGGAGGCTGTTGGGGGAGGCTTTGCGCAGACTCTCTGGAGCACAGCGGGGCAGTTACGGAGGATTTGGGATTTCTTTCTTAAGCTGAAGTGGAAGAGTGTAGAAGCTCGCCATGATAAGTGCTGTCTGAATAGTGCTGGGAGCAGGTGAAGGAGGTAGGAAAAGAAGGCTGAATTCTTTCAGTCATTTGCTGCATTTCCATTAACCATCAAAACTAAAATTAAATTTACTAATTGGAAACAATGCAATCTAAAAAGAAAAAACATGTTTTTCCATAAAAGGCTTTAAAACATTGATGGGATGGTTTTCATGAGGAGACTGAGTGTTTTACATTTAGTTTGCGACAATGAGCACTACAGCCATGGCTGAAATATGAGTTTATCCCATGTTTACATCTGCCATTGACATTATATATTAGTTATTAGGTGGGAAAAAAAAGTTTCACGTGCCATTCTAATTGTATCTCTTATTTTATAGAAATAACACAATAAAAAAAAAAATGCATTTTCAAAATTAGCAGGAAATTGACATAGTTTTGTGTACATCTGTAATGGAAACACAGATATAGTTTCTTTAGCATAGGGAGCTTGGTGAGATCACTCACTGACTTCCTTTCAAATATATAGAAGAGAGTTCTTGCTGATGACTTCATCAAAGGCAAGGAACAGGACATGGGGGGTACAAATTTAACATAATTGGACATCTTGCATTTCACTGTATAAATATATCTCCATGTGCGTTCCCAACACATAAAGAACACACATAGATCAAAGATTTAAATGCATCATCTGAAAGCGGAATTTGATTTGGATTTACATGATTCCCTGTAGCACGATTAGAGAGCTTGTCAAACCTTCGTTTAGGCACATTTGTGCTGTAAAGATCAACCAGGGTTCCTACAGCATAAGGCAAGTTTAATTCAAGACTTTAAGACTTTTTAATGCCACTTAAAATAAAAATTTAAGACCAACTTGACAATAAACACAAGAAAAACCTGGTAGCGACAAATTTACCCCAAATGTTTATTTTAACATAAACCAGTACTTTCTAGCCCAGCAGATATGTTTCAAATTTTGAAAAACTTTCTATATAGGAAGTAGGTTAAAAAAAAACAAATAACTGATATATTTTTAACAACTACCGAACTGAATTCACCAACTTTGTTTTGTTCCCTTCTCAATCCCTCTACTTTCATAGTTGGCGTATCGCCAAACATTATCCTGAGATTTGGTTCTACTGGCGCTGTGGAGGCGTTGCAGAGACAAGGGTGGAACAGAACAGAGAAATACCTGCTTCTTCTCGATAACTTGATTTTGACGCTTTGAGTTTCATGCCTCGCACATGTGTCTCCACTGCCTTGATTCCCATCGTGCTTCATCTACATTCCCTGGTACTGGTTTTAGCCATGCAGAAAACTCTTGGATGGATAGCCTATATTTCGTTGAATTTAAAACTTCCCCATGTTGTCCAGATAAAAAGTTAGTGGCACCTCACCCCCAAGTTCCGGCCAAAACATCTTTTTTATAGCTTCCGTTATGGGTAAAGAACCAATAATAGTTACAGCGAGCGGTTCGGTTAACGTAAGAAAAATATTGTCAATTATTTTATTGTTTGATCTGGATTTTAAACAATGGCGTAACGAAACAACAATAGGCCGGTAAGAAACATTATCTGGGTGGGCCCATATGAAGTACAACACCCCATCCCCCCCACCGCCGCTGCAGATAACCAACACGAAATGTGCCCCATACATACACATTTCATCATTCTTCACCTTCAATGGACAGGAATATACTTTAGTATATTCTGATGTAACATGAGTTATCGGGCTACCTTGACCTTCACAGCCCCCCTCCTCACCCACGCTCTCTTCATTCATCTCCAGGTCACAATCTTTACTGACTTTAGCAGCAACGTCCACCTATTTTGGGAAGTTTTTTCCATTCTTCCAGCAGCTCTTCTTTGCTTTTTTTTTTTTTTTTTTCTGAAATCCACTTAAGTACCTCTTTTGGTATCCATCATCGCTAACATGTTGTACGTAGCAGTTATGCTTTTAATCTACGCTCTGGATTACCCATAATTCCAAGTCGTAGTGTAAAAAATAAAATACTTAAATACATCGTTCTTTTAAGATCTTTATTGCTGTTTGAAGCATATTATATGACTGTATTTTTTACCAACCGTCTAATGAACTATACATAGTTATTAACATAGTAATTAAAAGTACCACTGCTTGCTTTGAAGTTTAAACGGCTCACCATCATGTTGAAATCTGGCATGTGTTGGGGTATAAATAAAGTCCGGTCAGTCAATCTAGTATCAGGTGGGTTTAAGATTAATTTTTTGCACCATTGCAAATGATAAGAGAGTCCTAGTCCACAATTACATAGGGGGCATACCAGGTGTCAATGACAGGGCCCTAAGAGGTCGGGGGCCCCTAAGCAACTGCATACTCTGCTTACTGATATTTACACCAATGTCTAGGGGATCCACCGGATAGCTGCTTGATTTATTTGAATCTCTTTAGAATGCAGGTCACACCTTCAGCCTCACCTTATGCTCCTCCAGACTGGACTCTGACCCCTCACTCAGGTGGCCAGTCTCCCACGGAGGATGTGGGTTGTCAGAGCGACGTTTCCTGCCCCTCCGTTTCCGAGCTTGTCTCTTCAGCAGGCAGCCTACTGCCAGAGCGTGGTCCCCTCCATCACCGAACCCACCCCGGGCCGCCTGCTCCGAGCTTTCCTCCAGTGCCGACACCAGGTCATGGACCAGCTCGTCCATTATCCGGCGAAAGTGCCTGAGGAAGAAAAAAAGCTGATATTTTTTTTTGCAACGATCTGTATCATTTTAACTTGAATGTAATCAACCTGTTAAAGGGGATAAGAGCTACAACGAAGGCAGAATCCCACTGATAGAACAGGAAAACGTTAAAAATTGTATGATCATTGTTAAATGTAGATGAGCTAAGAAAAAAATACAAACGACATACATTGTAGTAAGAGGTTAGGGTAAAGGTGATGACAACATAGTTTACTTACGTTATAACACCTGATAAAGATCTAAAATATATTTATATATATATAAAACAAGAGATACCGTTTGCTATGTTTGATCTATTGCGTTAGCTGGTTTACTGCTTAGCTTCGTAAGCTAACGTTTTCTTACAAGTTAGCACTTTACTTTTAAAAAAAGCCATATTAAAGTCATAGCTTTGTTACTTCTGGTAATAAACAAGCTTAACTACAATACTGACAGTTTGCTGTGAGGCTTTCTGTGGAGAAAAATAATAAAAAACCCTCCTCCGACACTCGATGCTAGCCTGTTGATGGAGCTAGCTTAAACTCTCCAACCAGCTGATCCACGCGAGTCCGGTGGACGTGAGCGATCAGTTAGCCTACGTCTCAGTGATTTTAAGACCACCTACCAGCCCGTTCCCGCTTTGCCGATGGTTTTTATAGGACCTGCACGGGACATTAAAGCCACCAAATACCAACAGGATATTAGCCAGAAACAACCACGAAGCAGAGAGACTCCATACTGACACAAAAGCTAACAGTCAGAAAGCTGGATATGGGTCAATAGCTGATGGTGCATTCAGGGACGTCAGGGAAATTACCGGTTTACATTAAAATGTATTAGAATCTCTATTTATGTTAAAAGATATATCCAAAAATTCAAACTTTGACTTTCTAGCAGATAAATAATGGTTGTATACAGTTTGACGTATGCATGCACAATCATCTAGGCAATAATATGTGTAACCATGTGGCAGATGGTAGTTTAAATGATTTAAATATAGCATGTGAAGGCAACTTATATCTATTGTATTTTACAGTTCCAACAGCAAGAGCCGCTGTGGTTCTATGTTTAATCTTGGTGTATTGCCACTTTGGCTGTATGTATAGATTGAGTATAGAAATATGTTATATTAATCCAAATCTGAAAACAAAAAAATATTTTAAAATGCATACAGGGTGTGATAAAAAAAAAAATATAGGCCTATAAACCTTTTTATATAGTACCTACAAGAACTTAAATCTACTTTCATCCCTGGAAATAATTACTTGTTATTGTACATTACAAGTTTTTATCTCTGGATTTATCCCATCCCTTTGAAAGCTGTGAGCAGGGGGCCTTTGTCAGCAGGGGCAGAGCTAGATGGAGGGCCAGTGGTGGCCATGGCCATCCTTAGCCAATTATTGGCCACCCCTGTGGCCACCCCTACCATTTTTCCCTCTAATACAGATGGTGGCAGCAGTAGTACTCTCAAGTGGAATATTCAAAACATTTTATTTTTTTGTGGTTAATCATACGCATCAATATACTAACATCAAAGATGATAGGTACAGAATTCATTATCTTTACAAAACTAGATTTTGTCTTGTATGGGGTAAAGAGAAAATGTGTCTCTGCAAGTCATATAGGAGTCTTCAGTGAAATCAAAGATAAACAACAAATTTAATAAAAACTTATCAAATAATCAATTTATGTAGATATAAGTGCTTGTAAATATCAATTTTATGCAGAATGTTTATTGATACAAGTAGGTAAGTAATGACGATGATGATTGATTTATGCCCCAGAACTCAAAACTGAGTTTTATCCACTATACCTTTTATCTAGAAATCACCGATGTTTAAATATCTGCATGTATTTGTTAGCAAAGGCTGTACGAAAGTATAGTTTGTCTTTATTTAGAAAATATGGATGTTTTGCTTGTTAATTTTCCTGTTGGAACAGTGTAGATTGACCCTGAGGTTCTGCTGCCTATCTGCTTTCGGCCACCCCTCCTTTCCCACAGTGCTACATCTGATATGAACATACCAGAGGATATGTGCACACATAGTATTGTTTCAAAAATATATAACCAATTGCAAAAAAAACAACTGAATTATTTCAATCAAAACTCAACATTTCACTCATTCAGTGTTAATGATTCTGGAATCATATTGTTTCATGTTCATATGATCATAATAAACTGTTATTTTACTGCTAATGGCCAGGATGCATCAGTGAAACAAAGTTCCGATATGGTGGCACCACAGGCAAACAAATGGAGACCACCTTGGCCAGATCAGACTGATTTCCAGCCAAGATTGGAAAAGCACTTGTGCTATTAAAAGTATCCATTAAGATCAGAAGAATGTACCCAGAACCAGGGCCTTCTTGTGTTGGTACAAGTTTCCAAATCAGTTTTTGTAAAATTAGACAGAAAATGAAATAAATGGGGAATGTTCTGTTTGGCTACCTAATGTTGCTTTAGGTGTAGAGAGGTGACACCTTCAGAAAACAGTCTGTAAAACAGAAGCTTTTTAAATACACTTTCATGGCCTTTAAATAATAAAACCATCACTATCTATGTATATTATATTTAATGTAAAAAGGTTTGATGGAATTTTGAAGGTAGAATATCCTATTAATTCAAGTTTTTCCTTCCACCAGGTGTCATCAGAGAGCAACCAGTTTTTTTTCTAAATTTACAACATGTAAAAATAATCTAATTACAATGAAAATTGAATTGGAATAATCTGTAATTTAACCCTATAAACACCATATGATTGGATGTAGAATTATCAATATTCTAAGGTGTAGTATCTTCATAAAGCACATGTTTGGAGTAGATCTCAATTAGAGTCAGTGAGACTGCAAAGTAATCGAAGAAATTTTACTTTTTCCCCAACATATCATGACTCTGACTCAGTGATTCCAGCTGTTGTTCACATCTTATGAGTCTCACCCTAAGCTCCTCAATAGGCTTTGTTGCACCTTGTTCATCTTGTTTTTCATTTTCTACTACAGTTCTTTCTTCCGTTCAACTCTCCATGATGGTATTTTAATACAATGCTTTGTAAACAACCATCTAAAAACAACTAATGCTATTATCTAAATCAGTGATTCCTAAAGTTGGGGTTATGACCCCACTTGGGGTCCTTGATCAACCAATATGGGGTCTAGAGATTCAATACAGATATTGAACTTATTAGACATTTATGTTAAAGTACTAAAATAACCTAAAGAATCACCCAAAGATGGATAAAACCAATTACTTTAGTTTCTGAGTCAGTTTATAATATTATTACACCCATAGTTAATTGACTGTAGAAATGTTTGGGTAATTTGACTCTGGTACCATTTTGAGAGTCAGAAGCTAAAAAGTTTGGGAACTATTCCACTTTAGCTTAGACTGAATGTTTAGGGTTTTCGTCATGTTCAAAAATGAACCTCCACCAAAGTCTCTACTTTCTTCTAACTTCCAAAAGGTTTTCTTCCAGGTTTGCCTTGTATTTAGTTTAATTTGTCTAACTGACACCTCTGAGCAGCTTTTCTGTTCCTGCCCCCACATCACCACACTTCTCCCACCATGTTTCATCTTTGGGATGTTTGTTAGCAGTGATCAGCAGTTTTCAGTTTCCATCCGACATCACATTTGCATGTCGGCCTTTAACCAGAGCACTTTCCTCCTTATGTTTTCTGTGACCCCTAAGGGGCATGCGTAAAACTGCAAATACAAGACTTGATTTTCTTTTAGAGAAAAGCTCTTCCTCTCGTCCTCAAAGCACAGAAATGTGAAATGCACAACTATAGTTCTGTTGATAAATTCTTTCATTGGAGCTTTAGATTTCCACAGCTCCTCCAGATAGGCATGTGGCTCTTTAGCGCCCCTTGTGTCTCATCAAAGTAAACAAAATGGAAAAAGATGGATTTTTGTTTGTTTCTTTTAATGTAGTGTGCAGGATGACAAACAAACATTCGTTATGTTTTCCATTGCTGTAAAAATGTGTATAATACATAAATTTAAACAATAAATTGAAACATCAACAAAGATTTTCCTCATAGCCTGCGACACGTTTCAGTGCGGCATACTGCCAGGCAGGTGGCTGTTGCAAACAAACCGATTGGTGCACTGTAATTAAAATATATCAGCTTATTTTCATTTAAATAGTCTGCTTACCTTATGAACAGGCTGCTGTTGCCCCAATAAGAAGGGGGGAAAGGATTGTATTGTTACTTTGGTTTGAAGAGGACTGCATCATATTTCCAAGTGGAGGTTCAAATTACAGGAGTCTTATTATGCATATTCCGTTTTTTTAAGTCCTCAAAATAAAGATAACAATTAAAATCTGATTTCTTTATTGTATTTCTATAATTTGATCAATTCAAGAAACCATAATCCATTAATACTGTAATGGACATTAAACTTAAAGCACCTAATATCGTACAGCAGATTAAGTCACATGGTGTGTCATTTTCACCAGGATGCACTGCAGGGAAAATAAACATTTAATCATGAATGCCTATTAGGTATTTAAGCCTACTTGGTCATTTTGATAGATGGCTAATATACTGTAGAGCCTGAGGAGGCTTATATAAGCATTTCAAATGTTTGCGACTCCAGACAGATCTGTTTCATGTTTTATTGGTCCAATTTGGCTCTTTGAACATTTCAGTTTGCTGACACCTGCCTTTAAGTTTCTCATCTGCTGACATGAGCAGACAGTCATGTCTTGGTTGGTTTGAATTAGGTAAGTTCCTCAGCTCCTAATGATGCTGTTTGTCCACTCATTCATTAAAAATCTTCAATGCATTCAGAAATCATCCATGTTTATACTCAGAACAAGTTACACACATCTAGTGTTTATATTACTAAAGCTAAATGGCAACGCTGAGTTTCTTTGAGTGGTATCAGCATAAAATGGAATGAAAACAAAAGCCTGATGGGTTTTTTTGTATTTTAGATGAACATTTTGGTAACACTTTCTTTTACAGTACATCCATAACCATGTAATACTATGGTAATGACATAGCAATTCACACTATATTACATGGTAAAAGGTAAAATGTTATTTGTAAATTACCCCAAAATTAAGGTATATAATTTCAAAGTAATTACCTGCATGTAATTATTACAATTGTACGTTACTATGTAAAAATAGAGACTTTTGGTGGGTAATTAGCATTAGGTTACTGCATAACAGTTTCTATTATTGGCCACCACCTACCAATGGCTTACAAGGCAAATTGTAACTAAAACATTATAAATCTAAACTCAAGTTATATATAAATAAGAGTTGAGTTAAGAAGATTGTTGCTGTCTTCTAGGTAACAAACTGCAATTTATTAGACAATTGTTGCTGTCTTCTAGGTTTGGTTTTCTGCTATATGCCAGGTAATAAACTGCAATTTATTAGATAATAGCACATTAATTTATTGATGCTGGTAATAACTGTTTGGAATCTAACAACTCTAACTTTACCTTGTCTGCCAGGAATTGCAGCACAGCACTTATTAAATATGCTCCAAAAAGTTGTTACCTAGTAATTTAGTGTTACTTGCTATGTTATTACCATGTTATTACATGGTTATAACAGAAAGAAAATTTAATTTTCAATTCAATTTCAATTTATTGTAACCTTCCAGTGTACAGCTATCCTCTATATTAAATGTTTGTCTGTAGCATAAAATTGCAGTATTATATATTGAGGTTAGTGAGTTTCATTGAAAATTAAAATACTATGAATGCTTATGCAAACCATGTATTATTGAGTGAACTCACTTAGCACATAAACAGATAGTGATAACAGGATCTTATTATATGCTGTAGACGCAGTGTACCATTATGATTATGTGCTCATGTAACAGTTGGCCTTAACTGAATGTCAGTGACGCCAGCATTGTGTTCTTTCAGGGGGGGCGCAATAGACGTCACACATATTACACTCTTTCTATTAAGTAATGAGAAAAGCACTTATTAGGAGGACTGAGCGGCATGCGTTTGAAATGCTCGGCTGGCTGTCTGACTGGTGTGAGATCATGTAGAGCCAAAAGATGTCCTCTCAGACTAACAGTCGAAATGTCCCAGCCGTCCCTACAAATGCCTAAGGAGTCAGAGGTTCCTGTGGAAGACTTCCACTCATGGCTGACTCAGGTTTCCATCTGGGGGTCCCAGGTAAATTTAGTAAGACGAGGTTGACTTGCACTTGACGGTCAGACACTCGTCGTTCCCTCAGAGTGAAGACACCTGTGGAGTTTCTAATTAACAAACCTCGAATTTTTTAAGACATTCTGCTTTTGAGATTTAACACATGATATCAGTGGACGAAGAGGAGATAGATGAGGCTGTCCAGCAGTATTCCACCGACACCACCTGGAGCTGGGTAAAGTGATTTTTCTTTTAGTTTTTATTGTAAGCATGTGATTCTGTAGTAAGTGGAGCTCTTATTTCTTTTCACTTTAATGCAATTCAAATGAATGTCTAAATCAAATATTGAAGACATGCTTTAGAAGCAAGCAAACAGCTTCAGGGAGGAGGGTAAATGCAAACAGCCGGTGTGTTTAGATAATGCCACATGTAAAGTGACCTGGTACAAGTGAAACCTGGGAAGAGCGTCAAGGGGCCGGGGTTGGGGGGTGCCAAGCTGTTTTTGGTGGGTGGGGTTATCACTGCAGAGATCAGATCATCTTCTTACCTTTTCCATAAGAGAGAAATGATTCAAGAGCAAAACTGGATATTAATCATACAAAATGACAGCTGATGAATTAAACATGATGAAATTTCTGAAGGAAAAAACAATCTTTCAAAACCTCATTTTGATCTTCAACTTTCTTTCTTACCACCACTTTGTTTTATTTGGATCATTTCCCTTTTATTTTAGCTTTGTCTGGGTTTATGCAAGTTACATAAAATGTTGTCAGCTGGTGTTTTTTGTGGGGATTTTTTTGTCTTGCTTTTGTTTAACATAGGTATTTCCTAAATTAAGCAATCTGTATCAGAACAGAGCATTTTTCAGAAATACTCTTTTTTTTCTTAAATGCTATTTTTCAAAATGCAATTTTTAATAACATCACCAATACAATTTAATTTATGTTTTTCTTTTTTTTCCTTTGAATTTCCTTTGAAATTGTATTTTTTTATGCTTTACACCCTATTTACTTTAATGCCAATGCTATCAAGTTTAATTTGCATATATGCAAAATATGGCAAAAACATAAACATGTTAAGGATAAGATTGCCATATCTAAAGCTTTTATTTTGCTTACAATTATTAAAGGTGAAGATCAAAATGACAAAGCCAATCTTACAATAAAACCTTTTTTGTTTTCTGTGTTTTTTGCTTTGAGTTACAGTTTAATCTCTGAGTCAAAGTTTCTGTCAAACCCTATGATAGTTGGATCAGAGCAGTCTGAGCCAGTCAGCAGCTTTAATATCAGCCAAGTGTCTCCAAACATTATGCAACATATCTGTTAAAAGGATGCTTCCGCTAAACATGTTTAACAGAATGTGTTGCATTGAAAGACATTTAGATAAAGGCTTTTGAGCTTCATGTTTCTCTAGTATTACCATCTGTGTGTTTCTTTGTATCAACACATATTGAAATAATAATATAAGAGCTTAAAAATGATCAAATGTTTCATGGTTAAGCTGAGAGGTTGTTCAAACTTTTTTTTTCTTTGCAAAACAAACTGGAAAATCTGTCTTAATGGATGGCTTGTATATCATTCAATTTGACAAACTGAATGTTTCTCCTGCTCAGTGCATTTATCTAGGATAAAAGCCAACTTATCATCTGATCAGTGAAGTAGAGTGTTTACAGAAATGCGATAAACAATTTTACACTTTTAGAATTACATAACGAGCCGAACTATAGTAAAGTTGGGGATGTTGTCTGTTTTGTTTTTTGAAAATCTGCTAAGACATCTTCTACTGTATGAAAACCCTAAACTAACTTATCCAACATGATGTACATGAAAATGCCACCATGATTTGTTTACCTCAACGAAGGACGGATCTGCTGCTGCTCTCCGAGGACTCGTTCTTAGAAACATGTCAGTAAAGACAGCTGTGAGGCTCATATATCCTCAGAGGTCCCTCAGAAACTGACAGAAAGACTGATGTGAGGTCAGCCGGTATCTGTAGAACTAATCCGTACAGCTGGAAAATTAGCTAGCTGTCATGCAAAAATGTTTCAGAATACATGCAGAATATTCATTCTTTATTAAAGATAAACATGATTACAGGTGCTGGTCATAAAATTAGAATATCATGAAAAAGTAGATTGATTTCAGTAATTCCATTTAAAAAGTGAAACTTGTATATTATATTCATACATTACATACAAACTCATATATTTCAGATGTTTATTTTGTTTAATTTTGATGATTACAAATGACAACAAATGAAAATCTCAAATTCATCATATCAGAAAATTAGAATATTACTGAAGACCAATAAAAACAAAGGATTTATAGAAATGTTGGCCAACTGAAAAGTATGAACATGAAAAGTATGAGCATGTACAGCACTCAGTATTTAGTTGGGCCTCCTTTGGCCTGTATTACTGCAGCAATGCGGCGTGGCATGGAGTCGATCAGTCTGTGGCACTGCTCAGGTGTTATGATAGCCCAGGTTGCTCTAATAGTGGCTTTTAGCTCTTCTGAATTGTTGGGTCTGGTGTATTGCATCTTCTTCTTCACAATACCCCATAGATTTTCTATGGGGTTAAGGTCAGGAGAGTTTGCTGGCCAATTAAGAACAGGGATACCATGGTCCTTCAACCAGGTACTGGTAGCTTTGGCACTGTGTGCAGGTGCCAAGTCCTGTTGGAAAATGAAATCTGCATCTCCAAAAAGTTGGTCAGCTGCAGGAAGCATGAAGTGCTCTAAAACTTCCTGGTATGTGGCTGCGTTGACCCTGGACCTCAGAAAACACAATGGACCAACACCAGCAGATGACATGGCACCCCAAACCATCACTGACTGTGGAAACTTTACACTGGACTTCAAGCAACGTGGATGAAGTGCCTCTCTTCTTTTCCTCCAGACTCTGGGACCTTGATTTCCAAAGGAAATGCAAAATTTACTTTCATCAGAGAACATGACTTTGGACCACTCACCAGCAGTCCAGTCCTGTTTCTCTTTAGACGCTTCTGACGCTGTCTGTGGTTCAAGAGTGGCTTGACACAAGGAATGCGACAGCAGAAACCCATGTCTTTCATACGTCTGTGTGTGGTGGTTCTTGAAGCAGTGTGGTGGTTCTTGAAGCACTCACTCCAGCTGCAGTCCACTCTTTGTGAATCTCCCCCACATTTTTGAATGGGTTTTGTTTCACAATCCTCTCCAGGGTGCGGTTATCTCTCTTGCTTGTACACTTTTTTCGACCACATCTTTTCCTTCCCTTCGCCTCTCTATTAATGTGCTCGGACACTGAGCTCTGTGAACAGCCAGCCTCTTTAGCGATGACCTTTTGTGTCTTGCCCTCCTTGTGCAAGGTGTCGATGGTCGTCTTTTGGACAACTGTCAAGTCAGCAGTCTTCCCCATGATTGTGTAGCCTATAGAACTAGACTGAAAGACCATTTAAAGGCTTTTGCAGGTGGTTTGAGTTAATTAGCTGATTAGAGTGTGGCACCAGGGGCCATCAATTTTGAACCTTTTCACAATATTCTAATTTTCTGATATGATGAATTTGAGATTTTCATTTGTTGTCATTTGTAATCATCAAAATTAAACAAAATAAACATCTGAAATATATGAGTTTGTATGTAATGTATGAATATAATATACAAGTTTCACTTTTTAAATGGAATTACTGAAATCAATCTACTTTTTCATGATATTCTAATTTTATGACCAGCACCTGTACATAGAAGTGCAAAGAAAAATCCATGCTAAAAATTATTTTAGTTTTTTAATTGCTGGTGCCTCTCAATAAAAAAAAACATTATTTATATTTAATTAAAGTATCTGAAATATATATATATATATATATATATATATATATATATATATATATATATATATAAATAGTTTTCTTGAGTTGATCAAAGTGTGAAAAAACTAAGAATCTATGTTATAATCCCAGATATATAATATACATTGCATACAGGGACCCCTCTCTCTAATCCAGTCTTCAAAACAGAAAAACATTATTTGCTTGTTTTGTTTTATCATAGTCTTTAAAAAAATCTAAATTTGCATATAACTTCACATTTTGATCTGTTTTTATAAAATTATTTGAGATGTTATGATTATTGACTGAGTATCTGAATAAACTTCTTCACTCATATGAGAGCACGATTTTTGAAAACTCTATACACATTCTGTCAACAATGGGTGGTGAGGTTGCTTGAGGACCCAGATGCAGAGACAAGTGAAGCAGGGATGAGTTCTGAGAGGTTTAATTGCAGACCAAATAGCAGTAGAGGCAGAAATCCAGAAATCCAACTTAAAATACAAAACAAACCAAAATCATGGAGACATTAGGGGAAAAACGAGTCTGAGGAGCCGGGGAGAGACGAGCAGAGTAGACAATACAGCAACAAGAAGGAACCAGCACTGAGTGACTGCAGAGGTGGAGTATTTAAGGAGAACCAAACAAAAGGTTGGACTAACGAGCTGAATGGGGAGCAGGTGTGGGTGGAACTGGCAAGAGGGAATCCATGTGGAAAGAAAACAATCACAAGGGGGCAACAGAGAGTAACTAAAGAATGCTTGAAGATCGTGGAAAATAAAAACAAAACAACTGATAACAGAAAACTGAAAACTCAGAGTCACAACAAATAAGAACGATAACACATTCTGAATCTAATTTAATCTTACTCAAATCAAGCTCTTTGTTGGGTCAAACGTTCCACACTGTCACTTTAAAGGTAGTAGTTTTGATGATTTAAAATGATTGAAGTTATTTATAATAGCTAAATTTGTGTTATTTCAGTTGACATTTTTTATTTAATTGTTTAAACACTTGGTCAGGGAAACTTAAAAGTATCTTGTTAATAAAATGGGGGTTTAGCAATTAAAAGTTGGGGAAAATTGTACATAATAGTCAATAAAATATATTTTTTAAAAACTATAATACAGCTACACGATCACATGTATATGTATTAGGGCTATCTTACACAACCGTAGACCTTAAACACCAAACAGTATTTTTAAAACACACTTATTAATGACAGCAGCCCAAAGTGACTTTAATTCAAGTTCCGCTTTGTTATTGCTATACAAAACTTGCTCATATCTGCATTTAGAATTTTTAAACAACTAGACCAGTGACAGATTAGATTCAGTGAGGAAACCAATTTTATCCACTAGGAAGATAACACGAGCATGAAAGAGAATCCAAAACTCCATGTTAAAGAACTTCAGCAACAAATTTCATCTTTCCATCACCAAACTTTTTTCTTAACATCTATTTTATGGCTTTTGTTAGTAGCCTTACCCAAGTGGGTAAATATTTATGCACTGCTTTGGCCTGAGCTTTGATTTGTCAGCACCAAAGCACATTGCTTAAACATGAATTGAAATAAGTGGTATCCCACTTGGTTTGAAAATCAATAGAATATATATCAGCGTTAGAGGTTTATTTGATCGGACTTCTAAAATGCTCACAGAACCACTCTGTCACATCACCTTGTCACTTCAACTGATTTTTAAAGTGGATCTTTCAATATAAATAGAAACTCTAAAGTCATTATTGGTCTGCCAATGGCCAAAAAGCCAAACTAGATTATTCTTCCTTGTTTTGGTTTCACAGTCTGGAAAAACACCTACTTCAAGTTTAGTTTGTAACTTCTTTGTATGAACGCTTCTGCCTGAAAGACCTGATTGGTGCGAGATTTTAAGTTGCTGTTACACAAGAATACAGACTGACAAAGAACTTTGAAATGCTAATGTATTCATGCTTTTTGGCAAGACAAAACCACAAGGCTCAATGTATTTTGTAATAGAAGCACCCAAACGGCTGAATCATAACTCTGAAAGTGCAAGTCCGCTGAAAAAACTGCACTTATTAGAAGTAACAGAGGAGAGATAAACACAGTTTGAAAATAAGTTAGTAGAATTACAATTTAAAGTTTGCCACAAGCTGTGTGGTGGATACAGCAAACATGTGAAAGATAGCATACCGGTCAGATGAGACTTGAAACTGGGTCAGAGGTTTACCTTACAGCTGAACTGTCACACTGAACCAGCAAATTGCAACCATTTCAAATCAAAGAAACATTTCTGGTAAATAAATTCTACATAAAATCCTCCCACAACTGTTCAGCTTATTATACAATCACAGCACAAAATGTATATGTTTAATAGTTTCATTAAAGAATCTGTGTTGAATTTTCTATTTAACTGATGTTGAGACTTCTCTCTTATAAAAAGAATATTTCACCTACGTCTTTTGTGTGTAGGGTCACTTTATAGTCTATTTTAGTTCAAAATCAAAATCCCAAGAAAACAAGAAAAACACAAATTGTATTTAATTAATGATTGATATAAAGAAAACAATGTAAAAATGCTGAAATATTGTCTTTTTTAAACTGTTAAGCTTATTCTGCTTTGGAGTCTCTATGCAAATAATGAACCAAATCATATAGAAACACTGCTAAAATTCTGTTTTTATTCAAATTAAGAAGGAAAAAAAAAGCTTGCTGTATTATGAATAATATTTTATCCAGATTAGTTAGAGCCTCTGAGGAGGGCCTCAGGAGCCACATGTGTCTCTGGAGGTGCAGGCTGCAGACCCCTGTCCTAAATATAAACAATAGAGCTCCAATGTTTCATTTTTCAAAATTCAAAATTAAAATCTAATCCAATGTAACGCTTCAATGTGTTAAACTAAGAAAAAACACATAAGACTTGCTGCTACAGGGTGAACATGTAAACATTGGCCTAAAGGTCTCTACTTTTTGAGTCTCTTTATTTATTTTTATTTATTTTTTTATTTTTTGTAACAGTTGAGAGATTGCTTTTTTAAAGAAATGTCTGTTGGTTAATAACAGTAAGGAAACATGAAGTTGAAACCACCAGTCAGCCACATCCTTTTGCCACAGTCTCGGTGGAGTGTCTGTTGCTCTAACAGCCAACATCGCCTGTGCTGCGAATCAGGGCTGTGATTGGCCAAGGAGATCACCTCACTGCGTCACTCTCTCTCACACTGTGTGACTTTAAACGATGACGTTGCTCCTAACTGCTTCCCGCCACCATCAAAGCAAAGCTTCAGTCTGCAACCTTCTTCTTTAAACTTCCTCAATGCGCGCAGGAAATGTAGGTTAAAATGTTTCATACATGCCCAGTGGATTTAAAACATAGAAGAATCAAACAAATAATGCATGCAATTTAGGAGTTTTTCTTCTTTATGTAAAATACAAAATACTTAAAACTTTGTAAAAAAAAATGTTATTTGACCTTACAAAACCCAGAGTGGGTGGCGCAATTGGATGCCCGTTATTACAAAGTAATGAGGCGCTTCTGTGGAAAGGTGAAAGTTCTATGGCAAGCAGTTTGTGTAATTATTTGTAGAGATGGACAGAGCACTCAGAAATGGTTCCTTAGGCCCTGTCCACACGAAGACGAACCCTGGCCTAAACGCACAAATTTTTCACCAAACCAGCCTCTCATCCACATGAAGCCGGCGTTTCGGGGGTCTGTAAACGATCTTTTTTTTATTCAGCCTTCAGAGTGGGAAGATTTCGAAACGCCGTTTTCGCGTTTCCATCTTTACGCTCTAACCGCATATTTTTTTTACACGCATGCGTCATAGCGTCGCCTCTAAACACGCATGCGCGACCAGTATCACAACAACAATGGCGCCGTTGCTGCTAATGCTACTCACCCTGCTGTCGGGCTTACAGCAGAATCTTCTTCTTCTGGAATATCTCCATGAAGAACAGAGCAATATCGACGACATAGTTCAGCACCTGAATTTGACTGAACCACGAAAATGGACCCGCAGGGCAACCATGTATAAATATTAGTGTGCATGCCCAACATTTCGTCGCTTATTTTTGCTTTGGCACCACAGCGCCACTTACAGGCCTGGCATACATTTTGCAGCGTTTTCATGCATTCGTGTGGACGATCACATTTATTTTACGTCTCCGTCTTTACGGCAAATGTTTTGGAAAATATCAGCGTTTCGTGTTCGTTTTGACTTCGTGTGGACGGGGCCTAACTAAAATAAACACTTCTTAAGCATGTTTAAGTTAAAAAGTACATTAAAAAATTGCTCTGGTTAGATTAATGGGAATGGGGTGTGCTTTGGTGGCGCAGTGGTTAGCACACACGACCCATGTATGGAGGCCCTAGTTCCAAAGGCGTAGCCAGAAAAGTTTTTATAAGGGTGGCCAGGCAATAACTAATGTACACTGAGGGGTGGCCGAAAGCGGATAGGCGCCAGAACCTCAGCGTCCATCTACACTGTTCCAACAGGAAAATTAATTAGCAAAACATCCATATTTTCTAAACAAAGACAAACTATACTTTCCCACAACCTTTGCTAACAAATAGACAAATATATATAAACATCCGTGCTTTCTAGATAAAAGGTATAGTGGATAAAATTCTTTCAGGTTTTGAGTTTTGAGCGAACATCTTTTCCATCGTCATTACTTACCTACTTTTATCAGTAATCATTCTACGTAAAATTTATATTTACAAGTACTAATATCTACTTAAATTGATTAGTTAATATGTTTGTATTAAAATAGTTATTTATCTATGATTTCCCTGAAGACCCCCAGATGACTTGTGGACACACATCATTTTCTCTTTAGCCCATAAAAGACAAAAGTAGTTAGTTCTGAAAAGAGCATGAATTCTGTACTTATCTTCTTTAGTTATAGTATATTAATGAGCATAATTAACCACAGTGTTTTTGTTGTCAAGTAATTGTAATATGTGTAAAATTAAAATGTTTTGAATATTCCACTTGAGAGTATTACTGCTGCCAACATCTGTATTAGAGGGAAATAAAGGGTAGGGGTGGCCACAGGGGTGGCCAATGATTGGCTAAGAGTGGCCTCGGCCACCCCTGGCCCCCCATCTAGCCCCGCCCCTGCCTAGTCCTCTATGCGGGCTTACCGGGTTCGAATCAAGCCTGTGGTCCTTTCCCGCATGTCTCTCCTCCTCTCTCATATCCCCTTTCCTGTCAGCCTACTGTCCATAAAAAAAGAGTGCCGTTAAAACTAAAAAAAAGTTGTATTTATCAAATGTATAAAATCAATTAGACAAGGACTTAGATTAAGTAATATAGATATGTTTAGGACAGCTTTAAGGACCTACAGGGGGACTATCTTCTGTTTATCTTCCCCTTCCAAACGCTATTGAAACCTTAGTGGATAGAAAACAGACTTACTTTCCAAAATCTGTTTTTGCATAAACCTTTTCTGTGTGCTTGTGTTTGGAGCAATTTTGGATTAGTCCCAATTGGTTTTCATTTAGTGGAACTACTCATGATGGAGAGAGTAGCCAAACGTTTTACTCAATAGGACTAGCCTATAATAATAATCGTACTCAAGTCAAAGTAAATATTATGGTACTTTAGTTTTTCAATAATTAGTTAATAAATAATAAATACAGTACAACCACCTCTGAATGTTTTGGTGATAATCACCATTTTGTTGTTTGCTAACATGTTGCTAATGTTTTTGGTATAAAATAGATTCCTGAAAGTTTTTTTTTTGTTTGTTTTTGGTTTTATTTGGTCAGTTCCTACCCAACAGAGGGACATTTTATACCTACTTTTAAAACAGAGAGTAATTACAAATGCTGCTCCTATACAGTGTAGAGATATAGCTCATAATATTGCATACTTATAATGTTTATATCAATGGCAGATTACTTTGTATTATATTGTGTCGACCATTGAAAATAATCTGTCATGTTTATAAAAGTAAATGGGTAAACAGTGGACTTAACAACAGTGGTTCTGTTTAAAATTGTTTAAAAAAATGTAAAAATAATCTTTATTAAACTCAAAGGAAAGTTGAAGATTTCACCTCTAGGCTAAAGCAATTTTGTATATATCAAAATACAGGTCCTATTTTACGTCTTTCTTTCTTTTTTTTTTTTTTTGAGTTCTTTAGTTGGAAACTGTAAATATTTACCGGTACTAAGACATTAAAAGACAAGCATGGTGCCAACAGACTTAACAACAGACTCCTCAGGTTTGGGACTGACTAAAGAACCAAATTTTGAAAAATCAAATACTAACACTATTTAGGGGTTCCCATGGTATCTAACTGGTTACAGAGTGGGGAAAAAAATTTAAAGCCAAGAAGTTGGAAGGACTTCTGCATCAGAAACTTAAAAGCTGTTGAGTAGGATTATATATACAATTGATTTGCCATACCTGTTTGTAAGCTCACCAGGTGGAAGCTGATTGGCCGACAGGCTGGTGGGTTTTGCTGCATCTGACGTCATGCTCCCCACAAGCAACGTGAAGAGTTAAAGAGAACAAACACAGATGAAGAACAGAGACTCGCTTTCATTTAAAAAATAATCCATCGCGGCTCTTTAACACAAAAAATCCGGAAATGTGAGAATCTGTTGAGAAACTGGAACTCTGCACTGTCTCTGTTTGGCTCTCAATTAAAGAATCGCGCCTTCCTGCATGTTAAAGCTGGCATACTCATTACAAACAGGTATGTGTCTGCTTATATAAACACATTGCATTCCTCAGTCTGTTCCTTTATTTGCAAGAATGAAAATTTCTACTACCGTAATTTGCTCAGAGATGTCATACTCATGTTCTTACACCGTTATTATCATTAATAAATGTTATTTATTTCTGACTATAAGCATAAATATATGTCAAATCTCTAACTATATTCCCAGGGATTAATTGTTTTCCAAATAAATGTTTTTTTTTTTTAGGGAGCTGATTGGCTGCATGCCTGCATGCACGTGTGCTGACATGTGTTGGTTCATTTTGTAATTATCTATTGTTTCATTTAGTAATCATTTCCATTTAAAACTTGGGAACTTGAATATAAATGGATGTGGTAAATCTCCAGCCTGTGTTGTAAGATGAGACCGGGGCTGAGAACAAAAGGCTCAGTCTATAATATCTGCTGAGTGGACCAGTCCTGGTCATATTAAACTGCAGACTGCAAACTAACCAGCATATTAAGCTCACAGTTTGGGCTCAAGTGTAAACTTACTGCTAAGTGCATTTAAAGCAACTCTTCCTCTTTTCTTTTTTTTTTTTTTTCTCACAGAAGACAGCCTATTTTTAGACTGAGCTGCTCAGCATTCTGTAACAACCCTTCTAGGATCAGCAGAGATGAAGGTTATTTACAATAAACACCTCTCAGTACAGCTTTTTATAGTCTGACCTGGTGTTTGGAAGTCTGGGGCATATAAGAGACGAAGTGGGAGTGGAGAACCATGAATAGTCTCATATAGGGTGATCAGTTTTCAAAGTCAGATTCACCTTGTTTGTTTTAAACATTGAGACACCTACATTCAGTTTATTTTAGATCTCCTTACCCCACCCAAACATTTATTTCCTTACATATACCTCAATATTTACATTTGCTTTAAGAAGAAGCACTAACACTTCAGGGGAAAACAGTGTTTCAGTGATAAACATGCTGTTTTTAACATTTCAGCGGCTCAGTCTAGGTCTTGCTGTTCTCAATGTCATGGTGTAAATCTAGACAGGGACAGTTGTGATGAAACAATCGATGAAAGAGAGGCTGGTTTATCTTGGTCTGTTTGCTGGTGTTGCTGAATGGAAAACAGTCAGATACCTTTTCCACACTAAAGGATGGGAATGTAAAGTAGCAATAAATGGCTCCCCATATGGTGACTTGCAAAAGTTTTCAAACCAGTGGAACGTGGTATTAATCTCCTTACAGTGAGGCACGGTGATGGCTGCATCACTTCACAAATTCTACTGGTCTGTTATGAATGGATAGCTAGCAGCTAAACCGTTTTTTTTTTTGTTTTTTTTTTTCTGTTTCCTATGTTATCTTCACATTTATTAATAACAGACCCGTCAGACCATGAACTACGTGGGTCAGCTTGCAGGCCAGGTGTTTGTCCAGGTCAAAGAGCTGTACAGAGGACTTAACCCTGCAACGCTTTCTGGCTGCATCGACGTCATCGTGGTGAGACAGCCGGATGGCTCCCTGCATTGCTCACCTTTCCATGTTCGCTTCGGCAAAATGGGAGTCCTCCGCTCCAGAGAGAAAGTGGTGAGGAGGCTTTAGGGGATTTATGGGGGGAGGCAATAGGGGATCTTTTTTTGTTCATGATTAGAAATTTACTTTTTTTTTTTTTTGTTAGGTGGACATTGAAATCAATGGAGAATCGGTGGATCTTCATATGAAGCTTGGCGATAACGGAGAGGCCTTTTTTGTGCAAGAAACCGAAAACGATCAGGTAATGACCAGAGAAATACATTCTCCCTGAGGTTCTTTGGTTCCCGCGGAACCACAGCCTTCGCTCCAATAATAAACATAGCTGTTTACCGTTTCCAGAAGATTCTCTCTGCAGTTTGAATCAAAGCAGGCCAGGCTCCACTCAGCCCACATGTCATCACAAAGGCTCAAACAGTTATCTTCCTTACATTTCGTCACAGATCCAGAAGGATCACACTGTGTGCAGAGTTGGCACTGCAGGCTGGATTTTTTTTTCCTCTCCCTTTTTTAAAACAGCCTCCGTCTGTTCACCAGTGAGGGGGGCTTATAAAGGGGGTATTTACTGTTTGAGCCATTTTACCTGTATTTCCGACAGTGTTGCAACCCTACATCTCATAACAGAAATATGCTTGTAGAATTTCCTGAATTTAGCATTCTGGATTTAAATGTATAATTTAAGTTGAAGAAATGCATATTTATAATTTGAATATATTAATTGTTTGCACCCTTTTTAGGAACATTAATAGCTCTACTTCAGTGTTTAGAGAAGCTGTTTTGCATCTTCCACCACTACTTTGGATTTTCATGGTTTTGTTTTTGCAAGTAAGCTTAAACAGTTTAGGATCTTATGTTTTTTTTTTTTTTTTTTAATGAATGGCACTTTTTAATATTTATTTTGATCCTGGTAAAAGTGTGGCCAACCAGCAGTAATAAAAGGCTGGCTCTAACAGCGGATGTGGGTGATGTGTTTTCCCTAGACTGGTGTCAGATTCCCATGCTTAAAGGAGCAAAGAGGAGAGAAGGAGGAGTTTAGAGCTTCTTAACCAACTTTTTTCACACAAGGGAGCAAAACATGAGGGAGTTTTTCTCTTCTTCCCCACATAGTTCTACACATTTATGGAAAAAAAAAAGAAAACAGCTTTTCCTAGAAAGTATTTTCTTTTCATGGAAGTGCAGCTTGTTGAAGAGTCTGAAAAACATCCTTTACAAAGCTGTGAAACATATTCTGTTTTGCATGTATTATAATTATTAACTCAGCAAATAAATACATTTGAAACAAATAATGTAAAGTGCATATCAGATCAACAATTTATTTTTGTGGTCATTGTTAAATACCTAGTTTATCATCTTTGTCAGAGAGCTTGATGATGCTTATCCAAACACAAATAATAATTAATACCGCAGTAATCAGTGTGGCAGAGTGAGTCATCTGCAATTAGTGGAATGGCTTTTTCCATCCACAACACAAAGAGAACCTTCAACTAATGCTGTGCCTCTTTTTATCTCTAGATTTCCTTCTGCATCACCATGTTTGTTTTGTCTGAAAAGTTCCACTGAATTTAAAAGCTCGCCCAGAGCTGCCCTCTAGTGGGTATAAGGCATACTTGTTAACTTACATTTATTGAAAGCAAGATTAAAGCATTATAAAAGCGTATCAATGTGTGTTCATATTTACCTGGGCAGCATAAAAACTCCTTAATGCATTGCTTAACTGCTGCTTAAGTTATACAGTCCAGGACAATTACTGTAAATTAACATATTTCAAATGGGTGTTTATGGCAATAACTTATAAAACAAACCTCTATAATTGTACATTTATCAATTATAAATTTTCTTTTTCCTTTCTTTTGTTCTGTTTGCTTACATTTCCCTTGGTAAACCAGTGGATAGACAGCTGAAACTGAACATGCTGAGTTTACCAGCAGGAATAATTGCCCCCAAACCCAAATCAATACTAGTTTTGAACAGGATTAAATCAGGCTAATCATACGCTTCGGGAAAGGGCTTCATTAAAACTTAGCGTCTTCATCCACTGCTTTTGATCTTTGGTGGACCTTGCTACAAGGCCAGGTCCTGTAGCAGTAAAAAAAAAAAACATTCCCCTCCTTTCCTTGAGTGTAATCCCACTTCTGACCTTAGTATCACATAGGGTGTGTAGATGTTTCTCTGTGGGCTTTCCATACCTAGAGACAGAAAGCATTAAGGTTAGGGGTTTTATTTATTTTAAAAGGGCTCAAAAGCTTTTTTTTTCATGCTTCATTACTTTAAAGTCTGTGTCTTTAGGTAACTTAAGCCTATATGTAACCTTTTTCTTCTTCCTTGTGTTTATGATCTTAACAGGAAGTAGTTCCCTCCTATCTGGCTACCTCTCCCATCTTGTCAGACGCTGCCTTTTCATTGAGCTCCCCTCTGATGGGGAAGAGCACCGGACCTCCTATACAGACCCTGTACCCCTTAGGGAGCAATGGCGAGAGCAGTGGGGCGATAAAAAAGAGCAGGAAAAGGAGGAGAAAGAGTCGGGCAGACAGCGCAAGGAGGGGAGAGAGTGGAGACTACTCGGCTGATGAAGACATGTTTTCAATAGACATCAGTTCTGATGAAGAGACGGAAATGGAGAGCGGCAGGTAGGAAGCAGCAGAGTGAAGGGAGAATGAGAGAGGTGGCAAAGCATTTATCAGAAGAAGTGAGATTTAATATAATTAAATAATGGAGAAAAGAAGAGTTTTAGACAGAGCTATGGTGCAGGATGAAGAGAAGAACTGGCAGGCAAGAGTTCAGCGTTTAGCTGAACACAAGTAAATCTTTTAGTCATTTTAAATAATGCTTAATAATGACTTTAAAAAGCACAGATGCATTTTTTAGCAACTGAAAACCGAACCTGCTCAGGAATTCTGCTTCTCCTGCAGATCTTTATCGAGGGACGCGTTGAGAGATGAAACAGGAGCTGTTTCAGGCAAATGTTCTTTCAAACAGGCTGGGATCCACACTCGTTCAGATGGAGACTGGAGCCCAATCCACAGGTAATATACCACCTTCCCATGATTTACTTGAAGCTGCAAAATATGTATATCCAACTCTTTACATTCTCTGATCTCTGATTTTAAGGACTGCGCTCAGTTCAGAGCTAGATTTAGTGTAACAATATGCTACTGCAAGAAGATTAAATTCTTTTCACGTGTTTCCAAAATGCTTCCAAGATATTTGAAAGGTTCTGTAGTTTCATAAATAGATGTGTAATTAAATTTATCTCTTCCTCTCAGCCGAGATAACTCCCGCCCCACCTCTCCAAAGAGCGACTCAGAGCTGATCACCAATCTATCAGATTCACATAGTCAGAATCCAGCCATGCACTGGGCGTGGGGAGAGCTGCCTCAGGCTGCTGCGGTATGCAGACAAATCGGACAACTATCTAAAACTATAAAATGACTATTTTATGTTGCCTTTTTTATTGTTTAATACAAGTACCTCTCATTTCCACCTCTATAGCCTTCGTTTCTTTCACTGAAGGCTGCTGTGCCACGTCCTTATCCTGTATCCATTCCCATGTCCGAAAATACACATTTCCGAGCGATCCCTCATCAAGCACCATCAGACCAACCATGCTCTAAAATACAAGCTCCCAGTCTGCTGATTGAAGAGGAGACAGAAGTCAAAAAGGAAAAGGCGGTCAGAGTCAGGATGGAGTCTGAATCCATGAGGATGGAGGCCCAGATATCAACTTCAGAGACGCAGATGACTGCATCTGGAGGGTTGGGAATGCAGAGGGTGACTGAAACAGAGGAAACAGTTGCTTGCACATCCACTAAAACAGACTCTCCGTCAAAGAAAAAAGGTAAAAGTGCGGCTCGTTCATAAAGGAGAAAGTATCTATAGTCTGCTCAGAGTTTATCTTGACAGGCAAGCAGTGCTGTTTTCTCCCTGTTTTACTCAGGAAAAATCACTTTGGATGAAGAACCAGCTGTTTTGCTTAAACAAAGTTACTTAGGAACACTAAGCTTATCTACAACTTTGAAGAAAGAAAAATCTCATAGATTTAATTCATAATCACGCCAAAGTAGCAAAGTGCATCATGAATACAAAGCCGTATACCTATACAAATATTTAAGTTTCCCATTTTAACTTTAAGTCAACCAGACCCACAGTGCTGTCTTCCTAAGCTTCTTGGACAGAAAATATTGATATAATTAAATTGGATAAACTAAAAATGAGAATTAGTCAAACTGAAGCACACCTCTGAGAAATGATCTTCTGTTGAAGTATAAATGACAAAAACCTGATTTTATTCTGAACTTTCTGTAGACAAAAGGAGCCGCCATCTTGGTTCTGATGGAATTTACTTGGACGACATCACAGAGTTGGAGCCGGAGGTGGCTGCCCTATATTTCCCTAAAAGGTACAAAAACAGATACATGCACCCAGATCATGTGTAATAACAGTGTTTTAACACAACGATCATTCTGAAGTAGCTTTTTAAGCTAAACATTTCTGCTTGCAGTGAGAGCTCGTCCACCATGAGAAGTATCTCTGATCCAGGGCTTCACAGCACCAGCTTGTCCCCACAGTCTATGAGCTCAGGGGGAGACAGCGGTGTGGACAGCTACTGTGACCCCATGTCTGACCTGCCATCTATGGCCATCTCTCTGTGTGGGGGGCTCACTGACAACAAGGAGATTACTAAAGGTACGTTATCACAAGTGACAAAACTACTGCAACAGACACGTCCTATAAAGTGGTGCAGCTTTTAGAACCTGTTCTCCCTATCTGTTTTTGTTTTTAGAGCAATTCTATGATAAAATCATCTCCTATCAACAGTTTGCTGAGAACCCCTCCATCATAGATGATCCAAACCTGGTGGTTAAAATCGGCACAAAGTAAGAAACTTAAATATGTTATACAAGAATTTGCAAAATGTGACTTAACCCTGACTGTGTAAAGAAAACATATAAAGAATATTTTCTAACTATCCCTGTTTAAATGCATTACTTGATCCAATGAATAAATAACATGTTGTCTGCTTCAGGTACTATAATTGGAGCACGGCGGCTCCACTCGTGCTCGCCATGCAAGCCTTTCAGAAACCTCTGCCAAAGGTAAAAGGTGATGGCACACACACATCCAGATACAAATGACTTAGAGCATTTAGAACGGATTGATTTATATCTTTCTGTGCTATGCTCTACAATTAGTCCAGACTCAATTTAACAATAAATATTCAGTCTAAAAAATTCTCCTGAGAAATCAAATGAGTTAAGATTAGTTAAGCTGGCTGGCTTGTAATGCTAGTACACTGCAACAAAAAAAACCCTAATTAAGTGCATTTTCTCTTGAATTGAGCAGGTAAGTGTGACTTTTAATTCTAAGGCTAAACATACTGATTCCAACTTATTTACCCTCTCAAATTAAGGGTAAAGTCACTAGTTTTAAGATATTTTTCTCATTTTAAGATTATTTTATCAGTGTAGGTCTTTTCCAACACTGCTTTGTGGCTCTCAAGTTGATATATTTGGCAGCCATATACTGTTGGGTAAAATGAGCCAACTTAAACCTGTCTTCCCCTCTGTTCTCTGCTCCTCCTGTTTCATCCTGTTGTTCCTCCTCCTTCCTCACATTAGTCCTCATGTCTCAGTTATTTACTTTCATCCTTGGAGTTCCTCCTCTGTTGTCTGACTGAAATCGTCAGCTCCACCTCTGTATGTTTGAAGACTCTTCCCTCTCTGTTTTTATTTATTTTCACTCTCTCTCTCTCGTCTCACAGTTTGTTTGGTTTTTTGGTTAAGGTGAAGGCTTATTTCTGATTCACCGTTTGTTGATTTATAATCAGCTTTTTTTAAGTTTCAGTTTTAATGTTGTGTTGTGGATCTCTGGGCTGTCCGTGCTCCTCCTCAGGCCACAGTGGAGAACATCATGAAGGAGAAAATGCCCAGGAAAGGAGGGAGGTGGTGGTTCTCCTGGCGAGGCAGAAATAACCAAAAATCAGTAAGCTCTTCTACTCTCCTCACTCCTAATAGAGCATTGTTTCAGGCCATTTGATTTTCAATGAGCATGAACGGTTTTGTTCAGGAATCCGTCGCTGAATGTGGGGCGTGTGGTACTACTGAGCAAGTTGGAATAATGAAAAGCAGGTCAGTAAAAATTCTCCCCTAGAAAACATCCATCCATCTTAATACATTTGGAATTTTACCCAAAACTTCTTCTATTTTAGTAGCCCAGTTCAAAAAGTGAAAATTGCTTAATAATACACTCATTGCACACAGACTGATACATAATTTTACCATTTATTTATGTTATTATTGATTAAGACTGCAGAGCAACAGCTCTTTCTGTAAGACATGACAGAAATAAATATGGGAAATCTATGTTTTGAACTGAACTACTAAAACAATAACTTCTCTACAGATCAATCTGTGCAATTTTAATCATTTAATATATAATCTCTTTCATCATAGGCTTAAAGAAGAGACATCATCTAGTGATGAAGATCACATTGCAACCATGCAAAGCTCTCCCATCATCCAATCAGAACCTGGGGTCTCTTCAAGGGGTGTGTCTTACAAGAAAACGCTCCGCCTCACATCAGAGCAGCTGGTGAGGATTAGTTTGTCTACAGCTTTCAGCAGAATCTTCCTCTCTGTTTTGCTGAATTGTGTTTCTAATTTTTTTCTTTCATTGTTTTCTCCTATCCATCCCATACATCCAGCTGTCACTTCAACTTCAGGACGGTCCTAATGATGTTGTGTTTAGTGTGACCACTCAGTACCAGGGAACCTGTCGCTGTCAGGGAACCATCTACCTCTGGAACTGGGATGACAAGATCATCATATCTGACATAGATGGAACCATTACCAGGTGTTGGAAGCATTAACAAATTAAAAGTGCTTATTGAAAAGAATTGAAGCGTATTTGGAGTAAAAGCAAAGTGGAATAACAGTTTGCCCCATTAACACCCACATCTTTGGACAGTTGATTGTTTGACTTGATGTTGGGCTCTGATTTATGCAGTGTCTTTCCTAGTAAAATTCACCCTAAAACATGCAGTTGTTTGGCAAGGTCTCTGCCCATTTCAGTTTAACTAACTGAAAAATGTCTCTCAACTTATTTCCAGGTCCGACACATTGGGTCACATCCTACCAACACTTGGGAAAGACTGGACTCACCAGGGAATCGCACAACTTTACCACAAAGTCAGCCAGTGAGCCCCTTTCTTTCTAACTAAATCCTTCATCTCTATATCAAGGGGAGTGGCTGCCTAGTGGTTAGGGAATTGCACTGGGAATCCAGAGGTTCTGAGTTAAAGCCTCACTCCCACAGACTGCCTCTCTGGGTCCCTGAGCAAGACCCTTAACCCCACACTGCTCCCCGGGTGCCGCACAATGGCAGCCCACTGCTCCCCAAGGAGATGGGTTCAATGCAGAGAGTTCATTTCATGGTTCTCTACTTGTGACAGTGGAATGACAATAAAAAAAAGCTGAAAAAATTACATGGCTTTATTTAAATGTACATAGTTATGATATTAATTGATTCATAGTTTATTATATATGCACACATTTATAGATAGAAATTGTTAAGACGCCAGGAAAATTAAAATAAATGTAATTATTTGCAATAGCATAATCTCACAACAAAAGAATAGAAAAAAAATTACCTTTATTGTGAACTTTATTGTGTGTTTGTAAAAAAACAAAACAAAAAAACAATGATGTAAACAGGAAGGTTTTAGAAGGAATATCTTCCTAAAAATGTTTATATAAAAAATAAAGAATAGCTCCACTGTTTAAAACATGAGGTTTTAAAGCAAATGTTTTGTAAAGGTAATACATAGAAATGTTTTCCAGTTTAAGCAAAGTTGAGGATGTTAAAATACTTTATATTTACTCTATAAATACACTTTATATATGTATATTTATAATTCAGTATATGTATAATTTGCTTTTGATAAAACAAAGTAAAGGCATTCTTTTTAAAGCTAAACCTAAACCTGCTAGCTGGCACACTGGGATTAATGGGTCCAGAAATTATTGATTTTAACATAAAGCACCCAGATTTGTGTTAAAATGAGTTAGATTTTTTTTTCTTTCTTTCATTTATAATTGTTTTCTTTCATTTATAATCAAACAATTTTAATGATAAATGATTTATGGACAGTTTACTGGCAGAGGACATAGGAATTTAATTTTGAAGTGTCTGACAATACCATGCACTCTGGAAGAGAGGCGTGCCAATGCAGCTGACTGCATTTTTACCTGAAAATACTTAATAAATGCAAAGTTTAAAACATGGGCTTCCATAGGAAAAATAGTCTTTCATTTAAACACTACATGGAATGATTTAATATTTCCATATATAAGCAGTTTTTATCGGTTGCTAATTTGTTCGTCTTTCTATCAGAAATGGCTACAAGTTCCTATATTGTTCAGCCCGAGCGATCGGCATGGCAGATATGACCAGAGGGTACCTAAGCTGGGTCAATGAGAGAGGCACCATGCTACCAATGGGCCCCGTCCTCCTCAGCCCAAGCAGCCTTTTTTCTGCCTTGCATAGGTAATTTTCCAACACCTTAACCTTATGCATTTGTCTGCACTTATTTAACATGATCTCAGTGAGATTTTTATTTCTGGATAGGGAGGTGATTGAGAAGAAACCTGAGAAGTTCAAGGTGGAGTGTCTCACAGATATCAGAAACCTCTTCCATCCAAACAAGGAGCCTTTTTACGCAGCTTTTGGAAACAGACCTACGGTATGCAGTCACATATTTTAGATTTTTGTTTTGTGTAACATTTTGCTCTAAAGAAGCAGCTCAGGGTGAATATATTTCTTTTTTTTTATTATTTGTAGGATGTGTATTCTTATAAAGAAGTTGGAGTACCGCTAAACCGGATTTTCACTGTCAACCCTAAAGGGGAGCTAGTGCAGGAACATGCAAAGACCAACATTTCCTCGTAAGTAAATATGGGTTTTTGCACTGAAACCTTTCATCTATAATCATTTGCATTCATCTCAGTTCTGCTGCCTCTTTCTAACCCCTTTTCCAGCTATGTACGTCTTGGTGAGGTTGTAGACCACGTGTTCCCGTTAAAGATGCGTTCCTGCTCCTCTGACTTCCCCTGCTCCGACACCTACAGCCACTTCACATACTGGAGGGAGCAGCTCCCCAGTGTGGAGCAGGAGGAAACAACATCCCTGCAGACTTCCAGCTCCACCAACTGATTCCCACCTCAGCTTCATCGGCAAACAGAATGACTGTTACGGAGCAATGATTTAGGCAGTGAAAGCTGTACATTCTTATCAAAGTTGAAGTATTTTATGCACTTTCAAAGTAAACTGAGAAGTAGATTATTCTTTGAAGTCTTAAGGACAAAAGGGGAACTTCTATGCGCTCACTTGGATGTATATATTTAGAATGAATTATTATAATCTATCCTGGCAGCTTAGTGGAGTTATTATTATTTCAGTTGATTAATGTTATCTCAGTGGTTAGACTTTCTATTTATGATAAAAAATGCACTGTGAGAGCTCACAATCCAGCCATGCAAGGACTTCAAACATGTGCCAAAGGTTGACTGTGATATCTGGTGTTGATGGTTGCAGACCTGCCTTGCAAAAAAAAAAAAAAAATTCTGATAGCAAGCATAAACAATCTTCTATGTAGCTTTAAATATACTAAATAGGAAATCACAACACCATTAGCTGTAGCCATTAATCCCTCTAATGTTTAATCTGTGAGATTATTGAATGTTTATCTTTTTATCCAAACCAGTGTGCATGTGCTGAGTCATGTTTTATATTTTAGTTGTTAATGGGATAATGATGTAGACTACCTGACTGATGCCATTTCAAACACATTACAGTTTGAATGTTTATGGGTTGGGATATTACTATCAAACAACACCACAGACAGTATGAGGTTACATCTGGGGAGTGTTGGCCTAGTGTGTTAGAGCAGTGCGCTTGTGCTCGGAGAAGCTTGCAAGTACCCGGTTCGATCCCCACAGCCTCCACTCTGGGTTCCTGAGCAAGACTCTTAACCCCACACTGCTCCTCAGGTGCTGCACAATGGCAGCCCACTGCTCCTCAAGGGGATGGGTTAAATAGAGAGTGAATTTCCCCATTGTGGGAAAATAGAGGGATTAACATTACATAAATGCTGGAACCATTGTTATAGCAGACAAGAATGTGAATTAATTGGTTTCACACATTAAGCTCACAGTATTGTTTGATAGACCGGTAGCTCTGTAATAAATACTGTTATTCTTTCTATGAAAGAGTGAATACATGTTCTCATGCTAATTATTTGCCTCAACTGTGAAGCGTTTCCCTCTCGGCCTCACTGACCAGTTTATTATCAAAGTGGTCTCATTAAATAAATTATATAATTGTTACTGGGAATGTGTTTGTTGTTTTTTTTTACCATTAATTTAAGGTGATCTTTTACTTATCTGCAGGACACATTTGTGTTAAATTGTATTTCTTTTGAAGAATTTTGTTTGCTGTTTTTGCACATTGGATGTTTCATGCATGATTATTTATGTATGAAAAATACACACAATCTGAAATGGGACATTTCATTCTAACCATCTCTTGTGGACATTTTCCAATTGAAAAATCCCTCCAGGGGTCTGGTGCCTATCGCCAGCTGTCAACAGGCAAGAGGCGGGGTACACCCTGGACTGGTCTATGGCAGTGAAACTAAGAGACACACAGGACAAGCAACCATTCTCGCACACACTCACACCTTTATTTTTACATTATCAAAAAAAATAAAAATAATTTTTCTTGCATAGTTGTTTATGCTGTGGCTCTGACGCCTGGCCACCTATCCGTTTGGAGGAAGGCTATCCGCCCTCTAGTCTAATTACTGCAGTCAAAGCATCAGGAAGCTTTTAAGACTGGGACCAAAATTTTGAGCCCCCCGCTCGCACCAGGAAAAATGACGTGTAATACCACTGGACGTGGAAAGATATGATGGAATAATTTAGTCAGGTATACAGAAGGTTCAATTATGCGTCAATAATAAGTGGGTGAATAAACATCTGTATAACACTTATTTTCCCTGTGTATATACATACTAGCTTACATTAATATAACAAACGTGTAACTGCTCTTCTACCTGCCTTTGTAATTGAGCTTGATTGGGGTCATAAAATCCAGCAGAGGTCATCAAAGTTAATGTTAGAAGCATCACCTGCCCTGACCTCCATCTGAACCACAGCAGGAGCCTCTTGGTGGGGGGTTCTCCGACCTCTTCAGATGGATCTTTTCTCCCAGCCAGTCCTCCAAAGATTTACCCCCAGAGTTTCTGGGGCAGAAAGTGGCACTGCCAAAGCGTGAAAGCATCTTCAGCATCCCTGTCTTCAGGTACAGAGGGAAGCCTTCTGGGTCCTGAATACAGCCGATGTGTTTGTGCTGGTCTCTCCACACCTGCTGGATGCGCTCATGTTCCGGCAGTGGTGCTCCCAGAGTGTCCCTCCCCTTCTCACTGTCCATCTAATCTATTAGGGCCTTTATCCTTCTTGACGTCTCCTCCACCCCTCTTGTCCTCTTCCGGCTATGCAGAGCTAACTCCTTCCTGCTGATCATTTGGTCCAGGGCCTTCTCAAAGACTGGATCAACTCCTCTGGCCAGAAGCTCCCCCTGTTTATCCAGCCGAAGAGCAGCAGCATGTTCTGGGTCCAACTCAAAAATGCACCTGGAATGTTTATTTTGAGAACATGCTCTGTTATATAAAGAAAAAAGAAATGTTACCTTAACTTGCAATTGAGGTAAACAGATATAATTCCATTGTATTTTGCTTTTTATGAACTAAAATACAAATTTCCCCAATTCAATCTTTTCTATGAACCTGAAAAATGACTACTAATATATACAAGCAGGATGACTGTTGACCTTGACAGCCGAGCAATGAAGGTACTGTAGGGCTGATGAGCCTCAGTGACGACTCCTGCTGCAAATGTCCATTCCACATCTGAATGGACATCCACATCTGTCCATTCCACATCTGAGCTCATTCCACTCTGAAAACATGGCCCTGACCTGCGACTAACTGTGAGCATGTGGGCTGCAGCAGTCCCGGTTCACATACATGATGACAGGCGGTGCCACTCCTGCCTCTCAGTACCTCCTCATGAGAAATGCTGCCATGGGCCGAAGTCCATGCCCCTCTGCGGCGGTCAGCACTGTGGCCATCTCATACCACCCATCTATATCCAGTACCTTACGCACAGTGCGGTAGAGGCCAGCAGCTTTCAGCTTGTGGTTACCGCAGGCTGGCTGGACACAGACCAGGGGAATGGACCACAGCTTTAGCGGCATCCAGAGGAACAGAGGGCGGCAGAAGATGTCAGGAGAAATGTAGCATTTATTCCATCCCCTTGGGAATCAGTGGGCTGCCATCGTGGGGCACCTGGGGAGCAGTGTGGGATCTTGCTCAGAGAGCCAGAGTGGCAGTCCGTAGGAGCATTGCTCAAACTCAGAACCTTCAGGATCCCAAGCCCTATGCCCTAACCACTAGGCCACCACTCTCCAAACTCCTGAAATTACAGTTTATTATGATTGTATGTGTAACTGCCATCAGTCAACTCATTTAAATATTTTAATATTGTTAAAACAAGAGTTCATACAGACTAGCATCAAAATTAAATGTTCAATAATAAATAACTTTTAGTAAATTTATGCTTATGTACAGTGGTTAAAAAGCACATTAAAATGTAAGGAGGAACCTATGTTTTTGTTCCACATGTCACATTGTTGCCCATGGGAAAGATTGATTGACATTTTTTTGCATCACTAGGACTGTTTTCCAGGAAGTTTTAGCAGGAAACGTTAAGATTTTAATTGTGAAAGCTGTATAAATAATCTTTATTCCTCTGGAGTTTACGCGGTCAATGAGGTACGACTTTGTTTTACTTGTTTTGAGCTAATTTGGGTTTCTGTTTCCCTTCTTAGTTCTGACGGCATTTTCTGGGGCTTTGTAAGACATGTCCACAATGAATATCTGTTAAAACCAAAAGGACGACGTTGAGCCTTGATTATCTCGAGAGGAGTAACAGTATGAACATGAAACAAATAAAAAAAAAGTAGAATTATCAACATCTTAAATTTAAGTAGTAAAATGTATAGTTTTGATTTGAATTTGTGATCTTGTTTTTTCACTTTTTAATCCGTTTGATTTGAAACAATACTATGTGTGCACATATCCTTTGGTATGCTCATATGAGGTGTAGCCTTGTGGGTAGGAGTTGTCAGGAGCAGAGCATCCGCTTTCTAGAGAGGCCACAAGGTTGCTGGTTTAAATCTTGGACTGTCATGCTCGGACCCTGACCAAGGCCCTCAGCTCCGGATTGCCCACGTTGCGCTGCAAGCTGCTGACAGCTTTCAAAGGTATGGGTTAAATCCAGAGATAAAAACTTGTAATGCACAATAACAGATAAGTATTATTAATACTACCTAAAAGTTTCCATCATTAGTTTTTATCCACTACAGTATTTACACACAAACGCTGGCATTTGAGAAGGATGTGAACGTGTGAATCATTCACCAACCCTTTCCACTAGTTTTACTGAACTATAAACAGAAGACTAACAAATGGCAAAAGCGACAAAAAGAAATATATTGTGCATGTATCATATTTATTCCACTTTCCATTTTTATTGGTACATGATAAAATCCTGTTTTATTCAGAATGACAAGTAGAGGTGGTTTGAAAACAGGTACAGTTCATTACTGCATATTGACATGTTACAGAATATTAAGCTTCCATAATTGATGAAAAGTAAACAAACCGGTAAAATTAGCAAAACATTATTGTTTTGTTTAAAATCATTAAAGATTTCAGTTTGGCTCTGAATAAGAACCTAACAATTCAGATTTACTTTGATAAAAAAAGGTAGGAACAGCAAAACCTGGACTATTTAGCTGCATAACATCCATCAAATCATCCAGACAGGCACTTTCAAGACATAATTCTTCTAAATCAATAAACTAAGTGGCTCATTTGGTGGCCTCATACAGCTGGAGGTCCAGTTTGACCGACACTTCTCCAGTGGGTACTTCATGCAGGAGCAGGCGACGTGTTGCTGCTCCTTTAATCTCCATGTCTTTCTTTATAGTTGCCACGGGAACTTCAGTACGACCCAGAAAGTCTGAAGAGAAAAAAATCTCTCATTTCAGTGTGATGCTTTAGACTTTTTCATTCTCTTTTTCCAAATACATCTCTGGAAAATTAATATTTGAGGCTAATTTATCAGCAGGAAGCATGCTTGATCCATTTCTTCAGTAGAAAAAAACAATGACTGAAAGAGAGTTATACACAATAATGATCCTTCCAGTGCTATCAGACTGAGATACAACATATTTGCTTTTTGCATTAACTTGGAATCACAGCTTACCTGAGCTTACTGTACTGAAATTAATGTTATACATCTATAAGAGGTTTATTAACCTCTTATAGATGTATAGTTTATTACAGTGTTAATTTTTTTCAAAAACCAAATTCATAACTTTTAATCTATTTTTTGGTCTACATTTCTAGTAAACAGTTAACATAACAGTCCTAAATTAAAACTCACTGATATTAGTGAGCTATTATACATTTATGACCACAAAGATAGCAGTTCATTAACTTTTATCATAACTTAATGAGTTATCACCGGGTTTAACTGGCATTCTTTTATGGTAAAATCCAATCCAGGGCTCACATATTAGAAACAAAGCATCACCCAAAGCTAAAAATGTCTTTCTATAAGAAAGAAAATTAAAATGTGGCTTTTCTCCCTTTCAATTTCTAAATCCATTAATATTCTCTATCTTATGGAGATGCAACATAAATTATGCAACATACCAGTGACTTCCCTAAAAATATATACAAACACATTATATTATAAAGTTAATTAATCATACAAATATTTCAATAGATGTCTTTTTTAAAGAGATGAAATCATTCAATTCATATTTTTACATTCCTTTTTCCTAGTTACGTTATTGGACATTTAATGATTAATTTGTGTATTGTAGAAATTAATGGTATAGCTAATATTTGAATCGTTTATTAGATAAAGAATAAATAGACACTTTTTATATCAAACACTTTAATGGGATGGTTAAATATATGTATTTAAAGATTTATGTTGTCCCTATATAGACCTCAGAAATCAAATAAAGTATGGTTTTTAATCTACTTTTTGATAATATTCACATTTTGCACAGCTGCTGATATTTGAGGTAAATCGAAATAATTAACAATAGTTTTCATGTCTAACTGACCGTCTGGTGAGAACTGGTCCTTCTCAAACACAGTGATACTCAGGACGTCCTGGTAAATGTCTTTGATGAAAAACTGACAGTTGAAGTTCCACTTTGGGTTCAGAGTGTCCAGGACCGGCCGTGACGTGTAGCACTGAGCCCCCATGGTCAGCTCGCAGTATGGATTGCTCTTACCTAAAGAAAGAGGAGGATTTCAGTTTCCCTTAACGTTGAGTATTCACTGAGGAGAAGTAATTGTGCCTTTGGGAGTCACCATTGGGCTTGCAGGCTCTTAGCTCCTGAGCTTCGATGACTGTAACCAGCAGGCGACCAATTCCACTGGTCTTTAGGGAGCGAGCTGAAATAAACAGAAAATGATTGTTCAAACATGTTTTATATAATCTGATTCGGATTTACATTTTGGAAATATTAAGTCTAACACATGTTTTTTTTTTTTTAAGAATTGCAATTTTTGTGCAAAGAAAAATGTAAATGTCATAATTTTATTTGTATTAACTAACAGGCCTACTAGGAATGTTCTGTTGTTTCAACTTCAAATGGGGAGAGAAAATATTTCTCCCAGGGCCTTGCCTTAAGCTGTTGCAGGTGACTGACCTTCACCCACAATAAAACTGCAAAAGGAACTGTCATGCTTCATCATGTGTAAACTTCTGCCCCCTTCTGACAACTTCTGAGCCCTCCTGTTACTCCTATGAAGTCTGACAATAAAGGCAGGAGACAGAGGTCCCAGCAAAGTTGACCACAGACATTTCAGGGAGTGAAAATTCTCTGTCTATCTTCTCTCCTCTTCTGCAGAAAAGTAACTTTATTATCATTTAAACCTAACACTTTTAATACGTCAACCTTTACTGGTTCTGAAAGGTGATTTATAATATTCCTTCCCTTCAAAATCCTGTCCAGTATCGGGGCAAAACAGATGTTTGGTGATATTTACTCATAAGGAAATATACAACATCTCACAAAGATTTTCATATTAATTTTACATCCACAGTCATTCAAATATTGCTATATATTGATTTTACACAGCGGATTTTTTAAACAAAATTCCATTTTTTTGTAGTCTTAACTGCATCTTTGCTCCAACTTGTCACCTATTTACTGTATCCAACTTCCCTGTTCCAGCTATATAAGAGCATTCACGTAGCATGATGCTGCTATCACCATGTTTCACCATGAATATGATCAAGTGTGATGTTTTTTTTTTTTTAAACCTTTAACCAAACATTGTCTTTTCTTTTTAGGCTATAATGTTACATTTGGCCAGAACCTACTCTACCCCCCTACAGTAGATATGAGAAACTGCAAAAAAAAACAAAAACAACCTATTCTTCAAAACCAACCTATTCTTGAGACTACAATCTGCGCACCAACTATAGCTTCCAAGTTGTATTATTCACCAAAACAGTGACATTTATTAAGCCTGAGGAAGGGTGTGTGGCCTGGAAGGTAACTGTTTTGGTGAATTTACCAGCTTGGGAGCAATAATTGTTATGGTTCTCCCCTTGTGTACCTCTGTTGAGTTTCTTTTCAAAGTTTTCAGTTCCATTTTGATTTATGTTTTCCTGAGTTTTCTTGTTCATTGGTTTCTTTTCCATTTTGTGTTCTTTTTATGCAGCTCTGTATTTCTTGAATTGCTCTCTGTTGCCCCATTTCCTTTCCCTTCGGCTCCCTTCTAGTTAGTTCTATTCACACCTGATCCATATCAGCTCATTAGCCCATCCTTTGTTCTGTTCTCCATATATATATATATATATATATATATACACACGCACCACCTTTGCACTTCCTAATTGCTGGTTTCTTGTTGTTTTGTAGCTCTTTTCTTACCTGGCTCCCCATGTGTCTTCTCCCCATCAGGGGACCCACATGGTGCTTTATCTGTATTTTGTTCTTGGATTTTTGTTTCTCTTACCCTTTTTTCCTTATCTCAGCAAGACTCATCTCTGCCTCCTCCCGTCTGCATTTGGGTCCTCAACCAACCTCCACCAAACCTTGATAATAATTAGTGTTCGGATCCATTTTTTTCCTTTTTAGCTTGCATGCCTTTGTGTTCAAGCACCTAGTCTCAACTGTTTCAGGACGTGCATGATTTTGCACCTTTTTCCAATAAAGGCCACTAAAAGTAATGTGTTTTATGTTTGTGTGTTTTGAATATTTTGAGTCATGTTTTTACATTGGATTTTCCTAGGTTTTCAGTGTGCTGTTGTCATTTTTTTAAGCAATAGGCAGGATGCTGTTTGCTGATGAAACACTTCTAAACGTATCAAGAGTCAACATACGAGCTGCATATCAATTCATCCCTTATTCATACAGCTACTTCAGTATTTATGTGAAAATGAATGCTTTCTCAAGACTCTCGAAATCCCGATCAAATGATACATGCAGATTAATTATAAATACACTAATCATACCTTGATATGCCTTCTCTCTCTTTTTCTTCTCAGTCTCTATGAAATGCTCAGAGGCTGCCTTGATTTTTTGGACCCATGCTGTCCTACCAAAACAAAGGAGACATATGATTGCTCTGTGTACGATTGTATCTGTAGATCACAGTGCCATTGGGTACATCATCTGTGCATGAGTACCTCTCACTTAAACTCTCTGTTTTCAGGGTGTAGACACGGTCGATGTGTGAGACATGAAAGAGTGGCTCTTCACTGGACGGATCTGCTGGCATTTTCACCAAAACCTCGTTGAGGAACAGTGGCTAGAGGGACACACAATGAAACCAAAACAAAGATTTAAAATAAACCCTAAATAGTTACACTCAGAAGTTTTTCTTTACCGTCTTGTAGATCTTCAGCTGTATATTGGTTTTGGGGCTGAACAGTTTTTCTGAACCCGAGGAGGAGAAAGGCTTGCCACTGTGTGTGAGGAGGAGGAAATCATTGAAGAGGAAAGCCCAGAGTTCTCTGCTGCTTTTGGTTTTGAACAGCCGGCCACTGTGGAGCAGCTTGCGGGGCCCAAGGCAGTTAGTCAAAGAGCTGAAGACCAGGTGCTGCGAAAAAGTTAGAAAGAAACTTCAAACTTGGTTGATAAAGACATGCATTTTTAATGCTCGACGTGTCTGAATGTATTTACCTCGATAGGCCCCTCGCACTGAATGTGGTTCTGTATCCATTCCAGACGTTCTGCGTTTTCCTTCTCTCTGACTGCCTCGTTGACCTGAGAGCACAGCTCCTCGGCCCGCTCCAGAGCTTCCTGCAGGGGCCGATGGTCGTCATGATCATCTGGGGTGTGCTCGAGGATCTGAGGAACAGGAGGAGAAGGTTACCACAGAAAGCAAAGGAGAAAGGGGAGATATGATGAGAAATAAGATATTTGAAATACATTCTTTATGAGCAGAGGGTAGCGAGTGAGCCTCTGCATCGGCTTTAGGAGAAAGCTGGACAGTGGCATTCCTTTGCAGCGGTAGTTTGTGGCAACCTTCTGCTCAAAATAAAGCAAAATATTAGAGAAAGAAGCTCTTTTTAGATAATATTTTTCATTAGTTGTTCATAATTTTTATTTATACCTTGAGAAAATCTTTAAATTCAGGCTGATTGTGGGTTTTTGTCTGCAGGAGGGCTGCAGCATTGAGCTGACAGGAGCAGAAGCGAATATATGGCTGCATGTGAGCGAGCTCTGAGGATAGCAGGTCTCCTATCAGCTGAACCGGCATGTTCTCTCCTCCTGTTCGTTTGCGCTCACGAAGAGCACTGACACAAACAAAGGAAGAGGATATCATACAGCAAGAGATTTTTTGTCCTGAAATGCAACGCCTTGCGAAATGTATCATATCCTTGAAGTTTTACATTTTCAGCATCGCTGTGTAAAAAAACCTTCAAAAATTTACCATTTTGCTATAAAAATCTGAAAAGATTCTAGATAGTATTCAGGTTTTGACTTGGACTAGGCCACTCCAAAACATGAAAAAAACAATCATTGCAGTCAGATTGCAATGACGGCTGCTTATTACAGCTTTTTGTATGTGCTTTGTGCAATTCTTTCTCTCCTTGCAGCTTCTCTGTTTAAAAAAAATAAATAAATAAATAAATCGCATGCTTGGCAAAGACGCTGCCATTGCAGTCACAGATTCATGTAGGTAAAAAATAAAAAAATTTTGTTCCATGCATTTACAATGTTGCACATATGGTTTGTGTTTTTTTCTACTGGGGTTGGCATGTTTTCCCCACCGATTAATGTGTTCCTCTCACTGACTAAAAACATGACCAAACATTGATCGGTTCTTTTAAATGTGCCTCCATCCTTTGCCCTAATACAGATGAAGATAAGCACTGGCCTTCCTGTGATCCTGCAAGGAACCCTAACCCACGGAATGGAATGCCAAAACTTATCCTGAAGACAGATTCTGCCTCCTGAGCTGCTCATCTCTAAAGCTCCTTCAGAGCAACTTCAATCTCAATAAAATACATTTCAATTTAATTGTTACTTGAATAAAACTAAAATATTTTTAGACACCATATATGCATACTTTGTAAATGCACTGTACTTATGAAAGATTAATTAAAAACACAAATATTTGTAGATGAAAACACTCCTGTCATTGACGTTTGTATTATGAAGTTCAAATTACGGAAGAAGTTAAATAATTATGTGTATTTCTGATGCTTTAATAGTCAATTTTCTACTTTATGTTTTCTTATTTCAATGGTTTTCAAATTGTTAGGGCGTCAACCTTGAAGAATCGCAATTAATTTTAAATATCTCACATTAAAACAGTTTTAAAACTTGTAGTTGAAAGAACTTTAGAACTGACAAGCCTTATATTCTGCAAATACTTTTTATCATCACATGTAAATCTATATCCCTTAAAGTCAATTTTTGCCAAACCAGTTGGAGCCTTGGGACTATGTCAGAACAGAGCCTGCTGAATAATATCCATCAACTCAATATCAATAGGCATGGTTTATAAAACAAACCAACAAAAAAATCCTTTCCCAAACTGTTGAAGATGTTGCGTGGTCTGACACCAGGGTTGTGGAGTAAACTGCAACGCTGATAGTGGGACAGAACACTCTCATCCAGAAGATGCGAATCCTGCAAAGTCAGTGACCTAATGCAATTGTTTCCTTTTTACTGATCTGACTCGATCACTCCATTAAAATGGCCATGCATAAACAGAAAACTAAACTGAAACCAAACATGGAAAAGTTCAAAGGCTATGAATACTTTTGCAAGACTCTGAGTTTGTCACATATGGTACCTACCTAAGCAATCTGGTGTTGCACATGATCAACTCCCTCCAGTTAACAAAGATCGCTGCCATCTCAGCTTCTGTCAGGCGACCTGACTCAGACATCGGTTTGTAAAACACCTGAGCACCAGTAAACAGTCGAAAAAGAAAATTAAGCAAACATAGCTCCATAAATTTGGTTCATTTAATAAAATTATTTAGGTTGTACCTCTAGAACCAGCTCCAAATCCTCCACATAGGTCTCTTCGGTGTGAATGAGCTCATGTATATAACCCTGTCTTTTCCTCTCCTGAGGACTCATTGTATCCAGCGTGTACAGGTCTGCACACCCTGTTCCACACATACCCGCACAAAAACATGCATATGTAGAGACAGACAGGGTCACACGGAAGCACAAGAGAGCAGTATGGTGCACGACACCCAACAAATCATATAAAGACAATTCAAAAGTTCACATGTCAAAAACTTCTTTTATTTGTCAGTCTTTTAATGTTATATTTACAATTAATGCACTGATTGAGGCACATTGTAGTTGCAGTGCATGAACAGAACACAACAAGCGATGCTAACGACGCTGCTACCAATAGACTGCATTAAATCAAAGTGGAGCACACCGGAGCGCCCTCTCCACATGATTGCATAGGTGTAAATGAAAATGTGGCAGGAAAAAATAAAGCTGTGGAAGACTCAGCAGGTAGTTCAGGTCTTTGAGGTTTAATCTTGACATATTCATGTTAATGTCAGCAGCACTGCTGTTCTCCTACTATCTATAATACTGTTTTACACGTAAACAAAACATTTGTTTGTTTTTGTTTTTTTACTTTTTTTTTTTTGCTGGTGATCTCACAGTTCAGAACTATTTTTTTCATATAACAAATCAGTAATGGACATAAGAGTGCCTAAGAACCGAGTAATTAAAAGTAGTTTTAATCAAAGCAATGTGTTAGCGAGCATCGATCGGGGCGATTTAAGCAACAGTGAATCTTTTCATTGGTCCATTTCAGTAATGTTTAGTGTTATTAGTGCAAGATTGAGAGACCCTATTAAAATACTATTATACCATTTATTCATAAGCCTATTATAAAAAACTAAATTACCTAAATGTTATATTCAATACATTATAACTACTATCTTCCAGTCCCTTTAAGAGTTAGGCCCAAAATCCCCCACACGTTTGATTCTTTTAATGGTAATTTACATCTTACAGTTTATGACTAGAATGACATAAAACAAGTGACTGCACTGACTTATATATTATCATTCATCTACCCTCTGTATGATTTATATACCTTAAATAGATAAACTAATTAAAACACAACCATCTTCCATGCTTCTTTTACTCTATATAAGCAAATCGCCCTTTAAGGAATCACTGAGCTTATATATAAAAAAAACTATATTACAATTATTATATTGAATATTTTTAAAGGAGCAAATAATATCTAACTTTGATTGAAGAAGAAGGATCCTACACAAAATGTAAATAAGTTAAAAGTGGATTTTCTTTTACATTAATTGATTAAATAATGACATCATCCTTCTGCAGAGGAAGATTAATTTAATTTAAGATATTTTATAACTATGAGAATGTTTAACTAGTTTGATAATGACTGTGGAAGATGATGTAAGAATTGCTTAATTGCAGTAATGGCAAATAAAGATCACAAAAATAATTGAATATGTTTCTGTTTTAACAAAAAACAGAAAAATACACTCTTAAATTTGTATTAAAAATCTTCAATATAAATCAATAGTTGTTTTGGCACTTGCTTATATCATTTCCAGATAATAACAAATTGCTTAACTAATAAAAAAACTCCCAATTTATGACAGTTTAGTATGGAGGATTTTAGGCCTAACATTTCTTATTAAAACTATAGTGTCCATATTTCTGTGTTAAAGGTAGAAAGCCTCCCCCCTGCTTGTGTCTAGCTGCCTCCACCTCAGTCCCCTGGTTAATAAGTGGAGGGAAACAAGAAAAAGTCAGGAGTAGGGCAAGAAATCAATCCCAAAAAGAAAGAGAAAAACTAGAGTGAAAAAGGTAAGAACCAAAAAAATAAAAACAGGGAAGAATCAGACACCACAGTCCCAAATAATTCAAGAGGAAAGCGAGGAGCTGGACTGTTCTTTTTCTCGCTTGGTGCCGGGCTTCCTGTTGCCACAGGGCTACTCGCTCAGACAGGGGTGGAGGAGGGTGGATAAGACAGAGGAAGAGGGGAGGAAGAAGAGAGGAAAACCAGCACTACAGTCCTACAGAAGGAGAAAAAAAATGGATGGAGTGGAGGAGGCGGGAGATGAGTGAGATGGAAAAAAAGGGGAAGAGAGACAGCAGACGGTTAATATTGTTTTAATATTAATGTAGGACTCTGACATGCACATGCATTAATAATGCATTTCTGGAAATGTAAATGTTACTAATAATCATGAGCTGCAGCGTGTGTGTGTGTAAGTGCTGGGGGTGTGTGTATGCGTCAGAACGTGTTTGTTACAGTGAAAATTTCATTGTTTTTAGCAAGCGTGGCTTTGACAAGCTCAGCCTAATTAAATGTCCACCATGTTCGCTCTTGTTAACAAGAAATCTGCTGCGCTGGGTGAAAAACATCCTATGAATACTAATTTTGAACACACTCCTCTTATTTAACCGATGTTTGAAATCAGCTACAGCACCTTACAAAATTCTTCACATCCCTTGGACATTTTTCAGATTCTGTCACAGAAACGAGCATGCTTTTTAATTCATAGTACATAAATATGATAATGATTCAAAGTTTTAGATGGACCTAGAAGCCACACTTCATTTGCCTTCAATTTCATAATCATGCAGTACGGTGGGGAAAATAGTTATTTGATACTCTGCAATTTTGCAATTTTTCCTGGCTTTCCAAACCCTTTCATCCTCCACTCAAAATTTGTATTTATTGCACTTGTTTGAATATTCATTCAGACTCCAACCTCTCCACAACAGGCAAAAACTTTTGCTGCAATTATTAGAAAACGGAGAAAACTCAAGAGCACTGCCGATCTGCGTTGCCTGAGATATGCAAGATCTCAATCCATTAGGTGTTAATAATCACAAGGAAAGATGAGGGATCAGCACTGAACTACAGGGTAATACCAGGTCCATGAAAGCTACACTAAAGTCTCAAACACCATTAGTAGCACACCACGCTAACCCTGCTGCATGGCCAAGGTCCTCCTTCTTAGGCCAGTGTATGTCCAGACACGTCTCAAGTTGCTACAACATCTTGGATGATCCAGAGGCAGCATGGGAAAAAGGTTATGTGGTCAGATGACTCTCACAAAGACTTTCCTGCTACATTTATCTCCTTCCCTGTTTGGTGGAAGAAGGATGAGCATGCTTGCCTGCTGCATCCAAGAAACTTTTTTTTATTCCACAAAAAATGTTTGTAAAGCAAAACCCCACATAGGCTTGATATTTCAATTACATAAAAACATTTCGTATGATTATTTCTCATTTCCCTTACAGTATTGGGAAAGTAGCCCCACCTTCCTTGCAAGCCAAATGATTTTGCGCAACTTCTTCAAAGTTTATTAAACTGCTTGGTTAAATTACTGTGCATTAGGCTGGATGAGCTTCAAGGAGAGACAAAAAAAATACAGAGCCTCAATGTTCCCCTCTGCCCTGGGTAAGCAGTGGCTGCATCACTTTTACATGGAAACCGTACTCTCAGCTCAAGCTGCAGGTACGGCTTAGAAACGTTAAACAAAACGTATCAAATGCCTGTTTTCCCCAGTGTACTCTGTGTTAGCCAATGATATAAAATCAAGATAAAATGCATCAAGGTTTGTGGTTTTATGTCTCAAAACAGAAAAGTTGAAGTTTTAAATTTTAAGTTTAAGAAGTTTTCAGTATGTTTCATAAGGTGCTGTATGAGTGATTCAGTGCTGAGAGTCCAAAGGAAATCGAATCACCTCATCAATTAAACTTCCAGAAATGTGAGGGAAGTGATTAAATGCGACAGGTTAATTGGAGATTTGACAGTGATTCTTCCACTTGATTGTTATACTCCTTTAAGAGTCTTAAATTAAGGGAATTACATTCCACTTTTTTGCTCAGAGATTGCTGAATTTGAAGATTTCAGGAGAACAGACTCTTGGCAAAAAAGTTTACAATGAATATGTTGTATTATTCCTTTCAATGATCTTTAAAGTGGGATAACTTAAAAGGCATGATCCTCCCTGTCCAATTTATAACTGCAAAGGTTAGAAAATCTCTCTAATTTCTGCAGTGGAAAATGTTTGGGATCAGACCTTTTAAGTTCAGGAGAAAACCACCTCCCTCTGTGACTGAAAAAAACTGGCTTACCAGACACATCTCCAGGCTCTGATATGGATGAGGAATTTAATGTACCTGGATCGAATTGGTAAGAAAGCAAAACTTTGTATATGTTTTGTGAATTTGCAGCTTTATTTTCTCCTTAGCATATGTTCTTCAGCTGCTGGTGTGAATTACTGCTTTTCTATTAAATGCTGCAACCAAAAAACACTTTTTCCAATAGAATGGTTAAAAAAAAAAAAAGCTTTACTCACATTGTTGGCTGGGGTCTGACTCTGTTGTCATTTTAACATAATTGGTGGGCAGCAAGCCTGTGACCCCATTGACTTCGCCTTTCCACCAGTCGGGGTTGGTCTTGTCCAGGATGTTGATGAGCTGCCCCTTGGAGAAGCTCAGCTCGTCCTGATTAGCAGCAGCGTAGTCGTACATTGCGATAACTTGGCACACTGATGCAAGCAGGGGGGAGAAACAGAGTTAATGTACGTCAGTTTTCAGGGAGGAGATGAGGTTTAGCTTTCAGTGTTATTTTGTCTGTTAGTAGTTAGTAAGTTCATTCAGACTGCAGAGATGAGAAGCTGCAAATCAGTTTTGGTGTGTTCTTCTAAACTTGGCATGCAAAAATGTTCACATTTTGAACTTTTTCACATTTTTTGCAGCAAAGTGTAAGGAAAATGAAAAACAAATAAATAAATAAAAAGTGTGACAAGGTTTTGTATTCAGTCCCCTTAGTCTACACTTAGTTGGCTGCTTTTCTGAGTAACGTTCCTCTTGCCCAGGTGTTCAATATTCATTCCTTTTGGGAACGATTGAAAGGAGCTATAAGATGTTTCACAACTTTCACCCTGAATTGTCTTGGATGTTTCCTCTGTCTTTGAGATTTTTGTTTACTAAAGTTGAACTTGCAATAGTGTGCTGCAGGTATTTCACATTAAAATCCTCTAAAATGCATTGCTGGATGTGACTGCAAAACTAAGGTTTAATTATTAGACATGTTAGAATACATGCTGCTGTTCACAATGTTAAAAAATAGAATATAAAATCCCTTTATAAAAAAAAGCAATACTAAAACCCTGAATAATGACTGAACATTATCTGTGGGTTCAGACTGTGTCACCTGGCAGGGGGGAGAGGGAGGTCTTGGTACTGGATGGTCCCAGGAGCTTAACATGGGAGGAATGAAACCATCCTTTCTGTCTCTTTTTGCCTCGAGCCTGGAGGGGTAAATGAAAATTAACCAGGAGTCCATTATTCACCAGCTTCGAATGTTTTAGATTCTAAATGTAAAAAAAAAGTCAATTATTTATTTATTTATATTTTCCTACACATTGCCCGAAAAAAAAAATCAGGCCACATTTTTAGAATATTTTTCTAACAGCTTTATAAACAGTTATTGTCATCTGCGCAGACAATTTATATTAAAAATGAGAGTTTTTTTTTTATATGTACTGTACATATCGCAAATCACAACATGGCATGTCTTGCTTAAGTTGGCTTCTATTTCAGTAGGGTTCAAAGGCCTGTTTTACTGCTTTTCTATTTCAAGATATTTAAGAGGCTAGTGTGTCTCAAATCAGCCTTTGCTCAGTTTATGATCTCTTAAAACTTCACTCTAATTGTGAAAACAAAACAAGTAAAAATATGTAATGTCATCGCGGTCACTGCGTGAAATAAACCAGATTTTAAATGACCTAAATATAATACATAAACGTGCCAACTGCAAAGGACTCAGAATGTCATCTGTAAAAAAAATAAAAAAAAGCTATGAATTATTGAAAACTGGGCCATTTATCCTTCAGAAATTAAAAAAGGAATTATTTCTTTAAACGTAAATACATTTTTCTCCCTTTACTTATTTTTGCCATACAGAGCTTGAAAATGATAAAAACAAGAATTTTTACAGAGTTACTAAGGTTTAATATTAAAAATAAATACTGAGAAAAATGCTTGCCAGAAATATAGTCCTAATAGTAAATAACTTTACTGAAATTACCCAGCAGTAAACAAAGGTATAGCATCCGTACACAAACAGCCATGTTAAGGCCTGTTTTTTCATAAACCTATGAGCAGCTTTAATTTTACCTGCTTCTCAGTGAAAACAAAGCCAGTTACAATGCTAGCTGTGCTCGTGTTTAAATGAATTTTCTTTTGTAAAGCAAATTTTAAAAAAGTCTCAGAATTACTGAATATAACCATAATTTATATGGCTTCATATCTAAAAATAAAATAGATTTCTTGCCCCATTGGTCTGTTTTGTCTGACCTGCAGTTCCCCGAGCCACCACCCAGTGGAGTTTTTGGCTCTGACCACTATCAGTTGTCCTGGAGACAGAGTCAGCTGATAAGGGATGGGGGCCTCCATGGCAGTGACAGCCTGGACAATCTCTGTTATCAATCAGAAATACCCAACAATGAATTCAGATTGACATTCATCCACCTGACTTTGAATTTAAAGGACAGGGGTGCAGGGCTGCTTTCCTCACCAGGTTTCTTGCTTGAAATTCCTGGTCTTGATGCCTAAAATTAGTCAGCAAAGGTAAAGTAACACTATTATTAATTAATATTATATGAATATATAGTTAATGACACAAATGTCTACACTGTACACCGTGTTTTAGTCATCAATACATTGCTTACAGAGAAAATGTATTTAAAACTCTGATTGTTTAAATATTTTCTCACATTAAGATACACATTTTATGATGTATATTAGGATTTTGTGAAAATCACCACAAATAATATAATTTTGAGATCCAAGATAAGTGATCACTTTTTTTTTTTTTTTGAGTGGCTTTTATTTTGAAAGTCACCGGACAGGAAATAGCTGAAGAGAGGAGGAGAATTGACATGCAGCACAGGTTCCCTATTAAGGGTTGAAATATTACTTATTTTTTAGCATAAAAGAACTAATTAAAAGTGTGCTGTGGAGTTATTTCTAGACCCTTTTACTCTAATACCACTTAAAGGAATAGTACACCCAAAACATGATTAGCCTTCATTTTCTGCTCACCCCCATGCTGAACAACACTATGGAGTACTTTTTTGATATCTCAAATGCATCTGGAGATCTGGGAGGCTTCTTGCTGTCTGCTGACATTCAAATAATGGAGGTCCATAGCGCCCGAGACAGAAAGGTCCATAAAAGTCCACAAAAAACGTGTCAATATTCCTCCATACTGCTCGTCCAATGTATTCTAAGTGTCCTGAGTGGGTAGCATCCAGAATTTACTCGAAACGAAGTCATTTAGAATGTTTTTAGAGCATAAACAGTAGTGTATAGGATTTCTTGAAAGCGCGCGCCCGCACGTTGACGACGCTACGGAAGCCGGCAGACCAACCAGATGAAAGTGCGCATTCAGCGTCTGCTCTGCCGATAATGCAAGCGTAGAAGAAGAAATGTGCTGTTTACCTGTGCAAAGAAAGAAAAACGAAAGAAAAATATCTGAGGACTTCAGTGTTGAGGAAGAGCATGAGTTCTTTGCCGAGCTGAATGCGCACTTTCATCCGGTTTGGTCTGCCGCGGTTTCCGTAGCGTCGTGAACGTGCGGGCGCGCGCTTTCAGTGTTGGGATCCTCAGGCCTGCCCACCAGAGGGCGCCGAGGATCCTCTTCTGCTCTTTGTTTTTCCCTTAGGTTTGGAGTTACTGTGGGGATCTGGAGATTACCCTCTGTCTCCAGCAGGATGCGCTGTGGGTCTTCTGGAGCTGGAACTTTCCTGCACACCTGTTCCTAATCCTCTCATTAGAAGACCTTCTCCTTTATAAGCTCCTGCCTGACCTTGATCCCACGCCGCAGTGTTGATCTTAGTTGGTTAGCTTCCTGAACCTTCTGCTATAGACTGAGTCTTGGTTGTTCCTAGGTTGAGACCAGATTCTAACTCTTCCTTGTTTCTGCCACACAGGAATCCTGTCTCCTCGTGAAGCTCTGGACAAGCTTAACCTCCTGTCTCCTCGTGAAGCTCTAGATGAGCTTAACCTCCTGTCTCCTCGTGAAGCTCTGGATGAGCTTAACCTCCTGTCTCCTCGTGAAGCTCTGGATGAGCTTAACCTCCTGTCTCCTCGTGAAGCTCTGGATGAGCTTAACCTCCTGTCTCCTCGTGAAGCTCTGGATGAGCTTAACCTCCTGTCTCCTCGTGAAGCTCTGGAAGAGCAGTCTCTCTGGCAACTTGTCTCTGGCCTGCAGCTCTGGGAGAGCTGCATCACAAGAAACCAGTCTCAAGCCAGAAGCTCTAGGAGAGTCTAACCAGCTAATCTGCCCTGGTGAGCCAACCCGAAGATTCCTACGTGGATGAAGCCTGATGACTTCTGTGTGGAGTTTCCCTAGAGGTTCCCACGTGGATTTTCCCCTGTTGTTTCCCTGCAGTGAGCTGGAAGCTCAAATCCAGCCATCTCCCTTTCCCCGCACAGACCCCAGCGAATCAGTCCCCTGCCTGAACTGTTATTCATATGCTTGAGCCTTTAATAAACTCTTTGGACTTTTACCAGTGCCTCAGTGTATGTTCTGCATCTTGGGCTAACTCTCTGTGACACCCATCATGACATTCAGGAAATCCTATACACTACTATTTATGCTCTAAAAACATTCTAAATGACTTTGTTTCGAGTAAATTCTGGATGCTACCCACTCAGGACACTTGGAATACATTGGACGAGCAGTATGGAGGAATATTGACACGTTTTTTGTGGACTTTTATGGACCTTTCTGTCTCGGGCACCATAGACCTCCATTATTTGAATGTCAGCAGACAGCAAGAAGCCTCCCAGATCTCCAGATGCATTTGAGATATCAAAAAAGTACTCCAGGGTGTTGTTCAGCATGGGGGTGAGTAGAAAATGAAGGCTAATCATGTTTTGGGTGTAGTATTCCTTTAATAAAATAGAGAGAAATTTCCTTCAGAAGTTATTTAATTAGACAATAGAGCCTGCCTGTGCATTAATGGATATAGAATCCGTGCAGATAGCCTCAGGAGTTAGTTAGAGAACATTGATAAAGAGCTTCATGATGACCAGGCAGCATAGCAGGTAGATGAAGGAAAAAGGTAAAGAAGATGATCTGTTAAGGTATGACCAAAGATAATTCCTCATTTTACCAATCCAGTAAATATTTGTCATATGTTTTAAGTTGGATTTCTCGCTGAGAAGGATATAAACCATATGGGATTGGAAATATTGACCCAGAAGTTCTCACCTCTGGCTCAACAGGCCGTACGTAGTTGGAGGGAAACAGTCCCGTCTGGTCACCGATGCATCCTCTCCACCACTCTCCTTCTCTTTCAGTCACCATGATGACGTCCCCTTCATCAAATGTCAAGTCTCCTGTCTCTGGGCTCTCATACGTGTACAGAGCCACATACTCTGGGTCAGACAGACAAAATTCAGGACAAACTATGAAGAGCCTGTGTGAAGTTACCAGTTGGAGAGCTTTTCCAACTTTAAAGAGTGATCGTTTCAGAATGATGAGTGATACTGACCCTCTAGCTGAGCAGAATCACTTAAGTCTGTTGTTTCTGCTCTAAAACCAGAACAACAAATATTATAGTCCATTTACCCATTAAATTTCAAGGCAACTTCTGTGAATGTTATCGTTCAAGTGCGTCTTCTTACTCTGCGTTGCCGCCTGGCTCTGGAGTGACGTAGCTTTTGGGGAACCATCCTCGCGTCCCGTTGAGCTGTCCCAACCACCACTCGTCCCTTTGCTGTAGGACACTGATGAAGTCTCCCTGAGAGAAGTTCAGCATGGCACCACTTATGTCCCAGGAAGGATTAAGATGATTTTCTGAAGTGGGGGACCATGAAGAGACGGCTCGAACAGTGAGAGGAACTGAGGACTAGGGAGAAAATACAGGAGCCAAGAGAGATTTTAAAGGGATGTGCTGTAACAATTTCTCTTTTTAACTGCATTTACATGTGTTATTATTGGTGTATTATTAACTCCACTAATAATCACATACATCTATTAAGCAGTTTGCAAAGCGCCATGACAGTCTGCAATCTTTAAGGTACATACGCTTGCAAGGTAAAAAAAAAGTACTAAGGTAAGGAATAACAATGCGTTTCCCTTAAATGGTAGTTCAGTGTGAATGAGAGGCGGCAGTGAAGATCCTTTGGAGACGCTAACCCAAAAACTGAAAGGCTGCACTGCTGCAGAACAATGCAGGACCATTGTATATATGGTATAAATGAACAAAGTGTGGGAAGGTATCATAAAAAGTTACAGCATGAATGGAATTATTTATATTTCCTTATTTATTAACTCCACATCTTAAAAAATAAATTGATTCAAGAATTTCCAGAAAACCTCTTAAGCAACAAGGCAAACATTTCTTACGCCAATTTAGAGCTGTTAATCTGTGAGCGCAGGGCGCACTGGATGTGACCGTAAGGTTATGTTCTTTACTGCCCCAGTTATTATAAGCAGCTATGTGTACTGTCGCTACCCGATCCGCCCAGGGAAGCACGATCCGTTCTGCGCATGCACAATCTGCTCATTTGTTCATCCAGATATACATCCGGGTCGATTTTATTTTGTTAAAGACACTTAAATGACGTTTTTCCCTCTATAAACTATAATGTGTTATAGGTTAATAATGTAATTCCTGAGAAAATGAATGCCTTAAAATCCTTTCTGTTTCATCACTCGTCTGTCCCTGATTTGCATCGGAAATGGGATCCTACGCTACTTCGGGCGGCTAACTTTTTTAAAGATGTGTATTAGCATTCTTTAGTGAGTTAAGGATAGAAATAAGTAATTTTAATACCGTAATTAAAGTATTTATGGACACACGGATGTATATCTGTTCGCGTATGTGCAGGAGAGATCGTGCTTACAGGACGGATTGGGTCGTGACATGTACACTTTGTGATCACAGGTCGGGTGACACGTTGTTATATATGGGTCTGTGCGGCCCCAGCAGGTTTTAAATGGGGATAATTGCGGGCAATTGATTGGGTCTTGGTTCTGAACTCTATGGGTGTGAAAGGATAGTTTTGAAAAATCAGTTTTCATGTTTCTCTTTGACGAGATAGTGAATTATAGCAGTAGATCTTGCAAACATATGCCAATATTATTGGTACAGAATTGCAGTTTTATGGGTTTAGTAGCTTTGAAAGGCACAGACAAATTAAACAGACTAATTCGTATGAAGTATTGAAGCGCAATCTCGACATTTTTTTTAACAATCTGAGTTAGTTATGAAGCTGTAGCTATGTTCAAACTGCTACAACGTAACTGTAACTTCGAAAAGTAAAGCTTCTGCACATATTTGTGTCACAGCAAATGCTATATAAATATATATACATCTGCATATATATAATATGCAGATGCTTTTTTCACTTTGATAAAGATTCACTCACTTTGGCATGCTGAACACTCAGATTCTAAGATGTCAGGGGAGTTGGAATATTTTCTTTTCATTTCAGGTAATATTTATTTTACCACCTCGGAGACTTCTATGTGATCATTAATAATTAAAGAAGGAAAAAACAAGATGATTCACTTTTTCCGTGGTATATCTCTATCCGAGGCGCATCTTATATACTTAGGAAGTTTAAATACATCTAAAACAGTTACGATATGCTGGCATAAGATCCAAGATAAAAAAGGTGATTTTAACAATAATATATATCTGGGATGAAAACACAATCCAGTCAGGGCTGTCTTACCTGTGAAGCATGTGAGAAGTGAGGAATGATGCTCTCCTCTGCTGCATCTGGGACTGTGTTTCTGGGTAAAACATGAAGGAGAAATCTCTTAATTACAGCATGACTTACAGGACTTCAACACATTTCTACATAGAAGGTAAAAAAAAAAAAAAAAGTATGTGGATTTTGGTTCTTACCTTGCGTGAACAGGTGGAAGACCAGACGTCTTTACTGATGAGGAAGGGGATGTCTCAGAGGCAGAAGATGTGGGACATTTCTGCGCATAACTCTGGGGGAACCAGCCCCTTTTGCCTCGATAATTCCCACACAACCAACCGGGCTCACCAACATTGTGCTCATCCACCTGCATCATAAGAAACACTTTAATCCCAGTAGTTCAATATGAAGTGATACACAAAAAAACATTCCACATGCTGGTAACTCCATCTGGGTCTCTTTCGTTGAACTATTTGCTGCAGCAGAAATATGAGGATAGGTCAGAAAAAAAACCTGTTTCAAATTGAACATGTGTCGCTAACTATGCATTCATAGACAGACAATTAGTTGCACAAGTTGCATAAATTGTGAGTTAATGTGAACAGTGACCGAAATGCAGGACAATCATTTCCCTAAATCCAGGAACCACATTTAAAATAGTATTTCAGCCTTTAAAGTAGCCTATATGTTGAGATTTTGAAAGCACAACAAAGAAGTTGTTGGAAATAGAAGCAGCATGAGGCAAATTTCAAAATGAAAAGCAATTATAAATTTTACAAATCAAATTCTCAGGATGATGAAGGGGATTTGGGGGTTAATTAGAGGTGTTATTTATGGGAAAAGATGAGAAGCTACGCGAGTGAAAACCTTTCAAGGGTCGATATGCTTTGACCAAAGCTGCTGCAGCTGGAGACATTTTTGCTGGTAGAAGGAAGAGCTAATTTTGCGTAGTGCTGTGTCTCCTACCTCTATGACACAGTCTGCATCGATACTCAGCTCATCTGCGTTGCGGGCGACAAAGGAGTACAGGGCTCTGTATGTGGTTAGCTGCACTGCTCCTTTCTCCTGCTCTTCTTTTCTCCTCTTTTCCTCTTCCATTTGTTTTCGTTTCATCTCTTCTTCCAACTCCCTCTTCTTCCTCTCCTCCTCCCTCTGTCTCCTCTCCTCCTCCCTCTGTTTCCTCTCCTCCTCCCTCTGTCTCCTCTCCTCCTCCTGTGCTTTCTCCTGAGCTGATCTGAGGCGAGCCTGCGCCTCTCTTTCCTCCTCTTCTCTCTGTCTGGCCCTCTGCTCCTCCTGAAGCATTCTTTGTCGTTCTTCCTCTTCCTCCTTCTCCCTTTTCTCTTTCTCTATCCGCGCCAGCTCTCTCTTCTCCTCCTCCAGCTTTGCCAGTCTGCAAGAAGAAAACGCAAGTGTTTTTAACCCACTATAAACACACAAACAGCTTGATAGGAAAGCTGCAGACATAGATTGAGTTCATAGATCACTGGATTCACCTTGCTGCTTCTGCTTCCTCTCTTCTCCTCCTTTCTCTCTCCTCCTCTTCCTTGCGCCTCTGCAGCAGCTTCAGTTTCTCCTCTTTGACTCTTTGCAGGTCATCCAGGATGGCCTGTTGCAACCTCTGCTTCTCCCGCAGCTCCTGGTACAGACAATGCAAAGGAAGCATGATGATTTCTGTCAGGATATTGTCAAACCCAATAATGTTCTCAAATTAAGTAAAAACTCAAAGTAACATGCAGACATATTGAATGTTCTCTATATATTTATGTGTGTGGTTTTCAGAAATAGAAACAGAGCAAATTTGACATTTTGGGTGTATGTTTGTTTTACCCTGAGGGAACATCCTGTTTACACAGAAAATACATGTTATTATCGGGTGAAATGGGAAAGTAAAGAGTGTAGCTGAAGAGAACACAGGAGATGATGATGTCTGAGAAGAAAGGAGATTTATAGGGTTTGTTAAGAAAGATAACAGAGTGGGAAGCAAAGAAAGGAGGAGGGATAACCTTGATGAGGAGGAAGAGCTGGCTGAGGCAGGCCAGCAGGGAGAGAAGGCCTCGCAGAAGGCAGTCATCCATATCCCCCAGCTATGCAGTAAATCAGATGTCACAATGATTAAAAGAGGGGAAAATGTATGGAGGGGATGAAAGCAAAGCAGATGGGGTGAAAAAAAAACATCCATTAAAGACAGAAAAACATTATCACAAGGAGGATATGAGGATATGAGGAAAGATTGATCAAGTGGAACGATGGAAAGTAAATCCAATAATGCAGATATATATATAAATAGAAAAAAAGGAAAATTTGTATAGCACACAAAAATCCAGCCGTGGCAGCAAGGAAGAAAAAGAAGAGAAAGAAGAAGATAGAGGTTATAAGTTCTGAAAGTTATCTGGAAATCACATCGATAAACAGAGAATAAAAGATGAAGATTGACCATTTTAAAGTCAGAATTACATAATAGCATCACTTTCTTAGGTTAGGAACTAGCTGTTCACCGCTAATGTGTTTTAGGGTCTGCAAGTTTTTAAAAATAATTTCCAAAAAAATAACTGAAGGGACATTTTTCATCTCCTTTAATTCTATGTACCTTTTCTTCTCATTTGAGAAGATTAGAAAGAAATAACACAAAAAAGTGAAACCATTCCCAAGATAAACAAGTAAGGTAAAACATTGTTCAACATTATAAAAGAAATCTGTGCTGCCTCTCTAATCATAATAAATCCAGGATGCAGTGCACAGAGCTGCAAGATATTACTGCTGAGTAGGGATGGGCGATATGGGAGGAAAACGTAATCACAGTACTTTGTGGTATTTATCGAGGTAATGACAAAAGGAATCCACAAATTCCTGCAGTGTTTTTGTTTTTTTGGCTGCTCTGTTTAGTCATAGCTGTGCAAAAACAGATTCTGCTCCTAAAAAAAGCAACCTATAAAGAAACAGGTTCCTTCACAACCAGAGAGATATACGAAAAAAGATTTTTAAAGCAAAACTGCAAAAATGAAGCGTTATGGTGCCAAGGACGTGTTTCGCTTCCAGGATGGTGTGTTTAGGGGGATGATTTGCACAAAGCCTGTAGGTCTAACTGTTAAATTTTGGTCTCATTCTGACAAGAGCCTTTCTTTCCACCTATTGATGAATCTACGCTGGGAATCTTTGCAACTTCTCTAATTAATGCTCTTCTTTTCCAGCGAGTTGGTTCAGAAGGGCAACCATGTCCTACTATGTTCTACTGATGGCTTGAACATTTTTATCTGTAGGTTGGTCATACAGTAGTAGCCATTCAAAATTTGCCGACTTTCATTGATAGACCCTTGGCTGGTCCCCTAAAATTACTTTTTAAAACATCAATCTTTGTCCTGAAATATTCTTTCTGTCATGATTTTACATTAAGATCTAAAGAGAAGCGTCATCTCCTGGTTAGACCCTGCAATTATGTGAAAGGGTGGAGTCAGAGTAAAAAAAATATGCATGATCAGTGGCTGGAAGTTGGAGGGGATTCTGCTGGGAGATGCAGGGAATAGGGCTACTATTCGGCTGGTGTTTGACGCCATTTTGAATGGCTGCTACTATTGTTGGCTTTTAACCTAACCCTGCTGAAAATCTTCCATCTTATGTTTTTCTTTAAATCTCTTTGACATAACATGGGGGTTAGTTGATTGAAACGGAATAAGAAGTCTGGACTGCTTTGTGCCGTTCATTGCTTAATGGCTCTGTTGTAAACACTGACCTTCAGCTCTTTGTTGTATTGCTCCATCTGGGCCAGTTTGTCCGTTGTTTCCCTTTCCAGAATGTCCAACTGATCTTTGAGCCGGCGACAGTTCCCGCTTCTCTCGGCAGCGCTCCCTGTGAGGGACGTCAAAGTAGCCACTACACAGCAAAGGTCAGAGGTCAGAGACATAAGAGGTGATTCAATGACCCGTGTCGTGTCTGAATGTTGCTACAGCCTGACTCACAGGGAGGTTTCTTGAGGCTGATGCTTTGCAGCTTCTCAGACATTTGCTGTTGCTCTGGGATGAGCTTTAACAGCTTCCTCTGCCAGTCCTGCCAGGAAAAGTTAGTACTTGAAAAGTTTAGTCACAGTTAAAATGTAAGAGCAGATTTGGGAGAAGACAGAGGAAGTTGTGAACCTCAAACTCAAGCTGAAGAGTGTTGATCTCAGCGATACGAGTGTCTCTCTTCTGATTGATGAGCTCGACCTCGGCCTTCTGAATCCGCCTCTTGCTCTGAGCATCACGGAGGCGGTCTGAGATCTGCTTGTGCCTGTTTCCCTGATGACAACAAGCTATAGTGTCAACCTGGCCGGATTTGCTTAGAAGGTATTAATATAAACGTTAGCATGGCCTCACCACAGCCTCCAGCTCTAACTCAAGGCTCTTCTTTTTTGCTCTGAGTCGAGAGATCTCCTCTTGCTCCTCCTCTTTTCTCCTTCTCAGCTCCTCTTTCTTTGCTCGCTCCCATTCTTCCCTTCTCTGGCGCTCCATCTCCTGCTTCGCCGCCTGAACATACGAAGGTAGAGTCAACTCAAGGCAGCAATCTCAGCACTTATCCATCCCAAAACTGCTCCCACTTACCTCCTTCCTCTCCAGCTCCCTCAGCCTCTCCTCCTCCCTTTGTCTCTCCATCTCTCTCTGGCGCTCCAGCCGCCTCTCCTCCTCCAGCCTCCGCCTGTTCTCCAGTTCCCTGGCCTCCTTCTCCCTCCGCTCTTGAGCCTCCCGCTCCTCCCTCTCCCTGCGCTCCCTCTCCTTCCTCTGTTCCTCCTCCAGAGCCAGCCGCCTTTTCTCCAGCTCGGCACTCCCACGCGCAAAGTTCTCCTTCAGCTTGTCCTCATAGGACACTGTGGAGAGAATTGCAAGAGAGGCGATGAGACCCGTGAAGTCACCCAAACAAACCATGAAGTGTGAAACTGGCCGTACCACCGCTTTTGTTCTTCTGAGTGGATTCGATTTCCGTTGTGTCTATCAAACTTGGACTTATGTAGGGTCCCGTTCCATTGACAAGCTCACCGCACTTCATTCCACCTCTAAAATGACAAACAGAACCTTTTTTTTGTAACATTTAAATATATGTTGTTGCAAATACAGACCCGACCCAGTGTGCTACCTGAGGGAGGGGGGTATCAGGTCCTGAGGCAGAGTAAGAGGCAATGGATGTCCAGTTTTAGCCATGTCCACCAGGTGCATAGCCAGAATGAACTCCTCAGCTCGTAGCTGACCATCCTTATCAACATCTGCAAGGCTCCTGGGTATAAATAGCACATCAAGGGTAGGGGAAGAGTCAATTCAATACAGTTTTTTTTTTATATTGCGCCAATTCACAACACATGTCATCTCAAGGCACTTTCCAGAGACAATTCAGCCAGATCAGACAGTCATATTGGTTCGAAGTTTTCTGTCTAAGGAAAACCAGTTCATTGCATCGACTCATTGACTCTTGAACTCAACTGAACTCAAACTTTATTTATAAAGCACATTTTAAACAACTGGAGTTGACCAAAGTGCTGTACAGATATCACAGTTGCAGGAAATAAGGTAAAAATTTAAAAGCTAAAATACATGAACACAATGCAATAAAATACAATGAAGATACAATACAATAAAATAAGTTAAAATTGAAATAAAAATGTAAATAATTTTGGGTATTTTTCTACAATCCCTCACACCAAGCATGCCAACATATTATCATTATCAGTTCGTATAAACTCGTGCGAAAAGTTATGCACAGTATTTCGTATGTTTTGGACGTTTTCCCGAAAAAACAGATCAGTGCGCATACGCAGGCAGACAGACGAAAAAAGCAGATCCGCGGACGGACGTAAAACTGGGAAAAACAGTGCAATAATTATTTCATGTCTCTAACTACGTTTCTTGCTGTTTTGTATCTTAGGGTTAGGGTTAGGGTCAGGGTTAATTGTATGTCAAATTCTATGTTATTGAATGTAAGATGCCCATGCGCAAGGATATCTTGTCTCGAGGCAAGACGTAAAAATGCGATGAAATACGACGAAAAAAACGTCAAAAACGTACGAAATTACGGTGCATAACTTTTCGTACGATTTCATGCAAACTCATACTGAGAATACACTGAGCATGCTCCATTTAAACAGAAAGAACCAATATCAGTGTGAACGGCCAACTGCCGAGGCCGACTGGGGTTCAAGGAGACACCAGCTGAAATGTTGATTCTATATTTGTTGAGCTTTGAAAGTTTACTGCTGAGAACCAATATTTTGCATTTTGTATATAAAAATTCTACAATATTTGGAAGACAAGCAAGGCCTCAGCATCACAGATCTTCTACCGTACTTAACAGAATAAACGTATTCATCCTTTTTTTTTCAGCCTCGGGGCTTTTTTGCTAAATAATCTAAAACATAATCACATCTGACCATAAATCATAGTTCCTGTTACAGTTTAGAAAGCTTAACAAGTAGGTTTTTGTGATGTTTTTTTTTTCCTTACATACCTCTTAAACACAAACAGGCTGGAGTTATATATACATACATGCAGCACTTTTAGTTATGCTCCCATTTTTTATGAGATGAACTCCATGATCTAAAAACTTTTCCAAATACACAATATCACAATTTCCCTCAGATATTGTCCACAAACCAGCCTAAATCTGAGATAGTGAGCACTTCTCCTTTGCTGAGATAATCCATCCCACCTCACAGGTGTGCCATATCAAGATGCTGATTGGACACCATGATTAGTGCACAGGTGTGCCTTATATTTTTGTTGAGTGTATATAATTCAAAAGATAGTATGGAGACTTGGTGACCCCAACATGTCACTATTTTCTTCACTTTTTATAGCTTTTTAATCATCTTCCCTTCTGTGCGTTTTGTTACGATAAACTCATGTTGTCATCCATCCTTGTATGTTATGCCTTATTCTAAACTTTTTAATCGTTACTCTGACTGTAGATGCCAGCAAGTTGAGGTAAAGAACAAAGTTTCATAGCCATTACTGAACTAATAAGGATCCACAGATAATCCCCCCTCCTTAAATAGTATTTTCTATTTTTTTCCTGTTAAAAAAGTGGGGGGAAAATGGGCCTATGGGTTACATAGGCCCATTTATGAGGGAGGGCAGAGAGAAACTGATCATATTTCTTTAGAAAATTCCTTTAATGTTGTTATCATCAGCCTGTTTGATTTTATAAAGAAATATTTTTTTTTTTGTGTAGACAGTAAAAATAATGACACCGAATATAAATAACATAACATACATACCAAATGGTAGCTAGTTGAGTTTGGGTCAGATTGGAGGCCATCAGAGCATTTCTAACCTGAGGTCCTGCAAAGTGAGAATAAAGAAAAATCAAACTATATTCAAAAAATTTAAATTAGATAAGACGCAGGTCCTGTTTGCTGTGGTAGAGACATTCAACAGATTTACAATCAGCTAATTTATGTTGAAAGCTTTTAGTTTATTTAGCTGCATTAGAGCGTTCATACATGCTGGACCTACCTGACAAGTAGCCACTCATGAGTTTGTCGAGTGTGTTAAACTGCTGACGGTACTTGAGCCTTGAGGCCTGTGGAACGGCCCAGTCACCTGAACCCATCTTTGGAGAGTTGCTGGCCAATGATGTGGTAGAGGAAGAATTTGAACTACGGGGAGAGGAAAGATGAAGGCTTTAAAGTAGCTGTTAAATGAAGGGCAAAGACAATAAAATAAGACCATCAGATATTTTCTGCTCCCATCCAATCTGGATACGCAGAAACTCCCTGTTGTTTCTCTTTTAGCTCTTTGCTGTCGAAAAGCTTTAAACGAATGGTGATTAAAGACCTCAGAATCTTAGGTTTCTCAAGAGTTTCCAATGATATTTTAAATCACTGTAATGTGACTCATTAGGTATGCGGGGTCAAAATTAAATAAATAAATATATCTCGATATAACTGTGTCATTAAACAGGTGAATCTCCCTTCTATTTATTTAATGTGCTTGTAAATAATAACAAAAAGTTTTGTAATCGCTCCTGGTTTCACCCCACTATAATAAAAATTATGATGATAATTGAACATCATTTATCTCTAAATGGAGGAATTTACTTCTGCATTTAACCCATCCCCTTTGGAAGCAGTGGGCTGCCACTGTGCGGCTCCCCAGTCTCCCTACTGAGGCTATGGGGATTGAACCGGGTACTTGCACCCTTCTCAGAGCACTGCTGTAACCACTAGGCCACCACTCTCCCTAAGAGTAAAACCCTTCTATGTCATTTGCAAGTAGGAAAACCCTAAAAATCTGCAGTGTATCAAATACTCGTCCACCCCATACAGACTGCACAGTTACACCCTTTCTGACAGCCTGCAGCCAGAAGCTGATATATATGTGTCTTGTCATTTGAAACTAAAATTAGTGTAGATCCCATTTCTATCCTTTTTTCAAAACCATTCAAAACGCCACGAGCAGTCACCTGGTTAAGAGATAACCAAAAGAATCTTAGTTAACACAATAGCTTTTTTTTTTTCTCTAAACCCACTATTGTGACTGTTCCAGGAAGAGATTGAATGTTTCACACAAAGCCAGAAGTTCACAAGAAGTTGTTGCAGTATTTTCTCTTGCCATCTACAGTAATATATAAAGTTTAAGGGATTACTAACCCCTAAATTCACTTATTCTTTGACAATAAACTATATGAATAAAAGTTTTATAGGGCTTTCCACAGGTCCCAGATAGTATTTTGAGAATTTACTGCACAATTTACTGCACATTTGTTAAAATCCTGCTTTTGTGTCTGCCTATATACTGCTTCTGATTTTTGTCATTGGTTTACTGGGGGTGTGATGCTAGATGCTAAATCATGAACAGTAATGGTTCTCTTAGGGGTTGTTTACAATTCTCATCCTTTTTACAAGTGTATCAAACTTACTTCATTTGGAAAATTGTGAACCAACCCATAGTGAATGTAATAATTTTGTCATAATGGGAAATTACATAACTTCATGTTTTTTTTCCATTTTAAAGGTTAATGAAGATATATATATATATATATATATATATATATATATATATATATATATATATATATATATATATATATATATATATATATATATATACAAGTCTGTATACATATATATATCCATCCATCCATTATCTGACACGCTTGTCCCAATTGGGGTCGCGAGTAATGCTGGTGCCTATCTCCAGCTGTATACATATACATATATAAATATATATATATATATATATATATATATATATATATATATATATATATATATATATATATATATATATACTGTAATATGTATATAATATATATGTATGTATATACTGTATATGTATATAATATATATAATATGTATGTATATGTATATATATATATATCTGCTGGCGATGGTGTTCTACTACCCTTTCTGCGCTCCTCCAGCACTTCGGCTAGCTTTCTCAAGACCTGGTCGTGGCGCCATCCATAGCGGCCCTGTGAGAGGGCCACTTTGCAGCCTGACAAGATGTGCTGGAGGCTTGCGTTGGGAGCATTGCAGAGTACACAAAATTCCTCGCTTCCGAACCACTGATGAAGGTTCCGAGGAACGGGGAAGCGTGTCATATGTTGAGCGGATAAGGAAGCTAAGTCTTGCCTGTGGGATCTTCCACAAGTCTGACCAACTGATGTTCCTGGTTGAGATTCCCTCCCAGGTTGTCCAGCTTCCTTGCCATCCCTGAGACACAGCCTTGATCTTATAGCGGTCTTCCTCCATCCTCATCACCTCCGCCACCACCATTTCCTTTCTTTCCTTGTGGTGGGCCTTGGACCAGAAGCGTGGTGCTTTTCCCCATCCTAGGCCTGCTCTTCCTACCTGCACCCTGCCTACAATCTCCTTGTGCTGCAGCCGGCTTACCGCTTGGTCGACCTCGGTCTGGGCGTTCCACTTGCGGCCAGTCAGGACCCTGGCGTTAGCATTCCTAACCAGCTCATCTGTGGACTCCCGTAGCTCGAGCACCAACCTGGTCTTTTCTTGCATGTAGCCCAGCTGTAGCGATCTTAGGGGTAGCTGGAGCATGTTCCTCCCAAATAGGCCGGCTTCAGAGAGGCACCGTGGCAGCCCCAACCACTTTCGGATAGATGAATTGGCTTTCCCATCCATCCTACTCACGGTTGATGAGGGGATCTCACTCATTTTCAGGGGCCACAGCATGTATATATATACATATATATATATATGTATATATATATATATATATATATATATATATATATATATATATATATATATATATATATATATATATATATATATATATATATATATATATATATATATATATATATGTATATATAGTAAATCTGTGACAGAAGCTTGTTAATGACTAAAAAAGGCCTTTGGATTGAGACATCAAGTCAAGTGTTGGCGGGGGTTTATGAATGACTTTTCATTCTATAATTCTGAGCAGGTGTCAATTAGAGTAAATCCACCCGTAACTAATCAACAAGAAAAAAGAAAGCCCTTAAGGGTATATATGGTACAGGTGGAACGACTAAATCCTTTATGCATACATGGTATATCTGGCTCTAAATTTGGGCTTCAGCTTAACCTTCGTACACACACTGAAGGAGAAAAAAAAAGGTGTACCTGCTTGATCCAAGGTCCAAAAGAGAGTTTGCTTTTGACACGCCCGGGGATGGCGAAAAAGCCATGGGGGAGGAAAAGCCCGACATTGGAGTCCCTGTAAATAGAGTTGTGGGGGCAGAGTATTTTTTTTTAGCTAATAATAACATGAAGTGACTGTATTAAAAAACCAAAGTCCATAAAAAAGAAATACATTGTGTGGAAACTCTCCTAACTAAAGCTGTTGATGACTTTGTGTGCATCTAATCTTATCTCTTAGCATTTTATAGACAGAACATTGAGTTCAAACAGGAAGGTGACTCACAACAAAGGTTTTATGATTGATTTTAGCACTAATCCAAAGAAAAGAGTAAGCTAAACCAACTGCTGTATTGAATTTACTGTTAGTTTAATGAGAAATTTGTGAAGAATGTATGAAATACTCAGACATTAGGGTGTAAGCTGACTTTTTAAATTTACATTTTGAAATACAACATGCTGGAATTAAATAAGAATGCATCAACAATAGTTTCTATTATTGGGATCAATCTTCAAATTAAATGAATTTTTTCAATATTGTGAAATAAATTTCATAATGAGAGATAATTTTACTAGCACTGAGTCAAATTAAATATTTATGTATTATTTAATCAAGCAGATATTTATTTCACAATGATTTTTTTTAAATTGTATTTTAAGCACTTTGGTGTTGCGTAGCCCTTACCCAGTATCTTGCAACAGCAATCTTAGAGTCAAATATGGATCATAGCCAATCCATTTGTCAGCAAATCTTTGCAAGAGAAGGAACTGAAAGGTTCTAGTGCAGAACCAACCTGCATTGCTGGGAACAAGCTGGGGGGTGAGAAGGCTGACAGAGCCATTGGGGAGCCCCAAGTTCCCGACTGAGCTGATCAATGGGAGGGTCATTGGCACTGGCACCAGAGGTTGCACAGATGGTAAAGGAGGATTAGCTTGGATGGGTGTTAGAATGGGCATGGTGGAAATACTTGGCATGGGGGATAGACCAACTGACAGGTTTGGCATGGATCCCATTCCTACACAAAGGAAGCAAGACAGGTAAAAATGGTAACATGAAACATCTTAGTAGGCAGGTTATCTGGGGTTATATTTAAAAGTGGCTGACTTTCATACTACACGTTTTTTTTGCACTAAAGGTAAAACTAGTATACAATACAAAGCCAAGCACTTGTTTGTATTAATTGTGATTATTATGTCTATGTAAATTAATACTTAAGATTAGGCTTTTCAGACAAACTGAATTTTATGTTAGACCAATTAAAAAACAAATTTTGAATACACCTACACCATTCTATGGGGTAGAATGGTGTAGGAGAGTCCAACAGCGCCCAAGATGACATTAACTGGCACCCTCCAGCAAATAGTAAATGATCAAAGGTCTTCAAGTAGGTCAAGAACCACCCTTAACAGACACATTGGAGACAAGAGCTAAGACTGTTGACTTCCACTTCCACTGAACTTTCTAGATTCCTTTCTGCTGTCAGCATGACAGTCCAATTATATCGTATATTATTGATTGCTGTAAATTCAGTTATTGAAGGATGTTATCAGATCTGTCTGTATAATTAAATGACTATACATTTCTATAAATCTTTTGGATTAGTTTCTTTTTACAAAAAGAGCAGGACTATATATACTTCCTGAACCACAGAGAAAAAGATCTTCACTTGACCTAAGGAGAAAAATGGGTACGAGTTCATCCCTGAAGTTTTCTCTCATATTCTAATCAACTGAGATTGACCTTTAGACCTTTCAAAATGCTGAGATACTTTCACTGCATACAAAGCCTCGAATTAAATAGTTTATTTCACATCTCTATATAAATATCTGGTGTCTTTAATCAGTCTATTTACTTTATTTTTAGACAGCAGAGAAAGTATTACCAAAACGTGCCGATGAAGACATGTTGAAGCTACTGTTTGAAGTCGTCGGAGGTTGCTTCATGGTAATTGGCAAGGATGAGGGCAAGTTTCTGCCCTGGAGCGTAAGTTTAATGAGCTTCATAGCAATGGAAAACTCCAATCTGTCCATCTTGCCATCACTGTCCATGTCAGCTAGGTTCCTATAGAAGAAAAACTGGTAAATCTAGTGTATAAAATGATGTGGTTACAGAAAACTGTACATTCCTGAGGCTTAACCCCCCCCAAGACAATAGCAGAAGAAAGGCACACAAGGGACAAGGCGCTGGTGGGATTGAATTCCAGCAACACTTTTTCACACAAAAACAGCAAACTCACACATGCATAAAGTTCTAATTACAGTGCACAGAAATTTCCTCTCCTCTTCCACATACTCTGTTTACTAGGTGTGGCAGGCAGCGAAGGAAATGAGCTCTCAACAGGAAGTCAAAAACAACCCGATGAACTAAACCAACTCACTGACCCACTGGCTACAGCTTCGAAATGAATTCTCATGATGATTGGCTGAGCTTTTAGTTACCAGATCTCCGCCAAGACAGAAGCCGGCAGGCCAGACTGGAGAAAGAATTTCCTTGCTTGTTCCCCTGTGGACAAACAACAATCAGGCTCTGGGAGATCGGAATCTGATACACATCTATTCAAAAAGCTTTAAAGCCATAACAGTAGGACCTAAAATTGAGGAGGCTTCTGTTTCCAGGACTCTTATAGATTTCTTATAGCATGTTTTTTTTTTTTTTACATTTGAGAACAAAATAACTTTACAACTGCTCTGCAAGTAATTAAGTCTTATCTGTAGCTTCTGCTTCAAAAATAATAACAGTCAGACTTAGAATTTATTTTAAAGAAGTTTAATTAAAAAGACAATAAGAAACAGAGCATTCTAGATTAAATGCACATCCTTCAAAGCACATTGATGCATTTTGGTACTTTTTTTGAAAATAAACATAAAAAGCACAACTCAGTGCTTTATCTTTTCATATAAAAACCAATTTACCAGCAATTTGTCCACTTAAATTGGAATATATATAAGAAATTAAACCGCAACCAAAGTTACCCTTTTAGGTTTTTAAATGTGTATTTAGTAAGTAAAAATGCATAATATTGATTGGTACGATATTAAAATTAATGTGAAGTGAAGTATGTAACTTCAACATAAATCAATAACACTGGATGATCTGTTACACAGCATTAATTGTTTTATATACTTTAGAAAATGTCCTTTAGAAGATGGAAGAAGGTTATCATTTTCTGTTCATGTTTTCATTTTGACCTCTGCTTTATGCTTCAAAAACAGCTCTAGCTTAAGACAGTCTTCTAGCAGACGTGACTGAAATACTGGGTGTCTGTGAGATGGACCAATTTTCTACTGATACCATCAGATTACATCAGACTAAAATTTTAGGAGCTCAGAGCGAGAGTAACCGCATCGGAGCCTTTGATGTGCTTCATTTGAACCATAACTGAGCAGCTGTCAGTGGAAATAAATTTGTGTCTAATCACTATCTGTTTGTTAGGAGATCCTACCTGAGATGTAGCCGAGGACTGAGGCGAGGGTGTCAAACTGTTTATCATGTTTCCCTCTCTCCTCTGGAGTGATGGCCCAAACACTGGAACCACCTGGAAGAAGAAAAAGAAATCCACTTTATCCAGATAAAATAGTGTGTAAAAGTCTCAACTCAACCCTCATTCCTGTAAACCAAGCTGCTAAGCCTTCTGAATATTTTAAAGCTAAGTTTGGAAGTTAGACTTTAAAATACTTCTGTTAGTCTATAAATCTCTGAATGGCTTAGCACCTAAATACATCACAGACTTGCTATCAGTGTATCAACCCTCCAGACCACTCAGGTCTTCTGGCTCCAGCCTGCTCTGCATACACAGAACCAGAACTAAACATGTAGAAGCAGCATTTAGTTCCTATGCTACACTTATCTGGAACAAACTTCCAGAAAACTGTAAAAGCACAGAAAGCCTGAGTTCCTTTAAATCAAGACTAAAAACACATTTGTTTAGGATTGCCTTTGACTTTTCTAGTTAAACAGTTCAACTGAAACATCATTAGTTCAACGTTTTTATTTTCTTTAGTCCAACTGTTTTTAATATTCTTTTTTGTTTCTCCTTTTTTGATGTTATTTTATTTTCCTACTTGCTTTGATTCTCTTTTATTTTCCTTTATTTTAATCATGTAATGCACTTTGCATTGTCTTTGTACTGAATTGTGCTATACAAATAAATTTTCCTTGCCTTGTCAGTTCTTTCCTGGCTTTTTTCTTTTAAAGTGACCATGTTGAGATCCAGTGTATTTTGCTGATTAATTGACAACCCGGTTGGGAGAAATATGCCATGTGTTAATAATGTGTTATCCTTAAAATATTGGTGACAAAATGACTTTACTAGACAATAGGAATGGCCTTTTCTGCACTTTTTGGGCATCACAACTTATGTGATGCCCAAGCGCGACCAGGGGAGCGCTTAGGCATCACATAAGTTGTGATGCCCAAGCGCCTCCCTGGTCGCGTCTCCATAGAGACCAAGTTTTGCAATTAGGTGACATAGCCGCTGCAATGGAAAGTCAGAGGAGCATAGAAACAGTGTGATATCTCTATTTTTTCCCCTCACAAAAATACAAGAAATGATCAACTAATAAGTACCAACGTTACTTACAAATGCAGAAACTAGTAAAGTAATTTTATTACACTTTTGAAAAGTATCAACTAACAATTAACTCTTTACTTTTTTTAGAGTAACTACCCCAACACTGCTGTTATCAAATTTAATTACACTCCAAAACTAAATGGATAATCGAACCTTGTCTCTATTTAAGATAATAAACACACCCAAACCAAACAGTATAATTCTATATTTACCCCCTTCGTTACATACAATTTGTAAAAACACAAACTTTGTTCCAAAGCTACAAAAAATACCAGGCACAACATAATTTGATTTTAAAAAAAGTATTACTGCAGAAACAATGTTTTCAAATAGCTGAAAACAGAAAGTATTAAGTCCTGTGTCAGATTTCCAACAAATGATCTCTAATATCATACAAAACATGATTTATATTTTTTCAGCAGTGGCAACATACTAAATGTTGCTTTGTTTTAAATAAATACGGTTTGATCATATTAAACATACAACTAAAATTCTTTGATACCATCAGGCATAATGACACCCCACAGGCATAAAAAAGGTTATAATGTCAAAAAACAGCGAAAGAAATAATAAGACAGTTTATGTATGAGCACTGATGTATACACCTATTCTACAGCCGATGCTAGATCCATACTCCCAACAGGTCTTATACAGGGCAATGGTTATATGGTACATTTTACAAATAAATATTATTAAGCAGGATCAAAATGAGGAATTAAGAACAACAACTATAACAATATTTACAACAGAAACCACTTTTAACTATTATTCTCTTTATTATTGCATGTGTTGTATTGAATATTGATTGAATTATATTAGATTATTGAACTATGACTTTTATCTTCCTGTCTCTAGTGTATTTGTCTTATGTGTATTTATGTAGATTTCAGGTAACAGAAAGGGTCCTTACGTAATGTGGATTAAAAAAAACAAACAAACATCCTGCAAGGCTGCAAAGCCTTTCTGGTATTGTTCATTTCGATTAGATAGAGGATTAGGTCCAAAACGATTTCCTTTAGTCTCCGGGGCCTCATTTTTCAACAGACGCTGTACAATAGTCTCTCTTTTTCAGCTTAAAATTCTCAATAGAGAATAAAATGCCATCTAAAGTCCAAAGATAAGCCTAAGAGTTTAAAAGGTCACAAGTAATAGTGAAAACTATAAAAGAGGGAGGTTTTATGATTTGGCATATTGACATTTATGAAAAATTAATTCTTAAAATGCTAAATATATTAAACATATTTTTTAGTATAACAGAGTTTCAAAATTTCTAATTAGCATGATAAATTAGATCAGATCATTTAATTAAATCCTGCTGCCCTGCCTAATCTGATTAAGTCCCATGTAATAAACTTGTAATAAATCAAGTGGAGCTTCTTCTCAGCTTTTATTATCAAAATAAAGACAAATAAAGAACAGGTTGAACTTACTAAAGAATGTTTGCAAATTCAACTTTGTCAAACATTAAAACTGCAGAGCTTATATATTACAGTGACAACAAAATTGTCAGGAGAAAGGTTTACAACCTTAAATCATTATTGACGAGATCCATTCCAATCCCCCAAATTTCGAATTACCCAAAAGCCAGTGTAACAGAGTTACTTCGAAAAGCCAAAATGTGAATGACGATTTTAATACAGACACAATATTTATCTCACTATAACAAAATGTGTTCATAATTTGTATTCCAGATTAGCCCTGCCCTTCAGATGACACCCAAGCAAACTTCCACCTACTGTAAGCATCATTAATAAATAAAACTGTCAACACTGCTACTTTTCCCTCTGTCTGTTCAGTTCTCACTTTCTCCCACCAAAAACATCCAGCCTGAGGCTGCAGTTAATACAAAGCTAAATTCTTCTTTTTTTTTTCCCTTCTTTTTTTTAAATTAATTAATTTATTTAATATTTTATTTAAGCTAAATTCCTAATCTGGTACATTTATCTATGATAAACCCTTTCACTTTTTTTTTTTTTTTTTTAGAATTAAGCAATTTATATTGAATATTGCAAATAATGAAGCACTCATCCTGTCTCTTAACATGATGACTGACTCTTGAAGTGTTTTCTATATTTTCATTTTGTCAGTTTAGATATTAAACACAGATTTTATGCTGTAAATGCAAATCAAAGTAGAACAGTATTTTTAAAGGAAAGGAAAATGATACAGTCTCCATGAGCCGGTACCCTTGATCGATGTAGTTACAGCTGCAAGCCTTTTGGAATTACATTTTTGCGAACTCTTCTTTGCTAAACATAACGTTAACTTAATAAAATTTATAACAACATTCAATATTATTTTAGGAGAGAAGTAGACAAGTAGTTTGGAAAACAATTTTAAAATAGGATTTTATTTAGCTTTTTTTAACAGTGTATTTCTTCTCATCTCCCTTTTAAGAAGTCCAACTTTATGGAGGACGCAAAAACAAGTTTTTAGTGAACACCGTCTCCCACATGAAGTCAGTTCAGTCACCGTCACAATTGTCTTATATTCTTCAATTTCTAATGAAGGACTTAACAGCACTGTAAGAAATGATCAAACATTGGAATATTGTTTTATAATGCTGTTTAATTATTAGGTGACCTCTTAAAGAAGTTGTACTGGATTTCCTTTCGAAGTATCATATTAAAAACAGTTGAAGGCATCTTTTTCTTTTAGAAATTTGCTTAAAAATACAACAAAATGTATCATTTTATCCTTTTTCTCAGTTACACACTACTAAAAATCCTAATGGAATAAACTCTGGTTTGTTTTGTGTAGCAATGCAAAATATGTAATATTTCAAAGGGTACTGATAACCATTTAACGCCGTGTATGGGGAAAAATTTAAAAAGCAAAAAAACTACAAGCCACTTGAGTCAGAAAGCAGAAATACAAAGATTATTCATGAAACAGCTCTAACTTATTAATGAGTATTGTTATTAATTAATTAAATAAAGCTTTAATTCGGGACAGCTAAAAAAAGAACTGCTATGATAAAGCTGAGCCGACTCCTTAAACTTTTCATCTTTTGCTGCTCAACAGATGGGCTTTCCTGATGCCAAAAGCTGCTGCCATGGTGATCACAGATTTGAACCAAATGAGTAAACAGATTTCAGCTGAAATGGGACGAAGAATTTACAAAATAAAATCAACCTTATGCTAATTAAGATATAATGCTTTATATACATTTAACCAGCGTTACCTCTCTTTTGCCAACCTGCAGCACACATTTTTGGAACAGCCTTTATATATATAGTTAGACAATTGTGGTCTCATCTTTAAAATGTAGTCAAAGTCTCACATATAAGCGTTGATAGAACTAGCAAACTGAGAAATAATAAGGTTTAATTTAGTTTTTCTTTTTAATGGATTCCAAATCATTAGATAATGTCAATGAAAAGCAAAAAAGCTTTTGCTACCCACAGCTTCAAAATCACTTCTGCTTTTCAGGACATGTACAAGAGCACCTACAGGTTAACACTCATACATAATTATTAATTCTTTTAACATAAGCAAATTATGATACTTCCACTGAAATATATTACTGTTTGGAGTGAGGTGTACTTTATTTAAATTTTTCAATTGGTTCCAGATAAGGCGATTAGAAGGGATGCACCAACTTGATGCCAGAGTAAGGAAAAGCTTTATCAACAAGCAGTGTTTCAATATAAGTTAGGAATTTGATTGATGGTAAGATGTTAAACATAGGCAAAAAATACAGTTTAGGAAATGTGTAGTGTGTAATAAACAAATGTAAGTTGCAGAGTAGAAGACAAAAAACATTTTTGCAGAGGAGCAAAAGCACCTTAGCAGATATCAAAAATGCCCACTAATAAATATATAAATACATTATTTACATGTGCTAATATGTTTTCATTATTAGAAATACAAAGAAGTGCTATCTGATATTTATATTGTTGTTGGGGCTAAAAACTTACAAATATTAAATACATTTCCTTAACCTTAGTAACCTCAGTACTGTGCCAAGTGGATCACACAGATGATGCTGTAAGAGGACATAATCCTGCACTGTATCAATGCCCCTGTCCCATGTCCAAACAAACACCAAATGGCCAACCTCCTTCCCTTACTGCTCCATAAACATACAACTAGAAGCAAATCAGAAATATTGGTAATTAACATCAACCCAGTAATAAATATCAGAATCATACGAAGTGTTAAATAATTAGAAACCCCGACAAATAACAACATATATGGAGATATATCATGCCTGCCTAACTGGAACCAAAATGTTTAAGCTAACTTCCCAATTGGCTGATATTATAGATCTTTTTACAAATATAATAACACAAGCACATCTTTACACGACTTAGAAACACAAAGCTGATTTTAAAATTTCCTTTAGACTGCTCTACCAAGAAGTTATGATAAATATCTAGTGTCCGATAATTTGATCAGACATTGATTGATTGAATTTTGATCTCCAAACAACCCTTGTCAATGTCTTTATTTTAAACCAAATTAAATTTCACTTTGGAATCAATATATATTAGGCTTGTCCCGATCCGATCCACGTATCGGATCGGGACAAGAAAAAAAATGCGTATCGGCAAAGCATGTAAAATGCCGATCCAGACTGCCGATCCAGTTTAAAAAAAAAAATCCGGTCCGTATTTTCCAATTTCGCCAATTGAAACGATCCATTCCACTATTTTGCGCCAGTGTTTCCCTGTTTTGCATTTTTATTAAAACTTACAGTAATACTTGCACCTTTAACTGTTTACGGTTTTACTGTTCACTGTGCAATTTCAGATTGCTGAAATTGCACAGTGAACAGGGTTTATCTCTTAATAAACAGGTAAGTTTGTTGTTACCAAGCATTGTGTTTTATTCAATCTCACCTAATTTAGCTGGCTAGATGTTATCAAGAGTACTAAAACCCTTTTCAACATGAGTCTTACAACTAAGGCTAAATACTTTAACTTAAACTTAAAAACATGCTCGGATAGGCTGGTATCGGCCAGTATCGGTATTGGATCGCAAGTGCAAAAACCTGGATCGGGACATCTCTAATATATATATATATATATTTTTTTTTTATTAAACTGATATGTTTGGCCAGGAATAATTGTATAAATTGTGTCATGATGGCATTAAATAACTGTGATAGGATGCCACCTGTGCAACAAATCCAGTCGTGAAATTTCCTCGCTCCTAAATATTCCACAGTCAACTGTCAGCTGTATTATAAGAAAATGGAAGTGTTTGGGAACGACAGCAACTCAGCCACGAAGAGGTAGGCCACGTAAACTGACGGAGCGGGGTCAGCGGATGCTGACGCGCATAGTGCGAAGAGGTCGCCAACTTTCTGCAGAGTCAATCACTACAGACCTCCAAACTTCATGTGGCCTTCAGATTAGCTCAAGAACAGTGCGCAGAGAGCTTCATGGAATGGGTTTCCATGGTCGAGCAGCTGCATCCAAGCCATACATCACCAAGTGCAATGCAAAGCGTCGGATGCGGTGGTGTAAAGCACGCCGCCATTGGACTCTAGAGCAGTGGAGACGCGTTCTCTGGAGTGACGAATCGCGCTTCTCCATCTGGCAATCTGATGGACGGGTCTGGGTTTGGCGGTTGCCAGGAGAACGGTACTTGTCTGACTGCATTGTGCCAAGTGTAAAGTTTGGTGGAGGGGGGATTATGGTGTGGGGTTGTTTTTCAGGAGCTGGGCTTGGCCCCTTAGTTCCAGTGAAAGGAACTCTGAATGCTTCAGCATACCAAGACATTTTGGACAATTCCATGCTCCCAACTTTGTGGGAACAGTTTGGAGCTGGCCCCTTCCTCTTCCAACATGACTGTGCACCAGTGCACAAAGCAAGGTCCATAAAGACATGGATGACAGAGTCTGGTGTGGATGAACTTGACTGGCCTGCACAGAGTCCTGACCTCAACCCGATAGAACACCTTTGGGATGAATTAGAGCGGAGACTGAGAGCCAGGCCTTCTCGTCCAACATCAGTGTGCGACCTCACAAATGCGCTTCTGGAAGAATGGTCAAAAATTCCCATAAACACACTCCTAAACCTTGTGGACAGCCTTCCCAGAAGAGTTGAAGCTGTTCTAGCTGCAAAGGGTGGACCGACGTCATATTGAACCCTATGGATTAGGAACGGGATGTCACTTAAGCTCATATGTGAGTCAAGGCAGGTGAGCAAATACTTTTGGCAATATAGTGTATGTGAAACATTACATCCAGTAATTACAGTGCTTGTGATTAGAGGTGCACCCAAATGCATCAAGATTTATTAGATCCAGTCCGATACCGATGCCCGGGCTTGGCGTATCAGCTGAATGAATAAACCATATATCTTACCATGTTAAAAAAGGTAGTACATTAACACAGATATAAATGTATTTAATATTATTTTGGCAAAATTTGCAGCAAAAAGAAACAAATAGTTTACTGAATTGGATCTTAGTTATCCGATATCCGATCCAGGTATCGGGTATTGGTGCATCTCTACTTGTCATCTATGAATCCTTACAATTATAAATATTTAGAACTTTATCATCAATAAAGTTCTAAACCTAAAGTGATTATTTGAGCGTTATTCAGAAAGTGCATAACTGTAATGATATTATTCAATGCAATTGAAAAATATATAACGATACTATTTTCCTCGTTAGAAATTCTCTTTACCAATGTCACAGTGTCTCATTATTCTACTTGAGCTTTACCCTCATGGGCAAAACACTCAGATGGAGGCCAGTGATACAAAAACAAATAATTTAACATTGTGCAGCTGTCGAATACATCGTATGTGCTAGAAGAACGAAAGCACTGTGGGTGCATGCCTTCAGAGATATGGTATCTAGACTGTAATTTACTCAGCTGGCTCAGGAAATACCAGCCTGCCCATGATGGCACTTCCACCCGGCTACAAACCCAAACAACCCACATGACTTTTTCAGCTGTACTCAGACTTAGTTGAGGGATTGTACATTAAACACCTGGAAGTGAATAACTACACAAAAGCATCAATAAAAAAATGCTGAAAGTAAAAAACAGAATCAAGACATGGCGGAACTATTGGCTCAACCTGGTACTATAATCTAGATAAGCTGCACTAAACAGCAACATCAACAATTGCACAGGTCTAGGTATTTTTCTCCCTAAAAATGTAATGCCACATAAATGTATAGAGCCCATCTGTTGTTGTTTTTTCTCTGTATTGTCAGCAAAAATCTGCTGTAGATTATAAGAAAGTAATTAACCTGATACAGAAATGTGAGTATTCTCCACATTGTCTCGATGGCTGTTAGTGAAAGGATATTTAGCACAGCGCCTCTGGGACATGCAGCTAACATGGCCATATCCACAGCCTGTCATTCAGTACAAGCATGATGCTCTGCGAGTAACTGGGGCAGTGCAAAGCCTCTTAAAAAAGCAAGAGCATGATTTAAAAGAGGTCTCTACGGCTTGACCTTTGTGCTGCTGGAGATCTAAAGCTATTCTACCGGAGGCCACATAAAAACCAGGCAGTTTGAAAAAAATCCAGCTCTGTGGGAGAGAAACTCACTGACACACTTGTGTCTAAACTCCAGTAGCTTACATCATTTAATTAAGATTTACTTTATTTCTCAGAAAACAAAATAAAAGATTTATTTTGGTGATATGTGAATGCACATGTTTATTAAAGCACCCTTGGTCAAATATTTTAAGGTTATGTCAGATCTAGAGACAGAAATGTTGCCCTTACTTTACAAAATACAAAATAGCCCATACTCAGTCAAAATGGCTGAAATCCATTTGTGTATATATTTATTTGTTTTTTGTTTTTTTTGTATTATTGCCATATATGATTTTGGTCTGGACCTTGACTGGACCACCCTTTCATATGCTTTGCTCTAAACAAGGGGTTAAAAAACTGCAGCATTGGTGGGCCAAAGAATGATTTTGTGTGGCCCATACAAAAAAACAGCAAATCAACAATCACACAAATGCTTCTGGTCAGCACAGGTGACAATCTTAATTATTTTTGAAAAGTTGGGTACAGCACAATATATCAGTATTTCGTTTGCTGTTTTTTATTGTTTTATAATGCCATCATAAATAAAACAAACATCCAGTGATGTTCTGTGAGGATCAGACTGGGCTGTCCAAATTCTTCAAACCTTCAGAATCAGAATCAGGTTTATTGCCATTGTTAGTGAAAGAGTTCACAAACTAGGAATTTTTTATGGTACAATCGTGCAACATGAAACATATAATATGAAAAAGCTAAATAAAATTATAAAAATATCTAAAACACTGTGGGTATAAGGCATGCAATAAAATAGACTAATATATACACTTAAAGCTACAGTGTGTAATAATTACAGGGATATAAAGTCAGAAATTTAATATATTATACATAACTATGTTATTTATCATCACCTATGAGCTCAGCCTTTTAACCATAATATTTGCGTTGCCTTAGAATTCGTTATTTATAATTACATAGGAGCGGGTCTCGCAGCCATGGAGGCTGACATCTTTGCGCTACGGCAAGCGCAGAGGCAACAAACTAGCGATTGCGAGATCTCCCATGACGCTCAAAAATAACTACGGCAAGTTGAGAGAGATGAACTGAGACGGTACTGAACAGTAGATGGCAGTATTATGCCTGAGAAGCGTTTAGTCTGCCTGAAACCAAAGAAGAAGAAGAAGAAGCAGGTATACTGCGCATCAGTAACAAGAAAGGTGAACAAGGCGGCAGGCGTGAGTGACTTTGCAAACTGTTTGGCACTGTGTGGCCAAACATCAGACGAATGGAGGATCATGCCTACTCTGTATCACAACGAAAAGCGGTGGACACCGAACCCCCGTCATCTAAGAAGCGGAAACACGACGAGAATAAACGCAAGCGTGACAAGAAACGGCAAAAAACACGGATCAACATTGGCACGGCATTTACACGATGGAAGTCACTGATGGAGGAAAAAGGTTTTCAAAGTGACGCTCAAGTTGCCAGTTTTCTCTTGGACAGGTAATTAATCCTACACACACAATTGTCTAATATCACTGCAGTTTTTGGAGTACAGGATGCTCAGACCTGTCTAAAACAATAACATGCTGCGGCGTGATGATGCTGTTCCTCTCCAGTATACTTATTCAGCAACGTCCCTGACGTTTCACAGGTAATGATTCAGTAATTTTCTGTAAAATAATTTTCTGGATATATACCTCGGTTACTTCTCTCCGGCTCCTTTGGAGATCTTCAAGCCTTTCCTCCTCTGCTCTCACCCCGCTGGCTCCCCTCTCTCGCCTGGCCCTAGCTGCACGGCCTCCCTGCCCTCGCCCTCGTCCTCTCCGTCTTCCTCGCGTTGTAACCCCCGTGCCACCAAAATGACTTAGACTCTGTAAACGGGGAATATATATTCTTCCAGCGAACACAATCTCGCTGTTAAACTAATGACTACAATTACTTCGTCTGTTTATATCACCATGCAAAGCAGCTCACCAAAACGTCACAACGATGTAGAAAAAATAACGGGTATATTTATTATCTTAAGTCTACATGAAATCTATACCCTACTCAGACTAATGAAATACTATCTGTAAAATTATCTATGTAAACAAACCTCATCACTTGAGAAGGTAGGTGATGTGGACGTCGTGGAAGAAATTTTGTCCCGTAACGCTCGCCGTACTGTTGGGGGGGAGAAGCGGTGGGGGGGAGATGTTCATGTTGCTGCGGTCTGCAGTCTGACCGCTAGATGTCGCTGAAAATTACACACTGTAGCTTTAAGATAAAAATATAGATATGAAATATAAAAAGTAAAATAGCATCTTACAAGGAGTACAAATAGAGCAGTGTCCAAAAAGAGCAGTGTAAATGGCATGGGCAGGTTATAGAGTCTGACATATAGTTAGGTGAAATAATCCTTGAAATGAAGTGTGCTTTAAGAAGTGACCCATGAATTATTTTAATATTATTATTTGCAGTGACGTGCGGTGAGGTTCATAGCTGGTGAGGCACTGACGTCATCAGAATCAGATTTGCAAATAGATGCATAGATTGACAGCAGTTTACAGGTTATGTTTCACTTCTGCATCCTTACACATACAAACTGTAGCTCACAAAACACACATTTCCTTAAAAAACAAAACAAAATAAATGTTATTACTGTCTTACCTTTACTTATAAATGAATAGAAGTCCTCCTTATCTTCCTTCAGTTTTAAAAGTCTCTCTGTCTCAATGGAGATCACTGCCAGGGAAGAAAGCCTTCCTTGATCCGTCCTGTTCCTGCCTTATGTTTTCAGTCTCTTGAGCACCCCCTGCCATGAGGCAAGAGAACTGCCTGCCTCACCTCGAACTTGTTCTCTGCCGTTTATAATCGCTCATTACACGAAACACGTTACACAAACACAGTTGGTGACAAAAAGCTCTGTACATTATATACATAAGCCAAATTATTAGAAATAAGTTCACATATTACATTTGTTTAAACCATTTTATTGACGCCGTACAGCAACATGCTCTCTCCGCTTTGCAGCCAGCGCAGAGCCAGGGGTTGCGCAATCCAAGGTGAGGCAGAGCTCGCTGCTGCCTCACCGGCATCGCTTCCAAGCATTTGAATGGGAAAATAAGAAAATTCAGCGATTTTGAACAAATAAAAATCGAAATTGGTGAAGCTACATGAAAAATGAATATTTTTTAGTACAAACCACCGGATGAATATAACAATTTAAATTACTTTATGATTATATATTTTCTTTCTTTCCATGATGGCTGGTGAGGCACTGCCTCACCTGCCTCCCCTGACCGCACGTCACTGATTATTTGAAAAAAGCTAATTTAGACCAAGAAATGAAAAACTGTCAACTGAAAAATAAGAGTTTAAGACGACCTTCACCTTTGGACATTTGGACTCCTCCAAACTAAACCCCCACCCTATAGTTCTAACTGTATGTTTAGACTCATTTTCATGCTAATCGGTCAACCTCCATCAAAGAATTTTGCAGGCTTCAGCTCCATTCATCTTCCCATCACCTTAGACAGCCTTATCTTTCCTTGCTAAAGGAAATGTCTTTCCACACCATTATGCAGCCAACACCCTGTTTCAAAATGAGAATGCTACATTAAAGCTGATGTGGACTGAAATCCATCCCAAATGTAAAGCATTCCGCTTTCAGACCATCTACAGGTTTATAAGATGGGAATTTAAGACTTTTTGTTGTCAGTATTCTATGAATGCCACATATGTCGAGCACAAACTCACTCTACTTCACCTTGATGTCTCTACTACATTCCCCATGACCGTCTGCTGTGTTTTCAGTCCCTATGATGCTGATGCCCACTAATGTTCTCTAATAACCCCTCAGGTTTTCACAGGATAGCTGGATTTATTGTAAGATTAAATTTCTCACTCATTTACTAATTAGCTTCAGTTGTTTTTAACATTTCTGGAAGTAAAGAAACAGTTTGGCAGAGTTTGGGTGGAAGATTTGCTGACTCAAATGCAAGGTACTATCAAAATATCAAACCTTCTTGCTATAATTCACTTGTTTCACTGCCATCAGTTTTCTTCATTGCATATAAAACAATTTCCGCAGAGCAGCTCAGACAATTCATCGTTAGAATTTTTACAAGTACTGACATAAAATTGACTCTACGAGCAATCAAAATCCCCGCTGTATAAACACATATAGGATGGCTTCTATAGCAACGTCACCTGAGCTGAATTTCAAACAACCTTCTGTCTTTTCTCTTCCCTTTGTTGGCTTGTGTGCTGTTGTCTAGGCACCGTGAAGTCCTCACTCAGGAGACGCCCCAGTCAGTCCCCAGAGTGCACCGCTCCCGTCTACAGGAGGAGACCACACCAATGCTTTCCTCAATATTTACAAAACAAACACTTCACCTAAAGAAGGCCTCGGTTTATGTTCCAGATGGTGGATCAATAATTTGTGCACACTGCAGCTTTTCAGGTACACACAATCCTGTTTTTTTTTTCTCTCTATGAGGACTGCTGCAGACAGCCCACGTGGTTAAGAAATTAACTTTCATTGAATAGGAGTTAGCTGTGAAATCCTGTGGTGGGGATCGTTGTTGGGCAAAAAATAAAATAAAGAGGTCATGTGTCTGTGAAGCATCCAGCAAGAAAGGCACCCACCCATCCTCAGAGGCATTTCCCAACCCAAAGCCAGCAGATGTATTTAACAACAACAGGGTGGTAACATGAGGATTACCACATTTTTCATTCAGTATAAAGCAAAAGGATTAAAAATCAAGCTTTAAAACGATCTTTCCACTGCAGGGCAACAAAACCAGAGTTTTACTTTAGGAACTAAGTCCAAAACAATTCATGGTTTACTATTTCAGGCTTAAAGAAAAAAACCTAAGAAGAGTACACAATTAGAAAAAAAATAGATAAACTATACGTTTAACTAACTCTATCTTTTATTTCTAAACAGATAAATGTACGGATATGACATATTATTTAATATGCTTAAATAGTCAGACACAAGACAATTAATGAATTATTACTGCCAACAAATCAATGGACTATTTTGTCCTTATAATCATAGTTTAGTAATAATCAATAACTTAAAAGAAGACATAAATAATCAAAGATAATAACCTATGATCTTTTCATCTAATTTTATTTTCCTTCTCCGGCCATCTGTTTTCCTCTGAAGAAGCAGATAAACAACTCTTACCATTCATGGCTGCAGATATAAGGCTCCCAGGCAGCGAGGGAGATCCTCTGCTCAGCTGGCTAGGTATCAGACATCTGCTGAGAAAAAAAGAGATCTTGGTGTTATTGTGTGTGCGTCACAAAGTGATGGAAGTACAGCAATCTGGGAATGAGAAAGCTAGCAAAATGTATGAAGATTGGAAAAGAGAAGAAAACAAAGGAAAACAATGACGACACACTTTTCATAAAGGTAAACTGATTAAGAAACAGCAAACTGCTGACTGGGCTGGTAGAGGAACAGATTGGAGGAGAAGAAGGAAAACAGACAGATAGAGGAGGAAAGGCTTTAGATACACAGACACTGTGTGTTTTTTACTTCATTTTTTTTGGCAGATTTAGTTTCAGAAAACAAAAAAACGCAGAAAAAAGCATCAAAGTGATAATAACACATTACGAAAGAATCAACTCCTAAACATTTTTTTTCAACTTGCTCAGAAACAGTTTCATGTAATCCCTAAATAAAATCTTGATTTTCCTGGTTGTATATTTAAAAGGCATAAAACACAAGTAATTAAGCCTCTTAACAAAGCAGCAATTGAGTTATTATCACTTATCTTTAGCTTTAATATCCTGTGGCAATCAGCAAATAACTTAAAATGCATTGAAAGTATATATTCCAATGTTTAAAAAAAAAACAGTTTGAAAACTAATCAAATTTATCATCATTCCACCTCACTGGTCAAGAGGGAAATGAAGCCCTTGTACTTCTTGCGGAGAGCCCACCTGCCCCCACCGTCCTCATGACCCTCTACAGAAGCACAATAGAGAGTGTTCTGACCAGCTGTCTCACTGTGTGGTGTGGAGGCTGCAGCGCCGCAGACTGGAAGAATCTATCTATGTCTGATCTATGTCTATCATTCTTTTTCTACAGTTTAACACGTTCTTTGTCTGCACTATGCTAAATTGGGCAATGCGCCAAAGTCCCCTAACCCACCAATTGCTGTGCATTGCCAGTCCGAAATGCAGTCGAACTTTCCATAATTTTGAAAACACAAATACATGCACATGCACATATTTTCGATGATGAAAATATGCACAGTAGCAATGTAGAAACTGAAAGAACAGCTAGCCATAAGCAGATCCGCTACCTATACATCTGAAAAACTGTTGACTACACCAGCAGATGGCCAACTAATCCAACAGCTAACGACTTGTTATAAACTGTAAAATAGAAATAGAAACTCTGCAGAATGAGAAGATAAATACAAATTTGTATGTATACCACATCAATAAATGTAATAATACAGTATGCTACTCTATTTTAGCAGTAATCACGGTAAAAACAGTTGTTGTTTCAAATATTGACAGTTGGGGTATATATTTTCTTCCCTAACTCTTATATTAACACAACGATACCAAGAAACTGCTTTTTTTTACTATCATCCCAGGAGAACCTGCTCTTGCTTAGAGGCACAATAAAGAAAGCTGAATATCCAATTGATGCATGACTGCTGCCTTTGTTTACTACTCTGTATGATAGAGTTTTCATGAAGGTATCAAACAAATAAATCAAGTTGTACTGTTGATTGTAGCGCTTAGGGAGAAATCGAAATTGAGTGAGATTAAAACTGGCAGGTGAGCGTTTAACAAAATATTCATGTGAAAGTCATACGCAACTGACAGCAATGAGTTTGGATTATTACCAACGGCTTTGGTTGAGACTTGGCTAGATTTCAACAGCATTGCAAATTTAATTTCCATATATTTGTCTGAAATATACAATGATAATGTTTAGACATAAAAAAGTTAAACTGTTGTCAGGTTTAGAGGGTAGCTGTTTCCCCCACCAGGGTCTTACCTGATGCAATCAATTCAATTAAACTTAAACAAAGACCTGCAGTTTTTATTGTGCGTATATATACTATCATAGTATCTTTACACTGAGAGCTGTCAGAAAAAGAACAAAAAAACAACATGTGGGCTGGTCAGCGGTAAAGAGAAGCTGCTATAACAGCCGCCCTATCTCTGTGACGTAAGAGAGGTGTTTATATGAATACAGAGGGCAAAGAGAGGTTGCTAGATAATCTTATTTTCCTGGAAAACAATACCTGAGGCATTGTGGTCAATGGAACCAAGCACTAGCTGATAGTGAGATGCTACTGCTGTCTCTACTATTACTGTCTCACACATCATGTGGGGCTCTGGCAACCTTTTAAAACAGGACAGCTTATTACAATGACTGTATATGCTGAGTAAAGAGGTATGTCTTGTAAAAAGATGGTAGAAAAAACAAAGATGGATTTATGGCTGTAGGAATAGCAGTAGGGGTGACTATTGGCATGGGTGTTGCAATCAGTACGTTTCACAATACTTGATTCAAAATATGACTTTATCACAATATTATCCGCAATGTTTTACAGCTAGTGCTGTAAATATTCATCAGAATCCAGGTTGTTTGGGGTTTGAGTTAGTCCTCGTCCTCTATGTGACAGCCTCAACTTCAGAAATAGTGCTTCACCGCACAGCAAAATGGCTCAATAACTCTATCTGCCAGAGCGGCGTTGCAGAGGTAGAGGTAGCATTGTTATTGTCATGATTGCAGCCCTGATAGCTGATCTAATTACTCTCTTCAATCACCTGCCGAACCCTCCCCGCTTACTAATTATCTTTCATCTTATCCACCTGCCCCTTCTGCTTTATGTACGGTTCAGCCCAGCTATCGGGGCCAGATCATTGTATGATGTTTTGTTTGTTAGTCTTTTTGTCTTGATCACGTCCTGGCTGAGCGTGCTTTGTTCTTGTTTTGGCTCAGTGGAGGAGCCAGTTTAAAGTTCCATAGTTTTCCTGGTGTCTTGTTATGTTTCTATCTCTCAACTGCTGAGCCTGCCTGTTTCCATCTGAGCGTGTCTGCCTGAGCAAGCTGCCAGACTCACAGGACTCAAATTCTGCCAGAAAGGTCTGTGGATTCCTGGAACCCTGGATCTCTCTGTTCCTGATCTGATCAGAACCTCCAACCGGGTTTCAGACTCCTGGATCTTACAACCGTCCTTGTGTTGGACTGTTTCCTTGATATGGCTCGAACTTCTGTCTTCTCACTGGGCTGCTGCATGGGGTACACTCCGTGAGGCTCTGCACCGTATCTTGTTGACAGTCCATCGGCTAGATCCTGCCTCCTCCTGAGGATGGACTGAACTGTTACACGAGCGTGCCAGTGATGGGTGGCTCCCCGCAGCCACTGCGTATCCGCATATCCACAGCTCCGCGTTCCTTTCCGTCTGTGTTTTTTTTGTTAATAAACCTTTCGAAACTTCCCACTATCTGTCTCGCCTGATGGGTCCATCTGTCCTGTTATATAAAAGTTATAGTCTAAAATGTTTGTTTTTTTAAACTGATACTAACTGAAATTAATACTCCAATGTCCAGCTCAATTTTGGTTTTGGGACAATTACAGATTATTTATCTGTCTTTCTTATTTTGCTTTCAAAAAGATGCTGTTTCTCACAAATCTTTAGATTTCTGTATTACAATGCACACTTCCCTTCTCACAAGTGCCAGAGATTTTCTTTTGAGTCATTTTTGGGGATTTTGCTTTCCTGTTCTAGACTGCAAACTAGTGGGGACACTGCAGTTATTTTGTAATGTACAGATGTGTCTGTACACGCCAGCTCTGCTATTTACTTAAGATAATTAAAGCAGGTGGCCTCTGTCTCTGCATGCTCTTGATTTAATCTTTGGAGTTATTTAGGCACAACCTCAATCATGACACTAATAAAGGCCCACTACCATTTTCAAACCAAAACTCAGAAAAAAATAAAAGCATGTTTTTTATATTCAAAAAGTATTCATGATTTAAATTTATTCTCTGAATTAGGCCGCTTTAAAGCACCCCTATTTTCCTACATTTAAAAAATAAAAAATATAAACATGGAGGCCCTCAGAGCGTGTTTCTTGCCATTTGTGCAGGAAAATCCATCTCAGATTAAGTAGATGGCCTTTATCTTATTTTTCAGCCCTTCTCTAGATGAGCTATTTTGGGCTTTCCAAGCCTCTGTCCTCTGGAAGGATGCACCCCCCACAACCCGCATCCATGACAACCAATCAGACTTTGTAAAGATCGCCTAGGAGCGTGGAATAATACATTAGATGAAGTAGGTGATGCTACAGACCACTTTGGACAGCATATTTCCCCTGATGACATCATAAGGGGAATTAATTTAAAAAGGAACATTGAGCACACATTAGCTAAAAGGTGGAGAAAGGCAGTGAGAGAGTCAAAAGGTTTTGTATTTTTCATTTGTAAATCTCACACACATGTTTCAGGACACATATGACTGTTACAAATGTTTTATAATGTTAATTTTGCATAGTATTGGACATTCGAGTTGAAATTGGGATGCAGACTTAATCAAGGCTGGGCCTTGTTGGGTGACCCTTACCAAACCCAATCAGACTTCTTATTAATGCCACACTATGTCTCTTTCCTTAAATATTCTCTCTCTATGCATTTAGATTTCATCATTAGAGCTGGTTATTTTAGCATGGTTTAAAACATTTGGCAGGTACAAAACAGCTTACATTTGCAAGAATAATTGGGATTACATTGTTTTTAAAAGGACACATTTGCTTCTGCCAAAACTTCTGACATCAAGCTATGCCAAATCTATTTACTGTGTCAAAATATTATATTTAGCTAGCATTAATTTCTTTGTAGTGACCCTTTTTCTATAGAAGTGACATGTTCAACAATACAAAACAAATCACAAAAGATGTTTGAAAAGTTCCCATGCTGGAACTGGTTAAAGGTGCACAAATGGACCATAAGGTAACTTATGGTCCATTTGTGCACCTTCAACAGAGCTCAACAGAGCCTTTTCCTTAGTGAAAGTATAAAGTCAGCTGATTGAAAAGTCATATCAGGGAAAATACAGTCATGTTGTTTTTGAATTTGAAAGTGCAATAAGAAAAACAACAGAAAATATGTGTACACTAATCTATATTTCTTATGAATTCAATGACATTTTCAAAATCAAAAGAAATACCCTTGTCCCATTTTAAATTGGAATTTTCAACAGAGACGTTCTTATACTCGTATGCAGAGAATATGTTTCGATATCAAAATATAAAAGATAACATCATGAATACTTCAGTCATTTAACAGTTATATATTATATTAACAGGAGTATAAAAAATTATAATATTTAGATTTCTTTACATAAAAGAATTTAGATTATGTCTGTTTTTGTAAATAAAAATTCTATATAACAAAGAAGTTTAAATGAAATGGTATGATTTAAGTAAATGGGAATTAAATTGTTTGCTTAGAGACATGAAATGGAAATAGGGAGAGAAAAATCTGGGGGTGTAAAATAAGAATATTAAAGGGCTAAGAGGCAAATTTCCAAAGAGGCTTTTAAAACCTAATAAAAATCTTGATTGATCTTGATATTGATGATCTAGGACAGCTAAAAACAAACCAAATATGATTTAGAACTAAGAAACTGTGAACAATAGGGACAGATCATGTAGTTAAATATTACAGTTACTGAGATTCAAAGTTAACTTTAATAGCTTGTACAGATAAATACCAACAACCTTATATAATATTATCCCTCAAATTTAACTTTATTTTATGCCAGAAGTCTTTTGATAAAGAAAATGTGTCCTATTAAATTTTCTAAGTTCAGAAACCAGCTTACTAATTTTCCTGTCAATGAAATGAAACTATAACTGAAACATAGTTATGTTGTTCCAAAGTCCAAGTTCTTACTCACATCTACTCACCGTTCAATCTGACCTGGCTTAGACCATTTTACTAATAAATGGCCAAACCCTCTAACCATACATGCACATTAGATCATCCAATCCATTCTTTCATCATAAAGCTATGATGAAAAAGAAAGGATTTTACAAATAACGGAAGATGGTCTCTCAGTGCAAATTACTTGTAAAAACAGAACAAGAAATCCAGGCAACCTCTTTAATTCAGTACCCAGTTCATCCATCTGTTGTTTCATCACTGGGGCATGACATCAGAAAATCGCAAAACTGTAATACTGCTGGTAAATATTGCAATGCCTATAGAGACAGCACTGAATCCCTATTCCCTCCTATCTTTGTGGGCTTATTGCAGTGAAACCCTATGCAACAGGCTAAATCTGACATTGGCATATAAACATTACATTTGTGACTCTAAGGCTGTGATCTAAAAAAGGTTTTCATGCATAAAAAACAAATGCAATCTTCCTTCGTATTGCAACTGCAAAACTGATTAACAAACCGGTTACTAAGATCATTGCATTGGTTGAAATTACAAATGCAATTTATTTTATGTATTTTCTTCATAAGTAACCGGAATATTACCACCTTAAAAGAGCATTCCAAATTTAAGGTGCTCTGTGTATGAGCAGATACATTTTCCAAAACTTAAGTTAAATACCAGCTTGTGTTTGCATGCTGTTTATATGTTGTTGTTTTTTTAAACTACAGTATCTTATGCAAATGTTTACAATATTTTCAGAACTCGTATCCACTCTCATGCACAAACACTTGAATGCCTTGAAGCGTGTGAGGTATATTCTTACCTCTTGGTTGTTCCTGTAATATACATGTACAGCCTCACTGTTCAAACAGGGCATATCCTGGACATATCCAACAAGGAATCAGCAAAAGGATGTGAAGACACCCTTTACATAAACAGAATTTGTTTTGCTTTCTTGTGTTTTTTTTCAATAACTCTAGATAATTATACTTAGATACTATCAACATGTAACAAAATCTTTCTTTCAATGCCGGATTTGAGACATTGTGTACATCAAAAGAGGGTTAGTTGCTCAGATTATTGACCCATTACGCAGAGGTCACAAATGAATCAAAGATCCTTTGACTCTAACCAGCATGCTGATTGACACCTGTGTGCACCACACCAATCTAGATAGTTTGGCATATCAATGCTTTGGCTTGTGTGCACAAGTGTGTCCAACACACCCTCCTCTCACAGAAGGAGTCCCTGTTCTGCCTTACACAGTCCAGGAAGCTCAGCGGAACCGTGGAAATAAAGACCCCAGTGTGTGTGTTGGTGTGTGTATGTGAATATAAACACTGTGTGTTTTGCCAGTTCACAAGTGTATAGGAGCAGATAGATGCAATGACATGCAGAAATATGCACCTTCCTCTGTTATTTTCCAGGCTAAAATCCAGGACATTGCTGCTAGAGGAGTCATTTATATCTTTATAACACAGTTATGGGTCAACTTAATAAATAACTTTGGTCTCTATATCTGAAAGAACATTCTCCATCCCCCAATACAAATACAACATCTCAGCATTGTTTCTACATCATTTTAATGTTTTTAAATTTTATTTTTTGCTTATTTATTGCTTTTTGCTTATCTTTTTTTTATTATAAAGCCAAACTGGCCACTATTATGTATTTATTTCTATGCATCTCCAACCGTTAATGAATAATGAACACTCAAAGTCCATCCCTGGTCTCTAACATCACCACAAGGAGTGCACATGTGTACTGTCATGGTTTTGGTTCCTTTCAAGTTTTATCTCTGAGTTTTCATTTGTTTTATTTCCATTTTTGTGCTCTAGTTATTTTTGACTGTATCTTAGCCTACGTTCACACTGCAGCCTGAATTGATCTAAATCTGATTTTTTTTGCCCATATGCGACCTGGATCTGATCTTTTCATGGCAGTCTGAACAACACAGATCCAATTTTTCCAATGCGACCCAGGCCACTAGGCTATGTGGTCCTGAATCCGATACAAATTGGATATTTTCAAATGCGACCTGTGTCTGAACATTATTAATACCCGACATAGGTCACTATTCTGCGTCTTGCTAGGCAGAAGTGGCAAGAAAAACAACAACCATGGCAGATGATGATGCGGAGAGCAGTATTTATGTTTAAACATATTGAAAAAAAAAAGTTTTATGTCTGGAAAAGACCGCTAGATGTGTGCCGGCACTACCATTCCATAAACATGGAGCATGCTGGCCTGCAACATCATCGTGTCCTCTACTGCACGTGCGGGACACTTGCGTTGTATGACTGCAGTTCATGCAGGAGATCACATACAAGTCACATATTTTTGGAAATATGAACGGCAACGCAAGTTCATATTGTTTGTCCCATTCTGTCATTCTCCTTTTCCTCAGCTCCCTTCTGGCCCCCTCTGTTCACACCTGCTCCCAATCTGCTAATTAGCCTGGTCTTTGTTTCTCTCTCCAATTTATTCTCTTCCTGTTTAGTCACTCTTTGCTGGTTTGTCATCATTTCTTTGCCCCCTTTTTGTAAGCAAGGGCGTAGGTTTGATTTTAACTTTGGTAGGGACACGATTGGTCGGGTGTCATTGGTGCTATGCAATATGCACGCCCTTTTTTATGCTCGATGTGAGCATCCGTACTGATAAGAGGAATTCAATGTTAAAAGAGAAAAGCATAATTTTGCTACATTAATAAAAATTAAATAAAAGAAACACTACACTCATTAGATGCTGTTTATCAATGTTTGAAGCATTAATTGATTATTTCAATAATCGTCAACTAATTTAATAATTGATTCATCATTAACTGGAGTATAAAGACTCTAAAACATAATATAAATGTAAAATGTGTCTTTTTCCAACAGAGCAACCCACTTAGATCAGTAATTATACCAAAATTGTAAAACTACAATACATATATATAATCAAAATTCTCCATCCAGAACTCCTCATGTGGAAATATTTTAGTTTCACCTGGTTTATTTAGACATCACCTGAAGCACTGAATGGCAGCTGCTTCACCTACAAGCTGCCCTGCATCATTATTACTGGATATCTGTGTTTCCTATAATCATATAATGTATAAGTGCATTTTTAATAGTAAAGGATTAAATGTAACACAACCTTTTATCATTGTCCTATATTGCTACTGTCTGACTGTATAAATAGCTCCTTATGTATATTTTCTTTTTAGTGGCATCATCTACAAACACAACACTGAGAATGAGCCTAAGTTTATTAAAATATAAAATCACTTTTAACAATTATAAAAGACAATATAACACTATCTTATCTGTAATTTAATAATATCCAAAATAAACAGTCAGATTCCAGCATTTTTACCAGACATTAATGTTTGTACTAATTTACTTATAGACTGTGTGGAAATCTAAGATAAAATCAATGTTAATATTCTTCATCTGTTTGTTCTTCTCTTTATCCTATTTCTAGAAGTATAAATAGTCAATTAAATTATTATTATTATTTGGAACCCTAATTATGCTTTTTAAACGATATACAGCAGATGTTTAGCCGCCATTTCTTGTTGTTTTCCTCTATAAGAGAAATAACACCTGCTAATAATTATACCTGAACTTCCTCAGAGTCATCAAAAAATGAAACCAGTAACAGCAACTAAATATTGGTAAAAAGGAAACCGTCACATTTTCTTTTTTAGGTGGCTGTGGCTAAGAATCAGAAATGTTGATGGCTTACAGCCTTTATTTGCCCATTTTGTGTCTTCAGAACTCCTGGCTGACTCAGAATATTTCGTTTTATAAAAGAAAAAAAAAGGTTTTTGTTTTTTAGTGTACATGATATTCATTTTTTTTATTGGGACTAGTTTCATAGTCTAATATTAATTGTAGTAACCGCTGCATTCTAGTGTGAATAAATTTTCAATGTTGTGCTCCAAGCACAGCGGACTAGAAAACAGCCAATCAGAAAGAGAGAAGGCGGGACCTAAGGCAGAACAGCCAATGAGAGTGGAGTTAAACAGCGCAGCACAGTTCAATGCGCTGCTAGGTGAAAGGGACAGGAGAGACCAGGCAGAGGAGCTGCGAGAGGAAAAGAGCCACTGCTGTAAATTATAAACATGTTGCTCACATCCAATTATTGGTCGGGACAATTAGGACGGTTCAAAACTTTGGTAGGGACATGTCCCTATGGTCCCTATGCAAACCTACGCCCATGTTTGTAAGTATTCCTGGTTCTCAGTTTTTGTGGATTTTGTGGATTTATGTTTTGGATTTTTGCTTCTGTTGAACTTTTGTTATTAAACCTTCAAGTAACCACCTTAAGCTTTTTTGTCTGCATTTGGGTCCTGTCAAACCTCCTCCCTCACTGTGACATATTGACGCTTTGCAAATCATGACTGCAATTTCTGAAGCTCTAAAATGGCATTGCTGGTAAATAATCAGTTTAGCCTTTTCCACATTTTGTCAAGTTATAATCACAAACCAAAATTAAATTTTGTTGGTATGTCTCCCAACAAGCCTTACCAACAAGGCCCAGAGACCTCCAATGACACTGACACTCTCCCTCCCCCGTTCAGGACCTAGAAGCTACACCAACGTAGCATCTCCAGACCTCCTGCGTTACATTAACACATACATATGTCTATATACTATATATTGTATGTTTTATATTGTATATAACTATAGATTCTGTATTCTATATATATCTATTTTGTCTGCACCATCAACACCAAGTCGAATTCCTTGTAAGAGCAAACCTACTTGGAAATAAATCTGATTGTGATTTTATGTGGTACAACAACAGAAAGAAGGGCATCATTTTGATAAGGGTAAAAAAAATTAAAGCTGAGTTTCAAAGTTTGTTTTCCAAACAAATGAATATATGGAAAGTGTTAAGAACATCTGCGTCCAGTCCTTCATAGTACGATAATGATAAATAACATCCAGTGTAACTTCAGAAGTAAACTTGTAACTTCATATCAGTAAATCGAATATAATATACAGTATGTATTATTATTATTATTATTATTTTTTGTATTAATGTTTTGTATTAATAATACAAAACATCGAGATCAATGTCCACAGAAAATAGAAAAAACCTTCTACTTTAATCCCAAAGGGAATTTGCAAAGTTCGATGGAAAACTACTTCAACCATTTACCATTAATATATATTGAACTCTTAATTAAACACAGAAGTAGTAGCACTGTGCTGCTTTGCTTTTCTTCAGCGGGGGGATCTGTTCAGAGTTGATTATTAGATGGTTTGAGATCATTTCAGGCAATCTTGGAAGAATGTTAGTTCAGACGGCAAAGAACAATCCCAAACATACAGCAAGAGTCAAAATGAAATGGTTGTGATTATTGTCTGTTTCAGAATGTCTTAGTTAAAGTCAAAGCATTAAATTCAATTGAAAATCTCTAAACCAGACGTTACAAGGTGATTTGCAGAGACATAATTTCCCTAAAATTGAGATTTTACAAAGAAAGGGCCGAGGTTTAAGGCTGTAGATGTGTAAAGTCGTCACAGACATACCTGAAAGGATTTGCAACTATAAATAAAGCAAAGAAGGGGAAGGCTTCTGAAGTTTTGACTCAGATGGACTAAATATAAATTGATAATAAAAAAGTTGTAAAAGAAAAAGCTTCAGAGTAATTCTCTTCTGTTGGTCTGTCACGGGTAGATGGGGTCAAATCTTTGTGCAAGGGAGCGTGGTTATGTCATGCATTGCCTTGGCAGGTGGATATGCAACAGCCTCTGCTGGGATGCAGCCAGATGTCACAGCTACTGGGGTTTAAATGGACTTTGCCACTTCAGCAAAGAATGCCTCTAAGCAGCAGAAGAACAGTGCTCAGACACACTCTAGGCAATCTCTATAATGTGTCTTCTTCGCTGCAGCGAATTAGCAGATATATGCCTCATGCCTAAACAGCTTTACTCCTCTTGCTCCAATTCTCACAATCAGTAATAAAAACAGGCTTTTACCTCAAAGCTTGATGACAAGCTTAGCTGTCATGAGCTGAAAACAAACAGTAGTAACCTGAGCTTCAGCTCTCTTCTTTATAAATCTGATTTACAATGAAATAACCACACTTTGCCTCCTTTTTTTTTTTTTTCTGAAGACATGATGATTAACCTCCAGTGTGGTATCAGTACCACATAATTTATCCTAAATGATTTATCCAACATGAAGCATAATTGCCTTTTTGTCTCCAAAAAGTGTGTTAATCTGTGAGCTTCAGTTGAAGTTGATGTGTTATTTGTAGAAAACATCCTTTTGGAGGCATTTTTTCCAGCCATGTGGTGTGTTCCCCATCTCAAATGCAGACAATAGGCTGATTTTTCAGGACATGTTTCTAAAATAAATAAATAAACCCACATCTTGTCAGGACGGAGGGTCCACTGCAGCAAATCAGTGTGAGAATAGGAAGCACCGCATTGCCTGTGATCAGGCTCCTTATTTCATTTAATAAAGCAGGACGTCCCACTTACCTTGACAGAGCAGGTTTGATATATAAATAAATAAATCAATATCTTATTTACGGAAACTGGTGCTACATGAGCCGGTGTTTTATCTCTATTTTCTATGTTATTTTTTTCTAAGCGACAAAATGATGTTTAATAATTTACCTGTTGCGGTGGAGCAGCGGTGAGGATCGACATCCAGGAGGACAACCGGAGCTGCTGAGAGGGAGGAACCGCTCCAGCTGCTGGGGCGGGAGCGCACTGGAGATGGGCGTCTCCAGATCCTCTGGCAAGCTGTCCGTGCTCACCTGCACTGTTTCCGACTGGGGCTTAAAAAATAAAACTTTTCCATATTTAATAATATATATATATATATATATAGAAGCATCTTTTTTTTTTTTGCAGAGAAGGTTATATTCGTACGGAAGAGGATTAGGGCCACTGAAAAAAAAGTTAACTTTTTAAATCTTATTTCAATTTAACATGGGAAAAAAGTCAGTCTTTTTTCTCAGAATTCTGACTTTAATCCATGAATTCTGACTGAATTCTGACAATAAAAAAAAGTCAGAATTCTAATAAAAAAGTCAGAATTCTGAGATTAAAGTCAGAATTCTGAGGAAAAAGTCAGAATTCTGACTTTTTTCCCATACTATACTGAAATAAAATTAAAAAAAATCAGTTAACTTTTTTTTTTTTTCCAGTGGCCCTTATCCTCTTCCGTATATTGGATTTCAAAGTTATGCTATTAATTAATTCTTAAGAGATATATACGATTTTTAAAATAGTGACACATTCTTGCTATCAGTCCACATTCTTGCTCCAGACCACTCAGGTCTTCTGGCTCCAGCCTGCTCTGCATACCTAGAACCAGAACTAAACGTGGAGAAGCAGCATTTAGTTCCTATGCTCCACTTATCTGGAACAAACTTCCAGAAAACTGTAAAAGTGCAGAAAGCCTGAGTTCCTTTAAATCAAGACTAAAAACACATTTGTTTAGGATTGCCTTCGACTGTTCTAGTTAAACAGTTCAACTGAAACATCATTAGTTCAACTTTTTTTATTTTCTTTAGTCCAGCCGTTTTTAATGTTCTTTTTTATTTCAGCATTTCTTATGTATTTTTTCCTACTTGTTTTGATTCTCTTTTATTTTCCTATATTTTAATCATGTAAAGCACTTTGCATTGTCTTTGTACTGAATTGTGCTATACAAATAAATTTGCCTTGCCTATTATTTATTTAGAATAGAATAGAAAATCCTTTTTTTGTCCCACAATGGGGAGATTCTGATGTTTACAACAGAAAAAAGATTATAGAAAAAAGGGTCACACAAATGTGGACCTTAGAAAAATGTATAAGAATAATATAAAATTAAAGAGTTAAAAAATAAACAAGAATATACTGTAAAGTAAAGTGTTTTAACTACATAAAAACTGTGCACCTGGAGAATAAATAACCAATATACAGCTATGGGCATTTTATAAAGTAATGGATATTTTAAAAATAGCAGCAACATCAGAGATGTGCAAAATGACAGCAGCATGTTATTTAACTGACTAAGGTAGAAATTGTGCAAAATCAGCATGAATGTAACAACTTATTGAGGCTGTTGGACACAGTGATGGTTATAGAGTCTTCCAGCTGCTGGGAGGAAGAATCTGTGATAACGCTCCCTGGTGCATTTAGGGTGCAGCAGTCTGTCACTGAAGGAGCTCTCCAGTTCTGCAAAAGCTTCATAATAGGGGTGGGACATTATCCACTTTGTTATTTGATCCTTTAACTATTTTTTAACATTATTTTATTATTTTTTTTTATTATTTTTTTTTTTTCCCCATTCCTAAACACCTTTTGTCCTTATTTAAGTTTGGTCCCTAACAGCCTTAAACTTGACTGATATAAAGAAAAATAAAGCAAAATATCAATGTTTAAAGTAGATTCAAATAAAACATGTTTAATAAAAGCCAGACTAAGATTAAGTTTCAAATCAGAAACATCGTTTTATTTAATGCATTTATTTTTTTTTTAGAGAAGTTGAATTATTTTATGTTAACAGGCATTTGATGTTTGAAATCCTGTACTAAGGTTTGCCAGGAGCACAAATAGGAAAGATTGTAAGGTTACTGGAGGTCAGGAGCTCCACCCAAAGCCCAAACTGGATATTGCAGATACATATTAGAATTTATTTTTTAATGATCAGACTATTTGAAATGAGAACTTAAATACAATTTAGTGTCAGTGCTAATCATTGCAAGCTGTTAGAAATTTCCCATCATAAGCCAGCAGGAAAAACAAATAAAAATATCTGTCATCTTAAAAGTCAAAAAATGAAATATGATCTGAACTTATGAGCATATTTAAATATTAATAATATAGTAATGGACTAAATTTGAACTCATTGTGATTGAAAAATGGAAAATAACATCTATTGACCTTGTGTTCCCTTACTGTAATTCAGAAAAAGCGTTCCTGTTTCTTGGGACTCAGTTATTAGAGGTTTTTAGATCGGAGCATAATTTGGCTCTTTTCTAGATCCTAGATTTTTGTTGACTCTACATGCCTGGCAGTATTCAGGGCTTGTGTGGTCGATAAAACTGAAGTCAGTTTACTAACATTAAAAAAGCATTATCAATTTAAGAATTTATGTAGATATTTGTTTACATTTTGTACATGACGACTCAATAGATATAGCTAAACATTCAGCTTAAATCAACCAGAAAAAAAAAAAGATGGAAAAATTGTTTTCTTTTTAATAATTAGACACAGAAAGCAAACTCAGAACACACTTTATTTGAGAAGAAAAACAACCAAAGTAATTTAATCAGTCTTAAGAAGACTTTTCCCATAAAAGCCTTAAGTCCAATAAATCAGGATTAGCTTAAGTATCTCAGTCCGACAGGGAGCTCTTTCAGTCAGCCGTAAACGTTAACAAACTAGTACAGAATACTCTTTAGCCTTCACACCTAGTTGACAATTTAAACCCTAATTGTGGATAAATTAGAAAGCCTAACACAAAAAAAAAAAAAACTCAAAATCAACCTTTTTCGGTTCATTCTCCATTAGTTTGTTCACAAACTTCATATTTAGCTTTCATCCTGTGAATGTTTCATTCAGAAGTAGAGCATGAGGAGCTATCATGTTAATTCCTTTTTTTTTTAGAACGCTCTAAATGGCTGGTTAGGCATGTATCCTAAATGAAGGAAAGATGTTTGAGCTTCTCTTTCAAGGAGAGCCAACTCCTTGACTGTTGGGGCCAGAACATCCACGTGGCCTTTATAGTTTCCGCCTGGGGAAGGAGGACAGATTTATTGGTAAGGACCTTCAAAGCAGCAGATATCAGCAGATAGATGTAAATGGCTACAGATACCTCCCAGAGCTCTGCGCTGTCCATAAGTCACTTTTCCATCAAACTCATCCACAGGGACTTTAATATCGGTGTCACACTGAGTGATGGTGCACTTCAGATGCTCCTCGATTTCTGACAGAAGCTGGAATAAGAGGGAAATAGGGAACGATACATGACAAATGAGACAAACATGTTTAAAAAACACAAAACAATCCATGGTGGCGAACCATTTCATACGGCATTTTGCCCACCTCTTTCTCGTTGTACCATATGGTGCATCCTCCGTCCTCCTTCAGGCGGGTGTTATAGCAGCCTCTGCCTCGGTTTGGGCAAACATGGTACCATACCTAAAAGGATGAAAGCTCCATTAAACAGAGTACAACAACCAGAATATTAGGATTTCTACGACCTAGATCACCTTTTCTTTTTCCATAGCAACCAGGGAGATGGCAAGACCCATTCTGCAAGTTAAAGAAAATACTCTTAAACAAACAGTCTCTCACAAAGCACGTTTAGATACTCTGAACTATTAAACATTTTGTAATGCAAAACCAACATTTAATTTGTGTTTTTAGCTTTAGTGATCTATTCCAAAGACTTTTATAGCCTACCTCTCAGCTCTCCCAACTCTGCCGATACGATGGACGTAGTTTTGCTTCTCATCAGGCAGGGTGACGTTAATCACTGCAGTTGGAGGTTTTAACGGAGGAACAAGAGCAACGTAAGAACAAAAGACAAAAATCTCTGATTTTTGGACATTAGATACGACAAAGAAATCAGTACCGTAAGGGACGCCGCTGATGTCGATTCCTCTCGCAGCCACATCGGTGCAGATCAGCAGCTTCACTTCTTTTCTCTATAAGCACCACATGGACTTTAGGGGTCTCTCAATTGGCTGTGCAAGCTAAACAGCATCTCTGGTTCCTCACCTTGAAGCGATCCAAGTTATTTTTTCGCTCATTCGGCTTTCGGTCGCCATGAAGGCAGACACAGGAAAACTGGTGACCTTTACTGTCTGGACCTGAGGAGAAAAATATTCCAAATTTGTCATCAACAATATGGTTTTCAATAAACGTATCTACAGAGGGTGCTTAAATGGATATATTTGGCCACCTCCTCCTTGCTGGATGAAATACTGCTCCATGTTGTCGCAGTCGATCTTGGTGCGGCAGAAGATTATGGCCTGGTCCATTTTGTGCTCTTTGATGGCCCTGACCGCGTACTCGCCCTTCAGCATCTTGATAGCTTCTGACCACATTTCTAACCAGAAGTGAACAATAAAGAATATGTTTCTCCAATTACAAAAAAACAAAAGCGTTCCAGTGAGTCCTTACCTGGTGTATTGGCTCCAGGTCGAGTGTTATCCTTGGCATGAACTTCATCAGTCTACATAAAGGGAGAGCAAATCAGAGTAAAGAGCAGATGCCTTCTGCATCAACCTTTAACCCTTTCATTTATAGTCTGTCTTTCTTCTCACCTGGATGTGGTTTTTGCCGAGGCGCTCCCACAGTCGGTCGGCCTTCGGGTTGACAGGCACCACCACGTGGTGGACGGTCTCTGGGACAGAGTCCTCACCTTTCAGGTCGACCCAAGTAGGAAAATGCATGATGCGCTCAGAGAGCTTCTTCACGTCAAAAGAGTGCAGTGTGGCTGAGCACACAATGACCTGGGGAAAAAAAAAAAATCGTTATTACATTACGTATTACATATTACAAGCTTTACCCAAAAAAACTTGGAAGCAGGTGGAAGGGTATTTAAGAAAACAGGTCAAATGAAAACTTTGAGTGAGTTAACCCTGCATTAAGAGATACTAAGGCTATGCCCTAACCCTTAAATCCCTCATTCGCAATGCATTCTGGGATATATCTGCTCATCTAGTGACGATGGATGATCACTACTTTTCAAGGTGAATTGTGGGAAATTTGGAGTCCACTGTTTTTTTCATCCTCTAGACGTTCGGAAACTCCATTTAAATGGTGTAACCGCTATATAGTGCCCTATATAGCGGTTAGGGCGGACGCTTGGACACAGCCTCTGTTAAAGAAACAAATCTGAAAATGTCACTATGGTAACAGACTGTTACCATAGTGATGGATCTACTTCTAAAGTCGCTAGGCCTTACAAAGCAAACTTTAAAATATCTTGCAAGAGGAGAGGATTACTCAGCCTAAATCTACCGTAATCTGATCCCACTCAGATTTCCTTATCAGGTTCATTTTATTTTAAAATTGCATGCTTTGCTTTCTATTTTAAGAATTCCATTTCCATGCAGCTCTAAAGGACAAAATTAAAAATAAATGATGTGATAGTAAATGAGTCTAAACTAGATCTATGCATGGATGGTTCACGTGTTTAGACTTTCACTACATGCTAAAACAGCAATTTGATAAAGTTCAGGAAAGAAAGAAGAAAAACACTTTCCTTTTTTCTGTTTTTACAGAGGGGTAACTGTTAAGTTGTGTCTTTTTTTAAAGCACAATGATTTCAATACTAGATCCACAAACATCATATAAATAACTTGGACCATGTAGATAGAAATGTGTACTTTATATAACCATTTTAAATTAAGTTGGTGCTCTTGGATTTCAATAATTGCACAAATAGATCACCTAAAATTAAAACACTATTTATGTTTACAGTAAGCTTCACACAGATATGGTGTATGTTTTACAAAATATTTCATTACAAGTTTGAAATTGAGAGATAGAAGTAGAAGGCAGCAGATAATGTGACCAAAAGCTTTTGATTCTAAATTGCCTGCAGGAATATCTGAGTTATAAATGCTCTTCAACAGGGTGGGTTCCTGTCCTGCATATAGGAAGCTTGCAGCGCTGGGACTGCTTTACATCTAGATTCCTCATCAGATCTAAAAAAAAATTTGGTGAAAGCATAAGGAGAATATTTCTAAAAAAAGAAAAATAGCAATAATAAGTAATTAAATAAGGAAAAATATGGATGTATTTAAAAGGGATTTAAGATGACTTTAATATTTAGAGCTTTGTTTAAACCTTTTTTTTTTTTTCATATTCTCCTCAGGAGTATAAAGACACACTGCAATCTCATTTTAGCCTTTAATTAACTAAATACTAATGCAAAAGGGAGCAAAATGTGGATTCATCCTCATGTAAATCTTCTTGGAAATATTCAACAATAACATTAAAATAATGACACAATTCCAAAAATCATGCAATCTGGCCTAGGGGTGTAGTGTGAATTATGATTTTTTTAACTGCACCACCAACGCCAACCATTCTTATCTTTAATAATACCTGCAGTCTCTTGCCATCAGAGGTGACCTGAGGGATTTGTTTATGGATCCTGTTGATAAAGTCGGTATATCCAGCTGATAGGAGACCATCCTGAAAGCAAGGGGAACCATACAACAGAAGGAAACTTCATGAATGTTGTCATAATACTTAAAAAAAATCGAATTACTCAAGGGTGGGACTTGATCCTTTAAAGTAAAAAAAAAATCGATTCAAATTTCCCGATGTGTAACACGTACACACTCATCCAGGACCAGGAAACGGACTTGGGAGAGACAGAGTTTTCCGGTGGAAACAAGGTCATCCAGTCTTCCAGGTGTCCCCACCACTATATCAACCTGATAACAGGATCACACACAAAAAAAGTCAGAAAAAAAAACACATTGAAACAAACATTTTATCTCCCCATCTGGATTTTTCTTCTTCCCGCATTTATTAAACATATCAATCTTGTGTGTGTCACATACCCCCTGCTCCAGAATTGCTAACTGCTCTTTGGCTGGAACCCCCCCAATCACCAGAAGCTCCCTGTAGACACAGATGGAGGAATTTCAAACATTGCTGTCAGGATTACAGTACTCAACATTCTGGCTCCATCTGCTGGCAGGAATAAGGAATTACAAAAAAAAGAAAGAAAACTTGCTTGTTTCCAAATGATCTGCTAAACAGAAATGTATTTTCATACAACACCTACCACCTCTCTCAGTCCTACCTTAGTTTGGGATTTTCCACATATTTCTTAAAGTGCTTCACATTGTTGAAGGTTTGCTCTGCCAGCTCTTTGGACGGCTCAATAATTAAAGCTTTGGGTAAGTTAGTCGAAGTTTTCACTTGAGTCACTTTTGCACTGCCTGCAATTTAACATTTTTATCACCAATAAATCTGAGTTTCCATTTAAAATATACAAACATGGAATGCTTTTCAGGTCTACTATACCTGTCTGGGAGGATTTGATTGTGTGACCGTCTGGTGCCTGATCTAAGGCGACAAACCCAGCTTTAGGGGGGTTTTTAAAGTCTTCCCCTCCAAAGTTGAACTTCAGCTCAGCGTTCTAGCAGAAAGAAAAGATAATCAGTTTGCAAGATGCAAAGCTTTCATCGCAATTGCTCTGATTGTTTGTCTACTATCTGCGTGATATGTTCACGGTGGATACCTTTAAGACACAAGCAGCGAAAAAACCTTGATTCACCACATTTGGAGGGATGTCAAAAGCCACTCCCAGGTCGATCCCTTGAAAATGAGAAACCCCAACATGTTATTAACAAACAACAACTCCACAACTTTTCTATTCAATTGGGATCTATAGCTTAAGAATTAAGCTGTACCATTTTTAGAGAAGGAGATCTGCCCTTTATCTAAATCCAGGTAGCATCCGATAGTGTCGTGCATGGTAAATTCCTGTAAACAAAAATAAGGCAGACAATACAAAAAATAAAAGAGATGAACAAAAAAAATAAAATAAAATAAAAAAATCACAGGAAAGATTCCTACCTCCCCGTAGCTGTCAAACTGCTTGTTATTGGATTTCTTTCCAGTTCCACCGAAACCAAAACCAAACTTATCAGTTCCTGAGTTAAAAAAAACAAGAATACAGATTTTGGGTTCAGGTTCTGCAAATCCAAGATGGTGCTCTGTGATTTGCAGAGTGAAGATTTTTGAACAGAATACCTAAATCCAGAGCAGCTTGACCAGTAGACCAACCCACACGGCAAAGACCCTGGTCATGGCAAGTCACCTCATAGTAATACTTCCCTATAAATATCGAATGCAAAATAAATCATTCATTAAAAGTAGATTTTTTCCATTGGAACATTTTGGGGAATCATTCTAATCACTTTTACACACCTTTGGTCACTCCTTTGGTGGAGCGACAGCCATGCCACTCTTTGAACTCCCTGCTCTGGCAGCACAATCCGTCAGGACCGATTGCTGAGCAGAGAAACACAATAATGCCATCTGAAAATGATGAAGCTGCATCCTAATATTCTGTAAATTAATCTGTTGTGTTGAATACTGATTACTTTACTGGAGCTTCTCTTACCAAAGGCTGGGCTACGATCATATGGATTCATCTGCCAGGTGTTGAAAACTAGGATAAAGCAAAACTTATGAGCAACTGAATAACAGATTAGTTATATATTTAGGCTTTAGATAAGTGTTGTAATATTACAGCAGAATTTTGTAATATTGCAGCATCTTACTTGGACCCCCAGTTTTGACAGAAGCTCTGCCCTTCTTGCCCTCCTGCTGATCCTTTAGGGTCTCATAGACTATCTGGATGACTGGGATGCTGAAGGCCTGGTGACCAAAGAGGAGGAAATAGAACTGGCCCATGAACCTGAGCTACCGAAACTCAGCCTGGTTTATTTTTTAGCAACAAATAAAATAATAAAATCATTACATTTTAATAAGAGGGATGGCTATACTTACCCCTGTCTTTCCACTACCAGTTTCTGCTGCCTTTAATGAGAGAAAAGAAAAATTAGAGTTAGCAACACGTTTCCACTAACTATGAAAAAAAAAAATTATACAAAAATATAGTTGGAACAGATGATTATTTTGCTAATGGATTCATCTGTTGATAATTTTTTTCAGTTAAGAATGGTAAAAGGTTTTGTAAAAGAAGTGTTTTTAGTGAGAATAAACCAGGTGAAAATAAAACTATTGCACTTGAGTTCTGGATAGAGAATGTTAATAGAAAAAAAGGTTTTTCATAAGTAAGTGTGCAGGTGGCGCAGTGGTAAGCACACATGACACATGAATAGAGGCCTTAGTCCTCAATGCGGGTGGCCCGGGTTCCAATTTGACCTGCGGTCCTCTGCCGCATGCATCTTCTACCTCTCTCATACCCCCTTTCCTGTCAGCCTACTGTCGAAAAACGAGCCACTAGTGCCGTAAAAAAAAAAAAAAAAAAAGAAGCCTTTTCATCTTAAATGCAGATCGCTTTTAAATCTTTTTCTTTACAATTTTGGTGTAATCGCTAAAAGCATGTTTTAGAGTCTCTATATTCCAGTTACGAATGATCGATTACTAAATCAGTTCCAATTGTTGCAGCACTATATATGTAGACCTAAAGAGATTACATAATTTTCTAATATTTAACCTCAAACTTCAGTTTTATAGGATTTTATGAAAAAGCCATTCCCAAAGGCATGCCTAATTGTTGGGCTGAAGGATCCTGAGTCATCATTTTTCAGATCTCCTCTATTCACATTTAACTCACTATGATACACTTAAATAACATCCAGTGCAATCAATTGCCTTCTGCTGCTTTGTGAAGGTCTGTGATGTTTAGTTGTGAACAAATAGCATCATATTTACCAAATAACACAGTAGACGGGTTAGAAGTAAATTTTTGGATGTGTTTAAAGGGCTAAATCAGGGGTCTTCAACATTTTCCAGGCCAAAGACCCTCAAACTGATGCCGAGATGGAGCAGGACTCCCTAACTGTATATATAATATGAAATTGTATCAAACTGGTCCTATAGTCACTCTATTACAGATGGAGTAATGTAACGAAAGTAATTTCTCCCTGGGATGATTATTGTTATTATGTATGGGACGTATTGTGATGAACGGTTATACTGAAACTGAAATTTCAATTGCAATGTAAATTGTAGTTGACAATAAAGAAGTTTGATTGATTGATTATATTGATAAAAGTATTTCTGATCCGGATTCCTGGTTGATGGGACAGGTGTTGTGAATGAAACAGTGCCCAGCCTTAAAGAGCTCCTGTGCGTCGCTGAATGTGTGCATTGAAGACTGAAAGACATCTACTGCCTCCATTTATCTGTTAACTTCAGTGTGTTGAATCCATGTTAATGTGTATCTAAAGACATTTCAATTAGTGGAAAAAATTGCAGAGGGGAATTAAAAAACAGAGAGTCTAACCAACATTTTTGCAACCCCCACGCAATACCTCTGTGGACCCCCTGTTGAAGACCTAAGGGCTAACTTATGAAATAAAGGGTAGCAGCATCATATTTTAAGTTGTCTTTTCTTCATTATGGACAGATATGCTGGTCAGATTTGACAGAAAATGTCTAGAGCTAAATGGAGGTAAAACCTCTACTGTATCTACGTGTATCCATGTCCTGAAATTGATCAATTAAAGTTTAAAAATTAATCACACAATCTTTAGGAAGACAACAACTAGTGATCACACATAATTCACGTCCAGTCTGACTGAGCTTGTGCCATCTAGTGAGGCAGTTCAGGGTTAAAATGTCAGATAGATGTGCACATCCATGAAGAATTTCAAATTGAAGGTATTCAATTATTTTGCCACTTAATATTTTTCACATAATAATTCAAAGGCAAAATCTGCAGCAGTACAAAAGATGCAAATGGTTTTCCAAGCCGTCGCAGCTTACCATGAGAACATCCCCTCCACCAAGAATCAGGGGAATTGACTCCGCTTGGATGTCGGTTGGCAACCTGTCATTAAACCATTAAAACTATAAGTATATTCTCCACGGATAAAATGGCAAAGAATGAGCAGAACATGTGGATGATTTGGCAGATAGTGTAATGCAACTCACAGCCAATCCATCTCCTCCACAGCCTGCGCGATTTCAGGCATAACTCCCATTTCTGCGCTTGGAAAAAACACAAATTAGTGTTTCAGAGGGAAAGTCTGGTTCTTAACAACCATTTGGTGCTCAAATAATTAGTCAATATGAAGAAACGAGTAAGTCTAACATGAAAAACTTACCCGAAAAAGCTGCCATCTTTGCTGCAATCAGATGGACCAAATCGGATGTGACGTGTTCAGTCGGTGCAACCGGATTAACAGAACGTCAGAACAGCATAAAGACAAGAGTTCCGCAGTATCGTCAATATGGTTTAAAATGGTTAAACATAAGCAAACAAAAGACACACAACTTTAGGTATACATTTGATATTGTGCTATGCAAAGCTTATACTCACGCAAAAAAATCCCCACAAAATAAAAATTCTGGGGTAAGCATGCGTTGAAGCTGTGTGGTCCTGCTGTATTTTTGTCCCTCTCTGCTTACCGTAGCGGATATTTCTGACAGCTGTGGCAATCATGACCGAAGATAACTTAATGGAAGACGAAGAGGAAAACATTTTGTACGATTTGCTGGTTATTACGGAATGGCCACCAGAAACTGACACGCAGGTTGGTCACCTAAAGAATCATAGTTAATGGTCGCAAGTTTCGTCCTTTCTTTTAAACGTTACCTGTTAGGAAACCACACAGAAAGCGGTCTGAACCCTGTCAGCAGAGCAAAGCCACGTAGCAGAAACGCTGGACAAGTTCTCCTCAGAAGCTCTGCAGTAAAATAATAAAACGTTTTTTTCCACCTATGCCCCTACTTTCTGATGTATACATGTATGGCTGATTAGTTGCAGAGAGTTTCAAACATTTATCTCACTTATTTCTGCAAATTTGGGAGGAACGTTTAAAAGAGTCAATATCTGTAATAAATGCATGCGGTTTAAGTGTAATATGTGCATGCATATGTTTGAAATTGAACATATTTGATATTATGGTTTAACATTGAGCCCTAAACTGTATTAATTTTTTTTTTTCATGTAATGTACCTACATTTGCTTTGATTTATATCTATATAGCAATATAAAAGGTCCTGAGAGTTTTTAGTGCATTATGGGTAATGACAAATGTTCAATTCTGTTCCTTTCAGTTACGGGGCAACAAGGAGTACAGCACATCTGTAATTGCAAAAGCAGTGACAGGTGAGTACTTTATATTGCTTGATTGTCTTATTAAACCTACACACTATCAGTGTTGTAATAAGCAAACCTGCTAAAAAATGGTATTTATATTATCACATTTAGGGGCAAACCTCCCCGTAATAAAATAATAAATAAAAAAAAATGACCTAATATGCATCCTCCAGAATGGATGGTGGCAATGGTGGTGAGGTTTATCAATTTGCTGCCTTGCTCACAATACAAAAAAGTTTCCTCACTATGTGGCTGCATGATATTAGGAAAACCTTGAATATGTGAGAATGTTGTGAGAGTGTCAGGAAAAAAAATATGGTTCAATATTATGCAACAAAAATGCAGGGCACTGTGTATAATGGGTGACACTTTTTATCTAGATTGACAAATATGCCAGAGAAATGATCTATATCAGGGGGGTTCAACAGGGGGTCCACAACCCCTAGTGGGGTCCATGGAGGTACTGCATGGGGGTTGTGAAAGTTTTGGTTGATAAGACTTTTTTTTTTTTTTTTTTATATTCCCCCCCTGCATTTTTTTTCCACTAATTCAAATGTTTTTAAATACACATTATCATGAATTCAACACACTGTAGTAAACAGATAAATGGAGGCAGAAAATGTCTTTCAGTCATCAATGCACACATTCAGCGACACACAGGAGTTTTTTTTAAAGCTGGGCACCGTTTCATTCACAACACCTATCCCATCAACCAGGCATCATCATAATCCCAGAGCGAAATTACTTTAGTTAATAACCCCATCTGTCATAGAGTAACTATATGACCAGTTTGATATAACACAATTTCATACAATATATATAATTAGGGGGTCCCCGCTCTATCTCGCCATCAGTTTGGGGGTCTTTGGCCATGTGAGGCATGTCTGTTAATCTGATGCAAAAGATGTTTAAATGTGCATTTAGTTTTCAGTAAAATTTCATTTTTAAAATGCTCTTTTAGGTTGTTTTTATTTTTATATTTGTAAACTAATTCTTTAGTGACTTCAGTACCATAAGTGGTTAACTGATTTTATTGTTTTTTTCTCTTTTTTTTGTATTTTACCAATGAAAACTTTTACAAAAGAGCTATTCTAAAATAAAGGTTTGACACAATCAATCCCATAACACACCAGCAAATCCATATATGAATGATGCAAATAATTTCTAATGCTACTAGTGCATAAACACGTTGAAGAAGCTTTGCTGGGCCTTGTTGAAGTTTATGTTGCCTGATCCATCAACAAATTGGACTTAATAGATTTAGAATTGGGTGTCATCAAAGCTCCTGTATACAAGTAGACAGATACTTTTGGCAATATAGGGTATAAACTTCAGAATAGCAAGCAAATATTATTCCAACCTTATTTCCTATTTAAAAAAAAGAATCTTAACTCCTGAAAGAATCTTTATTTTGAAGTAGGAACACCCTTGACGTGGCTATAACACTGGTTAAAGTAGGGGTGGGTATTGGCAAAGAAGTCACGATTCGATTCGAATCACGATTCACATGCCACGATGCGATTCTATCACGATGTATCACGATACTTGAAATATTGCGATGCATTGCGATATTTTCACTGAACACTGTAAGAAAAAGATACAGCTAACTGAAAGCAACTGAATTCATACATAGCTGTATTTATTGAAATGACTTTTGGAGGTGTTGCCATGAAAACAAATACTGGACAGAAATATTACTATTACTGGCGTAGACACACTGACAAAAAGATCTTAGGATTCATCAAACTTAAAATAACAAAATGAGGATAATCAGTGCCGTTTACATGGCCTCAGTGGTCCTTTAAACCAATTAAATGAAAACATTCAAATGTATGACATTTACCCTTTTGCAAATTACGTGCATCATTTCAATTTCGTTTTTACCTTCTTTGCTTTTAAAGCCACAATGCATCCAAGCATCTGACTTGAAATGTGACGGAGCCGGGGGGCGAATTTTCTCAGTCTCCTCCATATTTTGTTTACGAATGACTCGTCTCAGTATCCCACGGCCGGACATGCTTGTGACACAAAGCAGCAGGCCTCAACACATCCGCAGCGACATCTGCTGGACTGGAAGTTGTATTCAGATTGGTTTGATTGATGTGCGCCAACCATTAATGTATTTTATTTGTTAATTTTTTTTTTTTAAATAATCGATTCTTGCCTTCAAGAATCGATGCCGTAGATCACAAAAATTAGAATCACGATTCATCGATTTGACGATTATTTTGCACACCCTTAGGTTAAAGGTTTAGCAGAATGGGATGTAGTTGTTGAAATGTAGTTTCTTAACTGTGGTTATTGTTCCACAGGACCGCTCCGATTGCTCCTTCACTATTTGTGGTATAGGTAAGTTTGTCTTTGATGTCAGCTCTAAAACTCTGTTGTGACTTCTGTATTAACTTTTACTGCATATTGCCAAATGTTTGAGGAAAGAATATCTTAATTTGTGAATTATTATTTGTATTTTAAGCTCTGACAGAAGGCTGGAAAACTATAACAATGAACACCATAAAAATTTAAACAGATAAATACAAATTGAACAAATATAATAAATAAATGCATAAATAAATCTGTTTTTGTTTTCATGTTAAGTCTAAGAGCCAAACCTATGGCTTGACTTGATAAACTGTGTTTATAATCAAACTAGTTAATCTTGCTTGAGATTTCATGTTAGGTAAACAGAAATTTAAAATGTTCCTGTTCTAGAAACACATCAAGCTCTAGATTTCCTTCTGCATGCAGGTTTTCTTTTCTCCACGTTTCACTTTCTTTACCTTTAAAGCTCATATAGCTGCAGATAACTGCTTCTCCTATTAGAAGTTCTGTAGTTAATTTACTACAAATAAGTTTTGGCTCTAATCGAGAATGTAAATAAACGTTCAAATGTAAACATGCTTTTTTTAATTTTAAAGAAGTGCTCTGTCAATTGATAAATTAGGGATTTGAAAATATTGTTCAACTTTTGCAGATGTTTCTGTCCTTAATATATTCCCTCTCTCAGACTTAAAGCTGTGAGTAACTGTTTAAACCTTGGGCTACCCCCTCTTCGGCTTAGTTTTTGCATATTTCATTACATAGAAAACATCCAGTCTATTAGGCCCATGCTGCTTTGCATGATGGGCATTTTCACCATTATTGGAAATAAGGGAATTCTCACCAAGGCCGCTCTTTCAATACTACCCACTGCCTGCTAGAATACATTAAAGCAGCTGTCAGTCTTTAAAGCAGTGAGCTTTGTAATGCTTTAGCTCAAGGCCTTCTTATCCTCCCAGCAGGTAGCTAGCTAACACCATCAATAACCATGATAAATATTTAAAAACTCCTTAATCTATAGAAGTCTCTCTTTATTTTTTCTTAGAGATTCGAAGATTTTATAATATATAAACTTACCTTTAATGGTTTCAAAGGTGAGTGAAGCACAGCAGACTAAAAGGATGCCATTAAATGAGAGACACAGAAATAATGAGATGGTAAAAATACAGGATTATTTTATTTGGATCGTTTTCAAATTAATGTTATGTCAAATTAACTCATTTTTGATTTAGTAACTTGTTTTTTATGTATTGTATTCAGTATATTTGTATAAAAGCTTTTCTTCTACTGAACAAAATAAATATATGTATTTGCAGGGTGTTTCATGAGTAGATAATGACAATAGAATGACAGTATTTTACAAAAAGGAAAAAAGAAGCAGGGTGTTTTGTAACGTTCATCAATGTTCATCTGTTCATCATGGTAAACTCAGCATTTACAAATAATTACAAACAGTTTCTATTTGATTTACTTCCACTGTGAGAGAAAGTGACGGAGTGACCAGTAGTTTCTATGGTTCCCGTTGCTGCACATCTCCAGTCAGCTGGCTGAAATCAGAGTGGAGCTAATGTCTTCTCTCCCCTTTCATTTAAGGAAGTCAGATTTATCCGTTGGAAATATTTCTGGTCCTAAATAAAATAGCTTTTGTGTGGGAACTAAATTAGTACAGATTAATTATATTATTTGCATTTTTCTTAATCTTTGTTTGGACTGACTTACCTGACGTAAAACCTTGACTTTGTTCCGTAAAAGTTTAAAAAACAATCCACTGGACTTACACAATCATAGACAGGTTTCAGATATTACAGGCTAACAGTGGAACCAAACAAGACGCTCGTCAGTTTCAATTTGCGTGTTTCCAAGCAATGCAAAGCCTTGTCTATGTAAAGCCTCAAACTCAATGTGAATCCAGACATTTTGAATCAAGAAAGCTTCCTGGACGGGAAGCGAAATGTCTTCAAACCTTGGAAACAAAATCCATGTGGATTGTTTTTTAAACTTTTATGGAATGACTATGGCCTGGAGGACTGAGAATTTTGACTTTGTTGTTAAGGGGTTGTTATACAATAAAAGAGTTTTACTGGTCTTTACATCTTGGAGATCAAATGTTTTTATGGTTAAACTTTTTGAGTCAACCTTTAAAAGACCCCCAAATTAAAATTAAAGAATAAGCTGAACGATAATGATATAAAAAAAAAAAGAACTTTAGTAATCTTGTATTTTTCTCATGGTTTGTCCCTCAGCCCCTCCAGCTCATCTCTGCCTCTTGGTCTCGCCCGACTGGCAAACAAGCAAATCAACTGGCAGCTGGTTCTTTCAAGGTACAGCAGGAAGATTGTTTCTGTCTCACGCTCTTTAATAACCCACTCTCAGCTGCTTCTCTCGTCTCTCCTCCTGTAACAATAGAGGGGGGGGGGGGGGGGGGGGGGGGAATGGCAATTATAAATTCAACCAAATCATGATGAAATGTTTCTGAATATGACCTAATTTGGATGTTTTTACCTTTTAAATCTTTCTTTTTTTAAATTTTGTTTTTATGCTTGTAATTCTGTTTTGCAGTAAAACGGTGCATGTTTACTCTATTATTTACTTCTCTGTCCATCTGCTCTCTCCCTCGCTTCTTTGTCTCAATAATTCCTGAACGCTCTTCTGTTTTATTCCACAGTAATGGCAAACTACTGGCGGTGGTTCAAGACCAGTGTGTGGAAATTAGGTAATTAGAAAACTCTATCTCCATTTTAGAAGCCCTGTGTGAGGCAGATAGAGTCTTTTTAATTAATGAGGTGATTTATCTCATTCTCGTTAAAAAAAAGCCCTGCAGGTTCAGCTTGCACCTGAGAAAAGAAAAAACAGTTAGTTAAAGCAGGTACAGTTGTAACAATGTAATCACTCAGTGGAGAGCATTTGAATTCATTTAGCACAACTTTAACTGCTGCTGGTCAGTTCTTTGGAAACAAACTATGCTTTGTCAAACTGTTGGGTGTAAATTGTAGAGTAAGCAATCTAGATATCTTATGAGAATAGTTGTTTTTCTTTCCAGATATATCCAAGTTTACCTCTTCATTAGGAGCACACATGAGATTAACACTGTAATCTACTGATGTAGTGTGTGATTAAAGCATGCAGGCGAGGCAGTGTGCTGCTTAAAGGAAACACAGATTAAAAATCAATGTAGCAGAAACTAGAGGTTAGAAGTGCATACAAGCAGGAATGAAGGATTAAACATTTTACCGACAGGTGGTGTTTCTCAATGCTTACTACCCGATGTTTTGCACTGTAATCAGTTTTCTGGTTCTAAAACCAGATCATCGTGCAAAATCTCTCAGAATGTCGTCTGTGGTTCAGAAAAATAGCAGGATGCTCCTGGACTAAACTATTGAAGTGAAACTGCCTCCACTAATCCACTGATCGCTCTCACACCCCAACTCAGTCTGCCTCCTTTGGCCATTAACTCTCCCCCGGCCTCTCTCCTGGGCGTGCAGCAGGCTCATTACTATAGGGTTGTGGTCCATCATATGTGTAGATAATATACACATTTAAAGTCTCATTATTGTCTGAATTAGTATTGGTATCAATGCTAATTATTCTGCTCTTTAAGGGAGTTCTATTCGGGGAAGGGCAAAATGTTCGCCCTGTCTGGGGTAAACTTTAGATACATTACATACAGTAGTTAAGTTATATAAAAAAAGAAGGGGGATTGTGGAATTTTTTTTTTTTTGGAAGCATGCATAGCCTATTTAATATAGTCTATTGACTTAAAGCACTATGCATGGTATGGTTGTTACATATCAGGTACGCCAGTCATTGACCTTGACCAAGGCTCCTTTCAGTAGAACTGCAGTCAGTCCCTGGACTGGCATGGCTATCACTGCCCCTACATAGTTAGGGACAAATGCAGAGGATAAATTTCCCACTGGGATCAGCTTCATAGTCATGGTAGACCACTTCTTTGATTTTACTTTGGAAAATCTTTTGGCAATGAATCAATTAAGATTTGGAACAAAACCTCACAAAAAATTGCAAATGGATATCATAATCAAAAAAAAAAAAAAAACTGTTAACAAATTCAAATACACTACAATTAGCCTGGAAATGAAATAAGCCTATATAAAATCTAATAATTTTACTCACCTTTCAAATATTAATTTAGAGAATTTATTTTATAAAATAGATTGTTTATCAGAAAATCAGTATTGCTTCTATTGACTAATTTAAAGTAAGCTAGGCTACATGCTGGCAATTAATGAGTGGAAATATATTTACCTTTGATCGGACGACAGGCATTCTGCATGTTGTGCCGAGAATTACCTCCCCTGTTACGGGAGCGCTCATCACCCTAAACTTACACCCATTGATGAGAAAACGGATTGTAATATGAACAAAAAGGGACAATTTAAATATATTCTTAATGTTTTCATATCTCTTATACATGGATGCTTTAAAATTGATAGGTTTGTTTCACTGATAAATTCAAATTAGTGCTATTTTACTTGTATGGAGACATGTTTCAGTCAATGTGCTACAGTCTGTGTACAATGAATAAATTCTCTGCTCAGTGGATGGCAATTCCCGATTTTGCTATCAACACCATTCAAGATAATTCCTGACACTTTATTTGTTAAACTTAGAACCTGAACCCTGCCAAAGATTCCCCCCCCCTCCTTATTTTCACATTTATTGTCCCAGACTTATGAAATTCGCACCACAATCGCAGAGAACAGGTATGATTATGTGGAAAAACTTGCATAATTGTAAAAAACATTGTTTCTCAAAAGCAGGGGAGGGAGATCTCTGCAACTTAGAACTTGGAACCTGCGAAAGATTCCCTCCCCTCCTTATTTCCACATTCCATCAAATCGTGTTGTCTTTGCTGCTTGGCCATGATGCTGTTCAGAACACCGTCACCTGCTCCGCTGGTTGCGCCACTGAAGTTGAAAATGAAATAGCATTTGCCCTCTGAGCCACCGTCATTTGGTCAGACTACTCGTAAGCGCACAGCCTGCAGAAGAGTTGAAAGGGCAACATTATTGCAAATTCCGGTTGATATATATTAGAAAATTACACATTCAGTGATAAAATGTCACAGGGGATGGTATGGGAAGGTGGTCATTTAAGAAGGCGGATGCCATCCCCCCTCAACTAAAGTACTGCTTACATAGAAAAGGGCAGCAACCACTTTTACTGCTAGGGAAGCTGGGCTGCTTTTTTGTGATCTATTTTTAGAAAGTATTAGCTCTAGGTTGTTGAGTTATGACGCTTTTGGGTTCTACTCCAGTATTTTTTCAGTCCATACTTTTACAATTGGTTGGCATACAGCATAACAGCTTAATGTAACCAGTGCATTTAAATCGCCTCTTTTGTTGATATCCTTTGGATTTAGAAGAATATCCTGTAGGATGGTGTAACTGAAAACTAGAAACGATGTATGTCAAAAACCCAGTGATGATTTTTAAAGACCTTTTTGTCAGTATTATAATACAACACAACTGATTGAACTTTTCTGTCCATATTATTGATATTTTGATGAATATTCTAAACCTCAGTGTGTTCCTGTTGAAAATCCTGCATTGTGTAAAGCTAATCTTAGTTCTCTTCAGCCAACGCTGAGGGTCAGCCTTCTTGTTTTGCGTTTTCCCCTCTTTGATCCAGTGGCTGAGGTGGGTACCACCCTGTTAATCAGAACATATGTGGTAGACAATTGCATGCATGTCCTTGTTACACAGAGTAAACCCACCTGCTTGACAATTTTAATCATGTTTATATTTCCTCCTCAGGTCTGTGAGAGATGACTTTGGCAGTGTCATTGGGAAATGTCAGGGTAAGACCCACTCTTCCTGTAGTATTACTGTAGTTGTAGAGGCTGATGAGTGAAAACTAAATCCTTTTAGCATACTCTAACTAACAAGTTAACTATCCCTGTTCTTTACGAAAATAATAAAAATAAACAAAAACTCTTGATTCTTTCTAATATTGAAGTATTGCGTCTGTGTTATTGCATTCAGTTCAATATCTGTGGCCAAATTACCATAGAAACGACACATACTGTATGAATTGCATATCTCCGGCAATGACCCTGGTCCAGTCAGATTCTGAACTTAAGCTATTAGCCTTTGTTGACCTTAATAAGCTCTTGAATACATTTTACCAGCATGGATTACAGCAGTGCTGCTTAACAGTGCTGAGGAACCATGATTTTATTAAGACCCGTACCTTAATAAAACAGATAAACAATACTGGAGAAAGGAAAAATATAGTATTAAGCTTCAGTTTCTGAATAATAAAAGAAAGAAATAAAATGTTAGCGACTTTTTCAATTTGTTACAACACACATTTTTTTTTTTTTTTAAACCAATTCTCTTTTTTGAGTTTGTAAAGCAAAAAAAAAAAACATTTTCTGTTTCCTAAATAATTCCAATAAATCTTCAGGAAACATAAGCACAAACAAAATAAAAAGAGGGTTTACAGAGAATTCCCTAATTTTCTTCTAAACGCATAAACGTACTGTTCTACACATGTAAAAATTCTTTCAACCTTTTAGTGATTGCATGGTGGCACCAGAATTAAATTTGGGTTTCAATTTTTCTTTGCGCCTCATGTTCTTGTGACTGCCTTCAGTGTAGGCTCGCCCTCAGAGACACCTGTGTTTCTGTTTCCCCATTGAACGTGGGTCACACATGCGTAACATTCACTGATCCCTGAATTAAAAATCAGGATGTAAAGATAATATTTAGTGTATTTTTTTCTTCAAAACTGTTGCAGTAAAATAGTATAGAGGGTGGGTGTGGTTTTAGCGGCCCTAGTAGACACCCCCCAGCATTTGAGGGCAAAAATAAAATATTAAGTCAAGTTATCTTTGAGACTTAAGTTAATTTAATAATAATAAAAACAAATTTAACAAATGTCTCTTTGGAGGTTAGGACTTTTTTTTCTTTATTTTGACATATGCAAATCAGCTACAGGTAAAATACTTGGTGTAACCTGTCTTCAGTACTTCCACCTTATTTCTTTTTAATTAATTTTAGTCATCATCCCCCTCCCTTGGTCCTCCCCGCTATATTCGTTCTGCTCTGGCTAGCCGTCATTTTTATCCGTTGTTGGTAATAGTTCATAGTGTGAATAACAGCAGCCCCTGGGCGTGTGTTAAACCCTAGCCTCCATCCTCTTTTTTTTCTTTCTTCTCCATTTCTTCTCTGTTTTTCATTTTTCTCATACTTCATTTCATTTCACAGAGATTTGTTGTAATGGATTTCTCTCTGATCCCGCCTTTAATGCCATTTTCCCTTAATGGATCAGCATGAGAGTGTGTGAGCATGCATATGTTCTTGGTTCCTCTCATCGCATTCACCTATGCATCCCCCTCCCCCACGCTCCCCCTCCTGTCTGCATATGTTACAGTAGAGTTGTCTCAAGACCCCTGTGCATAATTCATAAGCATTGAGCTCTGATAAATGCATCTGCAAGGCTTTAGATAGAAGGCTTCTGTTGGGTCATTGGGTGTAATTCTTCCGCCTCCAGTATCGCTGAAAGGGAGGAGGAGAAAAAGATATAAGCCACAGAAACATCTAATTCCCCCCCAACAAAAAAAAAAGAAAAAACCCATCTATGTGGAAATGGAGCCCAGAACATGCTCGCTGCAATTCATGATGGAAGATGAGATGGCAAGTTGTTGAGGGAAGTCATGAAGGAGGAATTTAAATTGAAAGATGAAAAAGAACAAGAGAAGGACAGATCTCTACAGCTTCCTTCTCTCTGAACTCTGATAAGTTGTCTGCCTCCTAATGTGCTCCTTATACATTTGCCCTAGAATGTGAGCCATCATTATGTTTCTTTTTCTTTTTTTTTTTTTTAAATCTTTGTGTTTGATTCATTGTCTCACCCCCAGCCTCTCCCTACCTCTCTTTATCTGGTTCGCCTCCCACTTCTTCCATTAGTTCTTCATTACAAATTCCAGACATACAATATCCAGCGCCCCCGTTCGTTATACTATTGCCCACCAGGGGTTGCAGTAGCATTACACGACCAAGAATTTCAGCCCAACCAATGCCAGAAGCTCTGTCATGGGAGATTATCCACAAAAACGCAACTTGCCTTTTTAAAGCAATATCGCATGGATACAATTTCTGAACTACATCACTAATGTATAAAAAATAAAGAGCCACCAGCAATCAGTCAGTGTTCAAAGAAATGATACAATCTGTTTGGTTTCTGTTGATTCTGTGCAGGGTGCACAGTAATTAACCTCAACACATATTTTTTCTTTTATTTGTTTTTGTTACAGTTTAATTCATGTTAAAATAATTAAGCATTCAAAACAGGCGCCGTACCAGAGGCCAGCCAGCCCAACCCAGTCCTGCTGTCAGAAGGAAGGATGATGGCGAAGCCTTGAGCACATGCCAGCAGGCACGGCTGTGCTTTATCATTGCGATATGGTTACCCTCGCAGCTCTGCTGAGCCAGCAGATTCCTAAATCGGTCCCACACTTCAGTAAAAGCGGAATTTATGATCCCTGTTCCCCTCCCACCTTTTTCCCTCCCTGGCTCTCTTTTCCCTTTATTCTTCTTGTTTTAAGCTTTAAGACACAATCACTAAGATGTTATTCTTGATGTTAATTTTCTATAAATTGGTCTGAATTGTAAGATTGATCACATCCTTTCTCCTATGTATTCATCATTAGGCTCTTTAAATGCTTAACTTCCAAAATTGGGATTAATCATTGTCTTTCTATTTTGCCCCAGTGCCAAAGGACCCCAACCCTCAGTGGCGAAAGGTGGCATGGAGCTACGACTGCACTCTGTTGGCCTATGCAGACAGCACAGGCACTGTTCGCCTTTTTGACCTCATTGGAAGTGAACTCTTTGTCATCCCTCCGGTAATCATGTTTCTCCTGACTTTCTGAGAAGTTTCTATAATGTTTTGCCTTCAAACACATCAATAAGCAGCATTTATATTTTTCTCATTGTTCTTTTTGTTCAAAAACATACAATAATCTGCTTGCTGATTTTTTATGCTTGAAAAATATAATTAATCGTAACTCATGAACCTAAATAGATAGCCTAGTTTTACTTATTATTGAAGAAATAAAAATGTATTTTTAGTAGAAAACTAAGGAAACTTGGCACCCTGGTCCTACAGTAATCTTTAATTTGTTTAAAATAACTTGGGTGAATTACTCATTTAGCCTTAAACCAATCCCTGACATCACTCTGTCACTTAAGTGGTTTCTTTTATTGGTTCTTCAGGCAACATTACAGCATACACTGCAAAAAGTGCATTCTAAGTTTTTCATTGAAATAAGTGCTTTTTTTTTAATTGAGCATATAAGTGAGACACTTTGTTAATAGAATACAAAGTTTAAAATAGGAAAGAAAAACAACTGCACTCTCTTAAAGTGTATGATATCTTATTATCTTATTTTAAGGGTAAAAATACTCCATTGAAATTTATTTACCTACTTAAATTAAGGGTAAATACACTTATTCTAAGAAATGTTAACTTAATTTTAGATTGCTTTTGTCGTACAGTAAGGAAATAAACTCCGGGCCCAGAAGTTTTCTCTTCTTAATTCACAGCAAGTCCTTGTTGGCTTACATGTAGCTTTGGTCTCAGATGTTTCTTAAACACCTTGTGATGCATCCAAAATAGCAGATTCTTTGATTTTAAGCTGGTCAGGTCAACCTATATCCTTACACCTCCTCATGGCTTTTCAGTTGGTATAAAGTTCTCTTTTAATTTTTTTAAATTTATTTTCCCAGTCATGCCAAAGAACAATATTCTTTAAGTCCTGTCCTTTGTGTACATGTTCTCCGGTAAACTCTTGTCTGTTTTATAAGAAGGAAGAATTTATTCCAAACATGCTGCACAGGCATGTTGTTTCTTTTAAACTGTAGCAAAAACCTGCCATAGATCTTCTAATACCTGCTTATGTTTGCAATTGTTTTTCATTGTTCTCCACTTGTAGAATATTTCCTGTGTAGCGCAGCAGCTGATTTGTAATTCTTTTGAAACCTCTTTGAATCCTTTATGTGACTGAAGTACTGCAATTGATTTTATGCACACACTAGACAGCTCTTTCTGTCTCATGTTTTTCACTGTTACTATAACAGACAGGAGCCCATTAACCTAGATGTCTGTCTGGAACAGGTACAAATCTTGTTATAAATCCTGCGAAATTATTATCTTATTTTCCTCCATCGCAAGATGCCTATAGGAAAATTTAGCCACTTTAGGTGAAACTAAATACCAGAAACGGCTAATTTTATAAAATATGTCTTTATAAAGTTTGCCTGGTGATATGCTATGACCCAGAGATGTAACTAATCTTTTAATTGTTAAATTTTTAATTTGGATTCATACCCAATACAAGTGAAAATTACATGGAATGCTGTTATGTGTTTTATTTGCATAAAAAAGTTGAGATATGCAACGTAGGCCTCATAGACAAACAGAAACCAGTGTTGGCCTAGAAAAACCTGATTGATGCATGTCTTATTAACTCTTATTTTCCCCCAGTTTAATCTGAAATAAAGAAAAAAGGCATGGTGTTTTAGTTTTATGCAAAAATATTGACCAAAACCTGCTGGTCAGCATTTCTGAAAAATCTTTATTTAGCCTAAACTGACATCAGTGCTGCTTTATTTGTAGTTGTACAGTGAGATGGTTATGAGGATACAGACATCCGTAATCCTCCTGGGACGAGTCAGGCGAGACTTGTACTGCTGCTCTGTGAAACACTTTGAGCTTCCTGTCACATCTTGAAGCTCATGTCTGCTTGTCAGACACTCTCTGGGCTCCTTTCATCTGTCATGTTGGCTCCTTAGTTCATTGTCTGTTGCTTCTTCTTCTCTGCTCATAGTGTCCCTTTCCTTCTTTTAACCCCTTCTTCATCATCTCCCGTCTTCATTTTTTTTTTATCCTACTCTCCCAGGCTCCCCCCCATGTGTCTGCTATTATATTACTTTCGTCCTTGCATGTCTCAGTCAGTATCTCTCCCCATGCTCCCATCAAGTCCATCTTCCATCCCTGCCTCATTTGATGTCCTCTCTGTGCACTGTATTATTATTCCTGCTTTTCTGCCCGTCAATTCCTCCACTCCTCTATTGGCTCTGGCAGACGGCGAGCGCAGACACTCGTCCTTCTCCCCAGCCACACTTACCTTTGAAAGACTCTGATCCACGCTCCTTTAGTGAAATTCTGCTTTGTTGTGTGCAGACAGCGAGCGTGCTCACACATTTACATCAGCTACCTTCAGCTCTTCCTCTTGTTTGTCACTGTTAAGTGTGCACACCACTGACTTGCTGCTATTTCTGGGTAGAAGCCTGATAAAGAAGTCATTTTGTCAGAAAGTGTGCATGTGCCAAAAAAAGAAAAAAATGATATGTGCACTTCTGTTCTCCCTCCTCCATCTCCCTGGCTCCTCTCTCTCTTTAACTTAAGTTGTTGCTTATCTTCTGTTTGCACAACTTGCTTTTCTCATTATGGCCTTTTTCATCTTCAGGCTTTGAATTTTAGATTCATTTCATTTATGTGTTTAGTGGAAAAACATTATAGGTAAACTAAATGGTTACATATTTTTACTCTAATATCTGATTAGAGTTGCACCTGATATTTTTTAAACTGCCTTGTTCCTGATCCAGGCGGTGAGTTTTCCTGGAGATTTCAGCTGTGCAGTTGCAGGACTCATCTTCTTGGAGTACACGGCAAGCGCTCAGTGGTCCGCAGAACTTCTTGTGATCACATACAGTGGTGCGCTCAAAAGCTACCTTGTGAGGTGAGCGGCACAACTGCTTCATTATAATTTAGAAACACACTGTTGTTGTAAATTGGCTGAACCATTTAGCCAAAAAAAAACAAACAAACGAAAATTTGAATATTTTCAACAGATATTGTGTTTGTGATTTTTATTGTGACTTTCCTTTGCAGTAACCACAAGAATTCAGATTTTTCACTTCAGGGTTTCAGTTTTTTCATGACCTTGAAAGCTTGCTTGCAAAGTCATTGTTGCAGAATTTCACTGTAACCTTAATGTTAAAACTTATATACTTCTACAATCATACATTATCCCAATCCCAAGCCGGCAATGACGTCACTCGCAGCTGTCAAAGGCCCCTTGATGGAAGGTGGGGGGATATAAGCGAGAACGGGACGGCTTCTTCCCTCCAACAGAAAAGGAAAGCAGTCGTTGCTATGACAACACAGTGACACCCCATGTAGCACTTTGACGCAGTTAACATAACAAACATTTGCCCCTTTCTTAGACAAATATATGTGGTCAAATAAAACTATTTTATAGAAGACCTTTCCTTTTGGAATTAATTGCCTTCTTTTCATGAACTGTGTGCATTCCCATCCCACATAATGGGTTGGGAATGCAGCTAATGTGGTGAAACCTCTGCACAAACGGAGAGTCAGTGCTCAGGGTTAAGGGCAGGTTATCCTCCCACAGCACTGTGTTGTAGTGAGCTTGTCGCAGATATTTGATTTATGCCCAATATTGAAGCATGGTCTTCGCTGTTATTCCGCGCCACAACGCAAGAGGGACATTCACGGACTAGCTATGGGTCTAGATACCGCTGAGGCGGTGAAGAAGTGGGGACAAGTTTGTGCGACAAAGGAGGGACATGAGGGCGAAAAAGAGCGGGGATCCAGGTGGAAAAAGGGTCCCAGCGTTCCAGCACACCTCGCTCTTCTAGCTGGTCCAACTTCACAAGTTGTTTTCCGTAATGGCATTTATACAAACAAACAGGAAACACACATAGTGTAGAGCGGATGTAGACTTGACCAATCAGATGCCTCCTGTCTGCAGTCACCTACAATTTTGGAGAGGTGCACCGGAGGCGGCAGGGGCGAGGGTACATTTGCTTTCACTGCGACACACGGGGATGACCTGGTTTCTGAGAATAAATCAGCCTATAGTGCTTAGGGGCCGGTTTGGGACTGGGCCATGGATTCACGTGCTAGCTCCAACTTTCTTCCCTTCTGTGTGGCGGCAAACCCACTTGAAGTGTATTACCGCCACCTAAAGGGCTGGAGGGAGAAATTTTGTTTCTTACTCTTGTTAAATGTAATGTGTCTAAAACTGAGTTCCTCTGCTATTTGAAAAATGGGTTTTGTTCAAATGTGATTATATTGCAAATGCAATTAATTGCCCAGCCCTAGTTAAGAAAAACAAAAAACAAAACATAAAATGCTACAGTGTGTTTCTAACATTTGATAAATTCTGATAGTGATAGTTTCATTTTCTATATCATGATTATACATTAATGAAACTAGAATAACACTTTACTGTGTTTCTGTAGTGAAATGTTGAAGATTAATGTTCCACTTTAACATTTCTAGAAAAATATCAAAGGTAACCGGACCTTTGCTCCGTTTTGGAGACTTTTTCACACCTATCCAGGATTCTTTGTCAATTCTGTCGGCTGACATCTGAGCAATCTGCAGTTAGAATGCTAATGTTTTCATGCAGTATGGAGGACCATCCTCCTCCTTGACAGGTATCAAAAAGTGTTCAGAAATATCAAGGGAAAGTTATAAAATTTAAGCTTATTTTGTTTTAGCAAAAGATAATTTGGGTATTTTTTCCCTAAATGGGCTTTTGGTTACAAAAATGATAAAAAACAAAAAACAAAACTCTCTTTAACTCACAGAGCTGTTAATAATCTTTGGTTTATTAGGCTAAAACTTTGAATTAAGAGTCAACTTATTCTGATGATTGAAGTTTTTCCCTCTAAGGGTGATTTCACAGCTTTTATAAATCTTGGATCCTTTTATTTCGTGGTTCAAAACTTTAGTTTGTGGAATTCTAATTAATTTAGATGCAGTACAAAGCATTTTAATTCCCTTGTTTTTGAATTACTCTTAGTAATTATTGTTTAACTGACTTAACATTTGAAACAGGCTACTTAAACTGCTGTTCTAATCATCCGGTGAACATCTGAATCAAATGGCTGAGTTGGGTTAACTTGTTTATGTGCTGGCAGCATCGGCAGAGATCCATTAATGGCCTTATTATATTTTTCTAGTGTAGTGAAGGAGAAAGTCTGGGGCTCAGAGTTATAGACTTAACTGATTAAGATTGCAACATATTCCCTCAAAAACAATAAAACAACCTTTACTCAAAAGTCGACTATAGCACAGTGTCTTTGTTTTCTTGTTTTTGAAAGCAAAAAGAAAATCCAGATCCATTCATGGATCTCTTTGGAGACATTTCTGAATGTGGAATTAAGTTTTTATTTCAAGGCTTCTTTGTTCCTAGTTAGATCTAGCATTACCTCTTTTTTTTTTTACTCAGACCTTTCCTTCTTCGTTTTCATTGCTGTTGTCACACAAAGCCATAGAGCTGTGACACTCCAAAACACAAGGTAAAACTGAGCTATGTGTGCTGCATCCTGATCACGCCCAATGCCCAGCCCTCTTACAGCTTCTCTCAAATCTCTCAGTATTGATGTCTGCCAGAAAGTGAGGGAAATGCTGATTTATCCTCCTATTACAGCCAAAGAAACGGCCTTTGAGGTAGCAGCATGTCTGTGCGAGTAGGTAATTAAGATGAGGGAGACATTTTTCCCAGATTTCCTCTGAAGGTGTTTTTGAAGCTTCCCCTTTCAGCATGAAGCTCACGTTCACTCTTCCTTGTGTGACTGCATCCTGTTGTCGCTAAATACCTTAAATTAGATTTTCAGAATTATAGGTGAGGCGCCTCTCTGTTTGGAAGAAGCTAAATTGTCAATCATGAATATCCCGCAGCTACTTCCTTTGTTCTTCTTTTCTTTACAAACCCTTTTCTCTTCTTAACGTTTACAAAGCAAAGAACAGTTTTCCCCAGCAAGATATTCCAGCACAAATTACACCACATGTAGCACTCTCTTTAAATTGTCGTTCCTAATTAGATATAGATTACCACGTCTCATTTTAATTGCAGCGGGGTGAGAATTGCTTTATCTTACCGAAACCAGCCGAAATCTGCCTCTAAGCACCAGAATGAGCATTATTATGATGTATTAATTGTAAATGTGCTTGAGTTGTTGGTTAGGTTCATGTGATTTTATTTTTTGCTCTTTCAGCGTGGGAACCAATCAAAACTTCCAGGAGAACCACACCTTTACCTTTTCTACGCACCACTCCCACGGGATCACCTCAGCCGTTTACCACCCAGGTCATCGGTACGTTAACAAATTACAGACATTCAAACCCTCCATGAGCCTGGAAAGCCTGTTGAATATAAATGAAATGAGGGGCTTTTAGAAATATGAACATATTTGCAAGCATTAAGCTTTTAATCCATCAGTGGCAGCCTAATTAATATCTGCTGCCTTCCCTTGACACCCTGGAAGAATTTATTTCCTCTTGAGGACTCCATCGTCCAAGACTTCTTCTATTAGTGCGGTGTTTGATTAAGAGTGTTTTTCCATATACATTTATATTCAGACATCCTTACAAATCCTTTGAATCATTTTTCATCCCGCAATGTGTCTCCAAAAACACTGAAATATCTAAAGCTTAAAGTTGGTGAATGATTTCCAGCTGTTTCATCATTTCAGATCTACGGCACCGTCAATTTGCTGCTAAATATGTTTTATCCTCATTACTTTGATGGAACTACATTAGATGTAATTGCAAAGCAGATTGCATTTTGTGAATATTTGTTTCACCCTAAAATCTTTGCCAAATGGATGTAGTTCCAGTTTGTTCTAATCTAAAATGAAGGTGCTGTTGTTGGTAGATCTAAACCATCTTTTTCTATTTAGTAGTATGACTTAACCCCAATCTGCTCCTGAAATTATAGGTTCCACTTTAATTTTAAAGAGGTATTCAGCCCATTAAGTGTCCCACTCAATCCAAATAGAGAAGATTAAAAATCAACTTTTAGTAGCCAATAGTATGAATTTGGTTTCAGGGGCTAAAAGGTGTACTGCAAATAAATATAAATATGTAAACATTAGAGAATATAAAATCAAAGATAAAAGGAACAGTATCGGCATATACATGGAATTGTTCTATAAAGGAAAAATTAAAATAGAATTAACTAAATGCACATACCCCTTGAAATCTCAGGATATGTGGTTTAATTCTGTTCATTGGTGACCTTACTTCTGTGCCGACTAATTTACAAAACTAGTCTTCGAGTCTCCACAATCCATAACCACCATATTAAAGACCTCTGGTCTAACAGTTTGTGTCAGGATGCCTGGGATCTGTTCTTTTTCTGACCCTAGATCTTTAAGTGCTAGATCAGGGGTCTGCAACCTTAAAAATCCAAAGAGTCATTTTGTCCTGAGTACTTTAGAGCCACAAATATTACATGAACCTTTAGTGAATCTCAACTTCTATTAATATCTGTCGTAGGAAATTTGTGATTTTTTTTTTAGCATATAAAAAAACGCAAAAAACCCCCCATAACTAGTAAATAGTGTTGTAAAAGTTAAATCCGATATTCCTATAAAAACCCACAATAGCTTCTAAGATTTGTTTTTGTTATATGACATTAGCTGGTTCTTTATATAATTTTTATTCATTATTAAGGGGCATTGTAGGGGGTCCAAAGAGCCACTTGCAGATGGAGCTGCAAGCTGCAGACCCCTGTCCTTGATGGAGGCAAGATCAGCCCTGTGGTGTCTCTATAGATTAATTGCTCCTTGTAGTTTTATTATGTTTAGTGATGTGCAGAAGTCAGACTTAATGATGATGATTTAGAGGGTTAGTAGCTCTTAGGAGGGTATTTTTTTTTAAGTTACTGCAACAAGTACAGTCTCTCCTGGGCTTCAGCTTAGGACCCAGAAAACGGTGGGTCCAAAGTACACAAGACAGTGTTGCAGAGGATGAAAGGGTAGAGCCAATGTTGGAGGTGTTCTCTGGAATCCCTTGATCATCTACACAGCTGGATTCAGCTCATAGTGGTTCTGGCTGTACCAGTAGACCAACCAATCTGGCTCCTATCTACATGCACACTTATTACCCTTTTGGTTCAGACCAATGACAGTGTAATTTACAAAATTCATTAGATCAAGACATTGCTGTTCCTTGAACCTTACAGGGAACAGTAGAATTAATGAGAGAAGCTGCTGAGGCCTTTAGAAGTTGTGGAGGAGCTGCAGAGAAGCCTGGATCAGGTGTCAGATTCTATAGAAAAGACAATTATCAGTCCTCTATTTAGCAAATCTGCTGTTTATGGGAGTTTGGAAAGAAGGAAGCTTGAGAAGTCTTGTTAAATTTGCAAAAAGTCAGATAGGTACAACAATTAGAGGAAAGAGCCCTGCTTAGATTATACTAGAGTAAAACTTTTCTGGCATGCACAATTATATATATTCTGGAAAACATTCCCAGGGAGAAGGAAACTGATCATGCTTCATCAAAGGTAGTAGCAATTACACCACAAGTCCTTCCCCCTTCTCTTCACCACTTTGTATTGATCTGTTGGACCTCATTCTTATACAGTATGTTGAAATTTGTTGCTAAATAACGATAAAATGTGAAAAGCTTAAAGTGGAAGGAATATTTTTAAGAGGCATTGTATACTGTTGAGCCAAATACCACCATTAATTGATAACTTAACTTCTGCCATGCTAAGCTTCACCCCAGTCACCATCCCTGTCATAGCCACCCTACATGCAGAAGACGAACTTTGTTTGCCACCTATGTTTTTTCTCTGTACTGGAATAAAAACTCTTTCTACTTTGATTTTAGATGCATCACACTTAAGAAAAGAACTTCAATAGATTCTGATACAAGCTTCAACTGAAAGGTTTTTCATCAAGAATTTCTCCTCAGGAAGAGGATATTGTTAAGTTAAATTGGGCCAACGTACTTAAGAATGAATGAGCCCATCTCTTTAATAAAATACCTGCAGGAATTCACGGCGGCAGCTTCAAACTCTCCTCTGCCCGTTCGGAGGTTGTGGTTAATTATATTTGGCTGATATTTGTGACCTCAGGTTTTCCCCTGGGTCCATAGGCTGTGCACTGCAAATGTGCTGCTTGGCCGGTGAAATCTGGCGTGAAACCATAATGGATTTTGGCAGCTACTGTCAAATGTTTGCCAACTGATAGATGAGATGAAACTTTAATGATTGCTGTGTGAAAAACTGGGTCAGCATCAGAAAGAATAGAAAGCAGACAAGGAAAGAAGGAAGGTTAGGGAATGGGTTATTAGACGAAAAAAAAAAAACGGCTTTAAATTAACTGGAATATATATTTGAAAGTGCATGTGCTGATGTGCATATTCAGAACAGATTTCCTGAGGATCTGATGCCAGTTGAGGAGGAAAAAAAACTTTTAATTTGGCTTTAAATTGACTTTAGATAATTATATGTTTTGTTTTATCGACATTTTGATACCTTAATGGTTAAATGTGGAGATAATTTAGCTGTATTTTATGCATTGATGCTGTTTATAGTTTCTTTGTTGTGTCGTTCTTATCAGGATCTGGGATTCTCTAATTAGAAATTTCTAAGTTTGCTGCTTTTCCTTTTTAAGGGTATAAAAATTTCCATAAGTTGGCTTTTATGTAAATACACATTTATAATAGTATTATCTATAAATGGAGGATACATTTATATGTTCTGCTATATATCAAAAAGAGGAAAAACATAGATTATTAAAAGTAAGACTAACATATACTATAAGATGCAATTAATAGAGCTGAAGTTTAAAATAAGTGAAATAAGTTTTTATTAATCTGTATTAAAGGATAGTACTTACTGATTTTAGTTCCCCATCTTATCCTCTTCAGTTTGAGCATTAAATCTGAGGGCAGGCCAGTGTGCAGTGGACCACTAAGACACAGCCACTGCTTAATGTCCACCTCCAGTCACAACTTATTGTCTTCTCATCATTAATGTCATCATTTCCTCAGTCCTTCAAACCAATGTCACCCATTAACTACACATCTCTTTATATTCCAGGTTCTTTTCCATTCATAACCTTGTTTGTTTAATTTTTTTTCCAGTCTAAATTTTCTCTTATTTGTTATCATTTGTCTTCCATAAAGTTTTCCTTTTGTTGTGCATGAAACATCCTCTCTAAATCAATATTGTTTATGGGTTGGTAACATGCAAACAATTGCTATACAAAACCCCCCCCCCAAAAAACCCAGATAAACTATAAAAAAAACCAACTATCTTAATGCAGATAAGGTCGGTAACAGCTGGCAATTTAACCCCTAGATAATTTTGGTTAAATGTAGTGTTCAGCTTCTCTACACCAGGGGGTAGTCTTGAGCTGAAAAGCCACATTTCATAAATGAAGGGAACCACTAATACATTTCTATTGTTATTTTTGTATTAACTGACTTTAACAAGTTATTTAAGCCAATCCTTTCCTCTGATGAATAATGCATAATCTGGTAGGCATTTAAATTGGAGTTCAGTTGTGGGAAATCGCTTTGGCTTTAGTTGGGTTTAAAGGCTGACAAGGTTAAAGGCCCAATCATCAAAATGGTCCCAGTTAATGTATGTGTTTGTGTATAGATTGCTGCTGGTAGGAGGCTGTGAATCAGGAGATAATGGTGCATCCAAGGCCTCCTGCTGCGGCATCACTGCCTGGAGGGCGCTCTCTGGCTCGCCTCACTACAAACAGGTCACCAGCTATGAGGATGAAATTGGTTCGGTGAGACGTCTGTAACACCCAATTTTCTTTTAAACAGTTAATTCCTTTGACAAATTAAACATATATCTATGTACATTTGGGATCTAGAACCACAGAAGAGGTTTCTTTAGGATTCCCAGCCTGAGATTCTTTTCCAGACAAGGAGAGGAAAAGGTACAGCATTTCTCTTAAAGCTGAATACTTCACTTTATAATAAAAAATGAACAAATACTTTATAAGCAGGATGTGTTTGTATTCTTACTGTGTAGGATGGTGTGTTTCGCATGAGTCTGAGCCCTGATGGGACACTCCTGGCTGTCATCCACTTCTCTGGGCGTTTGTCCATCTGGGATGTTCCCTCTCTAAAACAGAGGGCCACCTGGGGCCAGGACCAGCAGGTACTGATCTGATTTATACTTTAAATGTGGCCTTTGGGTTTATTTTTGAGAACCTTGGTACCTTCTGTACTTTACTGACAGTATTAATGTAATCTTCTTTTGGACAAGGTTTTTGAGCGTGGGGAGAAGGATTTTAAGTGTTTGCTCCCATCCCACATAATGTGAGGTGGCTTATAGAAGGACTTAAATTCTATCAAATGTTTTGCTGATTAATGCAGCGTGTGCATATGTTCAGCTCTGCCGCTGGTGGAGCTCATGTGTGCTGTGAGTGTAAACAGGGTTAGCAGATTAATTTCTTCCCCCATCCCCTTTTCCACGCTTTCTTCTTTCCCCTCCCTGCTTTGGTGCCTCCATCTTTCCGGTCCGCCCCGCAGCCAGGATTTGAGGAGATCAACCCAGAGTGGAAGACATCACTGGAGAGGAGGAAGAAAATAAAAGGTATTTTGGCCTCGAGCTGTGAAAAGAGAGTACTTTGTCGCTGACATGGCTGTCCACATTGGACACAATTTAATGATTTTTGACAAAGTTTATTTATTGAATTACAGTTTTCACAAACACAAAGCTCATGGTGTACGGCAAGGCTTTCTAAAATGCTCCTCCTTCAGTAAACAGGCCATTTGATGTGTGTATTTTTCGGTTGTGCATTTGTTTGTAATCTTATTTTGACAGTTTAAGGCTAGTTGTGGTGACAGCTATCACATCTTGTGTGAGCAGTAATCCATGCAGATGTCCTTATGACAAGTGATGTCTCTTGGCTCTGCATGTAAATATGTCTGGGAGAGAAGCAGACAAGTTCCTTAAAAATTACTTTCTGGATAAGCGGATTAAAAGCATATAAAGTGCACAAATGTGTTCAAAGAGAATAAAAAGAAAAAAGATCTTCATTGATTGACCATTGGTTTGTAACTGCTCTGATCTCAGATAAGGAGCAGTACTACCCGTTGGTGGACGTGAGCTGGTGGAGTGACAACGTTTTGATTTTGGCTCGTTGCTCTGGGTCGGTCACCGTCTCCTCCGTCAGGACGTTACGCAACCTTCTGGGGAAATCCTGTGAATGGTTTGAGCCCTCGCCAAGAGTCACTGCTGCACATGAAGGGGGCTTCCTAAGCCTGGAGGTAAATGTCACTTTGAGGGATGTGCACAGATTGTGGGTCTCAGGTTAGCATCCATTATTGGAAGATGTAGATTACAGCTTTCCTCCTTTTAGGACTTCTTTTTAGGAGTTCTTCACCAGTCCTAATATACGACCCCCATTAGGATATTAGGATGATGTGTAAGAGAAAAGGAAAAAATGAATGCAGATCTCAATAAATTTTTTTTGTTTATATTTGACATAAAAAAATTGATCGATTTCAGAAGAAAACAGTAACCTGTAATAAAAAAAATATTGAAATGAAGAAATAAAACGCAATTAAAGCAAGTTATATAAGAATAAAATCAGCTGTGTTAATATTTAGCCACTACTTTTTTACAGATTAGGCTGTAAAAAGAGTGAGGAAGACGGGCTAAATCTTGTTTTGTTTGTAAAGTCTGGACGTTAGATTACACACTGTAGCTTTAACACACATTCTTTGAATCTGAAAAGCTGATTATTATTTTTTTTATGAGCAGCACTGTAACCTCCATTCTGATCCGGAAAGTAATATTAGGCCTTAAATTTAAGCTGTTGTTTGAAGAGCTCAGACATCCCCTTGGTCCTTCACCAAATCTTAGGTGCAATATGGAGAAGTGTGCTCTTCCCCCATTTTCATATATTAAAGACAAATGTTTTCATCCATTCAGGTATAAACACACATCAGAAAGTTGATTTTAGTAATTTAAGATATAAATATTTGTGACATTTATTTTTGATAAACTAACGAAAAGAGAAATTTAAAGGCAGGTGAAGAAAAAAAAGAAATTTACAAACATTAAGCAGAGCAAAATATGTCTGCAAGAAATTTTAAGCAGTTAAAGAAAAATTATAAGGTTTAGTTGTGGTGAGGCTAAAGATGTGGAAAATCAGTTTGATGTGTTTTCCTAAGCGATGACTTAGCCAAAACACAACTTGTACAATCAGATTTAAAAGCCTATCAACATTTCACCATAGAACAAAGACACTTTTATATTTTCAATAGCCTAAACTTGCCCAAGAGTCTTTGCTCATCAAACATCTGCCGCATTTTGTTGTGCTGAACAGCTGTCTCCAATTTTACTGAAATGATTTAGTTCCCACCAGGTCACCATTTCGTTCCTCTTTTATGGAACATGTACACACAAAAGAAATAAACAGTGAATACTCTGCTTTTAATGAAACCAGCTGCTTTAACCTTTCAAGTCACCGAAATACACCTAGAAGACTGTTTAACAAGGGAAAGCTTTGCATATATTTCCACATCCACTACAAGAACCTAGGTGTTGAACTGGCATTGCTGTAGTTCAGACTTATCCACAGCTGAAAACATTTGATGTATCATGAATTGAAAAGTCTGCCAAAAAGAGAAGGACTGTCAAACTGCTGTAACCTTACATCAGGAAATAATTGGCCAAGATTTATGTAAAAAAAACTCCCATAAAAACCAGCCCTGTCCCATCTAATTTTAAAGCTGCTTTTGCCATCTTGTTCATGAAATCAATTTTTTTCTTTTTTAAAGTTGCAATTTTTAGTTTTTCACATTGAATATGTTAACTCAATTTTAACTTTAAAAACTTCTGATCTGAGGTTTGCTCTCGTTTTTTCCTAATATTTCACACAGCGTCTCAACTAGAAGTGGCTTCTTCAGTCTCAACTTGAACCAATGAAAATAAAGGAACTGATTCAGGTCTTAAGAGCCCTAATCAAGCATCCTTGTTTTTGATTAATAAAGATTGAGGGAAACATAACTAAATCATACAATTTTGCATTTAATTCAACCACTAAGCTTTTGACTGCTTGGTTTTGTGAAGGTTTAATTTCCTCTAACAATATATTATCAGCCTATCTTAACATAGAGATAGAGACAGAAATGGTTTAGTTTTTATTTAGAGCCACATCTGTGCTCCTGCTGTATAAACATTGACCTTCATTTGAAGTTTACCTTCTCATTGTGTGCTATTTGTCCAAAAAAATGTGGAATAATTTCAAACTGTAGTGATGATGCAAACATTTTGCAGCTGAGGTAACTAAAAAGGAAAACAATCAGTTTAAAACCTGTGGAAAAAGGTACTTTTATGAGACTTTGCATTTCATGCTTTGACAGCCTGTTAAATAGAAAAGGATGGGTTAAATTCAAATGTTTACCATCAGCATTGCTACATTAAAATGTACCGTGGTCCTCCTGTCATTTAATACTGGCAAAAAAATGTCCATATGCCTCATCAGAAGGTCATTATGCAAAAATATGCAGAAGGAAACATTTATTTTCCCCCTTTTAAGTCCTATGTTTTAGCAGTAATATTTGTAAGAAGGAAACAAAATATTTTAACCTTAAACCTTATAAGCATTGCAGTTATTAATACATTTCTACCAACAATAGTTGTATTTTCTTCTCCTCTCAAAGCTGCCATTTTTGAAAACAGAACATTTATTGCTGCTTTCCTTCTTAGTGTTTATAAAACAGAGCAAAATTTCCAAATTTAATGAAAGGATATACTTTGGCAAGGGTTCTTGCCTTTGCGTTATTGGGTCAATATCGGTATCAATCCACACTCAAAGCTAAAATGTTGACATTGCTTTGGAAACAAAAAATTAGTCAGAACATCCCAGATTCCTAAGTCCTATCGATAATAAAGCCTGGAATAATAAAACCTGGGTTTTAAAGGCAGCCTTAAGTTCTGGATTATTTTATCTTCTCTACATCCACCCTGTTAACTTTTTGTCGTTGTCATTTAGTGCGAAGTCAGGCTTGCTCAGAAGCGTCTGCGCTTCGACAGCAATCTCAGCAGTGAAGCAAGAAGCGAGGATGAGGAAGGAGATGACGGCGCAGACTCTGATTCGGATGAAGAGTCCTCAGCGAAGGCCCGCTACTTTGGATACGTCAAGCAGGGCTTGTATTACGTGACAGAGATGGAACGCTTTGCACCGCCACGCAAGCGCCCCCGAACGGTTATCAAGAACTACCGAATGGTCAGCTTGAGGTCCACCACCCCAGAGGAACTGTATCAGAGGAAGGTAGGAGGATTCATCTTCACTTGGTATAAAGATCACATTTAGTTAACTTTTGTTTTTTTTCCATAACTTTGTGTGGTAATATAACATAAAAAAATTAGTTAGTATTTAATGGTATAGTGGAAGATCTTCTTTTTCCAGATGGATCATCAAAATAAGAGGTCCTCCTAATTGTCAATCATCCTGGTGATATGTTTATGTAAGGCCGTCCTACGTACTTGTTTTTTCACTTACTGGCGGTGAGTCTGACACAGAGGAAGAATTGCTTCTGGAAAGTAAGCTTGTATGAGTGATGAAAACAGCCATTTTTAAACAGAACGTGCTAAAGTTTGTGCTCTCTCACATGTTTAATAGGCGTTCCCTCTCAGGAGCGGGTACAGAGTTGAGCTTTTCAAAAAAAATCATGAAAATCCTCCAATTATACGTTTAATGCAAGAACAATTATTTCTTAAAAACATATAACATGAACCATTATATGATATTGTCTCTCATACAATAAAGGAAGTCCAAAATCTTTTCAAGCTGGTACCTAATATTGTTGAGCTGCATGTCTTGTTTTAATTTGGCACCAAATGGCATTTGGATTTTAAAATCATTTTTATTGAATATGTTGCTGTTAATAATTTTAATTTTTTATTTAAACAGTACATTGTTTTCGAAAACTATATCATGGTCAGCGCCTTGCAGAAGTATTTCTGACCATTTTGTTAGGTTTTTATAAAATGCTGTCACTAGCTACGTTTACTGTACATGGACAGACGTAATCGGATTGACGGTCTGCAACGTCAGCGTGATGTTTTTCTCTTTACTAACCTTCATCCACTGGCTTCTGGTTCTCTTTGGTGGAGGAGGTGGCTCTAAATATAATGTGGGGACCATCCTGCCTTCTACCCCTGTAGTGCCGCATAGAGGCGCTGTACCCTTTTATAGTTGATGGAGATGTAGGTGCAGTACTCGCAAAGTCCACAGAGGGGCCGACAACCTTGAAACCCATATGGATCTTTTAAAATGACATATAAAAAAAACTTTGTTTCACTGAATAAATGCTGACTGTATTGTAGTAGTTGTTTCAGACTTTAATTATGCTGTATGTGATGGAAACAGAAACTAAAATCCTTGTTTTTACCACAAGCTTGGACAATTAACTCGCCCTTGTATGCTGTTTTCAGTTACCGAATAAACATTAACAACACTGCATTTAACCACACTGTTTTACTTGAACCTTGTCCAAGTAAAACAGTGATTTGATGTTAGTGCAGGCAATGTTCTTTGTGGAGAACAACTTCATATCAAGGTCGCAATCTGCGCCAAGTTACAAAAATTTGGAGGTGCACAACCTAACGCCGAGGCTACACGAGAGGTCCGGCCTCGGGGGCAGGGAAGGCATGAATCTGTTAGATGTGCTGAGTATAAACAGGCCTCAGGCACCGCTGAACCATTAGCTTAACTAAAACCATTACCATAAACAGAAGTATGGATAAAAAGATGTGATGGAGGTACATGACGGAAAAAACTTTAACACACCACTGAATAAAAAGTAATTTGAGGGGCAGGCACAAAGAGTAGCTAAATTTTAGAAACAGGCAGTTTCTTCTAAAGCATTTCTGGAAAATTAGACAGTCCTTGCATGCATATTATGCATTATTTAATTTGAATACACATGTCATGATTGGAACATTTTATTTAGTGTGCATGTAAACAGAGATTTTGAATTTCTAATAGATTGCATCGGGACATTTTCCGCAAATGTAGCTAATGTATTTTTTCTTGTTTTTTTGTGGTAATTTCTGTTACTAAGTGTTGAGGTATGACAAAAATATTGTTACTGTATTGTTCAAAAGTCTATTCTTGCCCTTGTTCTTTGGCAAATGTCTAAGGGACACCAAACTCATGTCCTGGAGGGTCTGTATACGGCAACTTCTAGACATCTTCCTGGTCCAATTTACCTAAATCAAACAGCTTAATTACCTCCTCAGTTAAAGTCAGCTTCTACAACAGACCTAATGCCTACATATTATTTTAATGATGTGATAGTTGGTTGTAGTAGATATTATTTTGGGGTGTCATAATAAAGGGTATCGAATTCAAAGGTATTTTGTCTTTCCAGAAGAATACTTCAATAAAGTAAATTCATTTGAAGATGAAACGTAACAAAATCTAAAAAAGTTAAGACCAAAAAGGATGGTTCTCATAAAACACCCTAAAAAAAAACCACATGCTTGTTTACCTTATTGAAACAAAAAATGCCATCATTGTTTATACCCGAGTGTCTCCATGTCTGAGAGTTAAAGCTCATTTAGCTCAGCTGCACGAACAACAACTCCCTCACTGTTGTGCTCCTCTGCCTCTCATACAAATTCTTTATGGGAAGGAAATGGATATTACTTATGTAATATTTTAAAAAGGCTTCCCTTTTAATGACATCAACCGTATACACTGCCTTTATCACTTTTAAGCTAATACAGGAGTAATGTCCACCTCACTGTATTGCCAGTAATCGATTTTATTGAGCTGCTCTGTTTCACAGAGGATGCCACATTCTCTGAACTCTTCATTTCTATTTGGCACTTCATTTAACAGCAATTGAAGGAAGTCACTATCATCTGTTTGGTTATCGACTGACTTGTAATTGGGGCTTTACCAAAAGCGGTTTCAGAATAAATAAATATCTCTATCAGCCCATAGGACTATTGTTTTGTTGGATCAGCTCCAGAGAGCTGTTGAAGAGAAATAAAAAAAAAAAAAAAACAAGCGAGACGCTCAGTCTGCTTTAAGACTATTTTCCAGTCCTGGGGGGTGTTTTTTGAAATGCTAATTGCTTTATAGAAATATGGCTGTTGGTGCTTGCGTGCTACAAATTGCAGCAAAAGACAACAAGCTTTATCTTGGGGCGCAGTGAGAGTGGTATCTTCGCTGTACAGTCCCCAGTTGAAGCACGCTTCATCAGTCATTTTTATGACCCATCATCTACTGCCTTCTTCATCATTGTCATCATCATTAGATGCCATCACTCATCACCATCAATCCTTACTGTGAGAGTTACAAAGTAATACATCATTATTATCTCTTTGTTACTCTAGGTACCGACTGCAATTCCCTTATGGCTGATGCTGCACGTCTGCTATAGTTTTTCTTTTGTCCTTGCATTTATTAGATGTGTTTGGGTGCAAATATACAAGCATTTCAATATATAGAGGTAGACGGCACCCAGGCTGTAATTAATTAGTTTCGAGTGGTACAATCTTTCCTTGATTAGACTTGATTTTAGACTCATTTCTCCGATTGTAAGATAAGGATTTTTCAACATTTTTATGAAAACTATACTGCTCATATAAAAAAATAATTATTTTGCTCTATAAATACAGGAGATCCTGTAATGTTTTCCATTTTCAGTTTCATATAGTTTAGTAGGTCTTAAAAGTAGGGCTGAAACAATTCATCAGATTAATCAGATTAATCGATTATTGAAATAATCGTCAGCTAATTGAGCAATAGACTAATCTTTAACTGGAGTAGAGAGACTCTAAAACATACCTTTAGCTGACAGAGCAACCAACTTAGAGCAGTAATTATACCAGAACTGTAGGAAAAAAAAAAAAGTTTTAGTTTAATTCCACAAAAAGTCTGCTTTAAGGGCCCTCTTGCTATCTGAATATTAATTGCTAAGTTAAAAAAATAATCAACAGATTCATTAATTTGCGAAATAATCCTTAGTTGCGGCCTTTCTTACAAGGGATCTGCAGGATATGGTGATTGCTGAAGTAAATTGCTTATTCTGATTTAAAGAACCAAAACTGATTTCATTTTTTTTAGTTTGCATTTAATTAAGATCACCAAAATGTATTTTTTTTTTCTTGCACATCTCATTGTTTTACCAAAGGGATCCTTAAAGTTTACATTTGAAAGTCCAGATTTGTTTTCTGGATAATGTTTAAAACCCACTGATAAAAGGAGCTTACAACTTCCAAGTCAAACAAATATGAGTAAATGGCGGAATGACTGAATGTAGTGTAGTCGTCTCATATGAAAGGGTTTATAAAAGTAAAGGCCATTTTTCTATCACTGAATGTCACTGGCCGATAGTTGTCACTATGACAACAACCGTTTAGTTGTGACCAGTGGTGTATCGATCGATTAACCACCTATGATAATTGGACAAATTTCCTGAAAAAAAAAAAAATGTAATCGATGATTGCCGTTGAACATCTTTTTATTACCGATCTGAAAAAGCCTGTAAAGACCCCCACTGGCAGCGTTACTCCCTCTGTCCTTCCCACTGCACCGCACATCAGCAAATCCTAAGCACGGTCATGTGGACACTTTGTGCTTTGAGAGTAATGCGGGGTTTGCGTCTAGCAATGGGAAAATTCCTCAGAGGTGAAACACGTCAAAACGGAACATGGAAAGGATCAGCAGTGAAAGACTTTTGGTTCCATTGAATGTTGGACCGCACTATGGGCGTAAATATTTCAGAGACATAGCGCAGTCTGACTTCCACCAGACAAAAGATTTTAACATATGTACAGGTGCTGGTCATAAAATTAGAATATCATGAAAAAGTAGATTGATTTCAGTAATTCCATTTAAAAAGTGAAACTTGTATATTATATTCATACATTACATACAAACTTATATATTTCAGATGTTTATTTTGTTTAATTTTGATGATTACAAATGACAACAAATGAAAATCTCAAATTCATCATATCAGAAAATTAGAATATTGTGAAAAGGTTCAAAAATGATGGCCCCTGGTGCCACACTCTAATCAGCTAATTAACTCAAACCACCTGCAAAAGCCTTTAAATGGTCTTTCAGTCTAGTTCTATAGGCTACACAATCATGGGGAAGACTGCTGACTTGACAGTTGTCCAAAAGACGACCATCGACACCTTGCACAAGGAGGGCAAGACACAAAAGGTCATCGCTAAAGAGGCTGGCTGTTCACAGAGCTCAGTGTCCAAGCACATTAATAGAGAGGCGAAGGGAAGGAAAAGATGTGGTCGAAAAAAGTGTACAAGCAAGAGAGATAACCGCACCCTGGAGAGGATTGTGAAACAAAACCCATTCAAAAATGTGGGGGAGATTCACAAAGAGTGGACTGCAGCTGGAGTGAGTGCTTCAAGAACCACCACACACAGACGTATGAAAGACATGGGTTTCTGCTGTCGCATTCCTTGTGTCAAGCCACTCTTGAACCACAGACAGCGTCAGAAGCGTCTTGCCTGGGCTAAAGAGAAACAGGACTGGACTGCTGGTGAGTGGTCCAAAGTCATGTTCTCTGATGAAAGTAAATTTTGCATTTCCTTTGGAAATCAAGGTCCCAGAGTCTGGAGGAAAAGAAGAGAGGCACTTCATCCACGTTGCTTGAAGTCCAGTGTAAAGTTTCCACAGTCAGTGATGGTTTGGGGTGCCATGTCATCTGCTGGTGTTGGTCCATTGTGTTTTCTGAGGTCCAGGGTCAACGCAGCCACATACCAGGAAGTTTTAGAGCACTTCATGCTTCCTGCAGCTGACCAACTTTTTGGAGATGCAGATTTCATTTTCCAACAGGACTTGGCACCTGCACACAGTGCCAAAGCTACCAGTACCTGGTTGAAGGACCAAGGTATCCCTGTTCTTAATTGGCCAGCAAACTCTCCTGACCTTAACCCCATAGAAAATCTATGGGGTATTGTGAAGAAGAAGATGCAATACACCAGACCCAATAATTCAGAAGAGCTCAAAGCCACTATTAGAGCAACCTGGGCTATCATAACACCTGAGCAGTGCCACAGACTGATCGACTCCATGCCACGCCGCATTGCTGCAGTAATACAGGCCAAAGGAGGCCCAACTAAATACTGAGTGCTGTACATGCTCATACTTTTCATGTTCATACTTTTCAGTTGGCCAACATTTCTATAAATCCTTTGTTTTTATTGGTCTTCAGTAATATTCTAATTTTCTGATATGATGAATTTGAGATTTTCATTTGTTGTCATTTGTAATAATCAAAATTAAACAAAATAAACATCTGAAATATATGAGTTTGTATGTAATGTATGAATATAATATACAAGTTTCACTTTTTAAATGGAATTACTGAAATCAATCTACTTTTTCATGATATTCTAATTTTATGACCAGCACCTGTATTAAAACTTTTGTAAACTGATCAAGAGGTTTTTAGCGTCTCACTCTTTGCCACTGCATAGTAAAGTTTTCACACCTAAAAATCAATCAGCTGTCTGGAAGTTTCTATTTAATAACTTATGATTGTTTATTTGAATACTACCTGCATTTGACTTCTAATGTTTTCTTTTTCTTAACTTTGTTTGATATGAGCAGTTTTGTGATATTTATATATAAAAACAATTATATATGTATAACTGGTTTCAATCTGTTAAATTAAACATGTTAGCAAGTTTCATTTTGACTGAATACTTGCTGCATTGTGCCTGCAACTTTTTTAGGTGATTTTGTGATTTAATTTAATCAGATAGCTAGTAGTAGTATTTGTACCCAAAACAAATTAGCAGCCAGTCCATATATTTGATCGGTATCGTCAGTGATTGGTCCTCATGGGTGATTGGTATTGGTAGAGACCCAGAGTGCAGGCTGTGCAAGTGGGGCACGAACTCAGAACCTCAAGATTACAAGCTCTATTCCCTAACCACTAGGCATCACTCTCCCATAAGAGGGCTTATCCAGCGTATTTTAGAGTATTGGGTCGCTACGTTCAAATTTTTTAATGCTGTTATAAATTTCATGCCGCTACACTAATTTCTTAACACATCATTGCTGTGCCAGTGTGTAGCCACTTTACCATGACAGCAGGTGCATCACAACATCTTTTAGTCGATATGATACTTCACATATTAAGGGAAGATAGGAACTTTGCTTCCCACGAAGAATACATTGGAAAAAAAAAGGAGAAGGCTTAATTAGCAAAGTGAATACAAATAATAGTGTTGTATAAAAAAAAAGAAATCACAACCCCCACTTCTAGGCTGAAAAATATCATGATGAGAACCCTATATAATGTTTAAAGAACACATAATTCATAAATCAAGCCCTTTTACTTTCCAAGTTGTAGTTATTAGTGAGCAGTTTCACGCTGTAGTCGGGTCTCTATTTGATGAGGCGGAAGCTGAAACATGCCAGTAAACAATAGAATAGAATAGAAATAGAATAGAAAATCCATTTATTGTCCCACAATGGGGAAATTCTGGTGTTTACAGCAGCAAAATGATTATAGAAAAAAATAGTGGACCTTAGGAAAATATATAAGAAAAGCTTAAAAGTGAGGAGTTAAGAGATAAATAATAAAATACTGTACTTAAAAGTGTTTTAAAACTGTGCACCTAGAGAATAAATAACCAATATACAGCTATGGACATTTTTACTGTAATGGATATTTGAAAATGGCAGCAACATCAGAGATCTGCAAAATGACAGCAGCACTTTATTTAGCTGATGAAGATAGAAACTGTTGGAAACAGTGATGGTAATAAAGTCGTACAGCTGCTGGGAGGAAGGATCTGTGATAACGCTGCCTGGTGCATTTAGGGTGCAGCAGTCTGTCACTTTCTCTCTTTCTCTGCTCTTACAGTTTCAAACATGGTATGAAGGCTAAAACGCCAGATGGGATTTTCGAGATATGATCCTTTAGAAAATTGGGCCATTTGATGTGTGTAGCACTTAGAATACGTTGAAATGGCCACTAGTGATTTCCACTCAACTCCAACCATTCAGTCAGGGTTCTATTTTGGGCGGACCTGTGCAGCAATTTCAGAGGAGAGACATGCTGGTAAAGTAAAACACACCTGGTTTCAGTAAAATACAAACTGAAATGTTAGATGGTTAAATTGTGGCTTAAACTGATTAAAAAAAAAAAATTGCAAATGTTCATTACACAAATTATTTAATTAAACAGTGTTTTTACCTATGGTGGGAACTCAGCACCACAACATGTACAATTATGAAACAGAGTTTTTTTTTTTTGCTTCTTCCAACACCAAGTGCAGTTTATATTTTTTTTCACAGACCAGCATAGCCTCATATGACTGCTTGATCACTTTGGTCAGCTCACAGAGTAAGAAATTAAATGTTTTGAAGAAATTTGTCTGAAGTATTTAGAGTTGTATGCAAGTATTTTTTTTGGCCTTAAAGAGCAACTAAACTTGAAACTTTTTTTGGAGATAAACCATTAAAGCTGCTAATTTCAGCTTTAATAGTGGATGTTTTATGTAACTACGCAACTTTTGACATTTGCAAAATGTATATTTTTAATGAAAATATGTTTTGTGCTGCCATCTGTTGGTTAAAACTTGGATACTACAATTGGGCATCCTAGTGTGCTCGTTTTACCTCGGAACATAGATTTGAGCAATCAGAGTGACATAAACTCAGATGATAAGTTTCCTGTTTATAGAGGTTTGTATTCTTGTTTTTTAATCATAGCAGTGGCAAATATACTTTTCTATGTGGTTTTCTGACTTCACACTTGGTGCCCCCAATGATTGAAAGTCTTTTTTTAGTTTAGCCTTTTGTTGCCTATTTGAGCTTTTACAGTAGGTACTTAGATTATTAGGTAATTCCCTGTCCATTTCCCTCCATCTAACCACATCCCAGCTTAACCCCCTCCTCACATCACCGTACTTGATGATACCTGTAAGTGTCTCTTGATCAGGTTTAGTTACACTCTAAGGGTACATTTATAAGAGGCGTATAGGATCTCAAGACTTTTAATACTAACTATACAGATGCAATAAAATTTCTAGCTTGTTTCAAATTCTGTGATTATTTGGCACTGTGGCCTGGATCTGGATTTACACGCCTGTCATTTCTGTCTTTCATGGATTACGCACTTTGAGACAGGCAAATTTACACCTTTGTCTTATTAATCAAATTAAATCTTGGAAAAGCATGGAGCATTTTCATAGAATATCTTCATTGTATTTTCTTGCCAGATGGCTGACTTGCTAAATGATTTTGATCATGGTGTTATGCTCACTGAATATTCAGAGCTTTGATTTTTACGTTATTATTTCTCTTTAAAATGTAGTGTTAGATTTGGGATCAGTTTAACTTGAGCTCTAATTTTGATTTGATTTAAACTTATCGTTTTCCTTTAGTATAACTCTGACATGAATAAAAGAAAGTGTATTTATTCCAAATACTTCGGTATAAACAAACGTTTCACTTTGGGCCATCTTGACCATAGAAACAAGATTTATAACTCAGGAAATCTAAATTGCATTTCCTTTGCTTTTTTTATAACAGTAGTAATAAACAGTTTATAATCTATCATTACGCTTCAGTAAATTTAATAACCACTAATACTTTTACAGTTCTTAAAATTTGTGACAAAAAGTGAGTGAGAAATTTTGATGAGGACCATGAACCTTTCTGCTGGTCATTTGACACAATTATGTTTGACTAACAGTAAATATATACTTTGTAACTAATTGCTTTATTTATTTATTTTTCTAAACAAAGGTTAATTGAAATTAACTGTTTCCAACCAAAAATATATATATTTTTAAATTGTAATAATACAGATTTTGTTTTGTTTTAATTGAATTAAATAAAGTAAATGTTAGATCTTTCAGTTCTTCAAAAGCCTGACTGTCTTTCTCCTCCGTTTTTCCTTTCCCTTTGGAAATATTTCTTGATAACATTTCTGTACCATTTCAACATAAAATGGGGGTTCTTACCCAGTCTTGGAAGATTCTTAAGTAGGATGGAATTCATTTTTTTTTTTTCCAAGTTTGAATGGGAATGCATGAATGAAACAAGTGTCCTCTCTCTTCTGCTTCCTTCTTTAAATCCTTGTGTTCTTCCTTCACGTTTCCTTGCTTCTTCCACTCATTTGCATGTCTTTTTTTCTGTGATTTTACTTTCTTCATTATTTCTATTTGTCTTTCATCCATCCTTTATTCCCTGCTCCCTAATTACCTCTCCATCTATGTTTGCTAACTTTTCTTTAGAATTTGGGGTCTCTTTATCAAACACATCAGGTTTATAATGGTGTTAAAATCTTACTGAATACATTTTTATTATCATTTTAGGCATCCATGGAGGCAGGCTTTTGGAAAGTGGTATCAAAATTTCACTAATCTCACACAATCATAAAAACTGATCTCCCTCAAAGGTTTATCTTTCTGGGATTATGCAGAGACACTGCCTAGAGCGAGTGGGCTACGGTCAAGTGTTTTTTTTTTTCCTTGCACAACCTCCTTACATATTTAAGAGTTTGATGATGCACTTGGCGATGAAACCCTGGCTCCTTTGGCGGAACACTGGCAGGGCTGCAAACAGATTCATTAGATGAATCTAGAGAGAAGAGGAAGTGTTTTTTGATGTTCCTCCTACATGAGGTTTAACTGTGTGGGGTTCTTTCTGGCCTCCAGGATCCACAGTCTGGCTAATGTGCTGCTTTTCAACTCCTACACACTGAGAGAGGAATCCTCTGTGTGTCTGTCGACCAGTTTGCTCGGCGGGTTACTGAGGCACACACCGAGTGGGCTTGCATTAAATGCGGTGTCATTCATTTTGTTGTTGGATTAAATCATGTTCAGCATTGGTTTGACATGAATCCTCAACGGTGGCCCAGATCAGTTTGAATACTGACAGCAGAAACAAAGACATTACATCCAATCTCATGGAGCCCAATGTAAAATATAGAAGAAAGGAAAACTTTACATGTTAGAGCAATAGAAACAGGGCTGTCAAAAGATATTACCGTAAATCCTCTAATATTGGCCTGTATTCCATTAGCAGCCGGGTCTCTGATAATGGTTGTCGGCGGAGGTAAATACTGGCCGGACTCGTATACAGGCCACGGCTATAATTAGAACCAACAATGTTTCTGGGCAGTCCTCAACAACTTGTGATAGTAACAAGTACCACAGGGGGGGAATGTTTGCTAACGAATCCAAGCCATTAGCATGGGAAGTCCCATCCTTAGCGCAGACAGTGCCGCAGACAGGAGGCCGGCTTGTTTTGTTTTTATGACCGAAATTGTGGAAAACAAGTCGGGAAGTTTGACCCGCTAAGAGAGCAAGGTGTGCGAGAACACTGGGAGCCTCTTTCCACTTGGATCCTCGCTCTTTTTCGCCGTCATGCCCCTCCGTTATCAGACTAAACTCGCCCCCACTTCGTCATCGCCTCGGCCATTTCTAGACCCACAGCGTATAGCGCAGATCACGCTTCAATATTGAGCATAAATAAAAAATGTCTGCGTCAAGCTCACTGCGACACACTGCAGTAGGAGTATAACCAGCCACACAATCGTTCTGATCTGAAAGATAAATGTGATCACCGGTAGGTCTGGTGGTAACCAGGCAGCGTTAAAACAACAGAATTTCGTTGGCCTTTGTTGTTCTGAATTTCCCTTGAAATATATAATACTGGTAGCCTGACGTAGTCCGACTCAATTCTAGTCAGAATATGAGTCTGATACTGCTCCATAGAGCTGTGATTATGGGGCGTGTTTTGAACGAACCAGGAAAAAAATGCCTCTGCACTCAAATTGGATAGACCTACAACCAATAAGAGCAACGGAGTGCGTGACGTATCTTAAGCGAGGCATAGTTGTTGTCCACAGAAATCAAAGCGTGCAGTTTCACGCCTAGAATAAGAAGATGAGCCTTGATCGCGTTTCTGTGTTCCTCTTTTAAAATTAATTTGCTGTCGATATCTTCTAGAACAGACCTAATAGCAGAATCTACTCACCCAAACTCTCCAGCGGCAGCCATTATTGTTGTCACCCAAGCGCGCTTTGGTCACGTGGTTGATAACGTTACTCTTGATCATCTGTCCATCATCGTATAAAGGCCGCCCTGACAATTTGATTGGATCGCCTGACAGTGGGCTTTAATACTCGCGCTACTATGGAGCAGAGCCAGACCGAACTTCCCCGAACTCAAACCTTGTGGGCGGGACTAAGTTCTGACTGGCACCCAGGCTATAATACTGGTAGCCTACTTCCACTTAGCCTGCCTCAAATAAAATTTCGCTGTGATGGCAGAATAGTTTCCATTATTATTTTTATTTACTTTGTTTCGCAAGTCAGTTTGGCCAAGATTCCATTCTGTTTATTTATTTATGTTTTTCTTATTGCCGTGCAGAAAAATTGCAGCTGCTGGAATATGTCTGAATAATGTTCTGTATACCGTTATGGTAACTGCACTTTTTTGATAAATGAACCTAGTATTTTATAGATTCATAGAGACACAAAATCTTGTTTTTATTCATTCCACTGGTAGTCTGCTTTGATCAAATAGAAATAGAGGCCTGGCTCCAATTTTGGCCTCCTTCCAATAATGGCCTGGACCAAGATATACCTGAGTAAAATAAAGGCCCCATCCTATATTAGAGGATTTACAGTAGTCCCTTAACAGGCATTCGGAGGCATACTGGTTAGATACAATTAGGCATAAATCATAATTAAACTCTTTTTAAATGTGTTAGAGATTGTAGGTTGTTTCTATTATCAGAATAAAAAAACAATGTTTTATGAAAAAGTATTAAAGAAATGCAACCAAGAACATAAAAGAGTTGCTTAAGAGTGATGAAGATGTTGCATAAAGCACAGCAAACATAGGAAACCAATGCTGTATGTACGGCCATGTGAATGGCTGCCAATTAGGGCTTAAGGGCTGGTTATACTCCCCACAGCAGTGTGTCACCGGAAGCTTGTCGCAGATATTTTTGATTTCTGCCCGATTTTGAAGTATGGTCTGCGCTATGTTATTCCATGCCGCAATGCAAGAGGGACAATCACGAACTAGCTGTGGGTCTAGATATGGCCGAGGCGGTGAAGAAGTGGGGGCAAGTTTGTACGACAACGGAAGGACATGAGGGCGAAAAAGAGCGGGGATCCAGGTGGAAAAGGGTCCCAGCGTTGTCACCTACCTCGCTCTTCTACCTGGTCAAACAAAACAAGCCGGTAAGGTACCAGACAGGAAATACGCAGAGTATAGAGCGGATGTAGATTTGACCAATCAGAGGCCTCCTGTCTGCAACTTTGGAGAAGTACAGCAGTGCGTCTGCGGAGGGAGCGGAGGGACATTTGTGTTCACTGTGACACTCAAGCAGACGACCTGGTTTCTGAGTATAAATCAGCCTTTAGCCCCTCCCTCACAATGAAATGCCACCACCAGAGCATCCATATTAAATTTACTTTTAACCATAATCTGCTAACTTAGATAGCCTCTACTGCCACTTTTGTTGTAGCGTAATTACATTAATAAACAGTCTGCTAACCCCATTAACTGTGAAGATACATCGTTTGATTCTAATGTTGAAACTCAAAAAAAATATTTTAACAAAAGTATAAATGCATTACATACTGGCATTATAAAGTTATGAGTATCTTCCTCACTGGACGTGCCTTCAAAAGGTGATGCCGTTTGGTTTTGAATGTTGAAATAATAGATAAATAAACATGATTACTCTTCATCTATTAAGAGTAAACTAACTTACTTCTTGTTGGATTTATAAGACATGAAAAATTTACTAGATTTATCTCCCCTTCCCTAAGAAAAGCTGTTTATCTTAATACCTGAAGGAGAAGTGGTTGGGGATGAAGTCTGCAGACTACAGCAGATGCTTTGTCCTGAAAGAGAACACAGAAAGTAAAAAATAGTTAAACCGGAGACCCTGGATGCTTAAATAGATAATCTCCTCTACCTCCTTCAGCTTTTTGTTTTAAAATCTCTATAATTTCGTTCTTGCGCTGAGTCAGTTGTCATAATCAATGGTCAAGAAGTGCTTTGAACAGAAAGTCCCGTTTCTTGTTGTTGTGGAATCTGTCATCTTCATCGATTTGCATCCTTTAAAGGCTTTTCCTGTGGAGCCAAATTTCTAGGGAAAGCACATAGGCTTTCATTGGTTTCTATGTTTCATATAAGTAACTTTAAATTTACTTTGCCTGTTTTTCTATTTAAAATGTCTTTTTTTGTGTGTGTGAAGAAATTTTTATGTGTATAAACCAAATTGCTGCTATGCTGTTTCATAAGATACTTCATCGCCTTTAATATGGTAATGCTGTGTGTGTTTTATAAAGTTGTGACTCCAAATGCTCTTTTGTGTGTCATGAAAGTGTTTTGTCTGCTTTAGGAAATAACAGACAAGCTGCTTTTGATTTGTATGTAATATTTTCAAGGTTTTCTGTTTCTATGAAATGTATCCATTTGCAAGTCAATGCTCCTGCTAAGTAAAAAGTGGCCTCTTGTGTGAACCGCAGGGCTGGATTTATTGTTCCTGGAGGTTCTCATGCTTTGTTTTCTTTTTGTACCCAACATTTTGCTCCTGATTCTTTCCGAAAACATTTCAGATTGTCTCTTGGCAACAACTTGCTGTTTTCACATGGGACCATCTCCTCGTCTGCTGCACATTTCAGCATTAACACATTATATAGTAATTTTAAATTATGAATGTTTAAAGTGTTCCTGGTCAGGGACACACTGCTGATTGCCAAGTTTAGTCCCTGTTATTATAAAAAATGGAGCTATTAATGGCAGAGCAAGGTCTGAGAGAAAATGTTGGTTACAGAAAAGCTACAATGAGCAAGAAAAGTGTTTAAAAAAGATTAAAGCATTAATGACATTGCTAATTTATTTTTCTTTTGCAAAATAAAATTTTATTTAGTTTGAATAACATATTTATTTCTTCTTGAGAGCATCATGCAGTAAATCTGAGTCAGTTATTTTCTATTGAGGAAATTATTAAATGTTAAAAGATTTCTCTATGTTTATTAATTTTTCTTAAATTCTAATTTGCATGAAGCAATTAACTGCATTAATCGTGATTGATGGAAGGTTCAATTAATTGTCAGCTGGTTTCTAATCCAGTAGTTTGTAAATGTGGTTTACATACTATAATATCCTTTCCGAGCAGTTATTAAGTCAAACCATACAAAAGTATAAATTTTTTTTATTTAGGAAATATAACCTTTGTCTGAATATAGTAGAAATATAACTCCTTGAGTTTTAGTTTCTTTTGCTTCAAATTCTGTAAAAAAAATAAATCCTTTGAAGCTTCTACTATCTGATGATTAATTGGTTGATTTAGAAAAATATAGAAAATAGCAAAAGATAGCAAAAAATGTGTTAGTTGCATTCAAACAGCACAGTTTACTCTTACTTTGTAGCTTTTACCTTTAACTTTGATTTGACTTTTATTTTTCTCTTAGTACACCATCATTTTCTTTACCTTTTAATCAAATGATACCAAAAATGTACAGTTTGTATTAAAGTAGTTTTTCTTTTTTTTATTGAAAAACACTTCACTGAATTTCTTTAAAGGTGTAAGTTCCTATTCCCTCTCCTTCCCAGTATTTGTCTGATTCACGGATCAAATGAAAGGCAGGGATGCTGATTTTGTTGGTTTTTCCTTCCCTCACAGATTGACAATGAGGAATATGGAGAAGCCTTGTCACTCGCTCAGATATATAACCTGGACTCTGATCTGGTCTACCAGCGGCAATGGAGGAAGAGCCCAGTCAGCATCGCCTCCATTCAAGATTATCTGGTTAGAATCAAAGGAAAATTATACAGAAACTGTATTGGTTATGTCATGTTTAGCTGTTTAAAATAGTGTAAAAAAACATTACCTGTTTAAACCAGCTTTTTTTTCTCTCAAAATTTTCAAATATTTTTTTCTTTTCATTTCTATCTCTGTGTGTCACTGTATCACTTAATTTCTTGTGAACTCAATCCTTCATATTTTATTCCTCTAAACTCTCCTAGAGCAAAATCCGGAAGCGCTCCTGGGTTTTGCATGAGTGTGTGGAACGTGTCCCAGAAAACGTAGATGCTGCCAAAGAGCTGCTGCAGTACGGGCTGAAGGGAACTGACCTGGAGGCCCTGATAGCCATTGGGCTCAATGAAGATGGCGGCAGGTGGGACGTGTGGTGCTGAACACTAACATCTATATTAAGGGCACAAGTGATTTTTACCTACCTTGCCTCTGCTGACCCAGAGCCTGTTCGGCATGTTGATGTTTTTGTTACTTTCCTCAGGTTTATCATGCCAGGCGATGTGGACCTTTATGACCTCCCATATGAAGACCTCTTATCAGATGATGAGGAGCTGGAGATAAAGAAGGAGCGAGAGAAAAGGAAAAGACAGGAGCTCCTTGCCAAGGTTGATTTCACCAGGTATGGGGGTTTTACTACCAGCCCTTTGACCTAGAAGTCTGCAGTTTTATGCACCAGTGTTACAGCTGATGTTAAAGAAGCAATGTAAAAGTTTATGGAAAAGTGAAGAACTCTGATTGGGTTTTAAACAAGAACTGAATACAATTACTTGACTGAATTTTATTATGAAATTTATTACAGTTATCACTAATTGTGAGGTTTTTCCTTGTATCTTATCTCCTTAAATCAATGTGCCCTGTTTGTTATCTCTATATATATATATATATATATATATATATATATATTATTATGATCTATAAACAATGGGAATAGAGAATAAATTGCCAAAAAATGTTTTTTCTAAATTTTATTTTGAATTTCATTCTTTGCAAGTGTTTTCTCTCTTTCTGCCCGTCCGCTCTGACCATCAATAAGTCCTTTCATCTGTCCATCAGTGTTTAAGGCTTAAAAAGGGTGTTTCCTTTAAAGTTTGGCACAATATTGTGCCACACAGTCTATGTATTTAATGATCAACAAAATAAAAAAGTGATAAAAGTCTGAGGGTGATTACAGGAAACAGTATTGAAGATGAGCATTATGATGGCACTTGTGTTAAAAACCATGTTTGAGGCAACTAATTAATTTACTAATTAATAATGACATTAATGAAAGGAGCAGGAGCAGCTCGTGAAATGCTTTTTTTTTTTTTTAGCTTAGTTTTTTTGTTTCACAACATTTTTCAACACTATTTTATTGTGTTAAGTTAGAGTTTTTTTATTTATTTTTTTGCCCGTACCAACAGCTCTGTGGCCTCCAGGCAGTTGGACTGGTTGCAGCGGAGGTTTCCCCTATAACTAGAGAGGCAAACATGAAATAAGGTTTGAAAAACAAAACTCATTTTTTTTTCTCGTCTGCCGTACTGTAAACCAGGCAGAAATGCTGCTTGTTTTTCTGCCTTCTAATGCAAGAGAGGATATGCTTGATTGCTGGAAGTGAACCCCTCCTTTGCCGTCCTTTATCCTTAATTAATTTAGTGTGTATGTAATTATCATCCATTTATTTTTTTTCTTTGTTTTTTTCAGTGGGTGTTGTATATTTATTCACTTTGAGATCTTGGGAGAACCATTTGTTGAGTGGGTGGAAAAATCCCACTAAGGGAAACCTGACCCACACCAGTGGGAGACAGTTAGTTTGGCAAGTTGTTGTCTTGTGTATTGCAATAATACATTAATGTGTTATTTTTCTTGGTATGCACTTTACATCATATAGAAAACACAGTAGCAGTCATGTTGAGATGGTAGACTGGAAAACCAGCAGTGGATATTAAGAGAGGGCGGCTAAATTGAGCCATGATAGTTTGATTATGAGAGAGGATCATAAATGCAGCCATGCTAATGAAGATGAGGGTGGGAAGACAGAGAAAAACCATTGGCGCAGATTAGTGGGTAATCTGTTGGAGGTAATTTATGCCTGTGTTGTCAAGTACCCAGGGAAAGACTAATGAAAAACCCTTCAGGGATCACTAATCACCCCTCATACGCACAGGCAAATTTTCATACCCATGTATCTCAAAAACACTCTTAATGCGATTTAATGCACATTACAGACACCTGTTTAAATAAATGACTGGAAACAGAGGAAAATGAGCATAAACTTGTTTGAATGCTCCTCTTTTAAAATGCAAATCTGTAGTGTGTGCATTGTTCCTGCAGGTTTTGATCTGGAAGTGCTGGATTGTGTGTTGACTTTTGTTCCTCTTACAGCAGGTTCTTATAATAAGTATGGAGCCTCCAGTGTGCATTTAACTTAAAACAAGCACAGAGTTTGTAGAGGAGAGCTTTTGTAATGGCTGTCATTCATTTTGTATCGTATTTAATTGTTTTGCTTGTGCTTGATTCTCTGTGTGGCTTATCCAAATAAACCAGAGCTTCATTGCGAACCTGTTTTCATGTAGATAAATTGCAAATAGAAGATGAATGTAGGGTTAATAGTTAGCAGGGTACAGAATATATATATATATATATATATATATATATATATATATATATATATATATATATATATATATATATATATATATATATTTATGCCTGTGAAAATTTGCCTGTGCGTATGAGGGGTGATTTTATTTACATATATATATATATATATAAAATAAGTTCATAAGGCAGACCCTTATATTAAATACTTAAAACATAGATTTCCTTGAGAGGCCATCTCTCCCAGGGAGTTGAAATGTGTCCCCAAAATGTGTTTATTTGTGTCTGTGTGTGAGTGCTCTGCTAATGGATCTAGCCATGTTGACGGGAGGCCTGCGGATGAGACCCGTGAGGCACATAATAATTTTCCTAATTTCTTTTTAACTACAAAACCATTCCAGAAATGACCCTGTATCGACCACATCTGCCCATGAGTGAGTCAGAGCGTCTTGGGTATCAAACCGTAGGTTGGCACACAGACCAAAAAGAAAAGAGAAAAATCTGAAAATGTCTAGTAGTTACTGAGCATACAGATAAATATGACTGTATTCCATATTGATGACCTATTTTACAGGTTTAAGGAGATACTCGTCTTCACAACCAGATTTTTGAAATAGCAGTAAGAAAAAAAAGGGACATTAAGGGTTTAGTTTTGCATGTTTTTCAGAAAAACATCCAGTGATCAAGCCAAAGGAAAAAGGTCTTTAAAATGTGATCAAATGATCCGTTTCTTGCACCACAGAACTACACAAATGTATAAATCTGTTGATATTCTAAATTAAGATATTTCTCACATCACTAACTCTTTTCTTGGTTTTAGATTATCGCTGTATAATGTATTGTTTCCAGCCTTATTGTTTAGAGAACAGCACTCCTCTCCTCATCCCTCTTCCTTACCCTTTTGCCATTCATCTCCTCACTCTGCCTTTTTTTTTTCAGCGTCGCTCTAAGAAAACAGAGTAAAGTAATTACCAGTAGTGCGAGCTCTAAAACAGCGCTCTTTGATGTGCCAGAGGGTGTTCTGAGCCAGTGTTAATCTTTGTTAGTCTTTATAGAGACACCAAGCTAAAACCTGATATCACCCTCAGTAATTAGGGATTAAGGATTAAAACGAAGGATGAGAGGTCAGGTCCATGGCTGTTGATCTGGGACTGATCTTCAACGGGCAGACCTGATCTTCCACAGATATTTATGGATTTGTGCCTGGAACTTTAATGTTCGAAGTCATTCAGTGGATTTATAGCTGTGATTAAATGATATTGGACATTGACCTGATTCTTGTAAGATAATCACTCACCTCAATGACATACTGTACATACCAACTGAATGTTTTTTTTTTTTTTTTGTAGTCTATAGAAGTTGATTTAGCGGCCTTAGAAAAGTATAAATTTGGAAAGTCTAGTTAAAAGTCTTGTATGTTTGCGTGGATTTTCTTGTTCAGAGTCAATTTCGTGTAAATTTGAAGCTGGTTCATGTCTTTCTGGAACATGCAGGCTAAAGTAGAAGTCTAATTTCACTGGGGTTAACTTTACTGTCCAGTACCTTGTCAGATTTGAGCTCTCAATGTAACTGTCCAGAGCTAGCAGCCATGCATTTTAATTACATACATATATATGTGTGTGTGCTCTTTTTTTCCCCTCTCAGGCTGACCCTGGAGCAGAAAGAACTGTGTCGTAGTCGACTGAAATTACTCTCCTACCTGGACCGACTGGCAACATATGAGGTGAGAAAATGGCTTTGAAGTTGCCACTGAATGACACAGAGAGAAAGCATATCTTTTAAAAAATGCTGTAACTTTTACAGTTAGATTTTTAAGATTAAATTTATGAATTAATAAGCAACTTTGGATCCAATTCAAACTATTTCGTACAAACAGATTTCACTTTTTTAAGGTTTGTCTTTGAATTAATCTGTACTTCCTCTGTTTTTGGGGTTTTTTACTAAATTTATTTCTGTTTAATTCTAAAATAACAGAGATTTTTCGACTTTTTGAAACGCCTTTAAGCGGTCTGACTTGGTTATCGTTTGGGTTATCTATCCTCAAGCTTCTCACAACAGTCTACCAGGATTTTTGGCCACTCCTCCTCTTATGACTGCAGTAGCAGATCCAGTGTGATTAGTTCAGCTCCTTGTAATGGCCACTTAACTTGAATTTACTTCAGGACAACTGAGTCAACTAATTTGTCCTGAAGTAAATTCAAGTTAATGTTTACATATACTTATGTTTGTTTTTCATCTGATGGAACGATTTACGTCCAAGCTTTAGGTTCCTGCTGATGTTTTGAAGTGTTCCTCAATAATTTCCCATATTTTTTCCCCTGTGATGCAATGTTTTTTCTAAAGCTTCCTAGGACATGCTGCAAAAAACTAAACAAAACAGGACACCTCCGCTCCCATACTTCTCCTTCTGTAGCAATAGTTACATCAATATCAGTTTCCTTAATTCACAGGCCATGTCTCCAGACATTTAGATCTTTGTCCCTGATGGAATTGCAAACTGTAAAAAGGCCTTTTATGGTGTTTTGAGAATAATGGGTTGTTGCGCTCTAAGTGAACTCACAAAAAAAATATGGATGAGGTAGCTTTCTTATCAGCCTTATCCAGTATCATAACCCTTTCTTTTCTTTTCTGACATTGATTTCAACATTTGCATTAAAGCCCACTCCTTAATAGATCACAGAAACTATTTTGTTGACAGCATGATAGCTGGGGACCCCTATGCTGTTTCCATGTGCACAGTAAGAGTTGCTGAACATGGCACCTCAATGCAAGTGGAAAAACAAACTCGTAGATGGACCATACTTTTGGAGGCCAATATATCTTTTCCTGATATCTGAGCTGATTACTTTTTTATATTTCCACAGTTTTACTGGCAGGTGGTCCATATTTAATTAGAATATTAGGAATCCTTTAAAGCTACAAGGTCATCATCTTGGCTTTTTAAAATTGGAAACATTTAGTCTGACCTAAAGCAGAATTCCTTTTATAATTAGTTTAACATTTAACCAACGGGGTGCCTGACCTATAACTCTTAGGTTTATACTCCATGGAAGCCACTGGCAGTACTGTGGTAAAATTGAAGAGTCTTCCTCAGTGGTTTGGAATCAGATAACAGGCAGACTGAGAAGTCATTTGGTTACCTGTAAAAAACCAGGCCCTGTTCACCACTCTAGATACAGTCCTACATCAGAGAACCAAAAATAATTTCTGATCAGGAAAGAGTCACATCCGTTTTGTTGACTAACAACAAATGTTTTGATTCAAAGCATTTTATTTATATAGCAAAACTTCACAAAACATTTCATCTCAAGGCACCTTGCAGAGACAATTCATATCAGATCATCCAGTCAGACTGGTTGAACATTTTTTATCTCAAGGAAACCCAGCTGATTGCATCCAGTCATTGACTTTGCATGGATGAGATAGTAAATATTTGCTTGCATTGTGTTGCTGAATTTACAGCAGTCTCTTTCAGCAAGCATACATAAAGCAAGAGTGGAGAGAAAAAAACTCCCTTTTAACAAACAGAAACCTCCAACAGAAACAGGCACAGTGTGAGCAGCCTTCTGCTGAGGCCAACTGGGGTTTGAGAAGACAGTGGCAGGCATGGAAACAGTGTTTAATAAGTTAAGGTTATTTTAGGGTCATCTCTCATGTTTAAGGGAGCTTAATTGCCATTACCATCAACACCAATTCAAATTCCTTGTAAGTGCAAACCTACTCGGCAATAAACTTGATCCTGATTCTGATTAATCAGAGCTCTAAGTCACCTGGCTCACTCAGGGATGGATCCGACCCTCTAAGTTTACATAGTAGAGACTTTGAGAATGGCAGCTAAATGAAGCGTCAAAAAGCGCTAAGTGTTGTATGTTGTTCTTAAAGAAATAATTGATATATCTTAATTAAACAAATACTTGAGTCAAAATGGAGATGGTGCTGTTTTAAGCCATTGTAAACAAGGTATGTTTGTATATCATATATATATATATATATATATATATATATATATATATATATATATAGGACTATTAACCGTCTTTTAATTTCTCCTAACTTTGCCATATTAAACACAAGGCTAATATGCAGAAGGGTGAAAAGATATTTTGTTCAAGAAAGTCATGGTGAAGCAGAGTTTTGCAAAACAAGCCTCACTTTGATGCAAAATAGTGTGCTTTGCAAGATCCTGTGCAAGAAGGTCTTATGCCCCTAATGGAGGCTTTTTCCAATTGTGTATCGATTGTCGAGTCTTTAGCCTGCAGGCTCTGTGTGGTCTGAATGGATGTTTTTTCTCTAAAACTCGCATCCTAATTCTGTTCGAAGTGTTCAGCCTGAATCTGTGGTAATTAATACAGAGAGAAGGTCCTTGAAGAAGAATTAATTATAATTAAAATTGCAGTAAGCAAAAGGGATTTTAATGCCTCGCGTATTTTCACCCGTGTTTATGAGGGACGCAAATTGCTTTAATGTTTTCTTAAACATTCTTTACGGCTTAGATGTTTTCCCACCAGCAAACTAACTAATGCTTTCTGCTTTCATATCAAATCCCTACAATGTGCAGATGATTTTCTCATCCATCCTGCATGGATACTTTCTCTCAACCCCACTAATCTCCCAAGAAATATGAAAACATCTAAAGAAGATAAGGACGTGAGAGGACTTCTAAGTATCTGAATGGAAGACAGTAGAAGTGGCAGACGCTCCCTGCTCCAACAAGTTATATATTACTGATAGACTTGCTATAGAGGCACTTCAGTGCAACATGCGCATGTCTGGAGTGGAGCTTGACTCTTGCATCCAAGCGCTTAAGAAAGTGGATTCTATATTCACTTTGAAGGATGTTGGCACGCACACCCTGCTCATCCACAATAAATTACAAATGAACAAGGCTTTGCTTTCCCCCATGCTGGGGGAGATGATTTTTTATTTTTATTTTTTTTTACTCTACTGCATATTTGGCTCAGGCAGAGTGACGTCCCTCACTTTACCCGGACATTGTCATGGTAACGGCAGGACTCGTCAGATTCCTTTCGCCCCAATCCATTTTCTCTGGCTGTCTATGAATATGATATTAGGGTTTTTATCATCCCGACTCAGGCTGACTCTGTCTGAGTACAACCCATTCAAAGGCTATCCATCACACACTCGCATCTTGACACCCTCCTCAACGCACACACATATTCAAGCATAAAAGATGCTGCATAGATTTAATACCCACAGATAAATCCCTCTAGCCAAAGGCCAGGACAACAAATGTTCCTCTCTGACATATGCACACACTCAAGTTCCTAAGATCCAGCCAAAGCAGCTGTAAGCGGCCAAGGTAAATGTTGACTCTACTGCATTTATTCATAGTGTCATCTTGTTCTTTTTTGTCCTTCTCGTCTTTAGTTTGAACTGCCATCCTGATAACCCTTATGCTTTAGAATTTTTTCTTTATTTGAGTTTTTAACGGCACTAGTGGCTCGTTTTTTCAACAGTAGGCTGACAGGAAAGGGAGTGAGGGGGAGAGACATGCGGCAAAGGACCACAGGTCGGATTCAAACACGGGTCGGCCGCGTCGAAGACTAAGGCCTCCGTAAAAGGGTCATGAGTGTTAACCACTGCGCCATCAGCATGCCCATGCTTCCTGGGTTTCTTTGAGAGAACAAGAAATTACTTTTGTCTTTCTCAATTTGTGTTTTGCCTCCCCACCCTTTGTTTTTCCAGGAGATACTTGGTGGGCCTCATGCAGCAGAGCAGAAATATGATGCCGAGTTCTTCAAGAAGTTCCGAAGCCAAAACATTGTTCTGTCAGCAAGAAACTACGCCAGGGTAATACAGGATAGATCTCTGATGATGCCTACCTGCCTCTCCTTAAATAACGCTCTCTGACCTTGTCTGTCACTTTCAAACTTAAATTTATGTAGATGAAAGCAAATCTTTTTTTCACTGGCTTTTGCATTTATGTTTCTAAAATCGCATATTTTATATTCACGTTTATGTTCATGTTTTGTCACACTACCTGCAGGAGAGCAATGTGCAGGCCCTGAATATTCTCTTCACATATCATGGAGAAGAACTCCTGCAGCACAGACTGTCTATCCTTTACAACTTCCCTGAAACCACATCCCCCCATGAGTACGCTGTCCTGCTGCCTGAAGCCTGGTAAGACTTATAGACGTTCAAATATGATACGATATGAATCATTTGAAATAGCACAAAAAACAGAGCTTGATTTCTCATTAAAATCATTCAATAATAACAATTGTATTATAAATGTATCTCTGCTTCTGTCTTCTTGAACCCCAGTCGGCCTCGGCAGATGGCCGCTCACACTGAGCCTGGTTCTGCTGGAGGTTTCTTCCTGATAAAAGGGAGTTTTTCCTCTCCCCTGTCACTACAAGCATGCTTAGTGTGAGGGATTGTATTTGAGTCAATGACTCGATGCAATCAACTGGTTTTCCTTAGACAGAAATCTTTGAATCAATCTGACTGTATGATCTGGTGAACTGTTAAGTGCCTTGAGATGACATTCGTTGTGAATTGGCGCTATATAAATAAACTGAATTGAATAATAATTTAACTTTAATGATATCCACCTGGGGAGCAGTGGGCTGCCATTTTGCGGCACCCAGGGAGCAGTGTGCAGTTACGGGTCTTGCTCAGGGACCCAGAGTGGCAGTCTGTGGGGGTAGGACTTAAACTCAGAACCTCTGAATTCCAAACATACTGCCCTAACCTTGCCACCATTCCCCTCACCCTTTTTATTTTAAATAATTGAACCCATCTCAAACCCTCCCCAGAATTTATATTTGCATACATTGTTTTATTGCATTTTTGGGAGTCTCATATTGCCTCTTTGCTATATAACATGTGGGTTTTATTGGTCAGTTAATGACAAATTAGTCCGCCTGTGTGTAATTTAATCTGAATACCAGCTGTTCTGCAAAGGAGTTGGGGGATTTGTTGGAAAACATTTACGAATAAACTGCATTATAAAGGCTAAGGAACAAAAGCAGACAGGTTATGGAGAGATAGGTGAAGAAATTTAAAGCAGGGTTAGGTTATTAAATAAAATCGCAAGCTTTAAATTTCCTAAATAGCGGAGTTCACACAAAAGCCTCAAATTTTTCAGAAAAAAAAACAAACCTTTCTACTGATGAGGTTAGACTGCAGATTCAGTCAGCAGTCATGGACACACTAGTGGGACATGAGCTAAAAGCATGTAATGGAGCGTAATTGCTGCAAGAAAGCTGCCACAAGTTATTAAAAATAGAGGCCATCTTTTGTTTCAATGCCATTTTGATTAGCTTAATTATTTAGACTATTCAAATACATTAACAAATCCAAAGTAAAGTCCCAATGGTAATATGGACTGAACTATAAGCTCTTTGAATATAGCATTAACTCATTTAGCATCTGGCTGATTTTGACAGCTGTTCCAAGTCTGCAGCTTTTTAGATTATTTTAATTAGTTTTTAGGCATTATTGGGCTATATTTTCCTTCTTTTGTAAAGTAAGCAGACGGAAATTGTATCGGAGATAAAAGGGAAGAAATGCAGCAAAGGTCAACAGGCTGGGACTCGAACCCATGACAGCCAGCTGGGTTGTTTGCATAACCCCTACGCCCTCGCAGTGCTCAGAAGTCTGCAGCTTTAACAAACATTTTTATTGATGGGAGGGATTTTCTTCTCTAGTATGTAATCTGGGTCGTCAAAACTGTTATCAAAAGCTGTATGCCATTGGGACAGATTACTGGTTTTAGTCAGCTTATCTCCTTTTTATAGTTGTAACAATTTATTTAAACATTTATCACTCTTCTTTAAAGTTATTGTTTCCTTGTTTTCCAGTTATTGTTTTATTTTATTGACTTATGTGGATCATAGAGGGGAGATTTACTTCTTTTGTTCATATCCATGTATATAAATACTGGCAATGATTACATTCACTCTTAAATACTTAAAATATATTTTTACTTGTCTTTTACTTACCTTACTCTTAGTGGAAAGCACCGTTGCTTTAATCTTTATTGTCCATTTATCATAAGTACCAAACCTCAGCTATTAGCTCTTAATAGATTTTTGTGTTTTTGTTTAAAGCTGTAATTTGCTCAGCTTGTTTGTTGGTCATTATTAAAACAGCTGCCCCTGCTGTAGTCCATACACTACCCCTGATTTCCCATAAGCACCCTCTTGAGATTGTAGCATCATTTTATTCTTAAATTAATCGCGTAAATTAAAGAAATGGTAGCTTCTGTAAGGGAAAATTAATTCAGTGTTGCAGAAAAAGATGGGCAACAAGGTAACAACATGCTAACCTAACTTTTTTATAGAGCACGGTAAAAAAAATATATATATTTAAATTAGAAAGGCTGAAAATACAGAACACAAAACAATAATAGAAACATCAATAACAATTTAGAAAAAAATCAGAAAGTCAATAAAACCTTTACTAAATTATACTACACTGGGTTAAAAGCAGAACCAAAAGGGTTGGTATTCTAACAACATTAAAAGAAAATATTAATTAGTTTGCCTTTCTAATTGGTAATGGTGGAGTGTTCTACAACACTTCTACAACCGCCCAATGCATCCATTGTCTCACTTCTCTGTGGACCACTTGAAATATGTTCTCATGTATTTTGCTCCAACTAATGGTGTAAAAACAATACCTGGCTAACACCTTGCTGCAGTGATGGAGTAATCCATCCTACTTGTAATAAGAGCATAAATTACTATTTTAAAAATCATCTTTTTGCAGGATGGGTTTAATTTTTTTCCTGTTGCCTGAACTGGAAAGAAAGGAACAGGATTTCATTGCTGTTCTCTGTCAAACCTTAAACCATTATCCAAATTACTGACACTGAGCTTCCATACTATTCCGGAGCACACACACATTTCCATTATAAAATGACATGCTTGACTTGATAAACTGGTATTAAGCTTTGCTTTAACCTACGGACAAGAAGTTAAACATAATAAAAAGTCACATTCAGGATAATCAAATGTGTGATGAACAGATCGGGTTGGAACAATATATTTTTTTCTATCAACTCTAAATGTATAGAACAAAAAAATATCTGAATTTGGGAAAAGTGCTGACTTTTCCAATGAGGACAATTAGAGCAGACATTTACATTCTGCCGGAATGGCAAGGCTCACATATCATACATTTCAAATTAAAATCCCTTAAAACACTAACACCTCCATTGGAGTCTGTGCCCATGCATTGTTAACATGCTCACATTCATACAGTATGAGTTTGGCTGTGCTCTGCATCACTACTTGTAAATACAGGTGCTGGTCATAAAATTAGAATATCATGAAAAAGTAGATTGATTTCAGTAATTCCATTTAAAAAGTGAAACTTGTATATTATATTCATACATTACATACAAACTCATATATTTCAGATGTCAGTTTGTTTAATTTTGATGATTACAAATGACAACAAATGAAAATCTCAAATTCATCATATCAGAAAATTAGAATATTGTGAAAAGGTTAAAAATTGATGGCCCCTGGTGCCACACTCTAATCAGCTAATTAACTCAAACCACCTGCAAAAGCCTTTAAATGGTCTTTCAGTCTAGTTCTATAGGCTACACAATCATGGGGAAGACTGCTGACTTGACAGTTGTCCAAAAGACGACCATCGACACCTTGCACAAGGAGGGCAAGACACAAAAGCTCATCGCTAAAGAGGCTGGCTGTTCACAGAGCTCAGTGTCCAAGCACATTAATAGAGAGGCGAAGCGAAGGAAAAGATGTGGTCGAAAAAAGTGTACAAGCAAGAGAGATAACCGCACCCTGGAGAGGATTGTGAAACAAAACCCATTCAAAAATGTGGGGGAGATTCACAAAGAGTGGACTGCAGCTGGAGTGAGTGCTTCAAGAACCACCACACACAGACGTATGAAAGACATGGGTTTCTGCTGTCGCATTCCTTGTGTCAAGCCACTCTTGAACCACAGACAGCGTCAGAAGCGTCTTGCCTGGGCTAAAGAGAAACAGGACTGGACTGCTGGTGAGTGGTCCAAAGTCATGTTCTCTGATGAAAGTAAATTTTGCATTTCCTTTGGAAATCAAGGTCCCAGAGTCTGGAGGAAAAGAAGAGAGGCACTTCATCCACGTTGCTTGAAGTCCAGTGTAAAGTTTCCACAGTCAGTGATGGTTTGGGGTGCCATGTCATCTGCTGGTGTTGGTCCATTGTGTTTTCTGAGGTCCAGGGTCAACGCAGCCACATACCAGGAAGTTTTAGAGCACTTCATGCTTCCTGCAGCTGACCAACTTTTTGGAGATGCAGATTTCATTTTCCAACAGGACTTGGCACCTGCACACAGTGCCAAAGCTACCAGTACCTGGTTGAAGGACCATGGTATCCCTGTTCTTAATTGGCCAGCAAACTCTCCTGACCTTAACCCCATAGAAAATCTATGGGGTATTGTGAAGAAGAAGATGCAATACACCAGACCCAACAATTCAGAAGAGCTAAAAGCCACCATTAGAGAAACCTGGGCTATCATAACACCTGAGCAGTGCCACAGACTGATCGACTCCATGCCACGCCGCATTGCTGCAGTAATACAGGCCAAAGGAGGCCCAACTAAATACTGAGTGCTGTACATGCTCATACTTTTCATGTTCATACTTTTCAGTTGGCCAACATTTCTATAAATCCTTTGTTTTTATTGGTCTTCAGTAATATTCTAATTTTCTGATATGATGAATTTGAGATTTTCATTTGTTGTCATTTGTAATCATCAAAATTAAACAAAATAAACATCTGAAATATATGAGTTTGTATGTAATGTATGAATATAATATACAAGTTTCACTTTTTAAATGGAATTACTGAAATCAATCTACTTTTTCATGATATTCTAATTTTATGACCAGCACCTGTATGCTTCTCCTGACATATACACACAGAACAGCTTATCTTACAATGTTTCTCAATTGCTCACACTGATATCTCTGAGGGAAGTCAATTACAATGCCTTTGGAGGTCACCCAGTGACTATATAGCTGTATAATGTAACCTCCTTATGAACACCACCATGCTGATAATACCTGACAGCTGTACCCAGGGACACTGTGAATGGGGATGGTATAGAGTGAAGTTACATTTAACTTCTCTACATCTATTCTGTAATTACTAAAAAAGCGGGATGGAGGATTGAACAGCTCACCAAGTACTCATTCTAAAATATAAAATTAGTAATATGTGTCTATCCTCTTAAAGTGACGGTAGCAGCCAATAGACTGATGGTAACGTTGGAGGAGCTGCAAACATCCACACACAGGAAGAGGAAGTATTAATAATGCATGCTACTAATCTGCCTCCTTTTATAGATGAGCATCTAGAAAGAGGCTGCTTTATGTTGAGAAGAAAAAACATAATACAGAAACAAAATACATTTTCTTACGTTTGGTGCTTTAAGCATCATGCTGCAGGGGAAGAGAAGGTGGTCAGAGTTGACTGGGGGGGTAAATTTAGCTAAATTCTAGGACTTTTGGGAGAAAACCTGTTAGGCTGCAGCAATGTCAGGTTAAATTATTACTCAACATGTAGACAAAGCTAAATTGAAATGATTTAGATCAAAATCCTTTGATTTTTCAGAATTGAAATTGAACATAAACTCGCATCTCCATCCTATTTAGCTGAGCTTGAGCTGTTTAACAACAAACATTCATACACACTAGACATTATTTTATGTTAAAAAGAAGTTGCATATTTTTCCATTCACTTTACTATTACAGACTACTCAGTTACACAAAATTCCTTTGAAGATCTTTGAAGTGTTCCTGTGACAAAATATTAGTAGATTCAGGAATTATGCGTTTGAATGGTGCTGATTATGTTTTCAGTGAAATACTGAAAACAGGCAAATTAAATCATGATAGATTCCATGAATGCAATTATCTGGTTGCTTGTTTTCCCATTCTGGGGTAGTTTGACCTTGTTCTCATTAGACAGACAAACATTTGTATTTAAAGACTGTTCAGACTCAAATTAACAGTAGTCAAACACGTTGTTTTCCTTAAAGAAAGTCTCCTGGAATCCTGACTTTTTCTACAGAGAAGTAACTGTCCCTTTGTTTCTCATCTACCATCATGCCCCCGCACACATTTCTTTGAAGCCTTTTTTTATTAGCCATGTCTTGAGTTTGTATGGAGGTCAGGCGGTTGTGGCTCTGCAGTGGGCATCCATCATGGAGCTGCCGCTGTGGGCCAGTTTTCCATTTCCCTCAGCTTGTGAGCACCAACTGCTGCTCCTTCGACACTCACTCCCACACTGCAGCAGACGGAGCGTGCTCACACCATCTGTCTGGAGCTCACTCTATATACTGAAGTCTTGCTTTATTGGGAAGACGGGAGGGAGGGTGAATACAGTATTCTTCTGTAATATCGATCAGGTCTGTCTGGGGACTTGAGGGGAGCTAGTTTGTTTAGAAGTTTGCTTGTAGTTTAAAATTGTTTTCCCAATAAACCAAAAAAATTAAAATGCTTTGCATCTTCATCACTCCTGTTTTTCCCTGTTCCTCCCAAATGAAGTACATCAGAGCTTTGGGTGCAGAATAATTTATTTCTCTTATTGATATCTGAACCCTTCGGTATTTACTCTCCTCTCTCTAATAAAGCTGTCGTTAATGAAGATTAAAGACAGACTAAATGGAAAAATAGAGTTTGCCCAACTTTTTCCAGGACTTTCTCGGCTCCAAATGTTCAGTCCTGATGGATGAGTTTACCCCATGTGTAGGGGAAAATCGCTAACACTAATTTTTTCAAGTAACATAAATCACACCTGCATCTTTTTCTTATGTATTTTGTGATCAGATTTATAGCAGCACTAATAAAACTGCTGCAGTGCTTGTGCCCTCCGCCTTGAAGCCATAGATGATTAGTAGCTGCACTGTTAGAGTTTACAGAGACGGTACATATTTTTTGTGTCAATCGTGGAGTAGATAACAGAAGGAAATCTACTATCTTCGCTGTTTTATGTCTCAGCAGGAGCATAGGCATTTTTATGCTTTTTGGGGATTTGAATTGATAGTTTTTTGGGGGTAACTTGTCAGATCTGGGATACAAGATTAGCTAATCATTTTCACTTTGGTTTCTTTTTATTAATTATTTTTGGAGCGCGTGTGTAAAACTTAGCATGTTTATGCAAAGTCTGCCTGGATGTATGGAGGAAAGCATATCTGTAATTATAAACGCATTGCAACAAAATTTGGCACCAATAAACACTTAAAAAGCAGCAAAAAGGTTGCGGGTTCGCTTCCTGGCCCGGGGTCTTTCTCCATCATTAATTCCACTTTAATGATGATGAAACAAATAAAACTAACCATAGATAAATCATGATGATATCAAAAAGATTAAATAAGTAAAACAGAATGTATTATGTGAAAAATAGAAATATGGTAACAAAAATAACTGATCAAGAAATAAATACCGGTATAACCTATTTGTTTCAACCTTTTGTGTTTTATACCAAACATATTTTAGCTTTGATGTTTTTCAGCAGTTGTTGAATCTCAGCAGTTGCCTTTTTTTAATCTTTGAAGTCTGTTTTCTGTTGCCACACAGTTTAAATTTAGATGTTTTCTTAATGGTACATGTTTGGCAATAAATAACTTTGAGTAAGGCTAGTCAGACTGGCTAATAACTGCATTTAAGTAGTTAGTTTAGGCTTATGCTAATTTGGCTGTTACTTTTTCATTATGTACAGATGTATATGGATAATGTTTTTACAAAAATGAATGAAATAATGAGAAATGCATGTCGTATCAAAACCTGAAAGAACCTGTGACGTGGTTATTCTAGGCACTGCAGGTGCTACTGTATGTGGTTGTCTGATTAGGCTGTTTTTTTGGTTTAGTTATGTAATTTTAAATGTTTGTTTGTGTTTTTTTTCCTTATATTTTTCTGTTACAGTCTGGATGAGAGAGGCGAGTTGGCGTTGATCCCTTGGGACGAGCAGAAACACAGAGAGAAGGACTGGTGTGAGGAAGAGGAGTGCAGGTAAATACTTCATATTAAAACTGGCTGAATTTTAGCATTAAACAATAATGAACTCCAGCATTTAGAAAAGAAGGGCTTAATGTATAATTAAATGACCTGCCTGAATTCTTCATAAAAAGCCTCCTATCAACATTGCAGAATTGGAATCATTCCTGTTCCATGAAGGCCAGATGCTTTTGCTGGCATCATTATGAGAAACAAAACATGACATCCTATTATCCAATTGTTAAATAGAGCCATATCAGACTAATGCTCCGTCCTGTTGTGCTGCCAATTTGTGCCATTTGCCATCTACTATCGGGGGGCCAGATTCATTTACAATTTTACTTTGCAGACACAGTTTTATTACTTCTTGGTGTAGAGAGATAATATATTTTATTGCTGAGATGGATATACTTGTTCTGGAACGGCATTTTGTTTATGTGAAACAGTGAAGGTTTTAAGACAAATTATAAACCTTTCTGTCTTTCCTTTAATATTTTTTGCATTAAGAAGTTTTTTTATTAAGATAGAATTAAAGCTAAAGCACCCCTGAATGCATTTTTAACAACTTTATATAGTTATATTTACCTTTCCAGTCAATTTTTGAAAGAGTTTCTCTCTTGGACGAATAGTGGATGTTTTTATCGATTATCTGCTTTTTCTGATGTTTAATGAAGGAGAATCTTGTGCTTTTGCTTTAATCTATATTTCAAAATTTATTTTCTGTTTTATTACAATTTTTTGGGTATGTCTGGTTACCTAAGATCACAAATTTCCTTTTATAGAAAACTTTTAAGCCTGTCACAATGCATGTGGATTCCCTCCCTCCGTTCTCCTTTATTTTCCAGTTCTTAAAGTGTAGATTTAGTTTTGGAGTAATAGACGCAAGCAAGCTTCATTTTGTTCACCTTTTCTTTGCTCCTTCTTTCCCTCTATTCTTTATTTCTTTCCTCCCTCCTTTTTTTCATTTTTTTCCTTGGTCATATCCCTCTGTTCTCTTACACTCTTCCTTTTTTGTTTCTTTGTCATCCTAACCCTTTCTATTTTTGTGTCCTACTTCCTTTCCTTCTATCCTTTCTTCTAATATTCCCTCCCTCTTAGTTCCGTGGTTCCTTTAGTTCTTCCTTTTTATAGGTCCTACCTTACTACCTTACTTGCTTTTAGTAAAAAATACACTTTCTTAGCAAAAAATAAAATAAAATTGCAATCAAGGTGTAGATCTAATGTTGGTGAAATAGACACAAACTAATGTTTTAATTTAATTTAATAATAGGAGCAAAAGCAACGTCAGACCATCGAGTAAAACAAACAAAAATTATTTGATGTTACATTTTATCAGGCTTAATTTTTTTATTAGAAGTTTACTAATTTCTTCTCTACAGACTGTAAAGCTTTATTTCCTTTTGAGATTTTCAAAATGGTGCAAACATTTGTAGACCCAGCGTGTTCCATAACGAAGCTCAGATGAATAAATCTAATGCACTTTGCTGTAATATATTCATCCCTCTGTTTTCTACTAAAGGATTTGCTATCTTGCTTGGTGAAATGAACTGCATCAAATTACCTGATTTAATACCTCACTGATTCTGAAAAATAGAAGACCAACCGTCACACCAAGGAGTCATATAATAAAAACATCCTGGTGGTGCTTAGTATGCTGCATCACTGATGGGAAAAAAAAAAATCATTTTTTTATTTATTTGATGTTCTTATCAAGCTAAAAATAACCTTAGAAATAATCAATACAGCATTTCTTTTTGCCTCCTTGGTATTTTATTCAATAAAATAAGTAATTTTCACCTTCAATACAAAAATAACAAACTTTTATTTCTTTTACCTAGAGTGATGCTGGACCAGCACCTGTTTGATGATGATGGTTTTCTGTATGAGGAAGCTCCAGAGCTGCAGAGATTTCGTACAGCCACACCATCCATTGAGCTGCTCACCGACTGGTACCGGAGCAGAGCCCAGGACATAGACTCCTGCTCCAGACAGGTAAGAACCTCCCCACCGCTTCCAGCTCCAATCTCTATAATGGGTCGTTTGGATGCAGGAGGTATGAATGGAGATAACTGCTTCTTAAAAAAGCATACGAATCAGATATAACTGACTTGGCTGTAGGGTTGGTAGGAAGTATAGTAGTTATTTCCAGTACATATCACATGTATATTTTGTTATATATGCTAACAATGGGTGTTTCATACAGTACTGTTATTTTTGGGAATTTTTTTCAGGACAATGTTTTTTGTATAAATTGAAGAAAATAATGGAACAATGATTAAATAAGCTACCAAAATTACTTCTTGCTATTACCGTAATCTAATTATAGTCACACTAAACTACTATTATTAGGTTAGAAATGCATAGATACTTAGATACACATTCTGTTAACTTAGATAATTGGTTAACATTGCAGAATAATATTTTTTTGGTTTTAGAAAACAGTAAGAATTATAAATCTTTGTCATATTTTGAAATTAATGTATAATGTCAAAGTTTGTGTCTTTAAATAAAAATATTAGATCTGCATTTTTTAAAATTACAAACCCTAAAAGAAGTAGTTATTACCGATATCACTGATGATTTTTATCTGACTTAGAATAAGCTGTAAAAGAACAAACTTGTTTATCCCAATGTTTTCCTGCCTCACAGAGGAATTTTTACTACACATGAGGTGGATTTTTTTTAAACCTGCTCAAAATATTTAGAAATGCTTGACACAGAATCAGCGTCAGTTTTTAAGAGTCAGATAGTCAATAGTGGATGGAAAAATCAGTAGTTACATGTGCAGCTATGATGCTTGGACAGGATTACATAAACCCGGTTTATGACCTTTAAACAACAAGGGTAAGATTGAATTTATGTTTTTGACTTAAACTCATAACTAAACATGTAATAAGACATTGATCCTAAACATTAAATCTCTAACAAAACGTTTGACAAAGAAAAATACAATTAAGGTGTTGCAAAGACATGGCCAGAGTTGAGATCTCTGAAGTGCTGCAGCAGGGCCTTAACCCATTTAGGCCGGGAAAGCATTACCGCATTTCTACCATTCAAGCCGGGGGTGCTGTTGCGTCATTCTACCATTGACGCCGGGAGAGCATATAAGTCAAGCAAGAAGAAAGAAGTTTTTTTCAAGCAAACATGGAGGAGTTTGACAGAGAAGAGTTGTCGGAAGGCAGTGATTTTGAGGAGTGTGTCGGCTTTGATGACGGTATAGATGAAATGATGACTTTGAACGCGCTGAACCAATCGAACTACCACCGCAATGCACGGAGTGTTTTCAACCGCACACCTGGAGTGAAAGTTGATTTGCCTGCAGACGCCACACCGCTGCAGGCATTTGAGCATATTTTTAATGAAGAACTTTGGATGCATCTAGTTACCGAGACGAATAGGTACAGTGACCAAACAAACCAAACTCCAACAAGAGCAAAGATGGCAAAGTGGTCACCCGTGACTGTGACGGAGATGAAGACATTTATTGGGCTGTGTATGTAAACCTCTCTTCAGGACGCAGTTCCCCCAAAATATGTCCCGGGACAGATTTGTGGCCATCTGGAGGTAAGTTGTATGCAATTTATAACACAGACATATGCATTATTATGCATAATAATACTGTTAATAAGTAATCATCAGATAGTTATTTATGTAATGTTTGTTCTTTATTTTGAAAACGTTTTATATTGCACATTCTCAATGAAGACATGATCACATATGGAAAAAATAAAAGGTTGAATTTTTTTTTTTTTTGATTACTGCTTTTCACATTTTTTTTTTGGAAGAATTTCAAAGATAAAATATATTTTGAGTTCTATCTGCTACAGAAGCTGAGATATCAATAATTAAGGCGTTGACACAGTTGCTGAATTTACAGAAAAACTTCAGGTTTTAGGGGTATTTTTTAAAATCGGCCATAGGTTTTTAAGGTGTTTTTTCCAGGCGTTTTAGGCCTAAATGGGTTAAGAGAACAAAGTGGCTTCTGCTGGACAGATGGGACCAAAGTAGAGATGTCTGGCTGTAGTGCATACTTGAGGAAAACCAGACAGCAGCACAGACTTACACATTGGATTAGAGGGAGGGATTTGAGCATATCTTCATGGTAATTGCATATTTTCTTTTCGTGTCAAAGCAGATTAAATGATACCACTTTACTATTATACTCCCTTATCAGGGATGCATTTATCAATTTGATTGATCTTATCGATCAACAACAATTAATTGATAAGCAGCCATTTTATTGAAAACTTGAGTTTTCCCTTAATAGAAAAATAAAACACTGGCATTTTAAAGGTACACTATGCAACCGGTGTTGATTTTCCAGTGAGGCTCCCTCCAGAGGGCGAAAGTAAAAGTGCACTGTCGTAAATATGCACAGCTGTTCTCCTGGTTTCTCCGTCAAGCCAGGCGCGGTTGTTTTGAGCTTAGCAGCGAATGACTAATGCTGCGTTCACACTGGACGTAGCTGGCGCGACAGAAGCAGCGAGTTTACATGCAAAGTCAATGGTTGACGCGCGTCAAGGCGCAGCAAAAGGTCCCGCGGCGCGTTTTGAGCACCAGGCGCAGCACGCCTGAGCAGCTGAAGTAGCGTGTCGGGTGCGTTTAACGCAGGGAGAGAGACACAGCGCTGATGATCACTCCTCTTAAACAGTTTATTGACGCCTAAATTAACTTAAAATGCAGAAATCTGCCGGCAGAATATGCAGTTTGGATTATTTAGATGAAAAACACCTACCAGCTGCCGCGGTGAACCGCTGCTGATGAAGGGATCCATACTGTTGGCGCCCCGCTGGTATGTGGGGGTCTGAGCGGCTCCGACAGAAAAAATATTGAAGGCAGGATAATAATCTGAATGAACTGACTGCACTGATTACGTTTTCAGGTGTATTTTCTCACTTAAACACATATTAAAACTACTTTATTCCCACTGATCACAGCAAATATAGTTGCAAGGCAGAGAAAGGATAGTGAAGCTCCGCCCAACACGCCTCAGACACAGCCGGAGCAGCAAAGCTGCTTCAGCCACGCATCAGAACTAACTGGTACAAGCAGCAAAAAGGAAGCAGCAGACGCGATTTTGCTGCTTTTGCTGCGTGAACGTAGCATAACTGCACAAAGATCGCCACTGTGCTAGCAACGAGAATGCTTTTAACTGGGGGCGTGTAGCAGTTCTCGCCGTAAAGCAAGACTGACTCTCACGAGACTTCTGAGCCTGTGGGTGCGGGTCGGTGCTCCTGCAGTTGCAAGTGCAGTATTTCCCCCACAGACCACCAGGGCGGCCGAGAATACCTTTGTTCAACCTGAAATGACTCATTTAGTCATCCATAACGTTATGGAACACATTAATTAACTGAAAAATGTTGCATAGTGTCCCTTTAACAATTTATCCTTTCAACTGTATTAATACCGACTGAACAAACAAAACGTGTTGTCTTACTAAACTCAGATATATGTAGAAGATAAAGGAAAGCCGGAATCTATTAGATCACTGAATAAATACAAAATTAAAAATTGGAAAACATTTTCCAATGTACATAGTGGGACATTGGAGGGGTGGTGTTAAAATAAAGATAGCGTGATCAATCAGAGATTTAGGTTAGTTTGGTGTCCTTGTTTTCACCGTTACGAGGTGCGTCTCTCACCACTAGTGTTACTGGAAGAGTTCAATCTGGAGAAGTGTTCATTTCTTGGATTGCAATATTTTGTCATTTTTCAAGTCAAAGTAGACTCATCTGACTAAAATCTGTATAATTCTTAATTATATATGGTGGCATTAGTCTTATATGGCTCTAGTGGTTTGGGACGAAAACGTTGACTAAGATCTCCAGACTGAAAGTTGACTAAACAGGGATACAAGTTTGAACTTAATTTTCACTACAAGCATTAAAACTCTCGACAAAAAAAAACAACTAACATCTAAATTATTGTCAGAACTGACATCAGTAATATATCACATTTATTGTGGATATTAGGAAATTATGTGTGTAAGGAAAGGTTGACAATTTATATGTTTAATCTCTCAGCAATGGCCTGTCATCCCCCTTTCCATTTATTATTGTCTACAGTATTTCGCTATTAATGTTCATTGAAATTTCAGAAGGTTTCCACCAGTGAAATGGTTCACTATGTTTTCTCAGTGAACTCCATTGAGCTTGTCTTAAATTCGTGACGTTAGGCAAGCGAGACGTTCTTTTGGTGAAACCAACTAATCGCAAATTGATATTTGTCTGAGCCGAGTTGGATTTGGGCGCCTAAGTCTGACTTTTCTGAGTAAGTTTTAGGAAAGTCCTCTCTTGTCTCCATTAAATAAACCAAAATCAAACTTGATTCAAGTTTCTCCAACATTACTTCTGTTGCAAATACCAGTTAGTCAATGTCTAACGATCAGATGAAACAGATTTTTAATCTAATAAACCATTAATCAATCATTAAATGTAAGTTGTGTATTTGTTTGCATTCCCACCCTTTGCAGGTGATCTAAAAAGAATTTATATATTTGTTATAAATTAATCTGTAAATGTTTTATTTGTGTTTATTTTAAAAATTATGTTTGCAAATGCTTTGTTGTGCCTATAAGGTAGTACCTTATTCAGGTGACATGCTGAATATTAAGTCACACTATATGGCAAGAGAGTGTTGGTTTTGTTTGTTGCTCACCCTCAATGCAAAATAAATACTTATGAAGGAATTATAAAGTGTTTACAGATTAACATGTTCATAAACAGTTTTTTAGCCATCTACAAGGTAGCCTTTTTGTTAAGTGGTACATTAAGGCTTTATTGGTACAAATATAAGCACCTTTAACACAATCTATAAGTCATCAGTTGACACCAAAAGTTTTTTGTTCATGATAAGATTAAACTTTTTTTAATAAAGGGTGCTTAACTTTGAACTTCCAACAAGTAAAGTATTCCACTTTCCACTGCTCTCACTTTGAATTTGCAAACATCTCATTCCTTGTTGGGAATTAAATTAGCTCAGACTACTGGTATTTTCTCCCATTCAGGTAAAACATCTTGTGCATCCCGTTGATTACTCTTTTCAGGTTCCCTCTGCTTTATTGTGACTTGCAGAAGGGCAGCAGCAGAAAGCAATTAATGGAAGCCTGGCCATTGGTAAGATAATTGCTGCTGCACACTACTTTTAGATAATTGAGGGCAGAAAAGTACTGTATGACGAGCGTGATTTCAAAATGCAGAAGATATGTTGCCAACCTTCATCAGTCAAGGTCACTTTGATCCTGTCTGTGGCAGTTATTATCATATTGGCCATATGGACTTTTAATGAAGAGAAAGCAAAGCTTCTGTCATTTGCGCTCTCATGCTGGAGCTGTAAAATAGGACTTGATAGGACTTGTTTAGAGGAGTAATGGGATATAAACGATGGAGCTGCCCACTGTCTCCACCCACACTATCCAAACTGCACCCCTGTCCCCTTTCTACCTCCTTCACAATGATGAATCAAGGTTGTCGGGAAGCTCTCTTCATCTTTGTGAAAAGACTAACTAGGGTGAAGTTATATTGTTCCCCTTCATTTCTCTATTTCAATCCTTCCCATCGGCTCAGAGAGGATGGAGGAATAGAGATTTGGGCGTCCATTGCTCATTTTTTGTGAGACCTTGGGAATTGTAGCTTTCATCATGCAATGGAAAAGGGAGGTAACATTTCAGGGGAGGAAAAACAGGCTTTGTTAATCTCTAGTAATCACCCCAGCTTCCCCTTTCCTTCTCTCCCTTGTTTCTTTTTAATTAGAGCTCATCTCCTTTTGCACTCTAACACGTTACTCCAGGAGTCTGTCAAGACTCTCCTCAAATCTCATATCTTCTGAGCCTTCACACTTCTACTTACACGGACTCAAGTGACATCTCCCCTAGAAACTTCAGCTTTATCCTGTGCTTCCAGTGTCTTGTAAAAGTTATCATGGCACTTGAACTTTTCCAGACAAACTTGTTTTTTTTTTTTATATAGGTATTTTTTTCATTTCTTCTTCATTCACCTAGTATGATGCGTGGTTTTAAGAATTTTTACACATAAGTCAGTTCTCCAGAAAAACATATTTAACTGGAATTAAAGCTCCTGTTCTCCCTGCCCCTCCTTGATTTTCAATATACAACTATGAGCATATCTAATATAGTGGCTTTGACTTCATAATGATAGGGAAATTGTGAAATTCAATATTTGTGTCAAATATTCATACCAACTGCAATCAGCTGCCATTTTTTCACCATTTATTTTTGTTTCTAACAACGTTATGCATCTACCACTTTTCTGGGTTAGGTGCAGGGTTAGGATTACCTAACCCTGTGTAGATGGAAAAATGCCAGGGCTGAAAATCATTCCCAGTCCTATCCTGAGCCAGTGTAATGTAAATTAGACACAGTGCAGCCTCTTGAACATCCTTACTGTAGCCGCCCTAGTCAAAACTTCATATTGCGAAGAAAAAAAAGCACATCCTTGACTGTAACTGGTATTTTTTGTTTTAGTGAAATCAGAACGTTAACATACTGACTGTGCATAGAGAGCGTGCTTTCTGCAGGTCAGAGCGATCTGAAACTAATCTATACCTGTGGCATGAGAAGTGTTCCTCAGATAAGAGTGGTACGCTTTCTGTATGGAAGTGATGGAGCTGCTTACTAACTTAGAGCGGAGGGGAAAAAATCAGGCTCCAAATGTTCCCGTCTCAACATCCAATGCATTTTGGACAGGTGAAACACTTTTCCACCGAAACTTGTTCTTCTCAGAAATAAAATTCACTTAATTAAAGCAATTGTATCAATGCTGTCTGAAATTTTTGATTTTCCAAGTTCTCTAACAGCTAATCTAAATAGTAAATCCACTTAAAGTAAGCTCTTTCCTTAAAGATGTTTTCTTACTGAGTGAATCAATGGATATTATGCTGTCAAAGATGGCAAATAAGTGGTCAGATAGGGCAGCAACACTTACAGATACCTTGGAAATGTTTGGACCAACATATTTTTGATCAAGTTTAAAATATGTTCCACTTTGTGCGTTTGCTGTTTAACATGTTTAGTCAAACCAAAGTTTCAAAGAGTATCATTTAGTTCCATTGCACTTCTGTCTTCAGTATTTTCAATGTGAATGTTAAAGTCTCCCACAGTAACTAGACAGTCACACGTAACACATAACAGATAAAAGGTTATTAAAATCCCTGGAAAAAAGTTGGTTTTGGACTTAAGGAACCTGTAAATACTCAGGACAAACAGTTACAACCTGGCTCTTTTTGCTGTAAGGAGTAATTTTTGGTTTACCTCCAAATTTTCCTTTTTTCATGTTTAAAAAGAAACTCACTTTTTTAACATGATTTTCTGTGACGCCTAGAAGAACTGTGACCAGTGGGGAAACAGGATTTCTCGTCGCCAGCCCCACCCTCCACACATGCATTTCTTACCACTGCATATAAATCCACCACTGACTTTTAAATCGATTTCAGTCCAATTCAGTTAAAGGCCGTTTTAGGTTTGCTTATAAAACATCAGCTTGTGGCAGTGACAAAATGTAAAAGGTTTTAAGGACATGCATACTTTTACAAGGCACTACACCTTTTCTCTCCACCACAATCTGGCTGCTGTTGATTCTTGGGAGAGAGATTTAATGGTGAAAGTGGGGCTTGATTAAAAAGGAGCCTCACCAGAGGATGCTAGAGTGTTCTGAAGCAGTCACAGAGAGGTGGCTATGAAAAAAGGGCTGATGGGCTAGACTGACTACATGACTCATAGAGAGGAACAAACTTCAAAAGTATAACATGAGAGTGTAAAACAAGAAAGGGAAAAAAAGAGATAAGTGCGTGGCCAATGCAGCGTTTCCCTCTTGGTTAGCGCATTACTAACACAAAATGAGGAGAGGCCAAGGCTAACAGATGCTTCGATAGGAAAAATAAAAGCAATCTCATGGAAAGAGCTCTGTGTGAAGAAAATCACCACTTATGTGGGGTTAAAGGGGTGGAAAGAAATTATATTAAAAACAAGTGGTGGCTGCACTTGCAACAAAATGGCACAAAATAAAGAAATTCCTTTTGAAAGGCAGAAATGAAAAAGCGAGTTGTTGGCTGACAGGAAAAGCAGATGGCCAGGCAGGGAGTTCAAACAGAGGCCAGCTATAGTGACTGCTACAGACTTCTATTAGAAGGTGGAGGGAAAATAGAAGAAGACAAGTGGACCAGAAATTTAGATGGGTTGATGAGAATATGTGAGTGTGATGTCTGAAAGAAATGACGGAGATTAGAAAAAGATGAGAGAGACTGAGGAGGCTTGAATGGAGCGGGAGGATAATAGAGAGCACAGGAGAGGGAGTTGATGGAGAATAAGGTACTTTTTAACAATGAAAACTTTTAACACATCAATAATGATAACAGAGGAGGAGATAGGGTCATAATTAAATGGTTAGACGTAGCAATGGACTGATGTCAGATTCTCCTGGGGTGATAGAAGTACCTTCCTGAGTCACCATCCGAACATCTGATTACAATAGAACCAGAGGAGCGTTGAGGGGAGATTGTATCGTTCCCTTTTGGAAAAGGAATATGGCCCAACTGCCTTTTCTGTTTGAACTGCATCTAATTTGAACCTCAGCTCATGTCCATTTGAAACCTCAACACCTAGAATACAGTTAGAGATGGCTTATTGACAATCAGAGCTCTCAACACTAACTGACAACAGCCTCTTTCACTGCCCCATGCTGCCATCTTGCCTTGTGTTTATATGAGTAGAAGTTCATGTCGTTGTCTGATGATTATGTAATTGTTTAATCTTTGGTGATTTTATATTGCTCATTTTAATTTAAGCAATACATTGTTACAGTGTAAATGAAAAAAGTTTTACCATTTGTCTTTTAGGAACAAAATCTGCTGGTCCCCAAACCAGACCCCATTTCGCCATTGTGCCTAGAAATCCTGTGCATAAATGTAACAGGACCGGTTACAGAGTGAAGCCCTGCAGGAATCCAACATGCATCAGCAGCAAGTCAAACTTAATGCTGACAATGCGGACCTAACTCTTGCTTCACTTGTACTGTGACTGGATGGCCCCTAGTAAAGGGCCCCCCACACCTGGAGTGCCCCCCAACGGGGACACCATGTGGGACACAGTCGAATGTCTTCTCTAGGTCCACAAAACGCATTTGGACCGGTTTGCCAAACTCCCATGAACCCTTAAGCACCCTCCAGAGGCTGTAGAGATGGTCCAGTGTATCACGGCCAGGACAGAAATCACACTGCTCCCCCAGAAGCCAAGGTTCAACAATCAGCTGGATTGTGCTATGCTTGGAAGGAAAGAAATACCATAGTTACTTGTATCTATGTGATTTTTTTCCACATCATCTCACAAAGTGGTTCACCAGCTCTCTGTACTCAGCTTCTTCTCCATCTTTTATGCACCCAACGACTTTATAGACATCTGAGTATTTCTGCAGATGACAGAACTCAGTCTTGTACTGGAAGTCAGAAGTGGGCAGAGTAAAAAGAAATGGAGGGAGTACTGTCCCCTGTGGTGCTCCTATGCTGCTGACTACTTGATTAGACTGCTGACCCTTAACTCTAACAAACTGTGGTCTGTTCTTCAGGTACAGTAGTCTTTGATCAAGGCGATTGATGATGCCTCCACCTGAGTCTTTTGTCGTTTCTGACAAAGCTAATCAGAATGAATCGTGTTCAATGCACTAAAGAAATAAAAAAGCATTATCCTCATAGTGCTGTCTGCCTTGTCTAAATAACAGTGGGTTTGTTTAAACAGGTGGATGATGGCATTATCAACTCCAAATCCACTGCGAAAGCAATCTGAAGGGGTTTCTGATAGCTTCTTGAGTGTTTGCTGAGTTATACCAACAGAAGTCTCTCTTGGACCTTTAGGATGGGAGATGACAGGGCAACAGGTCTTCTTCTGAACTGGAACAAGGCAGGTCTTCCACATCACTGGAACTGTCTCCTGTGTCAGCCTAAGGTTGAAGAGGTTTTGTAGAATCCTACAGATCTGCTCTGCACAGTGACCTGTGACTTATTACGATTCAATCTCTCCAGTTGCCACTTTACTTGACTTCTAGAGACAGGAAAGGGAAAGGCAGAGGGAACAGCATCATCTTCAGATTTGGCTGATAACAAGCTAATAGAGGGCAGGGTGTTCATGCGACTCTAGGTAGAAGAGAAAGATGCTGAGCTTGTTCCTGAACTGAACCATTTGAAGAATGTATTCAGTTTATTTTCTCTGTCCAGACTTCTATCTGTCTGATCAGCCTTCTGCTTGAAGCCTGGGATCTTCTTCATCCCTGGCCACACATCTTTGATATTGTTTTGCTGGAGTTCACTTTCCAGCCTTTTCCTGTATGCCTCCTTCCTTTCTCTTATCATGACCTTAAGTTGCTTCTGTATACCCCTCATTAATTCCCTGTCTCCTTTGTTTTTTTTATTGATCAGTTGCATCAGATCACTTGTGATCCATGGTTTATTATTTGAGAATTATTTTACTTATCTGGTATGGATTCTGTTATCTACACAGAAGTTTATGTAATCAGTCAGACACTCATTGCATTGATGTCCTCTCCATGTGGCTGAAGCAGCGCATCCTGTTCTATAGCCTCAAAAAAAACGTCCAGGTCTTTTATAGCTAGCCTTGACCATCTTTTTACAGTTCTTTTTAATGTAGGTTCTCACTTATAAAAAGGCTTATACTCTGAGCAGATAAAAAAAAAAAAAAAACATGCTTATCTGATTTCCCAAGAGGAGGTCTTCAGGGATGCAGGAGTCCTTGAAATTTGCATCAAAATAAGTCAAAATTTTTATTTTCTGTGGTACAGCAGCTGACAAACTGCTGGAACCGTGGCACTGTAGCAGAGAGTATGGCGTGATTAAAATCACCAGTTACTGCCACAATTTGGCTGTTATATTTGGAGCTTAGTAACAGCAGAACTGATTACCTCTCATTCACTGTTTGGCAGAATGTGGAATTCAAACGGTAACAGTAACAGAACTCAGGTAAACTCTCTGGGTGAAAAAATAATTGAAAAACAACCTGCAACAGAATCTTCACAGTAATGGATGGATAGCACCATCTCTTCAAAAGCAATGCCAACCCACTTCCTTTGTACTTCCCAGCCCTCTTTAAATGTGCTCATATGGTCAGAGAGACGCTGGAGTCCGAGATATGATCTTGCGACCATGTTTCAGTAAGACAAATAATACTGCATTGCTGATATTCTGGTTGGGTTCTTGCTAGGGCTTTGAATTCTTCTGACTTGTCTGCTAAATATCTCCCATTGCCCATGATGATTGATGGAATAGATGGCTTAAATTTCTTCTTCCTCTCTTCCCTACTTGCTCCTGTTCTGCATGCCTGGTGTTCCCTTTTCAACTCAGTTGGTACTTGTGGAAATATTTGATTTATTATTTCAGCTTTAGAGATATTAATTAGCTGCTCCCATAAAAAACTTTATATTACGATCCAATTGATTTCATAAAAAAAGAAGAAAAAAAGCTTTGTGTGGTTCTGCAAAATAACATCCCATAGCTAACAATTCTCCCTGTTACCCTTATAATAATAAAATCACTTTAGGAACAGTTATATTGAACAGTTGGTTTAAAGTGGATTTTACGTAATGTTTTACAATTTTTTTCTTTTTGCTCTTTCTGAATCTGCTGATCATTTAAGAAGGTAAGAGTAAATGGTTAATTAGTTGGGTATCTCTGCAGGTAGTGATTCTATTCTCCAGGCCTGCAGCTTGCCAGTTGTAGCTGTGAAACAACGTCAGCTGAAGTGTGTTGGAGAGACTAGTTTTTGCTGCTGTGTGGGTTCGTATTTTTTCATGATTGAAAATATTTCCATACAGATAATTAAAGTTTTCCTAAGTGTATTAATCAACCTCCTGAGCTGAGTGGCAGTGTGCATCATCCCTACTCTTCTCTTCATGGTGCTGGAGATAATTCTTATAACTCTTTCATTTTTTTCTAGAGTGACATTAAAAGGACGTTTTAAAAATCAATGTTAAACCTTGATGCTTATTTTAGAATCTGAATTGTCAGCAGTGTTAAAGAGGTATCCCTCTCTGGAGAGGACATGCTGGATCTTTTCGCACGTTTAGATCAATAGACCTTTCCCTCTTTCTGAATCCAATCATTCAAGCTCTCAGTCAAGTCTGTTCGGGTGTTTCTCATGCTGCCTCTGTTTGTTTGGAAGAATGTACGTTCAGCGAGTAGATGTATGGAATTACTTGTTCAGAGGAAATATGCTGAAATAAGCAGAAGCTGACAAGGCTGTAGGATCTTTGTGTGTGTGCACATGCCTGTGTAAGAAAGATGCTCTGCTCTAAAGAAAGGAAGAAAGCAATCATCACCCAGAGGCCCGGTGGCATCTGCTATTGATTAGCCAACATCCACAGGTAGGTGCTCATCGATTGGCTGGGTGTGCTGCCAGTGTATAGGTGGTCCAATATTGATTGGTTGCTCTTCTGGATGGAATTGTATTGATCTAAGCGGCAGGAAGCCCAAATCTTTGGCTTTATTGTGGAACGAATAATGATTGCATATTAGCAAAGACTGATGGGTATTATTTGGTCAGGGATTGGCTGCAATAGTGTTGATTTTTCTATGTCCCACTTCAGTAACCCCAGTAGCTTCTTTTTATTGACCTAGCACATTGCTGGCAGCACCCGCTGTAGTCACCTTGCTGTACGAGTATGCTCTGCAACATGTAGACATTTAGAAACAAAGCAGCCCTACAGCCTCAAAACATTTCCAAAGTTCCCACAGGAGATGGGAATGCATGGTTTTTTTCCTTAGAAAGAAAGTTGAATATTAGGCAATACAATAAGGAAGATTTTTTTATGAGAAACACTTAGAATGTCAAGCACAGCACTTACATATTAACACACAAAGTACCCTGAGAAAATATAAATGTTTTTGACAATCGTGTTGGGAAATTAAATTAGACCATTATTAAAAAAATGAATAACACTTCAAAATGTTGAGCTATACTTAGGAGTTAGGGGAGAAATATTACTGTTTTGATCCTATGGTCCTAAAAAATATATACATCATGCGAACACAGATTTTGATCAGTTTAAATGCAAATGTAGCTATTTTGTATTTATTGCAAATAATATTTAATAAGCACTCTGACGAATAGGGCCATAAATGTGTGCAGATTTCTCTTTTTGATAGATTATAAAGCAACTGATTTCTTTAGTTTGTAAAAGAGATTTCATTATTAGATAAAGATAGCCTGAATAAATTCTGATATTAGTATTCAAACAAGAAGTAACAAAGCGCTTCAAACCTGATTCTAAAGGTTCATCAGTAATGAGGCCTGGGTTTGATGGGGACATTTTAATCAGAAAGCGGAGTTAATCTGTTAATTCCTTTTTTTCTCCAGATGTACTCATTCTGTGTTCCTCCCCCATGAGTCAATACATTTTTCTGCAAGCATAATTTTTTGCATGTAGTTTAGCTCAAATTGGGTTCCACTGGATCAAAGCTGCTTCTTTGTCCCCAGCATGCCCTGTGGTAAACTGTAAACATGTCTTCTTATTGTTTTCTTTCAGCAGTTGCTTTGTGCTCACCTCTTGAAAAGGTCAGATTTGTAGAGGTGCAGTTTCCCTGACAGATACCCCCGTTGTAAAATCCTCCTATGACCCATGTTGCTTGGTCTCTATGATGCTGTTTTTTTTTTTTTTATTAGGATTATCTGAGACTTAAAGAGCACTAGATTTTTACTAGGGGAAGTTATCTCCAAGTGGCCTGAATTAATGTACTAACCTCTGAAATTTATTGGTTGCATTAGATTTTATCGAAGTTTATCTGACTAAAGGATGATGAATTCATATTAACCCCACATTCTCAGCTATGTTGTAGAGATTTTTTTCTCTTTTACACCCAAAAGTGATTTTGAAGGATTGATTTATCTTCAACCTAACCTTTAAACATAAATAAAATTAGGAAGTTAGATGTTATTCATTGTTTCCCATTTGTATCTCTTTCAGGTGGACTGTGCCCTGTCACTGGTGCGTCTGGGGAAGGAGCGTGAAATCCCTGGGCTGGAGCGCCTATCCGATGACTTGGTCACCATGGAAACGCTGGTGTATGAAACGTCATGTGAACTCAGTCTGACACTTAAAGATTTGCAGCAGCTCTCAGACATTGACAAACTGCGGCTGCTTATGAAAAATGTGAGTGATAATTTCACCTATGTTGGCTCTTCATATACCTTTAAGGGAAATGTTGGATTTGATTCTAATTTTCTTTGTGATGAGAATAATGGAAGATCTTCGGTTTAAAATGAGTAGAGAGATGTCAGATTTACGTTTTACTGAGAGAGGATTTAGGACATACAATTTAAAATATTTTACTGTACTGTATATTTTTATATACCGTATTTTCACGACCATAAGGCGCACCGTACTAAAAGGCGCAGTCTCAGTTCTTTGTCCCATTTCTGTATTTAACACACACATAAGGTGCACCGGACTATAGGGCGCGTTTTTTTATATACAGGTACATGTCCTCTACTACGTTTAAATAGCTCTACTGCGTATTTAAAAATAGAGCGGGAGCAAAACTGAGTATGACTGTGCTTTATTCATGTATTTATTACAAAGTATTAATCAAACCTGGGAGCTGACCGTGAGACAGACACATCGCTGATGACAGAGCGCTGTAATCACTCCTAAATTAACTTAAAATCCTGAAACCTGCCGATGGAATATGTTCGCTTTTATTGCCGGTATCCTGCTGCCTGCAGTTTAAATTATTTAGATGAAAAACACCTGCCAGCCGCCGCGGTGAACCCGGAGGCGACCCAGCCCAGAGGCTGCTGTTGAAGGGGTTCCTACTGTCGGTGCACCGCTGGTATGTGGGGGTCTGAGCGCCTCCGACAGAAATAGATAATCTGGATGAACTGACTGCAATTATTAAGTTTTCAGGTGGACTTTCTCACTTACAAACATATTAAAACTACTTTATTCCCACTGATCACAGCAAATATAGCTGCAAGATTTAGATTATTTAGATGAAAAAACACCTGCCAGCCGCCAGGGTGAACCCGGAGGAGACCCGCCCAGAGGCTGCTGTTGAATTAAGTTTTCAGGTAGAAAAATAGAGTGGGAGCAAAACTGAGTATGATTGTGCTTTATTCAAGTATTTATTACAAAGTATTAATCAAACCCATCAAAGTCATCCTCCTCTGTTTCTGAATTAAACAGCTGCGTTAAAGCAGACATGCCAATTTCCCCTTCTTCGCTGTCAGAGTCACTTTCCGTGCCGGGCGGCTCCTCAGAAATAATGCCGGCTTTTGCGAAAGCTTGAACAACAGAGCCAGCAGACACTTTAGTCCAAGCATCTACAATCCATTCGCAAACGGTGGCGTAATTTGCCCGGCGCTGCCTTCCACTTTTCGTCAAACCACCTGGTCTCCTCAAATACACCTGCCTCAGCCACGCTTTCATCATCTCCTCATCCATCCAGCCTTTTTCATTTGCCTTAATATCATATGTCATCAGAGCGCTGTGTCTGTCTCGCTGTCAGCTCCCAGATCAGCTTCTCTGATTGTTTGATGCGGCGCTTCCAGCAGCAAAACTTCAATTTTTCCATCTCGAGCAGCAGCAGCGCGTTGGCGGCGCGCTCCCGACTCGCTGCACCTGCTGCTCAAAATGCGCTGCGGGACCTTTTGCTGCGCCTATACGCACGTCAACAATTGACTTTGCATGTAAACTCGCTGCTTCTGCTGCGCCTGCTGCGTCCGGTTCACACCGATGTCGAGCGGTTGAATAACAGCGAGCACAGCATTAATTTGTTTCCCCATGTTTTTCACATCGGCTGTGAGATGGGCACGCATGGAGTCACATATTAACAGCGATGGTGATGAGTGGAAAAAAAACACCTGGTCTCCTTACATTCAGCCACTCTTTCATCATCTCCTCAATGAGGTGGTCTCAAAAGTCGCAGTTACAACACACATAGGGCGCACCGCACCAAAGGGCGCACCGCACATTTTGAGAAAAAAAAAAGACGTTTATGTGCGCCTTATAGTCGTGAAAATACGGTGTATATATATATATATATATATATATATATATATATATATATATATATATATATATATATATATAATTTTAAATTAGTCCAAGGTGAGAACATTTTATAATTGTTTTATGTAAATAGCAATCAAAAGTTAAACTCAAAAAAGACCACAAAAAAAAAAAGTTTCAGACTTTTCAAGTGTATTTAATGACCGCTACAAATTCCTGAAGTGCAGGACATTTGATGAAATAACCCTGCCTTCCAACCAGTCCAAGAGAGCTATGAAAGAAGCTCTATTGCAGGTACTCCAGTTATAAGCCCCCCAGGAGTACATGATATGAGCTGTCCTGTAAATTGTGGCTAATAACTGCCAGCTTTAGCCTGTAAGGACCATTGGCAAAGGGACCTGCCACACAGGCAGGCAGCCAGCAAATGTTGTTGACTGCACTAATACATGCTGTTTGACTGGAACTCCCTTTGGGCTCTCCTCGAGTGTATAAGTATTTGTGTGTGTTTGTAACTGCTTACCAAACTGGCTAGATTAAATCTCCCTCTCTGCTGGTGTCTGATGTCTTTCTTTTCAGAGACATACTACAGAGAAGGAAAAAAAAGTGCATGGGTGTGAAAGGTTATGTTTGTGATCTAATTTTATTTTTTTTTAATTTAATTTGCTGTGAATACATTCCCTTCAGCACATTGGTAGTCGGAGTTATCTAAAGGGGAGTGCAAGGCCCCCTGAAGAGCAAATCCCAGCACTCCCACTCACACTGCAGAAATAGAAGTTTTAACTTCAGGTTTAGTCTCTGTTTCTTGTTAAAGCCATTAAAAATGCTAAATGATGTACAAACAGAGGTGTCAAAAGTATTAATGTTTATTACTGAAGTAGAAATCCTACTGTTTAAAAACACTTTTATAGAAGTTAGAGTATCAGCTTAAGCTTTTCACTCAAGTAAAACTGTAAAGATAGCATTTTAAAACTACTTAAAGTATAAAAGTAAAATAAGGCAGCCAAAAATTTTTATGCAGATGCTTTAAATCGTTAACTAGAAACTGCACTACCCCATTAAAGGAACGTTTTTCTACAATTCTAAGTGATAACTTCCTTAGACTAAATTTTCTTAGTTTTATTACTAATGTTAACAGTGTCAAATTTAATTTGACTTTGCTTCATCTTGAAAAACTCTTTTATTTTGGTATGTTTTGAACAACAAGTTGGTACAGGAGTCCGGCCAGAAAAAAATGAATTGTCTGGATTAAACAAATTATTTTGATGTTTTTTGTTTATTAAATACAAACATGCCATAATAAAAATGATCTTCATTTAAACAAAATTAATGAGTGTATTTTTAAAATGTAAGGAGTAGAAGTAAATAGTTGTCTAAAACTAATAATTCCAGTAAAGTATGGTTAGCCAAAATTTCTACTTAAGTGAGGTAACAAAGTATTTTTAGTTTTTGTTACTGGCACTGCTCTTTACAAATATATATACAAAAAAAAGAAACTAAACTGCTGAAACCCTGATGTACACACAAACCAGTGTTTAAATGCTGACCTTCTTTTCCATCACATCCAGTCTGCTTTAAATATTTCATTATCATTAAAAGAATCTAACATACAGATGATGTCTGACAGGGTCCCTGCATGGTCAAGAATAAAATCTTTATTTTAAGTGTTTTATATGTTCAATAAAGTATGAAATAAGGATTGTTGTTTGGACCATTTTCTCTATCCAACTGTCTACAAGGTCTGTCCGTCCGAGCCTACGTGCTTCCGTCTGTCTGTCTATCCATCTTTGGTCTCCTCTATCAATCACTCAAATATTTCATCCAACTTTTCTGTTAGAACCTCCGCCTTTCTTACTGATCTAGCTATCAATCCGTCAGTCTGTCATTTCAGCAGGTAACATAATCAATTTATGACCATTGTGTGTAATTAGGAGCCCTGCTCATGCAGAACTATCCTCTGTGAGAAACCCGGATGTTACCATAATGAACAGGAGGAGGAGACGTGCAGCTGAACGAGCCTGAATATAAGAAATGGATCATTTCTAAAATTCTAAGAACTTTGAATAAATGCTTTTTCGTTTACCTTGCTGTGCGATATTGCTTAAAAATAAAACCTGAATTATATATTTTATCTTTTTTGACAAAATTCTGAGTAACCAGAATACTTTCAAAAAACATTTTTTTATATAAGACCCCTATCTATGGGGAGGTGGTGACCTAGTGGTTAGTGCATTATGCTTGGAATCCAGAGGTTCTGAGTTCAAGCCCCAGTCCCACAGACTGCCACTCTGGGTCCCTGAGCAAGACCCCTAACCCTACACTCCTCCCCAACTGCTTCCCAAGGAGATGGGTTAAATGCAGAGGGTGAATTTCATTCCTCTGTACTTGTGACAGTGTAATAACAATAAATAAGCTGGAAAAAAAATCACTGTTAACAATGAAAATACGCAGTAAAAAATGTTCACTGATGTTGTTTTGCCCATTGAGCTTGTTGATCAGTTTTAAAATGTTGAGAACAAAAACCGATTGGATAACATCACACTGAAACAGATGTGGTAAGAGTTAAAATAAAAAAATCAAGTCTTTATAAGCAGAAAATTTGATTGTGGGTAAAATCAATTTATTGCTCAGCCTTAACCTTGAGCAATTCTTTTAGCAAGAAATGAAAAGTTCTACCTTGTTTCCATCAACTTATGTTCCCTTTTTTGATAGATTTGTGCAGTTTTCATCTTTTTCCACCTACTATGCACTAGTAGATGATCCATTCTCTGTCTTTTTCTTCCTGTTTACAGTCTAATCCTGAACGCTATGTGAAAGATGCCTTCCAGTGGATGGTCCCATTCCTGCACCGCTGTGAGGCCTACAGAGAAGGGGCCGCCAAGTCTTTACTTGCCAGCTTCCTTGTTGGCCTAGCCCAACAAGACCTAACTGTTCCTCTTATCATTTTCCAGCAATCTAAACCCGTCGTAAGTTTCCTAAAACCCATCATTCACACCGGTTGGGTTGTGTCATATTACTTATGGCAATTTGGTATTATAAATGCTAAACTGTATCATATAGTATTGCAGAACATACAAATTATGAACATTATTATACTATAAATTGAGATGATAGCATTTAAAAGATTATGTTCTGATGCAGATTGACATGCAGGGTGCTCTGTCATCTTCTTTAGTGCCAACAGAAGATCATTGGAGACCCAGACCAGCTGATGGAAGTCGCCCTGGACTGCATCTACAGCTGTGAGAGAGACGACCAGCTTAGCCTCTGTTACGACATCCTGGAGTGTCTACCCCAAAGGGGCTATGGGTCAGACATACAGTATGAACACGGCCATACACCCGCATTCAAAGGCAGCTGGATTGATATTTACTGGCCTGCAAATGCAGGATTGATCCTCATCTAGATTCTGTAAACCATGGTTTCAGGATGTTGAAGTCAATCACTGCCCTGTCCACAAAAATGCAATAATGCCAATTCCCAGACCTTCTCTCCTCTCATTTCAGTCTCCCAGCTCTCCTTGGACCTATAAATAAACCCAAGTACCTCCTCTGTTTCTGTTTCCCATCCCTTAGAGCCTATATTTTCCTCCTCCTTCCCCTTATAAGTCTAACTTGCACTCCAAAGAGCCATCATTCAACCATGCTACAGCCCGAATATTATTTCCTACCCTTTTCCTGTTGCTTGCTCTTTCTCTCTGTACGCCTCTACAGTTGCTCATTTCATTTCATATGACACGAGGGCCTACCCTGTGAGGTTCCCATGAGACTGTGTGGGTTTGCAACACATTTAAAGGAGAGTGTTTGATCTTTAGAGAGAAAATCAAGAAAGTCATTCATAAATTGCAGATGTGGCCTCTCTTAGAATAGCTAAAATCAAATGAAATTGTTCATAACATCAACCTTAATTGTGGAAATAATTTCCCATTGTGACAATAATCAGGTGGCTGTGTAGGTAATCTTAACTTTCATCAATTGCACATTTTTATCTTTTTATTAATCTTAATTTAGCTGCACTGTAGCACTTCATGCTGTGATTGTATGCTTTTCTATTGCACACTCGCCACAGGGGCTCAATGCATTGAGGCAAGATTCATGTATTGCTTAGAAATACAATACACACTTTCATGTTTGTTTTTTGTGAAAACGTTGAAAACAAGTAATTTTTTCCGCACCTCTTTATAAGTATGCTCCACTTTGTGATATTTTATTACATGATTATGAAAATATGAAAAGACATGAGCTCTCCAAGAGTTATGGATGGTATGTAAAGCACTGGATATATTTGATAGTTTTCTGCCACATCAATTATTGGCTTCCTTACATTGGTGTTTACTCTGGTAGCCAGAATTAGCCCTTTAATATTGAATCTTAGCTTGTAAAAGCAGATGACTTGGACCAGAAGCTGTAACTCAGTCCAAGAGCTTCTGCTAAAATCTGGAATCCCAAAATTAACCAGGATTAGCGTCACATGAATCAGTCGCCTGTGCAAATGTGATTCAGCATGCCAGTTTCCTCTGCAAACTCGCTCTAACACACAATAATACTTAGAACAGGCTAATTGGCAGTGCCAGAACTTTGGAACCAAAATCAGCAAAGAATTCCAAATCTAAACTGCATTTGGCAGAGTTCACTATTTAGCTGTATTTCTTTAGCCATGACTTCAGTCTCTGTAAAAAAAAAGAAAAAAAAGAAAAAAAAAGACCTAAATTAAAACCATCATTTAATTCAGCATTTAGTACTAGATAATGCATAGAAAAATCATCATTTTTTTTGAGCATCTTAAGCAGTATATGATGTTTATGTTTAATATAACTTGGGATATATTAGAATTTTTGTAATCAGGATGTTAATAATAATAGGAAATGTGTTTTTGTAGTACTAGATTTTACAGTCTCTCTTTAGCTCCCGTTTACGGTTAAAAACCTGCAAATAAGTATTTTTTAACAGAGGAAATGCTTTGTTCCTTTATTGTTGTATCGTCTGCTGCTTTTACATTAGAACTGTATTTTTTTATTACCCCAACCATATATATTTCTCCTGGGAGGAATTTGTCTTATTAAGCTCCAAAGCTTCCTGCCCCACATAGAATGATGTACCGTTTTGAATAAGGAAGGAGACCATCTGCTCCAACTCAGTTTTTCTAGTTTGTGACACTGCCTAAAGAGGTCTAAATCTTCTAAGTAGGTAATTTTCCCTTGCTTTTATATGGTGTAAAATGTCGAAATGAACAAGACATTAGTGATTCACATGGAGAAATGGCAGCAAAAAGGCATTAAAAGGAGCCGGGGTTAGACGTGCAGAGCTAAAAGTCAGAGCTGAGAAGAATGAAGCAGAGAAATGGGTTAAAATGTCAAGATTTTGTTTGTGTGGTAGGTTACAGAGACACTGGCACACACATTTACACATGTTTTTTAATAATGCCCAGTTCTATGTAGGGGACCAGGCCAACCTGGTCCAGAATGATTTTTTGCCTCAAGGCAAAAGCATCACGGGCGTATTTTTAGTTGGCAATCGATGGAAGCTGTACACTTGAACGTGTACCTCTTTATTCAGCAAATATTAGCCTACTGTTTATTTGAAATTTACTTTATTCACTAAAATACCTTTCTCTTAAATGTCTTATCACTTTGTAGACCAGAGACGAACATCACAGCATCACTCCATGACAAGGTGGACAAACTGGAGAAGCATCTAAGGTACATTTATCTATTATTTTGGATGGTTTTCCATTTATTCTGATTAATTCAATGCTTAGTGTGTCTGTCTTTTTCAAGGGTTCAAATTTAAGCATTTTTTAACCCCTTTTTTCAGCTGTTTTAAGCTTTGAAATCATGGTAGTTATATTCATTGGAATGTCTGGGATCAGGGAGAATATAAACAGTTTAGCAAAAGGAAGCCCAGAATGCAGCCAAAAATGTTACCTGCAGAACACCAAACTCAGTTAAGATACACTATATTGCCAAAAGTATTTGCTCACCCATCCAAATTATTGGAATCAGGTGTTCCAATCACTTCCATGGCCACAGGTGTATAAATTCAAGCACCTAGGCATGCAGACTGTTTTTACAAACATTTGTGAAAGAATGGGTCGCTCTCAGGAGCTCAGTGAATTCCAGCGTGGAACTGTGATAGGATGCCACCTGTGCAACAAATCCAGTCGTGAAATTTCCTCGCTCCTAAATATTCCACAGTCAACTGTCAGCTGTATTATAAGAAAATGGAAGTGTTTGGGAACGACAGCAACTCAGCCACGAAGTGGTAGGCCACGTAAACTGACGGAGCGGGGTCAGCGGATGCTGACGCGCATAGTGCGAAGAGGTCGCCAACTTTCTGCAGAGTCAATCACTACAGACCTCCAAACTTCATGTGGCCTTCAGATTAGCTCAAGAACAGTGCGCAGAGAGCTTCATGGAATGGGTTTCCATGGTCGAGCAGCTGCATCCAAGCCATACATCACCAAGTGCAATGCAAAGCGTCGGATGCGGTGGTGTAAAGCACGCCGCCACTGGACTCTAGAGCAGTGGAGACGCGTTCTCTGGAGTGACGAATCGCGCTTCTCCATCTGGCAATCTGATGGACGGGTCTGGGTTTGGCGGTTGCCAGGAGAACGGTACTTGTCTGACTGCATTGTGCCAAGTGTAAAGTTTGGTGGAGGGGGGATTATGGTGTGGGGTTGTTTTTCAGGAGCTGGGCTTGGCCCCTTAGTTCCAGTGAAAGGAACTCTGAATGCTTCAGCATACCAAGACATTTTGGACAATTCCATGCTCCCAACTTTGTGGGAACAGTTTGGAGCTGGCCCCTTCCTCTTCCAACATGACTGTGCACCAGTGCACAAAGCAAGGTCCATAAAGACATGGATGACAGAGTCTGGTGTGGATGAACTTGACTGGCCTGCACAGAGTCCTGACCTCAACCCGATAGAACACCTTTGGGATGAATTAGAGCGGAGACTGAGAGCCAGGCCTTCTCGTCCAACATCAGTGTGCAACCTCACAAATGCGCTTCTGGAAGAATGGTCAAAAATTCCCATAAACACACTCCTAAACCTTGTGGACAGCCTTCCCAGAAGAGTTGAAGCTGTTCTAGCTGCAAAGGGTGGACCGATGTCATATTGAACCCTATGGATTAGGAACGGGATGTCACTTAAGCTCATATGTGAGTCAAGGCAGGTGAGCAAATACTTTTGGCAATATAGTGTATATCAAATTACCTCTATTTTTAATTTCCAGTAGGTAGAAATAGCCTCTGTTGAATGTAAGGTAAAACACAGTGATAGAAAATGAAAACACCCCAAATTCTGAATTTGTTATAAATAATTAAATCATCTTTAACTAATAAGGGGTTCATTTTACAACCTTAATTAGGGATGGGAATCGAAAACCGGTTCCTGTTAAGAACCGGTTCCCTATTTTCCGATTCCATGGCATCGTTTGGCAGCTCGCTGAACGATTCTTTTTCGATTCCCGCAGCACCAGAGCCTAGAGCGCCGGCTCTGGGGAGCACGACTTACGTCACGTTTTTTACGCAAGTTACGCAACTTACGCAAGTTACGCAAGTTGGAAGAACTATTCGAGGAGGAAGACAACGAGCTGCGGTCACTTTGTGAATCAAAGTCATTTCCTGTGGACATCTTGATCTTGTTGATTTTGTAAGATTGTGCAATAGTTAAGTAAACAAAGTTGATGCTGATAATCAAACTGTTTGTTCTCCTTTTTCCCCCAAATTGGAATCGAAAAAAGAATCGATAAAGAATCGAATCGTTTCATAGAATCGAAAAGGGAATCGGAATCGTGAAAATCTTTTCAATTCCCAACCCTAACCATAATGTATGTGTACATGTTATTTCCAGGACATAGTTGGTCACATGGCTCAAACACTTGAGTTTGCTTAAAGTTAGCTGTCATAAAAATTTTGTTTGGCCAAAAAAGTTATTTTGAGCTGATGAACCCATGTGGTATTGTAAAGTATAGTTTGTTCCAAAAAATATAGTTTGTAGACCAATATGGTTTGTTCATTTCGCTCTGAGAATGAAATAATCTAATATTGTTTTAAGTGAGTGAAAAACCCCAAAGATAGTGGCTTTTAATTGGATTTATTAACACAATCCATAGGATCAGCTGTCATTTTTTTGCTGCAAAGGTTTAAATGCTATAAACAGCAAAAAATCTTGATAGAAAATGGCTGTGGTTTAGTTGGTATGGCAATGGTGATCCTTTCACCGAGTGTGCTTACTGTACCTATTGTCTCAAAAAACAAAACAACTATTGGCTGATTATGATTTTTTTTTTATTGCTTGTTTTCTGCCTCTTAAAGGTATAGTGGAGGATTTTTGCGAATTTTTTTATTTTTCACAAAATGCATGTGCATAATCCTGTACCTGCTCACAAGAGGGAATGCCTATTAAAGGTTTACGAGAGCATGCACGAACACATTTCTTGTCGTGCAAACTCCGGTTAAAAGTTGCTGTTTGCATCGCTCATACAAGCTTACTTTCCAAGAGAAGATTTGCAATTTTGCCACTTTGTCAGACCCACCGGTAAGTGAAAATGGGCACAAGCATGTAGAATGACCTTACGTAAATACGTCACCTGAATAACTAACAATTTCTTTTTGACTCAGATTGTTTTCCTTTAGCGTTTTGAGTTTTTTGGGTTTTTTTTGAGTAAGGCAGGATTTACTCAGGTGTTTCATCCCAAAAAATCTGCTGCGGCTGTCATATAAAATTCTCTTGACAACACTTCAAGGTGTTAAAAAGCAGCCTTTCTGTTCTACTATTAGTGGCGTATCACTTGGGAAACGTTTACTGTGAGAAAATTAAATATTTTGCATTTTGACTTGATGGAAAAACCCAACAAAAAGAGGAGAGACAGACACAGATGCGCAGTCGGCTCACCCACTCACTCCGTATCAAAGGATCATTGACATTCCCAGCGGGTTAAAACAGCCTGAAGCGTTGGCTCTTTGGCAGGTTTTCTCTTTCTCCTCTGCTTCTCTCCCATGGATGAACTTCCAAAAACATTAGTGATGAAGGTGAGAGATGGAGGATAAAGATGAAGGCAGGAAGAGGGCAGCAGCCTGAAGGGAATCCCAACAAATAAGGCGATGAATAAGAAGAGAAGAGAGTAGATGTGGGAAAGCTACTGTTAAGACTCAGTTTACCCCATATATTGTTTATATTCAAGCATAAACAGTATTCAAGCATACCTCAGATGGCTTGCTGAGTATTTATATTCATACCATGCCTGAGTTTTGTGACTCACACCTCAGCAAATGCCAAGTGTTTTTCTCTGAGGACCACCATAATAAAGGCTTGCTTAAGTTGCTGCCACTGCCACTTGCTTCCACTTTAGGATGTCCAGAGGAAACATAGAGACAAACACCCATGAAAAATCAAGTGCATACACCCTCAGAGTTGTAAACTTCAGCTCTTACTGTTTGCATTTTACCTGCACACATAACAGGCAAGAGGCCTCACGCATTTGCAGGCACCTGTTTGCTATGTTAATGAGCAGCAGAGGAGATCGAACATCTGTAGCGGCACGACCTTGTTGAGAAAGGAGGGGAGGGGGGCACGCTAATCCGTCACCAACATTCAGCTTCTCCCTTGGTCACATAAAACAGCTGTAAGTGTGTGTGTTGCACAGGGACACTCAGGTACAAATCGGTGCTGTCTCTGTGACATGCGCTTTATCATGTTGTTCTTCTGACTTGCACTGTGCTTTCTCCATCTGCACCGTGTCTTACAAATGACTCTGTCCTGCCAAAATAATGAACAGCTTGGATTCCTCCCATCTTCTGTGTTTCTCCTGTGGATAGGGCTGGTTTTATTTAGCCATCTTTCTTCTTTATTTACTTTAGCTTTTCTCACTGTGACTCCTAACATTTCCTCCCATCTTTTCTGCGTTTTTTACCAAGTCGACTTGTAGGAAAATGTTGTTCCAACGCATCTAAAACTTCTTGATTTATTTTTATTCATTAGGTATTCTTCTAAATGAAAGTTTAAGAGACTCTGACTACAAGTATTAAGTCCATCAGTGTTGCATCAGGGTTTTAACAAAATTTGAGCCCAGAATAGTGATCCAAATACAAACTATTTCTGTAAGTTTTTGAGTGTATCTCTGCAAACTAGTTATTTCAGTTTTCATAAACCTGGCATAATTTTTGTGCTTAATAGTGTGGCAGAAGTTCTGGAGAAGCACGGCCTGCAGAAGCCCATCTCATATGTGAGAAACAGCCAGAACAGCGAGGAGGAGGCCCATCAACTAATGGTCAAGCTGTGCCGTCACACCGGCCGCAAGTATGAGCTCAGAGTAAATTGCAATTGTAAAAAGAAGGCAGACATAAGTATCAGAGTGTGTTGAATATCTATGTTGCATTCAGGAACCCTCCAGTGAGTGAGACGGTGTGGAGAGCTCTCCTGCAGGACCTGCTTGATATGCAGCAGAATGTTTACACTTGTCTGAAATCAGAGACATGCCATCAGGTATCCACAAACATTATAGAGAAGTTATGAAAAGTTTTATGTTTGGCTTCAGTTTTAGCTCGTGGTTCAAAGATGCTGAACAAAAAACATTCCATGCATTCTTTCAAAAAATGCACGGGTTATTTCTACATCATTTATCCTTATTTTTCCCGCCTGTGGCAGGTTTTTGTCGAGTCCCTGCTGTGCTCAAATCGTGTGGAGAACGTACGCTTAGCAGGACAGCTTATGCATCGCTCCAAGGTAAATTAAAAAGGACTTTCCTTTACACTGTCTTACTACTAGCACTAGATTCTACAAACATTAATCTGTTAATAAAGAATTTTTCCATCCTCATTGATCTCTTTGCTTCTGTGTTAATGTTTCCAGCTCAGTCAGGACGTTCCCGTCAGTTTGTCGCTGCGCGGGAAAGGTTATGCGTTGAAGGTTTCCTATGACAGCAGTGTGGAGTTGGTGTTAGCTGCTGCCAGGGAGTACTTTAACTCCTCTACTACACTAACAGACCCCTGTATGGGGCTGGCCAGGTAAGGAAGATATACCAGGCTGTAATTCCATTTAAAATGGCCTCTTCAAGACTACTCCTTATCCATTTTTGCCAAGTCTTACTTTACACTAGTTCAATTCATATGCATTTAGTCTTCCAAAAAATAATTAAGACTATTTATGCACCATGTTCTTTTTTTTCCTTTTTTCTCCCACAATGTTTACATTTGATCACTGCTGCACTTTAAGAAATGGAAATGTCATGAGAGCTGTACAAAACAAAATTTCAAATTAACAATAAAAGTTGTCTAAGTCTATTATGAAGGAAAAAGGGGAAAATGTATTAAATTAAGTAAGTCTTTATATGGTCCCTTAATTTTGTTAATAATATATGGAACAAATGGAGTGATAGTGAACTGTTATCTTAATAGAAGTACTTCATTTTATATGTAACAGATTGCTTTCTGTATGACATTAATTTATTGATCTGACAAATCCTTTCTGTCAGTATTGGCAGGGCCAATGCTGTTTTAATCACAGTGATTGTCCTAAAATTGATTAGATGTTAGTGACGGTTTAATTAAATTTTTTCATTGCACACTAAACAGCTACACAATATCCGACATGTATTATGAAAACAAAACGAGCGTGTGCCATTTTTATGGTAAATGACTTCTTTAAAAGAAATAATTTTAATATCTTGCAAGTGTCATCCATATAGCCAGCTGGTTAGAAAAATTCTCTATGCTGGAGATGCCCACATCTAAATGCTAAAGGTCACAGAAAGCGCTGAAAGCACTTCATTTTGTCATTTCAATGATTATTAATGAAATTGCCATTGTATTATTTTTTCCAATACTGTGCAGCCTTAGGGTACTGAAGCTCAGGAACCATGAAATAATTAAACTGATACAACTTTTAAAAAAGCGGGGGGGGGGATAAAACGACGAGATTCAGAAGGAAAATCAGCAACACAAAGAAGGGAGGGTAATTTTTGTTTACTAAGACCTCTAGAACAAGGTTTTCTGCAGTATCAGGGCCTTTGACCCCCAAAATAACACTGAAAGAGACCAGACCTCCCCTACTGGTTACCCAGTCACTGTATTTCACCACATTTTTAACAAGTGAAATAACTGTGTATATATATATATATATATATATATATATATACACTATATTGCCAAAAGTATTTGCTCACCTGCCTTGACTCACATATGAGCTTAAGTGACATCCCGTTCCTAATCCATAGGGTTCAATATGACGTCGGTCCACCCTTTGCAGCTAGAACAGCTTCAACTCTTCTGGGAAGGCTGTCCACAAGGTTTAGGAGTGTGTTTATGGGAATTTTTGACCATTCTTCCAGAAGCGCATTTGTGAGGTCGCACACTGATGTTGGACGAGAAGGCCTGGCTCTCAGTCTCCGCTCTAATTCATCCCAAAGGTGTTCTATCGGGTTGAGGTCAGGACTCTGTGCAGGCCAGTCAAGTTCATCCACACCAGACTCTGTCATCCATGTCTTTATGGACCTTGCTTTGTGCACTGGTGCACAGTCATGTTGGAAGAGGAAGGGGCCAGCTCCAAACTGTTCCCACAAAGTTGGGAGCATGGAATTGTCCAAAATGTCTTGGTATGCTGAAGCATTCAGAGTTCCTTTCACTGGAACTAAGGGGCCAAGCCCAGCTCCTGAAAAACAACCCCACACCATAATCCCCCCTCCAACAAACTTTACACTTGGCACAATGCAGTCAGACAAGTACCGTTCTCCTGGCAACCGCCAAACCCAGACCCGTCCATCAGATTGCCAGATGGAGAAGCGCGATTCGTCACTCCAGAGAACGCGTCTCCACTGCTCTAGAGTCCAGTGGCGGCGTGCTTTACACCACCGCATCCGACGCTTTGCATTGCACTTGGTGATGTATGGCTTGGATGCAGCTGCTCGACCATGGAAACCCATTCCATGAAGCTCTCTGCACACTGTTCTTGAGCTAATCTGAAGGCCACATGAAGTTTGGAGGTCTGTAGTGATTGACTCTGCAGAAAGTTGGCGACCTCTTCGCACTATGCGCGTCAGCATCCGCTGACCCCGCTCCGTCAGTTTACGTGGCCTACCACTTCGTGGCTGAGTTGCTGTCGTTCCCAAACACTTCCATTTTCTTATAATACAGCTGACAGTTGACTGTGGAATATTTAGGAGCGAGGAAATTTCACGACTGGATTTGTTGCACAGGTGGCATCCTATCACAGTTCCACGCTGGAATTCACTGAGCTCCTGAGAGCGACCCATTCTTTCACAAATGTTTGTAAAAACAGTCTGCATGCCTAGGTGCTTGAATTTATACACCTGTGGCCATGGAAGTGATTGGAACACCTGATTCCAATAATTTGGATGGGTGAGCAAATACTTTTGGCAATATAGTGTATATATATATATATATATATATATTTTTTTTTTTTTTTTTTTTTTTACTAAATTTGGTTTCAAACAGTGTCTTGTAATTGATTCATTTTTTAAAAATATTTAATCATACATTTTAACATTTCATGTTAACATTTATTGTGGCAATTTTGACTGTTTGGCTGAATGTAGGGCTGCAACTAAAGATTATTTTGCAAATTGATTAATCTGTAGATTATTCTTTTCAATTAATCAATTAATAATCTGATAACCAAAGGTTCCTTAAAGAAAACTTTTAATGAATTAAATCAGGTGAACTGGATAGATCATATTGACCGAAGAATTTATTATTTTTTTATCTTAAATTCAAGATGTTTAAATAATTTTTACAATTCTGATATAATTATTGCTCTAAGTGGGTTGCTCTGTCAGCTATAGGCATATTTTACGATCTCTATACTCTCTATACTCCAGTTAACGATTAGTTGATTACTAAATTAGTTGACAATTATTTCAATAATTGATAAATCTGATAACTGATTTAATTGTTTCAGATCTAGCTGAAACAATTAAATCAGTTAATCAGATTTATCGATTATTTCAATGATCGATAAATCTGATTAACTGTTTCAGCCCTAGCTGAAACAATTAATGGTTTTAATTTCTTTCTGTATCCCCTCCAAAAAAACAGAAGCAAAACAAACAGTAACTGCATCGCTGTCTGCTTTCATTTTATTCTCCGTTTCGTGTTACTTGAAGGTTTAGTATTTGTGTCTCTGCTGGATTTAGATCTTAGAGGGGGCCGGTGGATGTCTAATCTCTCTGTCTGTTCCTGGTGGGGAAGTGGGACAGTAATTGGGTCGTCATTCATTTATAGTAACTAATATGGAGGCCCCCCTCCACAAACCCGGACAGCATCATCCATCGTAACTCTTCCTGCCGTGTGAGCATGTGCTGCTGTGCACACGTGTGTTTGTTTGGTATAAAGAAAAGACATAAAGAAGGCATGCACAATAACTGTGTGGATAACAATGGCCTGTGACTCTAAGATAAAAAAAAAGCTGTCCAAAGTATATCTCTATATCTTGGGAGTTTTTGGATTGACAGAAATCTTTATCATAAAATTAACCGCTTCATTTTTAATTGTGGGACAATTAAAGTTTTCAGCTAAAACGCAATTAATTAAAAAGCTAATGAAACTATGTAAAAATCTCATTTGTACTGTGTTTTGGCTCCACAACAAAACACCCTTGATGTGTTTGATCAGTGTGGGTAGAGTTTACTTCCCTGTGTGTCTTATTGATAAAAACCAAGAATCCCTTTTTCAATGTCAAATTGAATGACAGGATGGAAACCAGGCTTTCTCTATTTATTTTAAGATGGCTTGTTCTTTTTCATTTTGTTTAATCTGTATTGTACAGATCAAACAAATGACTGTTATGTTGTAGATAAAAGACAGAGCTGTTGAGACCTGCTGCACAAGAAGCCTCAACAACCATTAAGAGGAGTTTCAGCAAAGGGTTCCTGTCGTTTGAGAAAACTCTTTATTTGTCTTAAAAGAGGAATAAAAGACATTGGAAGACAATGCAAACCAAAGTATGCAGCATTATACATCTTTGTTTGATGCAAAGAAATAAATCTTCTTGTTTCTGTGTTTCGGAGATAAATTTTATAAAGTTGAAAATATTAAATTAGTTAAATATTTTCAAATACATTTAGCAAAATCTCTGTTGTTTTTGCCTTTGCTGTGCACACACTTCCATATCCTTCACAACCCGAGTTTATAATCTTCATGTCACTTTTTTGGAATTTTCCATTTGCTGATCTGCAGCTTTTTTCCTTCCTCTTATCCTCACCAGGACAAACCTCTTCTTCCTTGCAGAAAATCATTGCCGTGCTTAAAGAGCAGGCAAAGCTTTGTGGAGTGTGCAATCTACTCAATGCTTAGCTGCAGTGTTTGTTTAGGATATTTTGGTCTCATTATGCTTTATTGGGTGAAGTGCGGCACATATTCCAAGGGCAAACCAATCCTCTCCGCGGTTTGCAGATGTAAAATCTGTATCTTAAGCTTTGGGATTTAGGTTAAATTTATTTCTTTGCCTTGTGTTTTTGTGTTGAAGACCTTTGGATGTATTTAATAAACTAATAAAATGCCAGTTTATATAAATAAACTGACATTTTTTTCTCTCTCACTCAGAAATTCAGCACACTGTTTTCTATTCTGAGTGCTGTGCTGCATAATCCCCTAAAGGATAATGAGTGGGGATTGTATTCCAAGAGAAACCTCCGCTGTTGTGGATCTATCAAATTAGTCTAGACTTTGTAGAGAAATCCATTTTAGAAGCCTCATCACATCTCTGGTCACACTGCTGAACTCCGTAAACTTCAAGCTTAATATTTTTAACTGGTAACTGAAATGAGGCAAATCAATTTTTTTTTCTTTAGGTTTAATCAGTTTTTGTTGTTAAAATGAATAGAAAACAGATGATGTCCTCATATGGTGAGAACCTTGAGTAAAAAATGTTATTTTTTAATAGGTTAAAAACAGAGCTAAGGAAAAACAGCGTTATTTATTCTTCATGCTGCCTCTAAAGTAATAACCTATTGATTGTTGCTGTCATAGTAAGGTACTCTTTAATATTTCTTGGCTGGCGATATCTTAATGCAGAAGACTGGCAGAGAATTAATGCCATGAAATTCAGTTGCAGTTTTTTAAGAGCTTATTATGATGGACATTTGACTTTTTCCCCCATTCCTTTCTTAAATTAACACATCATAAGCCGATGCTAGCTGATAAATACTCGGGCTATTGAACATAGTCACCCCTCTCACTACAACACGATCCCGCCGCTCAAAACACTCAAACCACCTCCTCCTCGCCAAGACTAAGCCAAGCACCATGGGCGATCGTGCCTTCCGCTCTGGCGCTCCTCGCACCTGAAATGCCCTCCTTGATCATCTGAGGGAACCACAGACTATTCAGACTGTTAAAAAAGGATTAACAACATTTCTTTTTAGCAGTTCGTATGACTTTTAACATTTTACAATTATGCTATTGATCTTATTCATAAGTGTTTTAAAGCGATTTTCAGTTTTAAATTTTGATTTTACCCTTCTATGATGATTTTACCTGTAGCACTTTGAGATTTTTTCTTAAATGTAAAGTGCATAACTAATAAAATTTATCATCATTATTATTATTATTATTATTATTATTATTATTATTAAGGATCTTGCTACCTTTTTAGAGCATAAGCGCACTGCTCTAACCAGTAGACCAACACTCCTCTTACCTTCACTGGCCAACCAGTAGTGAGCTGGTTTTAAGAAGGAAGATAAACTTGCTAATAAAAAAAAAGCTTTAAAACCTGTTTTAGAATATTGCAAATCAGCTTGAAGATGATTTAAAGGATAATAAAAAAAAGCTTGTACTAAAGTCTCAATATTAAATGTCACAATAAAATGTACGATATAGAAAAACCTAGAAATGTACGTAATAAGACAGAAAAAACATTTAGTTTCACAGCAGCTTTGTTTTTTTGGGTTGTGCTCCTTTACTTTAGACTGATGTGTGCGTTATTTTTTATGTATTCTAAAAATCGTAGCCATCCTTTGCCTTTAAAGCAGGAGAACATTTAAGTGATCTGATTTATTATAAATAATTTTCATGCTAATAATTGCCGGGGTCTTCTTTAGGGCGTGTCTCCAACTCATCACTGACTGTCCTCCAGCCATCCAGGAAGAACTGGACCTCATCAATGCTCTCAGTCAGCTGGAAGACTTCAGTGTTTGTATTCTTCCACTTCAAGGTGATACACAATTTGCATTTCCTTTAAACATCCTTAGCTGCAAACCATCTAAAATGTTGACCTTTCTCCCTTCATGCATCATCCTTCCATATGCTGCCTCTATATCTGCCTCTGTATTTACATGTATGGTTATTTATGGAGCGGGTGTTGACAGCCTAATTAGGATCAAAGTCTTATATCTATGGGAAAATTCACTCAGTGTTTTTGAAATGCCTGCTTCAGATGTGATCCTGATCAATCTGTATATCCCTCTGCACCAGTTATTTTAGGTTGTCAAGGAATCCCTTCAGTTAAATAAAGCAATACAAGCAGAGTAACACTGTCTAGTTTAGAATTAGTGTTGCGTCGATTCCATTTTTCGGCCCCGATACCGCTACCTGGGTGTGCAGTATCGGCTGATACCATATCGATACCATCTGTTTGAAATTGATGTGTGTGGTTTATATATGAAGAACTGCATGCTACTTGGATGTAAAATAATTGCCATCATTGTTTTGTCAAGCTGCTGCCTACATTCTGGCAGGAAAAAGACTAACACAAACTGAATCCAATATAACTTTTTATTGCCTACCAGGAGTGGGTGACAATAGTTGAATAAACTTTTGGCTCTCAAAATGGTATCGTTGCTCTATTTGTTGGTACTCACCGATACCAACACCACCATTTTAGTGCAGTATTGGGCCCCACCTAATACTGGTGTCAGTGCAACACTATTTATAATTAAAGATCAAGAACTCAACATTTTTAGACTTTTTTCTAAACCAGGATGTTAATGAATTAATACTCTTTTTAACGTGTTTGATTTACACACACATCAGCTTGCTATCACAGCAAATCTGGTCTCTGCATCATCTTTATTCATCATCTCAGGCTGATGAACTTCAACCACTGTGCGTAGGATTACTGTTGCATGACCCAATGTAGTCAAGCTTCACTTGTCAGGCCAGTGGCATCCCTTTTAGTTCCAGAGGGGAATACAGAGGCCTTCATGGGTGACCCTATCTTTGCATTCAAAAGAAAAATGCTCAGCTATCTTTGTTGCAACTCACTGTGATGTATGGCAGTGAAGAGGCTCTAAGTTAATAAATTGCTGTATGAGTTACTGCAAAGCCAGGATGGTGTGGATTTGGGCAGTATATTGCACTGCCAGTGACGTGCGGTCAGGGGAGGCAGGTGAGGCAGTGCCTCACCAGCCATCATGGAAAGAAAGAAAATATATAATCATAAAGTAATTTAAATTGTTATATTCATCCGGTGGTTTGTACTAAAAAATATTAATTTTTCATGTAGCTTCACCAATTTCGATTTTTATTTGTTCAAAATCGCTGAATTTTCTTATTTTCCCATTCAAATGCTTGGAAGCGATGCCGGTGAGGCAGCAGCGAGCTCTGCCTCACCTTGGATTGCGCAACCCCTGGCTCTGCGCTGGCTGCAAAGCGGAGAGAGCATGTTGCTGTACGGCGTCAATAAAATGGTTTAAACAAATGTAATATGTGAACTTATTTCTAATAATTTGGCTTATGTATATAATGTACAGAGCTTTTTGTCACCAACTGTGTTTGTGTAACGTGTTTCGTGTAATGAGCGATTATAAACGGCAGAGAACAAGTTCGAGGTGAGGCAGGCAGTTCTCTTGCCTCATGGCAGGGGGTGCTCAAGAGACTGAAAACATAAGGCAGGAACAGGACGGATCAAGGAAGGCTTTCTTCCCTGGCAGTGATCTCCATTGAGACAGAGAGACTTTTAAAACTGAAGGAAGATAAGGAGGACTTCTATTCATTTATAAGTAAAGGTAAGACAGTAATAACATTTATTTTGTTTTGTTTTTTAAGGAAATGTGTGTTTTGTGAGCTACAGTTTGTATGTGTAAGGATGCAGAAGTGAAACATAACCTGTAAACTGCTGTCAATCTATGCATCTATTTGCAAATCTGATTCTGATGACGTCAGTGCCTCACCAGCTATGAACCTCACCGCACGTCACTGTGCACTGCATGTCTGTTGGTAATGTAAATCTGGTTGGTTTGAATTATAAATAGAGATTTAAAGAGGTGTGTTTACTACCTGGTAGTTTTTCACATTATGTCCACAAACTTGAATTTTATAGGGAAACGATCAGACAAATCAAATGCAAAAAAGAATAATGCTTGGTTTTAGTTTTTTGTCTAAAAATTATTGTAAAGGAAGTATTTTTTTCTGTAATCAGTACTGTTTTTTTTTCTTTTTAATCACTTCTTGATTATGATCTACACTGTGCTTCTCTCACATAAAATCATAAGCAACATTGTAGCTTGAGTTTGTTGCTGGACAAAATATTCAAAGGGAGGTTGGTAGATTTGGGAGCCACTGTAGATAATGAAATGACTTGTACCGATTAAGTGCACTACTTTCAGTATTTGGACCTTTGCTGATGTTTTTCCTCCTTATAAGCTGTTAGCACAGCTAAATGCTTTAGACCTGTTGTCAGACTAAATGTGCTTCTTTCAGTAAAGTGCTCGCAATTTCTGATAATCGTGTAAATAGGAGCAGCACCTGTTCCTCTTATTGCCCGTTTTTATTCACTACAGAATGACCTATTTTTGCTGAATAAAGGACTACAATGTATGATGAAATAGCTGAGGTTAGGTTAACTTAATTTGATAACCAAAAGTTCTCCTGCTTTTTTCTTCTCTTATTCTTCTTATTAGCATTAAACCCTAAACATTGAAAGAGGCTGTTGTAACCTTTCCTACGGCTCCTAAACTATTGCTATAGTGGAAGGCTAATGTAATCTCTCCTTCACCTAAAACAGCAAGGCTGAGTTTGAGAAGAACCTGGTAGGCTTCTTACAGTAAGGGAAATAAGTATTTAAAAACCCTGCTATTTTGCAAGTTCTTCCACCTAGACAACATGTAGGGGGCTGGAATTGTCATAGGTGCTTGTTGACTGTGAGAGACTAATCTAAAAGAAACCCAAAAATCACAATATATGATTTTTTAAAACTTTTTATCTGTGTGATACAGCTGAAAATAAGTATTTGAACACCTATCAAATAGAATTCTGCCCCTCAAAGACCTGTTAGTCTTCCTTCAAAATGTCCTCCTCCACTCCATCTATTATCCTAAATTAGATGCACCTGAGGTTGTTAGCTACGTAAGACACCTGTCCACCCCATACAATCAGTAGGAATCCAACTAATAACATGGCCAAGACCAAAGAGCTGTCCAAAAAAAAAATCTACAGGCAAAATTTTTCACCTCCACAAGCTAAACAGTCCCACGGACTGGGGCTCCGTGCAAGATCTCACCTCGTGGGGTCTCGATGATCCTAATAAAGGTGGGAAATCAGCCCAGGACTAAACAGGAGGAGCTGGTCAATGACCTGAAAAGATGTGGGACCGTTATTTCCAAGGTTACTGTTGGTAATAAACTAAAATGTCATGGTTTGAAATCATACATGGCACGGAAGGCTCCCCTGCTTAAACCAGCACATTTCAAGGCAGGTCCTAAGTTTGCCAATGACCATTTGAATAATCCAGAGGAATCATGGGAGAAAGTCATGTGGTCAGAGAGACCAAAATAGAACTTTCTGGTCATAATTCCACTAACCGTGTTTGCAGGAAGAAGAATTCCAAGAACACTATCTCTACTGTGAAGCAAGGGGGTGGTAGTATCATGGTTTCAGGGTGTTTTTCTGCACTTAGGACAGGGTGACTGCACTGTATTACGGAGACGATGACCGTGACCATGTATTGCAAGATTTTGTGGAAAAACCTCCTTCCCTGAGTTAGAGGATTGCAGATGGGTCGAGGTTGGGTCTTCCGACATGACAGTGACTCAAAGCCCACAGCCAGGATAACCAAGAAGTGGCTCTGGAAGAAGCATATCGAGGTTCTGTCGTGGCATGGCCAGTCTCCAGACCCAAACGCAATAGAGAACCTTTGGAGGGAGCTCAAACTAAGTGTATCTAAGCAACAGCCCAGAAACCTGACTGATGTAGAGAAGATCTGTGTGAACCAAGAAAGTTTGACCTGTGGAAATGCAAACAAAGGCTACTGTATCAAATATTAACATTGATTTTCTCAGGTGTTCAAATCCATTTTTTGCAGCTCTATCATAAAAAAAAGTTAAAACAAATTATATAATTAAAATAGCAGGTTGTTCAAATACTTATTTTCCTCACTGTAGTAGAACACAACACAATTGCAATAAAGACAAAACTCAGCATCATTTATTTGGCATGTGGATTAGTGATTGTCTGAGGTCCATTTTTACTGCTCTGTTTTCCCCTCTGTGCCCTTGGGTTGTTTAAGGACACAGAGTCACTGTACTTCTCACCAATACAAAAATATTAGCAAATTATTTTTTTCTCACAAGGTAAAAGTCATTTCCCTGCTATATTACAATGGTTTGTAACATAAACACACGAAAGTATGAAGCTGAAGCATTTGAACATTTGTAATCCATCTCGAGCTTTTTATCCTGCAGCCGATCTACAGAGCCTAAGGTGATGCCTCGTACACACCCCCCCTCCCCAGAATTCCCTCTAGGCCTCGCCCAAAGTGATGCCAACTTTTAAAGATCCTCCGAGGGGAGCAAATAATTCTTGCTGAGTTTCTAAACTTGACATTTCTTATGTTCCGGTGCAGGGTTGAAGAAATGTGCAAATGGAGTTGGGGAATTTGTGCATCTTGAATTAAGTAAAGTTCAACTTGTGCCTTGTGCATACAAATATTTAAACTAGAAAATGAACATTAAATATAGAGTTTAATTTTTTTCTTTTATTTTTTAGACATAACATGAGGAATTTATTCTTTGCTGAAATATGAATTAAAGTTTTAAAAGGAACTCGAAAAAAAGCTTACTTGTCAAGAAATGGGTGGTTATAAAACATATGTTTCTTATATTTTATTTAACCTGTTTAACATCTTGAAAGACAAGGATTACAAGGATTCCTCTAACAGCTTAATTACTGTTAGACATGCTCCAAACACAGAGACAGAGATAGAAATTGACTTTTTTTTTACCTTGATGGAATTTGCTCGATGGGAGCAATTTGTTTTTTATTCATCAAATGCATGGATGCCTGCAGCTTTAACCCTTTGCTGTCTCCTAAAAATACCAACTAACAACATGAACTTTGTGATCTTATTCTAGTTTAACAAAAATCAGATAAGATGAGGGACATTTGCTTTAAAGCATAAAAGGGGATTATCTTCCACTTGTTAATTATCTGTAAGACTGTGAGCTTTTAAAGAACAGAACACCATTTTCCTGTCTTTTATATATTATCTCTAGATTAAAAAAAAATCTGCTTCGGAAAGCATATCTGGTGTACGGCTTGTGTAGGTGTGTATTTATTAGCTGTTAGCCTCAAATTTATCATTTAAATCATGTAATAGGAGTCTTCTGTCTCCTTGTTCAAACAGTCATGAAAAAAAACAACAATATACAGAAAACACTATTATTGATGATTTGGATTTTTCCTTATGTGAATTTTTGTCTGTTTTTTGCTGTTATATCCCACCTTATTTTCCTGACATGTTCACAGCAGGTGCTTCATTATTCATTTGGCATAATTTCCACTTATCAGATCAGCAACTGTAACTTGCCTCAGATAAAGTGTTGTAATTTGTAACCACCTCCTATGTTTCTTTCTTTCCCTCCTCCAGTGCGGCTGCGATCGAACCGTTTGTCTCTTATTGAAGAGTGCATCGCCCAGTGCTCCACAGCCTACAAACAATCTGCCACTCTGCTTAATCTGGCCTCACTTCTCAGGGTGTCAGGTACATGCAAAATAACCTCTAAAGAATTTTCCTTTTGTTTTTGGAACTTTATCATGTTGACTGATGGTCATGGAGGTATGTAAAGTCTGAGGAAGAAGGCAGCCCTGTTCTGATTTTTCTTTTGAAATGATGTGGAAGAACCCCTAGAGACTCTGACCTAGATGCACAACGATGCATGCATGGGTGCTAATGCAAGGCTACTGATAGTTTCAACACAACAGAGGAACAAGATGAATGCTGCAGTTTTTAAGCAAAGATCGATTCCAGAGCCTGCCTTACAAAAGAAACATTTGCTTCCATAAACCTGATCTTAAATGGTTTCTAAATCTTTTTCTGCACTCACATCTTACAGTTTTGCTTGTCAGAGACGGAATCTATGCGATTAGGTCTTTGCACCAACATTTTTTGCTTTAGATTGTTTGCTTAAAACTGCTTCCTTTTGGGTATTATTTTGTAGAAAGTCTTGATTTTTCTCTTAGTTAGGGGAAAGTTCCTTGTAGCATATTATATTATAATCTTCTCTTTGAATGACCTTGAGCTTTATGTTTTATCAGGTTAAAGCCACAAACTTGAGAGGAATTATTCATACATCTTTTTCTTATCATACCAATCAAATTCTCAAACTTGTTGCTTGCACTTATACTGTATTATCATACCTCTTAATATCCAGTTCAATCAATTACTATCAGAAAGTACCTATTAAACAGCCACCTTTATGATGGATAATTACAGCTGTTCTGTGAAAACCTCCGTGTTTTGCTAAACCTTAGGGAACAAGCAACATCATGAAAACAAAGAAAGCAGATGCTTATAACGATTCTTGGAGAACATCATACAGAGTTAAGTCCTTTATCCAGAATTATAAACGGCTTTAGGCCCACATACAAAACTACAAAGATATGGCTTCCTAGGCCTGTCGCGATAATCAATAAATCAATTAATCGCACAATAGATAAAAACTATCCACGTCATTTAATTTATCGGGTATATATCGTCTCTGCCTGTGTTTTTCTCTGTCTATTGATGACGCTGGATGACAAGGCTTTACTCCAGTGCTATCCACTGACCTCTCCCCTTCCTCATTTTTTAGCAAGGGAATAAATGAGGAGGGAGGAGGAGTAGACTATCGTATCAGGGACGTAGTCAGCACGCATTATTTTGTACTTCTGCGGCTTTAGAGCCCCGTGAGGAGTTAGAGGAGTTAGCGAGGAAAAAAAACAAAAAAAAACACATCTTATGTTGGGAGGAAAAACTCGAAATGGAACTGGTTTGAAAGCCGAACGCAACAGCCGCAGTGTGGGAGTATTTCGGATTCAAACCAAATGACAGAGGCGAACCGCTGAACCTATGCGAGCCAGTATGTCGCATTTGTCATGAAACGGTAGCAACTAAGAGCAGCAATACAACCAACCTACACATGCACCTAGAGCACAACCACCCAGCAAAGTTTCTCCAGCTGGGGACAAAAAGTACAAGCGGTGGCCCGCCTGCGTCTTTAAGTTGACGACAATCCACCATCACTGAAGCAATTAATCGACAGGCAGCATACAAAAAGGACGGCGCAAAGTGACGCGCGCTCACAGACAGCGTAGTTCATTTAATTGCTAAAAAAAGATAGACTTGAAAAGCCTATCTTTTTTAAAATCTAATGATATACAGACTTCATCATCTGTACTCTTTTGGTTGAATGTAGTTTTTATTTCCACTTTGGTTTTATCTTTTGTTTAGTTTTTATAAAAGTGTATTTTTAGTTTACAGAGACTGAGAGTCAATTTGATTTTTATTTCTCGCTTTTATATTGTTAACCAGTTCCAGTGTTAAGTGTTCTGTTGAAAATAAAGTGTGTTTATCTTTGGCAGGAAATCGCATGCATTATTATGTCATTTCCATTAAATCAGTGTAAAAATGGTCTGTGAAAATCCAATTTTTTTTTTTTACATCTGCTTTGGCCTGTTTTTATCCTCACATATTGACATTTATTAGGTTTTATAGCATTAACACTCTTCACTGGGGTGTTGAATCAGCATTCATCTTTTAATTCCAGTAGGGGAATTCCCCCCTTTAAGTTAAATAATTTATGATTCGTCTTGAACTTTCTTGTGTGGAAATGTTTGCTGCAGAGCTGTTATCACTGCAGCACTGACCAAATCGACCAGCAATGCCAGCAGTTCAATGCATTAAGGGGGAGATGCATTCAACTGCAATTTGTGGAAATCCATTTCATTTAACCTTGAAGTTAGCATTGCAACCTTTTTCTACTCGAAACCTTGATTCCAAGAGTGGAAAAAAGTAAACTTTGACTTTACTGATGGACCTATAGCAGAGGGTGTTTTTTTTCCCTTTTTTTTTTTTCTTCTGTGGAAGAACAGTTTCGGCCTTCTGTTGCTCCAAAGTCAAATGTTCTCCCTGTCAAAAAACAAGCTTTGACTCTTCTTGTGTGCTGTATCTGTCCCTCCTGCTTTCGTCTTATCACTTTTCCTGCGCCTGTGAGCCTGTCCCTCTGTCCTCTAGCTCAGAGACTTGCCATCAGCAAAAGGAAACCTGCTAACTGGCCTTGTGGCATTTCTGTGTCTGTACCCCTCACAGTTTGTCAGCAGGAACCTCTCCCTGTGTGGTTTCAGAGGAGGGAAAAAGAAGGGAGATGAGAGGAGGAATAAACATTTTTTTAAATAAATAAATGCAGTAGGGATCCTTTTGAAGGGTGCATAGCTCCAGGGCTTTGTGGTGAATATTTAATGCAGGTATCACCAACACACAAGGTAAAAATACAGAAATGCTTCGTAGATCATTCAGTATGTGCCGTAAAGAATATATGAAAGAATCAGTAATAACTAATGAAACATTCTGTATTATTCTGACTTTTATTTGTTATTTGCATTTTTTGGGGGACTGTCTATATAACATTTCCCAACCTTTTTATCTCAGCCTTTGATTGGTCCGTTGGTGAGAGAGGAACAGATATTGATCAGATTATCAACATTTTTAATTCTGATGAGCTTAAAGCAAATGTTAGGAGCAGTTTGTGTTTAAAACAACAGAAGCTGATGGTTGCTTTGCCCAGATACAAGCAGTCCTCTATATTAAGGTCTTGACAGCCTTTGAAGACACCCTCTCACCATTCATCCAGAAGATATTTGACAAATACATCTCACCCTCTATGTGTAAACATCTCATCTCTAACCGTCACTCACTCTTCACACTCACATAAAGCACAGCTGAAGACCAGCAAATTTCTTCATTCCAGTGTCTTAATCCAGTTTGTTCAGGAGCTGCGTTTCTGTCCATGTCCCTTTTCACCCCCCCCCCCCCATTTGTTTATCCTGCTGACAGAGGAATCAAAGGCTCCCCTTGATCTTAACATGTCACCTTGTTCTCACCTTTATTAAGATATTAAACTTAAATAATATTTTGTAGTTTAGTGATATAGCATCCTGACTGACTGCAAAATTGTATATCCCTAATTACACTGAAGGGATGAATTGACAGAAGTAGGCATAGATGCATCCATAATAAAATGCGCAGAGCCAGAACCCATCCGGGCACTTTGACCGTACCTGCCTTGATGCGTACTAAGCATTGGAACATAACTTGGGCCACCATTAGTAAGTAAATTAATACAAAAGTATCTACAACTATATATATTAATAAATATTTAAACATTTGCCTGGAGCTCTGATTGTCTACTGTAGATCACTTATGGTACCTAGGAACCAACCTTTCCCAGGTGTTGGTCCTTCAGTCGGCTAATCTTAAAGTTCCCTTCCCGAGGAAGTGCTTGTCATCTTCTGCTCTGCCATTATTCAGATGTATTTTGCAAATCCATCACAGTGCTGTGGCTCATCCACAAAGCAGGACAGCACCAAACGACAACAAACAATCAGGTCTTCAGAAAGAATCACTGGGGCTGAATTTTCTTCCATCCAGGACCTGTACAGTACTTGCCTACGGTCAGGAAAGGGGCAGCTAACATTTCTGCAAACCCCTCACATTCTGGACACAAACTGTTTCATCTTTTAACCTGCAGTTGGTACCACAGGGAGCTTTTTGCTAAATCTGTTCACCACAGTGAGAGCTTCTTCCCTGCAGGTTGTCAATTTGTTTAAAACAATGAGAACGTTTTAAGCCTGAGTAGTAAGCTACTCTGCTGCAAAAGAAACAAGCACATCGGGATGACCACAACCTGCCTTTCTTTTCTTAATTTCTTTAAAATAATAAAGGCTCAACATACACATATATGTACATTCACATGTACATATTCTTTATCCTTTATTTCCTGTTAAGTACATATATTTATGCTTTGTGTGAATGCTGTTACTGCTTGAATCTATTGAATTGTTTGCACTCACATTGTTCGCCAATAAAGCAGATTTTCTGTACATACAACTTAGAGTTGTGTTTTCCTGAAAAATATGGTTTGTTTTTTTCAGCTATATATTGACTCAGAATTGCTGAAAATTCTAGCCTCACTTACATTTTTTATAAAGATATCCAGTATAATGAATCCTTCCTCCTCAGTTATGCATATTTTCTAACCATATAACTACCTTTAAATCCTAAGAACATTTAAATTAATGTGTTAATATGTTCCATGTTTCTGTGCCTCCTTAAATAAATACTTTTTGTTCAGGAGACGACGAAGGGAAGCGAAAAGGCCAAGTGCTGACCTTGCTGGCAGAGCAAGCACTCAAATGCCTGGACTTCAAAGCTTCTTACATCCACTGTCAGGACCTCATGGCTGCAGGTTTGTAGTTAAAAGAACTGTGAGCCAGTGTGCATAGAGAGACCTGAAAAAAAAAACGTGACACATTCACTTCAAAGTAATGTTTCTCTCCCTATTTAAGTTAAAAAATAATATTAAAGAGATCCCAAAAAATGAATGTTTTTTTTTTTTTTTTGCCATATTATTTTGTATGACAAGACAACAACCAAATAAAAAACATTGTAGATATCAAATTGACTGGTAATTATAATGGCAGCAACTTTCTTTACGAGAATGGAAATCCTAGAGTTCAGAATAAAAAAAAAAATATATTAATGTTTATGAAAGAGGAGCTAAATCCAGGCTTATTTTTTTTCTACTCTGGATTTTAGACATTTTAACAAGTACAAATTAGATCCTAAACTCATTTAGCCTTTTCTAATTGAGTTTATTGTAACAATTATGTTATTCTCAACCTTTCTGAAAAACAATCAGATGCACTGGTGCAAATTATGTCGCCACAGATTGGAGACAAATCACTTCATACTGGAATTCTGATGGACTTTATTCTGTAGTTGCCATGAGAATGGGATTTGCCATATTGTTCTGAGGTTTGATCTGAGGTTTGATGGGGGAGATGATTATGGTTAAGAGCTATTTTTCTAGCCAACGACCTTAGTTCTATTAAAATAAGTTCTCAATGGTCTTTTATATATATATATATATATATATATATATATATATATATATATATAGGTCAATTTTATGTCACTATTTTTGTAGAAACAGTTTTATGATGACATTTTCCTGTTGGAGGATACTGTATGCAACAGTGCAACAACCAAGTTCACCAAGTTGGAGTGAAGACTGTGAGCCATGCTTTTCACTCAACATTAGGGTCTAAACTCATAGATTTTTTCATTTATGTATATATCTATATATTTATTTTAGAATAATCCTTTTTTTTAACACTGGTTTGTTTTTAATTCCAAAATGTTATTTTCTGATTCTTAAGCCACACGTGTTAAACTAATGTTTAAAGAATGATTAAAATTTGCTAAAGGTCTCTACTCTGTCACACACTACTCAAACATAGTACTGTACTTTAATATCTCTGTCCTTAAAAGTTTAACTTGATCAGAAACATTTTCTTAAAATGGTTCATCAGTGTTAGTGTCCTGTTAGAGATCACCTTTTCCAAACAAAGTAAAGGTAGAGCTTTAGTTTAATAATAGAGTAATTTATCCTCAAGGCATGTACTTCCAGTTGCATTGCAAAATTAACTCAAGGTTTTAATTATAGTTTTACATATTGGAAAATACTTAAGTAAAAAAAAAAACTGATAGTTAATGTATGATTGATTTGTATTTAGTTGTAAGACATTTTGCAAACTCAGATGAAACACCTGGGGATGTTAGACTTGAAAAGCAGGAAAGTTAAATTGAAAGGAATCCTTGTTTATCGGCATTTTGTGTCAATCAAACATTTGCACACATAATAGGCTTTTTTTTTTTACACGTTAAGGTATTCATAGCTTATTAATAGGAGTGTTAACGTTTTTCCCCCGTTCCTTTTAAGAAATGGCACTCTTATGCTCTTATTCAAAATAACAAAATTTAAAGCTGTTATTTTTCTCTGTCTGCTCAAAGAAAAAAAGTAGTGCTGTCAATCGATTAAATTTTTTTAATCGCGATTAATCGCATCAATGCCTGAGTTAACTCGCGATTAATCGCATTTTAATCGCAAATTTTTTTTCTGATTGAAAATCATTTAAATACTCTCGATGACATACAAAAAATACATACAGGCTAGGTTTGTGCCAATGTTCTTTTTTTTAAATGAGAACAGGTCACAGATACTGATTTATGCCATAGAAACATATGGCAAGAAGATGGGGAGGCATGTAGCAAAAAATTACAAATATGTAGCCAAAAAAAAGGCCCTGAAAACAGGCTGATGTAAAAGACAGTCTTTACAGTTAATACAGTCTTTTGAACAAAGACAAGCATTTTACCCTACTGCTATAAAATGTAGTACAGTTAACATTAGATGTTAATTAACCAAGATAATAATGAACAATTTTCAATCAATACATCAAAATCAATAGACCGACATCACTAGATGGAGGTAGTCTATGAAAGTTACTTTTCAGACTCTTAACAAAAATGAGAACACAGACACACCCACCCACACACACACACGATACCGACCTGTGACAGCAAGAGTGCCGTAGCAGATTCCATTTCCCCTCAGTAATCTGTTTTCTCAGCGTATTTCAGGTTGCTACTAGTTACCAGACACTCAACTTGTTTGTTGGTGGTGGGGCTTAAAGAAAAGGCACTAGCGTCACTCAGTGTATGAGCGTCTTTTTCCCTTGAGGAGCTCTCCGCTCTTGAAGCCTATGAGAAATGCATAGACTGGGGGAAAATAGCCCCGCCTTCCCGCAGGCTGCAGCGGGATGTACTTGGAAAATTGTACCATAAAACCACATAGCGTTAATCTCACGTTAAAAAAATTATCGCCGTTAAAATGGCCTCGCGTTAACGCGATAATAACGCGATAATTTTGACAGCACTAAAAAAAAGCAATTATTGATCTGACTTTAAATAACCAGTGAGGTTCACAGGGATTGACATTTCTTAGTAGATTTAAAAAATGTGTTTTCATTTAACAAGACTTTCTTTGAGTCTTACCCTCCTGACTAATAAGGCGACGGTACAGAAAAACAGATCAGACTCTTGAGTATATTTATGAAAGCAGAGAAAACAGTTTCATAGTTTTTTCAATAACCTAGTCAAGGTGACATATGTTGTTTGAATGGGAAGAAGTTCATGAAGATAGAAATGAAACCATCATTGAGTGTTTTTTTTTATCTGATATTACACTGGTTCAACTAAATGTATCTCTCTTCCTTTTTCCCCTCATTTTGTGTTACCCCAGGTTACAGTGCGGCATGGGAGGCGTGCAGTTTGCTCGGTCAGAGTGAGGGTTACAGAGACCTGCAGGCACGACAAGAATTGTTAGCCTTTGCCTTGACGCATTGTCCCCCAGACAGCATCCACAGCCTCCTTGCTGCCTCCAGTGACTTGCAAACACAGGTTTTGTTTATGTTCTTATAAAATAAGTATTGTACTTCTTAATGACGTATAGTTACTGATTTAATATTTTTATCATAAGTCTCTTTCAAAGGTAGAAAGTTCATTTTATAATAGTATTTATTTGATACATTAGCACAAAGTAGCATATGATTATGCAGTGAAGGAAAAACCATTTTATTAAAATAGAGTTGTGTTTTAAAATATCTCAAAATTATCATAAGCAGCTGCAATTTGCTTCTCTGACTCAATAATTGGTGTTCAGAAGGTTTAAAAAAATGTAAGACTTTGGTCCACACAGGAGGAGATTAAACCATTTTTTCTTTGTGTTTTGATGCAGATCCATTCTAAGTATTGCAAGTATACTTTGAGTATTTCTGTCCTTTCTCTTTATCTTAGTTTTTAGGTAAAGTTTTTTTGTTATTGATTGTTTCATAACTGCAGCTTCAAGTTATTATTTATATTAACTGGATTCCTGCTTCTGTTCATTTGATCTCATTGAGACTTTGTTGGAGTTAATCAGTTATGAAAGGTTCATATTTTTTGTTGTTTTTTTCTCATCTGGCTCAAAGGAAGTTAAGCTTTAAGATATATAATTACGCAACCCAACTCCAGTCAGAGATTTATCAAACATTGCAATAACTCATTTATTTTTCCTTATTTAGAGTATTTCTTATTGCTTAGATTCCAGCCTTGTCAAAAAAGTAGCCCCTAAACATCCAGAAAAGCTATTTAAACTTTTGAAATGTGCTATTTCAAAACCATCTGCAACTGGCTTTCTGAGTTGTTTGTCTTGTTTCTATTTTTGGGGGGTTGCAAGGAAAAGTGCACGCTCAGTTAGGCTCAGGTTAGACACCTGTCTTGACCGTTCAGCGGCTTTCGCTCTCCCAAGAAATCCTTTCTTTGTTGGAGCTGAGCTGAAAGTACAGGTCTGTACACTTCAGAACGCCTCCTGGTGCTTTAGGCAGGCGTCACAGTATAAGCACAGCAGTGACCCACTTATATTGGCAGCTGTATATTCATATAGCATCACGTTGACTAGCTATATTTGACAGACGAGGTCTATGTTTTCTTTCTCCAGCTAGAATGCAGTTAGTTTGTCAGCTGTTTATGGAATCTTGTTTTAAAGCTTGACAGACATTTCTGCATATGCAAATCAGAATCACTGTTTCTCCTCTCGGTTTTTACTGATAGCTTAACTTTTGTTGTCAAACACTGCAGTTTATTGGTATGTGTAAGGAGTTTCATATTAAAACACCTTTCCTCCTGGAGTGTATATTGCAGCAAAGTTTTCTTCTAATTTTTTCATGATTTTCCGTAACTGATAATGAATTTAACCATCATATTCTTTCATTTCCCTCCGTGGCCTTCAAGGCTTTGTCTGTGTATCCTTTAACTAATAGGAAATATCTCTCATCATTGTCACTTTAAAGATAAGGCAGATGAAGTTTAATTATAAAGTACATTTCAGTAGCACACAAAGTTACTGTAAACATAACTTTGTTTAGAAAGCACAGTGAGACGCCAATCTTAACAAATACTTTTTTAATGTTTATCTAAATTGCGAAGGTTTTCACGCTTTTACAGTTTGAAGCATAAGAACTAAAACAACGGACAGCAGCATTGTGGATCAGCTGCAGCTGTCTGATCAACCTTTTAGGCAGACCTGTGTAGACATCATTGATCAATACTTTAAGCTGGAGATGTTAACTTATGGAAGGCTGACTTCCTTCTTTATGTTGATCTGAGAGGTCTGAGTCTATTACTACAACCAGAATGGAAGCCTGATGGTGGTTTATAGCTGCAATGACTGAAGTTGTGTGCCAACTTTTAAATACTCTCACTTTGGTCCAAAAAATTAGGATTTCAGTTTTGTTTTAAAGACTTTTTGGCAAATCCATGCATTATTTCCATCTATGCATGTACCCACAGCTTGAATTTGTTCATTTTCACCTGATGACATTGTAATATAGGGTGTCATACTTATAGTTAAGCTAACTGATGTTGTTTAATAAGATATTGGTCAGGGGAAGCACATAGAAATTGAATAGGAGGAGCCCTAAGGTAGACCCTGGGGGAACGCCTCATTGTCTCTCATGTAATTAAGTGAGATTTAAACCTGTTCAGTGCCAGAAAGTAAGACCTAATGTTCCAAGTACTTTTTAATAAAATAATCAATTTTGAATGCTGCACTAACGTCCAAAGACTTATTGAAGAGGAGTAAAAAAATGGTCAATCAGTGTTAGTGTCCTGTTAGGAGATCATCAAGGAAATAAAAAAATAAATAAGAAGAAAAGAAGACTAATGACATTTGGTGGGATGATCTGATGGGACTTACAGCAAGATACTCTGAGCCAAGATTTAGTCTCCATCACTAATAGGTTAAAAGGAGGATGGTGTGAAGACTGTGAGAAAGAGGATTGAAAGGAGGTAGGTAGGGATGAGTAACACTGGACGTCAGGATGGGGTAGGCAAGGTAGGGGTAAGCAATGAAGAAGGTAGTTCTTGGATGGAAGATTGAGAATGACAAAGGATGTTGGGGTGAAAGAAAGAAATAGGGGATAAGGGACACTGAGATGAGAGGTTGGAAAGAAAGAAAAAGGATTTTTGGAATAAAGGTAGGGGTAAGGAAGGTAGGACTGAGGGATAAAGGAAGTAGGAGGTAGGAATGAAAGATTCACTGGGATGGAATAAGAAATGAAGGAGATAAGGATGTGGAATAATGAAGGCGGTGAAGGGGAAAGGGGATAAACATTTGAGGTTAATTGAAGGTGTCGTCGAAAGGAAGAAAGTGCTGAACAGGAGGGCAGAGTATACAAGAGACTGCTGAGTAATTATAGGTGTGGTTGAGAAGTGGCCCTTCTACCAAACCCAGGTGAAGACATTAACTGCATTTGTTCAGCTGGTCACATTTTACCCTCAATTAACTCCTGCAGCAATCTGCTTTCAGTAGTTTGTAGTTAAACTATTTTTTTCTCTTTGCTGCATATTTGTAATTGTACTTGTTTCTAATCCTTATTTTATTATATTTACTGACAATCATTGTGATTATACAGTATTACAAATGATCTAATTTAAGCTATATATTTTTCCCATGCTGTTTATTCTGCAGGTGCTATACCAAGCTGTTAATTATCAAATTGAGCCTGCCAATAGTGAGACCAGACGAGAAGTTGTAAAGGCAGATAATCTAAAGGTTTGAGTCTTTTTATTCTTTTAATGATCTTGCCGTATGTGATGATATAATCCCTGTCTGAGTCGGTTGCTTGAGTATACCCAGTCGAACTATATTTTTTACCTTTTGTTAGGTGTGTGTGTTTTCCTGCTTCTTAATATTTGATGAGTTTTAAACCCAATGTTAAGGTCTGCTTAGGTCCCTTGGTTAATTTATGTCCCTTTCTTCTTCTTTTCAGAACTCCTATCTTTACAATGCCTTGAGTGGGTGTTAATGTTTCATGACTTGAACTGCATGCTCATTTTATGTGATGATGGGAAAACTTCTGAAGCTTTCTATTGTCATTTTATTGTTGCACTGATGTCACAGTTTTTCACTTGACCTGAGGATGTCTGTTTAGATTATTAAAACTTTGTTCTTGTACTTGCTAAACAAAATATAGACAAGGGGACAAAAATATTTCAATCCGGCCCACTGCCAGTCTAAATGGGGCTATAAGAACATGTGGGCATAACACAGAAAAGTGAAACTAAACATTGCATTTGGATCAATAGTCTGAAATATACATAAATACAGTTCATTTTGTTTAGACGTATATCATATTTGAGATGTATCCTTGCTGCACTTATTATATTTCAGGATAGTCGACTATTTTTTTTAAAACAGTTCCTTTATATTCAGGCTGCAAATTCTTTCATTACATCAGCATCAGATGGTTTATCAGAAGAAAAAGTTGTTTAAGGTCTCCCCATGGCATCTCAGTCAGATTTCCTGACTATTGTGTGTCTAAGTTAGTTTCTTATCTGAACAGGCCATACAACTCTGTTTAAGAAATGTTTGCCTACTTCATGTTGTAAGACAGGTTCTTTTTAGCCCATTTCATTGGCTTTTGTAGGTCAGGGTGTAATCTGGCCTGGTTGTCAAAAGTAACAATAGTCAGAACATGTGGTGTATGCTAATTAATTCATGATTAAGAAGGCATTTTTATTTGTATAAAAGCTTTTGTGGAGTTTAGATTTTCTCTTGAGTCATGCCCACCTCAGCAGCAGGAAAAAACTCTGATTTTATGAGTTTGAAAACCAAAGTCAGTAGTATCAAAAGCTCATTCTCTCATGCAAAGTGATTCTTAATCATTAAGCCCTTCTTATCATTGGAGAAATTCTCTTCTACACCTTTGCTTTCTCTTGTTTACCTTTTGGCTGCAGGCCGGCTCAGCTGGAGACCTTCTCCACAGAACAACAGCGAAGACCATGGAGGTGCTGACCTCTACAGGATTGACCACCAAAGCTGTGCTGACTGCGGTCAGTGACCACCGTTGGTGGAAGGAGTCCCTCAATTACCTCCGTCCCCTTCAGGTATCAACACTTTTTCATTATTGAATGAACTGGTCTGTAATGTAAACATTTTAAAGGTGCAGACACAAACTTTCACTTCTTTTTTAGTCAGTGCTCCTTTAAAACCATTAAACACCAAAAACAAAAGTAGTTTATCTGTAGTGAAATATTGACTCTTCTATCAAATATTCATAATCTTGCTGTTCTGTGGAACAGAATGCCATTTGGGTAGCTGGGGGTGTATGGTGCCCATGTGGCCACAATCCTCTAAAAAATAAAAAAAATGCTTGGACATGAGCTGTGACGGTGCTGGATGACTGTGCTGTGGACCTGCTCTAAAAGTTTAATGATGTTTTGATGGTTCTTCAGGGTCATGGTGCAGGAGCTGCTGACAAGGAAGGGCTGTATGAAAACTCCAACCTGGAGCGCCAAGGCTGCAGCCCTTTCTATCAGGAGCTCATTGAGGATCCCTATGTAGACCTGGTGAGTGGCCATGACTCATGATTTTCCACTGCAGGCCATATTCTCAAATTGCAAAAAAAAAAAAATATGCTTGAGTGGACTTCTGACTCAGGGCGTTTAATTTGATTTCTTTTCTCCATCATGAGTTATACATTCTTTCACAAACTGTGTTGAGACAAAATGAATATTGATTTCGCTCTAAGTAATTATGATGCCAAAAGCACTTTGGAAGCACTAACATAAGGGGAAGCAGCTTATTTTTAAGATGGATATTATGTTAGTCAGCAAAATTCAAGATGACTTAAAGATAAAAAAGCTGAACTGCACTGCATATTAACCAGAAGAGGAAAGGTGAATGAAAAAAATCCATATAAAAAGAATGTTGAAGGACTTATGGGAATAGAAAAGTGGAAAAGTAAGCTGACCTCTATCCTTAGAAAATGGTCGCCCTGGGCTATGGCAGTGTTTTTTACTCACAGACACAAATCATATGGATAAGTGGACATGAGGAGAAACGGCAAAGACGGATACATCACCTCTCATGACACTTTAATAGGCCTCTCCAAATCCCTTCTTTCACTTCATCTACAATGTGATCCATCTTCTATCATCCATCTAACAATAATTGCTCCCTATGTCCATCTCTCTGACTGATCAATATGGTCATTTCTTTTACCATACAACTTGTATTGAAATCTAAAAGCGTAAGGAAAGAGGCTGATTGAGGGAGAAAGAGACAAATGCACATAGACAGAAAGATGAATAGAGTGTTAAAGACGGACAGGAAGCGTTCAGTATAATAGCGATTGCTCGGAGGCAGTGGGAGGAGAAACTTCATTGTTCACTACTGAGACACTTGAGAAACAGCTTGCCACACAGAAATCCTATAAAGCTATCATAAGGCCTTCTGGATAGGAATTTTTGTTCAGCTCTAATGTTGATTTCTCTGCTTCATCTCTCATCTGTCTTAACTCAGAGGGAGTGAAGATGTTCAGTCATCTTAATCACATTTCCATATTTTCTTTTCTAGTCTAGCCATCTGCAAGGATTTACTTGCTATAACCCTACATACTTCATCACTCTCTCCTCTCTTGTCTCTTAGAGTCAAGATGTTTACTCATCCTGCAAAGAAATGCCTCAGGAGAACTTCGCAGAGGTTTTGCTGAGGACTGGGAAGTTGGCTGAGGCCAAAACAGAAGGAAAAACCTTGTTTCCTGCAACAGAAGGTAAGCAGGGAGGACCAGAGTCCATGGTGGAATGACTAATTTCCAAATGGTGAACTTATAAACAGCTTCTGTTTGGCCATTTTTTGGAGTTTTTTTTCTTCTTATAGTTATGCCTCTACTAAACCCAAACCATTCATATGTAAATTATATTCAGTATCAAGCCTCTTTGATTTGCAGAAGTCTCTTCCAACTGTCCAGCAAATCCTTCTTCCAAGTTTAGGTCTAGCATATTTAAGCTTACGTATATACATGGATTAATTTTTTTATTTCAGAAGTGGGGATGGACACAAGTATTTTTAATATAACTCATATACAAGTTAAACGCTTTTTCTAGTAGTACTTCTTTGTTTGTTTCCTCCTTTTTCTCTTGCATCCCTGCTATCCGTCTCCTCATAAAATGTATGGATGCATGACATGAACAACTGGACAATTTGGGGTACACAAATTCATTTGTTTAATAAAAACAAATAGGTTCTTGAAAGCTTTCTTATTCAGAGGAGTATCTTGAAGTGGATCTGCTGCTTTATGGATGCAGTGAAGGGGTTTTAGCAGGGACGTTACACCGTTCTTTGAATGTAACTTACACTTTCATTCTTACATCTGTTTTTCAGACATCCTGGCTGAGACTCTAATAACTAAACAGACAAACACCTGCACGCACATGAGACCAATTCAAATATTCATGTAAATAATAAATCTGATATTAAAATGCTCCTAGATTACATTACAAAAGTAAAGAACAAATGCACAACTTAAAGTAGCAGATTCCCTCACCGCCTGTTTGCAGACCCACGTTCTTCTCCAAGGCCATGAGGACACAGAGACATAGAACTTCAGAAGCACTGTGACCGTCCAATAACAGACCACATTTAGTGACACATGTGGTTTTCCTCTTGGTCCGAGTGCACGACAAGTGTTGGTGTACTGTAGCATAACATTGTTTTTTGGACAATACCCTTTAATTCCAACATAATATTCAAGTCCTTCTAAAAGAAAACTTTGATCAACTGGATCGATTGCAGCACGGAGATCCAGCAGGACGAGCACAGATACAAGTCCATTATCTGAGGCCATGAAAATATCATTAGTGACTTTCACTAGAGCTGTTTTAGTGCTATGATGAGCTCTAAAGCAGACTAAAAATCTATATTTATATTGCTGTGTATGTATAAGTATATATAATTATTTTGAAATATTTCATAGTAAATGTCATAATTTATTTGTGAAATAAAAAAATGCAGTTTTGAAATAATTTATTTAAGGAAAGAAACGGTCTATACCCAAACTGGGCTTGTTTGGGGAAAGTATTGCCCACATAAAGCTTATCACCTATTGCAACAAACTTGGCAAAAACAAACCATCATTTAGCTTTTTCTAAATTGGAGCCACACTGAGCAACCATAGATCTTCCATAGGTGTTTTGTTTAGTTGTAACTGGCAACAAACCTCCTTCTGTTTTCTGCCTGAGCGTGTCATACTTTGACAAACATACACTATATTGCCAAAAGTATTTGCTCACCCATCCAAATTATTGGAATCAGGTGTTCCAATCACTTCCATGGCCACAGGTGTATAAATTCAAGCACCTAGGCATGCAGACTGTTTTTACAAACATTTGTGAAAGAATGGGTCGCTCTCAGGAGCTCAGTGAATTCCAGCGTGGAACTGTGATAGGATGCCACCTGTGCAACAAATCCAGTCGTGAAATTTCCTCGCTCCTAAATATTCCACAGTCAACTGTCAGCTGTATTATAAGAAAATGGAAGTGTTTGGGAACGACAGCAACTCAGCCACGAAGTGGTAGGCCACGTAAACTGACGGAGCGGGGTCAGCGGATGCTGAAGCGCATAGTGCGAAGAGGTCGCCAACTTTCTGCAGAGTCAATCACTACAGACCTCCAAACTTCATGTGGCCTTCAGATTAGCTCAAGAACAGTGCGCAGAGAGCTTCATGGAATGGGTTTCCATGGTCGAGCAGCTGCATCCAAGCCATACATCACCAAGTGCAATGCAAAGCGTCGGATGCGGTGGTGTAAAGCACGCCGCCACTGGACTCTAGAGCAGTGGAGACGCGTTCTCTGGAGTGACGAATCGCGCTTCTCCATCTGGCAATCTGATGGACGGGTCTGGGTTTGGCGGTTGCCAGGAGAACGGTACTTGTCTGACTGCATTGTGCCAAGTGTAAAGTTTGGTGGAGGGGGGATTATGGTGTGGGGTTGTTTTTCAGGAGCTGGGCTTGGCCCCTTAGTTCCAGTGAAAGGAACTCTGAATGCTTCAGCATACCAAGACATTTTGGACAATTCCATGCTCCCAACTTTGTGGGAACAGTTTGGAGCTGGCCCCTTCCTCTTCCAACATGACTGTGCACCAGTGCACAAAGCAAGGTCCATAAAGACATGGATGACAGAGTCTGGTGTGGATGAACTTGACTGGCCTGCACAGAGTCCTGACCTCAACCCGATAGAACACCTTTGGGATGAATTAGAGCGGAGACTGAGAGCCAGGCCTTCTCGTCCAACATCAGTGTGCGACCTCACAAATGCGCTTCTGGAAGAATGGTCAAAAATTCCCATAAACACACTCCTAAACCTTGTGGACAGCCTTCCCAGAAGAGTTGAAGCTGTTCTAGCTGCAAAGGGTGGACCGACGTCATATTGAACCCTATGGATTAGGAACGGGATGTCACTTAAGCTCATATGTGAGTCAAGGCAGGTGAGCAAATACTTTTGGCAATATAGTGTATATCACACATATCGTTTCTAGTCAGAAAAAAACATTTTTGTCAAGTTAAGATTATTTTCTATTTAAATCCCCCAAAAGTATAAATAATTAAGGGCTAAAGGGTTTAAAATCAACTCTCAGTTGTCTTAAATTGGTCTTAAATGTAACTTCATGAAATTTGCAGAATCTCTTGGTTGTTTGAGGGAGATTAGGTGCTTGTGGGTAAACAGAGTCAGTATTGTTTAACTTAAACAATTTTTCATTGCTTTATCTCACAGTTCAAGATGTAACATTTGCAAAGATTGCAGCATGGTCGGCCCTCTTCCTCACACCCTGCCCCCGACTCATCTCATCCATCTTAGCCATGGAGCCCATGTGTGTTGGAGTTAGGGATAACAGGGGAAGAATAGGCTCATACTGCTAATTAATGTATCCTCACTCGTCTCATGGCAACGGTAATTAATGATGGATCACTGCAGTGGTACCAGAGAGGTAGTATCATGTCCAAACATCAAGGCCTCGCTGTATGATGGATCACAGCTGCTCCACAAAATCAATACGACAACAAAAGTAGAGAGCAAACATGTGTGTATGAATAACGATCTCTGGCCAAAGAGTGGCTGTCTGTGTTCACATACCTGCTTTACAAACACACAGGCTTAGCCATAACCAAGCTAATCCTATCTCATGGTTCCTCTGTCTTTCAAATACATATAAAAGTCACCTTCCCATCGGAGTTGGTCGTGAAGCACGACGTGTTGCGCAAGAGAAATTCCCCTCTGGACGACATCGTCCCTGATAACAAGCTTCGATTAATGACTGCCAGCAGGCTGTCCTCAAAAATTAAGGCTTTTAAGAAAACAAATGCACCGATTTTCCACCTGCCCCCTGATAAGGTGGAGGCAATTAATGACATGGATGAAAATGGACTCAATGAAATTGAGGTGCCAACACACAAGTCCTTCATGCGAACAGACACGAAGATGCACACTTTGAACTACACACTGAGCTTTAACACGTTCCTGCTGATTTGTGAGCAGGTTCTGATCACTTATTTTTCAGCTATACGTGCCACGTTTAGCTGACATAGATATCCAAATGGATGTGTGCATTGTACCAGCCTTGTCCCATGCCCCCCTCTTCTCTGTAAGGTATCTCTTTATCAGCTTTCCCCTTCATCTCTCTCTCAAGCAGAAATATTGCATGCTTAAAGTCAGGGTTATCTACTTTTAGAGAGAGTGAGTGTGTGTTTACCCCTCTGGTAATTCCTGTCCCGATGGTATCTGTAACTTTAGAGAGGCGTGTAATCAGCTCATTCTGAGGTGTAGCTCATTGAAACCCAGGGGGTTGAAGAGGAGAAGAGTGAGTTAAAGGAGGAGGGTGGGCTCACTTCTTAAGAGAGCTGTTATGGCTCTTTAAGCGTCCTCCGCCCCTGCACACACACACTCGCACAGAGGGGTTTCAGCTGAACATGTCAGCCCCTGAACGCTTCTGTATGAATGCACACATGCACAGCGGTGTGTATTTTGTTCTTCAGAGCATGTGTCTTCCTTTGCCCCTGAACCTGTCTCTCAGCCAGTGTCCATGCTCTGCTTTCTTCTGTCTGTTCCAGTTAGTCTCCTGCTCTTATCACAAACACAAGGCTCTTCGTCTTTGTGGACTACAAAGGGATTTTGTCTGCTTCTCTCTGTTCACTCCTACTGTTTCCTTTGTTTGTGAATCAGTTCTGGAGTGATTAATTAAGCGCATTTGTGTGTCAAGAGTTGTTTATATTTATGTGCAGTGGTAAACTGGAAGAATGGCAGACATGTTTTGTTTACTTTGTGATTACCCTCTCTTTTTGCTAGGCATTTTAAAGGAGATATTAGTTTTCTTTTTTACTTTCTATTTTAAAATCAAATTCTTTGAGTTTTGTGTTGTTGACATGCTAAGACATAGAATCAGACAGTTGTTTTAGTGTTGCACCCTTTTGACCTTCTGGTTACCCGGTGATATAATAAGTTTAAAGCCAATATAAAGATGATTGATTATTTTGAAATATTGTTTTATTCTGAGATCATTCAATAGTTAATATCAAAGAAAATGTGTTTGCTAAATGTAAAAACCTTTTTTTCAGAGGCTGATCTGATGTAATAAGGGAAATAGGCTTACCAAACTAACCAGAACTGATTTGCCTTAATTTGTCATCTTTTCAACATTTTTAAGATGTAGGGACGTTTTTAAGTTGCATTTGGTCCAGAACTAACATCATCCCTGCAAATAAATATCTAAGAGTCAAATATGGTTTTGTGGTCTGGGCCTTGATCCACATATCTTATTAAGATATTGTTGAATGACCTTAAACAGACTGTTCCTGCCTGAAAGCCTTCCAGTATGGCTGAATTACAACAGTCCTGCACAGCGATCCAAAGACACATTGCCAGTTATCTCAGACATGTAACTGGTGCTTGTTGCCATAATCAGTTGCAAAGGTGGTCATTAGGTTTGGGGCAGGACAAGGAAATGAAAAGGACATTTTATTTTTATTTGCCGATATGAACAAGTGCTTGATGAAGTTAGCTTCTCATTTAAAGTCTTTTCTTCTCCTTCCTCCCCTGCTTCACTTCACAATTTACAGTTTTGCTGCAGCTGGCCAACGATGCATTTCCCAGAGACATGATGCTGGCTCTGTCCTACTTACTGGCGCTGCCTCAGGTACTTGCACAGGTTAACACACACACGCATGTTCTAGGGGCAAGGGTCATGCTTCTGTCCTTTAGTGAGACTCTCATTTAAAATAAAGTCTGAAATCTAATACAGAGACTCTGTACACTACCTTTCAAATGTGTCTTTACAGATGCACATTTTTAATATTCCTCCTTCCAAAACAATTAAAAACAATCCACTGTACTTGGTTTCCAAGTTTGAAGACGTTTCGCTTCTGATCCGGGAAGCTTTTTCAATTCAATATGTCAGGAATAGCGTTGAGTTCGAGGTTTCATACAGTTGACCAACAAAGTCTAATATTTCTCCTCAATATACCAATATTTATACATATATTCTGTTGTTTATCAGCTTTTAACATCAAGAGAACAAATATATTTGCTCAATAATGATTGATAATCAGATAGGAGTTGCTTCTGGCCACAGTTTTCTGGACTTTAACTGGTTCTTATTACTGACTGATCTAAACCGTTGTATTGGAGCTCTGGCTGTATTTTTATGATTCTTCTACTAGAGGGTAACCTCTGTTCTACTCTCTTATTTTTTTCAAGCCTCCATTTGGCTTTTTTTTTTCAAGGATTCCTTTGTTCATCTCCATCCATCTTCCAGTAAAAATCTGAATATGTTGCTGCCCCTGATAAGAAAAGGATCCTCACAGCATTATGCTGCAATCATCATGTGGAACAGTGGGCTTGTCTTGTTCAGGGTGAATATTAGAATTAGTTCTATATGGGCAAAAAGCTACATTTTTTCCCCCTAATCAGACCAGAGAACAATTATGAGGTGCCCCACATGAACCCAAGTCTAATTAGAAATTGGACTCCTAATGGCCATCTCTCAGCATTGGCTTAGCTCTTGCGTCACTTTTATTATGGCAAAGTTTTTAGATCTAAGTCTTTTCAGATCAACAGAGACCTCCTCTTGAACAGAGGGTCCCTGAAGCTTCAACAGACTAAACATGACTGCTTTATGTAAGAACAACATTACATTTTTTATATTGATGCCACTTGGGGCTTGTCAATTCTTGCTAAATCTATATCCCAGTTTGTCATTGGAAGGAATTAAAATCAAAGTTTTCTCTAATCACTCTTGGTTTCATAGCCATCAGCAGCAGGTTATCAATAGGATGGAGAGTTGAGGAAAGGACTTACAAAATGCCCCACGCCCTCCTCGCATTGAAAATGCTTCTGAAGAATCTTGTTCCAAAAGTGCTGAATAGTTTCATGGTCAACAAATCTTTCCCAGGGACCATTGTCTTTAAATCTCTGTTAAGCTCTGTGTTTTTATGACTGTGCACTATTAATGAAGTTGTATTACTTGATTGAATAAGTATCTAATGGGTGCAAATCTAACACAACTGGACAGACTTTTAATTTGCTATTTTTAGGTATTAACTATTTAAGTATTCTCAGCTAGTATTCCTTAACCATTATCTATTTTATTCACCTCTGCTCTTTACACTGCTGATTAATAGGCAAATGCGGGTAAAAAAGCAAAATATTTTTTTGACAAAATTATGTTTTATTTTACCCTAGATTAATTAATGTGGCTACAATAGCATGTTGGGATTTGAAATGCTACTCTGTAAGCATGTGAATGTAGCACAGATTAAAGCTGGGGAATGCATGGGAACCACCATATATTAATTTTTTCCTTTTTTTATTTTTATTTTTATAAGAGGCATCTTTTGTTTCGATTCCGGCACAGTCCCACCGCTAACAGATTACAGTGGTCTGTAATCTATGAGGCAATTCAACAGTTAGAATGGGATTATCGAACTAAACTGTATCACACATGTAAATCAAAATAAATTTTATAAATTAATGTCCATTTTACTGCTATGCTAATGATATTATGTTGAAACTGTTTCCTCTAACATGTGGTCTCTAATACATGCAGGTTTTAGATGCCAACAAGTGTTTTGAGAAGCAGTGCCACTCTGCTCTGTCACTCCAGCTGGCTGCCTACTATTACTCCCTGCAGATCTACTCCAGACTAATGCCCTGCTTTAAGGACAAAAACCACACTCTCTACCAGGTTAGTACAATGACTTGAATGAGTGTAATAAATGCTGATAAACATTAGTAGTTTGCTAATAATTTAAATCCCTTTATTGTCCCACAATGGGGACAATAGCCTTCTCTGCATTTAACCCATTCCCTTTGGGAGCAGTGAGATGCCATTGTGTGGCACCCAGGGAGCAGTGTGGGGGTTAAGGGTCTTGCTCAGGGACCCATAGTGTAGGCTCTGGGGATCGAACCGTGTAGTTGCAACCTTCTCAGAGCACAAGTGCACTGCTTTAACCACAAGGCCAACACCTCCCCATTTGAGGTTTGGTGTCATTTAAGTAAAAAAAAAAATGTCTTCATGTTTTTGATGATTGTTCCAAAACATTTTCTCTTCAAAATCCATCACTTCTAAAAATCTCAAATTTCTTCTTTATATGAGTATAAACAGTGTCTCCCTTACAATTTAGGTCCTGGGAAGTGCAGAGTTGTTGAGAGGGTTTTTTATGCAACATCTGTATGTTTATCATTTTCTTCATCTTTTTAATCATATTTTTATGCAGCTTCAGTCAAATTTCAAACTGATCTTCAAACGGTGCTGGGATAAGATTGAGCTTGGTTTGGAGAAGCCTTTTATCGGAATGCACATTGGATGAAAGCGGGACTTTAGTTTAACACTTCATTTGCAGTAAAGAGCACTTATTCAACAACAAGCTGTTTTTTTTATGTATTTGTTGATAGATTACACACTTTTGACTAAACAAGCAGCTTATCATAAAAATCAAGGTAAATATTAAGGAACTAAAACAAAGTTATATTCTAAAATTCAAACCAGTCCTAAAATAATTTTTGGCCTGTTTTTAAATTTTCAGAGAGCCTATAGTTTTGACTACAATCCTTGGACCTCTAGAGATGAATATAAATCTGGGTTGGCAGTAGCAAAGACCTGCTGCTAACCCAACCTTAAACCCCTACCTGGCACTATTTTTAGGGGTTGTTTCCTGCTCCACTTTCCAACCTTCTTCCCCTTCACTTAATTTATCTCCTTTTCCTCTCTCTACTGCTCCTCATCCCTCCTGTGACTAGTGTTACACTGTCTTTCTGCATCCACTCTATGAGGCTGACAAACATTGGCCCCCACAGCTTCTTATAACTGTGTATAATTTACAGGGTAGAAACACGATAAGGAAAACGCTAAACACACAAACAGCAGGTGAATCAATCAGCTGGTTGTTGTTTTTCTTGAGGTGGTAGAAGTAGCTATAGATTAAAACAGGGTGTACCTTTATTAAAATCTGTTCTTGAATTTGATCACAGAGTCTTTCTTGAATGTTTTCTTTTACAATAAAAAAGTCGGTTTATTAGGTCAGCCAGTACTGATATACATTTATTCATAAATATTTTATTCACAAAACAGATATGCATGGCACTGTAAAGGGCGTGTACCAGCAAAAAATTTGATTTTTACACTGGCTGCAGCCTGCATAAAGTTTATTTGCTTTACCCATCTCTTATCCTTTTTCCAGCATCTTTGCCAATTCAGCTGGGTCTTGCTTGTTTTTTGTCTTTTCCTATAGGTAGCGGCTGTTTGTATCTCACCTGTAGATTGAAGGCCTAGCATCGGTGTAGCAAACTAGCTCTATTATAGGGTCGAAAAACCACAGAACAAGTTGTTGGTCCAGCTTAAAAACAACAGAGCCAGCCATTCAGGAATGCTCCTGAACCCCCTTATGACCACCCTGCCCATGACTTCTGAGGTTAATCAGCTGGTGGACTGGGAATCTCCTGATCATAAGTTTTACTTTGCTTATGGATGGGTGGATGGATAGATGGATGCACGGATGGTTTTAACACACCAACCTGTTTTCAGAAATCAAGAGGCAGATCCAGGTTCAATCCACATGTAGAATCGAGCAGATATCCAAAGACAGGTCAGAAAAACAGATCAGTAAAGGAACAGGCAGGCTCAGAGGTCCAAAGGCAGAACAGGTCAGGATCAGACAATCAGAACACAATTAGGTATGCTAGAGAACTCTCACCAAAGGCTTGAATAATCTGGCACTGATGTCTGGAAGAAGGCAGGTTAAATGGAGACTGGACCAGGTGACACAGATGGACAGTGATGGAACTAGACGGAGCTAGACAGGTGAAAGGAATGATCATAACAGTTCCAGCCAGATGTGATAAAGGACAGCTGTAGGCACTAATTAAGAGAAAACGTTATGAGTTTCATAGACCATTGGCTTGTTTTAGGAGCAAATTAATGCAATAAAGAACTTCCTTTGCTTTGAATGTTAAAAAAGAATCATTCATAAATCTTGTTATTTATTAATCATTACGTGTAAAAGTTATTTTTTTATGTGTAGATCCAAGTAGTTTAATTTTACTGTATGATCTGGTAAACTGTAAAGTGCCTTGAGATGACATGTGTTGTGAATTGGCGCTATATAAATAAACGGAATTTAACTGAATTCTAATTGCTAGATTTTTTAAAATACTTTGATAAATTTTTTTTTTTACTTTGATTTTAAAGACATTCCATTTAATATAAAGCATAAATAAATCAGTTTTGACTGAGATAAAAACAAAACACTACGTACACCAGATAAGTGGAGGCGAGGATAAAGAAAAGGGGCAGTAGAGTTGTTAGGGGTTGATTGGCATGTAATAAAGGATGAGACCGCTCTGACCTTTTTCCTGAGTGGTTTGGAGCTCTCGTGGGTTTTCGTTCAGGTAGGAGGGGGAGGTTATATGTAGAAATAAAAGAAAGAAGAAGAAAAGAGGCCAGTAGAAAAAGTGGATAAGTGTGTCCCAGTTGACAGTCAAGGTCAGTGCTGTGCACTTGCTCGTCCCTACCCACACAAATACAGTGACAAGTCACAGCCAAAGCTGCACACACGCTTTCCCTCTGATGCACGCAGTCTTCCTGCATCTTAATGGCAGTAATCGCTCCCCAACCTTCTGCCGCAAGTAAAGTTCAAGTCTATTAACTTAAAATATATATACAACCTTTCTCCTCTTCCCCTCTCTTTAGTGGCTCTACTTTTATTTTTTCATTATCAATTTTCTTTTAGCATTCACTTCCCGTTTTGTGGCTTCAGTCTGCTTAAAAAAGCTTGAGGGCTTCTATGTTGTTTGAGTTCTTGCTGTCCATCAGTTTGTATCAGTGTGGCTGATGCAACTTCATTTCAGCCTTCCACCGTTGTTTTTTTTTTTCTTCACTCTTTTGACTCTGTGCGCTCTATGCAAGACAGTAAAACATATTTAGTTCTTTAAACAAGGCTTAAAATAATTCAAAAAGTACATAAAACAATCAATAAATCCTGAGCTTATACTTCTAGGAGAGATTAACTGATCAATTTTTTCCCAATGCAGTCCGATACAGATATATTGGCTGAGCATATTGTGTGCTATCCAATACTGATACGATACCACTGTTGAAAAACTTAAATGTGTGCACTCTGCAAAATAATCTAATGAACATTGCAATCATAAAATTGAAGTCATTGGTGCAATGTAACTGTTAAGCTTAAAACAATTGGATTAATAGTGATTAATTGATTATTGAAATAACCGTCAACTATCCTCCATCCAGAGTGGAAAAGTTTATTTTCACCTGGTTTGTTTATGTAAAAAATATTATTTAAAGGTATGGAGGACAATCTTTTATTTCCGGGTGGATCATCAAAATAAGTGGTCCTCCTGTCAATCATTCTGGTGATAAGTATAGATAAGGCTTTCCTACATGCTCGTCCCCAGTTAGCTATTTTTTTCTGCGCATGCGCACTTTAAGGCTTATATTTGTGGTGAGCTACAGTTTTAGACAGTCATTGAAGCTCACCTTTCTTTGAAAATGGCCGAGAGTCATAAGAGAAAAGTGTCTACGAAGTGTATGAGAAGGAATGAAAGGCCACAGAAGAGGCAGATATATCCCGGAATTATGGGGTTTCCAGTCACAGCGGCGACTAATAAGAAAGATGGCACAGGCACCGCACGTTGGAAGAGGAGTTATGTGGCCAACAGGGAGCAAAAAGTAGTAGTCTGTCCAAATGGTTAGTTAAATAAGTTCACTATGAAGTCCACCATATAGTCCCTGCTCTATATAGTGATTTAGGGGTTAAGGCAGACTTTCAGGCAAAGTAACCTTGCAGGAGCTATGACAAGAGCAACTTTTAAACAGAGCGTACACGAGGAGAAATGGGCTTGTGCACACTTTCACGTGCGTTTAATAGGCGATCCCTCTCAGGAGTGGGTACAATGTTCTGCATGTGCATTTTTTTAAAGGGGTCATAGAATAATTAAAAAAGGGTATTTGGTGCTGGTCCTTAAGGCCTCTGAATAGGGTGTTTAACATTAGTTGGGCTAAAAAAAATGGCATAATTGCTGTTCTATGCGCCCTAATGGTTTAAAAGCCCTAGAATGAAACGACAGGTTTTCTTCCTTTTATGGTATGCTCATGAATATTTAGATGAGCTGTGCGCTGATTGGTCAGTTTACAACGAGGGAAGCTACTGAGCAAAGACGCATTGCAACAAGCACTCACTCCCTGAAACATTTAAATTGTTGATATGGTAGGGTGACCGGATGTCCTCTTTTTCCTGGACATGTCCTATTTTTCATACCTAAAAAAATCTCTGGGTAGGAATTTCATAATCGTCCAGGATTTTAGTCGACTACACTGCATGGGGTTGAACTTCTCTGTACGTCCATTTCACCCACTATTGTTATTCATCTGACAATGTAAACTCAGTTTTGCATCCTGTGACCACTTTAAAGCTTGAATATAGTGTTTTTAATCATGGCCATTTTCTATTGCCTTTCAGTAATGTTCAGCACTTCCTCTCTACTCTGTTCATTACCTTTTTTTGTGCATTTTCCATTTTAGTCCTCTCTATTCACAGTACTATCTTAGCAGTGCATGGCTTACACATTTGTCCAGTTCCTTTAGAAGCTTTATTGCTTTCTCTTATCTTTATAGCGGCATGTATTTTACATTTTGTGATACTTAATTTTAGATAAGTATGGCAGGGTGTATCTATTTTTATACACATGCTTTTTGCTATGTGAATTAGGCTTGCAGAAGAGAACATGTCACATACCCATGTGTTTCCTGATACATAGTGTTTGGGGTGTCTACAGTGAGTGTTCCTGCAGGCTAACATGTTGGTGTGGATTTCAGTCTAAGATCAGCTTTCCTGTGACTGCGGATGTCTGTTTTTGTGTGCTGCAGTGTGTCAAGCTGTCTCTGAGTGTTTCCCCATCTCTTTTTGAAGAGCAGCAACACTGTGTGAATGACTCTTGTGCTTTTTCAATTCTCTAGTGTCTATCGCATAATTTCATACCCAGTCAATAAGATGCCAGACACTCGAGCTACCGAAATAATCTATTTGCAAATAGGAATAGAAGCCTCTGAAAAAGATGAATTTCCATTGTTTTTAAAGCTTGTGTATGGTACCTGTGTATGTGTATGGTACCTGTGTAGTCACAAAGAGTGCTATTTACATGCAATAACAACTCAATAAAGAGGCATAATCACTTACATATTCATGAAAAATATGCTGGTATAATATTTTGTTGGAATGTGAGCTTCAGTCTCCTGCAACACTTTTACCTCAAAGTAAAGGCAATCAATACTTTGTGCTTTTTGCTGCATTCACTGCTGCGATTTCTTGGGGGCATGTCTTTACTACAGTAGCTTTGCAAACCTAGAGACCAAATGTTACTCATTTGTGTGACATTGAACAAGCTCGGTCAACCTGGAGTCATAGCATCTATGAACATTAATGTCTTACCATGCGGTTGTCAGTTAGATTTAGGTTTTTATCTTGTTTAGTTCCAGCCATCCATTTTAGCTTGTTCCCCTCAGCTGCAGAAAAAGTCAACCCACAGTTCATCATGTTCCCATGTGAACTGTGGATCTCTGCAACTATTCCAAAGTCTCCGCTGGCTTCTCAGCTTCTTAGATAAAACCCATCTATACTTGACTTGTAGGTTTCATATAGTGGGTGAGTAGGTCTACAGAAGTGCATTACTTCTTCTATTTTCAGATGATGGAATGAACAAAAGGTGTTTAAAGTGTGGGATACTGTTTTATAGCATAACTTTGCTTCAAATATGTCCATAATGCCTCCTTAATGTTCCCCTTGACTTTTTTCCTTCAAATTGACTGGATTAATTTTTAACCCATTTAGTTGCACTATTTTTACATTTTGGTCATCTTTGGACATTCTTAGATTTATTTTGATTTGAAAACGTTGAATTCTGCCTAGTTTTTTTTTTCCCTGCATCTATGCAGAAAATCTGGTCAGAATAACAAGATCTAAGTCTTTGTCTTTATTTAGAAAATTGTTTTAACAAATATCACAGTTCTTTTTGAAGTGCGTACCAACCAGACTGATACGATGTATACAGAGCACATCACTCTAGTGAAGAGCTTTTAGGGCTCGATTTCAAAGACGGGACTAACGGGGTGAGAACCGATTAGAACCAATCAGATTACCATGTCTATGATGCAAAAACTCTAAGCAACATGCTTTGTTTTTGTAAGTTTGTGATCCATGAGACATGTCAAGCCATCAAAGAAAGTTTTTTTCTGACAGTTTTTGCCTAAAATAATCTGAGGATAAAAGGTGTGCTATACTACATTCCTAATATTCATTGCAACATTGCTCCATCGCTAGCAGAACAGTGCTGCTGCATTATGTGTAATTCTGGCACTGAGATTCATGCATCCTAAAGTCCCTCCTCCTGTGCTGTAAATAGCCTGGCCAGATCTGGCCGAAGTCAATGGCGATTTACTAGACTGATTTACACTCAATGTAATGCAGTCTGGCTGGCAAGGCCTGTATGACTTTTAAAACTAATTCATTTGTTTAAGATATAGTTATATTTTTGGTTGTATCACACAGAGGGAGGAATATGTAAGGTTAAAAAAAAAACAAAAACAAAAACAGGACATGCTAGACCAAAAGTCTTTCAATCCATTAACTTGCTGATCTGCTTAAGTTTAGGGATAATAGACTGTTTAGAGTTAAAATATAATTGTAATCTAATTAAGTAAAGCAGGCAGTGGGCTATTCTTCTTTAATATTATATATAGCTCAGTATCAATATTCTATGAGCCTGTAATATTTCTACTGAGTGGAATCTGTTTTAAATGGAAAGATTTTTGGTCCAAGCGTTTAACCCAGAGGTACTTGATTACTAAAACAGGATAAAAAAAAAAGTTGTTGGCTAATTATTTTAAAGAACCAACTTCTGTTCATTTATCTACATCTAATAGGAAAACTTTGTCTCACTTTCCTTTTTTCCTGTTTATTGTTATTAAACAGTTTTTTTTTTAGTTTTGAATAATATTTGTTCTTGGCAAAAAAAAAATAAATACAAATGCCTACAGCTGTAGAAAAGAAACAAATGTGCTACATGTATTTTTGAAATATTAACCTTTTATTTATTTTAGTTTTTTGCCCCTCTGTGTTTTTATACAAGTCAACTGATGGTAATTGTATGTTTACTTAGTAATTTACTTCAAAACCATGTCATGTTAAGCAGATAACCTGCAAGAAATTATAAAAGCCAAACTTCTGCAAATCAGCAATACATCTATCATGCCAATATTTTACAGCATCAGCTTATAGCTTGTCACCTTTTGCTAAATATATGGAGAATTATACTCCATTTTGTTTTTTGTTTTTAATTGTAACTGTGCACCAGCACATGTCTGAATGTTAGTTTTCTCGTATCCTCTGTTGACTTTTAAACCTTTCTGCTCTTAACTTTCCTATTTGATTATTCCTTCAAGGCATGAATGAGAAACATACAGCTTAGCGACACAGAGGCTGAGTTTCCATTACTCCCCAGGGCATAATGAGCCACTTTCCACTTGTACACAGGGGGAGTTTTCATTAAAGTGGCTAAAGTGTTCATTTGTGAAACAGATCTGCTCTTTGCTATAACTTTGCTGTATGTGGTGTTAACATGGTGTTGCAAAATATTTTTTGCAGCAAAACTGTTTTTGTTTTGGTCTTGATGAGCATTTACCTGCCATTATGCAAGTTTTATTAATAATCTTTATTAGCTTGTGTTTTCTAGAGCGTTTATTATGGGAATGTTTTGTAGATAATTGAAGCTGTGAGTGTTATGCTTCTCTAAGGCAATATTCGGAGTAAAGAGATGGAAATTTTTAACCACACATTTATCTTTTGCCTGCAGCTGCAATTCTCTCACTTATTGGAGCATTGATTTCTGTCAAGCATTGTGCACTGCTGTACATTTAAAGAGCAGATGGCACATAAAACATTAATGACTCTGGAATACATCCTGCTTTAAAGCATTTGGGACCTGTGCACATATTATTACAAAGTTAGTTTTTTTAGAATTAAAGGCAACGCATCATTAATGGATTTGCTGGTCATAGCATTAAGTGTTAATTTTTAAGGATTCATTTCACCAGGAAGCTCTGAAAGGATGAAATGAAAAAAAACACAGTTTAAAGTAGTGTTTCATTATTGCAGTCACTCTAGGCATTTTTTTCAAGGGAAAGTCTTAGTAGGATTCAAAATGCTGATTGTCAGAGCTGACCTTGGAAGTGGCGGACCATTGAAATAGGGGTATGTTATTGAATTGACCAGAATAACAATGATAGAGTAGCCTTCCACACAGGTGTTTGATTATTATTCCAACTTCGATTTTTTTTTGTACTTGTACAAACTGTACTTTCAAACCATGGTCATTAAAAGACAAAATTTTACTCACGGATGCCTTTTAAAAAGGAGTAACTGTAGAAAACTCCCTATTAGACAGTGATAGACTCTAAATGCACTGCTGCAGTTGATTGGAAACGTTTGGCTCTAAGTAGTTTCTAATTCTTTAATAGAATCCACAGCATTAACTCCACTGAATCTTCTGCTTGTCCTACTCATGTTTTATTTGCGATCACTCCCTTTCATGGTGTTTTATGACCCACAGCAGAGTCTGTTTATGAAGTGATAACACCCCCCCCCCCATCCGTCTTTCAAGTAATTATGTTCACGTACTGGATACTCTATTACATTATTAGTGCTAATGACTCCACTGACCATGAAGCTAAGTGTTAGACATTACATAAATACAACTCATTAACATTATCTTGCAACATAATATTGCCTAAATCTACATTTAAGCCTTGTATTTCTGTTCTTAAAAATACTTTTATAAATTTCTTATTTCTTAATTTAGTGTCTTTCATATTTAGTCAATGTTGATACATCCAGAACTTTTTTTTTAGGGTATCTCTAAACTCAATAGACGCTAAGACTGTTTATGCTTTTTCGTATACATGGCCACCTACTTAATGTCCTAATATATTAGTATCACCTGTGGAGAGGCCGTATGGATGCTGTTTGATCTATCTGTAAGTTCAAGTCCAAATCCAGTTATGAATAAATTGTTTGCACTAATAAATTTACATTCCTTGGCAGCAGACCCCTGAATGTCTGCTGAGTATCTGTATTTGCATTAAGATAGATCAATACCTCGTGAAAAAAACCACTCAGACTTTTGTGGGCCAAAGGTTTTCTCCTCTTTTGCAACCTTTGACCAATTTCAATGTAGCCTGAACCCATTTGCTCTCTAAAGGCTGTTCAATAAGGAATGAATGATGTGCAGTAATTAACATTTTGTAATAAAAGGAGGAGAGATGTTTTACCATTTGTATGAGAAAGTGGTTCCTGTAAAATAGGGTTTAAATATTTGAATATTTTGGCAAAATGATTAAGTTAACATTTAAAGCTGCTCATAGAATCTACACTATATTGCCAAAAGTATTTGCTCACCCATCCAAATTATTGGAATCAGGTGTTCCAATCACTTCCATGGCCACAGGTGTATAAATTCAAGCACCTAGGCATGCAGACTGTTTTTACAAACATTTGTGAAAGAATGGGTCGCTCTCAGGAGCTCAGTGAATTCCAGCGTGGAACTGTGATAGGATGCCACCTGTGCAACAAATCCAGTCGTGAAATTTCCTCGCTCCTAAATATTCCACAGTCAACTGTCAGCTGTATTATAAGAAAATGGAAGTGTTTGGGAACGACAGCAACTCAGCCACGAAGAGGTAGGCCACGTAAACTGACGGAGCGGGGTCAGCGGATGCTGACGCGCATAGTGCGAAGAGGTCGCCAACTTTCTGCAGAGTCAATCACTACAGACCTCCAAACTTCATGTGGCCTTCAGATTAGCTCAAGAACAGTGCGCAGAGAGCTTCATGGAATGGGTTTCCATGGTCGAGCAGCTGCATCCAAGCCATACATCACCAAGTGCAATGCAAAGCGTCGGATGCGGTGGTGTAAAGCACGCCGCCACTGGACTCTAGAGCAGTGGAGACGCGTTCTCTGGAGTGACGAATCGCGCTTCTCCATCTGGCAATCTGATGGACGGGTCTGGGTTTGGCGGTTGCCAGGAGAACGGTACTTGTCTGACTGCATTGTGCCAAGTGTAAAGTTTGGTGGAGGGGGGATTATGGTGTGAGGTTGTTTTTCAGGAGCTGGGCTTGGCCCCTTAGTTCCAGTGAAAGGAACTCTGAATGCTTCAGCATACCAAGACATTTTGGACAATTCCATGCTCCCAACTTTGTGGGAACAGTTTGGAGCTGGCCCCTTCCTCTTCCAACATGACTGTGCACCAGTGCACAAAGCAAGGTCCATAAAGACATGGATGACAGAGTCTGGTGTGGATGAACTTGACTGGCCTGCACAGAGTCCTGACCTCAACCCGATAGAACACCTTTGGGATGAATTAGAGCGGAGACTGAGAGCCAGGCCTTCTCGTCCAACATCAGTGTGCGACCTCACAAATGCGCTTCTGGAAGAATGGTCAAAAATTCCCATAAACACACTCCTAAACCTTGTGGACAGCCTTCCCAGAAGAGTTGAAGCTGTTCTAGCTGCAAAGGGTGGACCGACGTCATATTGAACCCTATGGATTAGGAACGGGATGTCACTTAAGCTCATATGTGAGTCAAGGCAGGTGAGCAAATACTTTTGGCAATATAGTGTATTAATGTTAGGCACTTGGTGTGATCTCTGTTCTACATGTGTTTCTGACTTCTAAGTATAGATTTAGCGAGTGTTGATCAATATCACTATTACCTATTAGTCGGCATACTGTAGTGTTTTAATTTAGGTAATTATATTATTTAGTTATATCAAAATGATTGTCACTGACACCCCTATGCTCATCTTCATTACAATTCTAATTTAAATATTTGTAAATAACTTGTTTCAGTAATTATAATATAATAACATATAACTATGAAAAGGTGTTATAAAATCCAGTGTAATGATAGAAGTCCAGGAGGAAATACCTATTAACACAGGAATGTGGTACAAATGCAAACTTTTATAGTTGTTAGCTACTACTTCTTGGAGTTGTAAATTAATCCTGTGTCAAGATCTATGTGATACAACTGTGCTGAAAATAGGTTAGTTTGTATGATATTTTCAACAATGAGCACAGATTGCCTTATAAACCATAATAGAATAGTTGGACTGTAGTTGGTTAGACTGAAAACTAATATGAGTGTCAGATGTTTTCTTCTGATATGAACAGTTAATGTGATTTAGGTGATCTGTCATCATATGGAGGGACAAATAAAAAATCAGCAGTCTTATGTGGAACCTTTCATCAGGTCTTTTGTGAGCACTGTAAAGTTATATATGATAATTCCTTTAGCTTTTCATGTAACCCGTTAAATGCAAAAATGGTTTTATTTGGTCTTGTCTAGACTGAGATAAAAAATAAACCTTTCTAATAAACGGCTACTGTGATTTCAGACAATCTAGGCAAACACTGCTATGCCAGATTACCAAATATGCTAGTATTTTATCGCTGTAGGAAACCAGGAGAAAAAGCCCATGAGCAAACAGAAAGCATCCTAAACCAACAAACAAAAAAGGAACTAGATCATTTATATTTTCTTGGTTTGATGCATCACTGCTAATCACTACCTTTAAGGCCCTACCTTTCCAACCTTCATGCCCTACTTTTATATCTCTAGTTTTTTTAGATTCTTGCTTTGCTTTGATTTGCTTTTCATGTGATGCCAGTTATATGTGCTGCATCTTTTACCTGTTGGATTTGCTGCCTCCTGTTTAGTTTTTGTTGTTGTTGTTCTTTAGTAGACTCTTTTCTAAAGCTTAATCACATCATCAGTCACTATTTCAAGGTCCTAACGTTGTTGACCCACAGAGCACAAAGAGTTGCTAAAAAAATGTTATACACAGTGATAAAAAAGGCATTTACCAAAGTAATAAAAAGCAGGTTTTCAAAGGATGATGAAATTAAGTTAAAAATTTATCCAAACAAACATTACTCTAAAGTATTTTTTCTTGCCAGTACTGAGTAAAGGTCCTAACCGTGATGAATCCTTTCTCAATGATTGTTTTTGATGCCGCTGTTCCCTGCTATATTCCCTCCAATTTTTTCTCTTTTTTGCTTCTACTTTATAAAAATACCTATTTTGAAACTGTGTTTTGTATTTTAACCACACTTGCATTATTTTAGTTTCATAATCTTTAAGCATTACTTAAAAAAATTGAAACTGATAAGGCCAACCTATTCCCTGCTTTTTTTGCTTTAATGAAATATAATCAGCAAAGTTGAAAATGTAGCTGCAGATACAAATGTTCCGAAAACAAGGTTTTATTTTTACATGTATTAATTGTTAAGCACCTTCACAAGTAGAATAACACAAAGAAAAGAGCCTGTGGCATTAGCAATAGCTAAAGGGGAGTTGGATCCTGCTGGCATCACAGCAATTCAACATCACACCCGATCTTATGCTAATTAAATTCCTGCAAGCAGTATTGGCATGCTGCTCCATAAGGTTTACATCTGAGTCTTTAAGGTATTTTTAAATCGTATCTGTTTAAAAACGTTGAGGAAAAAGGGAAAAAAGCAAAGAATCTTTTATTGTTTTTTTTTTTCTTTGAAGGTAACTTGAAGGGGAAAAGGGATGTAGTGTAAAGAAAGGGGGATTTTAGGGATTCTGTGGTAATGAGGGAGAGGGGATAAGGAATTTTTTTAGAAATGCCGCAGAAAATAGTGTTCAGGAGAGCAGCGAGTGTAATCCAGATCACAAACAGAGCAATGGGTGAATGGCAGAGAAGAGAGAAAGAAAGGCATTTTGGTATTTCATCATGAAAGTCTTTTTTTCAGTCACCTACTTCAAACATCCCTCCGTCCATCACTGTTTTGACAGACTTTCTTCTCCTGTTTTTTCTCTTTTTTGTCATTTTCTATAATTGTAGGAGAACTCACAGCGTACTATTTCTAACAGACCACTTGTACCTTATCACTAGGTGCCTGTTATAATAAAATAATATCTCAGATAAAATCTAATGGAGAGTTTATTTGTGTACAATTTCTTTATGCTTTTATGCAGGCATTAAACTTTGTCTTAATATGCTACACTCAGAATGTTTAATATAATCGGTAACTAAAAATATTTACTTCTAATGGTATATTTATGCTATTACTAATATTCAGAATCAGAAATAATTTAATAATCCCAGAGGGAAATTACTTTTGTTACACGCTCCAGTTACAGTTTTATAAATATATATATATATATATATATATATATATATATATATATATATATATATATATATATATATATATATATATATATATATACACACACAACCAACGACATAAGATAATAAAGATAAAAATAAAATTAAAAAGATAAAAATATAAACATCGGTAATAGCTGTGTGTGTGTGTGTATATATATATTTATTACCGGTCAATATGGCCTTAAATTCTTATCACAATGTTTTGTGGCACTATTTAGATTAGACAATGTTCTTGGGTTGCTGTGAATGCTTGCCACACCAATCATACCCCCACAATCACAAACACTATGTCTGGAAAAAATGTACAAACTTAAAATAGGCTGCTGCCTATTAGTTGCTGATCCCTGGCTACTTTTAAAAAACAGTTTATATTGTACCCTGTGTAATGAATAAATTTGACTCCTGTACCGTGTCATTCATTACGCAAATAAGTATAAAGCTCTTCAATTATGTTTTGTAAACTGACATCTAAAAGAGATAGACAACATGAAATACAGATTGAAAACTCTTAGCATTAAAATACAACTAATAATCTCCTTATAATTTCCCAATAATCTTCCATTCCAGATATATATTAGTCCCTGTCATATGAGGGTTTATCCAGTCTAAGCCGCTTTCTAATATCCACATTTATCATTTGTATTAGCTTCTTTTTATTTCTTTTAATTGCAAAATACTGTTTTTCAATTAAACAACTGTAAAAATCCTCCAGTTCTCCTTTGGACTTTAAACCAAAGTACAGACAAGCAGCCTTCTTCTAATAGGTCTGTCTCATATGTTCCCACCACTGAAAAAGCCTTATCTTTACACTCCTGTTGCACATGTCCTTACCCTTCCTCCTGGACTGCTCCTCCCCCTCTCATCTTCTGACTTTTCCTCCTCCTGACTTCTTATCTGAACTGACTTCCCTTTTATGATTCTTTTCTTTGTAACTCTGCTTCTCACAACCTTTCCTGTCCTCCTTTTGAACTGCAACTCTGCCACCAAGTTTGCCACTAAGCTTATATTCAAACACACACACTAAATGTGTGAAACAGGAAGTACACAGACACACAGCTGCACATTTCCAGCAGCTATAATTACCTTATGCAAATAAGATCAACAAATAAACCATCTCCTCCTGCCGGGCAGCATGGTATAAGATGCCAACGACTGAAATTTGGGAGCTCATTTAATTAGAATGGAGGTGAAGAAAGGAATAGTATTCACCTAGCCCTCCTGCTGTATTACACTGTCAATTTAAACCTGTCTAATATGTAATATCCCCACAGGCCTGAATCTCCATAGAAATGATTGTACATCTCACCATAATATCCTGACATGTAGGAAAAGACTCCAAATTAGCTCACTTGATTGAACTTGTGCAAGAACAACTGTCTCCACAAGCAATGTTATAGAGAAGTACATCTATTCCTACATGTTTCCCCCAGTTTCTGAAAATCGCCAGTATTTGTTTTAATAACCTCATTAGTTTGTTTTGCTGAGACCTCCAGAAAACTTCACAGTATGGGGTGTTCCAGGCTCCATGTGTGGTGTTGCTTAAAGTCAGTTTTTAATGTCAGTGTTAATTTTGTCAAACGTGACTGTAATGATGTTCTGCTCCTCCTTAATACGGGATTTTGATTGAAAAGCAAGCACCGGTGAATGATAAAGATGTAAAGATAACTAGGCATACACGCTAAAATCCTACTTAATAAATTTTCAAATACTGTACACAAAAAAATTACCAGATTAGCATTTTTTTTGCATTTGTTAAAGAGGTTCTAATTGCACATTTGTTGAATAATCAGTTTTGTATTTTGATTTTTGATCCTTTTTGAATGAGTTTTATATCCACTGAAGCCGAGCAGGCTTTGTAAGATTTCCAAAAGGTGAGCTAAACTTCAACATATGTCACACTGTGCTTGTTTGATATAATAAAATCTTTACAGCAACTCATTTCGAACTGCACAAAGAAATATACCAGACTTAATCATTTGGTGCCATCTCAGAAACACCCAACAGAGAAATCAGTCCAGCCGTGAATAACACCAAGTAGTAGGTGTTAATACTTTTATTATAAGATCTGCAAAGAGGGAGATGAAGAGGAGAAAAATGAGACGGCCATGGAAATGCCACCGGACATAATGACTGTTGTAGGTGCAGCAGACACACTGATTTCTCCCCAAAATTTGTAACCACTACCTGATATTTGATGTAGTTTTTGGTCATTAAAGCACTAAATAAGCAGTTTGAACACCCGTAATATTCAACAGCTCCAGACCTTTGCTTCAAACTGGTCAGAAAAACACTTTAGCAGACATTAGGAAGCATGAGTTATCAACCTTTGATTCGCATGTTGCTTCCTTACCCCTATTGATGGAGAAAAGCTTCTTTTCTCATCATTTTGCTCTTTTTTTAGTCCACCTTATCCTCAACAGTGGATCCTTTATCCATCAAATGTTATTGAAATTGAGAGTTTCTGGTGTAAATAATATTTTAGTTGATGTAAGTCACAAAACAGATGTACTTATGCTAAGAAGAGACCCAAAGATAAACAAAGTTTTATTATCTTTGAGGGTATCAAGTTTGGGGTAATAGCTGGACAGCTTGGACAGGTAGAGAGAATATTATGTGCTTTAATTCTCATTTTCAGAACATTTTTTAGATTTTTGGATCAATTGCTGCTGTAGATACCTTGTAACCTCGAAAACATTACTTTTCTGCTCTTTTTCTCAACCTTCATCACTTAGTAAATATGCTGCTCTTCCAAGGTCTTTGCCAAGGGCAGAAAAGAATGAGTAAAAATACAATAAAGATCTTAAATAGGAACTTTAAAGATCATTCTTATATTGTAACTGCATAATTGTGAAATACTTTCTTTTTTCTATTTTGTTAAATGTTTTAGGTTATGCAGTTTTGAAAAAATATACACATAGGAATAAACTTCAACACTTTCTTTAATAAGTTTCTCAGTGTCCATACAGGGGAAACTTCTGTCACGTTTTATCCAGAAAAAATTTAATCCTTTCCTTTTTTGCTCAGGCCGATCCAAAGGAGCTGATTCGACTGGTCACGCAGCATGTCTCCTCATATTCAGCCTGGCCTGAGGAGCTGCAGAAGTTAATCAGCCAGCTGAATGTGTACAATGAGCGTTTGACAGACTTCACTCAGGCTCAGGTGTTGCAGGGCCTTGGCCGTGGAGTTGATGTGCAACGCTTCAGCTCTGACTTAGAGTACAAGAAAAAGACCATCCTCGGCCTCACAGAGTAAGCTGGTGACTTCAGTGAAATTTTAATAACCCCTTTCCTTTTTTTATGAATTTCCAAGATGGAAGTCTGTTGCTATAGAGGGATTTTCCCAGTTTTACTCTGCTGTGACGTGTACTTTGTCCAAAGATGTATGCTTGATTTAGTTAAAGGAATTACTGCAACACATAAGAAATAAAGTAGATGTTATTGACCTATCCACTTCAACTGGATAAAATCCAATAATTGCTCTTGTTTGTGATTAGGACACTGGATGACGATGTGTACAGGATCGCTTTATCCCTAGCAAAGCGTTACAGCGTCCCTCTGTGGGAGGTCTACATGACTCACCTCGAGTTCCTCTTTACAGAAAGCAGGTATACACACACACACACCCACACACATACTCGTTCTGTAGTGAAGACCATGTGTTGACTCCCATTGACTTCCATTGATTTTCAGTCATTTTTAACCCCTCTAGGCCCTAACCCTAAAACTAACCCTAAACCTGCACATTACCAATGCATACCTCACCCTTACCCTAACCAATTGACACCTTAGCTCTAAACCTAACCATTAGAAAAGTAGCATGTGAGGACGGCATAATTTCCTCCTTTTGCCACAACTGGTCCTTAATTTGATGGTGAAATTGGAAAGGTGGTCCTCACTCTGAGGGCAAGACAGGTACACACACACACCAATCCGCTACAGTCTACCGTCTTATAATCCTTTATTTTCTGCTTCTCTACTTTTACTTTGTAATTATTGTTGAATTGCCCAATTGACCAGCTGTCATGGTAGGAAGCTTGTACACTGACAGTTTTGAAGTTTTTGTGTTATTTTGGTTTATTATTTGTAAAAGAAACTGATCAGTTCTAATATTTTTGCTCTATAAATGCGTCATCCAGTTGCAGACACCTTGATATATTAAAGAAATGTCATAAATGTTGGAAAAAAAAATTCTGATCTTATAGTTGTAAAGAAAAATAATTATCTACAATTACAATTAATAGTTCATAAATATGTATCTGTAGCTTATTGGTTGACAGCCCCGCTGCTTTGTCTTTAATGTAAAAAAAAAAATAAATAAATAAACCCTACCAGAACCTCACTCAAGTTGAAATTGCCTCACTTAATAGCTACTTTGTCTGACTAGCACTGCACCCTTCCTTGTTTTTATAGAATGCCTTTTCAGCAGAGTGTGAGGGTTGTTCGTGTTTGGAGGTAAACGTGTGTGTGCCTGTGATAAATTCCCACATGTCACGTTCTGATATAGGGTAATGCTTTATGGACTCCATCTAACAATAAATTACAACATGCACCTTCCACCAAACCTGAAGATCATGACAAATCTATGAAGGATATGCATGCTATAATCAGAACTAGACGCATCTGCAGTATGCCTATTGATTTAACGGATGGATGGAAGAAGGAAATGGTATAAATACTGCAGTTTGGAGAATTTAAAGAGCAAAGACGTACGTGTGTAGGGTGAGGCTGGAGTACAAAATTGAATTAGACTTTTATTGATCTCTTAAGGGAAATAAAATCTTTGTGTTTCACTCATTCGCCTTGTTAAAGGGCTGCCACCAGTTACAGTTGATTGAGTTAAAGTTGAACTCTAAGGCCTTAATTTTGGTTAATTGTGGCTCTTTTAGTAGAGCAACAAGCATTTGTTTGCCAGACTTGAATTTACTCCCAGTTTATATCAAGATTGCTTGGATCTTTAAGGCAGAAAAATGCTAATGGCTATTTGAAAATGGAAAATTTCACATTTCCATTACTGTAAAAATGTCCATAGCTGTATATTGGTCATTTATTCTCCAGGTGCAGTTTTTTATATATTGTTAAAACACATTACAATGCAATATTTTATTATCTTTTAACTATTCACTATTCTGTTATTCTTGTATATTTGTGTGACCATTTTTATTTTCTATAATTTTTTTGCTGCTGTAAACACTAGAATATTCCCATTGTGAGATAATAAATGGATTTTATATTCTATTTAAAAAAAAATGTTGTGAGTCCTAATTTTGTCTGATTTATTACTAAATCAGACTGCTGTTTGGGGCAAATAACTACATTTTGAACTTGTTGAAGAAATCTCACAAAGTTTAATGAATGCCTTAGTAATGAATACACCTACATTAGAAGAAACGGCATATTCTGTTTAGCCCTAAAGATGCAACATTTACAATACATAGAGCTGAGTTTGCCCTTAGCAAATTTTACATGATCTTGTAATTAAAGTTTAACTTTCATTAAAGCATTAAAATAAAGATAATTTATTTCTGTTTTTAGCTTTTAAAATAAAGAAAAACATAAGACTTTTGCTAAATGAAATAGATGTGTTTTATCCTATCAGGGTTTTTTTGTGAAAAATAATGTTTAAAATCCCCCACCAGATTTCAACCTACTGTAATAGCAAATAAATTAAACTGGTATTTTTTTATTATTCTGTTGTGGAAAGTCGATACAAATATTTAATTAAAATAAACCAAAAAGCTACTAAATTCTATGGCTGTTTTTATGACTACATTTAAAAACGTTTGTGGGTTCTGCATTAGTTTTGGCCTGAGTTTAAAATAGCCATTATGGGAGCAGATCCATCTGTTGCTCTAGAGCTGCAGGTTGCAGACCACTGCTTTGCTCAGATGTTCACATTAATTTGTAGTAAAATAGGTCCTTCTGCAATGTACTGTAGGTGTTGCCTTGAGTTTGTTTTTTAATCTCTTTCTTCCTTCGGAAAATAGATAGTTGCATCTTACTTTAATGATCATTTCAAATCTTGTTGTAATTAAAGTTTTAGCTGACGTTTATGAAAAAAATATTTACTGCTTGCTCTCAAACAGAACATATCTGTGTGCTCAGATTTCCTAAAAAAGCAGCAAATGTTAAATCCATGAATGAAACTCATGAATGGACTGTTTTACATGACAAAAATGAGGTGAGCATCTCAAAGCACTGTTCAGGGTGAATATTGAATGTGTTTTCTGAGCGCAAATTTGGGAATTTTAAATAGAGAAAAGAAAGTATCTCTCAAAGGGATTTTTGTTGCATGCGTGTTTGCAGGCAGCACAGACCTTAGGCTTTAAATGTATCTATAACTGGAGGCTGATGCCCTAGCCATAAAAAATAACTGAAGCTGAGTTTTATATATTTTTTCCCCGCATATTTTAATAATTTGGTAAGAGCTGAGGAAGCTAAAGCTTAACCTGTTCCATTATGTGCGATTTATGTAGCTACTGTACCAGTGCAGTAAGGCCAAAGATTACTGATACTCCTTGAAGACGATATTTTAAATTGGTTTCATTCAACAACAAAACATTTTATCTTATTTGTATTAATGCAACTCTAAATTGTACTTAAAAAAATATTCAAAACCTTTTAAATTAATAAAGAGGAGATCCAGCAACTAAATCCAAGTTAAAATTGTTGAAAAGCATTTTTTGCATGAATTCTGTTTGATTATGAGCAGTAAGTCTTTGAGGATGGAAAAGCTTCTCGTTATAATCCCCATCTTCATCCTTAATGTATAGATTCTTTATGTGGCTCTCAGAAACATTATTATGACCCTCAGTTGGAAAAAGAATGGGAATCAAATATATTACAGGTATCTCAGCTGTGTTCTTTTTGGTTTTTTAATCATTCAACCTCAGTTAGTGTATACATCGGGCCCGGGTCATCCACCCCTCAGTTGGAGCTTTGCAAGACCCCTTGAAGACCAATGTGTTGGTTTTGAACAGCCCCATTGAATTTTATGCTTGCTCGACACCATAACCTCGTCCAACACGATTTTTTTTGTCGAATCGGATATAAAATAGGATTTGCTGTGTTCAGGGCTTTAGTCGCCCTGGTTGAGAGCTTTGGTTCGTTGTCCTGATGGAAGACCCAGCCATGACCCGTCTTACATTCCTTACTGAAGGAAGGAGGTTGTTGGCTAAGATCTCCCGATGGCCCCATTCATCTTCCCCTCAATCCGCTGCAGTCCTCCTTACCCTTTTGCAGATAAGGATCTACAAAAAATTATGTCTCCATTTTTATGCTTCACTGTTGGAATGGCCTTTTTGGGGTTGTACTTATCCTTCTTCTTCCTCCAAACACAGTGACTGTTAGAATACATCTTATTAATATGTGTAATTAAAATATTCAAACAAAAGGCAAATGTTTATGCCTTAGGTTGCATGAGTTTAAGGCTACTGGACTTGTAAATAGGCATCTATTTATGTGAGAAGGTGCTTTATCATGTCTCCTGTCGACTCGTGTAATTATGTTCATTTTTAGCAGCTCTTATGGAGCTGTCCACCTCTGCTGGTTTGTTCTGCAATGTCTGAGCCTGAAGCGTACCTAAAGGCAAGATTCCTGCAGTGTGGCTTGACAAAAAAATTCCATTTATTATTGGCAATACTGTGAAAATTAATACTTGTCTGATGAAACTATGTTGTCTTTTTGCACAGAGTCCAGGCCACGTAAAAAAAGATAAAAATTGAAGTCTGAATATATGCAGAAAGAACCTGGTGTGTTTATGCATAGGGTTCCTCTTTTGTCTCTTTGCCTCTCAAAGAGTCATCCAATCACTGTTTATACCATAATATTTTTGCAATAAATATACTCTGACCTTTAGTAAGTAAAGACACATTCAGACCCTTCAAAACGCTGTAAGGACAGAAACTTAATCTGATTAAAGTTATTTTGGAGGATTTTCGCACATATTTTAAACGACCCGCACTCTCCACTTTCAAAAGCAATGCACATGCACAACCCTGTACCTGCTCCTGAGAGGGGACGCCTATTAAACGCATGTGAGACCATGCAGCAGCCCATCTCTCCTCGCTCACGCTCTGTTTAAAAGTTGCTGTTCTCATAGCTCGTACAAGCTTTCTGTACCCGAAAATTCCACCCTAACCCCTAAATCCCTCAATCACTGCAGTATATAGAGCAGGGACTGTATAATGGACTTTATATCGAACTTAGTTAACTTACCGTTCGGACGGATGACCAGTGCTTTTTGCTCCCCGTTATTCACGTAAGTGCTGCTCCACTGCGCGCTGCCTGCCCTATCTTTGTTATTAGTCGCCGCTGTCAGGTAGCGACAGCAGACCACTGCAACTGCAAATCAAATAACGCTTTGTGAGGAGAGCTCTCCGCATAAAGCTTTCCAGGATATATCTGCCTCTTTTGAGGCCTCTCTTTTCTTCTCATACACTTCGTAGACACTTTTTCTTTTATGACCCTTGGCCATTTTAAAAAACACAGTGTGAGAAAGGTGAGTTTCAATGACTGTCCGAAACCGTAGCTCACCAAGGACATACTCCTGAAAGTGAAAATGTGGATGAGCACGTAGGACAGCCTTACGTAAACATATCACCAGAATGATTGACAATTAGGAGGACCAATTATATACATGATCCCCCCCCGGAAAAAAATAAATAAATCCTCCACTATACCTTTAAGAGGATAAATGGAAAAAAATAAAAGAATCAATACTAATCCAACACCCTGAATCTGAGTCGTAGATGAGCTCCTGAGAGAAAAGTTCATTCTGCTTCCTCTTCACATCATTCCATGTTTTTTTTTTTTTTTTGTTTTTTTTGATGCGGCTTTTATCTGGGCAGGATGACGAGATTTTCATTAGCTGTCATGTAACTTCTAAGCTGGGTTAATTAATTCCGTTTTTAAATCCTCTACTTATGTTATTTATACCTGCTTACATTCATATGACCTTCTTGGGTAATTGTATTTATCAAAAACTGAAATATCTAACATTCTCAGCAGACTCTAAGTGTTATGTATGCAGAGGATATATTAGAGCTTAGAAAACTTTGATCAGAGCCTCAAAACAAATGTCTGGGTTTTGTAAAATGTATCCCCTCTGCTCATTTCTAATCGCTATTATGTCCAATCAATCTGATAAAACCAGAAACATTTGGAAAACGATGTTCAGTTTTAGCTACTTTCATGTTGGGTTGACAATTGTATATTGTACAAGTTCAGTACAAAACAGATCTTTTTGAGTCACAGCTGCATGTACAGTATTTAGACACCGTTAGTTAAATATAATTTAAGTTGTTTAAAAGAAAATGTTTTTATAGTTTTTTCAAACAGCTTTAAAGAACAACATGCTACTTTAAACTTTTTAAGCATTCTAGGCTCACAGATTGCACCCCTTCCAATAATGCCATGCTTAATAGCAATCACTTCTCTTCCAAAGCCTCCCTACAGTTTAATCTGCAATGTCTGATTGCCTCTTCTATTGAATATGCCTCACAATTTGCGAACATTAGCAATCGCTTTCTGTTTGTTATCTCATGCATCACATCTGAAGCAAACATGTTAATGCGGGGCTGGGACGAGCCAGGAGATTAGAGCTGCAAAGAGCAGCGCAGAGATCAAATCAGATTAAAGTGGCTCCTTGTTCTGGCTGACTTTTGAAACAAACAGGAGAAGATTGTAATAACAAGCATCTGATATTACAGCCACAGAAGTACCACAAAGATAAAGTGGGGAAATTCTATTGCGTCCTTAGAGAGCTACAGACAAGGAAGCGGCGGCGGCGGCAAAGCCAGTGTGGCAGAGACTAGTAATGAAGCTATCAGAGAGAAATATTTTTACCACAAAGATTGCTAAAAATCAGAGAAGAAAATAAAACCCCAAAAGAAATGTTTCAAACTTAAGAAAAGGAATGTCTTCATCAAAGCTCATAACATCTTACTGTACCTCACTAAAGGCTCATTTCAGTTCTTATTGTTTCTCTACATGATTCTCCTTCTCTTTGGAGGTATTATGACTAACCAATAAAACAATCCTGATTGGCTGCCTGTCAGTGTGAGAGAGACAGAGCACTCACTAAGCTGGGCGTGCTTCCTTTTGTATTAGTTTGGATGATTGCAGCCGTATTAGAGCTCCTGCGGTGAACATGATTAGTGTTATTTACATTATTGAGCCTATTGTCAGCTGCTGTTCTCTATTTAATTTTTTCATTAGCAGAAGCCTCCCAGCTAAGTGCGACAGAGAACCCTGGGGAAGCATTGTCCACTTTGATGTTGTCTCATTCTGACAGATAAACAGAGCTCCACTCTTACGAACACGCTTCCAGACAGCCGCAGATTGCTGGAAGCCCCTCCGAGACCACCAGCGAGTAGCTTTACATCACCCTTGCCTTTTTAATCTTTGTAGCGCTTCTTGTTTGACTTTAATTGCATGTCTCTGGGGTTTTTTCTCCATTTCTTTCTGCTGTTCTGCTTCACTTCATTTTACTTTTGTTCTCATGCTTTGGACCACTTGCTGCTGTTGACTTTTTGTTCTTTGGAAACACATACTCATGTTTAGCTTGGGCAAATCATTAGGAGATTTCCACCCAGATTTGTACAATCATCTAAACCTTGAATACATCCTTAGCTCTATTTTCTTCCTCTGCCCTTTAAGATATTTGTTTTATCTACTTTACATAGGTCTATCTTTTTTTTTTTTTTTTTAGATTCGTAGGTTCATTGACAGTTTTCACTTTTTTGTAGCTTATGATTGTTTTGATGATTTCACAGACGTGTCGTTTTTCTTTTTTAAATTACCTTGTAAAACACAAACTTTAGAGCTGAATGTTCTCATTTGATTTTACTGCTGATAAAACCTTTTTTCCTCTGCTGTGTTTTATGTTTCCCACTGTGTTCATCTTGTTGAATAAAGGAAAAACATTTAGTTTGAGGCTGCAAAAGAATAATTTGTCTTCTCAGCGGATTTTAAGAATTGCTTGAAATTTAATATACTTTTTTTAGTTATTAAGTTATATCTGTGTCAAATATATTCAGTATAAAGCACATTTTAAATGCATGTACAAAAACAGACGTTTTAGTACGATACATTGATCAGAGCAGTTATTCCTATTTTAGCTTAGCTGGATAAGTGATCTCCATTTCCTAAATGCCAAAATGAGTTTTCTTTTTTATTTTATCTCCGTTTTCTTCAAATTCAGAAGTTTATTACATTAATTATCCTAATAATTGGTAGAACTATTGATTTGAGTCAGATATTCTGGATAACCCTCCACAACCTTTCTAGAGTTTGCAGAATTAAGTTGATACATGAAAAATTAAGTTTCTTGTTTGTAAATGTATTTCAAAGATGTAACTTGGCTTTTTATGTAGCTTTTTGAGTAATGGCTTCTTCATCTGATTGGCCTTTCAGGCCATGATGGTACATAACTTGTTTTACCATTGATAACGATGCTCTACCAGCCTTAGTCAGGTTGTTTACAAGTTCATTGGTATATGTTCTCACCATTTTGACTTTCTCACCAAAAAGCAGCATCTTCTAGAGCAGTATAATTGCCTGAAAATTCCTATTGTTTTTAGACACTAATAATTGTTCTAAGAAATTAAAGGTTCCCTTTACGTCAGAATATTGAACACCAGGACGTCTACAGTTCCCTCCCTGATGTCGAGGCTGACTGTTTTTTCTTTGATTCAGTGAATTTAAGATGTTACCTCAAAGGTACTCACAGGACTTACATATTTTTGCTTAAATACTGGAAATGAATCTATGTAAGCTTATAAAGACGTCACTTGTTGGGACTTTAACACACTGTTGGACAATTAACCAATCTTAACGTATAATAACTGTTGAATTGATCGTTTATCTGGTAAATTAAAAGAAAAATTTAATAATTCTAAGTGAAAATAAAAGGTGTGCCTATCTGGTTCCAACATGCTATTGATTTGCGTGCCACCTGATTAACTTTCCTTGTCTTTCTTTCTTTTTAAGTCTTTCCACTGAAGAGATTGAAAATCGGAGTAACTCCCTTAAACTATTTGACACCTTGAAATGCGACCCGGAGGCCTTTTACAGCCACATGACCAAATATGTTCTACCAACGGTGGAGGGAAGCGACTTGGGCCGCCTGCTCTACTACTACACCTTAATAGATGCTGCAGGCTGTGAGCCTTATGTGACGACCATCATAAAACCAGAGTCTCATGTCAAACTGCTGAAGAAGCTTCGCGCTGTTGCCAAAGGTACATTTTATTTCATTTTTTTTATTTTATAGAGATGTACTGCATTACTGCTAGTATTCATGCCTATTTCATACTTTGTGTTTATACTGAAGTCTTCCCTGTTGTTTATTTGATTCTTCTAAAAGTCCAACAAAAATGTTGACATAGTTTTAAAACGGGAAGGAAAAGAGGTTGTTTTTTTTTTCTTCTCCAGAGATAAAAATAATTTGATCACACTTACTCTAATGCACCTTGATATAATGCCAAGGACTCATTGAATTTTTTTTTTTTTATTTTAACTGAACTCTCCTGATAAAATATAGGTTGAATAAAATATGAATACAAAAATCTAGTACAAGCTTGACTACAAATAAAGCCTATGAATGCTTAGACACATAGGCCTGTGTGTAAATTACTGGCAGTATAAATTCAGCTGTTCCATTAAGGCCTCAGAGTTTTATTTGGGAACATCAGTGAATAAACATCACAATGAAGACAGATGGCAGTTAAATTCTGTGAAGGTTTAAAGTGTTCGGAAATAAAACAGCCTGAGCCTTGAACATCTCACAGAGGCCTGTTTAATCCATCACATTATACTGACGTAGTTTTGCAAAACTCCTCATCAATCTGAACTAAAAAGAGGCAACAGCACCATTTAAAAAAGCAGTCAAATGACCCATGTTACCTCTGGAGCTAATGATGCATCTCAATAGGGAGGAACTTGTTCACAGGAAAAACTTACATCTGTCTCAACTGTTTGCCATTGCTGAAATAAAGCCCTAAGAAAGTTTTATTTCCATTATTCATACAGATGACTATGCACATGTTTAGAAAAATCTTTTTCACTTGGATAACAACTATTTTGTCAAACATGAAAGTACTACAGTATATGATTAATATTGTATATTTTAATTTGCCCATTATGAAACATGGTGGTGGCAGCTGCATAACGAGCTACTGGGTAAAAGGTTGGTCATTGATTATACTGTACCCATATTCGTTGTTAGATTTATCAAGATGAAGACAATAAAAAACGATAATCCAGCTATTCAGACACATTTTACCAATCAGACCGAGCTACAGTTATTTTGATAAGAAGATATAAGAGTTTCAGCCTCAGGATGCTAAAGGTAGAGGCATACCTCAAAGGAACTGTAAATCTGAAATATTTGCACTTTACAGTTGCAATACTTTAATAAATACTTTGGCTTGGCATTATACAAGAGTACTTTCACTGTGTTAAATTGTAATGTGTAAGTTGTAATCGTTATTAAAAATATATTAGGCAAGGCAAAAAAAAAAAAAAATTGCTTAGACACATAACGAAGTAGTGACATTTCCAATCATTTAGGTGGCCACCACTACAGTATATCATTTTAGATTAAGGATTTATTGTTTATTTTATAGGAAGACAATCGACCATTGAATGTAAGGAGGACATGTTTTAAATGATTTATATAACTCCTTGATAAAAAGCTAATGCAGACCTAGTGACATATCAATGCTTTGGTTATATGGAGTGTTTTATCTCCTCCATGATGCTGTTCTGTTCCTTTTTATTTCTTTGCAAACTGTGTGCCTGAATCACTTTTTCCTGCAGTGCTGAAACAAAATGCAATCATTTGCCTGTTACTGAAAAGACAGCAATCCATGTCTGTATTAAGAGCCAAATAACTGACGAGCAGAAAGCCAGTAGTGACGAGCACTGCTCTCAAAGGAAATCAAGACAGGCAGGTCGCCCTCTTGGCCTTGAGTACCTTGTTTGGGTTTATGAGGCTGAAAATGTTGTCAGTCCTTTGGAGGTTCAGTTAAGGTCAGCCTGGTGTCAACTTCTGTTTTCACGGTTCGCTTCCTCCTTCTGCTTCTGTATCCGCCATAAATTCTAACAGTGACACATGTCGCTGTTTAAAACATGGGCACATAAAGAAAACACACAGTCCCTTGAGAGATCAACTTCAAGCCTTGGATTATAAAGAAGCAAAGTATTAACTTAAAGCTCATGTATAGTTTTTCAGGGATCGGCAAACAGTTTAACCATTTTTAACCTCTGAAAACGGGTTATGCACTTAACCCCTGCACCACTGCTACACCCACAAGCAATTGGTCTGCTAATAATACTACTAGAACACACTAAATTACCCCAAAGAAGAAACCCAAAACAAAGAAAAATCTTCAAAAATTAAGAATCTAGATAGCAGCAGTTCTTAGACATGTTAAACACAGCAGCAGCTGGTGGAGTTTCTCCAGGGTGGCCTATAAGTTCAAAATAGACGTATACCAAAAAACAATCAAATGTATACCAAGTTATCACACCAATTTATTTATATGAATGCCAACAACAAAAAATAAAAACACTTACAGTAAAAACAACACCACATACTTTCATGTACAGGTTTACTTTTTGTACATAAATTTTGCCCTTCTGAGGATTTGTGAAGTCAAATCTGTGTTTTGCATGGTCCAATATTGTGTCACAAACCAAAAAAATAAATAATGTACCAGTTTAATAAGGGAGAAGCTATTAGTTAGCTTCATATTTTTTTGGGAAATATATATAATACTTTCTGAGAGTGTGTTTGATTATGAGTAACTATGCAAAACAACAAACATCTAGAATAGAACACTATAGTACAGTATATTGTTTTCTACGTGAATCCCAGATTGTTCATGCTTCTTTGCCTTTTCAAAAAAGTGCTTTGAATCAGTCGTACCTGTCTTTATGCAGGCTGGGTCAGATCCTGACATTTGAAAAAAGATGCTGGGAAAGCAGAATAAAGCGTTAGCCGGGCTGCAGTTAACCCAGTCTTCTTGCTAAACCAGGTCCTTGAAAAGGACGTTTCTTGCGCCATTTCTCTCTCTCTCTCTCTCCCTTCAATGCGTCTCCAACTCCCAGACCCGACCTTTCAATCACCTGCAAAACGTCTTTACTGTGGCAGGAGGTGGTTGCGCCCTGGGCCGTCATATCCGTTTGTATTGTAGAGGAGCTACTGCACATGTACAACTTTTAATGAGAGTCAATGGGTAAACATTCCTTTACCCCAGGACGGAAAATGCATCACCAATCTGATGAAAAATTAAATGACACTTTACTCGTCATTAAAGATTAGATATTTATCTTTCACATCTAAAAAAATGTATATGGATATATTTATAAACATTTTAAATTTTAATTTAAAGTTAAATTATTATTATTTTTTTATGTCTTAATCAGGCTCATTGGGTAGGTGGTGCAGCGCACTAGCGTCCTCTATTGGCATGCCACCACTGGTTAAACAAGTAAAGTTATAGTGGAGGATTTTGGCAAATTTTTGAAAAGACCTCTCCACTTTTACAAAAAGATGCACCTGCACAACCCTTTACCTGCTTCCGAGAGGGAACGTCTATTAAATGCATGTAAGAGCATTGCACAAGCCCATTCCTCCACATGCACACTGTTTAAAAGTGGAGCTTTGCATTGGTCTTACAAGCTTACTTTCCAAAAGAAGATTTGCAATAAATGTGGACGAGCACGTAGTATGGCCTTACGTAAGCATATCACCAGAATGATTGACATAAGGACCACTTATTTTGATGATCCACCTGGAAAAACAGGACCCTCCACTATACCTCTAAGTAAGCAAATAAGCAGTTAAGTAGAAAAAAAAACAAAACAAAGGTTTTACTTGTTGTTTTCTTCAGGGAGGCTGCTGCAAGGTTCTTGGATAGAGTTCAGGTAGTAGAGGCAAGCTTGGTCTAGGACAGAGGTGGCAAAGCAGGCTGCTGCAGTTCTCAACAGCTTAAAATTGGGGAAGAATGGGCAGCTATGTTTCTCTTCTCATCACTTTCCATTGGAGGAATCTATTAATACTTTATGAATGCTGCGCTTTCTTCACTTATTAAAAGGACTTTTTGTATCTTGAGCCTGGCAGATGACACCTTGAAATGAACATTTAAAGAGTGTTATTATTAAAAATACTATACTACCAGAAAGTCTTTATTTGACACGGTTTGCTAGAGCTACTGTACATGTTGTGAAAGACAGAAGACCAGATACTAAAAAAGGAAGTAAAAACGCTTCTTTAGAGTAATCTTAATTTGTTGTTCGTGAAACCTGAAGGCCCATCACATTCAAGCAGGTCAATGTTAACGTAAAGGTGCAATAATATGTCCCTCCTGTTATAAAATTGACAAATACACAATTTAAAACCATGGAAATCATATAGTGCTGAAATTAAATATGTGCCGAACAACAGCAATTTCCACAGCCTTTAGTTTTCACATAGCTTATTTCTTTGATAAAGACTACTGCAGGAATTCATTATCTATTGATTTTTCTGGGGCAGTCTTTAAAATGATTGTTGCAGCATCCATTTGAAACATTTCACTGTGCCCTGCATTTAAACACATTAGAGCATGGTCTCCAGCTAAGCTGCAGAGGAAACACATCAGCAATGACCTTAGAGAAACAATTATTTCTGCCTATTATTCTGGGATTCGTCATGAGGCAATTTCCCTATAATTCCAGTCTATTATTTTACCGTGGCAAATATTATTTCCAAGCAAGGAAAATAAAAGTTTTTGTCTTTAGTAGATGGCTGAGAGTGGCTTAGTAAATTCACCTAAAGGTTAGTTCAAAGAAATTGCAAAACAAGTATGATGAGCTGCCTAACAGAAGCCACAAACCCCTTTCTGCATGTTAATATGAAGAAGCCACAATTTCTCCACAACCAAGTGTGAGACCAATAACAATCTGCAGAAAAGTTCTTATAGTTGTTGCTGCTGAAGGACCTTCTAAAAGTTAAAGTGTATTTTCCAATAATGGCTGTTTAATCGTCATTTTTTGAAATTGAGTTTAATTAAAAAAAAAATGCTGAAACTGATAAAGCAGATGTTTAAATGAATCATTTACATTTGTTTTACAGTAATAGCCATTCAAAATGTCCCCTCTTTCCTTGATGGACCCTTGGCTGGTCCTTGACTGGTCCCCTACAATTCCTTTTTAAACACAAGAATATTTTTTCCGTCATGATTTGTGGACATTAAGATCTAAAGAGAAGCGCCTTTTCCTGGTCAGACCCTGTAATTCAGTGAAAGGGTGGAGTCAGAGTAAAAAAAATACATACACCCAGCTGAAGGAGGGGGTCACTCCAGTGGCTGGAAGTTGGAGGGGATTTTGCTGGGAGGTGCAGGGAAGTGGGCTACCATTCAGCTGGCGTTTGACTGGGAAAGACCTGTTTGAATGGCTGCTACTGTACCAATATTGTAAATAAATTGCAGAGATCAGTTGGTAAAAGTTTTGATCATGGCAATAAAACAGTAATTAACAATAAATATTGTGAATTTTTATTAACTATTTAAATTACAACTCCATCCATCCATCCATCTTCCTCCGCTTATCCAGGGTCGGGTCGCGGGGGCAGCAGCTTAAGAAGGGAGGCCCAGACTTCCCTCTCCCCAGCCACTTCTTCCAGCTCTTCAGGAGGAACCCCAAGGCGTTCCCAGGCCAGCCGAGAAACATAGTCTCTCCAGCCTGTCCTGGGTCTTCCCCGGGGCCTCCCCCCGGTGGTACGTGCCCGGAACACCTCACCAGGGAGGCGTCCAGGAGGCATCCTAAACAGATGCCCAAGCCACCTCAACTGGCTCCTCTCGACGTGGAGGAGCAGCGGCTCTACTCAGAGTCCCTCCCGGATGACCGAGCTTCTCACCCTATCTCTAAGGGAGAGCCCAGCCACCCTACGGAGGAAACCCATTTCGGCCGCTTGTATCCGCAATCTCGTTCTTTCGGTCATGACCCAGAGTTCATGACCATAGATGAGGGTAGGAACGTAGATCGACCGGTAAATCGAGAGCTTCGCTTTTTGACTCAGCTCTCTCTTCACCACGACGGACCGGTACAGCGCCCACTTCACGGCAGACGCTGCACCAATCCGCCTGTCGATCTCCCGCTCCCTTCTTCCCTCATTCGTGAACAAGATCCCAAGATACTTAAACTCCTCCACTTGGGGCAGGACACCCCCCCCTGACCCGGAGAAGGCACTCTACCCTTTTCCGGCTCAAGACCATGGCCTCGGATTTGGAGGCACTGATCCCCATCCCGGCCGCTTCACACTCGGCTGCGAACCGATCCAGCGAGAGCTGCAGATCACGACCTGATGAAGCCAATAGGACCACATCATCTGCAAAAAGCAGAGACGCAATCCTAAGGCCACCAAAACGGATCCCCTCAACACCTTGGCTGCGCCTAGAAATTCTGTCCATGAAGGTAATGAACAGAATCGGTGACAAAGGGCAGCCCTGGCGGAGTCCAACTCTCACCGGAAACGAGCCCGACTTACTGCCGGCAATGCGGACCAGACTCTGACACCGGTCATACAGGGACCTGACAGCCCGTATCTCTCCACCACGATAAGGTGGCAGCCCAACTTGCAGATATTTATTTTCTTAAATTCCTGAATGAATGTGACCATGTACATTATGCTTCACAAACCCAATTAAAAACTACTGCAATACTGTTGGGAGACAAGCTGCATCCATCTGAATGTCAGTGTTTTTCTCTTGAACATCTTTAGCATCAGGGAATCAGTTAAATAAACTTTGGCAGCTGTTCCTGTCAGAAAAGGTTCATGTTGGACTTTTTCACCATAACATCAGCTCCTAATCTCCTGTCTTCATCAAAAATTTAGAACCATAGAACCTCAGGAGGGTGTGAAGGATCTTTTAATTTAAAAAAGAAATAACCAACAGTTCAAAGGGCCAAGGAATGACAGGGCAGGTAGATGGCTGCATCTACAAAAGTTGAACTTTCTCTCCAAGGTCTTAAACTTTTTTGTAGCTCATAAATAGTTGCAAAACCGTAACCACAGTATGCAGCATTTTAAAGCCCCAATCTTCAAAGTTTTGCAGAGCTTAGTAGCTCACGCACAGTTGCTAGTGAGAGCTGTACCTTGATCCAGGAGGTAAGCTGCAATTTGATACACACTGTTTAGGGGAGGGATTTGGTAATCAATCTGTTTTGCAGATGCTGCAGCAAGAACTCCAGCAGATGCATATTACCACACACACAAATACGCCTAGAAAAAATCTAGAACATCCAAATTCATGCAGGCTACTTGAACCTCTGCTGACTTTATGGCGTTAACACCCAGAGGCTTACATGCTCTGCTCTGCGTCTCTTTCCAGTTTCCTCAAACAACTTTAAAACAGAGAATGTCATATTCCATGTGGGGGAAGTTTCCACACAGATGGTTGTGATGTCCTTAAGGCAACAAACTGCTAACTTGATCAAACTTTGGCACATGCTCACTCAAAACGACTCATGTATAAGTCACATGCAGAGATAAAGTAGCAGAGATTTGAGGCCTTAAATGAGAAAATTAAACTTGCATTTTGCCAGTGTGGAATAATTATACAATTTTGAATTTAAAAACGTTAAAAAAAGAGCTAGTTTCATTTTGCATTTTAATTTTTTGGTGGATTTCCTATCATCCACACCAGCAATTTAAAGTTGAAACCATACATAAGAATAAAAAACCTCAACTCAAACCAAACTTATCCTGCTTTTCGTCTGTCAGGATAAAAAAACAAACAAAAAAGTGCCTAGATGGAGCGTTTTAAAAATAATTGATATTTTAACAATTTGTGATTGTTTGGCTGAAGATCACACATCTTTGTATTGTAAACTTCTAATTGTACAAAATTTATCCAAAATGGAAGAACACCTTACTGAGTATTTTTAGGTATGTCAAACACACTGCTCACTACAGTGACATTATGGCAAAACACAAACAACATCAACCAGGATATTAGATTAATTTTATTCTATTATTGTTAGAAACCATTAGAAGATGCCTAATGGTTCATCCTTCATCTATTTAGAATAAAATGACTCAAAGTATAAATGCCATGGGAAGGACCGGCCATCATGCTGCTCTGAAAGGAGACAAGGCTTTATGTCCAGGAGATTAATGGGCTTTATAAAGAAAAAAATCTGAATTAACCTCAGAATTAATATAGAAAACCTTGTAAAGTTACAATAGTAGAATTATATTAAATGGTAACATGGTCTGAAAGGCCCCTTAGAAAGGAAGAAGCTAATAAAAGTACAAAACCACCATTAAAATGCTAGACTTCTGCCTGGCAGCACACTGACACTTTTTCAGACTTTGAACTAAAGGTTAGCAGCATCAAGTGGTTTTGCAACACAATGGGCTGGAGGTCTTCACAAAGTAGAAGGTATCTTATGGAAAAAACGTTTGGTTATCTAACATAACCCCAGTTCTTAGAATAATATGAGCGAGGTGTCTCGCTATAGGATGCAGCCTCCTGCAGCCCTGATAGAAGCATCTATCTCAATCTGCCAATCCTGATTGGCCGGTGGAAGTGCCCGTCATACGCCACGCCCCGTAGCTCCGACTACTAAAGCGTGTGCGGATCACGGCACTCCAATTCAACAAGCAAACCTCTTCTCGCCGCCCTGCAAGAAGGGTCGTCTGGCGAGACACCTCGCTCATATTATTCTAAGAACTGGGGTTATGTTAGATAACCAAACGTTCTTTTTCATAATATTCACTCGGTGTCTCGCTATGGGATATGGTAGCTCCCGTATTGCCAGACAGCTTATCGAACAAGAACCGGCTGATGGGGAAGGTCCACAAGGTCAGTTATGACTCTAGGACCGCACTGGCCACGCACGGTCCAGACACGTCAAGCATGTAGAACCGGACAAAAGTCAGAGGCGAAGACCAATTCGCAGCTGAACAAATGTCCTGAACGGACACTCCCCGAAATAAAGCCCAATACGCAGCCATCCCGCGGGTAGAGTGTGCACGCAGACCCGCGGGGGGCTGCAGACCCCTGCTTCCATACGCCAAAGCTATAGCCTCCACCACCCAGTGGGCGAGGCGTTGCTTTGTGATCGGCTGCCCCTTACGGGGCTCCGCCCAGGAGACAAAGAGCTGATCACTCATCCTGAAGCTCTGCGTCCTGTCCATATAAGAGCGCACGGCTCGAACAGGGCACAGCATGTGCGCTCGCCGTTCACCTGGGGAGGCGGCGAACGCCGCTAGCTCGATCGGTGAACAAGAACCCACCACTTTAGGAACAAAGGCCGGGTTGGGTTTCAGAACCATACGCGTGTATTCCGGGTCGAACCGGGTACATGCAGGGTTCACAGAGAGCGCATGAATGTCGCTGACTTGTTTCGCAGAGGCCAGGGCCAGTAACAGCACTGTCTTGAGAGACAGATGTTTAAGACTGGACCCCAACAATGGTTCAAATGGGGGTGCCTTAAGCCCCTCCAGAACCACCGACAAATCCCACGGAGGCAGCAAAGGTCTGGAGACGGGGAGGAGCCTGCGGGCGCCCTTCATAAACCGACAAACCAAAGGGTGTTGGCTCGCCGTTTTGTCTCCAAATCCTATATGGCATGCTGCTATAGCTGCCAGATAAACCTTAACCGTGGAAAAAGCTTTTCCTTTATCAATCAGTTCCTGTAAAAACGACAGAATCGCTGGTACAGAACACTGAAAAGGAACGTAGTCCCGTTCAAGACACCACCGCTCAAACAGTCCCCACATGGAGCCATATAGGTTCCTAGTGGAGGGAGCCCTGGCGTTTTGGATAGTATTAATTACACTCTGAGGGAGCCCGGCAGTGGTTAAATTAAGCCACTCACGGGCCAGGCCCACAGCTGCAGTCGCTCCGGGTGTGGGTGGAACACTGTCCCCGCACCCTGCGAGAGCAGGTCCCTGCGCAGCGGCAGCTCCCAAGGCTGGGCGCACAGCAACTGGAATATCTCCGCCAGCCAGTGTTGCGCTGGCCAGTGCGGAGCTATTAGGATCAGTCTGTGATTGAATGCCCTCACTCTGGCGAGAGTGGGGGGTATCAGGGCCAGCGGTGGAAACGCGTATAGCAGCTCGTGCGGCCAGGCGTGCGCTAGTGCGTCTACACCCAGAGGGGCATTCAGAGTGCTCAGAGAGAAGAACAGCTCGCATCGAGCGTTTTCCCTGGACGCGAACAGATCTATCTGAGCGCGCCCGTAGCGCGCCCATATCTGCTCCACGACCTGTGGGTGCAGCGTCCATTCCCCGTACACTGGCGCGCCTCTGGACAGCAGGTCCGCACCCGTGTTCAAGTCTCCCGGGACGTGCGTCGCTCTCAGGGAGAGAAAGTGGGCACTGCTCCAGAGAATCAAGTCGCGCGCCAGATTGTGCAACATGCGTGAGCGCAGACCCCCTTGGCGGTTGATATACGCCACTGTTGTCGTGTTGTCCGTCCTCACCAGGACATGGTGACCCGAGAGGAATGGGAGGAAGTGTCTCAGAGAAAGAAACACCGCCGAAAGTTCGAGAAAGTTTATGTGAAGGCGCTGGAGGGCCTGGCTCCAGCGACCCCTCACAGACCTGCCCTCGTGAATGCCGCCCCAGCCTGATAGGCTGGCATCCGTGGTTACCACTTTCCTGGACGAGACGGTGCCCATAGGCACCCCTTGGGTCAGGAAGGACGGGGCTCGCCAACAGCGCAGAGCTGTTATACAGTCCGCTGTGACCGTTATCCGCTGTGCGCCATGACGCACGGGGTCCATTCGGAGCGAAGCGACCCAGCGCTGAAAGTTCCGCATGTGAAGGCGGCCGAGGCGAATCACGAGGATGGCTGAGGCCATCAGACCCAGCAACCGAAGGCACAGTCTGAACTGGACAGACCTGTGCAGACGGAATTGTGCAAGGCACGCTCTAAAAGCCGTCACTCAAGGGCACGGCGGTTTAGGCTTCTCAGGCTGTGCTGGGGCCATGAAGGTGTCATCCTCTTCCTCGTCCTCTGATATGAGGAACGAGGTGTCGTCATCCTCCTCCATGGGGCTGACTTCCAGCACGTCTTCCTCGGGAAACGGGGGGGGCATGGAGCTGCTCGCACTGGGCACCCCAGTCGTAGTCAGTCTCCGGAGCTTCCCCAGCTGTGTCCACGTCCTCCTCCGCGGCTGCACCTTGTGCGGCGGTGGGGAGGAATGGGTCACAGTCTGAGACGCTAACCTGGCGGGCTAGCCTGCGTCTGAGGCTCTTAACCGTGAACACTTTGCAGTGTCCACAGGAGCCGGGAATTTCTAGGGCCAACCTGGCGTGGTCGACTCCCAGACAGGTACTGCACACCGGGTGGGTGTCCTTCCCTGAAATTTTATTCCCGCAGCCACAAAGACGGTAGTCTCCCCTGGCGTGGGGGTTTTGGACGGCCGCCATTTCCCGACGAGCTGGAGTGCTGGTAGGGAAAGGAACCGTAGCTAGCTGGCGTGCTAGCGTGGCGGGGTCGAGGCAGTAGCTGGTGTGCTAAATGCTCGTCCGACTCGAGCGTCCGTGGAGGGGAGCCGAGAGGGATTCCGCCGTGAAGAGAGACAAAAAGGATACCGGTCCGGTCTGGAGTGAGCGGACAGGGCAGAAGCCAGAGCACAGTGCTAGCTTCCGGCGACGGAAACTAGCAAGGTCCGTCTGTGGGCAGTTAAGCTAGCGAAGGCTCCGACGTGAGATAAGCTCTCAGGTGAGAAGAGGTTTTGAATTGGAGTGCCGTGATCCGCACACGCTTTAGTAGTCGGAGCTACGGGGCGTGGCGTATGACGGGCACTTCCACCGGCCAATCAGGATTGGCAGATTGAGATAGATGCTTCTATCAGGGCTGCAGGAGGCTGCTTCCCATAGCGAGACACCGAGTGAATATTATGAAAAAGAACGTTTATGTAGGAATGCTGAAGCAACACTTTAGGCTTCAGCAAAGGAAGCTAAAAGTCGAACGCAAATGTTTTTTGATTTAGGAGGGTGTGGAATGAGGGTAGTCCACAAACTTGAGTCAAGCCCATGTCACACCATGACGATTTAGACCAGCATATGCCTAATGTACGAAACATCTGGCAGAAAAGATGGCGTCTGTTTGATAGCTTAAGGGTAAGTTTTTTACGAATTATGAACACACTGGTGCTAGTCGATATATGTCCATGTACGTCGAGAAATTTTGAGCATGTTAAAAATTGACCAGAAATTGACGTATGCCAGCGCATGCTCACACATGGGTCATAAGTTTCAGGTAGATTATCTGATCATTAACATACGTTAAGTGTCAGTTACTCATAAGTCAGGGCGTCTAGCTTATCGAAAACCTATGAGTAATTTGTGCATAACTTATGAAGAACTTATCAACAATGTATCAGAGGTGTTTCAGACGACCGCTGAATGTGTTTCTAACTTACAGCTTCTGTATAATAACGTATTGGTAGCGTTTTGGAATAAAATGGGGTTCGAAGGAGGAAACTATCAGTACTCCTCCAGACCTCATCCCCATCATAGGGTGAGCGTGAAGGTGGGTGTGATGGATCCTCCCTGCGTTCACGCCCACGGCCATGACCAACAAATTTCCTATTAGACATGAAGCTGAATCTCCACGACTGCAAAACTTCTTTCTTTTTATTTTTTTTTTATTATTTTGGTGGGCACTAAACAACAGCTAGGTTAATACCATTATTAACTTAATCTTTTTATGTAGGACGTGTGCCTCTGTGCACATTGCTGCCCCCCTCAGGACACTGGCGTATGCCATTTCATGGGTTATGTATAAGTTATGCTGTCGTTGGACATAAGTTCTGGACTCATTATGAATAATCTATGTATAAGCCCAAAATTGAAAAAATACATAGAAAATTTAGCAAATGCCAGTGTTTCAGGAGATCCTGGGAAGTCAGGCATACTCTGGCTAAATCGTCAAGGTGTTACAGGGGCTTCAGTTATAGCATTTCTGATTGGATGAAGGGACCCAAATAAAAAAACAAATCTGGACATTCAAAAAGTTTGACCAAAGTTGTATTTTTGGTATGTGAAGGTATGTGTTTTCAGCCACAATAAGTATATTTAGGGTGAAGGTAAGGCTTTTCTTAAGTGTCATACTGTTGGACTGTTTTGTTTGGGATTATGAAGTTAGAGGACCTATACCGGATTCTCCAAATTTACCCTCAGATCAGCAGGCAGATCTACTGAACACAGCTGGGTGTTAAATCAGAAAAATAAATCCATTTGCGCTTTCCTCAAGAAGACTGTATTTCAACTTCTCATCAGTGATGTCCGTACTCACTCATTGGTATGAGACACCAGGTGACTGTCTGAGTGAGCTATAAGGATGAAGGATGAAGGACACGCTGCCCGTAGGGGATTGAAACAAAAGCAGAGAAATGCAACCAGACAGTGAGAATAAGAGGACATGTTTAAGTGCATTTGACTTCTATCTCTGGTTTAAGTGCTCCGTCTGAGGTTTTGTTTCATCATGTTTGGTCTTCTCTGTGTGTGAGGTTTTATTTTTTGTGAATTTTGAGCCATGCGACGAAGCACTCCCCACAGACAGGAGAGCATCAAATATTTACCTTCCAGACAGTCAGTGGTGTTATCACCGTAATGTGTCTGTCTTATTGCACTAGAGACCTAAAAAACATCACTACTTTGTTCCTGTGCACACAAACAAAAGCTTAAGCAATGCTGCATTGGTGGAAATGAGACACAAAGACACGTCTATATGGCAAGTCAACAATGGTTTGACACGCAACAATCTTAGTCGTCCACCTTAGCTTTTTACCTTCCCCTAAGCATTTGTGTATTTGTGCTGTACGATTATTAAACATCTTCCTCATGTAAGTGTTTCTCTCAGCAGGTTATTATTGGCTGCTCACAGCCTACAAATTACCATCAAATAAACTTGCACATACTGGGCAGAGAAATGTCAAAACTACTTTTTCTCTACAACAAATTCAGTTATAAAACAGTGATTCTGAACTGATCTGTTTGGTTTTTTTGCTCCTTATTACAACTCTAAAGTGTAGTAAAAAGACACTAATTAATATCATATGTTCAGGTAATGTAAACTTACATCCAAGGAAAGTTGGATTTTAACAGATCGATATATCTAAGAGGTGCAAAGTAATTAAACCGCTTCATTCCCTTATTTAAAAAGGGCCAGTAACAGAATTAGCATATAATGAGGCGTTACATAAAAAGAAATAAATGTTTGACAGATTTAACAGCCCATTCACAACAAATGTTCAGAAATTAATAGGAGAAAGGTTTAGCAGAAAGCAAGGTAGAGCCAATTATGCTTCAGTGACAGTCTGTGTGAGTACCTCCACTTACGTGACAATTCTTAGAGGTATGAAGTGTCAAGTGACCAGAAACATGGTTGAGGTAAAGAATGGCTTAAAAATAAAAGTCCTCTGATTTAGAATTCAGGTTTTACCAGGCTTTTTATAAAAAAAAAATAAAGATGGATTGGAAAAAACAAACAAAAAAAAACAGAAAAAAACCCTCTGATATTATTGGCATATTTTTGTGAGTCTAAAATAAAAAAAGATAAATAAAAACATGTTTTTCTCTAAGCATGCCTAAAACTGTTGGTTTTAAAACTGCTTAACACTTTAAAAAATGTATATCCCTGTATAAATAGTAGGATTTGTAATGTATGGATGATCTGAGCTTTACCAGGTCCTAAGATCGTTATCCTCTAAGTTTAACGTGAATCAAAAAATAGATGATGGAAAAAAAAAAAATCAATTCCCCCAATCTCTCCAAGTGTACAAAGTAAAGTGCAAAAATTATTAAACCCTGAGCCTTTTTTCTTTCTTTGAATCTTAGCAATCACAAAGGCATTGATTGAGCCAGTGTCAGCTAATCCTTCCTGGGGCTCAGTCAGTCTATTCGCTGCAGGAGTTGCCTGTTTTCTACATCAGTATAAACATGGCACTTAACCTGCAAAGTATTTAACCTTTTATAGATCTGTTTGGTTTGGTTCTGGCAAAAGTTTTCATACCATTTGTGACATATTCTGGTATTCATCCATTATTTGGGAATTTTATGTGTTTGACCAACAGGGAAAAGATATTATTTAATCTGTTTAATAGTCTTTTAAACGGTATTTTGAATAGCTAATTATATGTGTAGGGAGATTCTGTTAATAGATGCAAAATAAATTAAGGTAATTTTGTCATATATTTGAGTTTTTAACATAAGGTCTTTTATTCATTTAGTTTTTTTTAATATGTATTTTTATGCTTTGTTTTTCTGCAGGTATAAACTACAGAAAGCTGACTGATGAGTCCTCTGATCCATTGGCCACCCTACAGCCAGTCCTAACCAGTCAGAATGTTTTATCCATCTCTAAACTCTCCAATCGACTGCCTTTGCCTGGAGACAGCAAAGCAACGGTCTCCCCCAGTGCCGTGCATGCAGTATGGCTGCAGAAACTGTTTTGGAAAGGCGACCCACAGCTGCTGAAAAGACCCCCACAGAGTGATCAGGACTACCTGCATGCATATGACACCTGTGCCAAGTACCTGGACAGACTACTCTCCGCAGATGCCATCCATTTCCTGGACAGTATCACCTTCTCTCCTGATGCAGCCAAAAACGTAAGCGTCTTCAATACATTTTGCTGTCCTTTTCATTCCAATCAATATTTGCCAAACAGGAAATATGAAAAAGCAGCACAGCTCAGTAAAGCGTGGAGCAAGCTTTATTTCTCAGTGATAGTATCAGACAGGAACAGGTTGGACAGGGGCATACACATTTGTAACTGTGGCATTCGAGGCCGCTGGTTCCAGAAAGCCACCCAGGCAGAACTCATATAGTGCAGGAGGAAGGATTGCTGGGATTTCTACTCCCTATATCAACCTGTCATGTTTCTCCCCCCCTACTCCTCATTGTGAAGCTGATCTTCTGCTGTGCCTCCAGCTTCATGTTGAATTGTCAGAGACCCCTTTGCTAAGTTATTCTGTTCACATCCAAACTCCGAGGCCTCCAAACGCATACCAGCCCTGATTTATAAAAGAAATTATGAAATTTCCCTGGAAATGTCAGACACATAATTACTGCTCTGTGAGAAATTGTCCTGTGGTGGAATTAAAGTGCCTCAGTGCACCTTATCAATAGTAGCCCACTGTGTCCTTTTTTCTTCCTGGCACCCCACCAGCTCTCCTCTCCAGACCTTTGCTTTCCCCCCCATTTTTCCTGCATGTCCCTTCTCTTTCCCTGCAACTCTGAGGTCTAATTGATCCCTCTCTGCTTCAGACCCAATTAAACTCCCAATTCCCACCAGGCACAGTTTTCCCTCTGGTCTTTAACATGGAGATTACTTCTTTGAATCACACTGTATTTCTATTCCCTTTCTTCCTTTCTTTCTTTTTGAGCCCTTCAAGGAAAAATCCAAATGCCTTTCTCTCACTATCGGGACAGTAGCTGACCTTTCAGTGCTACTTTGGACTCCACAATGAAGCCCGATCAATGTCTTATGAGGCTGAGGTCGGATGGATAACTAGACTTTGTCATTCTTCCAACTGGATGAATATTATGAAGAGAAACTCCTCGTATTGACTCCCCCCTACCTCTCTAGCTATTGATTGGAAATAAACATTTTTGATTTCATGTTAGATATACGCTTACATACAGTAGCAGCCATTAAAAATGTCCCTTCCCTGTCAAACACCAGCCGAATGGCAGCCCACTTCCCTGCAACTCACAGCAAAATCCCCTCCAACTTCCAACCAGCTTCTTCTCCTGGGCTTGCATATTTTTTTACTCTGACTCCACCGTATAATTGAATTACAGGGTCTGACCAGGAGATGACGCTTTTCTTTAGATCTTAATGTCCACAGATCATGACAGAAAGAATGATTTAGTACAAATATCAATGTTTTAAAAGGAATTGTAGGGGACTAGCCAAGGGCCCATCAAGGAAAGTGGGGAAATTTTGAATGGCTACCACTCTATAGTCATATCTAAATAATTTCAATACATATGAAATATTTTGTTGATCAGATCAAGATTTATTACATTTAGTTTTTTCAGTGTGAAAAAAGTGAAAAAGTTTAAAATAATCAATGCTGCACTCTGTTATAAACTTACATGATATAATACTAAATTGTAAGACTTGGCATGTTTCGTCTTGGCTCCAAGTTAAACACTATTCTGTGCCGGAGGAGGAAAGTACTGACCGGTTTGGTGAAACATATCTTGTATGTCTTTTAAGCTGAACGAGTTGCAGCGGCTATGAATCTAGATGATGTTGGTGCGTCCACGCCGGTTTGATTGTGTGTGCGCGTGCAAAGCTTGTTGACGCCTGTCTGCTTTCATGTAAAAGGGTAAAACCTTCAGCCAAAGCTCCTCTCCTCTCCGCATGAATAGTTAACCTGCTCACGCTGAATAAAATCAATCACATCAGTCTGACTTCTATGATGTTTTTTCACACGCTTCTCTCACTGACATGGTTCTCCCACACATATACACTACAGCTCCCTGGTATTATTTTCAGTGAGATCGATTGGGTATCTTCAACATGTTAAGCTTGGAATTAATAAATATCAACTGTCAGTCCCATCTTCCACCTCTCTGCTCAATTTGACCTCAATCTTCCCACCTCATTTCCTTCCCTTCTCACGTTTCACCTCTTCCGGCCTTGTTTGACCCTCAGTATTCTCTGTTCCCTGCCTAGCTGAGCATCCAAGCAAGGTTGGAGGTGATAAAGCGAGCCTCCAAAGCCCTGCGCCAGCTGGCCGAGAAGAGCCGGAAGAAAGGAAGTGATAATAGTGGAGAGCAGGAAGGTACAGGCGCAACAGGAGTTACTTTTGAAGAGGCTCTAGCACACCTGCAGCAATCTCAGGCCCACCTGGACACTCTGAGTCATGCCTTTATCCTGTCGCTCAGAGACAGCCAGCAGGTAGGCCACATCTGCCACAGCCTGGCTGTGATATTGTTTGAGGAAGAGAATTTCTCTATGTAAAACTGTCTCCACAATATATATTAATTAGAAAAAACAGTAAAAGGTTTGAAATAGAAATCTGTATCCTACAAATTTTCTAAATGTTAGTCATGTATCATTTAAGTAGGGTTATTGGTATTGTTAAAAGGAACATTGCATAGCAAAATGGTGTCTTTAAATGGTTTTACTTCTATGTTTCTTTAGGAGTGACAATATTCATGTTTTGGATAAGGTTATAAGTTTCTCACAATTTGTTCCACCAAAATTTACTTTAACACAAAAACCATTATTTGTAGTTATTTGTAAATGCTTGGTTGATTTGTTCTTTATCAAAAATATAAAGGAAGAGTAAGGTGTATGTTGAGGAAGGACATGTCAAAATCAGTCATATTAGGGAAGGCAAAGCAGTTATTTTAATCCAGTAGCTGAGAACTTTGGGACTTTGTTTTGTCTCTCATATTGCTTTAGATTTATAAAATTTCTTCAGTTATGTTGATTGTTGGACCTTTTGCTCATTCCTTAACACTGCCTTAAAGTTAAATCTCAGCTGTAAAAAGTAAAAACTCAGCTGAGCAGAGCACAGGCTGTTGGAAGGATGGCCTGACATCATGTGTGAATGTGTGCACAATGGGCCATATAGCTGTAGTGTAAAGCTACATGTCTAGTCTTATTAGACTACTAGCCTGTTGTGACTAGAAATGCCATAAAGAAATGTCTGATGTATTCAAGATGCTAGTTAAAAAGCAAAGGCTGTGCTGAAATATTCTATTTCTTTGTGCATAGCTATATTTGAGAAAGACCTTCATCCTGATGGACTGGTAGTTCTTGTAAAAAAAATTCACTTCTCTATAGTTATTCTTACCGTTGAAATATAAACTTCAGATTATAAGTAAGTGGCCTGTCCCCCATCTGAAACTGATATGGGTTTCCCACAGTTTTGATACAAAACAAGTTAGAAAATGATCTTAACAGTCTTAATTTAAAAAAAAATCTCCATAAAAGAATAATATTAACATTTCCTGGCAGCTTTCTTCTTTTTATTTACCTATGAAGAAATTTTAATCACCATCAGATAACAACCAATCTCTTCATGACTCCCACCTCTAGACTCTTAGAAAGATTTGAACATGTGCAGAGGAAGTTAATTCCTTAAACAAAAAAGGAAAAAAACTCCTGACTAGGGTTGTCACGATACTAAACTTTTCAACTCGATACTGATACTAAGGAAAATATTCGATACTCGATACCATTTTCGATACCACAAGGATAAAAACAAAGTCTCCAAAATTCTACAGAAACATTTACATTAATAAATAAAATACAATAAATAAATACAATAAAGGTTGGATGCTGTGCACAATATTAAGCAAGCTTAATAAAAAAACTTATAAAATTAAAATTGAGTGTTCCTTCCTTGGCTATGCTTTGCACACATAACAATGACACTAGCCAAACCGGTTAAGAAACAAAAATAATTCTCAGCAGCTGCACCTCTTACCAAAAAAAAAAGTCTGAAACTGAAAAGTGCACAGAATTATTCAATCACACAGTGTTCTGAAAGTGCATTGTCCTCTATTCTGCACTTTAGATGAATGACTGCTTAGGTGCCACTGGTGGTGGCACAGTATTGATACTTTTAAAAACGAGTATTGAATCCGGATACAATGTTTCAGTATCGATACTTTTTTGAGTATCAATACTTTTGACAACCCTACTCCTGACACAAGGTAACATCTCAGAATATGAGTAATACACGCTTGAAGTGAAACCTCCAGTTTGAGACAACTCTGCTCAGTTTGCTCTAAAATATTCCAAATTACAAGAGAGTTAGTTATTTTTTCTGTAGTATAGCAGTTTTAGTTCATATGTGTAGGTATATAAACATTGGCACTGCACAGAAGAAAAAGAAATGTTGACCAGACTCAGTCTTTTAAGTGTCTTTGACATCCTATGACAAACTTGCACACATAGGCATGAGCATTTCTGAATTCCCTACCATGAGAGGACCTTTAGTTTGACCTCCAGATGGTGTTCCAGAGTGTTTATCCTGTATATATGGTCGCCTTTTTGGCTGGTCTGCTCTGCTAAGCTCTTCCCGGCCACACAGGGGCCAGTCAAGAGTGTATTAATGTAAATCTACTGGCTGCTGTTTAAAATGAGCCCCCTCCGCATGGACGTATACATGGCTCATGCACCCTGCTGTATCTCATTAAGTAAAGTCACACTGGCTTAACCCCTCTGTCACCTCACTGTGCCCATGCACATGTGTAAACACTACATGAGAAACAGGGCGTTATGATTTAGTGAGATGGGTGTTGCTATGCGACCACCATGGTGCATCGAGAACTGGCTTGACCACAGCGCCGTGTAAGCTAGTGATATTTAGCTCTTTATTTATCTGTTTAAGACCACAAATCCTCTGTAATAAAGGCAAAGGTACAAGTATTACAAGTGTTCAAGCAGAGTCACAGGTGCATGTGTGCAGTACATGTTATCTGACACGTTATTCCCTTTAATATAACCTCTCTCCTTTAGTGGGTGAAGCGATTACATTCTTAGAGGAGCCTTAGATGATAAAAAACATATTAAGGAGAGGGAAAGGGCAGATGAGGAGATAAAGATGGATACCTGGAGCTGTAGAGGTTCTCCTCAGCCATAAGGGAGTCATTTTTCAAATGGACATAGTTACACTGACCCGGAATTAGGTTTTTATTTGCACTGCCGTGCAAAACTACCTATACCACTATAGTTTCTTTAAGAATCTGTCCCATTACATTCATAAACTTCAGTGTATTTTATCAGGACTTAATAGACTAACACATGTAGCGAATGACTGGAATGTGTAAACAAACCAGAGTATAAATCTAAAGATTTTTAGAAATAAAAATCTGAGAAGTGTGGAGTGGAGTAATTTTCAACCGCCTTTATTCTGTCTTACTTTCCACGTCCCTTTAAAATGTCTCAAAGCCACTTTAAAACCAGAGGATATCAGTTACCCAGAGGTACTGAGCATTTATGCATCCCTCACTATTTAAATGTATATTAATAGGACAAAAAAAGAGTGTACATCACCATCACCCTCTACTCTTTGCTGGTCCATCACATAAAATTCTAAATAAAACTGGAGGTTGTTTTTACAACACATGTAAAAATGTTCCGGTAGTAGGAAATAGTTTAGCAGATACTGTAATATATATGTGTAGTATGACGTACTGAAATAGTAGTACTTCATTCAGAAAGTTTACATATTACCATCCAGATAAATCTCTGAATTGAACCTGTTCTCTGTAAAAAAGCATTACTCTCAAAAGTTAACTGCTGCTCCATAACTCTTATTCCTCTGGGAGGTAGAGCCCAGGCTGATGAACTGAAAGCTTCATATTATAGCACATTCACTCATCATCATGTCCATTGCACATGATTAGCATATTACCCAAACGGCTGCATTTTTTCATCAGGCGCTCAGCCTCAGACTATATTGCCATGAACATCAGGGACTGCAGTGAAACTGCTGCATAAAAATGTTATCCTATCAGGCACTCCTCAGTCTTTAACTGCATCAACGCTGATGAATACATACCGTTATCAAGTGAACAGTATAAAATAGCTCTCATCTGTCTCGCTTTAACAGAAAGAAAGGAAGATAATACGATATAATTTTCAAGTCTTCAATATTGTCTTGGTAATATAAAGACCCATTTTGATTACACAGTTTCCTGTGAACTTATTATCTAGGAATCTTGGTGTCAAAGCAGATCGTTAAATATAGTTGTTCTCTTCTGGCATCTCTAATCAACATGTTAGGAGAAAGTATGAGTAGGACTATATGTGCAAGACAATAGGATATTCACTTTGATTTAATGTAATTTAGGTTTTAATTTACCCCTAATGCTAACCAAGCCCAGTTTACCTAAATTATAACCTTCAATAGACTCTTTTTTGGTTTGGTTTCCACTTATGTCCTTTTTATATCTGTCTACTTCAGGAACAACGACGACGCTATAGTCAACTTTATGATTTGTCGCGCTCTGAAAGGTCAAAAATTTGCGAGTTGGCCGTCACAATGGCAACTGATGGACTTCCCCTGGAGCAGATTAAAGAGCTTCTTGGTGTGGCTGTTGGACCCCTCCACCTGTCTGTTAAAACTGTGCTTGAAGAGGCTGTCAGAAGGGTCGTAGCAGCGCTCAGGTAAGATCACTCACTTTCCTCCGTTTCTTAGTTTGTTTTCACATCCATACAGTTGTTTCCCTGCAGGTGTTTAACTGCGCTTGATAGGGCAGCACTTACTATTATATTTATTGATGCCCAAAACAGCCAGAGGAGTTGTCAATGTGATCTTTTTGCCTCTTTGAAATACGATAGGAACTTTCTGCTGGAAATGCTCATCCAAAAGCTGTCATTTGTAATTTTAAAAATGTATGTTCTTTCAGAAAATCTTCTTTCTTGGAAATAGTATTGGTTTTAAAGTACATGTTGGATCTGAATATAAGTTGCTTTCAAGTTGTTTAAACCTGTTGTCACTTTTTATGACTGTTGTCATATTTTATAAAAATGTCATATTGTTTCAAAGAAAAAGGATAGCGGTGTTTGGTTTTCAGATTAGATAAATCTAAAAGGACACGTTTTTAGATTTTGATAAAAACACCTACATGAGGAATTACCAAACTTATCAATTCAGCATGTTGTCATTGTTTTTAGAAGCTTTATGATTGAAATCCTCGATTTATACTTGATAGATTGATGTTTGAATTACAATAAAAAACAGAGACACTCTATAGGAATTAATATTAATAGCCTGACAATCTCACTTAAAATCACATTTTACACTCTGGAATTTGAGAATGGAGTTAGAAATTATTTTACAATTTACAAGGTTAAACCTTTTTTCTTTTTATAGCAGACATTTTTTTTATTTTTAGCAGAAAATGAAAACAAGTCCTGCGTTTTTAGTCTTTATAGTATTTTTTATTAAAATTGACAGGATCAGTAGATTGCACTTTCACTTTTTTTTCACTAAATGCAGCTAAAAATCCTTTTATATTTAGTTTTTTTACTTGCTGGAGGAAAATCAATGTCTTGCAGTTTTCTGGTCTTCATTCTTTTTTTTTTTTTCTGTAAATGCCTGCCAAATAACATCATCATCCTTTTGCTTCATTTTATACCTGTTCTTAATGATTACAGTAAAAAGACTCAAAGCATGTCTTAAATCAAAATACAGATAAAAAGCATGCTTAGTATCAGGCCACCTGAACAAACCACCCACGACACAATCTTTGTCAGCATTTATTAGAAAATATTCCACATGTCAGTCCACTCTGAGCTCAGCAGGTTGCTGGGACGAATGCTGTCAAAGGAAAAGCCTGAATGTACAGAAGGTGCCTGTGGGAGTTCAGCTCTGAGCACTCAGAAGAAACGGAGAGATGATTCGTGCTGACATGCCTGCAGAGCGGCTAGATTTAAAAGGAATGACAAATACGTGGCTATTGTATGACTCAGCATGCCAAACGTCACCCCCTCACAGAACTTAACCAAAAAAGAGAAATAAGGAAATTCTGGGTTTCGGATATGGCCTAAAATATTATAGATGGTCTATTCTTTTTTGTGGCCCTTTAAGCCTTGATGACCTCTTTGGATTTACAGAAGGAGCCAAATTTAATCTGGTCATCTGATTGGCTTGATAAATGAGCATCAATCACCTTGATTATATTCCAGGCTGATTTCCTGCTATTTCATGGCTGCTCAATGATGCATGCTGCAGATTAATGGCACCTGCATTTAGACACCAACAGATTGTGCACGTCCCCAGACTCTCATTTATATTCATGCAGATGTGCAAGCACTATACGTGATAAACATGCACTCTTTTATGCATTTTTGTGCTTTTTCTCTGATTCATTATCTTACCATAATTGATGCAGCCTCTTATCGATGTTCTCCAGATTTCATCCACGCATCCATATATCTGCTTGTTGGTTTTGTGTCTGCTCACAGAAAGCTTTGCTCTATGTAATTAGTGATATATTTAGTTTTTCATGTTCATGGCATTCAGAAATATGCTCTTACCTTTAGTTGTGGGGCTTTCCTAAAGTGTTTGGCAGTTATGAATGAGCCAGTCTGGTTTTTGGCTCCCCCAAAAAGCTTTCCGGTCTGGTGCAGCAGGCAGAGCCGAGTCTAACGCTAATGGCTGTCTTTTGTATCTGTCATAACCACTCTGGGTTTTTATGTGTGTGAGTTTCAAAGGAGAAAAATCTAACTGTGAAAAAGCAAAAGAGAAAATGCTGTGTCATCTTCCTCCTTGTTGGAAGAACATTTGTATATTTTTTGATTTATATATATGCCAAGCAGGAATTTCCTTTGCATGAATACAGTCCCATCAGCAACAAAAGGGAAGCAGCAGATTCCAGAACCACAATAACAGAGTTATACTAATGATGTTCCAGCCACTCTTTCAACTTTTCTAGTTTGTTCCTTAATCTATTTAAGTTACAACTCATTTGAAGTTGTAATTCTCTTTCAACTTTAAATGATCTTGTAAATTAAACAAGCTCATGGAGCCTGTGAGGTTTCTTTGCCCTACAAATTGATTTTTTTTTTTTGGTTCATGTTGCCTGCGGGATGGTTAATTTTTACAAAACTGTGCTTCCTTTAAACATCCATTTGCTGTTAGTCATTTCTAAAAGAAATGGTCCCAAACAAGAAATAATTTCATTGCAGTTTTTCTCTCTTGACATTATTTTAAATCTCCATTTTTACCCTGCATGGTTTTAACTCTTAATATTTTGATACTATTTGCTTTTTTAGTGGGGACCAAAATGCCCTGACCAGTTACCCTCAACCGCTCAGAGTGCTGGAGATGATGGTGACATCTGTGCACAACAACGTGCAGAGCGGGTAGGTTACATTTGTCCACTCATGGCTTCCTGACAAAAAAAAAAACTATGGCAAAGTCCAATAATCTTAATACTGTTAGACTCAAACCTCCTGAGGACATATGGTGAGATGTTGAATATACGCTACTCTAAGTTTGAGTAGGCCTTAAAAGAGTTGTTGCTCACCATATTTCTGGCAAATGTCAAAAGGTCATCAGAGCAGTGACCCAAACATCATCAGTAAATCCAAAAAAGGAATGGCTGAGAAGCAAAGAGAGTCAGAATGTCTATGGTTGAGGGAATTTTGTTCGGATCCATAATCAAACTTGTATCTCAGTCCTAGTTTCTGCACTACTTGTGTTTTAGTCAGCATCCAAATTGTATCAGGAAGCACATCCTTGATTTGCACATTCAAATTTTCACAAATTAAAGAGCATTTGTGTAGTTGGATGTGTGTATATATTATATAAAACTGTAACTGGAGTGTGTAACAAAAAGTAATTTCCCTCTGGGATTATTAAAGTATTTCTGATTCTGATTCAGATTTTATTGTTCACCACTTGCAAAACTGTATTTCAGGTTCTGCACATTGTGTTGATAATCTAAGAAACCTGAATTAATCCAAACAATCAGTTCATCTGTAATCATTTTCTGTACGCCTTGTTATAGCTAAGACATGCCACAGACCTCTCTGAATCATGGAGAGTTTCATGTAGATCCCCCCCTTGTTTTTTTTTGTACATGCAATGCTCTAAAGTATCAAGTAAAAACACAAAAATTCACAGCCTTAAAATCTTTTCTATTATTGTTAAGTTTTATTCTTTTTTTTGTTTTTGTTTTGTCGAATGATTCCAGAAGTCTTGATGTCGCTCCTATTGGTTTTTGAGCTTTTTCACTGTAAGGTAATTTTTTTTTAAGCCCAACCTGCTGATCTCTTCTGAGAGTAACCCAGGCACGTCTCCTGCCAGTCTAAGCCGTCCTTATCTCCCTTGGCCTGTCTGACTGCTGTCTGTCTTCCCCTATTCCATCAGTGACAGCACTGTGACTTCAGATGACCTGCTGGCTTGGCTGCGCCCATTCTGTGGTGACGCTTCCCTCCCTGTGCGGCCTCGCATCGACGTGCTGCAGATCCTGGAGAGTAACTTCAGTCTCAGAGACAGCGACGTCCGTCTTCTCCTGCTTTACAGGACCCAAGCTGTGCTCAAAGACAGAGAGGTGATGGCAACACACAACCTAGTAATGGCAATGACTTATCCACTGCACTCTGAGTGTTCATTTAGAGTACTTGAGAAAATTCAATTATTACCAGCATTTTTCAAAAAAGTTAAAAAGTAATTAATTCTGAGGAGATTAGAGAGGTTTTGTTATATTGCTTTTGAGAATTTGCTTAAATTCAAGGAGGAAAAAAATGAATAAATTAGTAGAACCAGAAAACAAGAAAAGGGGTGGATCAGAAAATCACTCAGTGCAATATGAAATGGCATAATTGAATAAAGTAATTTGCCCCTAAATTCGTTATGCTTCAGTTCCAGAGAGAAAGATGCACTGAGCAGCAGTTTTTGATGCTTTTTGTGGGTCATTTTAAGTTTTCTTTGCATTTGGGCTTCTCCTTCAGCCATTTTTTATTCCAGTCCTGGAGCCTGCATGGCAGCTTATTTGGTAAGGTGTGCTTAGATAATTATGAAAGCTGACAAGCAGTGCAGCAGTGGATAAACCATGCGGTGGTTTCTGACTTTTTATGCAAACAGAAAAACACATCACAGGGAAGGAAGGGTACCCTTACTGGCCTTTTAAATAGTGCTGCATATGCTTTAACCAAGCGAAACTCTGCTTTAATCGGATCATTCAGGACAAGTTTTAATGCCACCTCTGCTCAGTGCATTCAGATTCACTTAAAAATCTTGTCTTCCATTATGTTGTTTATGTTTACACACAACACTGGTTAATCCCTTGATTTTAAAAGCCTTTAATGAACAAAAAAAGAAAATTGTGACGCATTGAAAATGGCTTAATTCTTTTTCAGAAAACTGATAAAACAAAAACATGAAAAAATTAAAATCTTTACCCAAATGCTGAAAAAAAGATCAACACAGTATGAAGAATAAAAAAAAAGAAACTATAAAATATATAAAGCGAGATATCTATTAAAGATTTAGAGCTGAAACAATGAATCAAATTAATCGATTATTGAAATTATCATTAACTGGGGTATAGAGACTCTAAAACATGCTTTTAGCTGATGGAATTGAATTGAATTGAATGAATTATACCAAAATTGTGAAGAAAATTTGAAAATATTTTGCATTTAAGATAAGAAAGACATTTTTGGTCAGCATTCTGCTCTATTCAGAATTCCTCAAGTGGAAAAAGATTTATATTTACGTAAAAAATTCTTCTTTAAGGAATCTTTGGCTATCCGATTATTAATCGAAAAAAATACTTAACAGATTGATCGAGTTGCTAAATAATCTTAAGTTGCAGCCCGAAAAAGATGAGAAAAAATTCAGCTGAGGGCATTTGCACAGTGGCATGTTTCACATCCATCTACAAGATGTGCACTCTTGTTGGATTGCATGAAAAGAGAATCAGTGGATGCTCTTACTTGCCTTGTTACAATTAGTTTCAGCATTTCTTGAAACATTACAAACTCCTTACATCTATGCTGGTTATATATTATCACATACAGTTACTATTCAAAGAAATACTTCCAAAGTAGCGAACCAAAAACCCAATAGATTTAGATTTAGTGTTTGTTTTAATGTTAAACTTCTGTTCTTCTGATTCAGGCTTGCTCTAAGCGATGACATTTGGAAAAGGCGTTTATTAAACGTTTTTGACAGACTCCTAAATATCTGCATATAGTCTCATATCCTCAGCCCTGTGTGGGACATGTCTATTGGTCTTGCCCATGTCTGGCTCTGCCTCCCCCGTTTCTCCTCCCAGGTGTATCCATCCTTTGAGTGGCTAGTAGTTAAGTTATATTGCTGACTAATTCATGGCCGAATCTGGTTAATTAATGTATAAATGCATGCGAGCAGCCGCAGGCCATTGTGTGCTCAGGTAGACAGGTGTGTGGGCCTGGACTCTTTAGCTAATTGGGTGAACTCCTGACATTTGGCAGGCTTTGATGAAATACTCTTACTGAAGCAGACACACACATGCTCTCTTAAAGGAGAGTACATCCAAGGGATCTGTTAATTAATCTTGTAAAAGACAACTCGCAGTAAGGGCAAGTCTCATTTCGAATAAAGTGATTCTGTGTCTCTTTCTCTCTTCCCTTTGGCTGCCCAACGCGTTAGCTGGATACTTGTAGTGGAGCTCTGATTTAACTGTCATTAGTTCTAATTTTGGTTGATTTTAAATATTATGTTCACGATTCAGCTGCAACCCATATCTAATCCACGGAGAAGCAGTTTTGACTCATGCTCACTCTTTTATTCATTATAGTTTTCCTTTTATTTGAACAACTTTTCATTGTGTCAACGGCACGGCTGAAAGCTACAGAAGATTAATCGTGGAGCTCCTGCCACCCATAAGCATGGCAGCAAATTGCCCTAAGGCTGAGCTACAGATTCAGTCAGTACTGACCCCATCGAGTCTCCTTGCTGCCAGAAGACAAAGACAGCAGGGAGCAGAAAGAAATCTCTTTAGGAAAAAAAATATGTCAAATGAGTAGAGAAATAAGCTGGGGAGGGATTAGACAGGAGCAGCCCCCCCCCTCCCCCGGACTCTTGGGTCCTTTACTAATCGGCACAGCTCCCTTCTAACGATGTCCCACAGGTTACCTCAGACACAAAAACCCTTCAATTTATTCTATTCTCTGTAGAGCTCACCAACATGGAAGGCGCTAAAAAACAAGCTGTGATGATTGCTTTATGTTTTATAAAAGTTAACGCTTTGACGTACAGGACTGATACAGTTACTCCTACGCACAACTTCCTTACAGTTAATTATGCTTTAATTTGCTGTATTTGGTTAGTGTGCAAATATGAAGTCCTTAATTCTGAGGTTGCCTCACACACACACACACGTTCTGCCATCGTAGTGAGGCACATGTGTTGACTCACATTGACTTCCATTGATTTTCAGTCATTTTCAAACCTTTCTATGCCCCAGCCCTAAATCTAACCATTACCAATGCATACATCACTCTAACCCTAACCCTAACCAATTGACACCTTAGACCTAAACCTAACCATTAGCAAAATAACATGTGAGGACCAGCAAAATGTCCTCACTTTGGTCCTGAATTTGATGGTAAAATTGGAAAAATGGGCGTTTGCACAGTGGTAAAATTGGAAAAATGGTGCTCTTATACCTCACTGACTGGGAGGACGGAGGAGTCAGTATGTAAGGGGTATGCAAGTGACCAGAAAGAGTACCTTGTCTTATAAAGGGTTAAACATGAGGGCTGGCATTAACATTGCACATTAGAGAAGGCCATCATTACATGCTGTTTAGTCAAGGCTGGGTCAAGCTCAGCTGTGTCAGTGGGAACACCTGCCACATGATTCAGAGTCTTCACTTCTCAAAGACCTGGGATGATATACAAGATTGAATTGGAGAGACACACAGGAGGTATATTAGTTGGAGAGGTTGGAGATGTATATAAGAAAACAGATAGAGGGATGGTATTAAAACAAAATTTTGAGCTACTCACCCTTCCAATCTATCATTCTTTGTCCCTTGTTTAGCATCCTAATACAGTACTTCATTGTAGACACCTTAAAAGGAAGGTATTAATGAGCCCAATTGAAATGCTGACATTTAGGCAGTCTGGTGGAGGGATTGAGTTATGGGGGGGAAAGGAGAAGGGTATACAGGGTGACAGTGGGAATGGATTTTGTGACTTAATTTTGAATGATTAGTCATAACAGCAGGGCATTCAAATGCCACTACTGTCAAGATTGGATGGTCTGTTATGTCTGAGAGCAAGTCTTTGGGAATATTGTGGCCTTTACATCAATGACCAAGGTCAACCAAGTGTAAGTTCTCTCTAACATTTCAAAAAGAAAAAGATGATGTCAGGGTAAATGTTTGCATTCTGCTAAATGCCCGTTAATGCGATTCTATTTCTGCTTGCTGTTTAAGGTGGAGTTAATTATAATGCTGTATCCCACAGCAGTGCTACCACTAACAACCACATCAGGCCACAAACACTTAAATTGAAATCTGCAGAGAGCAATGAAGTAAAGTGAGCCAGGTCACAGCCATGAGGTTTTATGCCTGTGTTTACTTTAAATGTTACTCAGCCTAGAGAGGGATTGCAGAGAGAATCACCTCCAGGTGCTCATGCAGGACTGTGCGCACGAAATGTCATCATCTAAGCTCCTCATCGGCCCAATCATTGATTCATGCTACAAGGCCTTTTCGCCCTGTCACTGTCATGGATCATTTGCTGTGACACACCGTTTTGGTGCTGAGCTGTTTGGCCTTGCAGGGCATTGTCTGCGTAGAATAGATGAACTGGGCTTAGCAGAACACAGAGAGGCTCTCGCTGGCCTCGGGTCTGCAGCTAAGAGGCCTCTTGTGTTTGCACATTAAACCCGTCCTAACCACTGCTTGACTTTAAGCCACTGCATCACACTTAGATCATTTGATGTTTGTGGTTTTTAGTTGATCTCACATTTGGGGTTTTAGAAAAAGTAGTCATACTTTAAGAAATGTTACTTTCTGTCGCAAAAGTAAAGCAATGCACATCCTCTGTAGTGTGTGTCCTTTTGGACATCTGGATATGAATTCTTTCCTACTCTTCTTTGCACAATAGCTCGTGTTCTGTCAGATCACATGGAAAATGTCTGTGGACATACATTTTCCCATTCTGCTGAAGAATATTGATTTGATTTAGATGTGGACTTTTACCTGGAACTTAGATCCGCAATACTCCAAACCAGGTGTGTTCATTAGATAAAACGACATGCGTATGCATTGTCATTGATGTTTTGCAAACCATCAAGACTTGTGCTTCAAACTGAAATGCTGAAACTCCATGTTTCATTGTTCACGATAACTTGAGGCTTATGTGTCTATGAGTGACGGGGTGCAGACTATGATAAAAGCTGATGCTTCAGAATCACCTAAATTCAAAATAATTTTTGGGGAAATTGTTTATGCCTAGACAAATAAAAGAGTGAGGGTTTTATTCATTTTTTATTTTTTTTTAAACCATTTGACTTGAGGTATTTCAGATAAGACTTTTAGACCTGGGACCACTGTACCCTATGTTGTGAGTAGGTTAGGTAGCATCATAGTTTCGGTTCAATTTTTAACAAAGGGGGATAAGGAAAAAATAGACCTGTCTGCAGATGTTTTAACCGTAACTAAAATCAATAGTTAGAGAGATTAAACCGAGATGCAGTTCTGTATCCCAACAGGAACATTTCTCCCAAGAACTCGTCTAAGCTTGTTATAACATGGATAAAGCAAGTTTGTAAGACATCTCTTAAGCCAATAGCTCCTAAATAGTTTTACCAAGGCTTAACATTATTACTCCATTTGGACTTCTCCTGTTTCTTTGTGTGCTTTTTTTTGCATGGTACTCTTACACAACTCATTTCATTTATTGTTTTATTTTAAGATAAGAAAATTTTAAACTATGTTATGATTGACTACCTGGAAAAGGCAATTGAGTTTTAACTTCTCCTATAAGGCAGAGAATATAGAAGAAACTCCCAGAGAGTACAAGTAAATTCTGCAGGTCTCTACAGGTGGATGAAATTTAATATTCAATTACCTTTGTTCAGTTCACCAACCAGCTTTTCTCTGAAAATAATTTTTATTTAGCTGCTTCCCTACAGTAATATCTGCCTCCAACTTTACCAGTGTTAAATTTTGCTTTGCTTACAAGATCCTATTTTTGTTTTAAATGTTTCCTTGAGAAACAATAACAGTTGGTAGAAATCTTCAATATAATGGTGTCAGGATTTTACAAATATCAACCTGAGCCTTAACTTGATAATAATGACACACTCACTTTGCTGCTGTCACCTGTATTATAACATGGCAGCAGTTTTGTCGTTGTCGGTCATGATTTTTCTAAAAAAGGTTCAGATGGCAAGGAAGATTGAAATGCCTGTCGACATTTAATAAAATATACAAGTCAAAATGGTGAAGGCTCATATTTTCACTTTAATGAATGTAAATATTGCCTGTGTGTTTGCAAGAGGATGGGACATATGCATTACATAATGTTTGTTCTTGCTTGCATCCATTTTCTCTCCTGCTACTCTACAAGTCTCCATCTGTTGTTTATTTAAAGATTGATTGTGTGCAACACTGTAATGCTAAAATTACAACATAAAAGCAAGGGATGGCACTCATAGAAACTGGTGCAGAAAAGGGACTCCTGATAGATTTCTCGCCCCTCCTCTCTCTTCTTACTATGTTTTTGCACATTGCAGTCATGTTTGAGCTCAGTTCTGTTTTTCCCTATCTTCAGACATGTGTTACAGTTCAGAGTTGGGGTTTCTATGGGTTGAATGTGAGTTTCATGCTTGTGAAACCAACATATGGTTTGCTGTGGCCGAAAGGGAAAAAATAATCGAAAGTTAATTTTCCAAATCGTTATCATTTATAAATAAAATGCAAATGCAAATATCTAAAATTAACAGGAATGCAAACATACAAACAAACAAAATAAATGGAAAGTTGTTAGTCCCTCCTCACAAGTGCTTAGAAGAAAACAAACAATGCAACCTGAGAAGACTAACAAAAACAGAAAATAAAACTCAAAAGGACATCAGGAAGCATTTACGACCATGTCAAAGCAAAAATACAAAATTATTTAAGGCTCATTAAAACACTATAATCAAATCAGTTTAAGCACATTGAAACACTGCTTACCTGCGTTACTTAACAGTAAATCTAAAAGCCTACCTGCGGCGTCAAACAACCACACGCCTAGGTAATGCTACCACCTGATCACCAATAATACGGACCTGTATAAAAAACACTAAAATAGCACACACTTATTGAAGAGGATCAACTTAAAACCAATTTTCCTCCCAACCTAGCCTATCCACCCAACAGCATGGATCCACCACACACCTGGTCCCAGACACAGGAAGTGAACTCCTGGCTACCACCCTTTCAACTTCCCCTTTTATAGAGGCTCAGGGTATGTTTACATGCAGCGAATAAAAGTGTAAAACACATTTAAATATTCGTAATAAAAGCATTTAAATATACGTAAAAAAGCAGGTAATATAACAAATGAGTATTGCATTATTAAATGCATTTTTAATAGTGTTGCGGCGATACCTGGCTGTGCAGTATTGGCCGATACTGATACCATACTGATACCGTCTGTTTGAAATTGATGTGTGTGTATATATGAAGAACTGCATACTACTTGGATGCAATATAATTGCCATGGGTGACAATAGTTGAAAAACCTTTTGGCTCTCAAAATGATATCGGTGCCCTATTTGTTGGTACTCGCCGATACCGATACCAACATACATATTAGTGCTGATCGGGGCCCCGTCCGAAACTGGTATCGGTGCAACACCAATTTTTCCTATACCTATTGACATGAAATCAGTACCAGATGTTTTAAAAACCTCCACAAAAATCAACAGCCCATCCCCAGCAGTTATTGGGCAAGCGATTGATTAAATGATAACTGTGGCAGTCAGAATCCAAATATGGAAAGAACATACGGTAATTTAACCTTAAACCAGTCATGAAACCAGCCAATAAAATAGTCACAGTATTTTTTAAATGAGCAATGGGCCACTCAGTGTTTTTGAGGAATCTGGAAATAGGATAAACTGTTTTCCCTTAACAGAGTAAATAATGCACTCGACCACTATAGCCTCTATGAATGCTTACAGTGCACGACTCAGCTGCTGAAGACAATGCACACTGAGGCTCAGTTTAGGTTTGTTGCTGGAAATCTAGAGAATCCAAACAAATGCTGAGAAACTACAGCCTCATCTCAACTTAGTTACTGCAGTATTTATTTTACCTTTGGGATTAATAAATTATCCTTGAATTGAATTGAATTGAATCAGATGGGATGGAAGCTGAGTTCTTTGCATGTCACTCCCAAACCCAAGCTCTTAAAAAGACTCTTGACACCAAAAGCAGCATGCCAAAAGTGGAGTTTTGGGTTAGAAACATAATTCAACAATAAATTTAATACTGACTCAGCATTTGGTGTTGATTTGGTCACAATAGGCTTAACAACATATTTTCTGAGGAAAAGGTTGATGTGTTAAATGTAAATGTTTTTCTCTTGTATTGCAGTTCACCAAGCAGTATTGCATGCATGCATTATCCTTTGTGTTTTCTCTCCTCAATAATTGTCTAAAGCAAAGTTATGAAGAGAAAGTTTTGACTCGTCGTATAGATAGGTTGGTGTATATGAAATAGAAAATACTATAACAGACAATGCGCTACTTGCCTATTAATACCAATAACAGCACACAAAAGACACAAAATATAAAAACTAGACAGGGAAAGCACTAAACACACAAACGGTAAACAAATTACTCAACCGATTTGTAATTTTCTTCCTCTGCTAAAGATCAGCATATATGGACCCAGAGAAGCGTAATCTCTTCTCTAGTAGAGACTTATCGGGATCCTTTAATAAACAAATATTAATGTAGAAGCAGAGCAAGATGTAAATTTATTCAAATATCTTTTTCAAATTAAGCACACTTTCTGTTTAAATGTTTTCTTTTACAGTACTGAAATGTGTGCCTTTCTCTTGCTCGTTTTATGGTTTTAATTTTAACTCATAAACTAGATGAATCATGTACACATATAACTGCTTATAAGCTGCTTTTAATATTTTGTGTTCCCTGAACACATCCAAAACATGCTACTGTATATTCCTAGTCTAGGATGGGATGATAAGGCCTTGTAAGGCATGTTTAACCGAACTTATAGTCATTCTACTCCTGTCCTGTCTCTGGCCCCTCTATAAAGGTATGTCAACTTCCCTCCATCTATCTCTTTTTGTTTTCTTGCTTATTTAGCCAGCTCCTGTTGCTTTTCGAATTTGGAGGGACAATTTGTTTCTCCCCTGTGCAGATCATGAGAGCAGCAATAGGCTTGCGTTTTATGGAGTATACAAAAAAACCTCCAGGGACTACCGGCTGGAACGGCAACGGAAATCCTCCTGAATCTCCCTATGGCTGCCTTGTCCTTGTATATAGCAGCTAAACTTAATTTATAAATGTAAATGTTACACATACCAAAGAAAATTAATCTGATATCAAAATAATATATCTTCCATTGATTCCAATTCATGGATTGTATGACGTTGGATGAATCCCTGTTAGTAAAAGAATTTAAAACCCCTTCATATCCTGCATTCAAGTACAGCTGTACATCATGTGGTCAAAATCCCAACCCTTGTTGAAGCAGTTAAACTGTTATATAATCTATCCAGGCATTGGTTATGCTCTTATTATTCTTTTTTTATTGCAAACAATCCAACATAATCTTCACTTGGTTGTTCAATTTTACAGGCACAGTGAAATTTAATTAAATTTTATTAAATTTGTAAAAAAAAAAAAAAAAAAAAAAAGAAATAAGAAAATATAATTTTAAAAAAGGTTTATTGCTTTAGTAAAACTATAAAATATTAAATTTTTTTTACTTTATTTAAAGTTACAAAAACAAGTTTTATTTGTGACTTTAAAATTGGTGTACATTTGAAACAGAGACTTTTGTCTACTGCTGCACCCCTATGATTTAATGTGTCCAAAATACAATGAGCTTTTGTTTATTGACAGGCACAGTGTCCTCGCCGTTTTGCACTACCATCATTTAAAATGTAATCATTTTAATTTATTTGTTTGTTTATTCATACTGATTTCTGAAGACCACTTTTAGGAAAAGAAAAGTATTCATGTAAAAACATATATTATTTTGAGAGGTTCAGGCTTTGCACATCAGAGTAGCCATATAGAGAAACTAAAGGAGCATTGTCTGTTGAAAGCGATTGAGCCTGGACTGCAGAGAGAGGATTATACATGAGTGCAGAGAAAGACAGGGGAGTGTCTTTTCTTTCCAAGTGGATAAATAATAAATGCGATGAGCTTGAGAAAGCTATCTTACGGCCACAGTCTAATGCAACAGATCAGGGGTCATTGTCATGATAGCCAAGCCTCAGCTGTAATACCGTGTGTTTTGGCAGCTTTTATCTATCCCCCGCGGCTCTTTGAGAAAACTTTATTTATGCTCTGTTTTTAACTTGGGAGCCTGGAGAGAGAAGCACAACACTTTGTCATCTCGGTGGGATCACAGATGATTCAGTCACCAAAAAAAACAAAAGCAGAGGGGAGGCAGCACAATAGAATAAACAAGGAAAGACAGGATGTTGAGAGGGAGACGGACGAGAGGAAAGATGAGGAGAAAATAGCCAGAGGACAGTTGAAGTTATAGGAGTGGGCAGCACTGTGCCAGATATAGTTGGAGAAAGATGAAGCAATCCCAGATGAGGGAGGAGTGCAGAAGAACACTTTGGTTCAAAATCTGTTTTGGCAAGTTATTTATTATTTTTGTTTTTGTTACAGCACCAGGTAAAGTGTTCTTTTTCTAAATTCGCCTACCATAAAACATCAGTCCCTGTTACACCAACCATTTTCTTGTCAATTTTTTTCAATGGCTCCAATAAACAAAGCTCTACTATGGTGTTGTGACAAAAAAGGGTTTCTTGTAATTCTCTTACTTTAACTTTCTCACATTTTGTCATGTTATAAATACGACCTTGAATGACTTAAGGTGCATCCACACCAAACGCAAATTTCATAGCTGCAGTGAATGATGTCCATGCTATTCCAATGTAGAGGGTGAATGAAGCACTGCAAATCAAAGCGAAGAGAGGCAAAGGTTGAGTTTAAAGCGAGCTGAAAGGCACATATTTTGCAAATTCGTTAAAGCTAGATCTGCAAATTTGCCAGAAGTTGAAATCTGAACTTTGGTTTACATTACTGTTGTGAAATACAATCGGGTACTAAATGTGGCTGTGACCTACAGTACAGTGAAGGAGGCAGAGAAGACAAGCTTTTTTGAATCAAAATGGAATATGTCCCTTTATGAGGTTTCCCTGTCTCCAATTAAACAAACGAGACAAAAAAATCTCCTGAGCATGATACTGCCTCTACCATTTTCATGGTCTGCATGATATGGAAATAATTTTTTTGTCCACCCAATATTCTACACATTGGCCAAAGTGTTCAGTTTTCCTCTAATCTGATCTGAGCACTATATTTTGCACCCTAAACATGGCTGTAAAACCTTAAACTACATTTCTTGTTTGTAACTTAAAGCCTTTTCCTCGCCACCTTTGGACAATACTCGTGGAGTTCCAGAATAATTGAGAATCCTTTAGTTCCCTTGTTTGCTCCAGACCAAAAGCAAACTTTAATTATTTTTATCCCCCCTTGGCTTGCTTCCATATTGCACTTTTTGCAAGTGAACTATGCAAATGGACAAAAAAAGTACTTAGTCATTCTGCTGATTGAGCAAGTTTTCCTGCGTAGAAAGATGGAGAGTTCTGTTATATTATTTACAGGTACACTTAGTCTATAAGAGATGTAATGAAAAGAAACTGAGGAAATCACATTTTATTGCACACAATTTGAATTTTTTGGGGAAATTATTATAAAAATATTATTTTCAGAGAAATTATAAGTTGTTAGCACCATTTCAGAACCCTCGCTTCCCAGGAGGACTGTACTTTCAATATGTCCATATAAAAGTCAGTATGCCCTGCAAGCGATTTCATTAGAACGGAAGTAGTAAAGAACGATATACTGGAAAAGCTTCCAGCTGTCAGTGCTGTTGACTGGTGGGGCAATGCAAGGTGCTTTGCTGTATTAGTTATGTGTAACTAACATGTAAAAAGTGTTTTTACCCAAAAATAAAGAACAAATCTCAGCAACATTAAGAAGAGCGTCTGGTTTAGGAGCACTATCATAGATTTACATGGCTCTCCATCCTCGCTGTGGGTCTGCGTCTCTCGGTCTGTCAGAGCATGCTAAACAGCCGCTAATGCTCCGTCCCTTCATTAAAAACAGAAACCAGATCTCTCCTGCGGCAGAGTGTGAGTTTTTTTAAAAAGCTGCTAAAACTGCGGCGAGATTGCAAGTAACCCAATATGGCTACTTATATGTAAAATTTGAGAAAATGTGTTCATATAAAAACTCATTTGTTATGATGTGAAACCATTACTCCCAACACCGTGTGTCAATAAATTCCCTGTGATTCTAGGCTGTTATGCTTGCTGAGAGGAATGCACATGTTTATAAAACCTGATTATTCAGCTAACATGTAGGAATGTTTATTATTCGAGAAAACGTGGCCTCCTGCCTCAAATGAGTTTAATATTCAAAGTAAGAAGGAAAATCCCGTGAAGACTTTTTATGTCTGCCTGCATTTGTTTTTACAAGCTTCCTTGTTAATTCTTACTCTAACATACTGCTACTTTTTTACCACTATTCTCTTTTGTACTGTCGTCTGAGTGCTTCCTGTCTCACGTCTTCCTACTTTCTTGAGGCTTGCAGCATTATGTATACTCATGTGCCATGTTATACAATGTGGATCCTCCCCAGACAACCGTGAGAGCAAAAAGAAATAACATAATGAATCAGGGCAGGGAGTAGAGAGCTGTATTTGTTTGTCATTGCACTTATCCTGTCATGTCTTACCCTGCTTACACTGGAGTGTTTCTGTGTTTGTTTGTTCCCCACAGGTGCACGTGTCTTTATCTTTGTACTCATACTTTCTCTACATGTTTTATGTGTTTTACTTTAAAATTGTAATAAACTCCCCACCTCCCTTTGGGCCCCGAGGCTTTGCCCTTTTTGATGTTTGCTTCCGTTTGCCTTCATTTAGTCTGAAATCTGCAGTCTCTCATCATCTCCGCTCGCTTTCTGCAGATTCGCTCATCACCCTCTCTCTCCGTTTGTGAAGTGTGCGACCTCTGCAACTTTATTCTGCCCGTCGCTGGGGACATTAGCCAGAGCAGGTCAATGAATATTGATGAGCTCACTCAGAGCCCACTCAGTAAAGGCCAGACGCAGAGATGTCTACGTCCTCCGGCTTTACTGCCGCTCCCAGTCCGATACACTGACAAGCTTGTGTCCTGCGCTCTCTTCCCTCTCCCTTCCCTTTAGGTCCTCTGCCACTCAGGTCAAGGACTGGGATAATTGCCAAGTTACTAAAAACATTATCAGACAGTTTTGTTGACAGGGGCAAAAGTTCACTTCTGTTTCACTACAAGCTCATAAGAATTCAGAGGGAAAAGTGCACCTTTTACTTTAGCTTGATGTTATCAGCTTTTTATGAGCCTGCTTTTGTTACAAGATGCTTTTTTGTTAAGTTGAGTGTAAATAAGGATCCATGATTCATGATGATCCATGACAAACCCATTTAATCTAGATTCAATTAATATTTAGAATAATGTTCATTAAAATATTGAGTTTTGTATATCAACAGCTTTTTCTTTGCAGTATTTTTGAAACATTGTACAATAAAACCTGGTTTTAACTTCCAAACTGCAGTCGTTAAGAGGTTGCTTGACTTATTAATGTGCCTTTCATACTGAGGAATGTATTTTCTCGATAAGAGAATTCAATTTGATTCAATAAAAAAAATACTTAATTTAGTTCAAATTTAATAAAAGAAGTAGTTAATTAATCCCAAAGGGAAAATCAATGTTGTAGTAACACATGGGTAGTTTTCATTGGTGTTGGTAGCTGTGGCCAGAAAGGAGGTCTTGCACCTGATCTGAAGAAACCTTTTTTTTTTAAGCAGACTGTTATTGTTTAACAGTCTTCTGAAGAAGTTACTGTTTTCCACAATGTTCTTCATTTTTATAAAGAATAACTTTGTGAATTCATCTCTAGAGATTCTAGAAAAGTTCATAGAACAGAGCCAGCCTTCTTCACTCTGATGCCAATAGCCCAGCAGATGCAGCCCAGCAGAGATCACACTCTCCACAACAGACTAATAGGAGATATGCAACATCCTGCTGTCAAAGCTGAAGGACCTAAGCTTCCTTAGGAATTACTGCTGATCTGTCTCCTCTTGTAGACAGCGTTACAGTTCTGTCTACAATCTAGGTAGTTCTCCAGGTGAACACAAAGGTATTTATACTCATCCACCACCTGTAGTTCTTCATTGCTGATATTCTTTCTTGATCCTTTCTAAGGCTTGGAGTTCTTCTAACCTGTTTCTTAAAGATCTCAAATTGCCCATAATGATTCTTCGAAGCTCAAGTTTCATGCTCACTTCTACTTGCTCCTGCTCTATATCCCCAATGCCTTAATTTGAACTCAGCTGGTACTTGCAGTGGTGGATGAATTATTATACCTTTTTTGATGATAATACACTGCTCCTGGGTTAAAAAATATATATAGCAACAAGCTTCTGTGGTTATGCATGTTGCCAAATGTCAATAAAATAGTTATTGGCAGAAATCCTTCTTACCACACGCCATCCAAAAAGTGGAAAAAAACAAACAAACCCAAAAGACTCCCAAGTGGAAAGTTTAAGTTTTCCCTAAAAAAGAATATCAGAATCAAGCTATTAGAGCTAGTCTATCTTAACCAGCAGCTACCTTAACCAGTGTAATTCTAGAAGGACAGTGTTCTTTATGTCCGCTTTCAATTGCTTTTACTCAATACTCTTAGAGATATCTTTCATACTTGGAAATTTGCCTAAATTTACCTAGGAAGTTTTATCCCCTGCTCATATGTAATGCCTTTCATAGCTATTTTTTGCTCCAAATTTAATCCTGCACTTTGCATTTTAGCCTGTTTCCATCCAGGATTGAACCTTTGCTCTCTTTTCTGTTTGTTGAAATATTTCTTTGCTCTGTTAAAACAAACTGGTAGCCGAGTGGCAGCAGAACAGGCGGCAGTTGTAACCTTTAGCATAGGAAGTCTTTGCATGGAGAGCGGGATTTGAACAGGACCAATGGATCTCTGTGAAAGAGACATTAATTATGACTGCAGAAACATACTAGCTCTAAGTGGGCAGAGCATATTTGCAACCATATGGGGCTGATTAGATCTGGACATAGTTTTGTGGGAAAGAAGTGTAATATTTGAAGAGACAGATTGCCTTATTAAAAATAAATGACTTTAGATTTTCTAAATGGAAATAAAATCACAAATTTTCCTATAAAAAAATATTAAGAATAGGTATGTGATAACAATTTGTGCAGCTTTTTCTACCATCTCTGAGCATCTGTGTGTTTTAAAATGTATTTATTTTTTCCTTCAATTGATATAACACCACCTGTTAAGCAATGGTTCACCAACGACTCACCAATCAGTGATGTAAATATGTCCCCAAATTCCTTCCCCTGCAGGACGACACTCCGAAAACAATACCAGAACTGTGCATAAGAGCCATAACGGACGGACGGGAATTTTGTTTAATAGAACATGTCATAAAAGGCTAAAAGTTGTCAAATGCAATTCTATTTCCAAAAATCAAAACAGGAGACTTGGAAAATATAACAGATAAACAAAAGCCTACTGCCAAAGGGAGCTACTGGTTGTTCATCTGGTTATGAACAATTTTTCAATGTTCTGTCATAATTACATTGTTTGCTTATGTTTAGCTTGGAGGAAGCTTACATTGTTTAACTAATTAGTAACCCTTGTGGTAATCAAATACATCTAAGTTTATCTGGTAGCTTGGGATTTAAGTATTGATACACAGCTTAATTGTATATAAATGACAAAAATATGCTTTATTTTTACCCTCCACCTGTTTATGCACTATATTCACTCACCTGCATCTGTAACTATAAAAGGCATAAAACACCACTTCACTAACAGCTAACAAGACTCTCCATCATTATTCATCTCTGTCCATGGAAAGCGTTTGCTTTTACATTGATGTGTCCTTTTGCTCATTTTGCTCACTTAATATGAAAAGAAAATGTCTTTTGTCTTTACCTTAATGTTTACTGTTCAGGTTTAATGCCTCTTTAAATGCCAAATATACCGATGTGATTGACTGTGTAGCAGTTAAAACTAGCAGGTCTTTGTTTTCTTTGGCTTGCATTTCTATGTTGGTGGACCAATCTATCAGTTGGCTTCAGCTCAATTCTGATTAGATTTTGGACAAAGTATTTGCTGCTACTTGATGTTACTTCTCGGCTTTCAACTTAAATTACTGCAATTCACATTTTTTCTAAGAAGCCTAAAAATTATAAAACAGCTGGTGACATGCCAGTATTCTCTGGATTGTGGCCTGTCTGCAGAAAATGCACTCTCTTAATAGAAGGATAGAGCTTACGACAGTCAATATTGTGATTGACAGTCAACTGTGACAAGTTGGAAGACTGCAACTCCAAAGATAGACGGATGATTGCATTTCTGATTGTTAAACTGTCCAATGCAGTGTCACACGTGGTAATCTTTATAAAACACAAGCATCAATATAGTGGGTTCAGAGATAAAGTGAAGCGCTTTCCCTGTGGTTTATTAATTTAAAAGTTGTTCTGGACACATTAGCTCGTATGGAGTAGTTCAAATCTTGTTCAGTTTTTGTTTGTGTTGGCATTTTGATTAAGTACTGAAAAACATCAATATCCCACTTAAAATCTAAATTCTTCAGAAAGTCAATAAGATGACTATCCGTATCATGAATTGTTATAAAAAGAAAATGGTTGCAGTTTTGAATTAATATATATAAAGTATATATAATATATACTTTATATATATTGTATTTATATGTATTGTTTTCTTTATATATATATAAAATATACATATAAAGAAGACAAGGCCTCTATATGGGGCTTCTCTACTCATACTGATGACTAAAGAGCTTTATACTAAACCAACATTTATGCTTTCACACATTGATAAACTAATCTTCATATAAGTACTGTAGGTGACTTGGCGATAAATGCCTTGCCCTGCGGTACATCAATAAGAAAGCAGCTCTTCCTGTGGAGTCGAAGTTGCCAACGAATGGACCATATTTGTTGGCAACTTAAAGTATTTCTGATTCTGATATTTGAATTCAATGAAAAAACATTTTTAAATTGCAGAGGCACTAAAGTTTGGTCACATTACAATTAACTAGAGTAAGACAATAAATTTCCCACTTTAGCCATTTAGGTGGTGGTAAATGCTTAAAGTTGGTTTGTTGCCAGACAGGAGAAAAGATAGTTGAAGTTAGCAGGAAGGTTCAGGCATGCAAATGTAAGTGAGAACTCTTACACAAAGGTTACAGTAAAATCCTGAAACAATGGACTCGGGACAAGCAAGATTTTAAGGTTAATGAAAAAAAGTAACCCTGAAATGAATCATCTACACGCTCACTTTGATAGAGGGGGGGGTTGGAGTGGGAGGTACTCCCCCATTACTGTAAGGTCAAATTTGTGATAATCAAAAGAAAATATCAATTTAACTTAAATACCAAGGCTATAGATATATAGATATAGATAAAGAGGTTGGCTCTGTCTCCACACACCTAAGAGCATTTGCGGTGAAAACTGGTAAAGAAATTTGTGAGAATCTAAATCATCTAATTAGATTATGTCATTGATTGAAAGAGAGCTTTAATGCAGAATGAGGTTGTGACTAAATAAATTGTGTTTACAGTAATGAATGAAATAATAATAAAAAAAATGTTAACCATTAACTGAAGTGGAAAATAAACAAGAGTAACGATCCTGGCAGAGCAATGGAGACACAAAGAACAAAACTATAAGATGTGAACAACAGGAGATTCCAGTAGAGAAACAAGGACAACCAAATATTGTTGTGTCTGCTACAGTAAGTCTAATACCCACTGGTGGCTAATTGTCTTTGCATTCAATCATACAAAAAAGGAAGGTACTTTAGATAGAGTGCAGTAGAAAACAGTTTGCCCCAAAACCTGAACAAATGACTCTTGCCCTTAAATAACCACACACTCTGCAGCGCTCAGCACATAAAATGAAATGCAATCCCTTAGTGTTAACGATGGGGAAAAGAAGAAACATGGCTCCTACAAGTTTACATAGAGGGAGAGTAAATAGGCAGGGCTAACAGGTGAGGATAAGCAGCAGATGAGGGGAATAAAGGTAGAGACCTGAGGGCCAGAGAAAAGTAATTGGCAGAATCTGGGCAGAATTGAAGAAAAAATGTGTTAAAATAATCTAACTATAACCCAGGATAAATATAAACTAATGCTACGTTTACAACACACATACTTCTGGCAGCAGAAGCAGCTGGTTTGCATGCAAAGTCAATGGTTGACGCATTTCAAGACGCATCAAAAGGTCTGTCTCGAGCAGCAAGAGCGGCATATTTTGACGTATTTGAGCAGTGAAGCACCCCCTTCCTAGCATCTGAGGCGCGTGAAGCGCTTCACAAGCAGCAGATCCTGGAGTTGGAAAAATTTGTTTTTTTGCTGATCTGCGAGCTTTCAGGGAGACAAAAACAGCACTTCTTCACTATGATAACTTCAATGAAACGGTTTATTGATACCCGAATTAACTTAAAATGTCGAAACCTGCCGGCAAAATACGTTTGCTTTTATTATTCTAGTGCCTGCAGTTTGTGGCGCATACCGGAAAAACAAGCCACCACAAACCATAGGGGCAATCCCCCAAGAGGTGGCTGGCCTGAGGCAGCTGTTGCTGGGGTTTTCTAGTGAAAGCGCACTGCCAGTATTTCGGGTCTGTGCAGCTCCAATTTTGATGAACTTACCACACAGACAATGTTTTAAGGCGGACTTTCTAGCTTAAAAATTTATTAAAACGATATTTTACCCACTTGGTACAGCAAATATAGCAAAGCGGCTCTCTGCCATTGAACACAGGAGCAGCAGAAGCATCAAACGCATATGGACACAATTTACTGCATGCGCTTTAGGAGCATCAAACATGCCTTTGAGGCACATCTGACCTTAATTGGTACAAGCCTCAAAAATAAAGCAGCAGGCGGTTTTGCTGCTGAAATTGCATGCAGTGTGAACATAGGATAAGAAGTAAGTACACAATGGATACACTAAAAAGGTTGCTCTGTAGGAATATACCGTAAGCGACAAAGGAAAAAAGCAGATGCACATAGAGCCAAAAGCTCAAACACCTAGAAATTGTGACAAAAATTGATCAAGAAGCAATGTAGCTCATCCCAGTATGCTGTTGTATATTATCATGGCTGTTTTCCTTTTCTTAGAAACTTTTATTTGCAAAAAACAGGAAAGGGCCCAAAACAGACCTTATCACGGATCGCAAAGATAAATATTGTTAAACATAACTTTTGTCCTATATCGTTATCTAAAATACTTGATATCATAAACTCAGCTGTGTGTTACATAAATGTATTTGTTGTGAATGCATGCTGGGCTGCTTTATTGGAGCCAGTATACAGCCTTAAAATGTTGTCCATTAGCGATTCCAAGCACAGCTTGCTCAAGCAGATACTTGGTAAGCTGCAGTAGATTGCTTTCGGCAAAAAAACAAAACAAGTGTTAATATAAAACCTGAAAATAATTTTGAAGCTTAGGATTTCTGAAACAACAAAAAAACTCGAATCAATCACATGACTGAAGGAACAGTGTGTTGGATTTTATGAATGTTTCAAACTCATTACACTGCTTATAGGTGTATAACTGAAGATTGTTCTTTGTTTTTCTTGCTTGTCAGCAAACTTTCTGCCTCACAAATTGTACTTATTTTAAACTAAAATATTGCTTTCATTAGGCTAGTCGGGTTTAAAAATGTACTCGGGCTTCCCTTATATTTTCTAAAGGCAAATGCTTTCTTCAAACATATATTAAATATTCCTTTTTCAAAACCGCAAGCATTTTCCATCCTTGCATCGATCCAATTTAAAATCATTTAAATTATATCCTGAAGAAACTGACAGTGTGTAATATTTCCAACTTGTATCTTTCGTTGTGTGTAACAAAACAGAACATGAAATTTCCTCTGATTGTTGCTGCTTGGCGCTGTTCTCTTCACTAAAAGTTGGCAAAAATGCTTCTCATCCTTTCAGAACTGTCATTATTATCAATATGATTATTTTTGTGATTTTATTTATTACCCCACAATGTAAGTGCAAGAAAACAAAATAAAATAGCGCACACAACCAATGTATGGGGGGCTTAGTCCTCGACGCGGGCGGCCCGGGTTCGAATCCGGCCTGTGGTCCTTTCCCACATGTCTCTCTCCTACCCCCTTTCCTGTCAGCCTACTGTCCATAAAAATGAGCCATTAGTGCCGTAAAAACTCAAAAAAGAAACAAAAAGATTTCATTGTGAGCCACTTTTAGAAAAATATGAGGTTATTCATAATTTTATACAAGGTCCATTCTGCTTTAATTAAAAAAAAAATTTCAACACCAAAACCTTATCTATATAGATAACACAGGATATGATGTCTTTTTAATTTTAGCTATACTTCAGTTGCATTCCAAGATAATTTTAGGAGTAAAAAAAAAAAAAAAAAAAAAAAAACAACAACAAAAGGGGCCCTAATAAACACATCTAATTTCAAATTTGTCACAAAATATTTTTGTTTATATTACCACAGATAACTAATTTGTGACACAGACAATACTGATTTCATTGTTTGGGAATGTTTCTAAACTGTAAGAACAACAACTGTCATAAAGTTAAAAAAAAGTCATTAAGGTTACGATGTTATAAAGATGGACAGAAAGCAGTGAAACATTGTTCTTTGTTTATAACTGTGTTAAACTCCTAATTATTCATATATATATATATATATATATATATATATATATATATATATATATATATATATATATATATATATATATGTGTGTGTGTGTGTGGACTTATTTATATAGGGTTTCATTCAAACTTTTATTGTAAAACTCTTTGCAGATTTTGCTACATATGGTTCCTTCTACTGCAGCAGTGCTGCTTTAATGTTGAGACATAAACTGTGAAACAAAATACATATCAGATTATTTTATTGTATAAAAAAGATATATTCTCACTTCAAACACTGTTAAAGTGTATAAGTGGAATGGATTTTTATTTAGCTGGTGCAATCTTGAACTGTTGACGAAAGCAAAAAGCAGAATTTGGATCAGGACTGCAGTTTATCCAAGAACATAATTCAAATGTCTGAAAATGAATTTAATCAGAGCTTGAATAACTATAGTCGATAAAATGTGTCTTCTAGGAAGATGCTCACAGCAGCTGCACCAGTAACTGCGTGTTTGATACATTCAATTTAAAAGTCAGTGTATAATCAACAGTCCTGGATAATTGTGATTTCTTTAATCAGTAACTCGGAACATCAATGTGGTAAAGTGTTTTAATTTAACCAGTTAAAATCTCTTAAGAATACTTTGATGAGGCTATTAATCTGCACAAATATGGTAAAAGCAGAAAACCTGGCTTACATAAATAGATATTTCTAAGATTGATGTTTTTAATGAACGTTTTTTAATAGAAATTGTGCAAAAATATTCGGTCTAGGTGACTTCCTTTTAATGTTTTAATTACAAACAGACTATAAAACGCTTTATGCATAAAGTCTTACCTCTCTCACATGGTTGGTTTTGTGTTTGATTTCTACTGTATTTTTACTGGTTTAACCCTGGATTCTGCAGTGGAGATGCAGGAAAAAGAAAAAGAACTACCCTGTTTCTGCAGTGGCGAGGCACCATATTTGTATCATTTATGTGGCGCTGCAGTAAACAACAGATACTCCAGTATTTTCTTGTTAAAGTTTGGGTCATGAAAGATGACCTGGCAGACCACATGCCATGTGATGTTTTTTACTGTTGGTCTTTCAGCCTCTGTGGGATACTGTCTGCTCTGAAAACTGCTGTGGAAAGCATCTACTACTCACTGACCTTCTGGAGTTTGCTCCGTCTCATAAATTTACATAATAGCTTTAAATATTTTATTAGGTTTTTTTAAACTCTGTTTGGACTTTTAAAATGCAGCTTAGGCATGCGGGGGTTAAAAGACAAAGACAGAGGTCACAACTTAATGAATTACAGGAAACAAGAGGATGACTGCATACAAAATGTTTCCTTATAATTATTAGTATGTCATTGTTTTTATTTTGCTCAGTTTTAGGCATTTCACGTTTCACTGTAATTAACTTAATCAGTGAACTTCCCACTCAGGTAATGCTTCTTAGCCATGTCAACTAATATTTGTTACAATTTGGTTAAGACCATCCCTCAGTCATTAGCAGTCACTGCAAACCATTATTGAAAGGAGAAGGGGCCTTGACGTTTTATACAGTCAGAAAAGGCTTTCAGCCACTCTGGATGGCCTCGTGTTAAGAGCTAGGGTTGTCAAAAGTATCGATACTCAAAAAAGTATCGAGTACCAGTCGCACCTAAACAGTCATTCATCTAAAGTGCAGAATAGAGGAAAATGCACTTTCTGAAAACTGTGATTGAATAATTCTACGCAGTTTTCAGTTTCAGACTTTTTTTTGTAACAGATGCAGCTGCTGAGAATTATTTTTGTTTCTTAACCGGTTTGGCTAGTGTCATTGTTATGTGTGCAAAGCATAGCCAAGTAAGGAAAACTTAATTTTAATTTTGTAAGTTTTTTTATCAAGCTTGCTAAATACTGTGCACAGCAAACAACCTCAAAATTTTGTTCTTATTGTTTATTGTATTTTTTTATTGTATTTTAATTATTAATCAAAATATTTCTGTTGAAATTGTATCCTTGTGGTATCGAAAATGGTATTGAGTATCGAATATTTTCCTTAGTATCGGTATCGAGTTGAAAAGTTTAGTATCGTGACAACCCTATTAAGAGCAACCAACTACTTCTTGTGCTTTATTAGTTTACCTGTGGAGCACTGCAGAAAACTAATTCAAATTTCAGTCAAACCAGAACTTTGGACCAGCTTAGGATTCCCCTTGTAGAATTTACTATAATATGAACTCATATGTTTAAAGAAAATGTGTTTCAGTTACTTTATTTGAAACAAAAATTGGTAATTATTCTTAGAGCTGCTGAAATGATATGTGAATTAATATATGTTAAGTAATCTATGTGATTTGAATAAATACAGCTAAGTTCAGTAGTCCCTTTGGTATCCCAGTCTTTTAACTGAAGGACAAATTTAATAATTTCTGAAATCGTAACATTTTTAATCCCCATTATTTAGCACTTTACAGCATGAAATACTTTTTTATAGTGCAGTTTATAAAATATATGTTGGATATGTTTGGAAAGCTTAAATGATCTTTATCTATAAACAAACACATTTTTTATATAATAAACTGTATAAATAGGGCTTAAAAGGTGCTATATTACGTGCTGTACAGATTTTTAAAATTTTCTGTAATTTTCTTGAGGTCTGCAATTTTTGCCCGAATCCATCTTATTGCTGACCTCTAAAGCCGGGCACATACTGCATGATGTTTTGCCCTTTTCCAGCCAATTCTCCAGTCGTACGAGAATTTTTCGATCGGCCGACTTTCAGCCTCATGGCGCATCGAGCATCATGTAGTAAACGGGGTGACTAGGGGCGATCAGCTTTCTTGCGACCACCTCCTGATCAGGAATCATAAGGCCGGGAGAATGTTTGAAATTCAGTCGGCGGTCATAGGGTGTTCATCGGCAAATGCTGCTATTGAAGCAGAGCTACAAGCCGATTTAACAGAACCTTGCCTGTGCAAACAAGGGGGTTCTTCTTCTTCTTCTTCCAGAGTGACGAGTCCGACCAGCACCATCTCTTGGAGTCCTATGTGGGGTGTTTGTACGCGCAGTGTGAGCAGGTAGATCGCATCAGAGCGTCGGGTCGTACAGTATAAGAACAAACATCTTGAGCAGTGAACTTTTAAACCCCGAGGATTAGTTTTACAGTTTGAGTGTATGTGCGGCTTAATGGTCTAAATGTGGCTACTGTGGCTTAATTTTCCTGTTAGTTGAGATTGTACAACTTGGTACATGTTGATATTATCAGCCAGTGGAAATACTGGTGCATGTGACTTCAGAGTTATGACCTGGAAAGTGGAGTGACCTTATCTCTAAAGTGTTAGCATTTCAGTTTCCTGCATATGAATGCTAGCATTTTAACCAAAATTATTGCATAACTAACAAAAACAATGATGGGAACATGGCTCCACATGTATTCTATTTTATCAATACAAACTGGAAAGTACCATAATGCCATCTTACTTAGGCACACTTCACCATTGCGATTGACAGCAGTAATTCCTTGCATTTCTCAGGTGCACATTTTATCACCTAACAGTTTGCATATAATTTTATTCTAGGTACTATGATGACTCATTTAGTCATAAGTCATCATAGTCTTCCTCCCCACTTAACGCTCTCTGCTCATCTCCAAACATGGCCATGTCCCAGCTCTCCCCTCTTTGGTGAGAATTTTCCTAAATTTGTTTGGGACCATTGTTTAAATGGCAACATTGACACAAACAATAATTTTAACATTTTAAAATTTTGAGATAAAAAAATATAAATAATTTACAGCTCAAACATTAATGTACCACGTGTTCATCAGAGTTTTAAAATATTTAAATATGTCAATAAAAAATTTACATTATTCACTTTAACATTAAAGTTTAAATATTATACTTAAATGACTTTATGCCCTTCCATTTAGGGAATTAAATTCCCTGTCTCTCTGCCAACTTCCAGCTACTTATGCCTCACAGCTTATGAATATAACAGCAGTGAAGCATGATTTCAAAATAAACAAATAGATATGTTGCAAAGAACTTTCCCCTATAATATGTTACCTTTTTTTTTTTTTTTTTTTTTTTTTTTTTGACTCCAAACAAAGTTTTTAGTTGGCTGCGATAAAAGTTTGAGATTCAAAAAAAGGATCTTATTCATGGAGATGCAGAATACTGTTTGGTATTCCTCATTCATCCAATGTTTGATGAGAAAAATCAACAGTACTACCTTTATGTGTCACATGTACTTAAAAGATGTTCAGTTAACAAGGAAACTAAATGTAAGCTCAGTTTAAACACTCTGATTTAGGTGACATTTATTTCTCAGCTTTTTTTTTAAAGCTCTTTCATTTTAATTGAATGTTTCCAGCTCTGTGTTTAATTATTTCTCTAAATCCGTAAACCTTATTGTGGTTTGTGCATCTCTGTAAATAGACTGAGAGCAATCACATGCCATTGACTCCAGTGTAGTGTCCATGTGTGAATACAACTTAATGTAATTATATATTAGTCAAAATGTTAAGCTATATATAAATCATAAATTTATATTGTATGTAAATTAAACTGATATTTCATTATCACTGTTAAAAAAATTATTAAACCAATTAAAGATTGTTTTTAGTTGGATCACAGTGAGGTCTATTTACAAATTATTTGATTAATAAGAAACCTAAAAATGAACATAAGACAAAGACTATTATAGTTTCAACAGGCTATTATTACAGAGAGAAAGGAATGATATCTAAGATAAGATGTCAAAATTTTAAGTTACCAACTGTTTCTTTGGAGTTTAGTGTAACTTACCCCTGTAAAAACATAGGCCCTCAGAAAAACACTGAAAAATGCCACCAAGGTGGTTGATGCCAAGAGGCCCTAAGATGCTGTACTCTCACAGCATCTTAAGGATGCAGTAACAGCTTTTTGCAAAGCCTGTAAGTAATGGAGTATGTGTGAAAGATCAGTGGTCTAATTGATAATTTTTGCATATGCACAAAACTGGGCCTTAAACTCATAAACGGCAATTTCAAGGCAAAAGTTGTGATCCGTCAGAAACAAAGAGAAATAAACCCACCAAACTGAAATGTAGCTTAGTTGCAAGGTACTAAAGGAGTACAAATAAATATGGATAATCAGAATTTCATGGTGTATATATAAGATTAGGTATACATTTAAGAATTACATTAACATTTTTAGACTCAAATGGGAGGAAAATGGACATGGCTTTAGGCCTCAGTTTAATAACAACCACAGATTATCCACAAGAGATTAAGAAACATCTAACATAATAATCTGATATAGCCAACTGTTTTTTGCATATATTGAATTATTTATATAGCTTGGCTGGCAGCTTATTCAGATTTGACTTTTTTATTTTATTTATTAGTTACAGAAGTTATTTATTCTGTGGTTTCTGGCAGCCGGTTCTTTCCAGTGAAACGTCCCTTAAAGACGTTAAACATAGCCATTAATTAGTTAACACTTTGCATGGTGCCTTTTAAGGAACATTATTTTGTAAATGTATCCATGAAGCTGAGATATCACAGCCAGGGCAAAGCAGAATACTGCCTGACATCTTGGATGGCATTGCTAACACGATCCATCCATAAATCAGATTCTGTTTCCATTTATAATTCTTTTTATTTCATATGCCTCTACTGTGGTTAACAAACATATTTTTATGACTCTCCTTTATCATCACAGATCTATATCAGGCTTATTTAAACTGCACTTTTCTCCCTCATGACATTAATTAGCTGGCTCATTTAAATATACAATTATATTCACACACTGCTTTACATTGGCCATCTGTGGCTCAGTGTGCACATCTAGAGGGCTGAACACAAGGTGGAGTTATGTGTACACGTGTGATTGATCAATAAAATTAGCACTTCTCTGTGTGCGTGCACACAGTTTGATAAATCTGAAATATCTTTTTTCATAGTTTTAGTATAGATCCAACTCAGTCTTTGATAAGTTAGACACGAGGTCTGAAGTGTCTGTTTCTACTACTGAAGTTTAACTTTTATAGCCGGCTTATACCATTTACTTTATGCAAATACATTATTTACTTCTAGCTGCTGCAGTTATTTAAACATCATATCCATTGATGGAGCTTTAACTTGGTTTGTTATATGTTCTGGTCTTTTTTTTGGTATGAAAGAAATTTGTAATTTATTTTCCACAACTATCCAAAGAAATTCCATGTTTAGAGTTTCTATGTACAGTAATAATGAAATATATTTGGGTGAACTGCTTTTTCTACATACTTTATCTGTAGTTCTTTAGAATCAGGCTTAATCAGTTTTATATTTTACATTCAACTGCTTCCTCTTTATTTTACTTTTTCTTGTACTCAAAAAAAAAAAAAATTCGAAGAGCCATAAATTGGCTACTGGTAACTTTCTGTTTATGTTTAATTTACTTCAGCACTTGTCCATCTATGTAAGACATTTCCCTGCCCATGTTTTGCTCTCCTCGTCCCTGTTCATAATTTTCTTAAAAGCAGGGTTAACTTTAGTCAAAGTGGGCGAACAAAAAAGGATTTTATTTACGAGTGTTATTTTCAGGGTCAGCACAATGAATAAAATGGACCTTGTTCTTTTTTCCCCCAACCTCTCTTTAATGTGTCTCCATTCATTGCTTGTTGACCTTCTGTTGTCTGTAGCTGAAGATGGTCAGTAGGAAATGCTGTAAACAATGTGTTTCACCTATAAACTGCTACATGTGCATTTCTGTTCATCTAGAGCAGGTGAAAAAAAAAAGTGTAAGTAAAGTAAAAAGATATATTTTTTCCAGATTTTAAAATTAGATAAATCTAACCTTGTGTGCATGAAACACATGAGGTAAAATACTTTGCTAAGTTTGCAATTGCCAATCAATATTCTACTGTGAATTACAACATTTAGACAAATGACTTGAGTGGAGCCTGAACATAAAAGAATGAACAAGCAGGGTTTGCTTGGATGAGAATGCAAAAGCAAATTTAAAAATAAATAAAACATTTGGCAGTAAAGTGTGTTAGCAATGTTGCATCTTAATCACCTGAGGATTTTTTTTTTTTTTTAACACAGCTTTGCAACGTATGAGAAATGAGAAGAAAATAACACTGTTTAAGAATAGAACTGTGTTTGGTGGATCAACACAAACACCCTGTGCTAATTGTGAGGCAGCCAAATACTGTAAATCAACAATAATTTTTTTCTGGTTACTAAAGTGCTTTTTAGTCAGTGGTCAGGCAACTTGTCCAATAGCCAAAGCTTTGAAGAATTCATCAGTAGAACAGCTCAACAGTCAATAAACATGATTTTTTATTTCGTTTTGACAGTCCAAAAAAAGTCCAAACCTCAAATAGAATATTGTTAAAACTGTATAAGCAAAATGCACACACATTTCTCTAGAACATACAGGTACTTTGAGTTATGTTTTCTGATGGAGGTTAGGTGATGTACTGTACGGCCAAGTGGTCCTGAATGCAGGTGTGACACAAGGTGGTAAGTAAGCTGTTAATGAAGCTATGATGAACAGTGTAATTTTATCCAAACTAAAAGCCCTGAGCCATAGAACCCCTACAAACACCCGGTGAAGATGTTTCTATTTATGAAGTGTCTATGTGACCTCAGGTATTCAGTATTCCAATTAAATGATTTTTAGTGACATCATTGGATGCATGTCAACACAGTTGAGCCCTCCCACGCTAAGGTTTTCCTAGGTAGTATGAGCAAAGGCTTGTCAATAAGTCTGTGGTGTAGAAAATATTTTCAAAACTGGAGCAGTCCAGCAACCTACGTGAAGTACTTTTACAGTGTGAAGTACTTACAAGGAGTCACTCTATAACCCTCAATACATAGGAAGGTCGACAGATGGAAAAGATAAAAGAAATCAAAGACAAAAGCTGCAACCATACATTATAAGAGATACTTTTATTTGGTTTGATTTTAGACTGCAATAATCTCTTTTTTTTTTTGCAGTAAATCAGAAAAATAATTTCACCTTGGGAGGTGGTTCTCTTCCAGCTGTCACTTATTCTTTGTTTCTTTCTGTTAAAAAAACAAGCTGGACAACCTGGTACAACATGGACGTCTCTTCATCTTAAAAAAAACTTTGGATGGTGGACAGAGAAAATATATTATATTGACAAGTGAACATTGGGCATGATTTTAAATTACTACTGATTTCTTCAATGTTCTTTGGCTATTATAAAAAATATTCCATTTAAAAAAATACTCATAGGACATTTACTCAATCTTTGCTCTTATCATTACTGTTTACCTCTTAAATTTTATTTGATAGACTCAGCATAGACATTCTGTTGATATTAACAGAAGCTAAATGGCTTGAACTTAAATATGGACACTTAACAGCTTTAGGCTTGGACAGGACAGGAGGTTATGCTTTCAAAACATTTTTTTAGCTTAACAAGAACAAGCCAAAATAAAGTATCCAAACTAAAGCAATGTATGTGTATATTATAATATTATGTGTATATCAATGGCATAGTGAAATCTGCACAGCTTAGAATCTGACTGCAAATCTGAAACAGTATTTTTTGATCTTATCAAAGACTTGGATATGTTTTTCGTACTTAAGTGACAATAACAGCAATAGGCAAACAAATATTCACTGTGTATATTGAAATGCCAAATTAAACTCAGATTATAATGATTGATTTGTTGTTTAAGTTAACAAATAAGCTAATCTAACTTCGAGAAAATCCAATTTGTAGCTTCTTATTTAAGTGTTATAGCACTGGCTGCCAGTCCCTGCCTCATAGCCCTGGTTCTTTTTTCCTTTCCTGTTTATTTTGCATCCTTGAATAAAAATATTGGATTTAATCGCCAGACATAAGTAATTGCAATCCTTTTATGTTAAGAAAATAAAAGGCTTACTGCCATGTGGCAAATGGAAGTGAATGTATTTGCAGTTGACAGTAGGTAAGATTGTGTATGAGTCTGTTAATGGATCTTTGTTTTTCTATGGAAAATTATTTATATAATGTTTTGTATATTCATCCTAAATTCATCCATGTCCTGTAACTTTCAAAGATAATGAATAAAAGCGGCTGTAATATTTAACAAATGCTTCTGCAATAAGATGATGTTCAGTGTTCATAAAGCAGAAAGGCACTCTGGGTTGTAGATGACATTCAGTGATGGATTTGATGGCCTTAGATTAGGGCCGTTTTGCAGGTCGTTAAAATTCTGTTTCTGTTTCTCATTTGACCTCCATTTTTGAAGGGTCCCAAGCTTAAGCTCTACTCATTTAATTCTCCAGCCCTGCTTTATCGGTGAAATGACTCCGATACAAAATATGTCCTGTTGTAAAGCCAGTTAGTTTTGTATAGATTTTGTACTGTAAGAATACAAATATAAAGGAAAAGATTTTATTAGGAATTTTTTAGTTTTTCTACTTTCAGCCAGAAACAACTAAAATAATAGAGGCAATCAAAAATAATAGAGATCAATGTTTTAAATTATTCTTGTATATTAGAATTGGCAAAACTGTACATTCTGGTTTAGAGAGAGCTTATTTAAAACCTTTTAGAAGATTGTCTGACTCAAAAATATTTAAAATTGCATTTTTAATTGCTGTTTGATCCTTCTGGAATTTTGGCACTCAGGTTACCTCAATTGATATAGATATTGTCTGAATTACCCTTTTTAAAACCCTTCATTAGATTTTTTTTTTCGGTTAGAGGCTCTCTTTTCGTACATTTTCCTCCTAATTTTTAACAGTCTGTGGCTGAAAATGTTTTTTGGGCTTACTCTTTTTTTTTTATTCCTCTAAGAGAGTCCTGGCGCATAATTATAGCAATGTAGGAACCAGGAGCAATTGATTAAAAGCTTAGTTAATTCAAGGGGCTTCATGTGTAAAAAACTTTCTGTTCAAAAACATGCAGTTAAATTAATTTGCAGGACCCATGCAATCTTTATAAATCTTCAATAAAAAACAAAAACCCTGCCCAAAAAATAAAATGTGGCTCTGTTTTATTAATTTTAACTGAAGGAGCCTCGAACATAATTTTTTTTCCCTCGAGTTTTAGCTTTTATTCAGAGATGGTGCTGCTCTGCTGATACATGGATGGCTTACTAGCTGGTTTAGATTTTCCAGCGCAAAAAGAGGCGGTAAGATTTGACTTGTCCGTTTGAGCAAAGGACTTTTGGGTACTTAACAGAAACCTTGAGTTTTTCCCCATATAGACTAAATCCATATGTTGTTGTTCAGATAGACAACCTTCCTAAAGAAAGCTTGAGGGTCATATTAAGGTATTTATCATTATGTTGTAAAACATTACAAGGATCAACATTAAATCAATTATTTATTGTAATTCAGTGGCTAGACAGTGCTTTCTATTTTCTATTTTGATCCATTTTGTTTTAGTTTGTCACTGCTTTCATTCAATAAGTTGTTGGTTGGCTGTAATAAAACTCCCAGAGGTTTGTCTCTGTAAAAGCCTAACACCATTGTCGCCATGGTTACTTTGACATGCTCTGGGTGCCTCCGGGGTATTTAGATTACTTTGGATATTAATTTTTGTAGACGGGCACTTGGCATTTCAAGCAGTTGCTTTTATTTTATTCCCAACAAATTTCCAGAATCCTCCCTTTGACCAATTTTTATTATTAAAATCTGCTCACTGTTTTATGCATTACAACCCCAGACCTTCCACCCTAATTTAAAGATAAGATGTAGAGTCAGAAAAACAACATGGCCAAAGTTCCAACCATATTATCTATCACTTATTTAAAAAAACAAAACAAAAAAAAAGTAATATGTGGACGCACTGTATATACTTTATATAACCCTTGCACCTTTTTCTTCCTTTGGCTATTCTTCTTCTTTGACTGTTAAAGCTGATGTAACAAGTACAGTACATTTCTCCTCTGTGAGATGAATCAAGCCTTCAAATAATCACAAATGGTGGATTATGTGTTTCAGTACAACCAGGAAAAGAAAATTATTCCCAAGTCCAGAGTTTTTCTGTTCAGCTTTTTAACCATATACTGTATCCAGTATATATAAAACTGATGGATAGTGGATGAAGCTGGTGAGCAATCCTGGTCAATAAAACATGCTGTTTAACATGATAGAATAAAATATCTATTAACTGGATATAGAATTGTGAACTTTAGGTCTTGATCTGAGATATTAATGAAGAGAGTTCACCAGTTATATTACCAGTTTTATTTCAGTAACAATATGCATGTTTCCATTGACAGTTGACCACAGCACATTTAAGGTCATCAGGTCAGTTTTTTAAGCAACAAACACAACTTTTCTATTTATTTGAGGCAATATCTAGAGCGAGGCCTCACTCATTCACTTAGCTGCTCTACCAGGCAGTAACATGTTTGATCTGTTTTACATAAATATCAAAATATCAATGTCTGGTACATAACCCTCTCTTGGCAACTCACAAGTTCTTGTGTTTCTCTGCACCAAGTAATTAAAGGCTATCTGTTATAAAATAACTGTGGAAAGATGTTTGCAAGAAGCTGAAGAGGCTCTGCAAGTTTGTTTTTAAGGTACAGTTTGGATTAGAGTTGGCCAGTCAAATACAGATGACATGAATGTCATGCCTGCTGGTCTGTTCGCTTTCGTGTGGGGAGTAATCCACCCTCTCCAGAACAAACCCAGGATAACTGGTGACCAGAACGAACTGCTGAACGAGAACAATAGTGTATGTCCAGTTGGGGTTAGCCCTAGACTCCCTAAGGCCTTTCTAGACCTACTACGTGTAATCTGCCGAACCTCCTCAACTTCAGGGATAAATCATTAGAGGATTTTACCGTAGTTTTGAAGACATCCTGCCAGGCAGCCTTGTTTCAATACCAAAGAAACTTGTCTGTTTGTTTTGAACGTTTAGCAACTTCAGCCATGAAATTCTTTATTGAGAGAAAGTCCTGTTAGTTATCTAAGTAAGCAAGCCAGCACTTTTCTGGATACAGTTTGGATAACACAGATAAAATGGAGTTGAAAACATTACCATATACCTTCTTTAGAAAGCCCAAAGTCATCATGCTCTGTGTTTTATCCAGTGCATTTAATAAATTTCAGACTTTTTCCAAATCTGCAGATGAAAGGTGTGGATACATTAAACATTTCTTCCTGAAAAATACGTATGTGACTAAAATGTTGTGTGTTCGACTGGGGGGTGGGTTTCAGAGGGGGTTCTGAACCATTCTTTGAATTGGTTTTATGCTTTTTAGGAAGGGCTGATGTGGTTACTGTGAAATGGAAACAAATTTCCAAAATAAGTTGTGACGTAAAAAATTATTTGCCTCATATGATTTATCAGTTGTTTCCTTTCTCTGCTTCTTCCCAGATATTTCCATGAAGGGAATTTTTAAGTATTGATTTAACCAAACTTTATACTTTGCTTAGCCTGGTTAATTCATTTCAAACCAGGTGATGGAAACGTTTCTACATAGTATCGTCCTTTATGTTTTGTTTTTTTGCTTCTTTACTGAAACTATATGATTATATCAACTGAAAAATGGATGCATAGAATGTTGTTTAAAAAAAAAAGTCATATCCGATTTTTTTTTTTTTTTACCAAATGCAATGAATAAAAAAAATTTTCATTCGTTTAAGTTTCATATTAAATATGACAAATGACATACATCACTTTTATTTCAATCATCTCCTTTGGGAGGTGACCTTAATTTAAAAGACAACGAAATTCAAGCTGTAGAAATAAATAAAACAATGTTTCACAATGAACCATGAAAATATTTAAATGATTACTGCTGGTGATGTTACTCAGTCGGCTAGTTTATCAGTTATAAGTACACATCTAAGAACATAAAGGGATTGTGGAAAGAAAATCTTTTTTTTTTTTTTATTACATCTTCATAAAATCAAAATTCAATTATTTGATCAATTCTATTAAGCCCCAGATGTCACATATATTGTTTTTTTTTTATAATGATTCCGATGAGCGATCCTCTAACTTATTTTGCTTCAATGTGGAATTGTATGTGTAAAGCTGCTCTCAGGCTGTTCTATCATCCTTACCTTCTTATTTCTCTCCACCAGGTCCAGGTAGAGGATGTGGAGAATGAAGACAAGAGGTACACCCTTTTCCAGGAGATGTTGGCTGGAGCACAGAAGTGGGAGGACTTTCAGTTGATCATGCTTCTTCTACAAGCATGGCCGCCCATGATGAAAGAGGAAGTGTAAGTTTCACTTTTGGTGAATCTGCAGCTCACTAGTAGGATGAGAAAATCAACACCTATCTTATGTGTTATTGTGCTACAAGAGCCAAAATTTGACTTTCAGTGACTGTTGAAATATAAACTGTTATATTGTGCAAAGAGAACAGGCGAGGATATATAGTACAGATAGGCCATGACTTTAAAAAGATTGAAAGATGGTGTAATATTCCCTCATTTTTGTAGCATTTCTCTAAGGGTATTAAACTGTGGCTTCTTAAAGTTATTGTTTAAACCTAGCCAAGGAAAATCTACCAAAAGAACAGAGGAAGCCAACCTATGATAAATCACATTTTCCAGTGAATGTTAGATGTTTATCAGGGGAGGAGGCATTTAGGGAGGAAGACCATCTGGCAGAGACAGCATGTTGCTCTGGCTAGAGCTTTGATATAACACTTATTGCATTGGGGCATCTCTGGGCACAGCTTCACACTAACAAAATCTTTGAGTAAAGTTTCAGCCAGTTTAGTTTCCTGTTGGCTCAGACAAAGTCAGCAGGCAGGTGGAGTATGTTCCGCTGAGGTTTATATCTTTAATTGTTCATTTTGAACTTTTGCACATTTACAAACAGCTTTTTAATCTAACAGTTTGAACCTGTTGGTTGTAGTTGTCCCTACCCACCTGCAATGATGTATTCTCAGAGGGACTTACCACCTCTTTAAAACATGTTTTAGGTTCCAGGCGTTGTTGTTGTTTGTTTAAATTTTTTATGTATTTTTTATAAGCAAAGTAACATACAGTAGTAGCTGTTTAAAAGTTTCTCTTCAAGCCGAAAGCCAGCAGGATGGCCTCCAATTTCAGCCAACTTCCCTTCAAGCACCAGCCTCTGGAGTTGCCCTATTTAAGTTCAACCAAAAAAGGGAGCATCAAAATGATCAAAAATTTTGAGAATCTTTACCAAAGACTTCATCCATGCATACAGTTTGTTTTGTACATAGCCTTTTTTCTCGTTTCAAGAAAGAGAATAAAAAAAAAAGTGTTTTTAGACAGCACTTTTTTTCCCCCAAAATATAATATTCCATAAAAATATATATAAAAAAAAATCATCATGATGCCAGAAGTTTTGACCACAAAATATATATTTTTTTTATTAAGATTGCTTTTTGTGCAGCTGAATAATATAGAGACAAAATTGTCCCCATAGATCATATTCTGTATAACAAAATGTTCAAATTCATGGGTGGAGGATATGCACATGTAAACATCTACCAAATTGAGAAATCTATTTTGTGGCAGCTTTTTGGTCTCTTTAAGTACTTCTAAAGGTCCGGTGCAAACTGATGAGCAAAAATGTCGGTGGTCATTGTTGCCACATAGGAGGCGTTGAAACAACGCCACAGGATGGAGAGATATTCTGTGTGCATGTAAACATATTTTGACTGTCAAAACTAACATTAGTAGAATAACGTTAGAAAAGGAAAAATGTCTAAAGGATTAAGTTAATGCACCAGGATAACAGACAATCTTTTTATAATTAAACCAAATCGGAAAAAAGTTAATAAAAATATAACATTGAAAGAGGAAGAATGAGTACACATTTCTTTGCAACAGGAATTCTATTTTGCACAAAGCATGGTATTTTTATTTCTTTTGTTTGGAGCACTTTAAGAACGGCTATGGGTTTTAATATGAATATTTTTTGAAATATTATGTTTTCTGGATGATTATCAGTATTACCTCTATCTCTGTGGCTTTGAACATTATCTTTCTGTGTCGGCCACTCTCAAACTGCCTGTGGAACATTCAATCTGCTCGTTTCAATGACTGAAATCAGATCTGTTTACATATCTGACAATTTAAGCAGCAATCTTTAAAGATGTCCAACAACACACCCTCTTATTGCACGTATTAAAAAAAAGAAAGTTGCACAGGGACTTAAGAACCTTTGACGTTGGAATCTTTGAAGATCATCCCTAAGATGTCAACAACAAAAATACCATTGAAATGATTCATTATTTCGGGAAAACACATTTTTCAAATTGTTGTCTAATAGACTTGGAGTACAACAAATTTAGCAGTTATCAGATGATTTATTCTTTTTTTTGTGGTATACTTAAGTTATAAATTGGCCATCACTGTTTGTGAAATATGAAAAAAGTTTTAGGTTTTACAATGACTTTAATAAGGGAGCCTGTTCATCCTCATCATGTTTTGTAAAGAGCTTGTTTTCTTTTTTACCAGAAAAAAACTTCTTAATTTAAGTATTCTATAAATTTAATGTGGTTGGCCGTGTGCATGTTTTCTTTTTATGCATACAAAAATGTTCTGTGAAGACGTCTAAACCGAATATATGACAGTAAAGCTTTATTATTCATTTTTATTTCATGGATTCCTATACTTATCTCAACATTAAAATGTTAGATTAAGAAGTGTGATCATTTTGAGATGATTATTACGCTCTTTAAATTCAGATGCTTACATATATTGTAAATATTTTTTTTGTGTTTAGTAACATTGCCCTTAAGCTGTCTGACTTGGGTTAAACATGCTCACTCAGACCTTTCAGCTCTGCAAACAAATTTCCAAGAGATTGAAATAAAGACTTTGTGATATGAAGTCCTAATCCTAGCCTTTGTTTTCTCCAAACCACCAGGAAACTCATTTGGTCATAAGATTTGGATCTTTGTCCATTTGAAAAACTCATATCTGCCTTAGCTTTAATATCCTGGTAGATATCTCATGATGCTCTTTCAGTGCATTTCTTTTATTATTCTTTATCATGATGCCATGTTTTTTTGCAAGAAAAACAATAGTCCAATGTAGCAAGATGTCCCTATAACATGATGCTGACAGCCCTGAACTTTTAACAATGAATGTGGGCTTCTCTGGTTTGCATCTTCACTGCTTTGGGTGGAGTAATTATTTTATGCATATTTGTATAAACAGGCCATCAGGAATTTTTGCATGTTATTGTTACTTTAAAACGGGATTAAGCAAAGGCACACGGCTTCTTGCATACACATTGTGTTCCACTGTAAATAGTGTGTTTAAACTGTTACAGACACGTCTGGATACATGAAGTTGAAAAACTTTTTAAGGATTAGCAAGAGTTTTCTGTAATGTTTATTAACGCTAAATGATGAGATTGCTTTTATGCTCCTCTGTTGTTCTCCATTGACAGTGGACATTGTTCTAATGAATCTAGGGAAAATACAGAGTTTAGATTCACAGTTAAAATTATTTATAATCTGAATTGCTGCAGCGACACTCCTGGTTATATCCAGTAGGTCCAATCCAGTTTTTATTGCTAACTGTAGAGTTTGCTCTATTAAGCCAATAGAACAAGCCAATAAGGTGGTTTTCATGCTACTGGAAGACCGCCATGCAAGCCCACACCCGGGGGTGGGGCAGACGTTTCTGTTGTCCAGATGCCCATCGACTTGGCTTAATTAAGTTGACTTTTTGGTGGATGCCTTAGCTTTTGGGTGCACTTTCTGCACCCAATATTTAGCAAGTTGAAAATCTGTGATAAATGTGGTAAGAGTGATGCATAAAGTTGCAATGAGAGACAGAATGTGTCTCTCTGCATGTGAACATTTTAGGAATGTCAAACAGAACAATGGTAGATATATTTTTATCTAACAATGCCATTTTGGACCTGCATGAACAATACCAGAGAATGGAGAGATATTCATAAACATATTTTGACTGTCAGAAATAACAAAAGTAAAATATTAATATAGACAAAATGCCTACGCAGGTGGCCACAATGTAATGTAGCAGGAGCAGGCAATGATCATACAATTAAACCAAAGCAAAAAAAGAATAATTGAATATTTTGGCATGTTTATTTAAAAAAAAAAATTTACAGCCTGCAAAGAGACGGTGTGTAAACAGAAAACGTGGTACGATAATTTGGGTACATGCCGCCATTTAGACACATCACCACTTAAACATTGAAAAGCTATTGTCGAATAGGCAACATTTCTATAGTTTTATAAACATCCCATCACTCCGATTTTTTTTTTTTTTTTTTGTCGGACTTGCAACACTTTAGCTGTTTATTGTACAAACTAGCATTCCGACAGTTGCATCCGTAGAAAGATCATTGTGACATTACAGCCCTAGCAATCCTCAGAGCACCTGTCTGGGTGTGCTGGTCTTTCCACTCTCAGAAGCTTATTGCGCTCAGCTGCATGTGGTTTAACCCCCCTTTGCATGAGAGTACATGTGCTTACCTGATGTGTTCTGGTCTGTCTCCCTGTATTCCTCATGTTTATTTCCATAAATCATGTGCAAGCATGCCTTTCTTATGTTTGTGTGCAACTGGAGTGACCTACTGGTGTAGTAATACATAAAGTCATAGTGGTGACGATCTCTTAAACTGAGATTTCCAGAAGACCGCCAACATTTGTAAATCCTGCATTCAGTGTCATTCAGAATTGGGCTCTTCAAAGCACAAAACAAAGCACTCTGCTGCATGAATCCAACTTCCTTTTATCTGCTTTCATCCAACTCAACATGTCTTAATACATTGCTAACATGCCTCATATATCCTTCCAGTAGCTTCTCATGTCTGTTTTATTTCCTTCATCGTTTTCAGGGTGCTGTCAGCATGACCTGGTGGATTTATAAGATGATGGGATGTTTGGGTTTCAGCCTGTCAACCACACATCAGGCCCAGTCAAATCATTCAGTTACGATCTGTGGCCGATTTCTCTTTGCATCTATATTTATAAACTTTCTTAAGAAATGACACTGAGCAAAAACACTGAGTTGTGTGTCCAGCAAGAACCTTCTAATACTTCAAAATCTCCCTGCTCATAATTGAATTCTATAGCAGGATAAGTGGTGGTTTTAAAAATACATTTGAACCAAATATCAGTCACTTTGACAACAATCCGCAGCAACATAAAAAAGCAATAGGAAGATAACCGGACAATAAAACAGCATAAATCCTCTTGTCCTCTTTTCCACTGTCCATTGACATAATTTATTTTAAAATATTTTGACTAGATTTGCTATAATGAGGCAGATAGTGTTTGGTTCTGGGGATCTAGGTAGCAGTTATTTCAAATAGCCCTTTTAAAACTAAGCCTAAACTCTTCTTAATTATACTCCAGGTAAGATGCATAATTCAGCTGACGAAACCAATCTGGGATGAAAATTTCACTCCTGAACCATGTTTACACTCTGGGGTTTATTATAAAGTTGTTAACTGACAAAGGCAGAGGTTTGATATGCCTGGGACACACAAATCCTTTTCTTACATATATGAATACATGCTCTCAATTGTTAATATTAAAGCTACGCTATGTTGGGATGCAGGGATGATTCTGCATGTTTCCTTATAATTTTCCGATCAGTCTGCAGCTAGCTTTAGTTGATAAAGGCAACAGAAGGTCCTGCGGATGGAGCAATAAGGTTTGACAGTGGAGGCCCTTATGCACTGTAATTCCTTCACCAGAGCTTTAGGTGAACCCCCTGATTTCCTGAAAGGGTTGCAGGGTCACTGAAAAAAAGCTCATTCTGTGGAAATAGCCCATTAGATGGCGAATCAATTCCTGCTAGCATTCAGCAATGGAGACAAATTGTTCTGCCCGACTCCTGCTTCTGTGCTGAGCTTTCCACAAAAGCACTTGGAGAGATGGCGTTAGATTTAGACAACACAGCTGCACTGTGCGTTTGACTGAAAGGCCTCTGCCTTTTAACGCATTACAACTGTCAGTTTGCGATGACTGTCATCATGGTTTCTTCTAACCTCAGAATTTTGTCGCTGCTCTGTCAGATTTAAATAAAACATCAATCTGATTGTGTGTTTAATAATTCATTTAAAAGGCAGTGTTATCTTTCAGAGTGAAACATGGTGTGTGTGTTTAGAGCCAGGATTTTCTTCAGTGCAGTGACAGAAGGCAGTTGTTTGGATGCTGAATTTAGAGCGGAGCTTATCCTTTGGTTTGTCCACAAACTCTGAGTCACGATTCAAAACACGGATTGGGGCTGGCTGTGATTCACATTGCTTCTTGTGACAGATTTGGCAGGAGCGCACACACTCAGTGTAATACCACAGCACCGCGCTCCTGTCTATATTATTTTGAAGCTCAGAGGGGGTTTTGTGCCAGCACCATGAGTGGACTCTGTTTGCTCCCATGCGTCACACAGAGGTGAAGCAGCTTGTCAGTCCAAGACCCCCAGATTCTTGGATGGAGCGATGCCTTTTTTATTGACTGATCCTTTCAAATTCCATTCTCTTTGTCATCATAGCATATCTTATTTTATGTCATTTCTGTCACCCTCTCTCTCTCTGACACACATACATTCTTGTCTTGTTATGTAATGTTGTGAGGTCCATGTATTTACTGTCAGATTTCCATTTATGTTCAACCCTTTTTATGCCCTAACCCTCACAATAACTATAAACCTAACCACTAGCAGTGCATACCTAACCTTAACTTAATTTCACACCGTAATCCTAAACCTAACCTAAAGGAAAAAAAGCAAACAAATGAGGACCAGCAATAGGTCCTCACTTTGCCACCGTCTTATGAAAATTGACTCGAAATATCTGTCTGTAATGCTGGATTTGTAATGTTTTGTAATTTGTGTCTAAATTCAGATAGCTGCCAATCTGATTATTACAAATTCAAATAGGTTGCTACATATACAAACTCAACTACACAGGTCATGTAAACCAACTGTATATCCACAGTACATAAACACTGCAGTTAAGTATATATTTACAATTTTCTCAATCAACTGTCTTCCTTTTAGATCAACTTTTCACACTTAGGTGCTTGGACTTGTCTCTATAAACCCAATTAATTACTGTTACAAAAATGTTCATGGAAAATGCACAGCAAGCAGTTTTATGGATGCAAAGAATCTATCTTGTCATAGCAGACAAGCTCTGGTTACCTTTTGCAGTAGGATTTAAATTAATTAGGACCTTCATTGTTTCTTATATTAAGTTATCCTTTTTTATTTTCAATGCTTAAAAGAAAAAACAAAGATTAACAATTTTGTGGCTAAATCATGAAAAGCTATTTCAAAAATGTTATACATTTTTTAGGTACCTTTTTTCAAAAGATGGCATGTAAACATTTTTTCCAATAATCCGATACCAATGTTATAGTTGGAAAGCTAGGGCTAATTCACACACAAGCTAATTTGATAGGATGTTGGCAGGTTTTACTGATATCCCACTGAACCACATAAAGCTGAATACAAAAAAAGATCCCTACTCCGACACATAAACCATTTCAACCACTAGTCCTAAAAGTTCTTAACTGTATCTAGGTTGATATGTTTTATAGTAAAGCCACTATAAACATTTAAGCCATGCCAATCCCTGACCTATAGAAGGCAGGCAATAAAGGTTGGCTGAACTGATGGTGATTGTACTCTAAATGATAGGGTATAATTTAATTTCATACCAAAATTAATTTCCCAAAGTTGTTTGACTTAGTTAGAAATGGCTTAGTTAAAATTTCCGACATTTTAGGGACTATATTTGATACTCTCAAATATCTCTTTTTCTTATTGTTTTTTAAAAACCAATTATGCTTAGTGGAACAAGAGGACACACTTGTACATCTAATTCCTCCTCTAATTTCTGATTCCCCTTTTATCCTTTCCTCTCCGTTATAAATAATGCACTGCTTGTCATGCTAATGATATCAAAAATCTCCAGCTGTGCCAGCATTCCCGAACCACTGGAGGTGTCTGTACAGTTTTGACTGGTTAACCTTTTTTTTTTCTCCATCTCATACATATTTAAAAACCTCAGCACCACTTAATATTTTTATTCTCTTTTCTGTGGCTTGATTTAGATACCACAAGGCCTTTGTTTTGCGTTATACAAACATTTGTTCGACTCAGCAGATGTAATGGCTTTAATCTGACACCATGTCATCAGGATTTAATTAACACCCTCTGAAAATTGTCTGTTGGTTTGTTTAATCTTTTTTTCCCCTCTCTGATTGATGTATATTAATAAAGATCCATGAAGGTTGTGTTGGCCAAGAATCACCTGTATCTGCTGGCCTCAGTGGGAGCTAATCTGTTACTCCAGAGGCATTATTGAAGGTCGTGAAAAGCTCATAAGAGCATGTCAACACAGTGATGGCTGTCAGTGCTGGCAGCTGTCCCCTGGTGTGTAAACACAGAGAAGGATGACGCTGAGTGTAGGTGTTAAATATTAACCGCAGGACAGTTTTAGTCAAACATCATCTTTACATATTCGCATGTCATGGCCAGAATTCATTAGTTTATTTGTGAACCTCCCGATCATTCTGGCTGCTTTCATGTCTGCCACTTATTCTTATACTGCTTTTATAAGCACTTTATATATTATGTATATTGTATAATATATGGTGAGCAAGCTGTAGTTATCTGCTGTAATCCGGTTTTTGTCTAACAGGATTATCATCTGATGTCATAGGACTGAGGAAAAAAAAGGATGAATACTGTAGCTTTTCCCTGGTTTGAGGTAGAGAGATATTATACTGTCTTTACAGCCCAGTATATGATGCCCCTGAGGTAAAAAAAAATACAATAACAGCAACCATTGTTTTTACAGAAAATGCAACAATATCAAAAACCATAAGCGTACTTTTTCACAAAACTCTATATTTTCCAAAGGATTCCTACCGAATCGAACATCCAACATAAATCACAGAAAATGTCAAATTACTGCTTTTTCCTAACCAGTTTTTTTTTTCTGTTGCTGTTTTTTCTAATCCGATACCTTTGTTTGTCCGTATTTTATTCCTAGTGATAATATTTGTTAATAAAATATATCTTTAACTGTCATAAAGTTTAGTTATAGAAAAAAGTAAGCACCACTCCACATTATTTTTTAACAATTTTTTTTAAAAGCAGAAAGTTTTCTTTATGCACTTTCCTTTGTCATTAAACCTAGAGTCAGACTCACTGAAATGTAATGTACCTGTTTAAAATCGCACTTTAGATTACAGATTTATAAAAAGCATCTGCTTTCAGAGTTCAGTCTGTTGGCTGGAAAAATGTGAATTTGTTGCATTGCAATATTCAGTATGCTTACAAAGAAGTAAAAAAAAGTAGACTTCTCCATCAAATATTTTAATCTTTGTTCATGAATCCAGTTATATTAAATATTTTAATTGGGAAATTAACATACTCTATGTATAGTAAAGACAACCTTTTTCACACCAGGGGAAATGTTTTTTCTCACTTTTTTTTTGGTTTTACAATTGATTCATAACCTAGAGGCAACATGACGAAAAAATGCTTTCATCTTTTTTTTATCCAAAATTTTGTTCTGAAGAAGCCAGAGTATATCATTCTGTGTTGTCCATTGTTGTTAAGCTTGTATGAACTCTAGAGTTGGTTTCCTGTTCTTAGAGAGGCTTCAAAAAGCAAGATAATGGTGCCGATTTCTTCCTCCCCTTGAAAGGCCCCAATGTCGCAAAGATAATCCTGTTGTGTTGTTTAAGAGTGATCGGGTCTGGTCAAGCAAATGTCTGGACTAATTTATTGTGTATTGAGAATTACAACATATTGAATTATCTTGGCCCAAAGTTAGTATTGTGTGTGTGTGCTGTCCCAAATCAAGACGATCCAAGGTTTCACACGCTAGAGTTAAAAAATCGGAACTTCTGCAGCTTGACGCTACTTATCAACCATTTTAAGAAGCTGATCTGTGATCTCTTCATCTGGAGAGCTGTCAGCATAAAACAATGAAGCAAGAGTAACAAAGAATATATATAAAGGGGCTACATCCAACTTAGGTTTACAGAAAATACCAGGAGAATGTATTTAATTTATGTACAAGGAAAGGTGAGAGGACTGTGACTATTCCTTTAAAATATTTTACTGAACTTTGGTGAAAGTTTTTCATTAATATGCACTTTATCTTAATGTCAAAACTTACCAGCAAAAAATATTCGATTTTATATTTTGATACTTGAGGTTTTCACAATCAAAGAAAGCCACTTTATATTCACTTCAAGCCCCTACAAATGGCTGAGTGATTAACTGGCTTAATAAGGCTGTCACTGGGTAGTCTGTGTTTCTGCACACCTGATGGCGGGGGTCTGCTACACGGAACAACTAGAACATAATATTTAAATGTAGTGGGAGTATGATCCTGATGAACTGACGAATGGTGTTTTGGGGTGTACTTTTCTTGCTTAAAAACATCTTAAAATTTTCCGCTTGTGACAGTGAAATAAAGTATAACCGCTCTCTTGATTTCCTCAGCCATTGCACATAGAGAACTGCATTGCACATCAGATATGTCTGTTCGCATGTTGCACGACAATATTTATGCTGAAACGCATCTAACTTTAATGTGCACTAGCGTCTGAGTGGAGGCCATTGATGGCTTATGAAGTTAAAAACGTGTTCAATGTAAATTCAGCATAAACGATCTGGGTGAAATGAACCTGCTTGATCCCCTGTGCTTTTCCTGTTGCATGGAGACAACACATTGTACAACCAAAACTGTTCTATCCTGCTTTTTTATCATCTGTTTAATTATGAAAATCAATCGAGAATTTTGAAATCTTGCCATTTAAAAAAGTGTTTAGCTGACAGGGTTGTCAAGCGGTGCGGTTCTCTGCTGCTAATGCTGTTCCGTCTATTTGCTTTAACATGCTAGAGTTCAGATATTGTATGCATTTATTACTTCTTTTTAACTCCTGGTTATTTCAGCCATCATAGCATTTTTATCACCCAGAACTAGTCTCCTGTTTATTCTAATTTTTTTCCCCACACAACTTCTGCTTATTTGATAAGACCCACCCTCTCAACTTGAAAAAAAAAATGCACATGCAAAATCCTGTACCTGCTCCTAAAGGGAAAGCCTATTAAACGTGTGCAAGAGTATGCACTAACCCATTTCTCCATGTGGATGCTCTGTTTAAAAGTTGCAGTTTGCATCGCTCATACTAGCTTACTTTCCAAAAGAAGATTTACCAGTAAGTGAAAAGGGACGAGCACGTTGGACTGCCTTACGTAAACATATCACCAGAATGATTGATAATTAAGAGGACCCCTTATTTTGATGATCTATGTGGAAAAAGAACATCCTGCACTATACCTTTAAGACTAGCTTGTCTGTAACCATTCTACAATCGTACCTCACAATACTGCAAATATCAAATTTATTTTATAAGCAAAATGGAGTTCAGTTTCTTTTTCTTATCTGTGTTGTTAAACCATTAAACTGTCTTAATGCTATTCATTGAAAACAGAGGACTGTTAGAATAAAACTGCATGTTCTGCTTTTTGTCTACAGGGCCCAGTCAGAAAGTAACCCCTGGGTGATGCTGACCTCAGCTCTGCTGACCCGCTGCCAGGCCTCAAAGGGTAGATTAGACCTGGGTCAGGAGTTGGTCTCCATGGTGAGGTCTCTTTATAAGACCAAACACAAGCTCCATGTGCAGGTATCCAGCAAAAATGGTGCATTACTTTTTCTGGCTAATGTTTAATTTCTTATGGTTATATAGACTGAAAGTAGTAGCAAATAAGTTTGAAATAATTGTAATGAATATAGGATGTAAGTTGAATTTTGGTAGGTTGTTGAGACGTTGATTTACTTTTATGTGCCTGTATGCAAAACAAAGTATTGCATAATTATAATGTCTGCTTCCACCTGAGCTCTGGATCTCTGCATTCTCCAAATTAACAATCGGCTTCACTCCTCACTGATTTTCTGTTAGTGCTTTCCATACAAGACCTGTCAGTTTAGGCGGACAGCCATTGCAGTTATCCATTATTCTTTAAATTTTCAGATTTTTGTTAACACATTGCTGAGCATGATGTCATTTTTTTTTTTTTACCTAACTTCGCTTCTAACCAACTTAAAAACTTTCTCTCATTTTCCTTCCATCTTAAGCTACGTTCAGAGCACACGCGCTAGAGGCAGCAAAAGAAGCTAGTTTACATGCAATTTCAATGGTTGACGCACATCAAAGGTCCTGCAGTGCGTTTTGAGCAGCCGTAGCAGCATGTCTAAGCAGCTGAAACAACCCGTCATGAGCTTCTGAGCATCTGACGCACACAGCTCCCTGTGAAAGCAGCAGCTGCTGGAATTGAAAAAAAAAAAAACTTTTGCTGCGTGACGCATCAATCAATCAATCAATCAATCAATCAATCAATCAATCAATCAATCAGAGAAGCTGACCTGGGAGCTGGCAGGGAGAGAGACACAGCACTGCTGATGCAGATCGCTATGGTCACTCCTCTGAAACAGTTTATTAATGCCTATATTAACTTTAAATGTTGAAACCTGCAAAATATGTTTGATTTTATTATTTGGAGTCTGCAGTTTGGGTTACGTACGTCAAAAACTCTAACATCTCCTTCCAACCAGCGTGAACAGTAGAGGAAAACTGCAAAGAGGTGACCGGGCCAGAGGCTGCCTTTGAATGGGATTTCCAGTGACAGAGCACCGCCGGTCTACAGGGGTCTGAGCTGCTCTGACAGCAAAATAATATTTGAAGGCAGGATCATTATTTTGATGAACTGATTTCACGGTTTTCAGGTGGACGTGCTCACTTAAAAACATACTAAAACTACATTTTACCCACTTATAACAGCTAATATCGCATAGCCGCTCTCTGCCATTAAAAACAGGACCAGCAGAAGCATCGGACACATCTGGACAGACTTTACTGGACGCACTTCAGGAGCATCAAAGCTGCTCTTTACGCTCATCTAAACTTAAAGTGTACAAGCATCAAAAATGAAGAAGCATGAGCTTTTTGGCTGCTTCCAGCACTTGCAGTCTGAACGTAGCATTACTAATCATGGTGCTGTTTGTTGACTTTTTTTTCCCAGTAAATTAGTTTTTGCCTCCACAGAACAGCTTTTCATAACAGTTTTTAGCAGTATTTGAATATCTATATACAAATACAGGAACTACTAAAAGTAATTGGCTGCATCATGTTTTCTTTTGGGCTTTCAGACAATTGTGCACAGCTTTTGATTTTAACACTTCTGATTTCAAAAAAAGTTGTTGAATGTAAAAAAAAAATGTTTGGTTATATCATCAAAAATTAAAAACAATTAAATTGCTTATACTTTTGCAATGATGCTTTTCTACTCTTGAAAATAAATCATAACATGATGGAGTTTGTAAAATTGCTAATCTTAGCCTTGTTCTCTTGCTTGCGTTCCTCCTGCAACACTTTAAAGCGTAATGAATGTGACTCCTACACATTTTCAATCAGTCTTTTCATCTCAGTGTTGCCCTAAGGTTTTTTTTTAAATTCCGATGAACTGTGCTGCTGCACCAGCATTTTAACTCGTATCTTAATACAGGAGCCTGAAGCTATTAGTCATGAAACCTAAAGCAAGGTGGCATCAGCTCTGTGCATGTTGGAAAACATGTATTCACTAGCAGCTCTCTGATATGCGACGTCCTGCAGTGCTATTCATGCCTTGCTGAGCACTATGCAAGTAGCAGGCCAAAATGTCATTCTGTATGTCTAAGGCCAGCCTACTGTGATATTAGTTTAGCGCAAATGCTATTCAGCGTGAATAGGCTAGTGTCAGCTTTGCTGTCTGATATTACCATGGGAAGTAGGAGGGGGTGCAGATGGAGGTCTTTTACTCTGTTCTGAACAGCTTTAATTTGAATCTGCTGGAATGAAACTGCCAGAGCATGAGGGAGTCAGATTGCATTGTGTTATCCATACATTACCTTACTGAGCTGCAACAGGAGCCAGTGTATGCAGTGAACATCTGTTTATGCATAAGCCTTTATGGCTGTAAAGGATAATCCCAGTAATTAACTTTCACTTTTTTCCCTCTGTTTTTTTCCAACCTTTTTGTTCTCCTTTTTTTTATGCTTTTGGTTTGCCAATCTTATCTCACTTATCATCCTCTCCCTCTATCCTTTCATCTGCACCCCTGTCCCTCCTTCTTCAGTGTATTCGACACATAGCACACCTGCTGCTCCAAAACCAGCCGAGCCTCCAGCAGTCCGCCCTAAAACTAATGTCAGAGAGCGGCGATGAACAGCTGCTGCAGCTGACTCTGGATCAGATCAACAGCATGAGCGCAGTAAGTGTCACCGTAAAGAAAAAAAGAAAAGTCCCATGTTCATATTTTCACGCTAAGCAGGCTTTTCTGCATGGATAATACTTGAAATGCATTTTGATAAGTGTTCAATTAATTATGTACTTTGAAAATGCCACTGTTTTATAGCTTCACTGAACCCAAGATGGTGTTTAAGTTTTCTTGATTCTCTCAACCATCTGTCAGAGCCCAGATGTTTTTGGTTTGTAGCCATATAAAAAAAAGCAAAACTGAAGATAATCTTAAACAGGTGCTGGTCATAAAATTAGAATATCATGAAAAAGTAGATTGATTTCAGTAATTCCATTTCAAAAGTGAAACTTGTATATTATATTCATACATTACATACAAACTCATATATTTCAGATGTTTATTTTGTTTAATTTTGATGATTACAAATGACAACAAATGAAAATCTCAAATTCATCATATCAGAAAATTAGAATATTGTGAAAAGGTTCAAAATTGATGGCCCCTGGTGCCACACTCTAATCAGCTAATTAACTCAAACCACCTGCAAAAGCCTTTAAATGGTCTTTCAGTCTAGTTCTATAGGCTACACAATCATGGGGAAGACTGCTGACTTGACAGTTGTCCAAAAGACGACCATCGACACCTTGCACAAGGAGGGCAAGACACAAAAGGTCATCGCTAAAGAGGCTGGCTGTTCACAGAGCTCAGTGTCCAAGCACATTAATAGAGAGGCGAAGGGAAGGAAAAGATGTGGTCGAAAAAAGTGTACAAGCAAGAGAGATAACCGCACCCTGGAGAGGATTGTGAAACAAAACCCATTCAAAAATGTGGGGGAGATTCACAAAGAGTGGACTGCAGCTGGAGTGAGTGCTTCAAGAACCACCACACACAGACGTATGAAAGACATGGGTTTCTGCTGTCGCATTCCTTGTGTCAAGCCACTCTTGAACCACAGACAGCGTCAGAAGCGTCTTGCCTGGGCTAAAGAGAAACAGGACTGGACTGCTGGTGAGTGGTCCAAAGTCATGTTCTCTGATGAAAGTAAATTTTGCATTTCCTTTGGAAATCAAGGTCCCAGAGTCTGGAGGAAAAGAAGAGAGGCACTTCATCCACGTTGCTTGAAGTCCAGTGTAAAGTTTCCACAGTCAGTGATGGTTTGGGGTGCCATGTCATCTGCTGGTGTTGGTCCATTGTGTTTTCTGAGGTCCAGGGTCAACGCAGCCACATACCAGGAAGTTTTAGAGCACTTCATGCTTCCTGCAGCTGACCAACTTTTTGGAGATGCAGATTTCATTTTCCAACAGGACTTGGCACCTGCACACAGTGCCAAAGCTACCAGTACCTGGTTGAAGGACCATGGTATCCCTGTTCTTAATTGGCCAGCAAACTCTCCTGACCTTAACCCCATAGAAAATCTATGGGGTATTGTGAAGAAGAAGATGCAATACACCAGACCCAACAATTCAGAAGAGCTAAAAGCCACTATTAGAGCAACCTGGGCTATCATAACACCTGAGCAGTGCCACAGACTGATCGACTCCATGCCACGCCGCATTGCTGCAGTAATACAGGCCAAAGGAGGCCCAACTAAATACTGAGTGCTGTACATGCTCATACTTTTCATGTTCATACTTTTCAGTTGGCCAACATTTCTATAAATCCTTTGTTTTTATTGGTCTTCAGTAATATTCTAATTTTCTGATATGATGAATTTGAGATTTTCATTTGTTGTCATTTGTAATCATCAAAATTAAACAAAATAAACATCTGAAATATATGAGTTTGTATGTAATGTATGAATATAATATACAAGTTTCACTTTTTAAATGGAATTACTGAAATCAATCTACTTTTTCATGATATTCTAATTTTATGACCAGCACCTGTATACTTTGTTGTAAGGGAGACTGATATAAGAAAAACATGAATTTTATTAGATATCTGCCTAAATGACTGAATCAATTATCCTATTGGTTTCTGTACTTGATTATTTTCTACTGAAGAAGAAATCCAGAATGTGTTTATTTAGACATGAGAGCCACTAAGATAATGTTAACTTAATATGGTTTCAGTTTTTCTTTTGTGTTTTAAAAAAAATGCATTTTGGCAATTTAATGAAAAAGCTATTTGGGGCAAATTGGTTGTTGTATAATGATGCGGTCAATTTAATCTACAGATAAGGTGTTTAATATAAAATTCCAGGCTGTTCACTGTGTAATCTCCCCCAGTCTTTCTAAGACATACAGTTATTTTCAGCCCATTATGTTAGCTTTGTTTTACTTACTGTAGTAACATTCAGTAGTTTAGCTGCGCTGTTTTATTCTCTATGCATTTTGACTAATCTTCAATTAATTTGAGTTTTTCTTGCTTAAAGTGCACTTTTTCTACCCAAAATACAAAGAATACCAAACAGAACCCAGTCGAATTCAAAAGATAAGCTCTTTAAAAAAACATATAAGGTGCATATAAACCCAAAATGATTCATTCGCTAGGTGGTTTAAGTTAAATGCAGTATTTCATAACTGTGTTTTTTTTAAGAAATATGAAAAGCTTTTGACTCTCTGATCCTGTTCAGTGAATTAAAGGTTATCTGTCATAATTATTATTTTACTGTAGACATTCTTTTGCCCTCTAGAGCAAAATTGAGGACTTGCGCCTCCATCTTTGACCGCCTATATTCTATGTAATGTAGGTTAAAAAAATGTAAATCCCTTTATTGTCGCACAATGGGGAAATTCACTCTATGCATTTTGACCCATCCCCTTGGGGAGCATTGGGCTGCCATTGTGTGACACCTGGGGAGCAGTGTGGGGTTAAGGGTCTTGCTCAGAGACCCAGAGTGCAGGCTGTGGGGATTGAACCGGGAACTTGCAACCTTCTCAGAGCACAAGCACACTGCTCTAACCCACTAGGCCAGCACTCATCAGGTTATAATTATCTCATTCAATTAAAAATACATAATTTTAATCTGAGGGGGAATTATGTTTAATTGCTGCTTGCATGAAGGGTCTGCAGTAGTAGTCAGTTTTTCAACCGATCTGGAAAAGCCTTTGACTGAAAACACAGTTGTTGTTTAATAGTCCTCTGAAGAATTTCTTCAACATTTCATTTTAGCCAAGAAAAATAATGAACTACAGCTTTATAATAATTCTACAGATTTACCGACATCCTGCTTATTGTAAATATTATTTCTGAAAGGGCTGAGCCAGAGTCACAACTCAAATCTTATGAAGGAAATGTTGGAAGGGTTATTTTTTATTTTTTTAACACTGGACTTCTTGAGCAGTCATACACCACAGTAGCATCAGCAAAAAAAAAAAAAAGATTGTTTCATGCACAAGTAACATTGTAGTGAGGTTCTACTTGGGCAGATTGTCCACAGTGACCTTACCTCTTTCCATGTTTCATATCATACAGGCACTAAACTGAATAAAAAGGGAAGAGTAGAAACATTTTCAGGCCCCTTCATGAGGAGTCAAAAACCTAGCCGTTCTGTTCTTTTTAAAATCATCTTTAGGATGTCTTTGTAAATGAGCAGTGTTATATTTATCTAAAGAAGCCTTCATCCATTTGCCTATCGTTTTAGATCATTGCTAAGATAAGAAATAAAAAATGTGTGAGCTGCTCTCCATAGTTCCTCCCATCAGATAAGCAATTGTCATAAAGTATCCCCTCAGACTCTTCGACCCTTGCGACAGTATTAACTGTTGGAATCCTTATTAAATGAAATGATCAAGCTCCTGTTTTATTGGACCTGCTTTTTTATAACAGTGACATTAGGAAAGAAAGAAATGAAGTAAAGCATGGAGGGTGGTGAGAGAACCAATGTGATTTTAGACTTAAAAATTACAACATTTAATTAAAACAAGTTGATTAAAATCTTCAGTATGTCAAGGGTTTTAGTAGGGAGAGGACAAAAGATAACTAAGTTAAAATCACAACGACTGATTCCTTCTTTCTGCGTTGCTGTAATATTTTATTTATATATAGATTTAGATATACATAGATACAGATATAAGTAGATATAGGTAGAGAGATATCAGCCACATTGGATTGACTAGACCTATTTAACGTCCTGCAAGAGCATCCTAAAAGTATCCTAAAAGTATGTTTATTTGACTTAGATTTTATTTTGTCATTCTGTACACACAAGTGTACACAAAAAGAAATTGCGTAAGTACAGCTCTCTAGAATATTTCATTTTTTAAAGTGCAGCCTTGATAAAGGTAAACAGCAGTGATAAAAACATTGTGATGAAAAAAAACACTGGTGGAAAAAAAGTGATGTAAACATATAGTTACACTTACAACATTCAGTTTTTTTTACAAACCATTTTACATAACATTCAGCAGTCTAATGGCAGTGAGGAAGAAACTGTTCTGGAATCTGCTGGACCTGCATCGAATGCTGTGAAGCCTTTTCCCAGAGGGCAGCAGGGAGAACAGTTCATGGTGGGGGTGTGAGGGATCATTTATAATGTTACGTGCTCGGGACACGCAGCGCTGGGATGAAATGTCTTTAATGGAGGGAAGAGGGAATTTATGCATGGATTAATTCATTTATTTTTATGTATTTGTTTATTTAAAGGCCCTAAAAAGTTTTAAAAAAACACCCATAAAAGACACCTACTGTAAAAGTCCTTGAATAATTCTGTGAGTTTGAAATTTCACACTAAGGGCGACAGCTCTCAGTTTGTCTTTTTGGTTGTTACTTGCTTCTTTTTTGTGTTTACTATGTAGTAATCATAGCAAAATTGGGCAGAGCAGCAGATATGTCAGTGTGTGCAATCTTCTCCTTGTTGTCCAGTAGCTGTGAAATGCAATGCAGGGGAAATGCAAATCTTAGGATGCATGGCTTGCCAAAAAAACTACACTGAGTGCTTGTCAAGGGACTCAAAAATGACCTCTGCTTGGTGCAGAGTCTGCTGTAAAGCAAGTAGTCAAGTCCATGGGTCATGTTGCTTTGTTCAGCCAGTTTAGAGAGATTCGTCACAAAAAATACACCTTTGAAATTAAAAGTTTGAATGTCGTGTCTTTGCTTCACTACTTAGCATTCTCTAACATGATGACTAAAGTCCCAATGTGTGATGCTAGCTCATTTGCTGATTATGGTGACTCAGACATGACTAGCTTCCAGTTACCCACCTTGGTGTGTGCAAGTGACGGGTCACTAGTTGGAGACCTTTTTGCTACTTCAGCTGTGCTGACCATGCTACATCAGGCTTACCTGTCCTACCACTTCATGGCTGATTGCTCATTCCCAAACACTTCCATTTTCTTATTTAACAGCTCTCAGTTGACTGTGGAATATTTAGAAGTGTGGAAATTTCATGACTGGATTCGTTGCACAGGTGGCATCCTATCATAGCTCCATGCTGGAATTCACTGAGGTCCTGACAGCGACCCATTCTTTTACAAATGTTTGTAAAAACAGTCTGCATGCCTAGGTGCTTGATTTTACACACAAGTGATTGGAACACCTGATTCTAATCATTTGGATGGTTGAGCCAATATTTTGGTAACATATTGTTATTCATAATTTTGTAATGATCCAATATGATACCAAGCAAAATTTAGAGACATTCTTAAAGGGAAATATGCTGTACTGTACTGCATAATAAGTCACCTGGAAGAAAAAAAATTGTTTTCATTGGTAAATAAAGGCAAACAAGAAATATTTAGACTGTATCACATTGATTTATTCCCAGAGTTCGGTGCCAGGTAGCTCATTACCAAGAGTGTCATTACAGCAACAGAGTGAAGGAAGCTGCAGATTCTCCATTTGTGTAAATCTGTTATGGCAAAAGAGGTAGTAGTGCCAATGCTGGTGATGTTTAATTTGCTGAGGGAAATGCTGGAAAACTGAATCTCGGGGAAGAAAATCTATAACGGCAGCAGCTTTCCATGCAAATAGCTAATATGGTAAAAGTTTACAAATAGACTGGAGTATAAGAATTTTAAAATGTTAAGTGTAAGAAAGTGTGAATCAGTGTTGTTTTTTGTGTGTGTGTGTGTGTGTGCTAATTTGGAACTTTTAATTGATTTCCTGTAAAAAACAAAAAAACAAAAAAAACAACTTAGATTAACAACGGCATAAATGGCCCTTGCATGATGCTTGATCATAAAAGTCCAAACAGCAAAGTTCGGTAAATATATCAAATAAAAGTGTAACAGTTAGAGATCCATATGGGAGGAAAAAATTTAAAAAATAATAGACTCTTTAGAGCTGCAGAGTATAGTGTTTGTGTTATGAAAAAAAAAATGTATATCTAAAACAGTGGACAAAAATATCCATTTATTGATATGCTGAAAATGAATGCTTGCTGATAAAATTTGTGGATTCTTATCCCTTTATTCTTTAGTTATCTCTTCACTAAGAACACATTTCACCAGCACACTCTGTTAGCAGTTTAAATCATTTATTTTTGTATTGTTTATTAAAATTTCAAACAATTTAATGAATAAAAATTCCAAAAGTGACCTTTTCCAAATCTAAAACTTCAAATCTGGTCACCTCTGCTGGAGTATTAATTACATTTGGACATGAAATAGTGACTCAGGCTTAACAGCAATACCGTCTGTCAGCTATTTAGCACTATGAGCAGGACCAATAGATTTATTAACCAGTGTTGATGTTTTTTTTCAAGCTTTTTACTGCTCTCTGTTGATTGCTTTGAGTAGATTTAACTTTCCTTTAGGGAAAACTTGCCTGAGTAAAGGCAATTGAAGACCGAAGGTAGAAATGGAGCATAACAATCTCACAGTACAGCCTAGAATGCAACTTCTATTTACTAAAGTCATTTGTTTTATTCTGCTCTTCTCCTCTACTTTAAAGACTGGACCTAGAATTTTTCCTTTTAATAGTGTTAGACTGGCTTGTATTTTTCACAGCAATCCCTTTAGTTCTGCTTCTGTTGGCTTTAACTACTGCAGAACATACTGACCACTTTTGTTAAAACAGCTTTTTTGTTCTTGAACTCTCCATTGGTGTGTTTTTAGCTATTTTTGCTTCCAATATATCACTTTCTTTTTTTTTACTTATTTATGTAAATGTATTGGTTTGAATGAATTTAGGCTGAATGGTGTAATTCATAATTGGAGTTAAATAAGACTTAGTTGTCTTTTAAAGTATGAGAGTATGAGACGGCATTGGCTGATAATTGGTGTTACATCAATTAACTAAATTAAATTGAACTGACCTGGGTTGCCCATAGCCTTACTGTTAATTATTAGTTCGGAAATTTGTGCGATATGTGATACTGATCAAGAAAGTTAAAGAAATACTGTTAGCTGTTGTTTTACTTTTTTATCTAACCTTTATACTTTTATTATGTTTTTTTTGCTGTCATTCAAGCTCGCCCCACTCTGGGGTGTTTTATCAGATCTACAAATAGCCCCAGCTTGTCAACAGCCGCTGTGCAGCAACCATTAGCAGATCAGTATCTCAGGATCAGACATTATTGATTTCCTGGCTTAGGCTGGTCAGTTAGAAATACAGCAAGATTCTCTTCCACAGATGCGTCACTGTTAATTGAGTGTTTTTACCTTTCAGTTAGTTCAAGTGTTTCATTAAGGTTTCCTCTTTTTAAAATGTTTCACTTCATCATACCAGTCAGAATCACAATATGGAAGGTTTTACTAAATGTCGCTCATAATTTATTATGACATTAACAAGCCTGAAGTTGTGTCAAGCCAAAGTGCAAAATGAATTTATCAACCCAGCACTTGTGATTAACTGCATGAAAACCACATGCAGCTGGGAGTGATTGGCCACCTTTATCTCCAAGCACGTTTTTTCCTGGCACTGTTTAGTGTCTGATCTCCGAAATTACAGTTTTCATCACCATCAATTTTTAAACACTGATATTATGAAAATAGTTTTATAATTATAGCATCATTTCAGAGAACACGTCGACTGTGATACGTGTGTTAATTTAGCTTTAAATTTGCAGTAATTGGAGCTTTATAACAATTACCGTAAGTAGGTTTATTGAGCTCTGGATCAGGGCACAACAAAGAGATGATGAAGAACTTAGGAAGGGAGGAGAGAAGTAGGAGTATAGCAAGTTGTTTTCTTAAGGGAGACAAGGAGGTAATGGAGCAAGTATGAGGATTGGGGTGCATTCTTAATACAGAAAAATGCACTGTGCTCCTTTATTTCTCCTCTTTGGCAGCAGAGGCTTCCACAGCTTTCAGGGCAGTGTTACATGGTGTCTGGTCATTTTCGGCTCTCCCTTTCTTGCTTGTTTTAGAGAAGATGTATAGCTGTGGAGGTGGGAAAATGAGCTCTCTGAGAGGGAGCATGTCTAGCCAAATGGGAAACAAAGCTGAAGGTCTGATAAGAACCATGTTATGTCTGAATGAGCTCTGTCCAGCCAAATGTATACATAAAACACAATTACAGAAAAATGCTCTTGCTCCATTTTACGCTTCCTTTATCATTAGGTTCATTTCTGCTTTTTGTTTGGTAATGCTTAAAGTTTGCATTTTAGGCAAGTACAGTAGTGCAGTAGTGCAGTTTACAATAACTAAGAAAATGTGTACGTCATGAAAGAATTCATACAGAATAGAAAATAAAGACCAAAAAAAGACACCATTAGAGGTCAGTTTACAGTTTTTCGAACAGATTGACCTATGCCAAGTCAGACGTCTGTCAAAAAGGCACACACTTAATACTCATAGGGCCGGATCTATCAAAGGTTTGCGTGTATTAAAACGTGAGCTATTTCACTGCGCACGCTAAAAAATGTACAAACTGATCTATCAACAGCGTGCTAAAAGGATTTGGTCTTTAAAACGTGCTAAATAGCGCCTCGGATCCATTTAGTACTTTTTCTGCAATGAATATGCAATATAGGGCGTTTACACGCTAAAGTGCGTCTTGTGGGAGGAGAACATGTAAATATATTAATCTAGCACTTGCAAAGTGATTTATCAAACTTGAACGCAATTTTGCTAACGGTATCTGACTCTATATTTAACACGTTTCAAAAGAAGGTGCAAATGGTCTGTATGCCTAATTGCGCACACATGGCAGCGGTTATTGTCGCAAGAAGGAGACATGGAAATAAAGCAAGGAGACGCAGAGAACGCATTTTTTCACTCCGTGTGAATATTTTTGGAATGAAGGAGGAAACGATCATCAAACCATATAGTTTATCCAGCATTGACATTTTGGAGCTGTTGGGGGAACTCCGAATGGATTTGGAGCCAGCCACAAGGAGGACCCACGCAATACCAGATATCACAAAACTCCTTGCAACATTGCACTTTTTTGCATCTGGGTCATTCCAGCGTACGGTTGCAGCGAGAGCTGGGATCTACCAATCTCGTTTTTTCAGAAGTGCTGTCCGACGGGGTCGGGGTTCTCCCCCTGCGCCTGTGGAGCAACATGCCAAATGCTGCGGGGATCTCATCCACAGTCACAGGCCAATACAAAACACCTGTTTTTTTTTTTTTTTTGTTTTTTTTTTTTTACTGCAGCACATACCACCTTAGGGAATAAAGGTTGCCAATTTATAAATATATATACAGTATATATATATATATATATATATATTTACTTATTTATTTTTTTTGTTGGGGGTCACTGTAAGATTTAAATTTCTTAATGCACTAGTTTGTACAGACTACAAACTACTTTGCCGCAAACCACAAAACGCGCAAAACCATCATTTAAATAGGGCGTCTCCAACAGTTTTGCACCTTCCACCAGGTACGCAATCACTCTTGTTAAATCACCCGCAAACCATGGTTCAGCCCCTCGCGCAAAATTCCAGTTTGCGAACGCAAATTACTGCACGCAAAATTGGATCTTGATAAATCCGGCCCATACAGTTTTGTTTAAAACACACATACACATTTTGAACATTTTGTGTGTGCGGATTCAATCCCATCAGGCCTCAATATATCACATACGTGATTGCATATCCCTCCTCTGCCATAATGTTGTGCTTCATAGGCTCCTGTAGGGGTATCACCTGTTTCTGCCTGTCTTGTTAACCTTTTGTCAATTTTAAGGTAGAATCAGCCAGAGAAAGTCGCATACCTCCGATTGGGTGTTTTTAGTTATACGCCTCTTTAAAACGACAATCTTTATATTGCTTTATTTGTATAGCACATTTCAGCAACAGGGCAATTCAAAGTGCTTCAAATAAAATCAGTTAAAAAATAAATAAAACACAGAAGAACCAGTTAAAACTAAAAACAAAATAAAACACAAGAATAAAAATTACTGTGCAGTACAAGAGATTAAACTGTAAAGAAATGAACGTCATTTAAAGAAAGGCAACATCAAAAAGAAAGGTCTTTATCATTGATTTAAAAGAACTGAGAGTAGCAGCGAACCTGCAAATTTCTGGGAGTTTATTCCAGATGTGAGGACCATAGAAACTGAAAGCTGCTTCCCCCTGTTTAGTTCTGACCCTAGAAACAGAAAGTAGACCTGTCCCAGATGACCTTAGAGGTCTGGGGGTCATAGTGTACTAGCAGGTCAGAAATGTATTTTGGCCCTAAACCATTTCGTGATTTTATAAACTAGCAAAAGTACTACACAATCTTATTAATTCAGACTGTGTCTAACACAGCTTGGATTGTATATTGTTGAAATATAACGATGTGCTTCTTTGGTTTAATTGCAACATATGAAAAATTTGCTTACAGTATGGAAATATCTTGATACAAGAGAAAGCTCAAGTTTTACAGAAAACAGATGGTTATCAGTTGGCTGATAGTTAATAAATTTAATAGGTAGTAAGGTCTGTTAACGTTTGATGAACTCATTAATCGATAACTTGCATCCCTGGTCTCCACCCATACGTTAACTTATACTTCAACTGAACAGCCTACCACATACTCTCATGGATGGCTGCTCTCAGACTCAGACTCTGAAACATCATTGCTTAGACAATTAAGCATAATTTACATACCATAGCAGTTGTGCATATATCATCTTTAAATAGTATCTCTCGGTTGCAACATTCAGGCTTCAAATGGATCTGTTGTTTTATGAGTCCATAAACCATAATATTTTGGTAAAGGGTCCCAGAGTGAAAAGATTTCAAAGATTTCCTGTTTGATTGTACACATCCATCCATCCATTTTCTCCCACTAAGTCCTTGAGAGGGTCGCGGCCTATGGACGAGAGGCGGGGTGCACCCTGGACAGGTTGCTAGTCTGTCGCAGGGCAACACAGAGACACACAACCACGCAGACACACACTCACACCTAAGGACAATTTAGAGAAGCGAGTTAACCTAACAGTCCTTTTTTTGGACTGTGGGAGGAAGCCGGAGTATTCGGAGAGAACCCATGCATGCACAGGGAGAACATGTAAACACATGGCAGAAAAGAGCAGAAATCAAACCCAGAACCTTTTTTCTGCAATGCAACAGCGCTACCCACTGCGCCACCGTGAAGCTCTTTGTCTGTAGTCATAAGTACCTCATAGTGTACATACAAGCTGCATTTTCTTTATTTAACGGTGGCTTTTAACGAGTCGAAGTTTCAACAATGTCAATGACTGTCATCCGTTTTCTTGTAATTCTGTGGTGGTGTCTCAAGTCCACCAGTGAGCCACGCATACATTCTACAGCATCTACAATGCGGCTATTTGTTCACATCTATACATAAAATTCTCTTTTAATCCACTTAGGAGGAAGATTGGTGTCATCTTCATATGGACCGGGCTTCAGAACTTCTTTACATTTGCTTGAGTCATGTCACAGGCAAACTAAGCTTGAGATCACACTATATGATACTACGACACGCATAGGAAAGTGCTGCTCTTGGATAACTGCTCCTCATAAAATACAGAGCAAATGTGCACTAGCTGTATGTAGAGGAAGATGTGTTAGAACACAGGTAAACAGTATCCAAATACTATCTAGCAATATTACTGTTTGTCTGACAAAAAAAAAATCTTATACATTTCGTCATATTGTACCTTAATGCAAAAATTATTTTAAAACGTATAACCGTTCTTGTATACTTGCTTGATTTTATTATTTACAATCATTTTACAAGTACAATGTGAAATATTTGTGTTCTTTTAAAGCTTTTTAAGCTTATTTCAAGGTAACTGTCTGGTTTTACATTGCAGTTGAATATTTCCACCATTAGCTCAGGTTGTGAAACTTGAAATATAATCACGATTGCTGGAGCTGCAAGGTGCTAAGTTTCTCTCAACTCTATTAAAGGATAACAAAGCTGCTAACAATAGCTGAAACTCTGCAGCGCGGAAATAAACAGATGATTTAATGTATCGCAGCAATGCTCCCTGGGCCTACTTTTGTTTGCTGACTGGCCAGTTGTGACTTAAGCAACAGTCAATTCACAACCTAATTGTATCTGCTCTTTTATTTGTCTTTTCTGCTTTTTTTTTTTTTTCTGGACAGGTTAACAAAAAAAGCCTGTCAAAAGAAACAAATAGTCTGTTCTCCATCTGCTCCCTAAGTAAAGACAAAAGGATGGTGCATACATCTGTTAGACTGAGTGATTATGTGTCTAATAGCTTGTTTAATTGGGCTTATTTACAATTTGGGTCCCATATTGGACCTATTAAGCTAGCTCTGTTTGTTTACTACTCCGTGTGTTGATCCCTGACTTGCTTACTGAATGTGTATTTTTTTCAGCTTTGTCACCACCCACTTATATTTTTTTTATTTTTCAGCTTTACAGCCTCTTTTCTGTCATTTTCAATCATGTTTTGCTGTAAGCAAGATGGCTGTGTGTGTGTGTGCACACTTCAGTTTGATGTACCGCTAAAGCCCAGGGACAGGCAGAGTGAAGGGAAGCACAGCCTGAGGAGGGACAGCAAAGGATGAGAGGAGGAAGAGATAGCTGTGTGTTGTCTGGCATTCCAAAGGAGCTTTATGATTTAAATGATAAAAGAAGGCTTGGCCATGCATAATGTATTAAGCATTGTACGTGTTTGGCACTCCCAATTAAGTTCTTGGCTGGATTCAGCTGAGGAAGGTAGAAAGCCAACCAAGACGTATGCAGAAAATTACTGACACACTGACTGCAAATGGAAAACAGGTGTGCAAAATACTGACCAGACAATTTAGGTTCTATTTAGTGGCTTTTGAAACCAAACAAGAAAGACAACCTTGCTTGTCTCTGATGAGAGGCACTGGCAAGAGATGAGAGGCTAAAAACAAGAGCAAACTGGTAAGGGGGGCATCTTATGGCTTCAGTTTGATGTGCCAGTTGTCGTGTCACGCTGAGTGTTTGTTCACTCAGAGTATACGCCGGCTGTGAGTATGAGCAAATTTGCAGGAGTTAGACGATGCTTCTTGTTTTTGAGCTCTCCGAAGAGACAGGCGTGCTATTGGAAGCTTTTGAAGAGATTTGGAGGGTCTCTCCTCCTGATAAACCCACCTGTGAACATGCACAGCTCCTGGTAGGTTTTCATGTTCTCAAGGTTGTTGACCCCTGATAAAAGAAGCAGCACATGATGGATGTATTCTCTCAACAATTAGATTTGGTTGCTATAGATTTTCTCATTAAAAAAAAGTGTTTTGTTACTAGTTGTTATGCTTAAAACCATAACAGACATTCTAAGTTTTAAAATAAATATTGGCAATGATGATATAAAAGAATATTAAAAGATATTTTTGTCAAAAAATATTATTCAATTTTTGTCATTTTTTAGTTACTCCCCCCATCAAAAAAAAAAAACAGCAGTAAGCTGTTTGTCTTAAAGTTTTTGCTTGATTGATCCTGTTCAGTGACCTTCCAGCTGAAACAAAAACTCTTATCTCTTATGCTATCAATCCTGCTGAAAACATAAAAATTGTTGCTCAAACTTAGAGGAAGTGCAGAGAGGAAAATCCTTTTCCGCATGCTGAAAAATTTCTGGGGTTAATTCTGATTGCAGGGTAGAGATCAAGGCTGCTCTCCATAGAAGAGAGATTTATTTTTTCTTTTGAATTTTTTGAAGAGAAATCTAGATTGTCTGAAATTGTTACTGGCAGGTCAAAGTAGCTGTAAAAACTGAAGATCAGAAATCTGTCAACAAAAAAGGGCTGATCAGTGTATCTGTAGTTCACCCAAGACAAGCCTACATCCATGATTCATTGTGTTTCTCTTATTTACTGATAACACCAACTCAGTTATGTGACTGCCCATCATACTTGCAGACAGGATTCTCAGCACCAGGTTATCTTCAACCTCTAATTCTGCTGTGATTTCACATATTACAGCAGTATGCAGGAAAGACCTATGGGGCCAAAAGCAAGGGGGAAAAAAAGCTATTGTTTTGAAAGGTCATGTGAAATTAGATGGCAGCTGCAATTTTAGCTTATAGTGCATTAAAGCCTCAGTGTAAATGGACCACTCGTGAAAGGGAATTACCACCCTGACTTCACTAAAACCATACATGCTTATTTGTTACAATGAGTTTATGGATCTACAAAGTAATTGTCCATCTAAGCTCTTTGTAGGTGCTTTTATACAACCTTTATGATCTCAAAAGTGAAAGAAAATGAGTATTTAAAATGTTATGGTGAATTTTTATTTATTAACAATGGTATAATTCAGAGATTAAACTACAGTTCTGTATATTTTAAAGTAAGTTTATGGTAAATAGTGGGATCACTCCCTCTGATAATCCCACAAATAAATGTTTCATAGCATAGGAGGAGACACCCTAATACAGCTTAACCTATTTTATGGCTGTAATTCGCTAAAACGAATAGCTTTTATTGTAACTGTACAAAAAAATGCCAAAGAATTGAAATCTCTCTAAGGAAAGATGGACTCTGATCTCCCTATAATATTCCGACTACAGTCTCTGAGTGGAAACGTTTTTCCCTTCACTGATAGCTCATGTATGTAAAATGTAGTTGGAGTATACAAGGGCAATCAGAACTTTGTCATGACACTCAGAGGGCTGATGCTGCATGCTTATATAGGAGGTGTTAATGCTGGATTAGCACTTGTGCCTGAAATGTAACAGAGTTCTTAATACAACTAGAAGGACACAAAAGTAAGTGTGCTGCTCTAATATCAAGATTCCACCCCAGCCCTCCATTTCTCACATGCTTCTTCACATCTATTTTCAGCTCAGCTGTCAATCCGGCTGGGTCTAAGACTGAAATCGGCTGTCTCTCTTGACACCGTCAAACTGTAATAGCCTGGGAGGTATAGGGGTGTGTGCGTTTGTGTGTCTGAGAGTATAAGGTTTGAAGCCATTGCTTGCATTCTGCTCTGGAGGTCTGTTGAACACTTCCATAATAAACAATATTATGAAAGAAAGACAGAATTGTGTTACAATATTTATGCATTGGTCACAGTTTCCTGCAAAAAAAACACACACACATTTGTGCATTATGAGGCCCATCCTGGCTGACTGTAATATGGCTCCTGTCTGCTGGAACTCCAATTTGTTCCCTTCCTAACCCTGCAGGTGTAACATCTCAAACATCAGCAGCACACTCACCTCTTGTCTGACGTTAGATCACAGTGTCAGTTAAACTGAACAGAAACTGTAGTGATTCAGGTTTATCTTTGAGTTCGAATCAGGTTACGTTCGTAATTTTGTGTGGTCTGCTAAATGGCAGCACAGACACAGCATGTTATAAAAGAACATGATATTTTATTAAGGATTTAATCTATAAAATATGACTTATTCAGATGTTGGTGAGTTCTACAGTTGCCTGTAACAACTAACTGTGAAGAACATGAAAGGTTTTAGCTTAATGTTATGAATTATCTTTGTCTTTCAGTTTTAGGTAGAAGTGGCATTAAGGTGATGCACCAATCATAAACTCCACTGGTCATTGCAAGTGTCTGAAATTACTCCTAAAGTAGAATAATTGTATTAGCATTGTATAGCGAATGGCAAGCAAAAATATAAGGAAGCATTACTAAGGACAAAAATTGGAACAGTAGAAACTAATATATATATATATATATATGCATACTGTATATAAACATACTCAGGCAAAATAAGTATTTGAACACCCTTAAATCACAATATATGATTTTAAAAAAAATATTTAGTTTTATGATATAGCTGCAAATAATTATTTGAACATCTGTCTAGCAGCTACAATTCTGACCTTTGAAGACCTGTTAGTCTGCCTTTAAAATGTCCATCTCCACTTCATTTATTATCCTAAATTAGATGCACCTGTTTTAGGTCGTTAGCTGTATAAAGACACCTGTCTACTAGTGATGGTGAGATGAAGCCTCATGAGGCATTGAACCGTTTGGCCAAATTGCTTCAACAATCCCCAGAGTTCATAAAGCTTCATGTGAATGCATACCTACAGTTAGCAATGTAATCTGTGATGTTTCCCATTTAAGTCCTGTGAAATAGTTAATGATTGGTATAATTAAATCTTTTGTCATGTTTTTGTGTGCATAAAATTTCTTAGGAGACAACACTCTTAAGATGCACCGTTTTCATTTGTTGTTCAGTTGTCATTTTAGTGACATAGCTTCAAGCAGACAGTGAAAGTGCTAGTGCAAATGTGGCAGTGATAAGCAAAATGAAAGGTGTTAGTCATTTTTATTCAAAAATAATAATTTTTCCATAGTATTTTAATCTGATTGGAAGTTATGTGTCCAACCAATCTTGTGGTTAAAACATCCATCCATCCTTTTTCTGTCAGGCTTATCCCTGCTGGGGTCGCGAGGGGTGCTGGTGCCTATCTCCAGCTGTCAATGGGCAGTTTTTATGATTTTCCATAACAGGATCGTTTACAATAAATGCAATTCAGTTTATTTATAAGGCACCAGTTCCCCGCAACTGTCATCGCACCTTACTAGTCAAACTGGTTTAGTTACTACCCAAGTCTGATTTATCTGTCTCCATTACTTTCCAAAACGGTCAGATCAATCATTCCTACATGTCAATTCAAACCTTAAAGAAACATCAAATTCAAATGATGTAACTAGTTATCCAGGAGACACACTGCAGTTGCTTCTTAAAAACAGTTTAGGCAAATTAAGAAAAATCAACACTGCTGAGATTTATTTAGACACACTGTCCAAACATTACTTACATTAAATGTACCTTTCTTGTCTTTACTTTTTTCTTAGCTTTCAAAATAGATCAACATACTCACCAGCTTACGTACGATGTTGAACATTTTTTGGGGCAAAGAAATGTAAAGGTCTGATCCAAAGTGTGAAGGTATTTTGAAATGGTTCACTTTGTTTCTGGTGTGTTTTGAGCTCCCGGAAACCATTGTACCACCAGCTGCTTTAAGTGCTTCTCTTTTAGGCTCATCTCCTTTATCGTTGGTTTCCAACTTCTTTCTCTTTCGTCTTTTAATTGTCATTAAGTTGAAATGACCTCGTCGTCCATCTCTGTCCCCCCTGCTCCAACTTGTCACTATTCATCCCCTCGTGTCTGTCAATGGAAAGCCCAGAAATTAAATTATTACTCATGCATGACATACAGAACTATATCTCCAAAAGCATTATCTGTCAGCTCTGTCATCCCTCAGTCCCAAAGTAACCGTGCACTTTTGGTCTACTTGAACTAAAAATGCAGACAAATCCTGAATACTAATGCTTTTGGAGATCTTGTCTGGATCAGTATTTCTACCACGGCTCTGTCATCATCAGTGACAGCAGCTAAATATTTGTCAAGTCTCTTGTGAAATACACAGTCCCCATCATTCCATCTATTGTGCTTTTTATAAGGATGAACTGTCCTCAAAGCAAGAGATGGGGGTGGGGGGGAGGCTCACAAAGTGCAGGGATATTTTAGATGTAGGAAGGGAGCTGAAACTCATCTGCCATCTCCACAAAAAGAGGACAAAACATGGGGCCACCATTTATAATTGATCTGCTTCAGCTCCAGAAATACACCGACAAGGACTGTCAGTTGTCTCTGCTCCCATGTGTAAAGCTGCACAAAGTGTGAGCTTAATAATGGAGGGAGCAAACAGGTGAGGGGTCACAGAGGAGAACGGCTGAGTCACAGTAAGAGGCAGAGAGAAGGCCTCTCAACCCTGAGCTGTTCCATGCCCTGCACACTACTCACTGCAGCATTTAGTGGGTGGAATTTGCATGTAATTGACTGATGTAAGGAGGCAGATGATGTGATTAAAATATTACATAGAGGTTGGTTTGTGTGTTTACTATTCTTCCTTTGGAGGCTGACTGTTCCTCTTGAAATCAAAAGTGACTGTAGAGAAGTGTGTGCATGAGAGGGCTCCTCCCAGAGCGAGTGGTGGTCAGCCTCCGGGTCAGTGGAAGATGTGATGCGACACCGTGACCCCATCAGGTTTTGTCAAGCATGGGACATTGTAATCACTTACAGCTCTCACATTGCGCTGCTGATGCAGAAATGTTTCCAGTGCTTCAACAGCCACTTTTTTTCTTTTTTTTTTTTTTACAATGTCCTCCAGAAGTATCCACACCAATTGGACTTTTTTTTAAGGTAAATTTTTTGCAGAAACACAAACTACAGTAGGAACACTTGAAATTGTTTTATGTTATTCATTCCCCATATAAGTAAATGTTTTTCTTAGTCACATTAACTACATCTGTAAGGTTTTTGGGCTTATCCAGAGTTGTTTGAGCATTTTTTCAATCGTCAATTTTTAAAGTTTTGGCATATTTATATTGCTCTGTGGTTTTTAAATTTTATTATGGGAATTTCTCGATCTAAAGCACTTTATTGCAGCTCTGGATGTGTTTTAATCCATCCTGCTGGAAGCTGGAGAAACATCCCTGTCCTAAGCATTTCTACATTTTTATTACAGGTTTACCTTGGACTTAACTCCATCCATCCATCTTCTAATAAAACCTTAGCTCTGCTCTTCTTAACATAAAATAAATTGTATCCTTTCATCATGATGCTGACATCACCGTAATTCATTTTGGTTTTCAAGGTGATGTGCACTGTCAAGTTTTCCTCCTCACTTACCTCACTTGTAGCTGTTTCCATCATTTTAAAATGTGCATAAAACCAAAAGAATGAAAACACATGCATTGTGTCATAACCTAACCCTGCTCAAAATCTCTCTGCATCTTTCATTCTAACCTGTCTGCAGGCTTTTCTGATTCAGTTTATTAATTTTGATTCTTTTACTGTTAGATATATTTCCCACCTCTATGTGTTCTATTTTGGTTCAAGTCGTTGATTCATTCGTTTACGCTTTAATATTTTCCAGTTGTTGCAACCTAAACCCATGCAAACTAAGAGAGAGCTTTCAGTCTATCTGGGGTCAGGAGCAAGACAACCGAATGTAAACCGAAAGTGATTTTGTCCTCAAAATGGATTCTAAGAAAAAGTGTTTGAGGTTAAATTGTGCTTTATGCTTTATAAAAAGACGCATAGCCTTTGTAAAAAATGATTTGTACCATATCCAACAATGCAGTAGTTACCTGGCTATAGGAAGATATTTGGCTCAAGCTTCCAGTGCAGCCAATTAACAGCTTTAGTTTGCTCAAACACCTATCAAGTACAATTCCTGCAAGCGTTTAGGGATGGTTGTATTAGTCCATACTGTGACATCACTGCTGTGTTAATCTCTACACAAACGAACTGCACCAAGTGGGACATGAGCCAGAATTAGTTTAAAGTGAACTAAACACCTCCAGTGGGAAAACACCCTAATAAATATCTTTATTTACATCAAGATTAAATTGCACACAGGGGATTTTGATTTACTAATTAGGTGCTACTGAAAATACCTTTAGTGGGTTGTAATTAGAGGCATTAAAGTAAAGATCTCAGATGATTATTTGTAACGAAAATGTTAAATTTATCCTCTTCAATTTTGCATGATGTTCCGTTGTTCTAACAGACAATTAAACACCAATAAAATACACTGATTTTTGTGGTTTTATTGTGTTAAAGCCAGTTTATCTTTCAGGATCTCATTTAGTCATGTTAAAGACAGCTGATAACATCTTGTTTTTTTATGATTTCTATATAGATTAACAGTCCTCAAAAAAGTAGTTTGTATCATTCAGCTTTTATTATGTGTCTGTTTACACTTGTTTGACCCTTTCTTTTTGTCACTACAGGAAACTGCCGCCTCCTGCGACACAGAGTTGCTTTCGTTGCTCCTGGACGCGGGCCTCTTAGTGGGCTGTGTGTCCTCGGCTCTGTACCCCCTGCTCTGTTCCCACATGCTGTCCAACCAACAGGAGGGTGGTTGGGACGTGGAGAAGGCTGCTGCGGACCTGATGGCGGCGGGCCACAGGCCAGAGGCGGGCTCCCTGCTGCTCGCTCACCGCGGTACTCACCAGGCCCAGTTCACCTTCAACTCTGCTTTGGCCGTGCTGAAGAAGTGGCTTTGAGGAAGTTAAAAAACAACAGGATAAAGAGGATTTTGTTGACCACAAACCCCAACAGTAAAGTAGACCTACATAGGGAGGATAGAAGTACTAGCAAGCCATATATCTGCATTTAATTCACTAATTAGGTTTTGGGATCATCAAGAGAAAACATGTCAACAGCAAACGGCATACTAGGTGAAGCCTTTAATGCTGAAATATCGGCTTAATTAGAAATGTGCACATAAATATACAACCCCAACCTCAGCTGTGAGTCACGACTGAGTGTTCAGATGGAGGAACTAATCAGAAACTGCACAAGTTCCTCGCATTCATAGATGCGGAACGTCTCCTATTGTGTGATAAAGTAATGGAGCAGTAGCTGAGAGCGGTGGGTGGATATTGGCCTATTGTTCCATGACAGGTTTCCTCTTTAACGTCACGCCTTTAAACACCCCACCTCTGCTCCGTTGTTTTCTCCCTAATAATAACTAATTAATTTCCTCTAAGCAAATTAGCCCCGCCGCTTCTCCATGCTGTTTGTGTGTGGCTTACGAATAAACATGTATGTGTGTTTACGGCAGCGATGTCGGCAGGATTTGTTCCCGCTAAATCAATACAAGATGATTGTGGTTTTCATGCCGTCCCACCTATCAGATCTGAAATAAAGGAACACATAATGATAATGAGGCATTGTGTTTTCATTTTATGCATCTCAGTTTCTTTGTTGGAAAGAACAATACATCATTGTGGATTTTTTTCTTCTGTAATCATTTATAGATCACTGGGAGGTCTTATCTTTGGCGGAAGAGAAATCTTTTCTTAACCTTTTCTCAAACTTTCTTTTATATACAGGGATTACAAAGATGTTACCCTTTCAAATGAATACATTCAAAACATTTGCATTATAATTGCAGCAATTTCACATTGTTCTTGGGATAATTATAACCATCTGACCCAAATAATGATGATGTATTTATCCTGGCCCTATAATGCACTTTTTGTTGTGTTGCACAATTATTTTAAAGTGTTTACACTGGTCAGCCTTTACAACGCTGTGGGGGAAGCAGCCAGCTATTGTAAGCTGTGGAATCTGATTGCAACCACTATGTTCAAACCTTTTCTCAACATGGATAATTGCTAAGAGGGAAAAAAATAACATTCAAAGCTAATTACAAAGCACAGTAAATTACACCAAAACATTTAACTTGTCAAAACACTGAAGGCTCACTGTTTTTAAGCCTGTTCCAAACAAGGTCAGATATATAGCTTTGTTTGAGTTCTTAATACTGAGTGAAGTTGTTTAAACAAATAAACAACTTTTGCAGAAGGAACTTTGGAGTATATTTACAATTTTTTGATTTGAATCCTGTTTAGTTTACATAATCTTGTACGTCATGCAGCATTTGCACCTTTACCCCAATAAATGTTTTTCTTTGTTTTTTTTTCCCTCTATCATCGCAGTATATAACAAATTGTTATATTATGCAGTTTTTACATGACTAAATACATAGAATTAGTCTTTTTGAAATAAGCATTGCATTTTTAGGAGATTAAAAATGCATTTTTAAACTAGCCTGGTCTAATGCAAAATAAGATATTGCCCGAATTTTCTTGGACAACTGAGTTCAATCTTGTCATGACTAATTACTTAAATACCTATAGAATCAAGGATTCACTCAACATAGCCCATCTGACAACATCAAGTAGGTTAAAAGCTCTAAAAATCAACCCTTTATGAACTGAAGACATCTAAGAACAAGGACCAAAGTCATTTTGGAGTCTGAAAGAGCTCCAAAGCGCCAGTAGGCCACAGAGACTCAAATGAAGAAAACCTAAAATTGAGATAAAACTTAGTGGACTGCCTCCCTGAATTACTCTGTGTGTATTGAAGACTTATCCACCAAGTCATTTAACAACCCAAAGCATTTAAACCACTGCAGTTCTCTATAGCATCTGTTCTGCTTAGAGTTCATAAAAAAGAAAACAAGCAAAAACTGCATCTTGGGGAAAGTGTCAAGATAGAATCCACAGCTGATTGCATCAGTCACCGCCTGATGATTGCAGTTCAGCAAAAGCCTGTTAATCAGCTATCAATGGAAATCAGATGTGCTAAAGCAGTGAAACCTCTACAACCTGCAGGAGAATGGCTCTTAAAGAAAGACTGTGCGCAGCCCTGGTCTTAACGATGGAAAATATCTTCTGAACTAATAATACAAAGGTGGAATTTTTAAAAGGTGTGCATCTGGCAAAAAAAAAAAAAAAATCCATTATATTGCAGAAAAACATGCCAATCTAAAATAGATAGTCTTATGGGACGGAGCTACTTTATATAATAGAATAAATAACAAATTATTCAGTAGGGGAATTGTCCTATTAATGGCTGAAATTAAACAAAAGAAAAAAACACAAATTTGAAATCTGAGTAACTTAAAACAATTTTATAAATAAGAGGATTTCTATACAGAGATGTAGACACCTTGCCAGTTACCTCAGATTAAATTTAGCCACCAGGCAACGTCACATGGCTTTTATGTTGGGGAGCTGTTGTATTGGATTGGTTTCAATAGCCCTGTTTCAGTACTAACCAAAAAACATGTAAGCATAAATTGCTTTTTAAATAAACCTTGGTTATCTGTCTTGTATTAAAATATATCTGATAAGATAGTTAGGTGGGACAAAATGGGGGGAAAACTACAGCAATATAAGCCTCAGAATTTATTTAAGACAACTGAAATGCAGAGTAACTGATTTGTTTTTTTGCTTTTAGAATTGAACTACTGCCTCTAAACCAGGTTTGTCCAAGTCTGACTGTATGGGTCAGTGTCCTGCATGTTTTATGTCTTTCTCACTCCAGTACATTTACTGAAATATTGCCTTAACTCTCATTTCCTAAAGTTCTGTAGAGTCCTGCTAATTAGCCATTATTTGATTCAGAGGCATTAAAGCAGAAAAATATCTAAAACAGGCAGAACCCTGTCCCGGGAGAAATGACACTGAACATGACAACATCTGGCCGAAGAATCAGCTTCTCCTCCTAGCTATAAATAAATTAGAACTTAGGCACAGTTTCATACGGTGAAACTGTATCACAGGCATCAAAAGGTTCAATGATGGCAGCCTTTAACCAATCAGAGAGCTGGTTTACAACACGAGAAACATAGATGCTAAAACACAACAGTGTCTCGACTTGAGGCTGATTACCCCTGCACATTTTTACTGATTAGCTCAGTGTGATGTGAGAAGTGCTATGGTACCTCAGACTTCAGTCAGTCTATTCAGTGGGAGTGAACTGAACGTGTTTGCTGTTGAAATAAATACTTTATGTTCCAGTGACAGTAAATCAAAACCATCTTATTTTTTTTTTTTTTTGAGCTACTTTTTAAAGAAATTATGTCTAAATCTAAAGGTCTTCACTCATAATTAACTGCTGGAGTTCAGTACATTGGAATATAAATAAATAATAAATGTTTGTTTTATTTTAGTAAATTACTTGAAAAAAGTTAAAAATATGAAGATTTGGCACAAAAACCAGCTAATGCTTCAAATGTCTATTTCTGTTAGTTTTGATGATTATGGCTCAGAGTTAAAGAAAAAAAACTAAATACAGTTTTTCAGAAAATTAAATCAAACTAATAATGGAAGCCAGAAAAAGACATGATAAATAAGGGTGCTGTGACCAAGCAACAGCCCTTGGTTCTCCTTGGTGAGTCCTGAAACAGCTGACAGGTACCAGATGACCAGAAGGACTGCAGCTTCTGTGGTTTCATCAGAAGAAAACCTCTTCTAAAAACCATTAAGTGGAGACAATTTTTTTAAAAAGATGGTGGTTGAATCAACATTTGAATATCTCCTCTATGGAGGATACAGAGCCTGCAGACTCAGGAGAAGTTTACCATCATCAGGGAAGAGTTTGCTCAGGTAGTAAGGAATCTTTCAATAACAGAGCAATAAATGTGGCTTGACTGGATCTGAGATGCTAAATATTACAGCTTGTGGGGCTAAGAACTGTTGGGAACTTGCAGAATAAGCCAGGGATGTCAATGGGTGCATCTAAAGGTGGGGGCTTACAAGAGTTGCCACTCCGTCATAGTGATGCATATTATTTGTCTTGACAATTCTTTAGATTTATATAATTATATATGCTTTATTGCAAAATTTATCTTGTTATGAATACATTTTTTGTTTAAACGCTTAGGTTAAAATAAAACTCTTTTTTTAGTATTCACAAACTAACTGGCTCTGTATGAGCAATTTTTCTTAAGGGCTAATGAAAAACACTCTGCTTTTGATTATGCATTTCACAAGACTGACTCAGAAATGTGTGAGAAACTTACTGTAAGAGTTGATTTTTTTTTTTATAAATAAATATAACATTTAGTTCTCTATTAGGTTTTGTGCAAAAAATGTTTATTTTAAGTATTGGTTTGGAGCTGTGGCACTTTGAGGGAACAGGGTTACTGCAATCATAACACACTCAAACTGCAACAAAAAAAACCTTTGTGATTTTTTATTTTCACAAAGGTGAGCTATTAAAAAGAAACAAAGACTAGCATCAAAATTAAGCAGGGTTGCCACCTAACACTTTCTTATAAACTATTCTAATTTTTGAGCTGGTAAAAATGTCCTGGTGATGTATGAGCAGTAAATGTAGTTTTTTTTTGTTTAGTTTTTCTTATACCAAAACACTCCAAATATTGGACCATAAAAAGCTCCCCAAATATTAAAAAAAATAAAAAATGTGGTTACTTTTTAGATATAAAGAGATACAAATATCATTATATTTTATATATTTTATTTGATAGATAACGTTTCTATACTTTAATATTTCCATCTATTCGCCATTATCTTTATATAGATAATGGATGTAATGTAATATTATCAGTATTTACATGGATATTTTGCATTTTTGATAGGTACAGTTCACTACCATTTATAACAACTTAGAAAATAAAATAAAAAACAATAACTGAAGTAAATGTACAACACCAATCACACAATCTGAAAAGTATTACATTTGTTGGTAACAAAAATAAATAAAAGTGGGGCCAATTTTATTAAGCTTTTGCTCTATAGACATAATTTCATGCATTAAGTACTTTCTCTCACAATGAGAGTTAAAAAGTGAAAACATAATTTGACCACTTTTTAACTTCAATAATGTAATAAAAGATTTCATTATAACTTTTGAAATACAATATTTAAATGAAGAAGAAATCTGAAAATGTTAACATCTGGTTTTCTAATTGTTTAATCATCTAGGTGTTAAAAGCTAGTTTCAATTGATCTAAATCAATACTGAATATTACATCCAGTTATATTCAGACATGCAAGTACGTTTATCGGGTTAGTGCCACCATAGTTTATTTTATAGAGAATTTTTATATACTTTAATATTTCCATCTATTCACCATTATCTTTACATAGGTAATGAATGTAATGTAATATTATCAGTATTTACATGGATATTTTGCATTTTTGATAGGTACAATTTATCACCATTTATTACAACTTATTTCTCATCATGCTTTGCAGTTTGCAGCTATTGCTCTTGTTCTTTGATATTCTATTTATCTCTATTTTGCTTTTAGATTTTTTTAAGCACATGTATGTGCCAACATATACAGTAGCTCTTGTTAATGAAAACTCTGGTCTCAGTAAAACTGTCTGTATAAAAAAAATGCTAGGATTTATAATTTTGTGAGCAAATCACCTTAATGCCTTTTATATAAGACCTCAGCAGTCAAAAGTCCATTCACTGACCCTCACACCCCTCAGCATACAGACTCAAGTGTGAAATCAGCTTGACAGAATCAATGTGAAGAAGGCTGCTGGTCTGGTCGCCATCACCTCCAGGCTGCTTTGATGCTGTACACACCAGCTCAGTGGGGCTGTTTGTTTAATGTTCAACCTGAGCCTGAGGCTGGGGTTGGTGCTTCACCACAGTTATGGAAGACTTCCTACACATCCCATAGACCTCAGCAGCTACACGATAGTACCATTAAATTCATACCTGTTAAAGACCCTATATAGATAATCCCAGTCTATTCTTTCGCTATTGTTTTTAATACTAAATAATGGCAATTTGGGAAGACAAGTTAGACTTTAGTAGGGAGATGCTAGATCTCTCTTAAACCAGTGTGCATTCAGGGAAGTGATATTGCAATGGTGACTGTTGAATAGAATGGACTGTAAATATAACAGTGAAACTCTCCATAAAAAGACCCAGAGCAGCTTGCAACCACTCAGGATCTTTTGGTGTACAGGTGGAGCTCCTTGGTGCCTTCTAAAATATCCTGGCAATTTTCTATGGAGGGGGCCAGCCCGTGCTGGCCCCTTCCACCCCCTGCAGAGAAGTGCATCTGCTCTGTGAGGTTGTTTTTGTACCTCCTTTCTACCCACATCTGCCAGCCACAGCCAAACTCATTAGGATCAAAACTATGTTGGTATTACGTTAGGACTGCATGCAGTAGGTAAACATTGCAAACTTTCTCTGGTCTCTACTATATTATTTATTTGTTTTGATACTGCAGGGATGCTATGTAATTCTAAACTTATAATACCCCATCTTAAAAATACTATAATTGAAGCTCTGAGATGGATGAAAGCACACGGTTCGATCCCCACAGCCTGCACTCTTGGTTCTTGAGCAAGACCTTTAACCCCTATGATGCTCCCCAGGCACCGCGCAGTGGCAGCCCACTGCTACCCAAAGGAATGGGTTAAATGCAGAGGTAAATTTATCCAATATGAGATCAATTATTATTATTACAATAAGTTTAGTTTCTATCAAACTTTTCATGGTAACTTTTTTACACAGTGGTGTTTCTCATGCTTTATTTGCCTACCATCTCTACAAAAAAATCAGTGCAGGCAAAACAACACTTTTATATGATTTCATAATGTAGTCAGTGGTAATTCACTTAGATGGGCACCATTTAAAACTGCTGCCACTTGTATCCTCGACAGGCAGGAAATTGAATAAAGGGACGTGGCTCAGAGGTATTTACCCTGTCAGCAGTGCTGCTGTATTTCAAACTCATGAAGAGAAGACGGGGCGTCTGGGTGGTCTATATATCAAACAGAGGTGTAATGAATCCCTTACCTGCAGAACAGATGAAGGAAAATGAGATGATCCATGTGTCACTTGCAGGTCATGTGATTATATATATGTATAGGGTAAGATGTAAAGCTATACCTGGGTTACTAAGCTCTGTCTGCATTACAGATACGTCTGCCGTTCACCATATGAATTCATGTTTGATCCTAGTCTCACAGGATTCTGCTCCTGCATCGGGGTTAAGCCATTTATTACTTTTCTACCCCAGTGTGACACACTGACTCTGAAAGGTGACTTGGCTTTGTGATCTTAGAAGAAACATACCATAGCCCACTCTGCTGTAACTTATATTAACCTTTAGCGATCAATTAAACTGGTCTTAGATCATAATTAAAACTGGATATTTCACACCCATGAGTGATAAAAGATGGCTTCCTCACATCCTGAGGGGATAAAATCAACTGTTTTGGACTGAACAAATAATATGACACAAAGCCCAGTTTTAAACAGCCTTAACTGGTGAGTACTCCAGTAAACTCAAATCACACACGTCTTATCTTCTCTATATTGGTTCCCACTAGATTTTTAAATGTTGGTTTAAAGCTCTGGTTTTTACTGAAAGGACACTCAAGTCAAGGTTTTGCGTAGAAGAAAATGCAGTTGGTCAAACATTTGAAGGATGGCATAGAAGAAACAAAAACTAAAAGCAGATTTGAAATCGAATCCATATTCAACCTTAAGTTTAGAGTTAATCTCAAGCTTCAATCACTCATCGATGATCAGACAAACGCTAGATGATCAGCCTCTGCAGTAAACAAAAATGGTTTCAGTCTGGATTAAAAGGAGACAACAGTTTCCGTATTTTTTTTTTTTAAGTACAATCTAACTGCATTGGTATAAGCTGGAGTTTATACCAGGAAACATTATGCTTCCTGGTATAAACTTCATCCTAACTGAGAGCACCATACTGATAGCATTTATTTACTTGTCTGCGGACTAATTTGATTAATTATTAGGATTAATCCTTAAACTGGGCCTATACATAAAACACACTATCAGGCACAAAGCAAACAGAAACAGAAATATTTCCAAAGTAACACACTGTGGTGACAGCATCATGCTGTGGGGATTACTTTCTTCACCAGAGATGGAGAAACAATTGAGTTAATTGGAAGTTTGTAGAATTTGGATACAATTCTGAAAACCAGCAAGAGACTGAGGCTGGGATAATTCACCTTCCATCAGCACGATGATGTCAGACATACAGCAAGAACAACCACAGAATGATTTGGATTGGAGTATGTATAAGAATGACCAAAATGACAGCCCAGATTGAGTCCCACTATTAATCTGTGTCAAAAATAAAACCACTTCCTCAATCCAACTTGATTAAATGTTGTCCTTTTTACAAAAAAAATATAGTCAAACGTTTTAGTCTCTAACTTCAAAAAGCTGGTGAACACATAACCTCAAAGAGCAGCAGGTGAAATTGCAGGAAAATGTGGTTCCATAAAATATGGACTGACATCTATCACATTAAATCCAAGGAGAAAATGTTTCTCTCTGTTTGCAGTGTGCAATGTGAATGAGATTCATGGATCCGAATTTTTTTTGCAAGGTCCGTCTAATATAGATTTTATATTTAATAGTGAGGCCTTTCTTTTGCAAGACCCCACTTATATATATCTTTTGATGATTTTAAGTCATAATTCATCAGGTGAATGCTTTAAGAACTGTGCAGCAAGCTGGTTCTTTTTTTTTTTGTCAAGCTCGCCTTCAAAACAACATTATGAGATCCTGCATGCTGTGAATCTGGTTAAAAAACAAAAATCCTCAAATCAGGCATGAATATAATTTTACCAAAGAGAGGAAGCTAACAAAGCTGGTAGAGATTAAAGGGATCCTGTTTTCCCTCGCTAGGCTTCCTTTTAGTTCCTGCCAGACCTCATAATTACCCGAAGTAATTTCAATTTTATTAACTCTTATTTTTCAAGTATTCAAATCAGACTTCTTAGTTAACATGGCTGTCTGTCACAGCTTTAATTGCTCAACATGCACACAAACACCGACAGATAGAAATGGCAACATCTGTGTCAGTGGATTGTTACTTTCCCCATGACACTGAAAGCCACTGTAACCAGCTCACACAATGGCAGGATCCATTAGAGGTTATGATGACAGTGACAGTTTTCTTGTCCCACCTCCTGGTTGCAGCTTTTGTTGTGAGCTCCTTTTCTTTTTGAGAGCAATTCAAGACTCTTTGTCCTTAGAAAAATAAACACCACTGTTTTATAGTCTGTTTCTACTCCTGGGTTTGAAAAGACTCCATAAAACTGTATCAAAATGCTGTTGTTAAAATCTACCAACCTACTGCAGAGGTTTGGTAAACACCACCCGTCAAGTGTCAGCATCTTTCTTTTCATCATTCAGACGGAGGCGGTCTGAGCCATCATCACAATCCATCCAGAAGGTGAGAGAAAACGATAGTGGTGCAGGAGAAAGGAGGGAAAAATCCCCTCCGCCCTAGCAGACAAAGTTGAATGACACAAGATCTAACAGTCTACTGAGGAGAACCTGTTTGTGTTTAAAAGTAAACCGAAAACATTCTTTTTTTTGAGTCAGTGGAGTCTGCAGAGAAAGCGGGGGATCAAAAGTGTCTCTGCATTCCAGGAAATTCTTCAGGCATAAGTCTGCAAGCCTGTCAGTGCACAGAATCCTGGGAAGTTATTCCCTCTTTAAAGCCATTTTCCTTTCCTAAAAGTCTCTTTTTTTTACCATTGCTGTTTTGCACATCTTTGACCCACAACCTTGTAAAAAAAAAAAAATTTTCTCTGTATATTACGCTATAATACAAACAAAACAAACGTTTCTGAATGGCAAGCTGCTCTGGCGCTCTTCAAAAGAGTCCCAAGCTTACTTATTCTTTTGAACATAAAGCTGAACACAGAGGGAGGACAAACAAGAAGGGCATATACAAAATTATTAAAGATTAAAAGCAATGAGGGTTGCACACAGAGTAGGCATCTATACTACGACCAGACCTGCATTACCTCTATAAAAGAAAAGCAAAGAGCAGCAAAAACAGAAATCTTGGTTGTAGCGGCAATCAAAAAAGTTTCTGCTAGGTACATCATTTTTACTGATATAAACAGAACCTTAGTAAAATATTGAAATTCAACCATTTAGATACATTTTGTCGCACCGTGACCAGAAACTTGGATATCGTTTCTTTCAGTTTTGTCCTGCTAGATCAGCACAAAAGGTACGTAATTTGAAACACTTTTGGAAGGAAAATTATGCAATCGTTATCCAACATCATTTTAAACAAAGCTGTAAAGTGTGTTTTGTCATTCATCAAAAGGACTATGTAGGAAAAATGCACTCCAAATTATCCTGAACAAACTATTCAGACTTTAAAACATAAATGTGGCATAATCTTGGAATTGCATCACCACCACTGTTAAGGCACATGACCAAGCATGTTTTTAAACGCTGCCATTTTTGTTTAGTATTTGTTTTGTCCTTTTTTCTCTTAAAGAAGTTAAATTTTCGCTTAGGGAATAGCCAATCCCTTAATTCCTTCAAGAACTTACTGCTCTATTCAGAGCTCTGTGGTGCTCCTTTCCACATATTGAGAGGACTTTACCTTTTCTGGACTTTAAACTGAAGCTATCCTTGTGGGTCTAAACTGGCTTTAAACTTTTAAAAGATCAGTAAAAAGTGTCCACGTTAGTAGATTTCTATATTGTTAAGTTTCTTCTTCAGAGGACTTTCAGGCACACTTGCACAAAGCACTCTAGAAAGAAATGAGGATAAAATGAAGTTTAAATCCAATAAGGAAAAAATTGTATTAGTTTTTATTGGAGTTGTGTGCAGTCATTGTGAATATTCATTTTATCTGCAGTAAACACTGGTATATCAGTTTAGAGAATATTATATTTCTCCATGAGGAGTTGAGCTAATATCTACTTAGAACCTATTTTCATCAGCATTAGTTGCAGCATAAATTGACTCAAGCATCAGTTCTGAGAGGAAGCACCTAAACAAAGATCCATTGCATTGAGAACATATGCTAAACTTGTGGTCCTGCACTTTGCTGGTTGAAGCCTATAAACTATTTTCCTTCCATTCCTTCGAAGAAGAAGCATGTGGGTTTGAAGCCTACAGAGCTTCCTAAATGGTCTTCCTGGTCATGCTTCTGTTCGAGATGAAACCACCTTTTTTTGGATTAAGAATTAATGGGAGAATCGGAGATGCAAAGTTTTCCTTTCTAAAAGTCAACTAAAACATGGTGTACCAGATTGCTTTGGCCAAGCAAGCGGACCGGTCTGCAACTGAGTATGCCAGAAGCTGGAGTTTCATGCCGAGAACCGAGCCACCAAAGCTGAGGAGTGGTGCCAGCCTGTGGTGGAAAAAAAATCACAGCTCAGAGAGCCCGGATAAGAAAAGAATTGCAGCACCCTGCTTTTCCCTTATAAGTTGCAACATTGGAGCCAGCACCCTGCTCGCCCCTTCCTTGCTCCACAGAGTACAGCCTGAATCTCCATCTTTGTGCTGCACCACAAAATTCATTTTTTGCCTAAAAATCAACTATGCCTGAGCAGTGGCTTAAATACAATTAGGGTTTGATGCTTTTTTTGCGCCAGAAAAAGTTTGCTCCAGTCTGCTGGTTTTGGAATTGCGTGATTTTATAAGTGTGTGTGATAAGTACAATGCTGTTTGTGAGCTCTATTAATGTCTGCGCTGCCAGTCAGCTATTCTGGTCATTTCAATCTTTTCCAGTCTTCTTCTCTTTTTTCAGACTCTGTGTGTTAGCTGTCTACTAACTACCTTCATTAGCCTCTGGTCTGAAGATTATTTCATGTCATATTGGCTGTAACCCCATATGGCCTAGCCAGAACACAGGAAGTAGGCACTTTACTCTACGAAGCTCCATTAGTGCCAAAGGGAGCTAGTTTAAAGTCCTGTAAGCCTGGCTCCTAGGTGGAGAATCGTTTAAAGTTCTGCAGTTATCCTGGTACCATGTCCCTCAAACACTGAGCCCGCATGTCTCCATCTGAGAGTGTCTATCTGAGCTCACTGCTGGACTCATGGAGCTCTGAACCTGCCTTCACTCTCTGTGGATTCTTGGAACCCTGAATCTGTCTGTTACTGTGTGGATTGGAACCCATGACCAGGCTGTAGTCTCCTGGATTTCAGAACTGTCCTGTCTGATCCGTTTTCCCTGACCTGGATCGGATTCCTGCCTGCTCACTGGGATTGCTGCATCAGGGACACTCTGGGCGGCTCTGCGCTGCATCTCGTTTGGCAGTCCATCAGCAGGACCCTGTCTTCCTCTAAGAGCATGGACTGAATTGTTGAACCGGGTAAACAACTCACACGGATAATCATCTCCCGCCAGATGACCTTGGTCATTTACCTGTGTTTCTCCCACCAGAGTGTCAGTGATTGGGTGGTTCCCTGCTTCCAACTGCAGCTGCTGCTGTCCACAGATCCATACAGTAGCTTTGCGCTTCTGTTTGTCTTGTGTTAATAAATGTTTCTTAAACTGACTTAGAAAAGATGCTATCCAGATCCATCATTATAGCTGATTCCCTCTTTGTTTTCTGGTTTTTCTCTTTCTTTCTGTAGTTTAGAGTGTTCCAGTAGAAGCTATTATTGAACATGGTAATTAACTAGTAATTTTTTTATACCTTACATTTTTGCTATTGAAAGCATATGTCAGGATCAGAATTGAAGGATCCAGTATTCAAGGCAGACAAAGTTAGATTTCTCAGAATGTTTATTGATGACAGAATCAGAGTTGGCAGCGTCAGCGTCTAAGGCAGGAACCTCTGCTGGTGGAGACAGCAGGTTAGGGACCACTTCTTTTTGGAAGTGACGGATCACGAACGTGTGAGTCACTAATCTGGTCTCATAGTTCAGTCCGAATCCAGAGATAAAGGATGGTTGCAGCCAGCTGACTGCCAACGCAGTGCCGCAGTCACCGCACAGAGCGTCCAAGATGTTGATGTATTGGTGGTCATAGAACAGGCAGGAGATCTGAACCAAGCAGACAAATGTAGGCAGGATAATCCAGAGGGTGAAGCCTATGTTGGTGACATTGTCTGTTGTCAGAGCCAGGAGGTCAGAGATCCGGTCAGGTGCCAAAGGAGAATCCAGGACGAAGTGTAACAGTTCCAGGTACAGTACACAAGCAGGCAGAAATCAGGTAGGAGTCAGAAGACAGGTCAAGCAAACAGATTAGAAGCGAACAGGCAGGCTCACAGGTCGGGAGCCAGAGCAGGTCAGGGACAGGTAGTCAGAACACAGGAGAACACGCTAGAATAAGTCTCACCAAAGGTTTGAAATAATTTGGCATCGATGAGTCGTCTGAAGGCTGTTATATAGAGACTAATGCAGGAGGAGCAGATGAGCCAGTAATGATAACCAGGTGGAGCTAGGCAGGTGTGTGTAATGAGTGATCAGACCAGGCATCAGTGCTGATATCATGACAGCATGATGGTCTGGTTTTTTTTTCTTTTTTTTTTTTTATATATTTGTGATCTTTTATGAAGGGCTAGTGTTGAATTTTTATTTTTGAGCATACAGCTTGATTATGATGAAAAATTTCTTGTGGTTTGTTAAATGATTAATAATGAACAATTTTGATATTTTTCATGTACCAGTGGTTAATTAAAATTTTGTTTTACAACTGGTGTGAATAACCACATTTACTGGTCAAATAAGTTAATATTAGTTAAGTAATTATCCCAATTAATAATTTTAATCATTAAAGGCTGGTAGCCACAAATCACAATCAGTTAAAGTGTCTTTTTTTTGTAGACTGATTTCAATCGGGAGGATATGTTATGAATGATGTTTTTTTACTTTAAGATAATAATATTTATAATCATATAAATACAATTAAACAACACACACTCCCCTCTCTCAATCCAGGGAGGAAGTTAATGACTTCTCGGGTTTCCAAAAATCTGCTGACATCACCTAAAACACTCACCTCTCACACTTTTTTTGAGGAAAGCAAAATAAAGTTTTTATTTTCTTAGAACATTATCAACTGCTCATGAACTTATGCAGGTCAATAATAACGAACCTATTTGTGTACAGTTGTACTGTGTTTTTCCAAGCTGCTCATCAGGGAACAAGAAAACCTGCAATGGCTCATACTATAACATATTTTTCCACCAACCACTTCAGGTTCTTCATTTACATTTAGACTGCAGAAGAAAGTCAATTTCAGTGCAGCAAAATTTCACTCGCCCACAGTTTTTATCCGTAAGAGGTTTTATCAATGAACCATATTAATTGAAGACACCTTCTGCACAGAAGGTGATAAATCCTGAATGCACCCACCTTTGTATTGTGTAATATCTATTATCTTACTTTTTGTTGCATATATTCCCTGCTGCCAAACGAGAGCTGCTAAATAGTTGTTTTATTTTGTGGAACAATTAAAACGCAAATTCTATCATATTTCAGTTCATTAGGATCACAGCATTCACCTTGTGGTCTCTTTTAAAAATTTACTTATATCATTTGCATAAATGTCAGCTATGTAAAGCTACTATTTAATCTATGCACATCATTATTTTCTTTAAGGAGATACCATTACAAGGATACTACGAATGTTAAAAACAGTATTTCAAATTGCTGTGTATTTTCTCTTATTTGAACAGGGTCAAAATTCTATACAAACTCAAACATTTAAACAACTTTCAGTATTATATGGTCCCGTCCCCAGCTTCGCAAAAAACAAATACTTTTTCAAGCTGTGAAAAGGTTCTGCCATTAGATCATCTTTCTTTCTTTTTTAAACACAAACTGCATACTTTACTGTTACTTAACTAAGTTGCTTTAAGAAGATAAACCTAAACGATGGCCGTTTCTCAATATGCGTTCTTGAGCGTTCTCGTGTGCTCGTGTACTCGTGACACGTCATCAGCCTCAGCCCGAGTACCGTTCCAATTTTTAAGAACGCCAGATCGAGAACGCATCAAATCCCCGGATGTTGTTCTCACCCCGCCCTCTTTATCGAGCATGCATCAGAGCAGACTTGTGCGTTCTTCAGACTGACCGCTTCCCCAGAATGCCCCGCGGCCGCAGCTTGATTCCAGACAGCGCTCACAGTGTTAAGTTAAACATTCCCTTTTCTGCTGCTGCTGTTCTTCAAAAGTACGTTTTGAAATCGTTTGAGGCGATAACATTATACATTTAAGCCTCCCTGTGTGGCCTGTTTACAGAGTTAGTGCGAAATTTTTAAAAAAAGTCCGACGTTGAGCGGACCAGAGTGACCAGCAGACCTCCGAGGGTAACCGCAGCCAGGGCTAAATTTACCCCGTCTGTAGTGCACTTCTCTCGGTCTAGTTATGTGTGAACTACCGCTCGTTCTGATGGCGGTTTTTTGCGGTTCGGTAATTTTTTAAAATGTTTTTTAAGCTTTAGAAATTAAAAATATTGTTTTCAACATGTTTTGTGTAGGGAATAAATAGTTTTGACTGTTAAAGAAATGCTAAACAACGTTGCCTGTGATGACGTCACGAGTACGCTTCTGCTCCAATACACATACGTGCTTGTGTGCTCGCATTCTCGTCAAGTCCGACCTTCCTGCGTTCTCACCAAGAACGGACTTGACGAGAACGCGAGTACATACTCGCGTTCTCGTGAATTGAGAAACGCCCATACTTTATCTCTCAAAAAACAATTTTTTTTAGACATTTACGATCATTATCCTATTGCAACATAAAACACCTGGAAGATGTTTACAAGTGAATTAGGATGATTTAGAGGTGGCCCTGCTTCTTTGCTTCGAGGATATCAACCTGACGAAGCATGATCACATCTCTGTGTCCAAATACCTTATTCTTTATCTCTTCAGGCTTTAACATCTTGATCATTAATTTGGACTTCATTTAAAAAAAAAAAATTATGAAGATGTTCATTGTATGATTATATCACCCTGACAAGCATATTTTACATATGGCTCTATGTACTTATCAGGGTGTTATGAAATGTATTACCCTTATCTGTTTCTTTGGAGTTGAACATTAGATGTATGTGTATTTTTGTATATAGAATCTCCGCCTGTGGAAACTATAGAGCGATTGAAAAACATGTTCACATGTGTTTTGCAGCTTCATCAGCTGCCATATGGCTCCACAGCTATCAGGCAGTTCAGCTGTTTAACAGAGAGAGTTTTGTGGAGATGGTTTAACACCTGGCAAACAGCAGTGCAGGCAGAGGTGAACCACAGGGGATTCACAATGACTAAGATTGTTTGTGAGTGTTGAAGGACAGGGCTAAAGCAAGCAGCAAAAAAGGGGAAAAGAGGCAGAGGAGGAAAGAGAACAGTGCTGATCTGCCAAATCAACATGTGCAGCAATAGAGATATTTACATTTATATTTCTCTAGTAGTGCTGTTGAGGCAAATGTGTCAGACTTTTGTCAGACTCCTTTTGGTGGAAGAGGTAATGTATGTAGAGTATGGAATATAAAAAGTTGGAGAATAAGAGAGGAACTGCAAGTCTATGCAGTGTATAAAAGTGTAGTAGAAGTTTATGTGCTTTGATAAAGGAACTTCACCCACAGGCAGGTGTGTGTGTGTGTGTGTGTGTGTGTGTGTGTGTGTGTGTGTGTGTGTGTGCACTGTTCATTCTCTCCTCTGCTGCAATCAGAGATTCATTGATGTCAACCTCCTCAGCTAAATGAAGAAAATTACCCACTTCACCAGCAATTGTTATCCTTCTTGGTGCCAAAATTGAGCTCTGAAAAACCTTCACACCTAACAACTCCTCCGAGGAGAGCAGCACATGTAACCTTGACTAAATTTCATCGTTAAGAAAATAAGTAAATGTGCTTATTTTAGGATGCTGTGTGTAGGTACAGCTCTCTGAAAGGTTTCTGAGAAAGTAGGAAAAAAGGAAATATTTAGATTTATAAATAAACATAAACTTTGCAATGTTACTTCTGTGGTGTGCAGAACTACAGCAAAAGAACAAAAGGCGTAGATCTACTTTCTCCATTATGTAAATGAATGAATGTCATTTAGTTAGTGCTGGTGGGGAGTGGCGGTCCAGTGATTAGGGCATTGCGTTTGGAATCCTTAGGTTCTGACTTCAAGCCCCACTCCCACGGACTTCCACTCTGAGTCCCCGAGCTAGACCCTTAACCCCACACTGCTGCCCGGGCACCGCACAATGGCAGCCCATTACTCCCAAAGGGGATGGGTCAAATGCAGAGCTTAATTTCGTTGCTTTGTACTTGTGACATTGTAATGACAATAAAGGTGAAATGCATTCTGTTCTAGTTGGAGAATTAGGAATATAAGCCCAGTTATTTGGGAATCTGTTTGGGAATTGCTACTGCAAGTATAGTGATCAGTAAAAACAGTACAGTAGTCTTACAGTCTGTTTGAAAAGACATTCAGTTTATTTTGCCTTGCATTTTAATTTGAACATTAAGTAGGGACCAAACTGAATTAATGAAGTCTTCCTCAAATATATGGGTTGATTTTTCTTTTGTTAGCTTTACTTGATGAATTAGTCTCAAAGAAGAGTGTGTAATATTTACTTAGCAATAAAAGATACAAAATACTTCCATCATTACCTTAGGGAGTAAAATTATGTTTTACAGAACAACCAAGACATCCAAAGACTGTCCTGCTTTGAGATGACTTTACTTCAGCTTACTTAGCTTTTGGGCTTTTTTTGGTAAAGATGTGTACAGTAGAATTTAAATAATCCAATGAGTATATCTGCATACCAGATGCAGCAGGAACCAAACAGCAATTAGGTGATTTTCTTTCCAGGGAATACATTGTGAAAGAAAATGAAGCAATCAGTTTCCATAGAAATGGTAAAAGAGGAACACAGTGAAGCAATAGTTTAGTTTAGAGTGTCACTTATGGTCTTTCATCATGATAAGGGTGTAAACAACCATGGAGAGATTTAGGACACATGAAGATTGCGTACTTTACCTCTTTCCTCCAACACTCACAAACAATCTCATTGATTGAGTTGCGTACTTTACCTCTTTCCTCCTATATATATGTATATAAATATGCAAAGAGTGTGCAAAGAGGCCCCTGAGACAATCCAGCACATGACTGCAGGATGTAAGGTGCTGGCAGGGAAAGCTGCATGTCATTGAGCGCCATATCCAAGTGGCTGGAATAGTATACAGGTACATCTGTGCAGAGTATGGGCTGGAAACCCCAAGGTCAAAAGGGAAACACCTCCGAAGACGGTAAAGAATGACATAGCCAAGATCCTGTGGGAATTCCAGATACAGATGGACTGAATGGTAATGGCAAACCAACCAGACATTGTGGTGGTGGACAAAGAGCAGAGGAAATCCATTGTGGTTGGCATAGCAATACCAAGTGACTGCAACCACAGGAAGAAGGAACATGAGAAACTAGAGAAATACCAGGGGCTCAGAGAAGAGCTGGAGAAAATCTGGAAGGTCAAGACATCAGTGTTCCCCTTGGTCATTAGGGCATTAGGGCAGTGACCCCCAAAGTTAAAGAGTGATTAAAGCAGATCCCTGGAAACACATCAGACATTTCGGTCCAGAAGAGTGCAGTTCAAGGAACAGCTAAGATACTGCGCAGAACCCTCAAACTCCCAGGCCTCTGGTAGAGGACCCGAGCTTAGAGGAAGAAAGAGGGGAAGACCGCCCGTGATGGGTGAGGAAGAGTTTTTTTTATTTATATATAATAAATATATATCTTTTAGTTTATATATATATGCTGCCATTCAGGGAAGTGCAGTGCCTAAGTGATTTTTTCCTACTTGTCTTTCCTTCTTGTCTTGGAAGAAGTTGGATGATGATAGCAAACTACAACAATGAAAAGCCAACTCATAAAGCATTTTTAAAGCAAAAGAGTGATATAACAAAGAGAATCTAGAGATGTCTAGGAACACAAAACACAATGATAACAGGCTATAAAGAAGAAGTATGAGGCTTATTTAGATCTAGACCGCTGAAGGTTATAAATTAATGAAGATTCACCAAAAGATGTGGGGCAGATGTGCAAATAAATACACATGCTTTTGTGTGTGATCGATAGAGAAAACGACTGCTGAGGGAGTTACATTGTATTTATGGTGGTAAAAGAGATGACACAGAATAAGTGACAGGGAGAAAAGAGAGCATGTTGAGCTGAAAACTTAACTAAAAGAAGCATCAGAATTCTGCAGAGACCAAAAACCAGACATCAGGACTTTTGACTGATCAAGAAGCTAAGACATATCTTTGAGATTGTGTTTCTGTTGTGGTTTTTCCCTGTGTGCATGACAAAGTGTCTGGAGTATTGCTTAAGGCCCTTTTTAGTACAACGAACATTATTTAAAAGTTGTTTTTTTTTCTTTTTTTTTTTTGCCTTTGTTTAAAATGAAAAACTATCCAGATATTTTGGGTATTGATAACATCAACATGAAGGTATACTCAAAAGAGAACATTGGCAAATAAAAAGCATCACAAAAGCCAAGGACAACCCATGACAGATCGAGGATAAGTGATGGAGATTCTTATAAAAAAGGAGGGCACTGCTAAACCACATCTCAAACAATGTATAAATGCACAGAGCACTGTTTAATCCATTGCCCCGTGTAAAAATTGTGGCACAATTATAAGCCTAACTACTGTAGTCCTGTGGTCCGTTTGCAGATTGGATATGTTGGTCTCTGGGGTTTTTCTGGTGTTAGTGAGTTTCCTTTCACAGAGAGGATCTTTGCTGGTAGCTGGGTTGACCCTTGTTTCTGCACACCTGAGAACATTTCTCAATAAATATGACCAGCATGTATATAAGGAGATGAAGGATAATCTCTCCTCACCGGATAATTACCCCTGATAGTATTCCAGCTAAAGACCTAAACCAGGAGTAACCTTCTAGCTGAAATGTGTCTTCTTGTGAATCTCTTTTAATGTAGGCTCTGTTATGGTTCCAGACAATCAGAGAACTTCAGTTCTTACATGTGTGCAGCAGTTCTCAGTCTTCATCACCTGCTTTCCTGGTCTTCAGCATGATGTCTCTTGCAAGTACCAACGTTCCTGGATCTCACTCATGTTCACCTGGACCTCTGGGGTAAGGTCTGCAACAGTGTTAATTTTGTCAGCTTTTTTTTATTTTGTCTTAGTCTTAGTCACAATGACAAAAATATTTTTTAGTCTTAGTCAAATTTTTTGTCATTTTAGTATTTTTTTTCATTTTAGTCTTTTTAGTCAACACTGTAAATAATAGAACTTCTCCACACACACTGCTTTTTTAACATATATACACTGTACAGCAGTGTTGTGCCTGAACGCGTTCATTGAACGAAAGTTCATGAACTCGTTCATATTTTGGGCGAACGTGAACTGAACGTACTGCATTACCGCCTGATGAACGTTATTGTGAACTCGTTCATTCTGGTGTCTGTGAACGGCTCGCTCTCTCAGTTCAACTCCGTTTAATAGGTTGCCAGATTTCTATAGAGCCCTCCAGGCGAAACCCCGGCTAAATCACACCGTAAACAGGCCTTAATATGTAGCGGGAAAAACACCCAATCTGGCAACAGCAGCTACCAGCGTCATAGCCTACAGCCGCGTGTGTCATCAAAACAAAATGCAGCGTTAAAGCTGCAGCAGCATGGAGGCGACCGTTGAGGCGACAAAGCAGCAGTATGATCACTTAAAACAGGTTTATGACCAGGTGGTCGGTGAGGATGATGGCAACAAGTTTGCCCGCCGGCTTTCAGTAAAAAAATCCGCACTTCAGTAACCTTAAATTCCTACCTCAGCCTGGTCCCTCAGTTTGTGTTAGTAAAATCTTCTTGAGCGGAGGTCTTCAACAGGGGATCCGCGACCCCTAGGGGGTCTACGGAGGTACTGCATGAGGGTCTGCATGGTTAGTTGATATTTTTATATTCCCCCCCTGCAATTTTTTTCCCAACTAATTGAAATGTCTTTAAATAATCATTAACATGAAATCAACACACTGTAGTAAACAGATAAATGGAGGCAGAAGATGTCTTTCAGTCATCAATGCTCACATTCAGCGACACACAGGAGCTCTTTCAAGCTGGGCACCGTTTCCTTCACAACACCTGTCCCATCAACCAGGAATCAGAATCAGAAAAACTTTAATAATCCCAGGGAGAAGTTAATTTCTTTACATTACTCCACCTGTAATAGAGTGACTATAGGACACAATTTCATACAATATATATAGTTAGGGGGTCCCCGCTCCATCTCGCCATCAGTTTGGGGGTCCTTGGTCTGGAAAACATAGAAGACCCCTGTTCTTGAGGGTTTTACTATCCATGTAACTTGTTTGTTAAACCTGCCTGGTATAATTTTCCAGGATTCCAGTATTCCTTTTTAGTATGTATTGAAATGGAATTTCAAATGGAAAAAATTATTAAAATAAAAAAAACATTTGCACCTTAAAGACTACTTTCCTATTTTTCTTTTAATAATTACTCATAAAAAAGACCATTCAAGCAGCACATTTTTCCTGATGTTTCTGAGAATATACTGTAGGGGTGAAAGCTGCAGCTGCTACTAGTGTGAAGTGAATGGACAGCAACAATGGGGAAATGCTGTCCCCTCAATGCTAATCTAAACCCTGGTTGGATAAGGATTCAAAACTGGATAGGAAGATGAAATCTGACGCACAGTTTCAGTGTTACAACTGATAAAATAATTGCTGTCTGTGGTTCTACAGTAGGCTATGGTGTAATTGAGCAATATATGAAAAAAAAAGAACTATGAACTAGTTCATTTTTTGGAATTATGAACTATGAACTGAACTAGTTCATTTTAAAATGTGTGAACTGAACTTTGAACTAGTTCACGTAGAAAGAGAACTTTCCCAACACTGCTGTACAGAATAAAAATTCTTCACACACAGCTTCTCTTTTTCTATATTTTATTTATATAACACTGTGCAGAATAGAACTTTACACACTGATTCTCTTCTTACATATATCACACTGTACACATTGAACCTTTTGTCGGCTTGTTTCATCATAGCCATAAAGTCTTCATCCTCAATGGTCCTTGCAGGCAGGCCAGAACGCCAAGTCCACTTTGCCATTGAGTTATCCAGGGCTTTCTGCTCTTTGGCGTCAGGTTTGTATGGTTGGGGTGCATCTCTGCAACAGATTTGCTTTCCTTCCCCAACCTCTGATTTGGCTGTGGTGTCACTGTGTCAGGAATCTAGTAGGGAGGATGAAATTTAAATGATTAATATCCAGTGTATCAGTAAAACATCTTTCTTCTTTGACAGAGACACAGACAGATACAGGCACAGGAAGGCACACACACACACACACACACTCCTCCACATGTATGCTCCCTCGCGCACACACATACATTCACATGCATGCGCTAGTGCGCTCACCAACACACCCGTTCTACTACTACTACAGGCCCACCCGTTCCTTACCTTCTTCCATATGGCAGCGTGTTGGCAACTCGGATGTTGCTTGAGATTCGCTGTGTTCTTCCCTGGCATGTTGACTCTTTTGTGGTGTCCTTCCTCCGGTGTTTTCCTTCCCAACTGTCATTCATTTGTGGATTTCCACAGACAGACTCCTACCGTCTCTGTCTTGGGGCTCTGATTAGACTGCCCCACATGTGCAGAGAATCTGCCAATCATGTACTATTGCTAGGTGAATTTAATAATTTAATGGCCAATCAGCGTTTCAGAATTTTATGGTCTTGGGGCTCTGAAAATACTGCACTTTTACAGGCTTCTGCGCCCAATGTGCAGGTGCAGACAATTAGAGGGACGATGGCGAATGTAACGAGTGAGGTGCAGCTTCCACCAAATTCGGTGAGATCCTTATTTATCTACCCGTTTACCAGAAGAACATCCCTGTTGTAGGGTATGAAAATTTCCTGTCATGGTTATTGTGACTGTGACGAATCCACCTCATCACTTAAAACAACCTCTAACTTGTGTGCCACACATACATTCCTGTTATACTATGCTTGTGAGGACCAATACACTCGTGCTGAGCCCAGTAGCTCCATTAACTTAAAACACACAAGCTGTTCTTGGTTACCTGCTGGCGTATTGAGGGTGCACACTTAATATTTCAGTGGGGTTAGCCGTGTGTGTGTGTGTGTGTGTGTGTGTGTGTGTGTGTGTGTGGGTGGGTGAACTGTGTGGCCATGTCTTTAATACCTGGTGGGGACAATTTCCTAGGAATATGCTACATTTTGGGGACTCATAGGTACTTATGGGGACCAACAACTGGTCCCCATAAGGAAAGTTTCTCTTCTTGGGGTGGGGGTTAGGTTTAGGACTAAGGTGTGAATTGAGTTTAGGTTAGGTTTAGGGATAGGTATGTGTCGGTAATGGTTAGGGTTAGGGCAAGGGTCATGGTTAGGCCATATAAATTAGTGGGAAATGAATGGAAGTCAATGGAAGGTCCCCACAAGGATATTGTGACACAACGTGTTTGTGTGTGTGTGTGTATGAGTGGGAGGGGTTTGTGTGACTTCAACATTCTAAACATTCTAAAACACTCCCTGTGATGTCATCCTTTAGAATTCTTTGTGTTTCAAAGGTAAACAAGAGTTCTCATTGCTTGCTACACCACTGACGAGTTCAGACGTATGCAAAGCGCTTTCTGTTCGATATTCAAACCTTTCGAGATTAACCCAACCTTTAACAACCGTTTTTTGAGTAAAAATGCCGCATCAAAAGCAGCGTTACTCCAACGGTGGTAGGAGACATCAGCCGTATGGACGGGAAACTGGACAAGATTTGAGACGCTACATTAACAACAAGCAGCTTGATAATCATTCCCAGGAAGAAAAGCTAGATAACCAACCCAGCTCATTTTTCAAAAAAACTAGATTTGAGTTGGAAATGCAGAAAAAACAGCCACATGAATGTGACAATGGACAAGATTTGAGACGCCGCGATAACAACAAGCAGCTTGATAATCATTCCCAGGAAGAAAACCTAGATAACCAACAACTCAGCTCTCTTCTCGAATTTGTGAAAGATAAATGGATTGAGGAGAATATAAAGGTAAACACCCTTAAGGAAGAGCTCAAAAAAACTAAATTTGAGTTGGAAATGCAGAAAAAACAGCAATTTGAATCTGACGATGGACAAGATTTGAGACACTGCATTAAGAAAAGGCAGCGTGATAATAATTCCCAGCATGAAATCCAAAGGCTCAGCTGTCTTTTGGAAAACGAAAAAGCTAAATGGGTTGAAGAGACCCAAAAGGTAGCCGCCCTGGAGGAAGAGCTCCAATATACAAAATCTGAGTTAGAAAGACAGAAAAATCTCAAAGACATGTTGATTAACAAGGGCAAAGAAACCAAGGGAAAACTGGTGAAAATTCAAACCTCTAATGACCCAGAAACTCTCAGCCCTGCGACCACCGCCTCCAAGGTTAACAATGAAACGAAATATAAGACTGAGTTGGAACAAATGAAGGTCGCTTACCAAGAACTAAAGTCCAGATATGAAACAGACATTTCTGCACTAAAGCAGAAAGCAGAAAAATGTCAACAGGAGAAGGAGAAAAGAGCAAAGTCTGATCTGCAGCTCATTAATGAACTCAGAGCTGAGAAGAACAACCATCAGAAAAGGGCTCAAAACTTTGAATCCCTGCATCAAAAATCCACAGAGATGGTGAAAAACCTGCAAGGTGAACTGGAGAAGGTTCAAGTTTCGTTCCAGGAACTGAAAAATAAGTATGATACCAACGTCTTTGCTCTAAAACGGCAAAAAGACACATTAGAGCAGCAGCTTGATAAAGAGACAGAAATGAGGAACAGCCTTAGAGCTGAGAAGGACGCTCTCCAACAGCAAGTCAATTCCCTTCAACAATTGGACTCTCTGTGTGAGGGCAGTTATAAAAGACAGCTGGAGTATCTGACAGCTGAGCTCGAAGACAGAGATAACCTTGGTCCTCCAAAACGAAAAATGGCCAGGCGCCAAGAAGCAAGATCCCAAAAAGACTCCATCCCTGCGAAAACCACTTCAGACCCTGCGTCCATGGATCTTGACGACCTGTCAGAAGAAATTCAACTTACTGATGTAACCCAGATGGAGCTAGATGAGTTTGTGGAGGAGATGCTGAGAGAGGCAGATATTCTGGAAGAGGAAGCCCGCTCTTAGGAGACCCTGCCAGAGCAGAAGGACAGTCCAGATCCTGAACCAACAGAAAAAGGAAGCTGGAAAAAAAAAAAAAAAAACTGATTAAATTATACACATAAGAGGGGGCGCTAGTGAGTACCGGATGGAGTAGACGCGTTTTCCCCGTGCTCCTCTCCATCTTACAGAATAACTCGGTATTTAATTCAAAATCCACCAGTTTACCTGACCTATTGCTGATTTAACCTTAAACTAAAATCGAGGAGATGGGAAAAACAAAGACTGAACGTGGAAAACAGCAGGATAGGAGCCCTGCTGAGACTAGAACTCCTGCATCGCCGGGGTTACTGCTAGCATCAGAACATGCCATGGCAGGCCCCGAGGCTAGCAAGGATGCTAAAGCGGAGTCAAGCAGCATTCTTCTGGCAATAGAAAGTATGAACAAGACGATGACTGATCGATTTGACTCATTAGAAGCAACACTAGCTTCTACTCAAGCATCTCTGGTGAGCCTTGGAAATCGTATGGCAGAAATTGAAGAAGCTAACTCCAACCACGACCACCGCCTCTCACAACTTGAACAAGTCTGCGTGAAAATGCGGGCGGAAAACCAAGCACTCTGTTCAAAAGTAATTGACCTGGAGGCTCGCTCTAGGCGTCAGAATATAAAAATTGCAGGCCTGCCCGAAAAGATCGAGAAAAGAAGCCCTGCTGAATTTCTGGAAAGTTTATACCTGAACTGCTAGGCGCTAGCAATTTTCCCAGCCCTGTTGTTGTGGATCAAGCACACCGCCTAGGGAAATTATCCTCGGGGGGGAAAAAGTACGACCGCGTGTGATGATAGCCCGGATTCATCACCTTCAAATCAACGAGAAAATACTGCAGCTTGCTCGTCAACAATTCCCCCTGAAATACAACGAGGTGGCCATCTATTTTTTCCCCGATCTGCCAGAAAAAAAAGACATTCTGTCTGCTCAGGTGCAGGACCAACTGTTCAGACTGAAACAAAAACAATTTGAATTAGGAGACAAGCCCCAGAAGCTATTGGCTTGCCAACTGAGAGGTTTGCAGGCTAGCAGAGCTATACATAAAATCAAATCAAAATCTGGGGACATTATCACAGACCCCAACAATATAAACAAGTGTTTCAGTGAATATTACCGACAGTTATATACATCTAAAGCTGGGGGGGATGCCTCCGCGTGGCTGGAGAATCTGAATCTCCTTAAGCTGGGTGACGCAGCACGTGAGGCATTTGGAGGCTAAAAGGCATAGTAGCTCTGAAAGATCTGTACATTGACAAGCACTTTGCCTCATTTGCTCAACTAAAAGAAAAGTTTTCTCTTTTGACAATACATTTTTTTAGATACCTTCAAGCTAGAAACTACGCCCGCCAAAACCTGCCTAACTTTGAGTCCCTCCCAGAAGAAAGCAGGGTTTATAGTCTTTTGCTTGGCCCACCAGATTCAAAACACTTGATCTCAAAGCTTGTCAAAGTATTTTCTGAACAGCTGAACTGCGCCACCCACTCTATGAGGAAAGCTTGGGAAGGGGAACTGGGTCTCCAGATTAACCATACTGTCTGGGAGGAGAGTCTAAGTAGAATTCAAACCTGTTCTGTTAATGCCAGACATCACTTAATCCAGTTTAAGGTCATGCACAGACTTCATTACTCAAAAACTAAATTGCATAGAATTTACCCTACTGTCTCACCTTTATGTGATCGATGTAAATTAGCTGATGGTTCCTTAACCCACCTCTTTTGGACATGTCAGAAACTGTATGCTTTCTGGTGTGGAGTATTCCATTGGTTTTCTGAAATGTATGGTTGTGTGTTCAAGCCCGAGCCAGAGATGGCACTGTTTTGATATTCCCTGTCTCTACTGTCTCATAGTCCTCTTGGACAGCATACTATTATGTACGGAATGTTAATTGCAAAGAGATTGATTCTAAAGCTTTGGAAATCAGAAGCAGTGCCACTCTTCAAGACGTGGCTAACAGATCTTACCTCTGTATTGCACATGGAGAAAATCCGATATGCCATGATGGACAATCTTAAAAAATTCTATAAGACTTGGCAACCATTTTTGGACCATCTTGTTCAATTTGATGGAGACCTTGAACAATTGAGCCATTCACCTCTTTTTTTGATAAAGTCTGTTTTGATTTAAAGTATCAGTGATGCAACAGTACATATCATCATCTTGAATAATACGCCCTGTATCTCCGTTATTTTGTTTTATGTCTGTTTATTTATTTGTTTGCTCTTTTCTTTTCTTTTTTCTTCTTTATTTTTTATTTATTACATAGACATGTGTTATTCCTAATTTATGTTACATTGTACCAAACTACTTGGAAAACTCAATAAATATACTGCTTAAAAAAAAAAAATTATACACATAAAATAAAAAAAAAGCTTTATAAAAAAAGCCAAAAAAAAAAAAAATTTAAGTGTGTGTCTGTGTGCAAATGAATGCACATAGGTGAGTGTGAAGCGTCTCCTGCAGTAGTGTCGAGGTCCTGCTTCGTGCTTGCAGCTCTCTGCATTCAGCTACTGCAGCTGGCATGTCCCTACATTTGGGCTGAAAAGAGGAGCCAGGGTGCGATTCTCCTGCCAGTAAATAGCCTCTCCACCACAGAACTCCAAGCAGTGCCTCCACGTGGCCACACACGTCAACTGGGTACTTTACTGTCCCAGGCCAAACTGCAGGGGATCTCGGAGCAACAGTGGGCCCCAGAGACGAGACGAGACGAATCCCACCACCATGAGGACGTGTCTTGGCATCCATCAACCACTGTCCCAGCTATGGGTAACTAGCCCTACTACCTTGTAAGCAGTGTTAAGCACAATAGTTCAAGAAAATTACTAGTCCCCGATTCCTGTTTTGGAACACCTGTCCCCGACTAAAGCTGTGCCAGAAAATGTCCCAGATTTTACCGTTTTATGAACGAGGGGGAAATGTTGTGTGTAGACTGTTATTACGGTGGAATGAGGGCATGAGCATGCTGCACGCAGTAAAATTTGTCAGCTAGCTGGTTGGCAGCTGTTAACGTATAAATGGGGATTATACCGGTGTTAAAACAAAATCTGTGACCCGTCATATAGTGAGACCAAAGCGTCTGGTGAGAGTCTCTTCACAACTCTGCTATCTACTAACCCTAACTTCCCTGTATTCATAGCTATACCTAAAGAGGTCTATAGTGATATAGATGTAGCACATCCTTGGGTCACAATGTATGAAGGTGTTGGGAGCTGGAGAAATCCCATCTTTCTCCAGCAGAGTCCGCCGTGGATCCTCTGAGGGAGCCTCCTGCACAGCTGCAGCTCATCAAGATCATCAGAGGATCCACTACATAAGCTGTCTTCAGACCTTGCCTCAACGCCGCAGTGTTGTTCCAGTTGGTCAGCGCTAAAGCCTAGATCCTCAGTGTATCTCCATGACTTTGAATCCAGGTTGGATTCTAACTACTGTCTCTGTTTTCCAGGAAACCCGTGCCTCCTCTGTGAAAGCTCTGGAAGAGCTAACCTGCCGAGCCGACCCTCAGAGCCAAACCCTGAAGATTCACAGAGAACTCCCAAGCAGCTCAGGACTAGAGCTGGGAAATCTAAGCCAAGGTCTGTTCAAGCTAAGACGTGAGACGCTGAAGCAGCAAACGGACTCTGCTGATAGACTCATCTCCAGAACCAACAGTGACTCTCCCAAAGTAGACCTCAAGAACCCTCAAGGTACATTCTGTGCACCTTTGGAAATCAAACCCTGTCAACAGTCAATAACTGTGCTGTCTCTCACGCAGACTCTGGTGAACCAGAATCCAGGCCCGAACCAGAATCAGTACATTCTGTGTGTTTGTGCTTAATAAACTGTTACACTTTCCATCCTTGTGTCCGTCAGTGGTGTTCTGCATAACTGGGTCTCCTTCTGTGAACCCATCATGACAGAAGGGTCACAGATTTTCTTCCTCCACCTGAATAACCCCAGTATCTCATCTAAAAATGACCAGCTTTCAACAGGTGTGTAAAGCAAGGGTCTTATTTTAACTATTAAATTGTAAGTTTTTATATTGTACCGTATTTTCACGACCATAAGGCGCACCGTACTATAAGGCGCAGTCTAAAAGATGCTGATGCTGGCTGCTGCCGGCACAGCCTGACATCGGAGAGGCTGATGGTGGCTGCTGCCGGCACAGCCTGACATCGGAGAGGCTGATGGTGGCTGCTGCCGGCACAGCCTGACATCTGAGAGGCTGATGGTGGCTGCTGCCGGCAGAGCTTGCCGTTCGGAGAGGCTGATGGTGGCTGCTGCCGGCACAGCCTGACATCGGAGAGGCTGATGGTGGCTGCTGCCGGCACAGCCTGACATCGGAGAGGCTGATGGTGGCTGCTGCCGGCACAGCCTGACATCTGAGAGGCTGATGGTGGCTGCTGCCGGCAGAGCTTGCCGTTCGGAGAGGCTGATGGTGGCTGCTGCCGGCACAGCCTGACATCGGAGAGGCTGATGGTGGCTGCTGCCGGCAGAGCTTGCCGTTCGGAGAGGCTGATGGTGGCTGCTGCCGGCCGAGGCCACTTATAGGCAGATAAACTACTCCATTCCATCAAGTAAATGTGACCTTATAAAAGTTTTAATGCAGTTTATTAAGCAATAACATCACAATAAAAACATTTTAATACAGGTTATTAAGCGATCAAACATCACTATATATATATATATAAAACAATCTAGTTAGAAGTACTATAAATAAGGCATTTGAAATTTTACACAAATACTACCCAGTTTAACTTTTTTTTTTTTAAATTACAGTTTCTGCTCTGCATATCCTGAAACGGTACCCCATTTATTTTGGCATTGCTCATACAGCAAAAGGTTTTGGAAATATGTTTCCAAGTTCATTACTGACAATTTATTGGAAGCTTTTTTTTACTGTCTTTTGAATATGTAGTTTTAGGATTTCTAAAATATGATAAGGGGATAGAACAAAGGGCTCATGTCATCAACTTATTTATCATTATGGCCTTTTACACAAATGTAAATTCTCCCAGCAGAAACCGCTGTCCCTAGTATTTCAGAAATTGTTTATTTCATATATCAATACAATCAAAACAACTTTCAACAAGAAGGCAGTGAAAACTATATTTTTCTATATGTTCAGACTACAATTTCTGTTCTGAATGAGTTAATCTTTTCTTGAATTGTTTTGTAATAGATCCCCTTGGTATGTAGTTGCCCCTTATCTTTCTATTTTCTTCTTTTATTTTTTCTCAAATCCGCCCCTGTTTTCAAGCTTATGTTAACTATAAAGACTTATCTTGGACAGGCTGCTATGCTTCGTTTAGCTATGCTGCAGTTGTTTACACTACGCCTTTTCCACCTAAAACGGCGTCTTAGCAACAAATGTAACGTGACATAATTGTTTACTTATATCGCTTCTCTTGTATGCATGTGAAAATTTTGCTTAATAAAATTTATATTTACAAAAAAAAGCCAGAAGCTGCGTTAGCTTCGCGCTAGCTTCCCGCTAGCTTCCGACTATTGTAACCCCAGAAACTAAATGCTAACAGTAATATGAAATCATGCTGTTGTGTAAAAAAAACTCACGGACTCGACCTGTTGAATGTAGAGGCAGAGAAATGTAAAATACTCACCGATTTTCAATCACTTTATCGTCGTCTGGCTTGACTCTTCTGTTAATTGTGTACATTCCTTCCGTGTTGTCAGTGCAGCGATCTGATTGGCCAAAAGTTTCCAGTTCGCGCGGTGTGTATCCAACATCGCGGGAAGTGTAACATCTGACTTCCGGTGGAAAGCGGAAGACGGACACACACCTTTACACACATACCCGATTATTGCTACCATACGGGCCAATTTTAAGAGATGGAAAAAAAAGCAATGGCAGCATCAGGGGGGGCTGCTGAGCACATTTGAATTGAAATCGGATTGGGGCCCAGCATTTTGGGCCCCACTCCGATTTTGGACCCCCTGCAGTGAGTGTGCTCCCACCGATGGGACCCTGCACGGATAGAAATGTAAGGGGACACACACACACACACACACACACACACACACACACACACACACATCAATTTCAAACAAATGGTATCGGTATCTGCCAATACTGCACAACCAGATATCGGTATCGGGGCTAAAACATGGCATCAGTGCAACACTACTAAAAATCGCAATGATGTATTCTGTTATTCTTCTTTGAATTCACATTTAGTGACTGTTCACAAATGTACACAACACCCTGTAGCTTTTTTATAACCTTTTAAAACCCCATATAGAATCTGAATATATATCATAATTTTTTAATGTTAATGTGACGATTTAAATATAGTATATTCTTTTAAATCAGACTTAATGAAATAAGTACATTCTGACCCAAGTTACCAGTTCTTGTAAAACTGGTCTACTTTTCTAACTGGCCTCGTTTACTGCTCCTTCCAGCACATAACTGAGACAAATCTTGAAAGACTTTCACAAGCAAAAAAAAAAAAAAAAAAAAAACAGTTATAGGTATAATAGCAACTGTATTAGCCTGCTACATTATTAATGCTTGAAATTTCATTTTCTCAAGTCAAAAGCCATGGAGCAATGCTAGATTTTAACAGGGTGGACTTTAGTAAAAAGAAAACAACAACAACAGTTGTTTGAAGTTGTTTTCATGTACTAAAGTAGGAAAGAAAAATCAAAGAAAAACAAGCTATTATTATTTACATACCTGATTACGCGTACTTTTTCTCTTTTGATATTTAATCACCTGTAACTCAACTCACATCTCTGCAAAAATTTCCTCAGTTTCTGTTTGTTATTAATATGTCTGTGTTTTTATTGCTATAATTATTGCAACATAGTCATCTGGAATTGAAATGTGTTTTAGAGATCTGACAGCAATACAATAATACCTCATTGTTAGCTTTGCCCCTGCAGTGATTATGTATCTATGTGACTGAATTACAGTTTTGCTGTGATCCTTTCCGTTTGCTTTGAGAACAATATGATCCTTTTGTATGTTTTGGATCATTGTGAATCAAAATGCTTCATATTATTGACATTTAATATTTGTGGATGTTATGACAATATAAAATTATTGATGCAGGAAGACAAACCCATTTGGGTCATCATTGGAAAAACTAGGACAAGACGTCCCTGCAGAGGTGGGGAGAGAACTGAGCTTGCATGATGTATAAAAGTGTATTTTTATATCATCAAGAACTCTTTTGAAAAGGGTATGCTATGTGTCATAGTGTGCTCTGATTGACATCCTTAAGCATTTTTGTTCAGTGTGACCAGTTGAGCATATTTTCTTTTGAGATCACTGTCTATCAATGCGTGCTCAGCTGTCAGCTTATTTTTTAAGAGTCTTTTGCAGTTTTGCTGTTGATTATTTTTTGCCAGTGACCTCTCAACACTCATCCAACTATTTTTGAGCACAACCTCCTTGTATTTTTGTCTATGTCACAGCCTGGGTCAGTGTGACCGTTTTGCTTCTCTCGTCAGTGGACAGAGCCTGACTGTACCCTCGCCGGCTGACTAGACATGTCTGCCCACGTCTATTTGATGCTAGATTTCTGAGTATTGCTCCAGGCAGTTAGGTTGTCACAAATGTCACTGTCATTTGGTCATTTTCAGTGAATCTAATCTCTCTGTACTGTGCAAGTCTCGCAGAAACTGCTGACATCAGTCACTGTGATATATTTTTACTCATCTGTTTAGCTTTACTTTTAATGAAATAAGAACAGTTTTCTCAAGATTCTTTACACAAAAGATTAAACAGACTTTTTTTATGTTTGTACATGATATACTTTTGTTATTATTGATTTGTTGCAATGGTTTAACACAAACTATACGTTTATTGTAATGTAGAAATAGTGATACAGCCTTCTATTCATTTACACATTACTCCTTAAAAAAACTGGATAATTTCAATTCAGTTCAATAAATTTTTTTAACCTATATTCAAAATATGATTTAGCATCAAAACAAATATTTTAAATATTTCAAAACCATGATACTCATCTGACCTATTTTTTTTGGTAATTTATTTGCTCTTGTTTTACTCTTTATTGAAGACCCAGTCTTCTTATTATTATTATATTATCATTTATCAGCTAATGCTATTATGCATGTTGATCCTTGACATCTCCTCATGTCTATTAGAGTCAGGCCCAACCTTTTTTTTTTTCCTTTTTTTAGGGATGGTTGGGGGGTATTTCTTTGTTTTTTTTTTGGGACCACTATCCCCCAATCTGTGGCTGCCACAAATGTTCTGCACTGGTGTAAACAACGGTTTGTGGTGCCCTACTCCAGAAGAAAAAGTCCTACTCTCACTTGGCACTCTCCATTTTCATTACAGGTAGCCATTAGAGGTAGCCATATTGGCAAAAGGCGCATGGGAATAAAGCACATGGCCCTGGAATCTAAGAGAGTGGAGACAGTTTTTCTATCATAACATATTATTTAACTGTCTTGCAATTTAATGGGCTAGTCTGGGTAAGGGTTAACACTTGTGTGACTGCACTGTGTCAAGCATGAAGTTTGGTGCATAAGAGAGTGTTAGGGTTTCTGTGGTTTTGCAGTTTTTGTTGTGTGATCCAGCTTACTGCCACAGAGAGGATATTTTCTGGTGGCTGGGCTAACCTGTGTTGCTGCATACAGTACCTGAGAACATTTCTCAATCAAGATGACTAGTGTGTGTATATAAGGAGGTGAACTATCATCTCTGTTTGCCAGAAGATTACCCACGATGGTATTCCAGCCAAAGACCTAAACTAGGAATCTCTCTCTTGTTGGAGTTTGTCTTTGTCATCCTCACATTTGCAGCAGTACACAGATTTCTTTAATATGTATTTAACAGAACTTTATGCCAGGAGAGGACATTGATTTGTGTAATTACAGCATTATAGAAAAAAAAAAGGCAGTCAAACTGTCACTTAGTATTTACTGTGTGATGGAAGACAAAAATCTAAATGAGAAGGAACCCCATGAGGTGATGCACAGGTCCTTCCTGTTTGAACAATGTTTTTGTACTTCATCTTTACCTGCTACCACACACTCAGAGTAAATCTACTCAGAATTGATTCAACTAACAAACACAGGCTGTTGCAAAACTGAAAAGTCAGAGTTTCTCAATTCAGGCTAGATTAATTTAGCGTTAGTTTAGCTTAGACATTCCTCCTGGCTCTGACGAGCTGTTTCTGACCGACTTTTCAAAGTAAAGTGAAAATAGCCTTTAACAATAAAGCAAACTTTTAACCTGGTTCACAAGAAATAACACATCTATTTATTCACAATGTTGAATAAAACCACATAGTCTGAAAAAACTACTATAAACTACAATAAAATATTAGGCTTGACAGTGAATCAAGTGTGGATTAAGTATTACCTATTTGTTGCATTTCAAAGGAAATAAGTGGCAGAAAGTTAAGTTAAAATATCCCAATTTTGTCTGTAATGAAGCAGGAACTCCTCTTAGATTCTTCCACTTTTATTGTTGCGTGTAAGCAAATTAGATATGGAACAACTAGAGAGCAGGACTTAATGTGAAATTAATGGTTGTACCCTATCAACATTTGCTGAACTCAAAAAACATCAACTGTGCTTAATCACTTATAATACACTATAGACATGGGATTATTTACTCCGCCCATCAAGTTATGCTGAAAGATAAGTACAAAAGAGTATATCATTTTAACCTGTACTTATTTAATTTAGAAGCATCGAAATGAGAACTTAAAAGGAGAGAAAAATGACTTTCTTGTAATTGCTTTTGACTAAGTTGAATGATTAGTGGTCTTTATTTTCATGTTTTATTGATCACATAGCTTTCCTTTTCACTTATATAATACATATTATTATTAATACATATTGAATTTAAATATTTATCTTTGTATATTCTTAGATAACTGTACAACTGCCTTGTTTGCAAAAATAAATGCCTCACCATCCAATGCTGCCACTGATTAACTACATTTTCTTTGCACCCACATTCCATGCTTCTACGCCTCCCGGGGTTTGCTGCCTTGTTTGCAGGTTGATTTATACTGTAAGGCAATCCCTCTGTTAATCAATTCTTGTTTGGTTTTTCAACAGAGTCTCGGTCACCTGTCAGTCAAACTGCTAAAAAACAGCTCTACTGTGTGATGCATGGCTTTGGTTTCTAGGATAGATGCAGCCAATCAAAGGGTGTTAACCTCAAATTATTCAAATATTAGAGGGTTGAAACTAGATTCCCCACCAAATTTCACAGTAGTGCAGTTCAGTAAATGTGAGAAATAGGGATATGCAGATTGACTTGAAGAAAAAAACACAGAGAAGGGAAAAAAAAGCACAATTGGGTTTGTTTTGTTCTTTTCAAATATTGTGTTGATTGAGTTGGAAAACTCTAATTGAGTTCAGCCAGATTAATGCAGCTCTCTCCTGCTAATTAAACTGACATCTGTGCTATCTGTGTACTCAGTAAGAAAACATATTTTTCCTCTAATGGTGGAGCCCTTTCCAATAGCTTGCTAATGGACGACACAGGGACCTGCAAGTGGATGAATTTAGACAGACTATCTCTTCTTCTTTCTACTTCTGTTTTGCAAGCAGTAAACAGGGTCTGCCTGAGGATTATTGGTCTGATTACAGCCTGATTGAGTCTATGCCTGTCACTTTGTAAACAATCAGCACTGCAATGGACACAATAATACAAAAGCTTTCTACCAATTTGTGAACCCTGTTTCCTTACCATAGTGACTGAGGACATAAATGAGCAAGGTTGCTTTATATTGTTTTGGGTTAATTTATCTGATTGAAGAATATAAACATTTCTGAAAAAGTAAACATGCATTAAGGGAAAAACAAGTGATTTGAAAGTGCTAAACACTTTGTCAAAGCTGTTGGAATTGGGGTAAAACAGAATAATTCTCATTCTGGAAGTCAATTTTTGTATTATACAGCCAGTAAAACAAATTTGCCTTTGGCTCTTCTACTCACCTTTTTTTTTTATTTTTTATTCTGACCAACCAGAATCAGTGGATACATAAATGTGTTTGTTGTAGGGAGGTAAAACCTTCAATGTAAATAAGACAACATTTTCCCTGATTGTAAATAAATCAAATCAATTTCTTTGCTTGCAAAAATAGATATTTGTATTTTTTAGTTCAAAATGTAACTGGGGGGGGGGGTCTGGGGGGTTGTCTAAAATATGGCCTGTTGTCAGGACTCATAACATTGGACCTAGAATTCAGGCAGACAGACTGAATTGATTTCTAGACAGCATTTATCAATTGCTCGGAGTTCTGCATCTTGACAGCTAGGATTAGATGGTTGGAATCTCTGTAGAGGGAGAAACACAGGTAAGTGACCAAGTAACTCTGATGGGGAACAATAGTGAGCATATGAGTTACTAACCTGGTTATTAAGTTCAGTCCAAGCACAGAGAAAGGAGTGGAATCAGCCGGATGATTTTCCACAGCCTGCGGAGGAAACCACACAGAGAGTTTCAGGAGTTGAAGCTAAAGGGTCTGCAGAGCAAACCGACGAGCAGAAGCCAACAGATGAGGAAGAGCAGAAGTATGCGGGAGGAGAATCCAAAGCCAGTGTCGATAAGGAAGCAGAAGTCGAGGCCTGAAGATCAGGGATCAGAAGAGGTATGAAAGGGAAATTCAGCTTGGGGCGGGAGACAGATCGAAGGTTGTTAGCAGGCAGAGTCCAATGGAGATCTGAAGACAGGTCAGGCAAACAGATCAGAGCAGGAGCAGGAAAACACACTCCGCTTTGTTTAAAAAATATATAAATATAAAAAATATAACCGCGGGTGTCTGGGGGACAGTGATTCGCCTACATGTTATGAATGCTGGCGTACCATAAAGAATAAATTATGAACAGTTCAGTTTGTGCCATCAAGTCGTTGCCCATAGGAAGACGTTAGTTGGATATAACCTAACCAAATATCTTCAGAACAGCTCCGGATAACACAAAGCTCATATGGGTGAGTGGAACATGATGTAATAATGTAAAATCAAGGACCCAATGTAAAAAAACGGCGTTCCCCTTTATAACCTCACATTTGCAAAAGTACAAAAAACATGAAACCAAGTAAAGTAAACATGAATTCACAAATTTAATTAAAAAAAATCACATCAACATTTTAAGACAACAATTAATATTTTATTACAGATTACTAATGGAATATTTTAAAGTGTTCTAAATTTTTAAGTGAAAGAAATTTAGATTTCAAAAGACCATTTTACCTGGCATCCCATCCATTGCTATGGAGTATTCAGATAACACTGACAATATAGGAAGGTTGCAAACTCTGTGGTTTAAAATGCTCAGTTGTAACCATCTTGCACTAAAAAAAAAATATTTTGATCTCTTTCAGAATATGTAAAAATTACCTGGAGATAGATGATTTTGTAGGTTTGTTATCATTTAAGAATAGAATAAGAGAGTTGTTGTGCTGGGTCTAAATGGAAGAGAATCATTGGTATCAAAGAAACGGGAAACCAATGATGTTTTGAAAGTGGAATGCCACAACTTCCTGCAATGCACCAAAATGCATCAATATGTGATTTAAGACAATGTATCTAAGTATGTACTTCTCCTTGTATCTGAGTGGGTGTGTTTGAACCTTTTCAAACTGATTCTTTAAACAAATGAACACTCAAGTCTTGGCTGCCGGAAAGGATGATGACTGTAATCAAGCCGCTGCCTTTCCATCACGGGGGGCTCTAAAGCAGCACTGACATTTTCAAAGGTGTGCGCAAGATGGAATATTAAAACTCTGTGTCACGCCAACTCTTTTAATGGCTTGTCTTTGTGCCTTAAAAGCCGCTTGACATTTTCCACCGGGGGTCCTCAGAGATTTAGTGCAGCTTTTAAAAGTTTTTGGCTGAAGTTTAATCCATTGTTTTGTATTTTTTCCACCTCTTTGTTATTTGTTTCCTCAGAATCACTTTTGTTGGGTATATCTTGAGAAATAAGCTCCTTCTGAGAGAAACCAATACGTATATTTTTTCTGCTTAAGGAGCAGAGACTAGGAAGGTTATCTTTCTGCCTCTTTGTCCTTTCTAATGAAGCTTATGCTGAAATTTAAAAGATAAAAAAACACACCAGCTTTATCTTATGCTGGACAGGATCAACCAGAGATAACAGCTATGAGCCTCATGAAATTAAAAGCCAGATGGTAAATTGAGTTGAGAATACGTCTGATCACTCTTTGCTCCTCATTAAAGTTTTTCTTTATTTTTGGACTCACTGTTGTCACTGTTGTCCTCCTCGGTCCTCTTTTCTTTTTCCTACTTGCTAAAGTTCATCCAGGCACTGAAGATGTGCTTAAAATCAATTGTCTGATTAATAGTGGAGACAAACACAATTAAAAATTGATTTGTGGCTCATTATTGACCAAATGTAAATAATTAACCAAGGTCTTAGTGTCGAACACATAGGAATCTGTTTTTGTGTGGAGCCATGGGATTCTGGGGTTAGGAAGCTTGCCTGCCTTCTCATTAATTCTAAAGGCCATCTTGGCAACAGCACAGATATACACATCTTAGATTCTTTTGTTTTTGAATGCTTCTATTAGATTCAATTCAAAAATACTTATACACAAGGGATATTAGATTAAATGTTGTCGTAACTCATAGTGGTTTTTAAAACAAGTTTTTGTAACTGTTTATAGCTGTAGGCAGGATGGATCTTTAGTTCAGATCTGTCTTGAGGCAAATCCGGAGAAGCCTTTGATATCCTGTTGTTGTTTAACCATCCGATGAAAAGCATTAGTTGCACATAATGTTCTTTATTTTATATAGAATTTGGGAAAGTATCTCCAGAGGTTCTAGAGGAGTTCCCACAACAGAGCTAGCCTTCTTTATTGGCTTTTTGAGCTTCTTAAAGTTATTTGCTGTGATGCTTTTACCCCAGCAGATAATGACAGAACAGATAATACTGTCCACAACATACTTATAGAAGATATGCAGCATCTTGCTGCAAAATTATGGAATGCCAAAGCCTCCAGTCATTACATCAGTGCCCTCTCATTGTAAAGCTTGTTCACCTTTCCTATGAGCATCTTGCTACTGTTCTCTACCATGCAGGTTGCCTCTTATAAAGGGGCTTCTTATCAGCTAGGAACAACAAGATTGTGATTTAATTTCCCAAGTAGAGGTATTTAGAGATGGATAAGAACTTCACTTCTCCGTAAAACAAATCCAAAGCTTTGTTTTTCCTGGCTGAGGAGCTGACAAAGTGTTGGAATTGTAGCAAATGGGGGTAATTGTGGGTAAAATGTGTCAGTTCTCAGTTCTGAGCTGTACAAATGCAAGTAGATATGGGTTTGAAAAATTAGACCTGTGCAGGATTCTGGTGCAGTGCAAAAGTAAACAGGACTGCTCACTGGGACTTTACATAATGAAGGAAGAATATTCTAGGATGTATGTAATGCTGCTTGTGCGGCAGTCCTTGGGAGGACACCACAAATGCTACGATATCGGCCCAAGAGAACCCAATATGTTAGATTTCCTCAATTTGCAATCTGAGCGGTCCTGCTATTCCACCAAGCAGACCCGATGTCACAGCAGGGTTAGTTTATTGATTATTTAGCTGCAGAGGCCCCGATATCAGGATCTCTTCAAAGGGAGAGAAATCAGGTGCAGAAATCAGCACAATTATTTTGTGTGAACCAGCTTTGAGGCATTATTCAAATCTCCCAGTATTTCCACAAATACATTTGGCTGTTGTGTCTGTAGCTCAGCAAAATCTAAATATATAACATTATACATAATATCAGCATCAGCAGAGGGTGGAATGTAAACAGCTTCTTCTTTTCTGATGAACTCTAGATAAACAATATGGAAGAAAACTGACTACCAACAATTGAGTATAAGGTCATCGGGAGATTATACTTCACAGTAACACACCTTGGGTGACACCATCTGTTGTTCACAAGCATCACCAACCAATCTCTCTTGTATTTTCATTAGCTCTAGTGTTAAAATCTCTGTTTGGTGGTCAGAAAACCAAACAGAGACAATGAGTCATAGATGTGACCCTGCAGCCATGTTTCAGTACTGCATTTCTGTTGTAATTGCTGGTTCCTTTCTGAGGCTTGAAGGTTTAATGTTTTTTCTAAAGATTTTACGTTACAAATACTGACTAATGGAAGAAATGACTGGAATTTCCCTCCTGCTCTGCATCCTCAGCTCTTCCTGTTTAACCAACTGGGACTTTTAAAATAGCTGAAGTACTCTTTAACATTTTGGGATGTTAACGAGCTACTCCCAGGTGTAAAAAGAAATTGCCATGGTTGCTATCAGGACTGAATGATTTTGCAAAAATCAATATTGCAATTATTTTACCAATATTGCAATTTCATTTTGATTTTCCTGTGCACTAACCCAAGGCTTGTAGATGTTTCACCACAGGCTTTCACTTTTTAAAAACCTTGCTTGCCCAGAATCCATTGTTGCGGGACTCTACACTAACATTTGTTTGAAAAGGTTATTACTATTACTTGTATGCATGCTAGCTGCAACTCTCTCTACCTTTCTGTGTGGAAACAAACCCACTTCAAGCATTTTACTGCCAGATAAAGGGCTGGAGTTTTACTTGAAAATTGCTAATACCGTATATAGCAAATGTTACTATGGTTACACATCATCACAAATGTACAAAAATCAAAAGGTGTTGGCTGCTGGTCTTGGATGGTATGCAATCCAAACACCAGATGCCAAGGTGAAAAAACTGAAAAAAGAAACTGATCCACACAGAAGAAACTGAAGATATTTCAAAAAGAATATCAGAGTCAAACTAGCAAAGGTCCTCCAACATGCAGGCACCTTCTCCTGGGCATGCATATTTTTTTAATCTGACTCCACACTCACTGAATTACAGGGCCTGGCCAGGAGAAGGCACTTCTTTTTAGATCTTAATGTCTACAAATCATGACAGAAAGAATATTTTAGTACCAAGATTGGTGTTTAAAAATCTCAGGGGACCAACCAAGGGCCCATCAAGGAAAGTGGGGAAATGTTGAATGGCTACTACTGTATATAGATATATCTACATGATATAGTTGTTATTTATAAGGACCTTTATTAATAAATTTCTTTTTTGGAAACCTTAAATAGAACATACCCTTATTAAGTACTGTGTAATAAAATGATTATACTTGGTAGATAAAACAGCTGTATTTATAAATAGAAATGGTAAATTGTGTAACAGACATGCAATGAAAAATAAATAGACATTCATAAACAGTGATTGAATGAAACGGAATTCATCAGTAAAACTCAATGAGGGTTCCTCTGAGAAGTGCTGCAATGCACTGAAACATGTTGCATCCACCTGCTGTCTAAATTCTGACATCTGTGTTGTAGCTGGTTACCAGATGGTTGATGGAGGCTCTAGCTACAGTTTGGACACCTAGGAAGATGTGGAGGAGGGAACTAGGAGCACTGCAGACAAGTTCAAAGGTGGAATGACAGAACAGTGACACACGAGGTACTGAGGACAGGGAGCAGGCGCTCATTGTTTCTGAGAACCTGGAAAAGAACGTCACAGGGCATCAGCTACATAACCATATTGAAATCATGGAAGTTTGACAGGTTGATTGTTTTCTATGACACTGTTGGGTTCTTCTTCATCTGATGTACTGTTGTAAAAACCAGAAATAACCTTATGACTGGGTTGTTTAAGCATTTGACCTCTTTTGTAAAAAAACAAAAACAAAATAAGGTTATGGTCATACTTAACATGAACACATCAATCAATTAGATAACTGTTTAATAACCGGCACCATTGTTGGTGTTTTTACTTGCAGCAAGATGGCTCCCTGTCCTTGGTTTAGCCTGCCTCTTGCTATATCATGGCAAAGCAGGATCCCCTGTGGCTTAACATTTTGACAGATGACTAAAATTCAACAGCAGTTTTAAGAGTGTATCACATCTTATTTCAAAATATCAGAAATGCCTGAGTATAAAGACCACAAATTAGGACTTTCATTTAGTTTATAAAAACATGAATGGGTCCCACATTGCATGGTAATCAGTGAAACGTGTATGATGTGTGCTCAGGAAATGAACAGGGAGATGCAATTTGGTTTTAAGAGCAAAGAGCGAATCTGGCACAAAAACTGAGATTATGTTTACAGTTCACTGACATATCAGCTTGCTTTGAGGCTTCTTTCACTAAATATAAGAAAATGCTTTACATTCTAACTGTATAGTGAGTGGCTTTCCGAATCACAAAAGGAAACCAGATTGTAATTTTATTCTTCCAGTTTTTATGTGGAGAAAACAAAAACAGAATATGGATAAAACAGCCAGTAAAGTGTGTATGACTCTAAATATAATTTAATCTGGTTCTAACTTGAGATGGCCTGGTGCCAAATTAGCCCTGGTATTTACAGACAAGCTGTTTACATACACACAAAAGCTCCATTTCATATATTTATCTTATTATCTAAACATTTTTGGAGAGAGCCATTTATGAATGATTAAAAAAAAATCACATTTTCTGCAGCTTGAGATAGCTTTGTTTTTGTAACCTTGTCATTGCATTAAAAAAATTCGATAAATGTAAAGTTCTGTTCTTTAATGTAAACAAAGTGTTAGCTGTCAGTCAGTTTCTCTATAGTAGAGTTAACATTTATTTACCCTGCTGGATTGGCACTGAGTTAAAATAGAGGAAAACTATGTCTAGACAAATAAATTAAATATTGAAGTAGAAAGACTTTTGTTTCACATGATGTAGATGCTTTTGCCAGTTTCATATTGATTGTTGCAATGATGAACATACTGAACAGCTTACACTGGGTGAAGGAGCTGCAAAAGTTTAGGCAGGGTGGCAATGCACTTCATGTTATAAATCTGATGCAAATAGACAACTAAAAAAATAAAATGATAAAACTTTATTTCCTCATTTTATTCTCCTAGCAAACAAAGACAACTTTTAGGCATAGGTTAACTGAGAAAAAACAACGGTAGATAGAGAAGACAAATTCAGAAAAATAAACTTAAATTACCATGCAGGCCTCATCTCAGAAAACATTATTGTTGTGATGTGCAGTAAAACATCTCATGAAGAGTTCACTAGATTGGGATCTATACTGAGAAAACATACATTTGCATAGGCTGAATTCCCCCAATGTTGTGCCTTCCTTCTCTAGTCTTTTTTCCTATGACATGTCATTTTCACCACTTATAATAACATAATTTCCCTGTTCTTCACTCATTTCTTTCGCTGTTGCACTTAAAGTGGCCTCCTTTATTTGTCAAATGTCATCTTCGTAATGTATTGCAATTTGTAGGCATAAAAATAGCCCAAAACAAGTATTGTATGATAGCATGGCACCAGAAATTATTTACCATTATTATAATTATTCACACGGGTTGTACAAGATGTTGTAGTTAGGAATATTTTCCTTATGGTAGTCAATTTTTTTTTTTTCACTATCTGCCAGAATGGATGTAAACTGGTTAAAATTTGCTGCATTGCCATGCTATTATTTATAAAGAGGTTTCAGTGAAACTGCAGCCCCTACAAAAATCAAACTAAAATATATTTTGTTTATTGTGAGTTTAACTAAGTAGGGAAATGCTAATGCTCTTACCAATCACATGCTGACTGCTGCCGACTAATGCATTACACAATGGTGCTGGTGCTCCCCAATAATCAAACGAATAAAAAACAAAATGGATAAAAAAGTTTGGGCTTGTTGTTTACAGATTTACAGCTCTGTGCTTCACGGTGTTGAGGTTGCTAGGTGACAGAAGTCCACTTTATAAGTGATTCATATTAAAGGTTACTTACTGCCAGCACTTGTTGGACAGGAGATGTGGAGCAGGTATCGTCACATCCTTCCAACACGTATCACGGCTGATTTCAGAACATTTCTGCTTTTAGAGCACAGGAAGCAGAAAGCACAGAAATTAACCCTGAAAATAACCCTGATAATTGAATACTGAGGCTTTAATCAAAAATTGCTTAGAAAGATACCTGAGTGAACTATTCATTGACAAGCAGCAATTGGAAATGTGGCTGTTTAGCAGTGGCTAATGCTTAAGAGCAAGGAACTGATACCATACACAACATAGCCTACTTTTTATTTTTTTGTCTTCAGGAAACATTGAATAAAACCACTAAGGATGCATTTGTAAATGCTACTGCTTCTTAGAGAAACCTTGTGGAAGCCACCATATGTGGGGTTTATAATCAGTTACCTTCTGGTTTCCTCCCACAATCCAAAAACAGACATTTATAATAAAATGGAAAATATCAATGACCCTATGCTATCTATTCTTTACTGGCTGTTTGTCTCTGAAGCATCTTCTACAACCATTTTCAACAGAACCATGACACTTTCATCCTACTTCGAGGTTCCTGTAGTCTTTCATAATGCTGAAGTGGAGATGACAGTATCGTGCACAGCTAGACATCACTACATCTGCCCTTTCACAACAAAAAAGAAAGAAAAATATCACCTTAATCCCACTTTAAAGTGTTTTGTGAAACACTTTTGTGTTTTTCTGTGATTTAATGATGACCTTTTGTAACTTTGTTCTCTGCCTCTTGCCCCTTTGACTGCTGCAAATACTGTAAGCACCAGCCAACCCAGGGATTAAGAGGTATGGAAAATAACTGAATGAAAGACTACTAACACTATAACTGCTTACAACTAATATTATACTTTTACTTTATGGTAGAATAGAATAGAATAGAATAGAATAGAATAGAATAGAATAGAATAGAATAGAATAGAATAGAATAGAATAGAACTAGTCTGTTTTACACCTCAGTGGAGAAATTCGATTGACAGTACAAGTTAATTAAAAAAAAAAAAAAATGTATGTAAATCCATCACCTGTACAGGAAAGTTAGAATATGGATTTTATATATATATTAGTGGTTATATTAGTTATAACGCAGGATAAATAATGACAGATAATAGCAGATACAAGATTTACAGATCACATACAGCTATAGTTTGAGAAGTGCGTGTAAGTTGTGTTGGATCTGTAGGTTGATGACTTGATAACCTTACATAGACTTTTTATATTTCTTTTCATAGTAATTGTCCTTGAATCTTATGTTTGTACTGGACCTAATTATTGTGGATAAAAACATTAGTTTACCATCTGTTTCTCCCCACCTTCAGGCATCTACAAATTGTGACTAACGATTAATCAAACTATAGACTATTATTTTCCTTAACATTCGGTGCATTTATTTTAAACTTCCATGATGCCACACATGTTTTTTTTTGTGTTTTTTTTAGCTGTGCCACAAAATCACAAACGAGCCTTTCCTCTGTTCAACCTGTATGAATTTCACATATCAATAACTAACAAAGCCCTTACATCATAACCTGGGCTCCCACAAATTATTTAAAGGAAAAGATTATCTCTAGTACTTTCAGGACTGTTCAAGAAAATCTCTAAAAAAATAACTGTAATTTGATTATCCTGCTTAATAGAGAGGGAAATGTTTGCCTCAATGGAAATGTGATATTTCAAAATCTATTTTAGAATTGCTGAGACTTACAAAGGTTATACTGCTTCAAAATGAAAATTCTTCATCCCATCACCTGTGTCTGGGTTTTAGATTAATACACACTGATACTTTTCCTTAACAGCACTGATATGATCTGTGGTGTCATACAGCAGAGTTGCAACCTTACTCCCAGCCTAATCTTAGCGCTAAAGGTGTTGCAACCTTCTCCATGATGACTTAAGCTGCTATTGGATAATAGATAACCATCCTTGACAAGCACTAGAATACTATTGACCCAAAATCAATGTCTCTGAATATCACCTTGATTTTATTTCCCTGTGCAGTGCTAAGTCTCTGATTTTGATAATTTTCTCTTTTACTTATTTTAACCTCACAACCAAACATGGTTGGTAAATTCCAGGATAATTCAGATAAGATCTTTTGCTTTTCAAAATGTTCTCTTAAGAATTCAGGACTTCATCCATCTATCTCACCTCTCTGTCAACACTGACATTTTCCACAACTGAGCACCCCACCTCCTCACAATTACATATCATTGTGTTGTCAGAGCCTCCACCACCCTATTTGATTCAAATGGAAGAGAGAGTTTGACAGTTTGTCAGGCCAGAGAAGATAAGATGGCCATTTAGCAGATGGTTGCTCCCCTATCTTCTGTCTAGATTTAATTATACCGTTAGCTCTCCTCCTAGGAAAAGCTTTGAAGTCGCTTATGTCAGGAGAGCAAAGAGACTAATGCGATCTGCTTTACTACTGGGGCTTGAGAAAGAATTTTCTTGCACTTCAGTGTTGTAGTTTTGCACTTGAAATTAATATGGGATGTTCTGTTCCTGTGCTATTGTGCAGAACTATGCTTAGATCTTGATATAAAATGAATGTACCACATTACAAGCCCTGTCGGAGACAGCTGCAACTGAAACTGCTGTAGAGCTTGTGTGCAAAAGTCCCATCAGGACAGTAAAGTCCGTTAAACAGAAGCTGTGGTTATAGCTAGAGGCAAGACAGAAGATACGCTCATAAAATTTCATGATACAACATAGACAGCAAGTGTGGGTGTCCTGTAATAAAGCAGGAGACAGTTCTTAAAAAAACATATATATAGACATCTAACACAGAGAATGAGTCTACAGTATGAGGCAAAAAGTAAGTTAAAATGTTGAACAAACCTTATAGAGGAGTTAGTATTTATCATCAATGGTTTGGTGTGCTTTTCAATGAGGAAGATTTACAAAATGTGCACACCATTGTAGCATGAGACTAAAATAATTCTGAGCTGATAGAGCTGTTTGGGACATAAAGTTCATTTTCACAAATTAAATGATCCGCTCTTTTAATAGCAGAGGTGTCCTTTGTACACCGGGACTTGCTATCAGTTTTCTTTTGTTGGTCTTTCCTTGTATCAGTTGTTTCATTAAACCCTATCTATTGTTGCATTTGTTCTTTTAGGGCTCTGTCCTTTTTCTTCCTCTATCAGTTGTTTGCCAGCTGGCAAGTCTCTAAAAGCAGTCTGTGTAAAGAGCTATGCTGGATGAGTCTTCCTTTTGTTATTCAGTAAATGTCTGTGTAAGTGAGAAATAAAGTCATGTTTTTAGTTCTTGGAAAGACAGAAGGGTCACCAAAAAAACTGTTTGCCTAATCAATGATTAATCGAATTGTTTCCCACAATGCATTTTTTTTTTTTTACATAAAATAAGAATCTGACCAATTTCCAATTTTCGATAGACCTTTTGTTAAACTACTGTAGAATATGATATAGGAAAAATAACCCTCCATTATCATCTTACTATGAGTTTGACAATTTAGTAGGCACAGTAGGGATGTCCTTATACAACTTTTTTTATTGACAATATGATATACCGATATTGTAGCCTTGAGTTTGGCTAACACCTACACTGGCCAGATACAGTATGACATCAGCATTAATCATACATACTTTTATTATTCGTTTTGTTGTGTGATATGTTAGAAAAGATTGATCAAGGAATGTTACTCAAACAGAGAACAATAATTAACAACAATAGTAAACAACAAAGGTATGAGAACATGTATACCAATAACATGTATTATTAAGCAATGGTTTAGATGAACTTTAAAATAAAGTGAATAAAAGTGTTTTGCCATCAACCAGCTGATATCTCATATTTTAGATGCATGCTAATATATTCAATTTTTTTGCTGATATCAGACCGATTTTCAATATAAATATCAAATTAGGACATGTCCTGATCATAGTTTGATCACCAGCTAAGTTATGAGCATGGATCTTTTAGATATATTGAAAAACCACTGCAGAAGTGCCCTATTGGTACACTCTATGTACTACTGTACACCACACAGGTGCCAGACCAATAATGACCAATAATTCTGCTGTCCTGTCAGAATGGCAAACCCGGTCAGAACAGCATACCCATTGTCAATACCGTTTACACCTTTAGTTTATCCCTTTAGTTTTTTCATTTAATTTTGTATGAAAAATAAACTTTAAACTATCTCAGCGGGTGTGTATCCTTTAGTTATGTACCAAAAAAAAAGAAAAGATTTAATTAATTACTTTTTGGTGTTTTTTTAATTATATGGAAATCTCACATGAAATTGTTATTTTTTTGTACATGACTAAAGGGATACACACCCATTGAAGTAGTTCAAAGTCATACAAAACTAAAGGGAAAAAAGCAAATCTGAAAACAGTTCTTTTTTTGTATCTTTTTTACATGATTGTGACCCTAAAAACCTTTTATATAATTGGTTAAAGGTTTCTAAAATACAATGAAAATGGGTCATTGGTCCTTATTGCTCACAAAAGCTTTCTACAAAATTATTTTTAATGTTCCTGTGTACTACAGCATCTCATACTTGGGCCACAAACAAACTTTGATATTAAAAGTAGATTAGCTATCATTATATAGACAACATGTTTACCTTACGCTTTTATCTCCAAGGGAATGTATAGTCATAACAATTATTTTTTGCTGTTTTCTAGAAATTAATGAGTTTGCAAAACAACTATGTAAAACATAATAAGCTACAAGCTAATATGGCCTTGAGCGTGTTCCATTAAACTGATAAAATATGTTACTAGAAAATGTTTCCTGTAAGTCAGCAAATGAATGCAATGTTGAACAAATTGAGAAAGGCTGTCTGGTACTCAAAATAAATAACATAATTAAACAAGGAGAAACAAGTTGCATAGCAAATACAAGCACAAGTACATAGAAATGGTAAAAAAAAAAATCTCTCTGCTATGATGCACTAATAACAAGAAACATAAGGAGTTTTGAATTTTAAAATAAACAGAAAAGTAGATATATGTATAGTACAATAAGATAAATTAAACCACATGATGCAACTGCAAGTAGTCATAAAGCATAAAAGTTTGTGGTTGTGTAGACATAAATACTCTTTCTGCTTTCTAGCTACTCAGCACAGCTTCAAAGCAATGACTTTCAACAGTAACTCTTTGTGAGTCCAGCTTGATTTATATCTTTGACATCATAAAAGCCTTATACATAAAATATATTTACTTGTGATTATGGTTTATGTGTTAGACTTGTTAAACCTCTGGAAACAATTACCTTGAAGGTTTAAAGGTTTATAATCTTAACCCAGCATCTATTTTTCCCTTAAATTCATATTCATTTGGGATATTGTTGGAAAATCAAGAAATCAGTACTAATAAAAAAAAAAGAAAAAAACAAGAGAAATATTGAAACGACATATTGAATAATTGCAAAAAATGTTCTGCAAAAGTTACTGAGATGAAATGCATCACTAATCAGAGAAACTTAAATTTGAAAAAGATACTTTGCAGAGTTTGATTTGTTGGCTCCAGTCAAAGAAGACCACTGTCCTCCATCAACCGAAGCACCAGCTCTCTTTTATATTGACCACTGTTGAGTGCTTCTGCATTTACCACAGCTTAAATCAAATGTGGTTATTGATTCAACGTTGAACTCTTTAAAGGGAGAATTTAAAGACCAGTTGAAATATATTGACTGTTTAGTTTTTTTTTTTTGTTATCAAATACAAATAAGGTTTATAAACTGGCAGAAGGTATACTGGTCATGACCATCAACAATCTCAATAGTTTTATAGCAATTTATTAGAATGTGGTCTTATGAACCATTAACAGCTGCATGTTTTTCATCATTTTGCTTCATTCTATCTCTATTCTCCCATTCTGCAGAATCTATTAGTTCAATCTCTAACATTCTGCTTTCTCTGCTTTTTCTCATAGTAGCTTCATCTGGTCTGTTCCTGTTTGGCTGTGACTCCATCCTGGAGAGAAATATCAACTGTGCTGCTGCCATCAACACCTTTGTTTATAGATGTTCGAGATCAGCCTGTTTTTCATTGTAGTCCTGTTTCCCTGACTGTGACTAACTGCTCTCTTCATCCACTGGCATGGGAGCTGGCCCGAAGCTCTTCTGCCTGGCTGTGTGTTTCCTGGATGGGACCGCCTGTGGAGCTGGTTGACAGTTGCCTTTTGTTTCTCTGCTTCTTCTTCTTTGTCTGCTTCTGTGTCCTTGAACCCCAGTCGGCCTCAGCGGATGGCCACTCATATTGAGGCTGGTTCTGTTGGAGGTTTTTTTCCTGTTCAAAGGGAGTTTTTCCTCTCCACTATCACTACAAGCATGCTTAATGTGAGGGATTGCTTAGATTCCTTAGATAGAAAACTTTGTATCAATCTGACTGGTGAACTGTAAAGTGCCTTCAGATGATGTGTTGTGAATTGGCGCTATATAAATAAACTGAATTTAATTGAAAAAAAAACAAAAATGTCATTAACGGTTTACGCAATTACATTTTTCATCTTATCCTTCAATATTTCAAGTGTTTTGAAGCCCACATTGAAGCCCTCGGACTCGTCCCCGCGGCTCCCCAGGGCGCCGGCATTGCGGTGGCTGGGGGGGCTTCCTCGGGGCTGTCTCTTCTCCTCCCTTGGTTGGCGTCTGATTTCCGGGGCTGGCCCCTCCTTGGTGCCTTCGCTCTTGGGGTCCCTTTGGGTGTCTGGGGCTTTGGGTCTTCCAACGCTGGACTCAGTGCTCTGGGGGGTGCGCCTCTTCGGCTTTCCACAAGTGCACCCTCACAAACAACTACAGGTGCTTGGTTCCAGGTACTCAGAGATTCACTTCCATACAGAAAGCCCACACTCTTATCTTCAGGTAACACAGAATAAATGTCAGACTTAATAGTACTACTTCAGCGATAGTTTCAAGGTGTTGCTCATACCATGTCTTTCGGTTGTGCTGTTCCTTTTACATCTCGTTGCAGGTGATGAAGCAGACTGAAAATGTTTTGTCATTGTCTTCTTTCTATCTCCTCTTTCTTTCATTTTTTCTCATTTTTTTCCCCTTTTTCTTCTTCTGTTTTTCTGCTCTATTTACATTGCAGTGTCCATATAAACTGTAAAACTCCCTGCATAATTATAATAAAGCAATTTATATGCATGAAAGAAGTGGAGCAGTATGGCAATTGCCACACTGCTACACTTGTGAATGTAAAAACTGTTGGGCTCTTTTTGGCATCAAGACAATTATTCTTATTGCCACATTGCCAGACAGGACACTGTAAAAAAAAAAAAAAAGTCATTAACGGTTTACGCAATTACATTTTTCATCTTATCCTTCAATATTTCAAGTGTTTTGAAGGCCACATTATGCACTGTCCCATCTCTGTGTGTGCAAGCTCAATGAAAGAAAAAAAAAACGCATTAAGTCGACAGGTACCCAATCAACAACTAAAATAGAACCTTACTGCATGTAGCCGATTAAAGTTGAAATGAATCTGTTCTGAAAAATCTCCTTGTTGAATCATGTACTGTAGTCATAGACAAGCCTTTAATGTTTCCAAGGGTTTGATGTGATCATTAGTTGCACATCAGAGGCACAAAGTTTTGTCTGCATAAAGAATAAAAGCGATGTATCTTAGGAACAAGCACCCTGGAAATATGTCATTTGATCATTTGTAGTGTAGGAAGCAGCTAAAATATTGCTGCTGTTTAATTTCAAGACTTGATTTCTAAGAGTTTAAAAACATATTTCAACTTAATATATAACATTAACAGTATTTGTATAATTGAAACAATTTCTTTAGCAACTGAAGAAGAGAACAGTATCAAGTTCCCCTTAACTCAGATATGTTACCTTGTGTTGCATCTTTTTTAGAGCTTTCACATGCACTGCGTCTTTTTGTTTTCTCTACAATTCCACAGGCATAGATTATGGATCCTGTGGTATGAATCTGCATGCACAAATTATGTGTCAAAGTGAGGTTTAGAAACCAAAGAGAAAGGTTTACACATTGTCTTTTTGTTTCCCTTAGCTGACCTCAGGGGGGTCTCAGTAGGAGGTAAAATGTGATAGAAAAGGAAGAAGGAGAAGGATGAGAGACTTAGGTTGTTTTTGATGTTTGTATACAACAAGGCTGTTTTAACAATACCTATGTTTGTATGATATTTTGGTTTAAAACACAATTTAAAGCCTATTTTTGTGTGTGGATAAACATTTTAATGTTTTCATTCTCTTATATTCTGACTTGCATATAGACAGCTTTATTTCCCTAAAGCTTATCTGGGAGATTTGCAGGCAACTATTTTAGTAGTTTCTTCTTGTGTCTTTACATATTTTCCTGCACATGCTGTTCACTACATTTTTTTTTTTTTGGGAGTCCCAGAAACAGAATTTTAAACACAAATTGGGATGCAAGTGTTCCAGCTCTTGGCTGTACGTATGTCTAACTGCCTGTCTTTCCTCAGCGTCTGCCTGCCTGTCAGTCGGTTGGCCTCTCGTCTCCTCCTGTTTCCAACATTTTCTTACTGAAATATAAAGGCAGCAAAAAAGGTGCTTGGTTGCTAAGGTAACCAATCTCCCAGTGGTTTGGGGATCGTTTGCAAGTGTTTTCAAGAAGCCAGACTGAGGTTGAACTTTTTTATACTAGACAAAAAGAAAAATTTTGGGTGAAGAATATTGCAAGAATTTTAATTGTAGAGTTTCCATAACCCATAGAAGCAATGATTAAAATTCTAACAAACAGAAACTTGCAACAAGAGACACTATTAAAAACAGAGACAGAATTGAAAAATCTTAATAGTTCCCAACCTAACATACAGTACCTTGCAAGGAATTTACTTATTGTGCTCTCTTTTTCAGTTTTAATTGTTGTATTTTACCTGCATTTACACATGCAAATCAATTTCAAGATAGGAAGAGCAAAGACAAGCTTTACTATCACAGCTATTTTTTTTTCCAAAACTTTCAAACAAAGATAGAAAAAAAAAAAAAAAAAAAAAAATATATATATATATATATATATATATAAAAAAATGCAGACATATGGGAAAAATGTTAATAGTGTCATCTCAGCTCTAAAAGGTTGCTTTCTAAGAATGTCAGTTAGTTCCCCGCATCTTGAAATATTCTATTGGTTTAAGCAGTTGTTTTACTTGCCACATACAGCATATGAAATATTGTAAAGTGCATTTTTTGGGGTCTAAAAGCAAAACTTAAAACACTAAAAAATTGTCTGTAAAGAATGTGTTACTTATGATGTTCCCTTTTGTATGGGGTATTTTCATCTGATGGATACAAAATGTTCAGCATCCAATCTTGTCAGTAGAGACCAGGTTATTTTAGCTATAATTTTTTCAGCACTGTAAGATTGCCTCACCACTCTAGACTAAGGGTTCCATATACAGTCTGAGTGCTTTTGAATGGTCAAAAATACCTTGGTGTTCAACAGGACAACAAAATGAACTGGAGACGCAAATGTGAAGCCAACTACAAGAAGGAATAGAGCAGACTGTGCTTCATAAGGAAGCTTTGGTCATAAAGCTGATAAAGAAGGCCATCCTCTATAGCAATGGAACATGCCTCTGCCAAATATAGCATCTTATGCCTTGAAATCTTTATTACAGCTGAAAAAGCATTTGTGAAAACTTGGCTTGGCTGTTTAAGCAACAACAGGTAAAGTCTGGCCATCAAGGGTGCTGTACCCTTAACTTCAAGGTTTGGTTTCCCAGAAAAGATATTAAAACACTGCAAATGCTTGGTAAAAAAAAAAAGAGTCTCCTTTAATTTTTTTGTAATCTGACAGCAGACCACTTTGAACCAGCAGATTGAGAAATCATGGCGATACAAAGTAAAGTAATTGCCATGTTCACCTCTCTAGATCTGTTTTGTGTCCTAACGATACCTTTCTAGCTTGGTTAGCTCTCTTGTATAGCTGGAGCTCATCAGACTGGCTCAAAGTGGTTCTCTAGGTCACTCGACTCATCCGACACTCTTAAGTTAGATAGCAGGACTTTGAGGAGGACAGCCTGCACAAAGCATCAATACACAGAAAGTTGTATATTGGCTTAAAAATAATTTAATAAATCTCAAATTGTGGAAAGGTTACACAGTGTTGTTTTAAGTATGAGATGCATAGAAAGTTAGTTCTAAAGCATTTATTTAGGGACACTCTTTATGCCACTTTGGTAGCAGAATTGGGATAGTGTGGCTGTTCACTCAGTGCTATCAGGTTTTGATAATCAGTTAATATCAAAACCACTTACATATCCCTCGTTAACGACTGGTGACCTGTCCATGGTAAACAAGTCTTTTCAAACAATGACTTGCAAAGAATCATACAGACTAAGAAATAATGAATACTAAATAATTAGTGGAATAGCTTTTGAACATCTGATCCATAATAATATAAGATATGTTATTTGGAGGTGTGCTCCTATCTCTGCCTTAAAAAGCAATTAGATTCTGGTTTAAGGTGATGCTGCACGTTAATGCTGTTTTAGAAACCAATATTGCTCCTTTAGAAAGCCTAGTCTACTATAATATTTACATTCTGACTGATAGAAATAGCAGTTCTGGTCATTTGTATTCAGTAATTTTCTGAATAACATTTTCCATTTTAGCATGAGCAAAGATAATAACTTGCTTAGGATCTCTGCTGACATTAAATCAAATTGTCCAGTCAAATCTGAAACATTTGTTCATACTTCATATTTTGATTTCAGGTTTCCAGGAGGCCCTTATTCATATAGAGTGTCAGGTTTGAATAATGAATAAAAATATACTGTATTTTGAGGTTAATCATCTTGGTAATTGTTTCTCAGTAGCATGTTGGTTATTTTATTTTCATTTCTTGTTCTAGCAACATTCATTCAGTCTCTTCAACCCAAACTCTGGTAAAAATCCCAAATATTAAGTCATTCACTGAGGCAATTAATTTGCTGTGGTCGGCCAGGTCCGGTTGGGAATAGTGCTCCATCACATCACAACGTGGTAGCTGCAGCTGCTCTTTGTAACTTAGTGTCTCATTGCAACATTAATTTAAGACAAACCCATGTTGCCGCAAAACTTGTGGTCAAGAGACTGGCGAATTCCCACATATATATATGTATTCTGATTGAATTTAAGTAAAAGCACATAATTGTAATAGTTAAGCTGAAATTTTAACTTTCTAGATTATAGCATTAATTGCTGTTTAGGATTTGTGGTTTTTCAGATAAAAAAGGGTCTTAAAGCCTGCTACAGTTCATTCTTGATGCAAGTACTTGTCTAATGTTTTTGTTTGATTCCACGGAAAGATGAAAAAAGAAGACTTTTCACTATTTGAGATATGAAAAGTATTTCTTTTTGACTTGATAAAGTTGTTTTCATAATTTCCTTCTTCTTGCTGATTCATGGTTTTGTATAAAAATGCCATCTTGTGTGACAGTGATTCCCTTGCATTCTAATTTATCCGCTGCACCTGTGTGTGTGTGGTTGTGTGCAACCATAACCCATCACTGGAAACGCAGGCTGCTCTATTTTTGTGCTTCACATTTCTCATCAATATTTCACTCTTTCCTTGACTCATTCCCTCCATCTTCTCATAGAATAAGGTGTTATCTATGCTCCACCAAACACCATTGATGGACTGGCTGGCTGGCTAGAATCCCACAGGGACCATATGAGTTGCGTCTGGTGCTGCAGAAAAACTGCCACTGCCAGATGGTTGCAAACAATCCTTTTGCTATTTTTTTTTAACCTTTATTTACATATAGGTGGTTGACAGAATCCAACACATGCTTACAGAATTTTCGACTATTCACAGAGGACTTGTCCAGCACAACTAATCCTTGTCACTGGGTCATTTAGCAAATTCATGTCAGCAGCAAGAGCCAAGGGCAGGTCAAACTATTCTAATGGCTGAATACAGGTTTGTCCGTTACCCCTGCTTCAATTCATATGTCCCTGCTGTGTCAGTTCCAGCTGTCCTGACAACACTAATGTCACTGCGGAGAAAATAAGGAGTTACGGAGGGTTAAATGGGCAAGGACCTCATGTGGTGCACAATAATCGCTGCATACCCTCATATGATGAGGAATGCAGATGACTTAGAGCATACAGTATGAATCTGCCAGAAACGTTAAACCCTTAACTTCGAAACAAGAGCAAAACAACTGATATTACCACTGTTGTTTTATTCTCTTTAATCACATTTTGGTAATTTCACAAATAGCATAAAACATATAATGTTACCAGCTTTTCAACTATCTAACAATGTTAACTTAAACTGGTTTTTGTATTGTAAAAAATAAGACAATATTTTGTTCTGGAAGTGTAAAAACAAATAAACCTGTCAGAAAATAACTATATAAAACATTATTAAGGGGAAAATATGATTGTAGAGGTAGTATACACTAGCTTAAAATTAATACTCTGATGATCCATCTTAGGGTTGATTTTTATCAATTTAGGAGAACTTCCCAAATCTGCCTCATTCAGTTCCAGACTGGCTATGATGTTCTAAAACCGTTTTGCTGCTGAACATCTTCTTTTTCTTGATTTGAATTTAAACTTGGATTTACTGTGTTGAGAAAAAAAAATAAAAAAATTTCACTTTAAGATATTGGGTCAATCCTCGACAAAGTTCAAGGTTTCCCAAGACCGATGTTTTAGAAACATCTAACCGAATAGTAATTGTAAAATGCTTATTAAAATATCAGGACCTGCATTCACAAAGATTTTCAGAATCCTCTTGCCCCCAATTTGCATGGCGTTCATCTCATGTTCAGAGAAATGTTCAAAGGTCACGCCCCAGCCTGGAACAAGAGAGGTGCTGCAATCAAAAGCCTAAAAAGAGATAATATTGTGCAACAGAATTTCTAGATGACCATTTTGGCTATTGACATTATCACCTGTAACGTAGAAACTCAGCTTTTTTACATCTTCCTGCTGTTTATAAAAAGTGCATGTTCATGTACTCCTTCATGTCCATGGTGAATCTTAAGGCCTGTATATAAATACTTTATTTTTGTACTGTATCCCACTTTTATTCATGGTTATTATTCTCTTTTTCATTTTTATGCCATAAAATCATCAATTATTCATTATGAAGAAATATGAACTTTATTTCATCTCCTAACGATTGTAAGGCACACATTTTTGTACTGGTTTATTCCACTATTTGGATTGTGGATCAGCCAAAGAGCTTTCTCTGTCTTCACCATTATCTGTGCCTAAGACTGCCTTAGACTTGCTAAAACTCTTGCTGACTACTTTAAACATTCCTTCATCCCATGAGCTCTCTTAAGGGATATGAGGCTTTGTGAATTCATTTTATACTACTGAGATGAAATTCTAAGAAAAAATCTTTGATTTTTAGGGATTCTAAGATTTTTCTAAAAAAGGGTGTTCATATCAGCTGCTTTTAGTCTTGGGATTCTTTGTGAATACAGGTCTGGCCCTTAATTTAACCGAGAACAGGTGGCAAGACAATCCATTTTTAGTCTTCTGCAAGAAGGGGCAGAAAATATGCAATGTTCTGATACATATATGGATTTTGTTTTTTTATCACTGGAGTTAAAAATAATTAAATCAGGTGAGTTGCCTCTTTTATTTTGCTGTTGACCTTTCAGCTTGAACTGGAAAGATAAGCAACAGAAATTAAAATCTATATAGCAAAATAGTGGGTTTATTTACACTTTGTATTTCCTGGAACTAACAGTAAGCTTAATCAAAAAGGAAAGTTAAATTAGACAGGGTGGCTTTCTCACAGGCTAAATGTGATAGGGGGTTCCACAGGAGAGGAGCTTAAAGATCTGCCTCCCATTCTACTTTTAGAAATTTTAGGAACCACTAGTAAACCTGCAGATTGAGAGCGAAGTGCTCTGTTAGGAAAATAAAGTACAATCAGATCTCTGATATAAGACAGAGCTTTTTCAGACATTTAAGGCTTTACATGAGAGAAGAGAGATTTTAAATTATATTCTGGATTTAATAGGACACCAGTGAAGAAACTCTAGGATAGGAGAGATATGATCTCTCTTTTTAATTTTTATCAGAACTCTGGCTGCAGCATTTTGGATCAGCTAAAGGCTTTTAACTACAGTTTCTGGACTTCCTGATAGCAAAGAATTACAATAGTCCAGCGTTGCAGTATGAAATGCATGGACTAGTTTCACAGCATCACCTCTGGAAAAGATATTTCAAAGTTTTACAATATTCCAGAGTTGAAAGAAGGGAATATTAGACATAGGCAAATCCAAAATAATGCCAAGAATGTTTTCCTTTATTACCTAAGACCATTTTAATCCCATCCAAATGAAGTGATTGACAATTCAGTCATTTCTTCTTTTTCAAATGTCTACATTTAGAAGGAGAAAGTTAAGAGTCATCCAGGTTTTTATCTCTTCAAGACATATCTCCGGCCCATGTAATGGATTAGTTTCATCTGGATTTATGGGTATACGGCAGCTGGCTATCACCAACATAACAGCGGAAATTAATCAAATTGGGACCATATGAATAATAAAGGAAATTGGCTCTGGCAATAATCCCTGTGGTACTCCACAGGTAACACTGAAGCATGAGGAAGATTTATCATTAACGTGAAAAAACTGAAATCTGTTAGATAAATATGATTTAAACCAGTCTTGTGCTGTTCCCTGAATTCCTACAGTCTTTATAAAAGAATATTATGATCAACTGTATCAAGTGCAGCACTGAGATCTAACAAGACAAGTACAGATACAAGTCCATTATCTGAGGCCATGAGAATATCAACAGTGACTTTCACCAGAGCTGTTTCAGTGCTATGATGAGCTCTATTGAAATCTTCAATAAATTAATTCACACACATATTAAGCAAATATTTTCACAAGAATTTTAGATAAGAAAGGAAGATTAGATAGAACTAGCAACATTATATGACATGTATTTACAAGTCAGTGATCCCAAGACAAATAGTCTGCCCTATAGAGAGTGCTGTAAACACATTTTGCAATGAACTACTGTATATCTACCAACTATCCAGCTGATAAAAATCCACTAGTCACTTTACACCTGAGCAGGCAAGATCTAGCCAAGTATTTTGGCTTTTAGGCCACTTTTAAACATTTGGGGGTACTTTGACCATGTTTGTGTGGGTTAGTGTTTTCTTTTTGCCTTATTGTGTACAAGAATAGAGGGATGATTATAGGGGGCATTAGCCCCTCTGCGGTTTTTTATTAGGTCACACATGAGGAGCTTTATTTCATCAGAGCTGACACCCTCCCTAGGAGTCATTTCTTTTTGCAATTTTCTGCTCGGTTTCACGTTCCATTACCGGTAGATTATGCTTTTTCTCTGTCTTGCAGATTCTCTTGTTCACGGATGAGCTTGAGCACAAACACATTTGCAACACTTCCTCACATCTCTGGCTGCAGACACATATTGAGAAGGCTTGCGATCCTGTGCACATATTGTTATTAAACTGCTGCTTATTGAATGGTGGATAGTGGTGCTTGCTAGGAGGAAAGGACAGTAGTTAAACCAGCAGTGATTTACTTTCTCTACAATGGAAGTAAAATCAATTTCAAAACCTATTACCTGTATGGGTGATTTAAAGGCAATCTAAAATAGGAAAGGTGTTTTATAGGCTATTTCATCAAATTCTCCTTGTTTTTATTTGTGTAGGTGTTGGTTGCTTTGTTTCTTTGGCAGTTAATATATTTTGTTACCGGTAAGTGTTTGATGAAAATGAAATTAAGTGAAAAAAAAGCTCCACATGGTAGATAGCATCTTATAATTATTTAATAGCAATGCAATATCAAACAAACATTGATGTCAATAGGACTCACTGTTAACTTGACCATGCTGCAGCATTCTGCAACAATTTAAGTTGTTTGCTGTTAGCAGTGTGGGAACCTGGTCCAATACAGTCACAGGCTTTCTATTGACGGAAGAACGTCACCATCTACGCCTCACTTGGACTAGAATTTAACTGTATACCACTTTTACTACTACTTTGGATTATAGAGGAATTAATAATTCCATTTCTGCCACACAGAAATTATCTTTTATTAAAATTGTGCTCTTAATGGAATACTGATACATATGTATTACTTGCTAACCTACAACCCAAACTGCCACATTATCTTTGTCATGTTTGGTGGTGAGACAAGTTATAGGAAGCACCATTTACATGTTGAATTATTAAAAAATATTTTCTTCCAAAATACAATTTTGATTACATTATTTTGAATTTGACAGCTAAAGTATTATATTTCATAATTTGTCTGATTCAGACTTATGAACACCAAGGAACCATTCAGAAAACGTGATTGCTGAAGAAACTGCCTTTTGTCTGCGGAATATTTTTCTGATTTTGTTTTTTTTACTTAAGCTTCCTTCTACTTTCTTATAAGGTAACAAATATCAACATTCATGTGCCCTGTTTGGTAACTGAGTATTTTCATTAAGGTGGTTAATGTACAGCATTGTTCATAATTTTATCCCTTTAGTTCCATCAGGGCCTGAGCCACCTGTCCCACATTCAGCAATCAGACTTTACTTGTCCTGTTTAGTTGATTATATTTCCATTCTTCTCATTTTGTTAAACTTGCACTTTTTTTTGTTATCTCATTGTAAAATACTTTACCATGAATCTGATGTCTGTTTGTCTGTTTTTATGTGCCTCACAACTACAAACAATAACACAAACAACAAGAACAAAAAAAATAGTAAAGCAACAATCTTCTGTATAAAGTTTTTTTTTTTTTATTAAATATGCATGGTTAAACAATCAAGCTGTGCTTGATGCTCAACTTTAACACCGTATTTTCCACACTATAAGGGGCACCTAAAAGCCTTCAATTTTCTCAAAAATCGTCAGTGTGCCTTATAATCTGGTGTGACCTATGTATGGATCAAGATTAAGCTTCAAAAGGTCTTGCAACTATGGGGAGCAGCCATCGACTCCATTTTCTCCCGTAGAAGAAGTAGCGTGCGGTGCATAGCGGGAATATTCATTTCAATTTGTGTGTGTTAAGATCCAAAAATGGCTCCTTTCTATAAACACACATATGATGCAGAGTTAAAAGCCTCTTAACATCCACTTCATTTTGAGAAATTCTCACTTATTTTGTATACCCAAATGGAAAAGCAAATAACTTAGGAACTATAAGCCCAAATTACATGTGTGATACATTATTTGAAAGCTATCACCTTCTAGTTTCTGAATTACATAAACTAATGATTGGGTGAGTAAAACACAGCCCAATTCAACATGACTCAAAATTGTTTTTTTATCCTTGAAAATAATAGGTATTTTTGGAACAGCAGTAATAAAGAAATGTTTGCTTGTTTTGGCTGCTTTGTCATGTTTACATTTTGACATGCTGCTATATCTGTGTTAATTTTTGCTTTGGCGCTCGCTGTGTCCATAAAATTAACTTGGTGAATTATGGATAATCTAAGCTTTCCAACAATATCTAACATGTTTATATTGGTAAACATTTTACCAGTGTAATTTTCATGCATTCTGAGTTATTAGATGTAAACGCTTTAAAACGTGTTGCTGATGACCTGGTGGGTTTCCAAAGGTTAAACTCAATGCTATCAGTAACGCTGTAAAACATGAGAAAAGAGCAGCACCTCAAGAACTAAACATTAAGGAATCAACGCTCCGAAAGTGAAGGAGGCAAGAAGATGACCTGATGACCAAATAAAGAAGACTAAACAGAGTTTCAGAGAGAACAAAGCAAGATGGATACAGTTAGAGCACAAACTCGAACAGTTGGTTATTGAACAGGGAGCAGCAAGTAGAAGTATCTCAACAGTCAATATTTGAATGAACGGATAGAATTAAATTTACGTGTGTCTTTTTTATGCATTTACAGCTGAAGAAGTTTGGTCATATTGTAAATATCGTAATATATTAATACAGTTTGACTTACTTATATGTTTCATTGACATTCTCTTTAGGGCAGCTGAATCTAGTGGATGCATTCCCCAGCAACCCCAGCAACTACTGTAGCTTCTTTTCTATGCAACTTATAGTGCAGTGTGCCTTATATATAAGAAAAATTTTAAAATGGTCAATTCATTGAAGGTCCATCTTATAATCCTGTGGGCCTTATAGTGCGGAAAAAACTGTATATTTATTGCCCACTCCATCAGGGGTGGTAAAATATGTTATTTAATCAGTTAATATTTGGATTGTCATATATTGTATAGGAACCTACAGTTTACCCCACCAAGAGGTGACTAAAACATTACTTGGCCAAATAATGCTTTATTAAATTTTATGCTTAATAAAGAGCCAATAAAATTTAGTCAATTGATTCTTTACCTTCTTTCAGTCTGGTAGAAGACATGAGGATTCCCATTAAACGACTTTTGGTCATAATTTGGTTATCAAAATGAAATGAACATATGAGGAAACGCATGAATGTTCACTTAGATTAGTGTTTGAAATACAGCTTGTTCTAGCTTTATAAACAACAGCTCAGACATGTAAGCATAGCATATGATGCGGTCCATCTTATTTGTTTTGTCTTTACTCAACAGTAAACATTAGAATTATCAAAAATCATGAAAAAAACAACTAATTATTTAGCTAGAAACTCTCCCTGACTGGTGTCAGACATGTATTTCTGTTTATTTTCATTTGAAAGGTTTCTTCCAGCAAGTAACAGCGTATAATGATAGGCTCACAGCAGCGAGGTTCGTTGTTCAGATGCAAACCAGGGATCCTCCCCTCCTTAACTCTCTTCGACTATCTGAAAGTTCCTGAAAGTTCCTGAAACTCAGAGTGGAATGTTACATGTAAGAGTCTGTTTTGCTGCAAGTTGGTTTTACCGTAAATGTCAACTACCAGATCCGCTTAGCCGTAGTCTCTTCAAGTTTTGAAAATGACTGCAATTTAAAAATCTTTCTCTGTGAAATATTCAAGTATTTAAGCTCTCAGTTTGTTCTTTCTCTTTGTTTAATTCATAATTATCTTCATGAAATTATTCAAGTCCTTATGCTAATTCCATCTGTCCATCTGTACCTTTGTCTAGAGCAACAAACAGGTAAGTATTCTTGGACCAGTTAATAGCTAAGATGACAGAAGAGTGGCAGAATGAGAAGAAAATGGATCCAGGCAGAAGAACCAAAAACCGGAAAGCGGACTGGAGCCACTAACTCGGACATAAATGGAGGAATCTTCCGCTCAGGAGAGACAAGAAAGTGCAAGCCTGGTTTGCACAAGTATTTTTTTAATATAACTACTATATATAAGTTTAGCTTGTTTTCTAGTAGTTCTTCTGTGTTAAATAGATTAGAAACAGATAGTTTTACATTTATTATGAGCTTGGATATATAAAATCACATTCATATATGGTATTTTTTCCCTTTTTGATGATAATAATAGATAACTATAATACATTTGTTGTATCAGCACTTTTAATAAAAACAAACACACTTGGATCTTGAAGTGGATATGTTGTTTTATGGAGCCAGTGAAGTTGTTTTAGCGGGGGTGTTATGTAGTTCTTTGAATGTAACTCAGACTTTGAATTTTAACGAAGTCTATTTAAGTCTCTCTTTCTTTTTTAGACAACTTGGCTGTGAGTCTAATAAGCAAACACAAACACATGCATGCATGCACATGGCACAAATTCAAAGATTCATGTAAATTCAAACACCTGATATTACAACCCCTCCATATTGTTGGGATCCTCAGGCTTGCCCACCAGAGGGCGCAGAGGATCCTCTTCTGCTCTTTGTTTTTCCCTTAGGTTTGGAGTTACTGTGGGGATCTGGAGATTACCCTCTGTCTCCAGCAGGATGCGCTGTGGGTCTTCTGGAGCTGGAACTTTCCTGCACACCTGTTCCTAATTCTCTCATTAGAAGACCTTCTCCTTTATAAGCTCCTGCCTGACCTTGATCCCACGCCGCAGTGTTGATCTTAGTTGGTTAGCTTCCTGAACCTCTGTTACAGATGAATCTTTGTTATCTCTATTGTGAGATCAGATTCTAATTCTTCCTTGTCTCTGCCTCACAGGAATCCTGTCTCTTCGTGAAAGCTCTGGATGAGCTTAACCTCCTGTCTCTTCGTGAAAGCTCTGGATGAGCTTAACCCCCTGTCTCCTCGTGAAAGCTCTGGATGAGCTTAACCACCTGTCTCCTCGTGAAGGCTCTGGATGAGCTTAACCACCTGTCTCCTCGTGAAAGCTCTGGATGAGCTTAACCCCCTGTCTCCTCGTGAAAGCTCTGGATGAGCTTAACCTCCTATCTCTTCGTGAAAGCTCTGGATGAGCTTAACCCCCTGTCTCCTCGTGAAAGCTCTGGATGAGCTTAACCTCCTGTCTCTTCGTGAAAGCTCTGGATGAGCTTAACCACCTGTCTCCTCGTGAAGGCTCTGGATGAGCTTAACCACCTGTCTCCTCGTGAAAGATCTGGATGAGCTTAACCTCCTGTTTCCTTGTGAAGCTCTGGAAGAACTGTCTCTCTGGCAACCTGTCTCTGGCCTGCAGCTCTGGGAGAGTTGCATCATAGGAAGCCAGTCCCAAGCCTGACGCTCTAGGAAAGCTAACCTGCTAATCTGCCCTGGTGAGCCAACCCAAGAAGTCTACGTGGAAGCTACCTGTCGACTCCCCTGTGGAGTTTCCCTAAGAGGTTCCCATGTGGATTTCCCCTGTTGTTTCCCTGCAGTGAGCTGGAAGCTCAAATCCAGCCATCTCCCTTTCCCCGCACAGACCCCAGCGAATCAGTCCCCTGCCTGATCTGTGATTCATATGCTTGAGCCTTTAATAAACTCTTTGGACATTTACCAGTGCTTCCGTGTGTGTTCTGCATCTTGGGCTTACTCTCTGTGACACCCATCATGACACATATTACGTAAAAAAAATACCTAATTTACAGTAGCAGACTCCCTCACCAACTGTCGTGTTTTGCAGAGCCACGTTTTTCTATAAGCCCTTTCACAGACCTCATTAAGTAGCGCGTTTGATGTTTGTAAATTGAGCTTTTCATGAGTGACAGCGGTGCCAGCCAATCACACAAGAAAAGACAGAGGTCTAATCGGGAGCTTGAGAGGCTTCAACTTGAGCTGTGGTTTTTCTCTTGGTCCTAGTGCTCGACGATTGTCTGCGTACTGTAGCATAACATTGTTTTTTTTGGCAGTAAAAAGTGCCTAAACAGACTTTTGAAAAAGTATTGCTTAGATTATTGCTTAGCTTCAGTTTGTTCAAGTTGAGTGTAAAAAGTTTTTTTTTTTTTTTTTTTTCCTCTACACCAGAGGTCACGGATTAGCGGACTGCTGTCCGGATCTGGACCCCCCTGCTGGCTAATCCGGACCCAACCTGATTTAAAACAATTATAAATACTGCATGTTGTCCGACGACAGTGTCTAACTGTTCTTGCGCTGCTTCTCCTGTTAATATGGTAAAGCCGTCTGGAGCACCGGGAACAGTCTGCTGTTGATACAAATTAGCCAATGAGCTGTGTCAGTCTGGGTCACTGCTGCGAGCTACTTCTAGACACAGCAGACAAACCTGTGGCAAACCGGGTGATGGGAAAAAAGGAGAAGATGATGAGAAAAAGAAAGCGGAGGTAGGGTGGACTTCTGAAAAAGTATTTTAAGAATGCAAAATATGTGAATCAGGAAATTGTCTATATAGCAAACTGAATAATTGTTGATCTCTATTTCAAAAAACACTTCAGATTATTATTTTTTTTTATACTTTTTTATTTGAAAACTCAATGTATAACATAGATGCATAAAAACCTGCTTTTTATGCATAATTAAAAATGTCTCCGTACCTTTACTGGTTGATGATTTTCTTTATTCAGACCCTGGTGATTTTAAATTGGTTACCCCTGCTCTAGACGTTTAATTTAGTTGATTGTTTTCCAAATAAAAAATTTGAATGTTGTAAAGCTTTCCACCCCTTTTATGGATGGTACAGGTTGACGCTTTCAAAGCTGGGTTGTTTAAATGTAGATGGGTCGGGTTTTTTTTGTTATTTTGCTGTGATTCAAGCAAGTGGAACCACTGATCCTCTGCTTTAAAATTCCACAAGGTTTCTGCCTCTGTCTGCAAACCTTACAGAATCACTTTCTGTTTGGCTCACATCACATTTAACATGTCCTTGTCTGTGTTTGAGAACAATCATAGCGTACCAGGTCAAAATAGACCAATATGTATCACGCATGTTGGACATACGTCATAGGATTATCTTTAGAGCCATACTGTTTAACGAAGGCTCTCAGTAGGGGCAGATTGGGAGGAAAAATTAACAAGATTATCTTGTTTTGTGAACCCAGCATTATTTTTCAGAGCTTCGAAAGGAATGTGAGAACCCGATTAGCACTCATAAGCAAAACAATCTGGCATCTGTCTTAGTAAACCAGCTCCTCTTTACTACAAGTTACTCATGATGAGTCTTAATAGCTGAAAGCTGTGGAGACTGCAGCTGCTGGTAACACCCTGGAAAGGAAGGAGGAAAAACATCAAGGTGGTAGTCTTATATACTGGGTCAATTTTCTAGTTCTAATTATGATAAGTCCCAAACAAACTGATAGATTTGAAAAATCTTTGCAAAGTGATCTGGCAAAAAATGCCAAGTCATAAATGACAATTGTTAACTTAACCTGGAAAGATAATTGGGAATGTTGAACTTAGTAAGCAAAAACTGGTTTCAACAAAGATCCTTTTCAATCAAACATGTCCCTCTAACATGTGAGTTTCTGTTTAACTGAACAGGATTTGTAAGAAGAAAAAAAAAGGGTCACATTATTTGGGAACAAGGTTTTGAGAAACTCTTCTTTTCAAATCACCAAAAACTTGTCACTTTTGAGAGCAACCTTTTCCATTGAACTTTTGATATTGGAAAAAACAGGCAAGGTTTCGTACTTGGGAAATATGTGATTTTCTTCTCCAAAACTTTGTAAGAATTAAAGAAAAAGTTTTGGAGAAGAAAATCATATATTTCCACACAAAAATTTGTTCACCAAAATATTTAATGCTGTTCTTCTGTTAAGTTGCTGTATTCCTGAGGAGTGATGGAACAATAGATAATGCCTGCAATGCAGACATGGAGAAGCTAAAGCCTATAGAGCAGAGGTTACGGATTAGCGGACCGCAGTCCACATCCGAACCCACCTACTGGCTAATCCGGACCCAACCTGATTTTAAAACATTTATAAAATACTGCATGCTGTCTGAAGACAGTGTCTAATTTCACTTGTGCCACTTCTCCTGTTAATATGGTAAAGCCGTCCGGAGCGCCAGGATGAGGCTACACGTGATACAAATTAGCTAATGAGTTGTCAGTTTGGTTCACTGCTGCGAGCTACTTTTAGACACAGCAGGCAAACCTGTGGCAAGCCGGGCGAGAAGAGGATGAGAAAAAGAAAGCAGAGAAAGTGTGGACTGCTGGAAGAACTGTGTAGAACTAGTGAAAGAAAAGTGAAATGGTGTGCTCAAAGATGATCCTGCACATTTTTAGTATGTTTGGCTCAACCTACTGCTGTGAAGCAGGATTGCAGAGCAGTCTAAAGCCCACTGCTCTCATTTAGCCATAAAAAAGGAAAAAAACAACCAAGCAGTCAGTTTAGGTGTTTTATAAAATATGTGAATTGTTGTTCTCTACTTCCCTAACCCTTTAGATTTTAAAATGGAAAAATTTTCTATTGTTTTATTATAATTTTTTATTTAAAAATTCAATGTATAACATGGATGTTCAGTGTTAAATTCTGTTTAAAGTAACATATTATATATAAAAAAAAAATGTCTCCGGACCTTTACTGGTTGATGATTTTCTTTATTTGGACCCCACTGAATTTTAATTGGATTTTAATTAAGATGTTCCCTGCTATAGAGGGTAAAGGAGATTTGTTGTGGGGAAAAGCCACCACTTGATTCTCTATGTTCAGTATTCACTGAACATATATTCTACTAAACATGAGGTACATAATATGCTGATGAAGATTGTCAGTCATCCAGGTCATAGTCATTCCGTAAAAGTTTTAAAAAACCATGCACTGGACTTTGTTTCCAAGGTTTGAAACTTTCACTTCCTCTCCAGGAAGCTTTCTCAATTCAAATGTCTGGATCCGCAGTGAGTTTGAGTCTTTATATAGACAAGGCCTTGTATTGCTTGGAAACATGCATTGAAACAGACGAGTGGGTCGTTTGGTTCCATTGTTAGCCTGTAATAACTGAAACCTGTCTATGATTCTGAATGTCGGTCGTTAAAGGGGGGGATTGCCGGTAAAGGGTGGAGGATGATTGATGCTTATCTTCTTGTCCTAGTGCTCGTTCTCTGAGCACTAGAACAAGCACTAGAGAGAGGGTTTTATTAGCTTTCTGTAGTGTTCCTGATATCCTGACCTGTTCTTCCTCTCAAGCACTAGCATGCCTGTTCCATCTAAATGTTCTGACTCAACTGTCTGTGGACTCCTGGAACCCTGGACCAGCCTGTTCCTGTTCTCACGCAGCATCTGAGACACTCTGGGCGGCACCTGCCGCTTCTCATTGGCGGTCCACCAGCTAGATCCTACCTGATGGACTGAACTGTTAAACCAGGTAAGTGACTCACATAATACATGGATAATTATCCTCCATAAGATTATCATGATCACTTACCTGTGTTTTTCTCCAACAGAGTTTCCAGTCATAGACGCTCCAGCCTCTGATACCACGGATCCACAGACCGCTCTTGTGTTTGATTAAACACTTTGAATTATCCCACTGTCTGTCTCGCTTTGAATACTGGGTCCCTCTGTCCTGCTTCATGACAGGGGGTGGGTTTTAAAGCCATAACTTGTAGTTTTTTTAAGAGTCATTGTGTCCTAACAGTAATCCAAACCATAATATAAATCCTCATATGAACATTTATATCTGTTGATAATTGAAAATGCGACAAGGAGTAATACACTTCAATGCAAGGATTATCTTCATGTCTAAAAAAACTGTATCTAGCTTACATTTGAAGCATGCAGTTTCAAATGCCTCGGCATGCAGTTTCTGCCAAGGCCATCAAACAGCAGTGCATCCGCTGACTAGTAAGAAAAGTCCCTGCTTGTTAAAGGATGTTAAAGAATGCCAATGCTTGTACTTTCTTTAAAAAACGATTGAAGGAATAACACCAAACAAGAGCCACTGATAGAGCAAACTCATACTCATACTTTCATACAATTGAAAGTAAACAGCTGCAAGAAATTTGCTGGAAAGAAGAAAAATTTATTTTTTCACTTTTTTGGTTTACCCCAAGTCACTAGATTGTAGTTTTAAATGTGATCAATAAGTAATATTTTTTCTTTCAGTTTTTGTGCTAGTGGCTGCAGCAGTTACTGCTGACAGGTTTCACAGCACTTTGTGTTAATACCAGTCTTTTGTATTGTTTGTCTTTCTTCACTTTTGTAAAGTTGTGTGAGATCCGCCCGTAAACTGCTGATGGATATAATCATGATGCACTTTTCCATGACAGTGTTTCCATCCACTTTATCCATCACACGGCCAGGCTTCACCAATTTACTTTCAACATATTGGGACTTTCAGGGTAGGGAGGTGGGTTTATCATTTCCCCTCTGGATGTTTCAGCTTTTTGGTTGTCAGCTAACAAATGTCAGCCTAAATGTCAGTTTTGTTCATACTGCACATTCAAAAAGCTTTTTTTTTTTTTTTTTTTTTTACCAAAGTGCTTCAAAACTGAATCAGACAAACAACACAACTACTAATGAAGTAAGTGAAACAATAAAATGTAAAATATAAACCAACTGTAAGTTTAAAGGAATCTTAAATTGAATAAAATTTGCAGAGTTAATAAATTAAATGAACTTATTTGTTTTCAGTAGAAAATTACATGAATCTGTGTTCTTTGGATTTGGGAATATGAATAAACACAAGACAGAAGCTTGACTTTTGTTATCTTTTCAGCACATTAAGAATCATTTTCCTGGTTCTGATTTGCTTGTTCTACTATTTGTTTTAACCTAAAGATACATTAAGCATATAAAAAGAGTTGTTTCTGTCTGTTTCTCTTACTAAATAACATGGCAATTATGCAAAATTATCTTTAACTATAGATTTAGAAGAAATACAGTCTTTCATAGGATTCCCAGCCCAGAAGTCAACAGAACTCAAGACCCCATTGTTTGCTGTTAATCTTTTATTTATTTATTTTAATTTTCACATGTTAGATATGTAAATATATAAATTGAAGTCTTTTAACCTCCGTTTTTTTTCACAGTGAAAAAGTCTGGCTTCAATAGCTCCCTGTCTGCATAAATCTTTGCATACTTATAATCGGAAGACAGCTTTCTGAGTGGGGAAGAACGCTTAGTTCCCAAGGAGTCACTTTTAAAACAGAAAAGCAAAAATCATAGCTGCATTATCGTTCTGGGACATTTCTTTAAAAAATATTATCCAAAAGTGGAATTACTCAAGACTGTAGTTATACATGCTCTTATGTGTAGAAAAAAAAAAAGAAAATAAAAAGCCTGAGCCAGGACTCTTAAACTCTTGTGTTGCCTAAACAGAACAGAATCAAGCTATAATGTAATTTAAAAGATCTGAAAAACTTTACTGCATCCTGAGGAAGTCCCTTTGATTTATGTGTCTCCGTTCATTAATGCATCTACACTTTGAGGGACACTAACCCCTGTGGAGTTGGGTTATAGATCCCTGGCTATGTCCTTTCTATGTTGTGACATCATTACTATGTTTTTGTCAGAGCAGTATGTTGATGCACAATTCCAAAAACTAAAATTTGAACACAGAGACTGCAGGTTCCTGAATATATGCTTTAAAGGTACACAGTTTCCGAACTTATAATGATGTGGATTTTATAAAACATATTTTATAAAACCCTCTGCTACAGACTGGGACTGTGTGTCTGTTGCTCTAGAATGGCTGATATTTATATTGGTGAACAAACCAATCCCAGCTGAAAAAAAACTCTAAAACATTAGATAGTTGGATGAAATGCAAACTAAACAAGAAAGAAGCCAGAGAACAAAGCTTCATTTCAGACTTAAACCCATGAAGTTTGCAAGAAGATAGATATTAGAGCCTAAAACCCACCAAGATGACAATAGAATATAGAGAAATTAAATGTTTCCCCCTTTCACGTGAGTGGAACCACCATTATGTTTTTCTGAGTACATGTGAAAAAATAAAAGGGAATTTACAAACACAGTTTATTACCTTCCTAACTATAGCTCATTACCATCATTCATTTTATATGAAAGCATCTTAAGAAACCTGTCTCTGAGTGTTTGTAGAGACTACCCAATGCTAATAATTGAATCAAACCTCATTAAACAGCATCAGCATAGATAGATCAGAGTGAGGGCTATTAATAACACTAATATGAGCCTCTTTATCCGCTCAAACTGTCACTCAGTGATGAACAGGGATGTATTTAATGTTATTCAAATTTTTTTTTTTTACAAAACTATGTTTTAAAACCTTTTTTACGTTCCTTTTATTTGTGTCAAATTTATAGCTCAGTTAAACTGGGCTTACCGGAAATAAACTATATGTAAAAGTTATTTAACATGTGGACATCATTAAGATGGCATGAGAAGGATCTCTGAGATGGTATTCGACAGTTAGTGATTGCAAACACACTGATTCATCGTTCTGTTGGAATTATCTAGCAGCTTGCCTGATTTCTGCATTTGGTTTGAAATTGCACAACAATAACAGCTGAACGGCATTAAACTCACAGACAGAGAGGCCAACAAGTAATGACTGACATTCTGTAATAGCAATGGCATGGGGGAAGCTGTTTGTAAAATTCTCTACTAACTGACCTCTCACATTGAAAAGGGCCGTCCTTGGCTCTTTCTACAAACAAAGGTGAGTTTTTCCATTCTAGAAAAGATATATCTGAAACATTTAAAGTATCCTGACTTCTTTAAAGGAGCTATACAACATATGCTCCCCTTAAAGTGTTAAATATATATAAACATCTACATTGTACTGAAATTGGAAGTAATAGGTCTAAGCCTTTATGTGGCTAAAACAGAATGTTGCTCTGTAGCTTAAATCAAAACACTACAAATTCACATCAAATTAAAAATGTATAACAAAAGAAAAAGTTTAATTGTTTAACATGGTAATTATAGCTTCGGGTTACATGGGTTTGTACTGGTTAAAATATCTCCTTCAGACATTTTTTTCTTCGTGGCCTTTATTTCATAAAGCTTTTATTCTGTCAGGAATTATGCTGGTTTTCTTCTTGACATGAATTTCTAAGATTTGAAGATGAAGCATCCCGTATTTGAATATCCAATACTTTTGCATTAATAATGTGATCTCTGACTAAGCTTGAATGCCATGAATGATTTTTTGGATTAACCAAAAATATTTTTCATTTCTTTGGCAGTTTAACTACAGAGAGAATTTTAAAATTGTATCTTAGGAGTTGTTGAGGTTTATTATCAAAACCAAGATTTATGTTTGGAGAATTTCTTGTTCACATCCAAGTTTGATTTTTTAAAATATAACTGTTTGTAGTTCAGCCCCGAAAACATTGCCTGAACCTACCCTTTGCACTCATCTTCTTCTGTATTGTTTTGGTCATGTTGCCCCATTGACAAGTCTTATCTTCATTTTTCCCTCATGCAATGCCATTTTGGTTTTACAAAGGTGCAAAATAACAAGCAAAGGTTAATGTTTCTGGCCATCCTGACTTACTTTGACCAATGAAAAATATGTTTTTAAATGTACATACTAGGCAACACAAGGAATAGTGTGACAGTTGCATAGTACTGGGCTGTGCTACATATTTGCAAACTTGCTTGCAAATATGCTTCAGCAAGAGAGAGCAGCAACTTTTTGTGCTGCTGCAGTTTGCCCACATTTAAATGAGATATTATGCATTTCCGAAGAGCTGAGAAAAAGGTGCAGGGCATTTTAATGCAACGGAAAATAAAAGTGGATAGTTGTGCTAATGGTATTTTGAAAACACATAAAATGATCTGGCCTTCTAAAATGAGGTCTTTCTGATCATTTTGATCATTCATATAAGCTTTCTGAACTCTGTTTAACTGTTTAAACACTTTTAAGACAAGTTTTTATTCTTTCTTTTCTTGTGTGGATAAAGATCACATTTTTTTCTATGTAACACATTTTTTTGTTGTTATTTTGAGTGCTTCTTTGTCATCAAATGAATCAGTTAAAGTGGTTGCATCTAATTATTAACCATATTCTTGACTTTACTCTTCCTGTAAGATGTTGATATTAAGTGTTTGAGGAAAGCTGTGTCAGGTAACTACTATGTCAATATTGAATTTCATCTTTACCTTGTAACCTAATATGTTTATTAGTTCTGATCCATGAAATTTTGTGATCAAGGATGACATTATTAAACTGAATTAGCATATTTTACAGTTTGAGAGGTATTTGTTAAAAAAACTAATCCGTGTTAAACCAGGAAAACCTTAAACATTTAAGGTTTAATTCCAAAGAACGACGACTGAAAAGGCTCTGCTTCTCTGAAAATAGACTAGCTGAAGAAAATGTTCCTCCTCTCAGTCTACTCCAAGGTTCTCCTCACTTCAAACACATCATCCTCTTATAAATCAGTAAATTATTTTCAGAGAACACTTTGTCCTATTTGGATGAAAGGGGTTACTTTCATTGCATTTCTTAGACTCAAGATAATCTAAAAGCATTGTTAAGCATGTCTGGTCAAAGCTTTCCACTCATCAATACTTGTTTATCTTGTTAGCCTTTTTAGATAAAAGTAAAACATACTGTCTGCACCATCGCCGAGTTCAGCAACTGAGGTTTATTCAGGATTAGATCGCAGCTTGATATGAGCATGAATCAAAAGCTACTCTTCACCAGCTGTTTTATATATATATATATATATATATATATATATATATATATATATATATATATATATATATATATATATATATATATATATATATATATATATATATATTTATTTTTTTTTTTTTTTTTATTATTATTATTATTATTATTTTTTTTTTATCTCAATAAATAAATACAAAGTACTTTTGTTAAATAAAACAGTTATCGTATTCAAACCACCCTGGCTTAATTTTGAAAAGTAACCCCACCTCCTTAACCTGCCTGTTAACTGTGATTAATGACATTTTCGGAGAGCTGAATTAAATTTAGTTGCCACACAAAGGCCAGATCACTGCCAGACATGAAGGATCAAGAAATCCCTTAAACATACCCTGTCAACATGTGAACGGCTGAACAAATTTCCTGGAGCAGCATTAATGCGCCGATCTAATGAACTATATATACAAAAAAGAAAAGAAAAGTCAGTTACATCTATTAGTCTGGAAAGTATAAGTCTTTCTAAGGCAGTAGGAATTCAGCAAATCACATTGAGGGCTCATATCCATAAATGGGGTAAACAATGCAGCTGTGATGAATCTCTTAAAAATAAGTTATTTGTTCTTAAACAACCTTTCCTTAGTCAAGATCAGTGTTCATTAGGTAGCAACAAGAAAGAAAGACTGAGCTAAAGTGGCATCCATTGGAGAGTAACATAGCATTTAAAAAGGAAAACTCATTGTACTAACAATCCTGCTTTGCTACTTCAGGACCTAAACAGCTTGCTGTAATTGATGCAACCATCAATCCTGCTCTCTACCATGAAATCCTAAAGGCAAATGTCCAGCAAGCAGTTTGTATCCTTAAGCAATGGTGCACTTACGTAGAAAGGCAATGAGCCGCTGCACATCAGCAGGTCAATCCTGAATGTGGAGAAAACACAACAGGAAGTCCCAAGTTCAATTTAGTGGAGATACTGGATGGTCTGAAATTCATGCATAGTAGTAAAGGAGACTCATGTCCAGTTATCACTAATACTAAGAGTTGCTGGAGCCATGGTGATACAAAGAACGACTCCATGTTAGGGTTGAAGTTACTTATATATAAAGTTTTCACAGAATAGCTTTTGTATTTTGTAGCTACTCTGGTTTTCTGATGTTAAAAGTTCTCTGATGATCTGAAATAGCTCAAACTAAAAGTAAAAACAGCAGATCTGTGAGGCCAATGATTTTTCACAGTACTTTATGTTGCATGTAGCTTTTTTTTTTTACCTATAAGCATCAGGCTGTAAAAGTTCTAGACTAATGGGTTTTCTTTTCATTAATCACTGTGTTACATTTGAATGGGCTGTGGTTGTAAACACGGAAACACGCAGTGGATCTGCATTAACTTCATGATTACCCAGCAGTTTCTTACCACTTCAGTAGTGCGATCAGGATTCACACTGACTGAAAAGACCACATGCTTGTTTTCAAACTGCACCCTTTGTTGTTTGTTTTTTTGTGCATTATTTAACAGAACGCTGCTTCAGAAGGTGTGAACGTCTTTTTTTTTTTGTCCAAGGGAGGAATCCTAGACACAAAATAAAATGTTGAATACATGTGAATAGTTTGGAAAGGAAACAAAGACTTATGAAATGGTGAAAGGATGACATTTGGCTGTGGAAAGGTTGTGAAATTGCCCATAATGACATTTACAGTAACCTTTTGCTGTGCCTTTTTAAAGAGGGATTAAACCACAGAGACGAAAAGATGGGGCTATGTTAGGCCTTTCATTAATCAAACTGTGATTGCACTGGGCCAAAGCCTCTGGGCAATTTCTCTTCTCATGTGTTACAGAGTTAGCAGAAGGATGAAAGCTGCACTTATGAAGCTGTGAGTTTTGCAGGATGTTTTGGAGGCTGGAATATTAGTCCTTCTGCCACCAATGTCAGGGTCAAGTCTTTTGGCAAAGCTGCAACAAAGTTATGCCATAAAGAGCAGGACATACTGGATCAGACAAAGTCTCCTCACAAGAAAACATTGCATAATCAGCAACAAATTGCTAATTATTATGCACAGATATGCTTTGAACAACCATGGTTACAAAAAATATAATTGCAGAACACAAATTTTGAATAATCCCCACAGTTTAATGTGGAATTTTCATAATGTGAGTCTATGAATAGTTAATTTTATCTGCAGAAAAGGACATTCAAACCAGTATAGAATATTTTCACTCCCTTCACCGGAAATGTTACCTTAAATATCATCAAAATATAAATCAGATATGTTTCCATCTCAGTACAATCACACATTTGCCTTTCGTAGCATCAGAAGTTAATGTGCATGAATGCTTGTAAAAGCAGTAGTCATAGTAAGTAAAAGGTAAACTGTTATCGACTGTATTCCATTGACATTTAGCAGTCAGAGGCTTTTCAGAGACATTGGGGGGGAAGGGGAGTGCTAAGGACAGAGTGATGCAGCTGTGGCAGAGAAAATATCCTGAGGCTGTTCAATGCCTTCACTCTCAGGAGCAGACTCAGAGTGAAACACCTGCCCTTAGAATGCAACATTCATCCACTGTGGGAAGCGTTTCATCACCATCATATGTTTCCTCATCTCTCATGTTTAGGAATTCATAAAAACACATTGCCTTTCAAAATATCTACATAGCATATCTATAATAGCATATCTGTATATATAGAATCTGATTTGAGGGGGGGAAGGTGAATCTGCTGATGATGAGAATAATCAAATTAATATTTCATTTTTTCTTTTACTAGATTAAAAAAGTCTAAGCTATTGTCTCTGACTTATGCCTTCAGATACAGCAATGACTATTAATACTGAAGTTAGAGCACATATAGGGATGCTTTTTTTTTTACTCAAGGTGTGTCCAAACTGTGACCCATGCCCCATTTTTGAGATAATTTTCTTGTGCTTATATTTTAAGAATCAAACCATTTTAGGCTTTGCTACATTTGGACACTTATTGCACACATCATTTCAGGGTACATTTCATTGAAGAAAGTCCATTCAGTATAACTCTATTAAACTTAAATCTTAAATGCTTTCATCTAAATTACATGCTAAAAATATCAAATATTTATTTAGATTTTATTTACAGTAATAACAGATTTGTGATTCTTTAGGTAAAAATGGCCAATGAAATGTTATTTTTGCTGTGACAGGAGTAGATTTTTCTCAACTTCACCTCATTGAAGTTTTAGGGCACCCTCACATTTATATATTTAGTTTTAAGTCTCTTCAGCTGTTTGATCTCATCATTTTAATACTACTTAACTTTTGCATGTCATCATAGATTAGTAGATCAGCTAGTCACATGGTGTTTACTTGCATGAAGACAGTTTTAGCTTCTAAAATGTGGAATGAGCTTCAGCTGCAGGTCAGACAGGCTCCATCTCTAACTTTAAACCTCGCCTATGGTGAATAAGCAACTGTGTCCTAATCTTCTAGTCTTGCTATACAATACCATACTATTTAAATTTTTCTAAAGCTACTATGCTTTATATCTGTTATATTGTTTTGTTCTTTTCCTCTGTCTTGCATTTTTGGTTTGATTTAGAAATAAAGTTGTATGGTACTTTACAGTCTGTTCCCAAAACACACGAAGTGTTGACTGAATATGCTAGAGGGATATGTACATATTTTGCAGGTCACTGTATCTTATGAACTTTGCTGTTTTTTAAAAGCTTGAACTCATTCAAAATGCTCTATGCAATGGTGCTAATTTAAAAGAAAAAAAAAAAAACAACAACAAAAAAGGGCAATATGACACAACCAAGGGGTATTAAACATACTAAAGATTTCTAAATGAACGAGGGACTTTTTATTGAGTAAAATATTTGTAGACATACTTTCAACATTTTTCTCTAAAAGATGTAAACTAACCTATTAAATTCATAAAATAATTAATGTGTATAAATATAAAAAAAATTCAAGTGATGATATTTGCTTTCTAATCATATAAACACTAGGTTGCACCCCAGAATGTGACTATTTCAACATTAAGTTGTGAGCCTCTCTTGAATTTTCCTAAAACAAAGCGACGTTAACTGAACACAGCATCTATTTGCATACAGTTGGCCCACCTGTTGTTAATGAAAGACAGGCGAGGCAGTTTGAATACTGGTCATTTTCAGTGGAACAACCAGTTTTCTTAAAGAGCCAGAGGCATGTATCAACCGGTGGATAACAACCCTACATGACGGCATGTCACAACACAAACTGCAAACAAGCCACGGCTGTGATTCCTTCATTTCACTGAAAGTATTTCAGGTAGAAAATAACAAAACTATAATATTTTGAGCCACACAGCCTACCCACTCTTAACTAAATGAGAATCATGTAAATTTAGCATGTTAATCTTTTCTTACTTGCGTTGCAAAGCTATACTCAAACTAATCTAGGATTTAAAACAATGTTTTAAAATGCCATAAAGGCAGGGCTCCACACCCACAAGTTATTTGTGTTAGTAACTTATTACAGCACATGATAAAGCCAGCAAAGCCTAAGAAACGTTTGCTGCAGGTGACTCACGTTGTTTGTGCAGCTGCTGTTGCTCATAAAAAAAAAAAAAAAAAAAAAAAAAAAAAAACTCTGCCTCTCCTGAAACTTACTAATCCTTCATAAGTCTAAAGTCAAATTGGAGTTTTGATCTGTAACATTTCCAGCTGCTCCCATAAAAAAAACCTGTAATGCAAAAGAGAATAACATATGTTGTTTTATTTATTTATTTTTTATGACAGATTCCCCTGCTCTCTAGGTGTATATAACTGTAATCTACAAATACTGCAAAGATTTACAAAAAGCCCATTGGTGATTACGAAGGATTAGATTTTTTATAGCTTCTATCTATCTATCTATCTATCTATCTATCTATCTATCTATCTATCTATCTATCTATCTATCTATCTATCTATCTATCTATCTATCTATCTATCTATCTATCTATCTATCTATCTATCTATCTATCTATCTATCGCACTTCCTTGTAATTAAATAGCATCATAGAGGACGGCCTTTCCTCACCTTAACATCCCAGCACTCTCTTTAGGAATCACTGCTGTAAAAACACCCACAATGCAAAATACACAAACCTTTTACAAGTTTATTCTCTCATTGGCAGCTATGATGATTTGATAGCAAAAATAACAGGCCTTAATGACAATGTCATTCAATTTACAAACGTGTTGAAGTGTGCGATCAGATTTAAATGCCAGTGCATAGGCGTGGGTTCAAACACAGATCCACTCTATGTGATGGATGAAGCTTCTCCCAACAGATGTTTAGAGGTTTAAACTGCTGTCACCAACATTTTAGCAGCATGCAACCCATTTGCAACCGCCTCATTTTTACCACCAGCTGCGCTGCTGTTGAATAATGCCCATCCTGAGGAATAAAGACTGAAAAAAGTACTCCACGGGGAGGGCCCTAGATTAGAAGGAGATCCTCTTAAAGGTATCATGCAGTCACAATACTCTCATGTTCCCTCCTCCCCAGAACATCTCCATTGAGACCACTGATTTAGCCGGGAGAAGGCTAGATCCTGTTTGTCCAGATGCACATAAAAAACAGTGTTTTCGGTAAATTAAACACCTCACTGCCAAAGGAACAATAGCTGGTCCCTGAGGAAACACTGCCTTGTGTGAGTGTAAGAGAGAGACTTGAATGTCATATGTCTTACATGAGTGCTTGTTAAGCCTGACAGCTACAGTAGCTCTGGGCTGTGACGCGTTAGCTTAGACACTTAGAAGCATGCAAAGCTTGGTGGATTGTCCGTACGGAGTTTCCCTAGTAACCGCAGCTACTTCCACACTGTTGCTGATGGAAACAAAGATGTAGATCTTCATGGCTACATATCTTGCACAAGGTAAATGGCTTGTAAATATACACACAGCAAAAAAATTTCCAGTATTGCAAAAACAGCCTGATACTCACAGCTTTGCTACCCAGCTTTTTCCATTTAAACTCTCCAATACATTCCCCTGGGTATATGGAACGGAAACACATGTAAACATTGTCCAAATTAATAAAGCTCTTTCCTAAAGCAAACCTAGTGGTGTGCACACGCACACCAGGTTTGACTTTCTCTCAGTCCTATAGGTAACAGACCACAAACAGCAGTGTACCACAGGCTGCCCCAGTACCCTGATTTATCAAACTCACAAGGGAAGTCTGACACATTCTCCTTTTTTTTCACTCTCTCTCACACACACAAACACAAATGCTAAAAAGAAATGTAGAATCACTCACCTGAGGCAACCCCAGCCTGTTCAACATGTACTGAGAATGCAGAACAGTCATCACTTGGGAATATGTCAAAACTTAAGGACTAAAGCACCAAAAAAAGCCCTTCCCTACCCACCCTCCCAAAAAAAACAAAAACAAAAAAAAAACAACAACAAAAAAACAACTAATTTCTAGGGATGTTTAAAAGTAAAAAAAAAAAAAGATTTTTTTTTTTCTTTTTAAACATTAAAGATATGTTTACTGTTCAGTATAAACTGATATAATAAGAGGAAAATTGAGAATATACCCATATGGTCAATTCTTGCACAAATGCCAGCTAGGTATTTGCTCCTTTTACACCAAGCAATGGTGGATTTAGATGACTTTCTGCCTAGAGCAGCATGAGATGGTGTTTGCCTGACATACATTCAGTAAAGGAGTTTCTTTGCCTATTTGGATAACAGGTCAACAGAAATGGGCAGGTATCTGCTATAGACTGACACTAAAACTGGTTTTGATTCACAGTTTATGATTTTTGGCTCAGTTAGGGCTAATTAGTGTGTGTGTGTGTTTGTGTTTTTTTTATATGGAAATTGCTTCTGGTAATTTCAACTTATTATATTTACTGTTTAACACCAATCAGAGATAAACAGAGTGATTTCAATCTGGACAGAAAGTACAAACATTATTATTTTAATTCCATTGTACAATTTAATAATTCTATGAAGCTAAAAAAATATTTTTAATTAGATTTATGACCTAAAGTGAAACAAACATAAAAATATTGATTATATAGATTACAAAAACTCATTCAGAGATTAGCAAACCATTGTTAGTGATTTGTAGAACTCATATAAAAAAACAGGAAATGTACTATAACATATGGAAGAAATCACTCAGATTAATAACTGATCAATGTTTTTCCATTTCTAACATTTGTGATAAGTTAGCTTAAAATGCTTTTTTTTTTTGCAGAATAGGCTTTTCCAAGTGATTGGGCAAGTGATTGCCACTAGCTCTGGGCTTTAAAAATTTATAGAAATACACTTAGTTTAGGTTCAACTAACCAACTAATTTATCAGTTTAGATTAATTACTAAGAGTTGCTGTACAACCAGGCGTGTTTCATGTAAAGAAACAATGGAGGTTTTGTCTTTGTGGCAGTTAACAGTTACATTTGTGTTTTTATGCCACGTCAACCTCTAAAGAATAGCACCCAAGGCTAAGAGCCATAGAAATATAAATGTATATGTATATATATATATATAAATATATAAAATACAAATAAGGTTAATAACAATCATCTCAAAGCACATATTGGGGTTTTGCAGTTTTAGTAGTCTACATTCCGGCACTGTACCTATTTCACTAAGGTTACAAAATGTACCCATCTAAACACACAAACCAAATGCAAGATTTAGGATGTAAGTGCTTCATATACATAATTAAAATAAGCTTTACTGTTATATGGTATGTTTTCCCTTCATAGATCATCAAAAAAATAAATAAATATGAAGATAAATCTGCAGCTGTGTCCTTTACTGTATGTTGCCACAAACAAAAATACCTGAAGATGATCAGTCAATTAAGCAAGCTGTGTTTTTCTCTATACAATCATATGATCTCCAACACAGTGAACAGTTACGCTTTGTTAATGTTTACGATCAATTTAAGACTAATGGCTGCAACATGCTCTACAATAGCATGCCTCAAGGCCAAACACCTCCACCGATGTGCTTCCTTGTCCTTTCAATTTTTTCCAAAGAAAAAACAAACCCAAAACAGCACCAGAACAAATATCTGTATAATGAGCTGATTGATCCAACCTCAATTGATTAAAGTCACTAAAAACAAAGCCTTTGTGCAACCCTTACAGAAAGAAACAGATAAAGATAAGCAGCTGTGTTATTTAATGATAAGGATTATACACTAGATATGTAAAATGTGGTCAGTCTTCTGTAAGAGGCTGTAAAATCCATATCAGAGCATAGATTATGAAATGCCTTTTGCTGAAGTAATTGTAAACAACACTCAGACAAAGCTGTGAGATCACAGATTTATGCTCTTTGTTCGATGCAGATTACAATAAAGATGTGTGTAGTGTGTATGGTTTGAGAGGTCATGAGGTATCTGAGCATGAATATTTTATACATATGTGTCTGCATTCTAAAGTGAGAGTGCAACACTGCGTGCGTGTGCAGCCAAACAACACCTAAAGACCAGGTTCTTTTTTTTTTTTTTTTTTACATATTTCAATCTTCATTTATTTGAACCAAAAAAGGAGATAAATCCACTAAACTTAAATACAAAAATAAGGGACTCAAATTTTCAAATCAATGTATGAATACAATTTACACATACATCCAGTGCTGTGAGCGAGATGACAGCATTGTGGAGAGAACAATATGGCAAAAAGAGGAGCTTGGTCAAGCCAAGACGCTTTGTTTAGGCAACTGCTGCAACCAGCTGAGGCGGTCAGAGGTCTATGAATCATTAAGGGGCTCGGGTCTGTGTCGTGGGGAGTCTGTCCTGGTCGTAACAGTAAAAAAATAGAAGGGAGAACTCCGAGAGACATCCCCAGATCCCATCTACACCCAAATCCCATTCTCATCCGGTCTGCTCTGCTGCTGCAGTGAAGAAAAGAGCCAGATCCATTTTTCCACATAATAAAACCGAGTCTTGTGTGCTGTTTACGTGAGATTCAACCTTTTCTGGGTGAAAGGAGTTCATTGGAAACCGTGTGCGCGACTCCTAACCATGTGGGGCGTTGTCTGTTTATATGGCCGCGCTCCATCATTTCTCGGTTTTCTTATTCATATCGGAAAATCCACAGTGCGTCCGAGTTCGTTGTGAACAATCAGCTAGTCCAAAAACAACAGGTCATTTATTCATGTGTGCGCGTCTGACGGAGCATTATTGTGTGCGTGTGTGTGTGTGGGTTGGGGGGCTACTGTTTGTCTGTGTGCCAAAGCGTGCGTCCATGCGCTTTGGTGACAGGGGGAGGAGGATAACAAATGGAAATCCTGATCAGTCTTTGCTTCCGTTCACCATAGAGAGCTCTTTAAGAATTCCACTGGCGTCCACTCTCCGCCGCTCCCGGATCATGTCCTCTAGGCTCCGAAAAACCAGCGTGTGCACCCCGCTGCCGGACAGGTGCACTTTGAGGAAATACTGCTGCTCCACAGAGTGCGCCTCCCCGCCTGATTTGAACTCCCGTTTCCCAAAGCGGCACCAGGCAGCGAAACTTTCTGAATTGGTCCAACAAATCTCCTCGCTTCTCAGGCCCAAGTGTCCAGAAGCGTTCTGCATCACCAGGTCCGAGGGAAGCGGTCTGAATCGGTACCGATTGTTGACTATTCTTCCGCGTCGGCCGTTGCTGATCTCCAACAAACTGTCCCTGCGGATTTCTCCCTTGTGCAGGTGGATGATCTGGTCCTCATGCTGGTAGATGACCCAGTGGGGGGCTTGCGCAGTGGCCACCAGCTCCAGAAGGTCCCCCGGCTTGCACATAGTCAGCAAAGTTTTGGCCGAGTACACGTTCAGGTCCTCGTTTTCCCGCAGCTTTGAGAAGATGCATTCCTGGGAGCAGAATGCTGAGTACTCCACCTCCCTGAGGGAGAAGGGTCCCTCCTCGACGGGGCTGTGGTCCTTGGTAAAGCCGCAGTCGGACGGAGTGCGATCGTCCACCTCCTCCTCTTCGTCAGAGAAGAAGTAAGCGACGCCGACCCGAAGCTCGTCCTTCTCCAGCCCGGACGGATCCCCCGTGGGCAGCTCGCTGTAGTTGAGGTGGGTGATCCGATCCAGTTGGTTTCCCATCAATGACCCGGCAAGGCAGAGGCATGGACTGTGGTGTCTAGGGGTGAAAGTGAGAGCACGAAAAGCATTAAAAACACCACCTTTCACAAAACAAAATCGATAGTAGCTATTCTAAGAAAAACACAAAGAACACCAGGGATCAGTGCGCACAAGGGCAAAAGCTGTCATAGTATTAAGCCAATCAATGATCAGCTGCCCCTTGCTCCCTCACACTCAATTGCAATCATTACATCAGATGAAAGGAAAAGGAAAGCAAGCCAAACAAACAGGCATAAAAACTATGATCCACTTTATTTGAAGGCCAATCTTTACGCACAGCAGTAGTAGGAAATGTAGGGAATACCTGTGCGCTCCCGAGGGCGAATGTCTAGATATCCTTATGATCCATGAGTGGAGAGGGCTGCTAAGTCCCCTGATCCCCTTCTCGATTTTTTTTTCTCCCCTCTTTCTTCTCGCTTCTCCTTCAGATTTTGCAGCACGCACCGGGCGCTCCGGCTGCAGTGCGAAGCTCGTACTTCACTTCTTTCTGGCACCAACTCTGTTTAAGTACCACGGAGAGCTCCGCCTCCTCCGACGCATACCGCCCTCAGTAGAGCCCTTTCATGGTGTCCTATTACCCCCGAACCAATAAGAACTACCAGAGAATGTGCCAGTCAATCAGCAGATCCAATCAGATGTTCTCAGAGGCAGCTGGCGGCGATAGACGGCTGTTACTGTGGTGTGTTTTCTTTTCTTTTTTTTGCTTTTTTGTCAAAGTGCTGTGTTATTCTCTACATGATCAGCAGAGCTCCCGGACAACTTCAGAGCAGACCTTTATTAAGACGAGATATGGTGCACTTTTATCTAACAAAGATTATTGCATAATAGCAAAAGTATTCACCCATAAACCCTTTTTATTTTGATTTTTTAAAAATAATTAATCGTAAGTCAATTAATTATATCAGTATTTTTCATTTTAGATCAACAAAAAAAGGCTGTGATATAGGGATAAATTATACCTTAAGCCTACGCAAAGCCAACACAGATACAAATACACATCTCTTTTGCTAGTGTTTAGTCCCCCTTTATTCTGACACCCCTAATAAAGATATACAGTATTGTAATTATCTTTACAATCAGCTTATAAGTAAGCTGAGAAGTTTAAAACATCCATCAATATCCAGCTTATCCCAAGGGATGCTGGTGCCTATCTCCAGCTGTCTACAGGCAAGAGGCTGCGTACGCCCTGGACAGGTTGCCGGTCCATCACAGGGCAACACAGAGAAAATAGGCGGAAACAACCAAGCCAATAATCTAACAGTCATGTCTTTGGACTGTGGGAGGAAGCCAGAGTACCCGAAGGGAACTCATGCATGCACAAGGAAGAACATGAAAACTCCATGCAGAAAGACCCTGAGCTGGGAATTGAACCCAGAACCTTCTTGCTGCAAAGCAGCAGTTCTACCCTGTGGTCCACTGAGCAGCCCAAATTTAAAGCTTTATAGAGGTAGCCAAAGAGGGGTCAGCTATGAGCACTTCATACATCAGGTCATCAGAATTTCAAAGGGACTGAATTTATATGAAACATTTCTATAATCTCTCTCTCTCTCTCTCTCTCTCTCTCTATATATATATATATATATATATATATATATATATGTATATATATATATTAGTGCTGTCAATCGATTAAATTGTTTTAATCGTGATTAATCGCATCAATGCCTGAGTTAACTCGCGATTAATCGCATTTTAATCGCAAATTTTTTTTCTGATTGAAAATCATTTAAATACTCTCGATGACATACAAAAAATACATACAGGCTAGGTTTGTGCCAATGTTCTTTTTTAAAATGAAAACAGGTCACAGACACTGATTTATGCCATAGAAACATATGGCAAGAAGATGGGGAGGCATGTAGCAAAAAATAACAAATATGTAGCCAAAAAAAAGGCCCTGAAAACAGGCTGATGTAAAAGACAGTCTTTACAGTTAATACAGTCTTTTGAACAAAGACAAGCATTTTACCCTACTGCTATAAAATGTAGTACAGTTAACATTAGATGTTAATTAACCAAGATAAAAATGAACAATTTTCAATCAATACATCAAAATCAATAGACCGACATCACTAGATGGAGGAAGTCTCTCTAGAAAGTTACTTTTCAGCCTCTTAACAAAAATGAGAACACACACACACCCACCCACAGACACACCCACCCACCCACCCGCACACACACACGATACCGACCTGTGGCGTACACAGACAGCCAGGGCCGGCGATTCCTATAGGCCAGCTAGGCAATTGCCTAGGGCGACAAATGTGTTGGGGGCGCCCTCTAGCGTCGCCCTTAGGCTTACTTCCCATTAATCATAGAATTAGAAAAAAAAGCGAATTAAACCGGTTATGAAGCGTCCGTCAGTTTGACTTAACCTTACGTATATATAAATAGCAAAATATGAACAAATAAATATACCACCGTTTTTTTTTATTATTTTTTCACATTTAAGAGAAAATCGGAAAAGATTCTGATCACTTTTCAAGCGCCCTCCAACCCGGAAGTCGTGACGTCAGAACGGGAGCGTTCACGCTGGTCTACTGCACTAAATGCGATAACCAAAACGAGAAATCTGAAAACAAAATTTCGACTTCAACCGAGCGATTCCTACCAGGAGACCATTCTGATGTATCGGAGGAAGAATATTTGTGTCTGGAGCCTCACATGTTCGACCCAGATGTTTCAGATGAAGAGAAGGCACCGGACGAACAACAGCGAGTCGGACAATGAGTGGAGATTGGACGTCAACAGGTGTTATGCCCAAAAGTGCATGCCTGCCAAAATATGCATCCCCAGTCGCGGGAGCGCGCCTCGCTCTGTTGAACTGCATATTGACGAGGAAAACGGATTAAAATATGTTCAAACGAGCTTAGGTTCTTATATTAATGATATAAAAACGTTTAAAAATACCTCTCGTGGGAAAAAAGTTTTGGTTATTTGGCAGATTAATTTACAAAAGTACGGATTTTTTGAACAACATTAAATCCAAAGATTTTGACCATGGAACGGCTGATTTATTTGTTGTGGTCTCTTGTTATTTACACACAGAACTAAACCGTGATAGCCGACGTGAGTTTGGAGTTTGCAAAGGTTTCTCTTAATTGGAAAATCAAACCCGCATCTGCACAGCACAGCATTCACAGACCAGTGAGATGCGCGTCAGAAAGCTATGGTGCATTCAGGAGCATTGGAACATTTTAAACTTACAAGAATGAGGCATAAAACAGAACTGTATTTTACTGAACTGTATTGTATTTTTTTTTGTTTTTGTTTATGCATCTCACTGGTCTGTGAACGCTGTGCTGTGTAGATGTGCGTTTGATTTTCCACTTAAGAGAAAGCTTTGCAAACTCCAAACTCACATTGGCTATCACGGTTTAGTGTTGTGTGTAAATAACAAGAGACCACAACAAATAAATCAGCCGTACCATGGTCAAAATCTTTGGATTTAATGTTGTTCAAAAAATCCGTACTTTTGTAAATTAATCTGCCAAATAACCACAACTTTTTTCCCACGAGAGGTATTTTTAAACGTTTTTATATCATTAATATAAGAACCTAAGCTCGTTTGAACATATTTTAATCCGTTTTCCTCGTCAATATGCAGTTCAACAGAGCGAGGCGCGCTCCCGCGACTGGGGATGCATATTTCGGCAGGCATGCACTTTTGGGCATAACACCTGTAGATTAGATGAATGGTAGGACAAGTTTTTTCTTTTAACAGTTCAAACATTTTTTTTGTATGTTGACATCATTTTTTTCTCAGTATATATGCAGCAGAATTATGTGCTATATTATTAGCTTGAGAATGGGTAGAAGATACTAATATAAATAAAATATTTTGTAGTGATTATCTGCATTGAGTATTCAAAAGGGATGTACAAATAATCATCAAAATGGGCTTGCACTGATGAGCATCAACCAAGAGGTCTCAAATAAAATCTCATTTGATGATACCATCAACGAATTTGCCATTAGGAAGTCCAGACGAGTCAAATTTTAATGCTGCACCAATTTTGAAGGTGAATAGAAATACCTGAAACAACTGATAGATAGAACTACAAGAACTTCAAACTTTTAATTTTGTAATGGTATTCATAAAAGCACTTTTGTTTGTAAAGGGTTAATCCTTTCTTTAATCACTAATCAATGTCAGAAATCAGGGTAAATATACCTGATATATTTTATTTAGAGGAAAGTTTTGTTTATCTCATTTCTATTTATGTTCAAATGATTTAATTGAACTGGAACGGAAAATTTAATTTAATGTTTATCAATTACTTTTTTATGTAGTCCTTGGTTGAAGAATTTCTTAAATTTATTATTTTTTATTGTTATTTGGTAATTTCTGAAATTGATTTATTTAATATTTGTTTAATGTGTGTTAAATTTGTTAATTGTCTGAAATAAATTCATTCATTGATTCAATCCAGTTTTTTAGTTATACTTTACCTAAGTGTCCTTACAGATGGTTAAAAGTGTTTTTGCACAGTCCTAACTTTGAGTGTGTAATAAATTATTTAAAATAATAAAAAAGAAAAGGTACTGAAACCTATTCTGGTATTTGTCTATGCATCACTCCATGCTAAGTTACATTTTTTTCTGAATGCTTAAACACAACCTTGATTCTTATAGCACAATTTCTAAAACTATTAATACTTATAGCAAATCCACTCACTGAGTTCACAAAACTAAAAGAACAAACATTGCTTTGCACTCAATTTGCAATTTTGTAACACACTTTGCACAACTGTAGGCACAATTCACCGCACAGCACTCTTTGTGGAACTGTAAACACAACACAATGAAGCACTAAACAGATGCTGAAAACAGTGCTGGTATTTCGCACGGCAAAAGTGAGGGGTGGGGGGGGGGGGGGGGGGGGGCGCGCAAAACTCAATCTCGCCTAGGGCAACCAAAGGGCTAGAACCGGCCCTGCAGACAGCAATAGTGCCGTAGCAGATTCCATTTCACCTCAGTAATCTGTTTTCTCAGCGTATTTCAGGTTGCTACTAGTTACCAGACACTCAACTTGTTTGTTGGTGGTGGGGCTTAAAGAAAAGGCAATAGCGTCACCCAGTGTATGAGCGTCTTTTTCCCTTGAGGAGCTCCGCTCTCGAAGCCTATGAGAAATGCATAGACTGGGGGGAAATAGCCCCGCCTTCCCGCAGGCTGCAGCGGGATGTACTTGGAAAATTGTACCATAAAACCACATAGCGTTAATCTCACGTTAAAAAAATTATCGCCGTTAAAATGGCCTCGCGTTAACGCGATAATAACGCGATAATTTTGACAGCACTAATATATATATATATATATATATATATATATATATATATATATATATATATATATATATATATATATATATATATATATATATATATATATATATATATATATATATATATATATATATATATGTATATAGTATATAATGTGTTTTTTTTATAAGACAAAAGCAAAATGGCAAATACCGGTAGTGTAAAATTACTGTGTAGGTGCCTAAGGAAAAATGAATATAAATGAATATAAATGCAATTATATGCAAATATTTACAATCATCCCCTGTTTTGTGTTGGGTTTTTGCATAAAATCTCAATGAAGACATTGAAGGTTGTGGTTTTCACATGATGAAATTTTGTGAGTGTCAAACGGGATGAGCACATTAGCAGGGTACTGTAAATGCCAGCACCCAGTACGCAGGTAGTAGCTGCCCCCCACTTCCTATGAGTGGTCTGTAAATAATATTTTTGCTAAATCGCTTTTTCACTCACAGCTGTCACCATGTGACTGTAGCGCCGTAGTGGAGGGAAGGGCCTGCAGGTGTGTATTAAGCAGCAAGGAAGAAATTAAACAAAGGAATCTGCTGGGTTCTTTGTTCAAAATTTTGTGATATTACTCTGCATTGATGCTCTGCCTGGGAACCAAAATAAGGCTGAAATGAAATGCGCATCACATTGCAGCTCATGACTCACTTTTGCATGCATAATTTATTGAATACTTATTGTTTTTTTTTGCTTGATGAATGTGAGTACACTTATGCCATCTCCTCTCTGAAGTGATGTCTCTCTTTTCATCACCACTGCCCTAAGCAGATACCCATCTTAGCGTTTATATCAGACCCCTCTCCATGGAGATAATATTTCCTATTCACACCTCAGACTTCAGAATCTGTTAATTTTTTTTTTCTGGTAGCATCTGGAGAGCTCTGAGGAGTTGCTGCTGTCTTTTTTTCTTCCTTTCCCAGATGGTTGGAGATAGCAGCTTTCAGCTGCCCCTGGTCTTTGTTTCTGTCAGTGACAGGCAGAGCAACGTTTTTTTTTCCATGCAAGATAAGGTTGTACTTACACACAAGCCCACGCAGAGTGAAAGGATAAAGTGCAAATTCCATGCTGTGGTTTGCATGTGCTCCTTCGTGTTTACAGCTGCGACCTTGAGAACAGGTGTGCATGTATGTGAGCGATTGCCTTTTTAGATCCATGGAACTGCAAGCAGGGCTGTGTGATTCATTTATGATGTATGTTACCCATTGTGTGTATCAGTGCATTTAATTCTGTCTGAGAGTGAGAGAAACACATTAAGTAGTAAATAAGATTTTTCATGGCTGCCCCACAAGCTTTGTGTCATGGGACCACCAGTAATGGCTTTGGCTTCAGCTCTTCCTCTGTGCTCCTGCCACCTATAATCTACAATGAGCAAAAAATTGTTACCTTTGAGGATACTAACTTCCCTGGACACACAAACACAAATACTTACCAGTTGACTTATTCTTGTTCTTTACTTTAGTTTCTTTGTACCCTCTTACAAACATTTTTCGGCATACCTTATAGGCAACCGGTGAAATCACAGGCAAGTTGCAGACAGTAGTGAAATAACTACTGAGACAGAATGATATTTCACAACCCCAATAATTGGATATGTCTCTATCTCCTAATTACTAGCTAAATCATCCACTCTGCTGTGCATTGCAAATAAAATTGTCAAACATACAAACACACTTACTTACTCACTCACACACACCCCTTCAGTAATTCATTGATTTACATCTAAATGGATTTATACCTGAACACGTCTCTCTGTCTCACATGTGACTTATAAACACACCAAAATGCAATCTGATGCCCGTGCACATAATCACACATATCTAAAATCAGTCTAAGTAAGCTATAATATTAGGGTAATTAGAAAACTAGGCATAATTATTTATCTCTAACAGATATTATTGGAAGAATGCTTCCAGGTCGGGTAAGATGAGAATTAAACTATTACTCTACATGCAAATTGCTCTTTTTGCTTTTGTTTTTTTTAGTAACCCTGAGTAGACCCTAACTTCTGTAAAAGTTAGAAGTGACAGCACACTGCTATCGGGATGGTTGCTTTTTTGCAGGAAAAAGGAAGTTGATCAGAGATGTTGTGATGCAAGATGGATACTGGAAAATAAACACTGCTTGAGGCTACAAAACAATCCTTATCATAGACTAATGTTGTTTAATGCATATCCATGGCCTAATCCAAATAAAGACATAAATCCAATTTAGCACAAGTTAGAAATTTATTATCAGACACTTACATGTAATCTAAGTGTATTGAAATAACTCTGCTTAGAAAAAAATATATATACATTTCAGTCTGCAGCTGTAAAGAACTTTTTTATAAGTTTGACACCAAACAATGATTTTCCTCCCACTACACAATTAGGGATTACTACATTGTGTAGGTTTCTCAATTAAAATTTCAATACTAAACTGATTTGAGGTTGGAAAAAAAAAAAAAACGTAAGACATAATCATTAACAAAACAGTGAAAAGGCACTTAAGGTGTGTATTTTTGATAATGCAGCACAGTGTATAGTCATAACCCCCTAAGGATTTGGTGTTAAATAGAAAACTGAAGGTAGATTCTCTGCTCTTTGTGTGTACTTGTTTGGTGTTCCAATGCCTTGTATGGTGGTAAATGTGTAATGCAAATCTCTTACAGCTGCATAATCTCATTGCTGTAAAAAAATGTTATATATGAGTGGTAGTTTAGGTTATTATCAGCAAAATAAGACCCATCTTCTTTCAGGTTTCTTCAATAGAAGCCCCAAAAGTAACATGAAATTCCACAGTAAGCTCTTTTTGTTATATTCTATTGATCCCAGTGGGGGAAAAAAAAAAAATCTCCTGCTTGTATCTTTTGCACGGAGGTCAAAGAGCCGGGTCACCTGCAGAGCAGTTAGGCAGAAATATTACTTCACTTGGCCACAGTGATTTCAGAGCTGTTGGAGACGATTGCTCAGTGTATGGAGCAGCTCTGTGATCTATTTGATGAAGATCCAAACATAACAGTCAGCAGAACAGCCTGGCTTCATGCCTACAAAACAATAAAGCGGCATCAAATATTGCTCTGTGTTTTTCCTTTGTGGCACAGACTATTACAGTATGTAAATACTAGAAGAGCAGTGCTACATTTTGGATGATAGTTGCCGTAAATAATTTTTTGCCCTTTGGATCTACATGTTGGAATGTGGGATGGAATTTTAATGAGCTGAATATTTTTTACTCTGATTAAAAACAACATTTAACCGATACCATAGGGAATTTATGCCACACGAAGAGCATTAGATACAAAATGCCTCCATATCATTTATGACTATCATTATAGAAGGTTTGGTAATGATAACCTTTACATCAGCAGAATTCTACTCCAGTCCCCATAGGCCAGTTTTCTCCATGTTTAAAACACATTTTTGCTCCAATACTGATTCATATATTGTTTGTATAACCTCTTTTACCCATCATCAAGTGATGCAGAGTCAAAAGCTCATTGATCCACTTGAGTCAGGTGTGACCTGAGAAAAATCTAAAGGGTGCAAGATACTGTTAGTATTATTTTTAAGATTCATGTTTGGTAAACCCTAATATTTGCCAGTGATGTGGCGTATGTTTTCCCAATCAGTTTAGCTTATTAAGACAAGATTTAGAAATGTAATGAGAACATATAGACAGAATGGATTATTCTTAACAGATAGTCTGTCACTGTGCAGTTGGGTTGTCCTTGATCTAAGAAAACTCTGTAATATTTTGATATGGCTGGAGCAAGTAAAGTCTCCTGAAGTACAAGCATGTATTATGTGATGATGTGGCAGGCTGTGTGCATAAAATGCTTCTTTAATTGCTGTTCTGGGCCAGCTTTCTGAAGAAGCGAGCCCGGTGGTAAGCGGTAAGCGCTGCCATATGCAACATGAGCCATTTCTCTGCTCTGAGTAAGATTACAATTTTGGCAAAAAAAACTTTGTCATGTGTCTTATTTAATATATAAACATATAAGTGTTATTTAACATGTTTGAAGCAAGTGATCTCTTCTCAGGAAAGAATTGGTGATAGGAAGCTTAAAGGTGTAAACACAGAGTTTTCATTTTACAACACAACCTTAAACATTAGAATTTCCTTACATCACCCCTTATACTGTGTCTGCAGTGATGTTTTTCTATGAAGCTGTGTTTTTCACAAAAAAAAAAAAAAAAAAAAAAAACTTTTTTTTTTTTTCAAATTGTTTTTCCAAATTGTTTAAGTAATAGTTTAACCAGTAGGACACAGATAACCTACCACAATAGTTGACCAGAAGCAAAAGCTGTTCAACTTGAACTCTATAATTTAGATAATTTTTATCAGTTTGTAATAACTCAAATAGAAAATGTTCATAACAATTAGATACGGCTGTATAAACGTGGTTACTAATAAACTCCACTGCAAGCGACTTCAATGTTAATATGTACCCTGTCACCTAGTTTATATCCTACAGCTTCTCTGCTTTACAAAGGCAGAAACACACAATTGTTTGTAAGGGGTATGCTCTGTGCTTTCTGACGTAACACATTCACATTTTATAATTCATCCTAAGCATGACTGCTGCTCACCAAATGAAAACAGCAGGATAGAGTCCGGAGGCTCTAAAATGCTCTAATTGTATAGTTGTATTGGGAATACCTCTATAGACCTCTCTGCTACATAAACACAGAGTTTTCATTTTACAACACAACCTTAAACATTAGAATTTCCTTACATCACCCCTTATACTGTGTCTGCAGTGATGTTTTTCTATGAAGCTGTGTTTTTCACAAAAAAAAAAAAAAAAAAAAAAACTTTTTTTTTTCAAATTGTTTTTCCAAATTGTTTAAGTAATAGTTTAACCAGTAGGACCAGAAGCAAAAGCTGTTCAACTTGAACTCTATAATTTAGATAATTTTTATCAGTTTGTAATAACTCAAATAGAAAATGTTCATAACAATTAGATACGGCTGTATAAACGTGGTTACTAATAAACTCCACTGCAAGCGACTTCAATGTTAATATGTACCCTGTCACCTAGTTTATATCCTACAGCTTCTCTCCTTTACAAAGGCAGAAACACACAATTGTTTGTAATTGTGTAATTGAAAACAACAGCAGGATAGAGTCCGGAGGCTTTAAAATGCTCTAATTGTAGTTAGAGTTGTATTGGGAATACCTCTATAGACCTCTCTGCTACAACCAATACTTGATCATAAACATTTAATACATTTAAAGAAAAAAAAGAAGAAAAAATGTTTTCAGTAATTTGGCACACAAAGATAGACCTTAGCGGAAATCCCATGCATCTGTCAACGTTGTCAGCAGTCTTGCCCAAACAGCTGCTTGTCAGCCCGTTGGTTCTAAACAATGGAAAGACCTAAAACATCATCTTCTAGTCAATGCAAGTGATGTTTACTATGTGCATACAGAAAGATTTTTCACCTATCTGTGCTAACAAAATTGTAATGATCTCAGAATGTAGGACAGGTAGCCGTGGGAAAGTTCAAAGCGTTTATTTAACAAAACAGGTGCGCGGGGCTGCTCGTCTGCTGCGGGGTGGATCTCTGCAGAAATGGGAGAATACAGATCAGTGACTGGATATGGAGCTTAACACGACTTGGAGCAAAGTCACTGACCTGATTCAAAGTTCAGTCCGTTTGCGGAGCTTTGACCGCAGTTGCGTTCCTTGAGTGCGCGGAGCAGACGCCGAGCAGCAACAGAGTCCAGAAGGGAAATCCAAGGCCGAAGTCAGACGACAGTTCCAGGTTCAGAAGCCGGTAGAATCCAGGATCAGACAGGACAAACAGAGCAGACAGGGGCAAGGCAAAAACTCGAAATCCTCAGGGCAGAGACTGGTCAATATCAGGGAAACAGGCAGACTACAGATTGCTAGGGAATGTATCACAAAAACACAAGAATAACCTGGCGCTGATGGGAGGCAAACACACAACTTAAATAGTAGAGGAACCAGGTGGAAATGATCGGCGATAATCAGCCGCAGAACCAATTAGACAGGAAAGCAAGGAGCAAAGGAAAAAACCAAACCATCAGCGCCGAGATCATGACAAAAATAACAGAAACATGAACTTTACACCAACTTTGAGTAATAGCAGATAGATATTCATTATTATTTAAATGATGAATATTTTATTGGTATATTCATTTATTATAATGTTATATGCTCAGTGTGGGCAAATATTTTTCACAGAAATTCAGAGGCAGGCCCTATTTTTTATCACATTAAACCTCACTTTACTGCAAACCTTCTGCTTATCTTTTGCCTAAACCTGGCTGCATTGCTCAATTATGCATATCTGCCTGGTCCTCTTAGTTAACATGTTTTTTTATTTTTCAATATTTAACTAAAAATGTGCACATGAAAATCCTGAGATTATAAAGGCTTTTTGACAGCTAAAGGAAGCTACAGCTCTGTGACACAGTCCACAAACATGCAGGAAAAGCATGTAAAGGGTAGAAAGAACTGCGCACATTCTGTGGCTTTTAAAATTAAGTTTAGATTCCTGGTTAATTTATTTCTGCAATCTATCTGTATCTATGTTTATATTTCTGTCTTTGTTCGGCTTTAATTTTCTGTAGAGCTTGTCCATTGTATGGTAAAACTTTGCTAATATCCATATCTGTATTGTTTCACACATTTTCCTTCATTAGTATATTTAAAGCAGAATTCCAATTCTGAGTTTGAAAAAAACCGAAAACAGTTTAAATCAATCGCTCTAATGCACACCATGAGAATTGGCAAATATTCCTAGATAGGTGTTAAAACCTCTGCAGAAAAATTGAGCGAAAGTCTTTTTTCCTCCATTTTAAACCAGTTTTGAGGGTTGCCACGATGCGGATGACTGAGCATTTGCGCAGCCAACAGATCAATATAAATCAGAATCAGGTCACAGTTTAACCTTGTTTTGCTACTGTTTTGAAACCCAGCTAGCCTGGGGTCCCTTGGAGGATTTAAAGTTACTCAAGCAAGTTGACAAATACATTAGTTATAAAAACGCCAAGTAAAACCTTTATAGTTTGAAGATTTTGTTAGTAAAGATATATTTACAAAAAAATTGAAATTACTAACTTGATCCAAACTGCTATTTTGCTTTTAAAATAGGGCATATACAAAAAGGATTTTGCATAAAGCATAAAGAAAAATAACACTAAACACATATTATGTCGTTACAGTTTAGACTGCTTTAACATAGTTTTTCAAATAAATGAAATAAAAGGCTTCCAGATATATTTAAATTTGTCCAATTTGTCCTTTAGGACATATGCAATTTTTTTCCACTCGAAGAGCTGATGTCCTTTGCTAGTCACTGATCCGTTGCAGGTCTAACGGACTTTTTCTAGGTCAAACATATACAACAATTAGCATTACAATGCAGAGCAATACATTAATATACGATTGGAGTTAGCCTTTTCACTGAGCATGATATCAATAATATTCCACTGTTTTACAGAGTTGCAGCTAGAACTGGAAGTAATATAATTCCTGATACTGCATACATAGCACTTCTTTCTATAATATCTGCATCTGTTTTGCTTCAGGAAAAAAGTTAGATTCTGATTTGGACATTTGTATAGCAAATATTAGCTATGTTTTATGCACAAACTTTTACAATCAGATTAAAATGTAATCACATTTAAAACAAAAATAATCAGATTTTATAGTTTAAACTGACCTAAGCAATCGGAAATAAACATCCGATCAGACAAAAAATGTCAGGTAAACATGCTGATCGGAATATTGTGATAACAGCTACTCACTAGCCACTAACAATTAGCCACTCAAGGTTGAAATATAGAAAGCTAAAGCCGCATGTGAGCGCACAGGTCAATTTTACTCACTCCTAATAAATAGATCCTCACAAGTGTTTCCTTGCAAGCTGAAAGAATTTTCATTCGACAAGAACCACGCTTTTCAATTTGAAATACATTTTTTCTCATCTTGCTGAAGCTGTTGAGAATATGAAGACTGACTAATTTATGTGACACATTTTTTGTCTGATTGGGCATTTACTCCAACTACTTGTGTCCATATTGATGTGGCTACAGTGATGTTAGAGTAAACCTCAGCCATTTCTATTTATATTCAGAATTATTACATACTGTTCAATGAATGATAAGTGTTTTTAATTAAGGGTTAAGGTTACCCGATGTATTACAACATCCAACTGCCAATGATGTGGGCAATGTCACTTTAACTATAGCTCTCAAGAATTTCAATGGTGAAGTTCTCTTAAAATCTAAAATAATTGTTGTTGATTGCAGGCATGTATGATACTTCCCATTAATTTTGCTTGTAAAGAAGAGAATGGTGTGCAGCTTACTGCACTGTGACATCACTGCCTGGAAGATGTCATGAGTGAGGTGTTAGTATTTAGGTGAAAAATGGCCGCTCCCAGACTCAGTGATGGTCATGAAAATTATTACTTTTATTTTTTTTTTTACTGATTAATGCAAAATTCATTAAATCATCACGAACGTATTAGTTTTAGGGATAGATAATGATCCATGATTATTCCTTGCTGAAAAGACTTTTCCTTTAAGTGAAGCAAATCCTGTAAAAAAACAAAGAAAAAGTGCAGAGGGGAACCTCGTTTATGAAGTAAACCGTGCAACTGTTAGATTATACCAAGATATTTATCTCATCTTTTCTAGTACTACATGTATTAGTGGGTAGTCAGTTTACCTGTGTACTTTAAATGCAAGTATTTTACATTCTTCTACATTTTAATATATCAAATTATCTATTGTATTCTTATATTTTCTTTAAATAACCGTCTTAATGTCCATACAATATATTATAGACCTTCCTGTTTGTTTCACTAATAATTTCTGTCAGCTCCTTTCATTTTGAGTTTTATGTGATATTGAACATTGCCCCAAATTATAGCATAAACAACTAGATCAATACAATTCCTGATGGAAATCAATTGGGCTGCCCCAGCATATGAATTGTGCTATAAACAGAAAATGCCTGGCATCGTGTCCAAGCATCTGTTTTTCCAAGCATGAGAATGAGAGATATTTAGAAATGGTGGATCTCGCTGCGATTGAAAATTGCCAAAGGGGTTGGTTTTGGGTTTGGAGATGGTGAAAAATTGTCTGTATAAATTAGAGGTTTTGGATCCTAACAGCTTTAACAGACACTTGCAGTACGATTTTCATTCAACTGGGTTGGTTTAGATCCAGCTTGCCACATACGGCGTCCATCTGTCCCTTGGGATTCTTGAGGGGAAGACATTTGGATTAGTTTAGTTGTGAAACAATGCTGTTGCCAGTCTGCAGGATTGATTTGGCAAAAAGCATATTCTGTGAACTTGGTTCCAGAAATCTTCCTCCATGTTTTATTTTTTCCAAAAAGAATCAATACTCCTGCTGTGATTCATTGCTTCTTTTGTCTAACTTCAGCTGCTTTCATGCAACCTTTGCCACACCTTTATCTTTAGTTTTTTTAATCAGCAAATCTCTAGGCCAGATTATATATATATATATATATATATATATTAGTGCTGTCAATCGATTAAATTTTTTTAATCGCGATTAATCGCATCAATGCCTGAGTTAACTCGCGATTAATCGCATTTTAATCGCAAATTTTTTTTCTGATTGAAAATCATTTAAATACTTTCGATGACATACAAAAAATACATACAGGCTAGGTTTGTGCCAATGTTCTTTTTTTAAAATGAAAACAGGTCACAGACACTGATTTATGCCATAGAAACATATGGCAAGAAGATGGGGAGGCATGTAGCAAAAAATAACAAATATGTAGCCAAAAAAAAGGCCCTGAAAACAGGCTGATGTAAAAGACAGTCTTTACAGTTAATACAGTCTTTTGAACAAAGACAAGCATTTTACCCTACTGCTATAAAATTTAGTAGAGTTAACATTAGATGTTAATTAACCAAGATAATAATGAACAATTTTCAATCAATACATCAAAATCAATAGACCGACATCACTAGATGGAGGTAGTCTATGCTCTAGAAAGTTACTTTTCAGCCTCTTAACAAAAATGAGAACACACACACACACACACACCCACACACAGACACACCCACCCACCCACACACACACGATACCCACCTGTGGCGTACACAGACAGCAATAGTGCCGTAGCAGATTCCATTTCACCTCAGTAATCTGTTTTCTCAGCGTATTTCAGGTTGCTACTAGTTACCAGACACTCAACTTGTTTGCTGGTGGTGGGGCTTAAAGAAAAGGCACTAGCGTCACCCAGTGTATGAGCGTCTTTTTCCCTTGAGGAGCTCCGCTCTCGAAGCCTATGAGAAATGCATAGACTGGGGGGAAATAGCCCCGCCTTCTCGCAGGCTGCAGCGGGATGTACTTGGAAAATTGTACCATAAAACCACATAGCGTTAATCTCACGTTAAAAAAATTATCGCCGTTAAAATGGCCTCGCGTTAACGCGATAATAACGCGATAATTTTTACAGCACTAATATATATATATATATATATATATATATATATATATATATATATATATATATATATATATATATATATATATATATATATATATACATAATTTTGTCACTTAAATACTCATTTATTATTGTTTCTGGTAAGTAAAAGTTAGTTTTGCTTTATTTGTTTCATAGAATGCCTTTAGTTAATTTTGTATTTATTGATTCTGTTGTTATTTTGAGTCTCCCTCATGTAGTAGACTTGGGTTACTCCATCCCTATTTAAGCAGCCTTTAGTTCTTTGTTGGCAGGTCAGTTTTTTGTTGAAGTTGGTTCCTCAGTTGACCTTAGTTAAGTTGGGCCCAGAACCATGTTATTTATAATTCAAGTTATTTTCTATTGCTTTTGATCCTTTGTTAACTATTTTTGACACTATTAAATGACTTTTTTTTTTTTCAAATTTGGAACACCTTTTGTCCTTATTTAAGTTTGGTCCCTCACAGTGCCCTTTTGACCAGTGAGGTGCTGTTTACAGTCCAGTTGAGGTTGTCTGTGATGTGCACTTCGAGGAATTTGGTGCTGTTGACCACCTCTACAGCTGAGCTGTTGATGAGCAGTGGAGCGTGGTTTGGCCGGTTCTTCCTGAAGTCCAAGATGATCTCCTTCGTCTTCTACACGTTCAGGATCACGCTGTTATCTTTGCACCAGTCCACCAGCTGTTCAACATCCTCTCTGTAGTGCTGGTCGTTGTCATCACTGATGATGCGCACCACCGTAGCGTCGTCTGCAAACTTCATGATGTGATTTGTGGTGAACCTGGGGACGCAGTCATGTGTCATCAGGGTGAACAGCAGCCCAGGGGGGGTCTGTGCTTAGGATGATGACATCAGAGGTGTTCTGTCCGACCTGGACTGACTAAGGTCTGTTGGTGAGGAAGTCTAGCAGCCAATTGCAGAGGGGTGTATTGAATCCCAGCTATTTCAGTTTTCCCATCAGATGCTGTGGGATGATGGTGTTGAAAGCTGAACTGAAGTCAAGGAACAGCATCTGCATGTGAGTGTTCTTCTCCAGGTGTGCCAGGCTCAGGTGAAGAGCAGCAGAGATGGCGTCCTCAGTGGAGCGGTTTCGTCGGTAGGCAAACTTGAACGGGTCGAATGTTGGCAGGAGACTGGAGGGGATGTGTTCTTTAACCAGCCTTTTGAAGCACTTCATCATGATTGGAGTCAGTGGGACAGGCCGGCAATCATTGAGTGAGGCGACCTGAGGCTTCTTTGGGACTGGAATGATGGTGGCAGACTTGAAGCGTGCTGGCGCTATGGATTGGTCCAACGAGGTGTTAGAAATGTCTGTGAGGACACCAGCCAGCTGATCTGCACAATCCTTAAACACCTGCCCAGGTATGTTATCAGGCCCTGGGGCCTTCCTTTGGTTGACTCTCCTCAGAGTTTTCCTCACTTCAGCTATGTCCAGGTTTAGTGTCTCCTCCTCCTGGATCTTCTGGCTGTGGTTCTGATTCACTGATCTGATGGCACGATTTAATTTGGTACTCGCTGTTCTCAGTGGCTCTTTATTACCAGACTTGAAAGCTGAGTTCCATGCTTTTAGTGATTTCTGAACCTTTCCATTCATCCAGGGTTGTTGGTTGGCCCGGGTGGTGATGTGATGATATATATAAAAAAAAAAAAAAAAAAAAAAAAACTGTTTTCTCACCCCTCGTGGGGTGGTATGTGTCATCCTCAAGCTCGGGTCCTCTACCAGAGGCCTGGGAGTTTGAGGGTTCTGCGCAGTATCTTAGCTGTTCCTAGGACTGTGCTCTTCTGGACAGAGACCTCTGATGTTTTACCTGGAATCTGCTGTAGCCACTCTCCCAGTTTGGGGGACACAGCCCCCAGTGCTCCAATTACCACTGGCACCACTGCTGCTCTTACTTTCCACATATTTTCTAGCTCCTCCTTCAGCCCTTGGTATTTATCAAGCTTCTCGTGTTCTTTCTTCTTGATGTTGCTGTCACTTGGGATTGCCAAATCTATCACTACTGTCTTCTTCTGCTGTTTGTCGATCAACACGATGTCTGGTTGGTTAGCCATCACCTGTCTGTCAGTCTGGACCTTGAAGTCCCATAGGATCTTAGCTCGATCATTCTCAACTACCTTAGGAGGGGCCTTCCATTTTGACCTTGGGACTTCCAGCCCATACTCATGGCAGATGTTCCTGTATATATATATATATATATATATATATATATATATATATATATATATATATATATATATATATATATATATATATATATATATATATATATATATATATATATATATATATATATATATATACACATATATATATATATATATATATGTGTGTGTGTGTGTATATTTATTTATAAAATGTTCAACTGTGTTAATTTAATTCAAGCCTTTTCGATTTTTCTTCCACTTCTTCCGCCAGATTGTGTGTCACATGTTTTCTGCGTCTGAAGCCTGTGTTTTGTTCTCGCTGTGTCTCCTACTGAAAAACAGGTCTTCAATCAGGTCTTATCAGGCCTCCTCAGACTGTGGGTTGCAACTTATTCAGGGAGCCATCATTCGACATATGTGAAGCCCATTGACATGGCCCTGAATGTTAACTTAACTTTCACCTTTGTGGCAGTTCTACTCTTAGTTGTATCATTTGGGAGACTGTGAATGAGCAGGAATACAGATACGTGTTCTGAATTATACCTGTTCAATAAAAACAAAACAACAACAAAAAGACATCTTAATAAATGTGTAATTACATTTACGGCAATCATAAACATCTCTGTACAAAACACCAGAGTTGTAGCAGACATTTGTAGCCCAATAATCTGTCATGACATGAGTAATCTTTATATTTGTTTTTAAAAACTAAGCTTGAAAAACATTTGGCAAAAGTGATATATAAACTATATTTTTATGCTCAAAGTTTCTAATTTAGAACTTTATGGGGATTGACAGATAAGGAACATGAAGCACAAGATGCCTGTTGAAAACAAAGGCTTCCTCTTAATTGGATAAGAAAAATCTGAACCAAAGGGGCAAAACTTTTATAGTCATTACAAATTTTTCTTTTGGTACCCTTACAGTGTACTAGTAAAGTAGAGTCTCTTCACACATACATGGGATATCAAGTTACACTTGTCACTTTTTTGCACCCAGATATCTTTTTGACACCAGAGAGGTTTAGCTGCCAACCAACCAATTAAAATACAGCTACTATTCCTTAGATAGGATTTGATTTGTGATCCTAAATATGACACTGGCTGCAGTAATCCTGTTGAACAACACATTTCCTAGATTAGTCAAGCAAGCTTTAACACTAGCTTTAACACTTTTACATAATTTTTGACCCCATATAATAAAAAATTACAAAAAAAAAAAAAAAAACGCTGGAAATATATGGCATGGCCCTCAGGTGATCACTAACCTGTGCAACATGTGCAGGATGAATCTTATAAAATTTAAAAGACACTATAGTTAGAGGAGTACTCCATGCTCATGGAGGTGGACACCTGACAACAAACAATAAAGATACCCAAAGAAACAGATTTCTGCTTGTAAGTGTCAGAATAATGAAGACAGATGGTGCTAATTACAATGTTTTAAGCAAAGAAAAGAAGGGGAAAAAAACCAAATCATCCTGTCCATCATATCACAGTAAGGAATAAATTCTGCCATGTTCTGCTGGTATTTATTCATGGAGCACATTTAACTTGCAATGCAATATTATTTTAAGGATCACAACACTCAAGTAGTTTTAAAAATGTGTAGGAATACAGTAAGTATTATAATTAGTAGACAACCAAGTGAAAACATAAATGTTTCCTTTAATTTTATTTCATTGTCTTTACTGAATCGTATATGAGATGGACAGCTTTACATCATATGGTTGCATATGCTTGTCCCTCACGTAGGGTCTGCTTTCATGTCTTCTTTGTGTCTATTTTTTTAGGATCTTATGTCAAGGCCTCTAGGTTTGTGCTTGTATTGTCTGTCTATGACATGAGGAGGGGTAGTAACAGCTTTATGGATGAAGAGCCCTTTTATCTTGGTTAAATGCTCTATACAGAGACCCTTTCTGATTAAGTTAAGTGAGGAAGTGTGTTCAATTTTTGACTGCTAGTGTGAATGGTTTAAGATTTGTGTTTCATATAATGCAAATAAAAAAAAAACACCTTAACTTCCATGTATAAATATTTTTTTATTCTGACATTGATTGTTTTTAACATTGAAAATGACAAGGAAATACCATAAGAATGCTCAATATTTTAATTTGTCTCGTTTTCATAACATTTAAATATCAGCTGAGTTTTTTTTTTTTTTATTCTGGCAAAGGTAGCAGTCATAATGGACTTTTTCCTTATTTTGACATATTATTATCTTGTAAGTCTACATGAGATTTAATTTGCTTATTTAAATCAACGGATGGGAAACAAAAAAAAAACCCCAAAAAAACAACTGCTATTTGTAAAATATGTTAGTTGTCTTTTTACTGTCATCTTAGTTTTAAAATTAGGTTCAATTTACAGACAGGAAGGCAAAGACCAATAAGTTGAGACTGCATAAAATGTTCTTAATGTTAGCTTGATCAATAGTGGACTTTTCTACCTTGTGTAATATATGATGAAGGCAGAAGATTCTTTTTACATTGCATGAAGTATTAAATCCTTATGTGCTGATGCAAACTAAAATAGAACTGTTAAGCCTCCTAATAAAAGAGCAAAACATGTTATTTAAAAACTTTGGAACAGTGAAACCGCATATTAAGATAACTTTACTTGTACTCCTATTTGCCAGTGAAATTAAAATACTGGAATGGATTGTATGTGTGCAGTTCAGGTTCTGTTATGTAAGTCCAATAAAAAATATTTGCATTTGTATAAAATGTGATAGTTTTACCATCAAATTAGTATTGTAATATTGTAAATATCTTTAGCTTAGAAATTTTTCTTTTTTCTTTTTTTAATTGCGGTGCAAAATAAACTTTAAAAACTCCTAAAATTTATTACATTGTAGACTGTATGTTTTTTTTAGTTTAGAACTACACAAATTGTCTCGAAAACATTTAAGCTGCAAGGAAATTAACTGTGATAAAACCATAGTATATTGCTGTATTGTTCATTGGTATGTGTCCTCTAAGAAAATGTATCGGTCAGGTAATTAATTACCGAACCTGTCCTGAAATTCTCTAGAGTAAAATTAGAAGTGGCCTGAAAATACTCAAGTACCTCCAATTCGTATTCAGGTCAACTATTTGAGTAAAATAGTTAATTCTATTCATCCATGGGCTTTAGGGCATTTTCTGAACAATGTTTTTACATAATTACACCGTAGGGGTTTGAGGAATATCAGATTAACCAAATTATCCAGTATGCAAACTCCAACCTTCATTCTCACAGTTGATGGCCTCTGTGTCGGACAGTACAACCGCACTCAGACACATTACAAAGCCATGAACAATCCAATACTCTATGACTTAATTATGAACTGCAATCTTCCCCTATTTGCTGTGAAAACCACAATCTTCAGTTCTTCTTGAGTGTAATTAACAATAAGCATTGCATAGAGTTTTAAAATCAAAAGCAGATGACCTTGCATCTAAGATTTGTTAAAATTTAGAAAATTCACTTGAGCAACATAGGCCATGTTGAAGGCAACGCAGATATTTGGTAGGAAAAGATGTGGAACTTACAAGGCATCAAAGTACAGAGCACGGAAAAACACTCAAAGGGTAAGCAGCTTATGTCTAATTTCTTAACATGTGAACACTTGAGAGGGTCACCCACAGCTGAAAGATCTGTGAGCTTTTTAAGAGCTTATAAATATGAAATTAGAGTTAAACCAGACTTTAATATCAGTGAAAAGGTTGACAATATGCCAAAAGCACTCACCTTTTGCTTCCCTTCTGAAGAAGATATGGTGTGTGATGATCATCTTGATGACATAGATTCTGTTGTAATTGAAAGATATTCTAAAACCACTTGGTGAAGGAAAACAAAGCAAGATAATGTTTTTTTTTTGTTTTTAGTAGAACAATCCTTGAAAAAACTCAGGATTAGAATAAAAAACAACAGTACCATAGATCGAGGTCAGTGCCAAATGCATTCATACAGTAGTACCAACAACTCTTGTTTGCAATGCATTTTGTTGTTTTCTATGTATTTATTTTCTTAATCATATCTAGATTGAACATTCATCTGACAATAGTCAGCACATTTTTTTAACAGTGTGCCTTCATTTGAACTGGCCGATTATGCAAGTACACATACTTATTATGTATTACTTCTCTGAAATTAAATTACACATTTGTTCATTTGACTTGAAAACTACTTGGAACTTTAGAAATAAGGAAATGGATTTTACCCCAGTCTTCCAGATCTAGACTATGGATTCAACTCCAGATCTGAATGTCTTAATTTGGGACTTATCTAGAGACCTGATTGAAAGGAGATGCAAGACTTACAAATCAATGACTTGGTCCCAGCACTAATAACTCGACCTTCCTTTCAATGACAACTCACATCTGGCATCAGCATTTAAGGGCCTTGTCACACCATGACTATTTAGACAGCATATGCCTGACGTCCCAGAATCTGCTAAAATGCTGGCATACGTTGAACTTTCTAGAATCAGAATCAGGTTTATTGCCATTGTTAGTGAAGGAGTTCACAAACTAGGAATTTGTTATGGTACAATCGTGCAACATGAAACATATAACATGGAATAGGTAAATAAAATTATAAAAAATCTCTAAAAACACTGTGGGTATAAGGCATGCAAAAAATAGACTAATATACAGGTGCTGGTCATAAAATTAGAATATCATGAAAAAGTAGATTGATTTCAGTAATTCCATTTAAAAAGTGAAACTTGTATATTATATTCATACATTACATACAAACTCATATATTTCAGATGTTTATTTTGTTTAATTTTGATGATTACAAATGACAACAAATGAAAATCTCAAATTCATCATATCAGAAAATTAGAATATTACTGAAGACCAATAAAAACAAAGGATTTATAGAAATGTTGGCCAACTGAAAAGTATGAACATGAAAAGTATGAGCATGTACAGCACTCAGTATTTAGTTGGGCCTCCTTTGGCCTGTATTACTGCAGCAATGCGGCGTGGCATGGAGTCGATCAGTCTGTGGCACTGCTCAGGTGTTATGATAGCCCAGGTTGCTCTAATAGTGGCTTTTAGCTCTTCTGAATTGTTGGGTCTGGTGTATTGCATCTTCTTCTTCACAATACCCCATAGGTTTTTTTATGGGGTTAAGGTCAGGAGAGTTTGCTGGCCAATTAAGAACAGGGATACCATGGTCCTTCAACCAGGTACTGGTAGCTTTGGCACTGTGTGCAGGTGCCAAGTCCTGTTGGAAAATGAAATCTGCATCTCCAAAAAGTTGGTCAGCTGCAGGAAGCATGAAGTGCTCTAAAACTTCCTGGTATGTGGCTGCGTTGACCCTGGACCTCAGAAAACACAATGGACCAACACCAGCAGATGACATGGCACCCCAAACCATCACTGACTGTGGAAACTTTACACTGGACTTCAAGCAACGTGGATGAAGTGCCTCTCTTCTTTTCCTCCAGACTCTGGGACCTTGATTTCCAAAGGAAATGCAAAATTTACTTTCATCAGAGAACATGACTTTGGACCACTCACCAGCAGTCCAGTCCTGTTTCTCTTTAGCCCAGGCAAGACGCTTCTGACGCTGTCTGTGGTTCGAGAGTGGCTTGACACAAGGAATGCGACAGCAGAAACCCATGTCTTTCATACGTCTGTGTGTGGTGGTTCTTGAAGCACTCACTCCAGCTGCAGTCCACTCTTTGTGAATCTCCCCCACATTTTTGAATGGGTTTTGTTTCACAATCCTCTCCAGGGTGCGGTTATCTCTCTTGCTTGTACACTTTTTTCGACCACATCTTTTCCTTCCCTTCGCCTCTCTATTAATGTGCTTGGACACTGAGCTCTGTGAACAGCCAGCCTCTTTAGCGATGACCTTTTGTGTCTTGCCCTCCTTGTGCAAGGTGTCGATGGTCGTCTTTTGGACAACTGTCAAGTCAGCAGTCTTCCCCATGATTGTGTAGCCTATAGAACTAGACTGAAAGACCATTTAAAGGCTTTTGCAGGTGGTTTGAGTTAATTAGCTGATTAGAGTGTGGCACCAGGGGCCATCAATTTTGAACCTTTTCACAATATTCTAATTTTCTGATATGATGAATTTGAGATTTTCATTTGTTGTCATTTGTAATCATCAAAATTAAACAAAATAAACATCTGAAATATATGAGTTTGTATGTAATGTATGAATATAATATACAAGTTTCACTTTTTAAATGGAATTACTGAAATCAATCAACTTTTTCATGATATTCTAATTTTATGACCAGCACCTGTATGTACACTTAGGATAAAAATATGGATAAAAAATATAAAAAGTAAAATATACAAGGTAGTGCAAATAGAGCAGTGTGCAAATAGAGCTGTGTAAATGGCATGGGCAGGTTATAGAGTCTGACATATAGTTATGTGTTCATGAGTCTTATGGCAGAGGGGAAGAAGCTGTTTTTATGGCGGTTGGTTCTGGTCCGCATGGACCGTAGCCTGCTCCCTGAGGGGAGAGGTTCAAACAATCTATGTATTTTTTTCAATTTCGGGAGTATACATAACCAAAGAAATCAGATTTTAGCTCCCTTTTTTATTAGAATGAACTGATTTGAAAAATACCTAAAAAAGTGGGTTCTCTGCTTAACAAAGACACAATATAAACAGATCTGTTGATGTTTCTGTAACATTAAATATCTTAAAGGTTAGTTATTCCCAAAGCTGCAATTTTATGGAGTCATTTGCAACAAAACCTTTTATGAATATATTTGTCCTGCTTAACAATCATGATCTGACAGAAATTCATGAAGGAGAAAAAATACAGTGAGACTCTACAGGGCTTAGTGTCAGTGGAGAGGCGGTAATGATTTTCACATATAAATGCTCTGCTGTAGTGAAATGACTGCTTTAGTAGTGACTCTCAGCTGTTTTTCACCTCTTTATTGAGTATCTAGCTCTCCATAAAAGTGAGTAGATATTTGACATGCTGCCATAACGAGAATACCACCGATCTCATGTAAAGCTTACAAGAAACACTATTTAATAATGCTTCTGATTTATAAAAAAAAAACAAAACTGGTGTTTTGACCTCATTTTACCACCTGTTAATCATGGTTACCAGTGATTATTGCCAGAATGAGGGTTTAGCTTTTTAAAACACTTTGCTTTTTTAATGAAAGTTCAGATGATTAACAAAAAAAACAACAACACTTCAACCATAGCTCAAAAAAGAACAAAATGTCCAAAAAAAAAAAGAAAAATATGTCACATAAACTCATTTACCCTCTCCACATATTCAAACAACTTGTCAGTTAGCTTGCTTTATTTTAGAAGAGCCAATTATTTGATTTATCATTTCCCAATAAAATAGTTTTTCTTTCAGACCGATTTTCTAAATGTAACTAAAATCAGTCTTCAACAACATCATCAGATCCCTAGCTGTTAGAGTGGTGAATTCAGTGCACAGGGGGTATTTGTGTGAAGTGTTTTGGTGTTTTGCCCTCCTGTGCTTGAATAAATGTAGCGGCCTCCACCCTTCTTGCCTCCTCCTCTGTCTCTGGCTTGTCCGGTCTATTGGTATGCAGGGGGATGTTGGCTGATGTTTGCAGGGGAAGGATAAAGCAGTAATCAGTGCCAATGAGGCGGCTCTTGTCCCATAGCACAAATGTGCCAACATCAGCAACACCAGCCGTCCAAGTGTATCCCGTGTGAATGTGAATGTATGTGATTCTTTTTGCTGTGAGAAAGGGTGTAGTATCAGGACAGCCAGACAGAGGTCATTTTTCTGAATACATATTTTTATGACTTCTTTTGCTATTGTGCTCCACACAAGCCCTGAAATGCATTTGTAACCCTTGAAAGCAATACTTAGTTAATTTTTCTACGGCCCTGTTTCTGACTCAATTATTCTTTGAAGAACCATATATTCCTACCACTCCAACATAAATTTCACACACGTACAGCTTAACCGCGCTGGCTAGATTTGCACGGTCCTGATGCAACAGCTGTGAAATTTTATCCATAAAGAGACTGAATGAACTTTCAGCATTTGAAAGGGAAAGTATTTAATTAACACTTCCATGCAAAAAATGGCTGAAATACTAGAATTTAAATTAAAATTTGGCTATATCACACAACTGTGAGAGGAATTTGAAGATAAAAGATGAACCTTGAAATTAGAGAGCCAAAGTCCTCACAAGCCCCACACCTTACCATCAAAAGCCTCAGCAGAGCAGCTAATTGCTTTGAGAATCACAAGGAGCAGCCTCCAGCTGGCAGCTCCTGTGTGCGTCAGTGTGTGTAAGCACACCTCACCCCAATAAGTAAAGGTTAAAACAATTAACACTTTGAGAACAATGGACTTAACCGAGATTATTATTCTGTGCCATTTTAACCAACGCACATTCATTTGATGTCTCAGAACAGCCGCGCACTTTAACTAGAGTTTTTGTATTTCCTTCTGCTGAAATCTGATAATTATATTTAACTGTAGAAAATATGAGTAATTAGACTTGGCTGAGAGGAAGTCCAAATAGGAGTAAAAATACTTTCAGAATCAAGTTTCGTAGAGCTCCCTATGATTGTCTGTTATGAGTCTGCACTTTTTGGTTCTGTTTAAATTTTTTTTATGAGTTTTCAGTTATACTTTGATTCATTTCCTTTTTGTGTTATTCTAGTTATTTTTGATTGTATTTGAGTTCTTAGGTATTGTTTTCCCTCTGCCGCCCTCTTGTGTTAATATTTTTCCCTAGCTCCCTTCTAGACTCCTCTGTCCACACCTGCTTCCAATCTGCTGATTAGCTTGCTCTTTGTTTAGTCTCCCATTTATACACCTCATTTTCAGTCACTGATTGCTGGTTCCTTGTCGTTATTGTTTTGTTGCTCCATCATTTCCTTGCTCTCCATGTGTGTTCAGCCTGATGTCACTGACTTTTTTGGTTCTCAGTATTTTGTATTTTCTGATTTTTGCCTCTGTTGCCTTGGACATGTAATTAAATCTACAAAACTCACCTCTGTCTCCTCACCTCTGCATTTGGTTCCTCAAAAACCTCCACATAACCTGACATTATCCAATCTGTATTTAATTATGAAGAATTAATTTGGGTTCAAATTCAAATTAAATCACTCAGGTGGGGTTGCACCAAAGTAAGTCATGACGTACAAGTTATAGCCTTTAATGGCTAAATCTAAACTCATAGAATCTGGGAATACAGGACAAAACTAACATTTGGTGATTTGCTGGCCCCAGTGGTGGAGCCCCATACCTTTGAGTAGCTGCTTCTCCTGAATCCTTCAATTGTTTTGAAACCTGATTGGACTGTCATCTCCTGCTCTTCCAATCATAGAGGAAACATATCTATTCAAATCTAACTTACCTGCTGTCACTGAGCAGCTCACCTCTGTGTTTTTGTTTCTTTAGAATTTATCGATCTTAGCTTGTTGATGTTTCTTATTTAAAAAAAAATGGTTTACTGCCAAGTCTAGTTTTTAAGCCGCTGTCTGGTTTGAGTCCTGTTTTCTTCTGAGTGTGTTGAGAGACTGAACTGAGAACATATACAATTTTCTGTAGGAGGACTCAGAAGTCTGTTGGAAATCATTTGAGTTGTTTAAATTTTATTAGATACTGAAAGCCTTTAATCTAACTGCTTTGGGTTTTCAAGCTTTTTGTAAAAGTCCTGCAAAGTTGAGTTAGAGTATTTATCTAACTCTATTTGATTGATACCTTATTTGATTTTATCTGCTAGCTGTCTCTGATAGTCACTTTGTAAACAACAACTGCTGGAAGTTTAAAAAATCTCTACTACCCTCAGTTTGTTCCCCTTTTTGTTAAAGCTTAAACAGACTAAACAATAAATCCCTTTTAATCTTTTAAAGGCCAACATCTGGTTTAATGTTACTTCCCCTTTTTCCTGGCTTGCCTGATCGCAGTAAACTATAACCATCTTTGTATTCCTGAATAACAGATTGAACATTAAGATGATCATGCAAACATTTTCTCTGACACTAGGAATGTTATACATATTCAGCCATTATTAGTCCTCCTGTTGCAAAACAAAAAAATAAACGTATATATAGCTTTAAATATGTAATAAAGTATAAATTTAATAATAATAGTAGAATTGTAGAATAGTAGAATAATGGTAGAATTGTTTTTCTGTGTAATATTTTGCAGTAGTTTTGGTGTCGCAAAAAGGTTTTAAGTTCATATATTAAAATGTTGACCCTTTACAAAAGCAGTAAGTTTGATTATATGGATTCCTTGATGCAAACTTATTGTTTGCACACCCTCCAAAGGGTACTGCATACGCTTTATGCCCTCATTGCACAGTGTTGGAGTCTTTCCTAGTTACATTTTCTCACCATAATCTATTTCCACTAATATAAGCCACTTTTGTCATCAAAGTTATTTTGAGATAAAAACAATTAATAGAATAGATTACTGTGGTTCTTTTTATTACATCTTCCCTGTACTTAAATGTGATCTCAATTAACGAATCAGAAATAGCATAGTGCCACTGATCACCATATAGGCAGCATAGTTTTTGAAGGACAGAATATAGAACATAACTGTACCTGCACTCTGTTTAAGACTTGTGGTCTTAATTATGACCTTGTTATTTGCTTAGAACTTGAAAATATTTGCAGAAAAGCAACAATAAACTCATCTGTGACATCAAATCAGATGATTTAAAGTAAAGGCAGGTGATTCTTTTGTTCAAACAATTAGCCTTCTGCTGCTGCACTTTTACAACAAAAATATGTTCATGTAGTGGGTTAGAAAAATACCTGTAGAAATTGTAGCCCCCGTTCTTCCTAGTTTCTTCTTTGTGACAGTTGAAAATGAGAGCAGCTGAACTCAATACTTAACTGAATCTGCAGCAGCAAATTACCCTTTGTTCTCGTTTGGATACAAGCTGATGTATGTAAACCAGTCTGCAAGAAATGCAATTTTTCTTATTATTCAGCAGGAGTAAGAACATGTGCATGGATATGATATCTTTGTCTTTTTTAAGTTTTTTATGGCAATCGTTTAGATAAAGTCGCTTTAATGGGAGTTTGTGCTTTTTTTTAGCATTTGTGTGTCTAAGAAAGTACTTGATGTTGTCTATTAATGCTTCTATAGTAATGTAATAATTGTCAGTGAATGTGATGCTGTCCTTGCTAGAGAGATAAGTAAAACCATATTTAACTTTACATTTTTTAAACGATTCCTGCTTGGCCATTCTTTGAAATTAATCAATTACAATTAGTATTTTGTCTTCAAAGATTTGGTTAGACTTGGCATTCTTTTAAAGCAGATAAAAAAAATCAACACAAACTATTAGTGGTAATAAAGCAGTTTGACTCTTTTTTCTAGCCTTGCCTTGAATATTATTGCTAAAACAGTTACGGAAATTATAAATCTGTACACTAAAGGACAATTTTGATGTCAGACATCAATATGCTTTACACTTTCTACTTTTTCACTCTCATAATAAAGCTCAGAGTGGTCTTTCTTTTACTATGCTGTTGGAAAACAGAAGTCCTGAAAAGCATATGCAATCTAGTTTAATACAATGGGTCAATTATGTTTCAACAGTGCTGTCTTTGTTTAGAAACATATTCATCAGGGTCCAACAAAATTTTATCTTTCCTCACGCTAATTTAATTTCTTTCCGGGGTGTGTGTTCACATTTTTGTGGCCAACATTCCTTTCCTGGTTATGGACCACCTTTCCACAAATTTACTATTGGGAGTAATAAAGATAGGTGACTGATGCCATACAATACCGATGCACTCTCATGTACAGCTCAAAATTTCTCCATTTTGCCTGTGCTGCTGTCATACATTTTAAGATTGATGCTCTCATTGTTTCAGAAGAGCTATTTTGAATCAAAAGTGTCACTTTGTTTTCTGCAAATTGCTCTCCTGCTACATTCAGCTGTTCATGTGACTACAAACTTGCAGCAACCCTTATGTCCATGCCGTATCTGGCCTTGAAAATGTTACTGTTTCTTAAAGTATGCAGAAGCCTCCATTTAAAATATTTTTCATCCAATTGTGACTTAATATGTGAGTGTTTTTCAGAGAGGGGGTAGATTCAACATGTGACTGCTTCTTGTGTGGCCTGGACTTGCCTTTCTAATCTTCTGTCAAACAGCCTTGTAGAACTTTGCCTCCCACAATTTCTGCCTTGACCTGATTAGCGTGTTAGGGTGTGTGTACAAGCGTGAAAAGAAGGGCAAAGACAAGTATGCAAGATGTTAGAGGTTTCAATCATGGTATTAAAATCCCTCAAAGGTAATTCCCCAGTAACCTCAAGAGAACATACACACACGTAACTCTATCCTGTTAACCTATGATCAGGTGGTAAAGTTGTGATTGGTTGCAATTCAGTCTCACAGCCACAGCCCCCTTATCGGCCCAGTAATTTGTCATGACGCACACACCAATGAAATTCCTGTTTCACAACTAATGAGGCAGTAAATTGTGGAGCCAAACCCATGTTGGCTTAGGTTTTCTACAGTCTATATGCATTTCTGCACACTTTTATATTTGGTATTCAGTGTTTATTATTTTTTTTATTGTGTTATAATTTGCAAATGTGTAGAGCTTAACTGAAAATATCTCAAGTAAATAGAACACGGTAAATTAAAGTTGATCACAAAAGTGAATACACTGATGTTCAAAAGACAAGGTTTTTATAACTTTAATTAATCAGATAAATAAATTAATGATTTCAAACTTGTGTTTTATGTCACTTTGGTTGCACAGAAATCGAAAAATAGAAAAAGTTAAAGGTTTTTGATAAAACCTCTGGTTTTGGGTACTAATAATTGGACATTTAACTCAACACTGTTTGCTCCTTGCTTTCACACCCCTATTTTAAAATACACATTATTTTCATGTTTATTCAAGCATACCAAATTTTGGAATTTACATTATCCCTGTAATTACACCATCCTTTTCTCTCAACAAATAGTTCTGGTGTGCTGTCTGGTAGCTGTTTATTTCTAGCTTTATACATTAGTTCAGAGGTTTGAAACTCTACCACATCAGACAATTTAAGAAAGCAGGAATGAATGAATAATAGATTAGTGTGGTCATGATAGCCAGCCTTATGAATTATCCTCATGTATGAGGTGCCCCCAGGGACATAAATCAGAATTAACTTGCATATACACATATTAAATTACACTCTTCCATATAATATACTGAAAACCTCACACAAACACTAGTAAAAAGCTCTCACATAAACTAGTGAAAACATTTACCTCTTATATAATCTACTCAAAAGCTCTCATACAAAGTAGTGAGAACTGTTCATATAAACTGGTGAAAAGCTTTACCTTTCATAAACACTACTAGAAAGCTTTCATATACACTATTAAAAAGTTCTCATATACACTACTAGAACGCTCTCATATATACTACTAGAACGCTCTCATATACACTATTAGAAAGCTCTCATATACACTATTAGAAAGCTCTCATATACACTACTAGAACGCTCTCATATATACTACTAGAACGCTCTCATATACACTATTAGAAAGCTCTCATATACACTATTAGAAAGCTCTCATATACACTACTAGAAAGCTCTCATATACACTATTAGAACGCTCTCATATACACTATTAGAACGCTCTCATATACACTATTAGAAAGCTCTCATATACACTATTAGAAAGCTCTCATATACACTACTAGAAAGCTCTCATATACACTATTAGAACGCTCTCATGTACACTATTAGAAAGCTCTCATATACACTACTAGAAAGCTCTCATATACACTATTAGAACGCTCTCATACATGCTACTAGAAAGCTCTCATACATGCTACTAGAAAGCTCTCATATACACTATTAGAACGCTCTCATACATGCTACTAGAAAGCTCTCATACATGCTACTAAAAAGCTCTCATATACACTACTAGAAGGCTCTCATACACGCTACTAGAAAGCTCTCATACACACTACTGAAAAGCTATAAGCGGATTTCAGTTGAAACGGAAGGTGTTTCAGTGAAAAAGGAAGGACCGTCATTACACCGGAAGTTGTTTTAAACGGAGGTCATTCTGGCTAGCACCGTACATTTTGTGCTATCTCCGGCCGAAATTGTATAAAATAAAATTATTGATTCATGCTCAGCTATCTGCTAAACAACTCACAGAAGCATGGGCATTACTCGACTTTATTTTTTATGTTTATGCTTCAACAGAGATTCTTTTCCGGTGTTGTGCGAAATTCTGTTCCCATGTGAAAATCTGTTCCACCTGTGTCGGGAGCGCGCCGCGCATTGCAGCCACATAAGCGGATCTGATAATTTCCCAGGCCTTTCGGATCATTTCTTGGTTAAATAAAAAGTCGTACGTTTTTTCACTTCAGCCTGACAGAAATAAAAGTCAAGTCACCAAATACCAAATTTGTATTTATAATTTTTTATTACTGATATAAGATGATGGGAAGTGCCTGATAGCAGTTCCATAATATGGAAACAAATTAATTTAGCTGCAAATCTTAAACTGTGTTTATTCCTCTCTTCATCAACAACAAACCATCTGGATTCGGTGATATTTGAGCAATGTTTGCCTAAATTAAAGGAGGGGGACCATATATTTTAGCTTTCTAATAGTGTGTATGAAAGCTTTCCAGTAGTGTGTTTTAGAGCTTTCTAGTAGCGTGTATGAGAGCGTTCTAATAGTGTATATGAGAGCATTCTAGTAGTGTATATGAGAGCTTTCTAATAGTGTATATGAGAGTGTTCTAATAGTGTATATGAGCGCGTTCTAATAGTGTATATGAGAGCATTCTAATAGTGTATATGAGAGCATTCTAATAGTGTATATGAGAGCGTTCTAATAGTGTATATGAGAGCATTCTAATAGTGTATATGAGAGCGTTCTAATAGTGTATATGAGAGCATTCTAGTAGTGTATATGAGAGCTTTCTAATAGTGTATATGAGAGCGTTCTAATAGTGTATATGAGAGCGTTCTAATAGTGTATATGAGAGCGTTCTAATAGTGTATATGAGAGCTTTCTAGTAGTGTATATGAGAGCTTTCTAATAGTGTATATGAGAGCTTTCTAATAGTGTATATGAGAGCGTTCTAGTAGTGTATATGAGAGCGTTCTAGTAGTGTATATGAGAGCGTTCTAGTAGTGTATATGAGAGCTTTTTAATAGTGTATATGAAAGCTTTCTAGTAGTGTGTATGAAAGGTAAAGCTTTTCACCAGTTTATATGAACAGTTCTCACTACTTTGTATGAGAGCTTTTGAGTAGATTATATAAGAGGTAAATGTTTTCACTTGTTTATGTGAGAGCTTTTACTAGTGTTTGTGTGAGGTTTTCAGTATAAGAGTTTAATTTAATATGTGTATATGCAAGTTAATTCTGATTTATGTCCCTGGGGGCACCTCATACTCATGACTCTTTCTGCAGCGAGTATAAAGATTTGAGTAATGTAGATGTTACCGCAGACCTTTACGCAATAACTCAGGTATGGTAATATCAGTGAGCAGTAGGGAACCTCTAATGTTTCATAATTCTGAAATATTTTATTTTTTTGATAAGAATCGTAATGTTACTAGATAGTTTAATCTGGACATGTTTGATGTGAGGCTTCCAACAGATCTTGTAGCTAGGTATAAAAAACTTATATATTTCCTTTATATAATTTCCATACTTAGCTTTCACCAAATTTAGGGACATTCTTATTTTTTTAATACCTCTGTTTAGTTACTGTAAATCTCTCACTTCAGAAATTATCTGTATTATATGTAAACAAAATAAGCCAGGATGTATAAGGAACCTTACATATGTAATTTATGTAGAGAAAAAAACAGTATTGGTCCCAAAACTCATCCATCCATCCATCCATCCATCCATCCATCCATCCATCCATCCATCCATCCATCCATCCATCCATCCATCCATCCATCCATCCATCCATCCATTCATCCATCCATCCATCCATCCATTTTCTGGCACTTTTAATCCTAAGTGGGGTCCAGAGCCAAAACATAGAACCACATTTATCTTTTGTTACTCTTGCCTATTGAGATATGATTATTAGACTATATACCTTTACTATTTAGTAAAGGTATTTTAATTCATTTTAAAGGCACAGCTTTGGCTGGATATTTCAACAAATGAACATGCTTTGATATTATCCCTTTCACTGTAAATCCGTCCTTTTATCCTCCTTTTTGAAGGTGAACCCTTAGGCTAAGGTGTTTTACAGTCTCGGTCACATGTTCAATGTTTATGTAGGCCAAATGAAAGGCATTGAAGGTTATCATAGTGTAATTAGTTAAATGGAGTTCATTCAATAGCCTGTTTGTTCTTCCAGGGTCGTTGGGAAAGGTTCTCAGTACAAGGTTTTTTCTAGCACTATGGCAGGTAGTTTTTTCGAGGACATATTCATTCATTTATTCACTCATTCATTCATTTAGACTTTATTAAGGACACTGGGCCCAGGACTATAGCAAGGACGTAAAAATAAAATAAGACATCTAAAAACAAAGAGAGTAAATTGCAGATTTACTATATACATTGGCATCTGTTACATCTTCTTAAACTCCTGGGGATAAAGAGATGAAGCCCCAACCTTGTAGAAAACACCAATGACATTATGAGATAAAGAAGAGTAAAACTTCTGGAGTGTGATTGCCAAGAAGCATCTAGACTGTAACACTTACAGGATTGCCTTGTGTTTATATTCATCCATCTTCCGATTGACACTGACCATCCTCTATGTCCCGGCTGATGCAGGTTCTTCCCACATTAAAGTGTGGGCGTTTACCATCTTTGGGTCGAAGCTCAATGTGCTCAAGTGTGCATTTAAGTTTTTAGATGCCATGATTTGCTTAAAGGCTGAAAAGTCACTCACTAGAGTACCTAGTTCAATGTTTAGCCTGTCTCCTCCATGGTTTTTATGCCAAACTTTCATCTTGGCACTCGAATACAAACCTCAGATGAGTGAGGTGTACGACATATTAACCTCCATCTCAAATAAAAACCAAGTTTTCATTATTTTTTAAATTCCTTGTTACGTTTCCATTTTCATCAAGTGGATTGATCAATGATTTAACGTTCAAACGTCTTTTGTGGTATGTAGCTTTGTACTCATTTCGACTTTTTTTTCACAAATATTCTCTGCAGGCTTTAAACACTTAGGTGACCTCTGAAGAGAAATAAATTAGTGTTTTCAAAGAGAGGCAGTCTAAACACTTGTATTTCCATCCGCATGTGTTTGGGTCTTGATTTTCATTTGTGTTTTGATCATTCTGTTTTTGTTTATTTATATTCTGTGAGTCTTGCCATATTCAGTTTCACAGTGGTTAGAATCATGTTTCCCTACAGTATTAATTCATTCCTTTATGTTTAGTTTCTTAAGTTAGTCTACTGTTCTGTTCATTGTGTATAGGTTTTTTTCCCCCTTGAGCATTCATAATCTTTTCCTCTGGGTTAGTAGTTTCTGTCTGTGTCTGATTAAAAGTCCTCAGAAAGCCAGATTTGTCAGCTGTAACTTCTTAGCGTGGCAACATGGCCTGTTAAATTTGAAGACTTCTATAAGGCCAACAAATGCAGCCTTCTTTTCTTCCACCTAAAGGACAGGTGTTGTGTATCCTTTGTGGTTCACTGTATCCCAAGATTTCATGCGGGTCAAGGCAAGCCGCCTGCTCCATGCTTAGAAGAAAGCAATGGAAAATTATGACAAACAGTGGAGAAAATTTTAAGTCCAATTTAATATCATACAATATATAAGATCAAGTTCTTCTTAAATTAATAAAAATGGTTATCTGAAATGGTTACTGAGTCATACCTTTCGCAGGCAATGTTTGATTTATTAAAATGTTTTTTTTGTCCCTGTGTAAATGTGTTTTCCTGATATTAAGGAAAGTTGTATTTTACCTGAACATGATTATTTCCCAGCTTTAGATATCTTTTTTTTTTTTCAACAGTGTGGCAATAAGAATGTGGCAATAAGAATAATTGTCTTGATGCCAAAAAGAGCCCAACAGATTTTACTTTCACAAGTGTAGGAGTATGGCAATTGCTATATTGCTCCACTTGTTTCATGCATATAAATTGCTTTATTATAATTATGCAGGGGGTTTTACAGTTTATATGGACACTGCAATGTAAATAGAGCAGAAAAACAGAAGAAGAAAAAGGAAAAAAAGAGAAAAGATGAAAGAAAGAGGAGATAGAAAGAAGAAAATGATAAAACATTTTCAGTCTGCTTCATCACCTGCAACGAGATGTAAAAAGAACAGCACAACCGAAAGACATGGTACGAAACATAGAATAAAGCAACACCTTGAAACTATCGCTGAAGTAGTATTATTAAGTCTGACATGTACTCTGTGTTACCTGAAGATATGAATGTGGGCTTTCTGTATGGAAGTGAATCTCTGAGTACCAGCTTTAGATATCTGACATATCTGCAACAATAGTACAACTGCTGAAGCTCCTCAAAAGGGAAATTAGCACACAACAGTATTGATAAGTTCAGCATCCATTCTTTGCCTGTCTTGTATGTCAACTCTCATGGTTGCTAGGTGACAGAGCTTGCACTGAGTGAGGGGTGGTGAAAGTTGGAGAAGGCTCAGCCTGTTCAAAGTCATAGCCAAACTCTTTCGGTCTCCTCATTTTCATGGCCTCTGAAGGACCCGGCCTACCTGTAATGGGTCCATTTGATGACGCAGCCGTCAAATTTGGACACAGCTTCTGTGTGTCTTTAGTTTTCCCTGTCTCCACAGCTTTTTCACATCTCCACTGATTAGGTCTTCTGGTTGCTTTGTCATTTTTCATCCCTGCTTCAGTAAATACAAGTATGGGCTGTCTTTGCTTATTGCTGGATTCTTCTGTACTGTAGCCTGTACTTCACAGCATACTCCTCCTGTTTCCCCTGTCTGCTCTAATTTTTTTTTTATCATCAAATACTTTTATTACAGTCTACCTCTTCACTTGGGTTCTGTTCAAACTTGAAACATGACAGTTATAAGGAAACATTTCAGTTTCGGGGTCTAAAAAAGGCTGAATAGCACTGATCATTTTCAACTATGTTTCACTTTGTGTTGTTCAGTCACATTAGACCTCAATAAAATTCCATAAAGTTTGTGGCTTTAATATGGACAAGGTCAGATGTCGTTATACATTTTAACAATCCAACTTAGGTAAAAGAAAATACACATACCTAAGAGTGGTTATTTAGTCCACTTGATATTATTGGCGTTAAACATTGAGTTAATACTATAAAGCCTCACTATAGGAGTAGAATCCTTTTCAGGATACTACCAACATATTTGGCTGCATATCCATATACCCCGCACTTCTGAGAAATATATGTTATTTTTTTCGGCTTCCTTGATTTCTTACACAAAGGCAGTGGTGTGTTTGTGGAGTGAGCCTTCACAGCTTTACACACATTCACATGGAGGACCAGGGGTTTGCAAAAGCTTTAAATTTGTTTAACTCCAACCGGAGGCGTGTTGACATTTAGGGTGTCAAACTGATCTTTGATACCGGCAGATTGAATGAATGATGAAATGATTTAAGGTTAGGTTAGCTAAATTTTTAAACTCCAGACAAGCAGTAAAAAAAGATGACCCTAACGCAGAGAGCACACAAGACAGCCTGTTCAATTGGAGAGATAAAAGCAAACAGAAACAGCAGTGATTTTTTTTTTTTTCAACAGTGTGGCAATAAGAATGTGGCAATAAGAATAATTGTCTTGATGCCAAAAAGAGCCCAACAGATTTTACTTTCACAAGTGTAGGAGTATGGCAATTGCTATATTGCTCCACTTGTTTCATGCATATAAATTGCTTTATTATAATTATGCAGGGGGTTTTACAGTTTATATGGACACTGCAATGTAAATAGAGCAGAAAAACAGAAGAAGAAAAAGGAAAAAAAGAGAAAAGATGAAAGAAAGAGGAGATAGAAAGAAGAAAATGATAAAACATTTTCAGTCTGCTTCATCACCTGCAACGAGATGTAAAAAGAACAGCACAACCGAAAGACATGGTACGAAACATAGAATAAAGCAACACCTTGAAACTATCGCTGAAGTAGTATTATTAAGTCTGACATGTACTCTGTGTTACCTGAAGATATGAATGTGGGCTTTCTGTATGGAAGTGAATCTCTGAGTACCAGCTTTAGATATCTGACATATCTGCAACAATAGTACAACTGCTGAAGCTCCTCAAAAGGGAAATTAGCACACAACAGTATTGATAAGTTCAGCATCCATTCTTTGCCTGTCTTGTATGTCAACTCTCATGGTTGCTAGGTGACAGAGCTTGCACTGAGTGAGGGGTGGTGAAAGTTGGAGAAGGCTCAGCCTGTTCAAAGTCATAGCCAAACTCTTTCGGTCTCCTCATTTTCATGGCCTCTGAAGGACCCGGCCTACCTGTAATGGGTCCATTTGATGACGCAGCCGTCAAATTTGGACACAGCTTCTGTGTGTCTTTAGTTTTCCCTGTCTCCACAGCTTTTTCACATCTCCACTGATTAGGTCTTCTGGTTGCTTTGTCATTTTTCATCCCTGCTTCAGTAAATACAAGTATGGGCTGTCTTTGCTTATTGCTGGATTCTTCTGTACTGTAGCCTGTACTTCACAGCATACTCCTCCTGTTTCCCCTGTCTGCTCTAATTTTTTTTTATCATCAAATACTTTTATTACAGTCTACCTCTTCACTTGGGTTCTGTTCAAACTTGAAACATGACAGTTATAAGGAAACATTTCAGTTTCGGGGTCTAAAAAAGGCTGAATAGCACTGATCATTTTCAACTATGTTTCACTTTGTGTTGTTCAGTCACATTAGACCTCAATAAAATTCCATAAAGTTTGTGGCTTTAATATGGACAAGGTCAGATGTCGTTATACATTTTAACAATCCAACTTAGGTAAAAGAAAATACACATACCTAAGAGTGGTTATTTAGTCCACTTGATATTATTGGCGTTAAACATTGAGTTAATACTATAAAGCCTCACTATAGGAGTAGAATCCTTTTCAGGATACTACCAACATATTTGGCTGCATATCCATATACCCCGCACTTCTGAGAAATATATGTTATTTTTTTCGGCTTCCTTGATTTCTTACACAAAGGCAGTGGTGTGTTTGTGGAGTGAGCCTTCACAGCTTTACACACATTCACATGGAGGACCAGGGGTTTGCAAAAGCTTTAAATTTGTTTAACTCCAACCGGAGGCGTGTTGACATTTAGGGTGTCAAACTGATCTTTGATACCGGCAGATTGAATGAATGATGAAATGATTTAAGGTTAGGTTAGCTAAATTTTTAAACTCCAGACAAGCAGTAAAAAAAGATGACCCTAACGCAGAGAGCACACAAGACAGCCTGTTCAATTGGAGAGATAAAAGCAAACAGAAACAGCAGTGATTCACAGAAATACATTAAGTCTTCCCAAAGCTGCCAGACAGTTCTAACAGCCTTGACTTTAGTGACACAGCTGGGGCATTAAGTTCAGTAACATCATAAGTTTTAAATTTGCTCTTTAAAATTTAAACCAAGCAACCAAAAAGGTTCAGGACCGTAATTTTTATGCATAATGTAATAGTTAGAACCCTTTATATCATATATATTTTTTTTTTTTTGCAAAGAAGGCCATTTGGTCCTGTCAAATCATAAATCGTCCTAACATTAATGTCCAAAAAATTCAGCTATAGCTTTCTATATAACTATGTAAGATCACATAAAATAACAAGGGGACTAATATACAGATGCACCCCCCAGTGATATAATTGCTTATTTGCTCTTTTGGCTTTGTCTGTTTTTTGGTTTAGGTGGGCAGCAAACTGAGGAGCAAAAATCTTCCCTATTTGAATATGTTCACAAATAATCGAATCACAACACAAAACATGATAATTGGTCCAAACTCTAAGAGAACATACGACTTCTGTTATATAATAGGCTGCAAAAGAGGTAGCAAGCAATTAGTGCAGCTGCTCCTTTGTGTTCTGCTGTTATTGCTAATTAGAAAGTCAAAGAAGGAGCTGGTCAGAGAACATGCTGAAAAGGAATCGTTCAGGACTAACACAAGCTGAGAGGTGTTTTATATTTTTCACCTTCCTAAAAGGTGTTAAAAGATGTGCCTGGTCACATCTGCAGAAGTGCATTTTCTTTTGTGACTACAAAAGCAAGAACAGACAAAGAGTCTGTAAGGAAATTATGAGAACAATTATGAGTTACAAAATATTAAGGCGACCACAAGTGAAATATTAAGTTGGTAGCCCTAGTAAAGATAACAACTCTTTCAAATTAAACAATCTTTTTATAATGATATACTTTTAATCAGAGATTAAACTAGTTTTAAATGCTGGTACTAAAATGTTAATAGTTCATGCTGTATTTTCACTCCTGCATGCATTAAAAAAATAATTTTTTTTGTATTTTTGATTTTGAGCCTTTAGCCTGCCCATTTTGATTATTCAAGAGTAATAGTGAATATTACGGTTGAATTCTTTTTTTAAAATATTAAACGATAAATACCTTTTCACCATTTATATAGACTCTTGAAAGTAGTAAATCGAAAGGCCTTCATTAGGATATTAGTAATGCACCAAACTTTTTTTATTTTATTTTTTCTAATGTACAACTAAGGCTGATGCAACACCTATATAACTCTTTGTTTGTTAAATGAAAGCAGTGGCGGCCGGCCCATAGGGGGCGCTGGGGCACCGCCCTCCCTGATAAGAAGAGAGAAACGTAAAATATATTTTTAGAAATTAACTCATAAATGTCAGTTTTACTCTCTAGACTGTGTACCTATAAGCAAAACAAATTATATAAACTACATTTCCCTATCTACTGTCATTAATTTGTGGATTTCCACAGACAGACTCCTACCGTCTCTGTTCTGGGGGCGCTGATCAGACAGCCCCACATTTGCAGAGAATCTGTCAATCATGTACTATTGCTAGGTGAATTTAATGGCCAATCAGCGTCTCGGAACTGTATGGTCTTGGGGCGCTGAAAATACTGCGCTTTAACAGGCTTCTGAACCCAAGCGCAGGTGCAGACAATTAAAGGGAAGATGGCGAATGTAACGAACGAGATGCAGCTTCCACCAAATTCGGCGAGATCCTTATTTATCTACCCGTTTGCCAGAAGAGCATCCCTGTTGTAGGATATGAACATTTCATGTCATGGTTATTGTGACTGTGACGAATCCACCTCGTCGCTTAAAACAACCTCTCTAACTTTGCGCTCCACACACACATTCCTGTTATACTGTGTTTGTGAGGACCAATACACTCGCGCTGAGACCAGTAGCTCCATGAACTTAAAACACACAAGCTGTTCCTGGTTACCTGCTGGCGTATTGAGGGTGCACACTTAATATTTCAGTGGGGTTAGCTGTGTGTGTGTGTGTGTGTGTGTGGGGGGGGGGGGGGGTGTACGTGTCTATGCTACGGGGACTTGTCATCTTCAGTCTGGCTGCGTCTTTGCTGGGTTCAAACCCAGTTTGGTGTAATTGAATAAGTCAATGAATCTGTGTAAAAGAATTAAGTTGTAAAAATTTTTTGTTTTTGTACATCAATTGTTTGTGGAGGTAATATATGGACAAAACTGTTTAATGAGAAGAAATCAGAAATAAGAGAGCCTGAGGGTAGGGGCTTAAACTATTTAATGAGGGCTGTGGGAAGAAAAGCGGCAATTTTTGTTTTCTGTTTCTTTGTTACATTGCTGGTAACTGGAGGGAGGCTGAGGCCCAGAGTATCTTGTACATGTTTAGTTTCTTTTGCACCCTGTTTTGAGTTTTTGAGCACAATAAATCACCAACACCGGTAACCCGACTGAGCCTGGATTCTTGGAGGCCAAAGAACCCCGTCACAGTGACCCAAATCATCACTGTTACTGTTATTATATAGTAAATTAAATCATTACTGTTAAATTGTATGTATTGTCCAATTGTTTATTTGAATTCTTATTCCGGATTAGTTGGAGACATACACTAGGCTATATCAGCCCCACCAAAAATATTTTTCACCAGCCGCCACTGAATGAAAGGTATGGAAAAGATAAACAGTTAATTAAACTTTTAATCAAAACTAAACTTTAATGTTTTTAACAGTTTCACCCATGACAGCCACTTAACTTTTTTTAATTACCTCATGCAATTTTGACAGATCACAAAAACTCTAAAACTGCTTTATAATCACAGTAACAAAATCAGAGCAAATGACAAACACAAACTAATAAAGAAGACTGATTCTGGTTTTCTACATGTAATTGAAAATAGTGAATGCATTCAGACTGGATTAAAACAATTCACAATCACCCGTCCAGGCAGATTTGACATTACAGTAGTTTTATGTAAGTTACTCAAAGGACCAAAAGCTGTTAGAAAAAAAGTTCACTGATTATTAAAGAGTTACCCAAAAAAAATAGAAAACACATCAGAATTGGACAAGGGTGGTTTATGTTTCTCTTTCTTGGCTAAAATAATAATGATTTGGCATTAATTTGTGTCATTGGGTCCAAATATATGAAAACTTTTAATTTTTGTTACCAAGAAAGTTTTGTTTGGGTATTTATTGGCAGTCCAAGCTAAAAATGCCACATGTTGGAGAAGGGATCAGCAACATATTCTGAAGCAGCAGCTCAAATGGATACAGCTCAGGGCTGTTGGCCTTCTCCACAGAACCTTCTTCTCTATCTCCCAATTTCTTCTGGTGAAGAAGTTGATGAGGGATCTGATCGCTCTGTTGCAAAGTCGTTGCTGTGTCTTTCTTGCTCTGTGTTGTTGACAGTTACAGCTGAGACCCTGCCCAGCCCTCAACCCCCTCAGCATGTTCCTGCAGAAATTCCATTTTTGAGAAGATGTTAAAATGTGTCACATGCACAGATGTATGGCTGTATAGCAACATAAGGTGCTCTGTAGAAAACCAGTGAAATTGGCCGAGAAAAAGTCAACATTGGAGAAAATCCAGGATGATCTAAAATCAGTGTTGAAGAGGAATGAATCCATCCGTCTGTCTGTACCAATTGTATGAAATGGTATCGGACAAAAAGAAGTGCTGTGCTCTTGACAAATTGTACAAGTCATTACCAGGATTACCAGTCCCCTGAATAAAGAAAGGTTTAGTGTGAGATTATGCTTCTGCAGTTTTAAGGCATTTTGCATATCTTTAAAAGGGGATCTTTGTGGTGAGTACATTGATGTTGAGATGCAACATTTCATATTTGACATTAGGTCAGTTCTGTTATAAAGAACAAGGCATGAATAATGTTGATTTAATTAGTTTGAACTTAAATCTTCGGAGTTCTAAGGACCAAGGTTACTTTCAACAAAAGTACGTGCAAAAATAAAATGTCCTCTGCAGCTACCTGTAGAGGCATCTCAAGGGGAAATTTGCTGTAGCATATCTTATAAGATCTTCATTCCAAAAAAGTTAAAATACAAACCACTGGACTTTGTTTTCCAAATTTGAAGATGTTTTGCTTCCCATCCAGGAAGCTTTTTTCAATTCAAAATGTGAGAATTAGTTCTGGCATTTAATTTGGACTTTTTGAATTGAAAAAGCTTCCTGGATGGGTTGCAAAATGTCTTCAAATTTGGAAAACAGCTTTCACGCCACTCCCCCACCCTTTCTGCTTCACTCATGCCCCATCTCCAAGCTCCACCCCTCGGCAGCGGCAGGTTCAGCGGTGAGAGAGAGGGGGCGGGATTCAGCGTGTGTGAGCTGTGAGTGACACTCCATCAGACGCTCCTCTGGCTGTGATTGGTTGTTTTGTCTCGTCCCAAAATATTCTTTCCAGATTGCAATACAGGCAGTAGGTGGGACCAATTGAAGCAGTTTTTTTCACAGGTTATATATCACATGTACTGCTGTCTGGGCATAGGGACAGTTTTAGCCAATTTGACAAAAAAGTGATTTTTAAAAACTTACAGACTTCAGCTTTAAGGGTCTTAAAACACTATTATTTTGCCTAATGTTTGGTACCTGTGAGATATGTTCCTAAACATGAATAACTTGTCAGGTCACAGGAAGTTTTTCAATAAAAAATTTTTTTTATTGCTGTCTTGAAAAGAGAAAGGAGATATAAAGTAACTGAGATTTCTTAGTTGATGTCTGTGAACTTATATCCATTTTCCATGTGGCAAGACTTTGTTTGTCAGAAGTAACCACCTGATGGGTCACAAAGAGGGCACGAACAGCCAGCCCGGCTCAAATGATTGTTTCTTTAAAATTACAGAATGTAACAAAGTGTTGAGATTGAGAACAGCACTGTATGTACCTCTGTGAATCAAAAAGCCTTTCTCAACATTCAATACAAGAAGATGTTTTTATATACCTCAGGAGCTGTGGATATACAGTAGACTTCACAGAATTAAAACCAGAAATCGAAGACCTGTCAGAATAATTGCATTCAACAGCATTAGAATATAAGCTGACATATTTTTAATTTATGTCCTATAAACTCAAACAATAATCACATTTTGTGCAAGATGTATGAATGGATATTGCAATATTTTACAAGGAATTATGAACGAATTATTTATCAGAACTGGAAGTTATTGTTAGATAACATGTCTTTTAGATCAATGGTAAAACGAAGTAATTCATTGTTAATGTTAAATTATTATAACTGACAAGTTGTTCAGTTACGAGGTCGTATTAACCACTTACCTTTGTGGGTGGACGTCCTAAACTGACTGTTAAAATCAAATATGCCTTTACCTGTAAATGTCAATAACATTTTTAATAATTCAAGCAGTTATTAATCATTAACCACATGGGGAAAAAAAATTGCCTTAGTCTATTCAAGCTGCTAACCAAAAGAGGGGGATCTTGCTTTGATTGATAAATGGTTCACATAACAAATAACCACAAACTACTACAAGTTAAAATATTGATATCTTTAGTTTGCTAATAATCCCAGTTATAGTGTATCTGATATTTATGCAAACAGTACACACTACTGAAATAACACACACGTTAAATGGAAACCTAACAAAAGGGGAAAGGGGGAAAAGATGTAAGAATTTGTTCAGAGAATCTCTATGGAATATCCAAGTTTTAAAGTTAGGTACATTAATGTATTTGGAGGATAACCCTTAAAAATAGCAGGAGGTACATATGAATAATCCTAGATGTAGAGATCTTAAATGCAATTGAAACACTGCAGTTTTAGTCAGTTTAAAGTACATAATTACAATTATTCAAAATGCAATAAACAGCAGCAGCATTATAGCAAAATGAGTTAGCTCAGATAACACTTAAGACCCATCTACAAGGCGGGGCCGCTAGAACTAGATTGGAAAATTCAAAAAATGGGCACCTTTGTGAATCTATAACATGTGACCAGAATGAGCCAGCCAGGAACTAGCTGTGCTAGGGGGAGACAATGGATGATAAAACTAACATAGCCACCTTTATATCACGTGGCCCACAATGAGGTAGCCAAGAGTAATAATGTTTGCCGCTAATCTTTAGCACATTAACTTTCAGGACAGAGGACGCTCATTTATACACACAAACACTTCGTGTACTCAGTGTTAAGATCCTTGTCATATGTAACCATAAACTTTAAGATTGAGAGTTTTCAATTAAAGCTACAGTGTGTAATTTTCAGCAACATCTAGCGGTCAGACTGCAGCAACATGAACATCTCCCCCCCACCGCTTCTCCCCCCCAACAGTACGACGAGCGTTACGGGACAAAATGTCTTCCACGACGTCCGCATCACCTACCTTCTCAAGTGATGAGGTTTGTTTACATAGATAATTTTACAGATAGTATTTCATTAGTCTGTGTAGGGTATAGATTTCATGTAGACTTAAGATAATAAATATACCCGTTATTTTTTCTACATCGTTGTGACGTTTTGGCAATCTCGCAATCATAATTTTTCTGGCTCTGCGCTGCCGTAGCGCAAAGATGTCTGCCACCATGGCTGCGAGACCCGCTCCTATGTAATTATAAATAAAGAATTCTAAGGCAACGCAAATATTAAGGTAAAGAGGCTGAGCTCGTAGATGATGATAAAATAACATAGTTATGTATAATATATTACATTTCTGACTGTATATCCCTGTAATTATTACACACTGTAGCTTTAAACCCATGAAAACTACCTAATTATCACTCCCTCATGTCAGAGCACTTTAATTGAGCATCAGATAAAAATAAAAGGAAGGAGGTTTTCCTATCTGTTGACTAAGTAGACAGGAGGGGAAGCAACATGCATTTTGGATGAATCTGGTCCGGTCCAGCCCAGAAGCCAGTCTTCAGTCCATGGGCGGCTCTCAGAGATACTTGAATCAACCTGATGCAACAACAGAGGAATTTTGGTGGGCTTTAATTTTTTTTTTGTAACTTCTGGCCTGGTCATGAGCATCCTCACTGATAATGCAAGCCCTTGCTGATGTCACGTCTCTATAGCAAAGGCAACAAAGACAAAAAGCTCTCTTATCTGCTTTGGTAGGAGGAAAAATTGCGATGTAGACACTACATTCAGATCCTTCTAAATAGCAGGTAGGAAGTTGTCTGGATTTACCAGTGATCACAGCACTTCAAATATCTTCAGGTGAAGGTTGGTTACTCTCCCTTACAGGGTGGCAGGCCGGGGTGAAAAGAGGCGGTAGCTGCGATTGGTTTTAACACAGCATGATGTCAGAGGGTTTGGTCTGCTTGCATCATCATCATTTGATCCAAATGTATCCGTCTTAAAGGGACATGCGCTCGTAATTTGGCTGGCAGCATTTGTCTTAAAGGGCCATGACCTACAGTCATTAGGCTTGAGACTGCAGTCATTTAGTCCGGCAGTGTTTGTATCACAAAATACTTATAAAATATGAAAAAAATGAAGGTTTTGGTACAGGGGATGCATGTAAAAATCTAATATTACTGTACATTAAAAGCAACACATGTCTGTTGGTAATTTTTTTTCTCCAAACCAGACCAAATATAAAACTTTATTAAATATAATTGTTATCTGTCTTTTCCGCAGAAATCCAACCTGTGTCTTTCACTAATGCCTTAAATCCCACCAATGGGAATAAAACAGAATGATTATATGTGAGATCAGTGTAATAACATTAGATGAAATAAATCCATTTGATTTAAGCTTCATGATGTATAAGTGTTGGATTAATTGTACAAGTTATTCTACTTTTAATCATATTACTTTAATCATATTATTATGCTTACACACTGAGATCATATTATTATGCTCACACATTTTGTTATCCTTATACATTCATATTTACACATTTGCATATTCCTGTATACTTGTATTACACAAAGTGTTGAAATGTTTCACTTGCTGTCTTTCTAATGCTTGTTATTAGTGTGTGCAGATGCAGTGCTGGCTGCTCAAGGTCAGCAAGGAGAAAACACGGGGAAATGCACTCACTAACACCGGAGAAAGGAGTGAAAGCTCTTATCTCATGATATTGTATGATGTGATGCAGAACTTCTGGTACCGACTGGGTTTCACCCCTCCCTTCTGGTTCCGACTGGCTTCACCCTTCCCCCTCCCCTTAGCAGTCGGAACCACATTGTAGCCAGGGCGTTTCCTTAATAAAAGCTTGGTAGAGCGGAGACTTTTTCAGAGTGGTTTGGAGAATTGTAACTGAACAGTCTCTGATCACTCTCCTTGCAAGTAAATCATACTAAAATTCTCTGTGTCTTTATTTGTACAGGTTACTGCATAAAATGTTTGGTGTTTAAACCTAACAATAAGGCAACTATCATCCAACGGTACTGTATCAGTGCAGATTTATTAAAAAAAAAGCAATTTGGTTAAAATTATGTTATTAAATGCAATGTCCTGAAAAGGAACAATGCCTTTTTATAGTAGCTATATTTCACTTTTTATTGTAGCTATATTTCACCTTCTATGTTTGATTTCAAAGAAATCAAACATAGAAAGTGTAGAGGAAACACATGAAACAATCCCAGCTGTAAATCCTTAAACTTTCCTTCAACAACATGCCAGAAATGATTCAAAAGGGCTGCTGCACCTTCTGCTATAATTTGCTGTGAAACACGGGGCAAAGCACCAAGAAAGATGACTCCTTAGTCAGTTGGAGGTCAGACACAAACTGCCTCCACATTTTTTATTGTAGATACAGGTTGTGTCAAAGCCACCATTAAAATGCTGAAGGCAACATGCCCACAAATATATTCTAGAAGAGTTTCTCTACTGTAGCTTCAATTCTGCATATTTGGTACTGTATTGTTTTCCTCCACATAAACACTTGATTGGACTCCTGTCTTAACAAAGGGTGATTTTTCTCTCATCTTTTGAGTTATCCCCCCCCCCCCTTTTCTCCAACCATCTCCAGCATCAAAAACTCTGCTTTTACTCATTTTTTCTCCCACAGCCTATCCTCACCTAGTCTACATTTACTGCTTTTTCAACTTTATATATTCCTTTTGTTTTCATTTCTCTTTATGTCTATTTCTTCTGCCTCTTATTGACATTTCTAAGAATCATGATTTACCCTGAAAAAAAATAAGCAGCTAATTGAGCTTTAGTCTGACTCTGATGGTACTTTCCCATCTTTCTCTCCACCTGCTTCCACTATTCACTGAGTTTACAGAAAAATCTCTGCTTTCTCTCTAAAATAACTCATTAGTGATTTCACACAGAATCCCCCAAGTTCTGAATCATTTTCTTTCTCCACCAAGTCTCTGTTGCGTACCTTCTCTTCCTCTCTGTTCGAAAGCAGCCTTTGTTGAATGTGTGAAAGGGAAAAACTTGCGGGACTAAAAATTCAATCAAGGAAAAAAATGAGCTCAGAGAAGCCAGATTTAACCAGACAATAAACTTTCTAGAAAGTCTAAGCACTTTATAAATGTATTTATAGAACCAACATTAGAGCTCATTATTCATGAGTGAAATCCACTCACCCAGTTTTGGCAGAAGAGAGCTGAAACACTTAAGAAAATAGAAATGTACATCTCTTAAGTCACTCAGTTTTTTCAGAGGTGAATCTTTGAGGTGAAAGAACGAAATAGTGTCATGCTTTTGGTTCTGTTTAAGCTTTCTTTCTGAGTTTTCATTGGTTTTATTTCCATTTTGTGTTATTCTAGTTGTTTTTGGTTGTATTTGAGTTCTTATGTATATCTCGTTTACCCTCTGCTGCCCTCTTGTGTTAGTCTCCTTCTCCTAGCTCCCTTCTTGATTCTTCTGTTTGCACCTGCTCCCAATCTGCTGACCAGCCTTGTCTTTGTTCAACTCTCATTTAGGCTATGTTCACACTGCAACCTTGAGTGACCCAAATCCGATTTTTTTGCCCATATGCACCTGTTCTCTTTTCATGAAATCTGAAAAACACAGTTCTAATTTTTTCCACTGCGACCCAGGCCACTTGGCTATGTGGTCCTGAATCTGATACAAATCTGATCTTTTCAAATGCGACCTGTGTCTGAACGGCCAGGTCGCATAATCCGACCTGAACGCCATTAATAACGAACATAGGTCACTATTCTGTTTCTTGCTACACAGAAGTGGCGGCGGACGATGATGCGGAAAGCAGTATTTATGTTTAACCATCTTGAAAAGATTAAGGTTTTAAGGTTTGGAAAGATCACTAGGTGCGCTCCAGCACTAAATCCACGTTTACTTCCGCAAACACAAAGCACGCTGGCTTGTGACATCCTTGCGCCCTCTACTGCGCTACACTTAAGCTGTATGATTGCAGTTTACACAGGAGATCACATACAAGTTGCATATATTTGGAAATATGAACGGCAACGCAAAAAAATCTAATTTTACAAAAAATTTGGAATTGAGATACAAGGTCTGCAGTGTGAACGTAGCCTTATACACCTCCTGTTCAGTCACTGTTTGCTGATTCCTTGTCATTTTTTTTATCCTCATGTGTGTTTTCACTTAAGTCTTCTGGTTTTTGGGGTTTTTTTATTCTGTTATTTTGGATTTTTGCCTCGGTTTCCATCCTTTTGGATTATTAAATTGCAAAAAACCACCTCAGCTTATATCTCTGCATTTTGGTCCTTCAAACCTTCCACCCAACCTGACAAATGGGACTGCATTGAGTCAAACTCTCTGCAGCCATGATATATTTATGCTCTCATTGTTGTTAATAAATATTTCATGGCTTGTAAAGTGTGGACGAATACCTATTTTTTCATGAAATCAAATACATTTACTCTGTGGATCATAGCAACAATTCTTTAACTACTTTAGGTTAATATACATCTTTTAATTTGATTCAGTTTGCTCATTTGTTTGTTGTAACAGAGCTTTTTGGAAATAAATATTAAACTCTTATAAGGCCTGCTTATTTCTCTTTAAATTGAGTCACACTACTAACAAAAATGTATTTTTTGGGAGTAGCACAACTGAGTATGTGCACAAAAGCTTTTAATGGAGGCGCCGGTGTAATGGTTTGGGTGATGTATCTCATTAGAATGGAAAGGCTTGTTATCCTTGGAGCTGAGCTCAGTGCAAAGTAAAATAGAGGTGAGATTCTTCAACGAGTTGCAATCCCATCTCTCCTCTCTTAAAGGAATAGTACACCCAAAACATGATTAGCCTTCATTTTCTACTCACCCCCATGCTGAACAACACTCTGGAGTACTTTTTTGATATCTCAAATGCATTTGGAGATCTGGAAGGCTTCTTGCTGTCTGCTGACATTCAAATAATGGAGGTCTATTGTGCCCGAGACAGAAAGGTCCATAAAAGTCCACAAAAACGTGTCAATATTCCTCCATACTGCTCGTCCAATGTATTCCAATTGTCCTGAGTGGGTAGCATCCAGAATTTACTCGAAACGAAGTCATTTAGAATGTTTTTAGAGCATAAACAGTAGTGTATAGGATTTCCTGAAAGCGCGCACATGCGCGTTCACGAGCCTACGGAAGCCGGCAGACCAAACCAGCGCATTCAGCTCGGCAAAGAACTCATGCTCTTCCTCAACACTGAAGTCCTCAGACATTTTTCTTTCTTTGTTTCTTTCTTTGCACAGGTAAACAGCACATTTCTTCTTCTACGCTTGCATTATCAGCAGAGCAGACGCTGAATGCGCACTTTCATCTGGTTTGGTCTGCCGGCTTCCGTAGCGTCCTGAACGCGCTGGCGCGCGCTTTCAGGAAATACTATACACTACTGTTTATGCTCTAAAAACATTCTAAATGACTTCGTTTCGAGTAAATTCTGGATGCTACCCACTCAGGACACTTGGAATACATTGGACGAGCAGTATGGAGGAATATTGACACGTTTTTGTGGACTTTTATGGACCTTTCTGTCTCGGTCACCATAGACCTCCATTATTTGAATGTCAGCAGACAGCAAGAAGCCTCCCAGATCTCCAGATGCATTTGAGATATCAAAAAAGTACTCCAGAGTGTTGTTCAGCATGGGGGTGAAAAGAAAATGAAGGCTAATCATGTTTTGGGTGTACTATTCCTTTAAGGTGTTAATCGTTTCCCCCAAGATGTCAATGCTCGTCCGAACAGAGTGGAGTATATCAGAGACTGACTTTTAAGAGAGGATAGGATAGCATGCAGTCCTGAAGTAGACCCGATTGACTATTCGTGAGATAGGCTTAGATTTGCTCTTTATGCCATGATGATCACATTCTCTGACTTGCAACAAATTCTACTTGAGAAATGGGATGTCATCCAACAGCTTTTTGAAACAAAGGTTGTGACAGTATGTGGAAGCTCCAGATTTTGTTGGTTGTGTTCCTTCAAACAATTCTAGGAGCCCTGATTTTAATAAACAGCCGAATCGCCAATATGGTGTGTCTGCTCACAATTCAAAATTGAAAATATCTACTTTATTCATTATTTCTGTTGACTTTTTTTCTGCTGCTACTCATTTTCTGTTTTAATCGGGAATTATAGTTAATTGTAATGTTGATTATAAATAAATTATTGATAGGCAGATAATCAGCATGGCCAACTACTGAGTTAGAAGCTGAAGCTTATCAAGTTGAGATTTAAGTGGTAGGCCAAAACAAAAATGGAAATTATTTAAATTTTTTGCCTATACTGAGACAAAAAGGCTGTGTGTACAGTATGCTGTATGTTTCCAGTGTTTTTCTTAATGTTAACTTTGATCTTTTTAATACTAAGTGAATATTTTAGCTAATTTTTCAGCTAATTTGAGCCCATATTCCTTTTTGAAGGAATATGGGCTTACAGTGAAGCTCTGCTTTAAACACAGGCTGATTTAGACCAAAAAGGTTATGCATTTATTCTGCAAAAAAAAATTTTTAGCGGTAAGCTTTTATTATATGTGGATTATTATTTGTTCTGTACCTTTTGTCTCTCTGCATACATGTACATTAACTTAACCCATTGGTTTTAGTTTTATTCCCATTTATTCCCATTCTCACAGCTGCTGCTAACTATTCTGTAAACATCTTCCACATGGATTAGTGCGGTGTTCATAGTTAGGTGAATTAATCTCAAATGTATTTAAGTTAGAACTCTGTGTAGGCCAGTTTCTCAACAATGAATATTATGTATATGCAGCCATAGTAGCTATTAGATGATCCAAAATCATTGATCACGTGGTGTTACATAATACTTTTGGCAATATACTGTGGTATTTGTTTTGAATGTGTTAACATGAAGTTTGAGCATTGTTGTATCTTGTGTCTACAACACTGCGCCTCATAGTTGTTTGTGTCTATTTTGTTTTTGGAACTAAGATTAGAAATCTCATTGTCTGGAGGGACCCTTGTTTTCCCTATATTCCATATTTTTATTGCACTCCACTTGTGCTGTCTCTCTCTGAGCATCTGCTTTCATCCTTTCTGTTATTTTTCCCTGCCATGAGGTGTCTGTCACATCTTGTACTGTTTTGCTGTCAGTTCAGACAGTCTGTGGCCTATGCTGCTGTATGCATATGCAATTTCATTACTGATGCCTCTTGCTGAAGGGAAGTTCAGCCTCTACGGTTGTCCTTTCCTTTCTAATATCCCAGGAGATATTGTCTTTTGTGTTGGTTGTGGTGCAGAATGCATATGTGTGTTAATGTGCACTGTGGAATGTGGTGCAATCCCTGGAATAACAATTGTTGAGAAAGCAAATCTTGTAATCATATGCATTTAGTTTTCTTTTATAGCTGTGTTCATGATTGGTGTAAAAGATAAACATGACATTTTTGAATATAGACATTTCTAAGTCTTGCTCGGATTTCTTTAACAATGTCATATAAAATATCCTGTAAAGGATAAATGCATCCATTTGGTTTAAAAACGAGAAATGATCCTTGGACAGTGGCCACAGGCATGAGATATGAATGTCTGAAAAAAAAAAATACATTTAAGATAACTTTTGAAATTTTTTATAAATCCGAGTTCTCCACCACCTCTAGCCTCAGAATTCATTTTTCTTTATAAAAATTTCTTTTTTTCTTTATTTATTCTGGGTTACATTTATTTAAAAGAAAGTTACACTTATGCACTGCAATGACCATTAGCAAAGAGAATATGTTGCTGTTTTTTAAAGTGTCAAGAAAATGTCTGTGCTTGTCTTGTACCCATTGCATGCTAATTTGCTTCTCCTTGCTCTTCACAAGATTGATTAGCAGAAACTAGAATAGGGGATAACAATATCAGTGCCAGAGAAAAAGCTTAAAAGAACCGCAGATATATTTTTCTTCAAAATATCTTTGATAAAAAAAAAAAAACAATTTATAATTAGACAAGAGGCTTGGTTTGACTATGAAAGATTATTAATAAATTTTACCATATTAAAGACATTTTAATAAAATGGGAATTATGCCATTTTATAAGTTACATTTTAGAGATGTTTTTCTTTCCTATACATTCCCTTACAATTGCCTGACTTTTCTCTATTTTCTGCTGTTGCATCTATTAGCTACAATTTTCTTGGCATGCATTTAGGGGTGATGCGTTGCATGGTTCAACTGACTTGGCTACATTTGTGAGTCTCTGCCACAAAGAGAGAACAAGGTGATGGTTTGTGAAGATGGATAAAAAAAATCAGTTAAAAGTGCACCTCAAACCCTATCAAAGATTTCACACGAGAGTAAGAAAAATACAACTTTTGTTACAAATCATGAAAATGTCTGACGTTGGAAGCAGTATAAATTGTTGTGTGATTCGTGGATTCACAAAGTCTCAAAAATACATCTTGCCAGAAGGTAACAGATCCATTGGCCTCAATACAGAAACGGTTCAGACCAATGAAATGCAGTGATTTGTACAATATGGCATCAACGCAACAACCAGAGGAAGAAGGCTGAAGCAAATCTGTGCTGGTTTTAGCTGAAATATTCTCAATTTATTTTTAAAATCCAATCAAAATGATGCGATTTTTTTCCTTTGTAAATGGGAGAGATGTTTGCTCATTCCTTGCGACTTAATTTGGTAAGAGTTAGATTTACCAATTAACCTTAATAGTTGTGAAGCAAATCAAGAATGTGATACGTCTCAGCTGCTACTGCTGCTTTGATTGGCTAAAATCATAACATTGTTGGCAGCCACCCCTAGTGAATGTCCCTCCTTTTTGCCAATAACTCTAGATACATTTATATTTACTTTTTACAGGATTATGCATAGATATTTAATTGCAGTTATTTTAGAGAAGCTAAAGCGAAACACAAATGAAACAGACTGTGTGCACATCAGAATTGTAACATCAAGCTCAATAGTCTGTTAGCATGAAGGAGAAGCAAACCCCAAGGAAATTGAAATATTTATCCTGAATAAATTATCTTTGTCACTTGCTATGTTCCATACTGATGACCCAGACAGTTAGGTATAAGTCCAAGAAGACACCACTAGTGGCTGGAATAAGCAAGCATCTGTTGAGACAAGCTTACACATCAGGCATGGGGATGTTAGATTTCAATGCTTTCTTCATCAGGCCGTGTGGGAAAAGGTTTTGTTAATACAGTAAAAGGTGTGTCTTGTACTGTAATTCATACATGAGTGTGATGATTGTTGCTTCCATTGGACAGAAATGACTTGGGTGAGACAGAAAACAGACCCGGAAATGGAGGAAAACAGCTACTGGAAACCTTCATGCTGCACCTCTGTTTTGCATATATGTGCTTTTATTACAGCTACAAAAACAATGTGTGTGTCAAGAGCAGCTCATTTAACAAAGGTTTTGAGACCTTTTATTTCTAACAGTATTAGAGAATGTGTGCTGCAAGTTGTAAGAGACCCACAGCGTGCAGGTAGTGGCATTGCTTAGCAACAGATGGGGGATCCAGCATGATTTTGCTACTTTGTTCACTGCAACAATTGCTTGTTAAGTCCAAATAGACTAATGTTTTCTTTAGTTGGGTCTGATCAAGGCTGTTTTGTATTCACAGTAGAAACCAGCACACCAGAGTTTGCTTTCATCCAGAACCACGGTTCGTTTGACTGCATCATGCCTGAAAAAAAATATGGACCAAGTTGCTTTTTGAAAGTGACCAAAACATGGCAGGTATAAATACACCTTAAAACACTACCTGTTCTTATAAATATATATATATATATATATATATATATATATATATATATATATATATATATATATATATATATATATATATATATATATATATATATATATATATATATATATATATATATATATATATATATATATATAAAAGTATTGTATATAGGCATTTTATTTCTCTTACATAACATTTTTACTGAATAACACACAGGCCCTATTTCGATGTGCTGAATAAGGACTGTTGCAGAAATTTAGTCAGAAATACACAAACCTTGCTCTTAATGGAAGCTAATACACTATTGTGACAGTTTCACTTGATTGTGATTGAGATATTAGGGTTCCCACATCCTGCTTTTTTAAAGGGACACAATGCAACAGTTTTCAGTTAATTAATGTGTTCCATAACGTTATGGATAACTAAATGAGTCATTTCAGGTTGAACAAAGGTATTCTCGGCCGCCCTGGTGGTCTGTGGGGGAAATACTGCACTTGCAACTGCAGGAGCACCGACCCGCACCCACAGGCTCAGAAGTCTCGTGAGAGTCAGTCTTGCTTTACGGCGAGAACTGCTACACGCCCCCAGTTAAAAGCATTCTCGTTGCTAGCACAGTGGCGATCTTTGTGCAGTTATGCTACGTTCACGCAGCAAAAGCAGCAAAATCGCGTCTGCTGCTTCCTTTTTGCTGCTTGTACCAGTTAGTTCTGACGCGTGGCTGAAGCAGCTTTGCTGCTCTGGCTGTGTCTGAGGCGCGTTGGGCGGAGCTTCACTATCCTTTCTCTGCCTTGCAGCTATATTTGCTGTGATCAGTGGGAATAAAGTAGTTTTAATATGTGTTTAAGTGAGAAAATACACCTGAAAACGTAATCAGTGCAGTCAGTTCATTCAGATTATTATCCTGCCTTTAATATTTTTTCTGTCGGAGCCGCTCAGACCCCCACATACCAGCGGTGCGCCGACAGAAGGAACCCCTTCATCAGCAGCCTCTGGCCAGGTCACGTCCTCGCGGTTCACCGCGGCAGCTGGTAGGTGTTTTTCATCTAAATAATCCAAACTGCATATTCTGCCGGCAGATTTCTGCATTTTAAGTTAATTTAGGCGTCAATAAACTGTTTAAGAGGAGTGATCATCAGCGCTGTGTCTCTCTCCCTGCGTTAAACGCACCCGACGCGCTGCTTCAGCTGCTCAGACGTGCTGCGCCTGGTGCTCAAAACGCGCCGCTGGACCTTTTGCTGCGCCTTGACGCGCGTCAACCATTGACTTTGCATGTAAACTCGCTGCTTCTGTCGCGCCAGCTACGTCCAGTGTGAACGCAGCGTTAGTCATTTGCTGCTAAGCTCAAAACAACCGCGCCTGGCTTGACGGAGAAACCAGGAGAACAGCTGTGCATATTTACGACAGTGCACTTTTACTTTCGCCCTCTGGAGGGAGCCTCACTGGAAAATCAACACCGGTTGCATAGTGTACCTTTAAGCCTTTCAAAGTCAACTATAGGCACATATATATTATATCAAATTAATATATACATATATTTCCTTTGGCACAATGGAAAATTAATTTGTTAGAAAATATAAATTTCTTCAAATCAGGAAAAAAAAACTTCTATCACTGCAACTCTGTGGGTGCTGCCCATTTCTTTATGTTGCAATATTACTCCACTTCTGGCAGCTTGGCTCCTCTTTATAAAGGCTTAACGAAGTCTGAGGCTGTCTTTCCACCGATGTGTGCTTAATGGAAACATAAAAAACAAAACAAAAACAGGCTTTTCAATGAAAACTCTTTGCACTAAAATGAAATGGTTTTCCAACAAAACCAAGTTGGTGTGTTTCTCAAAACTACAAAGGAAAAACCTTGTTTGTTCATAAAAGTCATGTGATCAACAACCATCTGGCAAAAAACAAAGAGGACATCAGGAAGTAGTGGGAGGATGATGGCAGGACTTGCTTTTTAATGAGTTATTGTATGAACAATATAAAAATGGCTCATTTTGCATCTATTTTAGGTTTGAAGAGGACAGATTTATTCAGTTAAGCTATTATGATAATAAATGTGAGTTTGAGTCTGCTTAATAGGCAATGAGGCCACTCAAAAGAGCACATTTTTTTGTTCATGTGTAATAGTTCCTACTGTGTGTTTTTTTAGAAGAAATTTTATTAAAAAAAGCTTTCATAATTCAGCAAAGGATTGCACAAAATTAAATAAAAAGAAGAAAGCTGCAGGACTATTCAAGGGTCAGTCCACCAAAAAAAAAAAAAGGCAACTTAGTGCAATTAAGCTAAAGGAAACATATGAAAATCTGCAAAATGTAAAATGATTCAGAATACATGAATATGAATTTGAAAATATACCAAATACAAACACGTGTTAACAAGACATACAAATTAACAACTGTGTAACAAGTTATTATGCTTTTCTCTAACATGCAGGGACATTTGATGCAGGTACCTATACCTGTTGTAACAAACTGACAGTTGAAACTGTTGGAAAAGAGGAACCATCCATATTTACTGACAAAGAAGACGACAGGAGGTATAGGGGTGGCATTATTTTTCTCACCTTATTGTATGCTCAATCTAATTTACATGTGATTTTGATTGCAATTTCTTATTTAATGGAAAAGAATCATGATTAATTTGTTTTCCTACATGAGCAAAAGATTGTCAAAGTCTGTTGCACATTTGTAATTAGAGATTCACAGATCTTATATTAATAATTGTATCGGTTTCACAAATAAAGAAAGTTAGAACAGGTGTCAGTGAAAATGGGCCTTATTCATGAGGGCAGGTGTATTTACTCTATTTTCATAACAAATTTAATTCAAGTTTAAAATGTCTTTAACAGCAGAAACATTTACCCAAGGAGCTTCCTGTGATATATCTGCTTGTCTAGTGACCATAGATGCACACTACTTTTCAAAGAGCATTATGGGATATTTTGAGTCCACAACTTTTTCAACCTCTAGACATTTGGACATTCATATAAAATGGCATAACCTCTAGTGCTATAAGGGGGTTAGGGCAGACGTTTGGAACAACCTCTGTGTTTTCCATTCACAAGAACACAAGTATTGACTCTTTTTTTTGCCAAGAACATTCTTGACAGAACATAAGAAGTATGTACCGTGGGAGAATGGGAGCATGCAGAACAAATCTGTGTCAACTGGAACAAGAGCATACCCATGACTTACACAAAAACAAGGCTTGTCTGGACCTTTATTTCACCTCCTATTATTAATAGTCTATAGATAATAATAAATGATTACTTTTTTCATTTAGTGGGGGAATAGCTAATCATTTAATGGGGGTTCTCGGTCTTGTGTTCTTTTAAACTGGAAGTTTGCTGCAGCTGAGGCTGATGACGTTTCACAAGCACATGGGAACGCACAAGTATGCACACTGAGAAAAAGCCATGATAAACATGTTTTATCTGATTTTTTTGCATGTAGGTCAGAAGCCTTAACAAAATCATGACAGTCTTATGAACTATCAGTGCAAGCTGTCATCATGCAGCCCTTTTGAAACCACTTCAAAGACAAATCCACATGTTAACAAGATATGCAAATTAGCAACTGTGCAATAAAATATTATGATTTTCTACAACATGCAGGGAGCATAGATGCAGTTTTAGAGACAGACAGTTAAAACTGTTCAAAAAAGAGGAACTAGCTATATACTACAAAAAAAATTTGAGAAACAAAACAAAACAAAATGGGGGGTAGGCTTATTAATAATGATCATAATAATAATAATAATAATATATCCAAAATTTATGAACAAATAAATATATGTGGATTATTTTTCCCAGTTTTTGTCAAGGTCTCTGGGGTTTTGCTGTTTTTTCTGTTACAGAGGATCTTTACTGAGGGCTGGGCCGACCCGTGTTGCTTCACACCTGAGAACATTCCTCAATCAAGGTGACCACCGTGTATATAGAGTAAGGAGGGGAAGGATTATCTCTCTTTAAAGGAGGATTATCCCTGTAAAAGTTCCAGCCAAAGACAAGTTACCAGGAGTTACCTTCTTTTTCTTCATGTATATCTCTTTTAATGTGGACTCTGTTATTGTTCCAGAAAACCAGTAAACCTCTGTTCATCTCTGATCTTCATAGAAAAGGTCTTACCTGTGTGCAGCAGTTTTTAGTCTTCATCACATTCCTGTCCGCTCTCCAGCAGGACGTCTCTGGCAAGTACCAATGCTCTTGGATCTCACTCACATTCTCCTGGAGTTCTTTGGTAAAGTCTGCACAGTCAGATGAATCAAACCCCTAAAGATCCATGTTACCTCCCCTTCATCCCTTAAGTAAGTACATAAATCAGTCATCAGATGTCATCAGCCAACTTCTTCCTAATCAGCCTGCTTTGTTCCCTCAGACCAACCAGAAAGTTTAACTTAATTCCTACAGTTCTCCACTTTCAGATTCTAGCTGATTTTTGTAAATAAAATCTCAAAACTCCCTGGTTCTCTGTGTGATTCTGCAAGTGGGTCAAAAAACTTTTAAACCAGCATGACAATGTTAGCATTAACAATAAAGCTATTACAATAAACTGTACACCAAAGGTTAGCAACCCTTTTTATGGTGTGCAGGTGGTCAAACAGACATTCATTATGTTTTCCACAGCTGAAAACATTTGTATAATAAATACATTTAAATAATAAATGTAAAAATTTCTTTGAACAATAATTTGCTTCATAGCCATAGACATCAGTGGTCATAGCCTGCAACATACGTTTCACCGCAGCTAGGTGCCAGGCAAATAAAGTGGTGGTTGTGTGTCAGACCAAGGATCCCAAAGGGAAAAAAAGAAAGATACCTGATGAGAGCAGGGGATTCAAAGAAGGATGGACCGAATCATTTGCTTCCACTATCAATGCGGAAGGATTGCCTGCTCTTTTGCTTTGTAATGAGATGTTGTCAAAAAATAAAAAGAGTAATTTGGAGAGGCATTTCCAGGGAAGGCATGCTTAATTTGCAGCCTACCAGCAAGTTGGGGGTAAGAGAAAAAGTGCAATTGCAGAATTTCTGGATAAATTACAGGACAGTGAACATAGATTTAAGAAGTGGATTGCATCTCAAAACTCCGCTACTGCTGCTTATTTTGTTGCAAGCATGGAAAACCGCCCATAGATCAAACAGGTAGCGGTCTTATGCAGGTATGTGAACTTTCTTCAATTTTTTCCCCAAATCCTCAAAATAAGAATAACACCAAGGAACGGTGGTGACGGAGGATGTTTGATTTTTAGGGTTAGAGAGTGCTGCTCTGATGGATGTCAGTTCCTGCTTGGTTCCTCATGACTCAATCAACTCGTACCCAACAGAAACACGTCCAACATAGAAAGATTCCTTTGTCCTGTTTCTATAATTTCATCAATGCTACAAAACCTAAACGGCACAATGAAGGGCGGTGAAGTAGCGTGCAGTGACTTACATGCGGTGAGAGCATTTACTGCTCCTCCCTTAACCTCATGCTACTATGTGACATGTGCTCAAGGATAAACATTTAATCATGAATGCTTATTGCCCACATAGTTCTTTTTATAGTGGGCTTATACATTTAGAGCCTGTGCTGTCATATGAGGCTTATATAAGGCTTTTACATTTTTGTGGATCCAGACAGATTTGTTTTTTGGGTCCAATATGGCTTTTTTTTTTTACTGTTTGGGTTGCTCACCCCTGATGTACACCATTTTACTACAAACATAATAATTTATTTACAGAAGAAAGTCAAGAAACAAGTTGAACTGTCAGTATTCCAACAACATTCCTACCCCTACAGTATATGATAATACATAACAGCTGGATTTCTATGAACTGGTGTATTATTATCCTCAGGTTTGAACATCTAATGGGGCACTCAAACTAAAATACCACGCCATGGCTATCAAGCTATACTTGCTGGCACTTTGAGCCTTATTGAGAGAGAATTATAGTCAAGCACTCCACAAACTGTCCTTTATTAAAGTGTGGCAAGAGGAGCATCAAAGCTGAAAAAAGCCTTCAAAAATCTGAAACATATGCAAAAAGGTGCTCTGATCAGATTAAGAAAAAAACGTGTTTTTGTTCCTGCAGCTGAAATAATTTCTGTGGCATTCACTAACTAACCTGAGCAGATACGTGAAAACTGTTCTGACTCTTTATACATGGTATCACTGTTACCAGATCAATTTAGTTCAGCTTATTTTCACTTCTATCAAACACTATTGTCTATTTTGTGTAAAAAAGTGCTAAAATTGACAGAAGGTAGATATAGGCCGACTGTACAAGGATTTAATTTAGAGTTTTTTTTAAAGTGCATGTGCATACAGTTTATGCCATCCATTCCTTATATTAACAGGTGGAATGAATGGCAGCTTGGAAAAAGAGTCTATTGCTCTAAGGCCCAGACAAAAGAAGCTTCTCAACATTCTAGGTTTTCTAGCCTGGATTCTCTCAAACATCCTAATTTACCAGGAGTAAAAAGAATTGGTTGGATTGCTGAGAATGAAACTGCATGAGGTTTGTGGGCTTTCCGATGCCATGGCCTTTATAGAGGAATAGCTGCCTTAAGCAAGTGTCTCAGAGTCCCCCCCATATCAGAAAAACACATGGAAAAAATTACAGGGAAACAAAAATGTTTGCAAGCCACAGAAACATTTAAACACATCTGCCGTCCCCCCATAATCAAAACTAGCTCAAAAATCACACACACACACACACACACACAAAAAATGAGCAAGCAATCACTTTCTGCTGTTATATACATTTACTGTCTGTAAGTTATTAAGCTGTCACAATTTCCCTTTCTCACTTTGACAGGTGGTTGGTCACAAGTAATGAAGTGTGAGCAGAACTGAAAGCAGAACCAAAGCTCTTCTGAACAAGACAAAGTCCAGGCAGAAAGGAAAATTAGAATCGAAAGTGTTGGGAGCTGGAGAAATACCATCTTTCTCCAGCAGAGTCCGCCGTGGATCCTCTGAGGGAGCCTCCTGCACAGCTGCAGCTCGTCAAAGATCATCAGAGGATCCACTATATAAGCTGTCTTCAGACCTTGCCTCAACGCCGCAGTGTTGTTCCAGTTGGTCAGCGCTAAAGCCTAGATCCTCAGTGTATCTCCATGACTTTGAATCCAGTCTGGATTCTAACTACTGTCTCTGTTTTCCAGGAAACCCGTGCCTCCTCTGTGAGATCTCTGGAAGAGCTAACCTGCCAAGCCGACCCTCTGAGCCAAACCCTGAAGATTCACAGAGAGCCCCCAAGCAGCTCAGGACTAGAGCTGGGAAATCTAAGCCAAGGTCTGTTCAAGCTAAGACGTGAGACGCTGAAGCAGCAAACAGACTCTGCTGACAAACCCTTCTCCAGAACCAACAGTGACTCTCCCAAGGTTAACCTGAAGAACCCTCAAGGTACAATCAGTGAACCAGTGGAAATCAAACCCTGTCAGCAGTCACTAACTGTGCTGTCTCTCACGCAGACTCCGGTGAACCAGTTCCCAGGCCCGAACCAGAATCAGTACATTCTGTGTGTTTTGTGCTTTAATAAACTGTTCAACTTTTCATCCTTGTGTCCGTCAGTGGTGTTCTGCATAACTGGGTCTCCTTCAGTGAACCCATCATGACAGAACACTGCGGCCAAACTCAAGGCCCAGCAGATCACCTTACCCGTCGTTTGGAGGAGCAGGATGCCCAACTTCAGGGACAAACCCAAATGCTCCGTGAGTTATACCATCTAGTTGGAACTCATAACCAAATGCTACAGAGTTGTGCTAATTTTCTGAACAGCGCTAATGCTGCACCACAATCATTTCCGGGTCCAGTCCCACCTCCGAGGTCACAGGCTGTGACGTCATCAGAGTTCCGTCCTAGTCTCCCAGAAAGATTTTCTGGCAACATGAAGGATTGCAAAGGATTTTTATTTCAATGTCGGTTGATCTTTCAGAACTCCCCTGGCTGTTTTTCCACGGATCACAAGAAGATAACTTTCATTCTCTCTCAGTTAACAGGAAGAGCCTTGGAATGGGCTCAGGCAAGATTTGCCGCTGACGACAGTTTAAATTGCTATTACTCTGATTTCATTGCTGAATTTACCCAGGTCTTCAACCAAGAAACTGACCAAACAATTGATTCTAGAGCCCTTTTCAACCTTAAACAGGGAAATTCTTCGGTGGCTGAATTTTCAATTAACTTCCGGGTTAAGGCGGCAGCTTCCGGATGGAACCAAAGCGCCTTGAAAGGAGCCTTTTTCATGGCATTGAACGAGCAGATTAATGATGAACTCGCAACCCTCGATGAACCTGCCACCCTCGAGGATCTAATTCGCCTCTCCATCAGATTAGATAATAGAATTCGAGCCAGAAACAGTGCTAAGAAGCAGAGTACATTTTCTTGTTCTCCCTCTACAGAGCAGTTGCCCACTCAGAGGTCTAAGCCCCAGTCTCTACCGTTGCCTGTTCAGGCCTCTCATTCGGGCGAAAGGGATGTCGAACCCATGCAGGTGGGACACACCAGGCTCACTCCAGAGGAGAGACAGAGGCGTTTTCTTAGCAAACTATGTATCTACTGTGGTGAGAGTGGACACTTCATCGCCTCCTGCCCGGCTAAATCAAAAGCCGGGGCCCGCCAGAGGATCTGAGGAGTCTGGCGGGCCAAATAAACACGAAGAAATCTCCTCGACTGTTACTGCCTGCCACGCTTTTTTGTGATAATCAAAGCCTCTCCTTCTCTGCTTTTGTCGACTCAGGCTGTGAACGTAACCTAATCGACTCTAACCTCGTCCAGCAACTCCAGATTAAAACCATTCCTCTCTCTCAGCCTCTCTGTGTATCCGCTATTGACGGGAAAAGACTCCATCGAGTTACCCACCAAACCCAGCCCCTCGAGCTACTTCTGTCAGGTAACCATCGAGAGACAATAACATTTTTTGTTTTTCCCTCTGCTTGTTCCCCGCTGGTTCTCGGGTTCGAATGGTTGGAGAAGCATAACCCTCACATTAACTGGACTAAACGTCATCCGGAATCATGGTCCACTACGTGCCACGAGACATGCCTTCGTTCTGCTGCCCCCGTGTTGGGGTCTCCTAGAGGTGGGGGGGAGATGGACTCTCCTGACCTTTCTTCAGTCCCCTCTGAGTACCATGACTTAGCCCCTGTCTTCAGTAAGGTCAGTGCGACGTCCCTACCTCCACACAGACCATACGACCATACGTTCTTGTGTGGACCGACCATAAGAACCTGGCTTACATCCAGTCAACAAAACAAGCTAATCCTCGCCAATCCAGGTGGTCAATCTTCTTCTCTCGTTTCAACCTAATCATCTCCTACAGACCCGGATCCAAGAACGTGAAGCCCGATTCTCTCTCTCGTCTCTACTCCGTCGATCATCCCAAGACTCCTGAACCTGTTCTTCCGGCTTCCTGTACCGTAGGGGTGGTCAACTGGGAAATAACTGACCTCATCAACTCAGCTCTGGCCACTGAACCCGATCCAGGTAACGGTCACTCTAATCGTACCTATGTCCCATCTTCCGTCAGGTCCCGTCTCATCCAGTGGATGCATGCCGCCAAATTCTCTGCTCATCCAGGAGTCAGTAGAACCATAGCTCTCATCTCCAGACGCTTCTGGTGGCCCACTCTCCACAGGGACGTAAAGGAGTATGTGTTGGCTTGCCCCACATATGCCCGTAACAAAGCCTCACACCAACCTCCTTCTGGCCTGCTTCAACCACTTCCTGTTCCCTCGCGTCCATGGTCCCATATCGCCATTGATTTTGTCACCGGTCTCCCTGTCTCCCGAGGTTTGTCCACTATACTCACCATTGTTGACCGCTTCTCGAAGTCCTGCCACCTTGTTCCCCTCAGAAACACTGCATGAAAAGTGGGATTTTCGTCAATATGCGGCACTGTAGATTGTCGTGGAACTTCAGGTTAGCGGCAGTTTACGAAAATTTGCAGGCTTCGCCGAAAACTCCCGTAAATTGTCAGAAATTGACGTGGACTCTCTTAGGCAGTGTTCCCCCCATGCCTCCCCCCCATGGAATTCTAGGGGAGGCTTTAACATGTAAATGAACATGCTGTGAGCTATACAAATGCAAACCAGGGTTGCAGGGGGGGTTTTACCCCAAGTGACATTTTTCTGGGTAAGAAATTCTCTGATACAAAGAGATCAGGCTTAGTATAGCCTCTTCCATTTTAGCTTGAATTGATTTATTTAATTAAAGTATAGAGACCAAAACAGATCTTTAGCTGACAGAGCAATACATTTAGAGCGGTAATTATAAAAAAAAAAATTGCATTTAAGATAAAAAATAAAATGTTGTCTGTCAATATGCTCAATTCACAATTACTTAAGTGGAAAAGTTTCAAGAAATGAGTCTGAGATGATTTACTTTATAACATGGCGCATTATCCTGTTGGAAGTAGCCATGAGAAGATTGGTACACTGTGGTCATAAGGTCCGGCCAGGTCAAGATCCGCAATTGCAATCGCACCAAACAGGAAAAAGAACATCGACAAATTCCGGTTCGTCAAATTAAAATATAGCAGCAACAGATCGGTGACTAGAAATTATAGCACAATTCTTATATATATATATATATATATATATATATATATATATATATATATATATATATATATATATATATATATATATATATATATAAACTAACACCGTTTATTTAAATGATTGGATCCAAACTATTGGTTATTCACCAACGAGGAAGCAGATTTCTCATCTCCATCAAAATATTTATTTTATACCGAGGGACTTAAACTTTAATCAAATCCATTCAAAAGAAACTTCTTATGACAGGAATGACAAGAGATGCTGAGTTTGGAAGTAGTGAACAAGTTCATTAAAAAAAAAGCAGTTTTGAATTATCCTTATCCCCGTTACAAAAATCTACATATATATTTGGGCAGAAACTGAACATATGCTGGATGATGGTGGGATTTTTTTAATATGTCATATTAAATTAAGCACTCACAGGGTTCATACAGGAATGAGTGACTCTAATTTAATGCTATTTTAATGCTATTTGAAATGATTTTAATGCCACCATCAAGAACCATGTACACAAGTTATTAGTGTACATGAAATATGAAGGAGATGCAAGCAGAGTTCCATGACTCCTGTATGTATGTAAACACACACACACACATATATACGTATATATATATCCTCTAGCTTTTTCTCCGCCTGGAGCGATATAATATATCTGACGAAATTGTTTTTATAAGCATTTTTTATTAAAGAATTATAAATACTTCGATAAACATATTTAAATAATTTTAGTGCCAATTAAGGCCTTGATAAAAAAAAAAAAAAGAATGATTTTTTAATTATTTTTATTGATCCGCGGACACCCTGGTTCATCTCGCGCATGCTCCCTACGATCTCCAAGAAACTCAGAACGGCGGTGTGCAGCCACAGTGGAGGATGTATGCTTTGCTTTGTGCAGCGGTCTGGAGCTTCTGGATTTCGGGGTAAAACTCCTCTTGGACGCGATGGCGACTCTGCATCGAACAAGACGAACTCAAAGAAGAGATGCTAGCGGTAAATATATGTTCGATTACTGCCTGCTAAGCTAAAAGCAGCCTAGCCTAAGCTACCGGCTAATAGCGGCTAATAGTAGCCTTGCTAGAACAAGCTTTATTAAAGTGTATTTTTTGTGATTTACAGGAAGCAGTACGCCGTCTTCACAACTCGGAGACTAATTGCAGGCGCTATGAACCGGAGCAAGGGTAAGATTTAAAGAATATGCTTTCATTCTGCGGTAAAAGGCAATGGATACGGATGGATACCGATCATAGCTTTTACATTTTGTTTTCACAGACCTCCCATCTCGGCAAGTCCAGATTTGCACGATGTTGATAAAGACGACATTGTGTGTAAGTGACTTGTTTTAATGTTTTCTCCTTCCTTGTTACTGTGACTTGCGTTTGATTTTTTATTTATACCACTCTCATTTAATTGTTTTCCAGCTGCCTGTAAGACGTATTTTCAGACGGTACGCAGGAGCTTCAGATATACGCAGCCAGCCACACGCTGCGTGCGGAGGCTATCTGCTCGGAGTCGGGCCAGAAGAAAGAGGGTAAGACTTTATTTGGTGACTATTTTTCAGGTGCATTAATAGATGTGTTGTGTCCATACGCAGTGCGCTGATTCATTGTTTTTTTTTTTCAGCTGCTGAAAGCGAGGCAGAGTGTGCTAGCAGATGAGGAAGTGGAACTCTGGAAGTCCGCCTTCCTCGGCGGTGTCTCTGGATGGATTGTACGGTCGCCGCCATTTCGTAGGCCGGATCTCACTGAACTCTGTGTTAAGCTGCAGTCCCGGTTAGAAGCGATGCCGAAGTACAGGGCCACGCACACTAGGCGTCTGCACATCGGACCTGCCTCGGAGGGAATGCTGCCAGTTACCTCCAACCCAGAGGAAGCAAACGGACCGTTCACGGAGTTTTAATTTTTAGAAACGCATGTGTTTGGATACGCGTTGTATATAGTTGTGTTTCAATAAAGCTCTTTCTTTGCATAAACAGCTTCCTGGCAAATCTTCATTTCCTGTATAAATTCATTCATGTCCTTGATGGTAGCATAATAATTGTGTAGTAGTGTAGGATAACATAAATACACACCATATGAATGAATAAATATATGAATGAATAAATATATGAATGAATAAATATATATATATATGAATAAATATATATATATGTAAATTTATATGTAAATATATATATATGCCAACCAATCACGAGCGACTTTACTTGTTTAAAAAGAAGTGGTTCCGTCCAATACTCAGTAAGAAAATTAAAGCCTGGCGTGGCCACGTGTGGTTTTCCTGCCAATCACGAGCGATTTTACTTGTTTGAGAATAGTGGTTTCAGCCAATACTGAGAAGGTTATTCAAGCCAGACTTGGCCAGTCGCGCGGGTTTGCTGCATTCATATGCTAATTAGGGCCATTAGTACAGCTGATCGCTCTCCACATACGTCACGGTACGTTTCCGACAATTTGTGGTACGACAAACGCGGACAAGCACGGGTTGCAAATTGTCGGAAACTGACGAAAATCAGGCAGATCTGCGGGAGTTTACGGGGGTTTACGGGGACGAAAATCTCACTTTTCATGCAGTGAAAGCTTCCCACGGCCTTCCAGACTGCTCAACTTCTAATTAAACATGTTTTCCGGCTTGATGGCATCCCCCAAGAGATCCTCTCGGACAGAGGTCCTCAATTCATCTCCCAGGTATGGAAGACTTTTTGCTCTGCTCTCGGCTGCAAACCCTCTCTCACCTCAGGTTACCACCCCCAATCGAATGGTCAGACAGAACGCATGAACCAACAGTTGGAATCCACCCTCCGCTGCCTCACGTCAAATAACCCCGTGGACTGGAGCCAATTTCTTCCATGGATTGAATATGCCCACAACTCCCTCCGTTCTGCATCCACTGGACAATCCCCATTCCAGGTCAGTCTCGGGTATCAACCGCCTCTTTTCCCCGCAGATGAGAGAGAGATATCGGTGCTGTCCGTCAATCATCACATCCGTCGTTGTCAGAGGATCTGGAGGGAAACTATCGCCACACTCAACCAGTCTTCAGCATCTGCAAAACGTTTCGCCGACGCCAAGAGACGTCCCGCCCCCGAGTACTCTGAGGGCCAGGAGGTATGGAGGTATGGCTCTCCCCCCTCAAGGGGATGTCTCGAAAACTCTCCCCGAGATTCATCGGACCTTACCGGATCACTCGAGTTATCAACCCCTCAGCTGTCCGTCTCCAGTTACCTCAGTCCCTCCGGATCCACCCCACTTTCCACGTGTCCCAGATCAAGCCTGTTTCCTCGAGCCCTCTGTGCCCACCGTCCGACTCCCCACCACCCGCCCTGGAGGTCGATGGCCATCCGGCCTTCACAGTGCGCCGCATTGTGGACTCCCGTCGACGAGGTCGCGGATGGCAGTACCTCGTCGACTGGGAGGGCTACGGACCGGAGGATCGCCAGTGGGTCCCAGGCCCGAACCCTGTCAGCAGTCACTAACTGTGCTGTCTCTCACGCAGACTCCGGTGAACCAGTTCCCAGGCCCGAACCAGAATCAGTACATTCTGTGTGTTTTGTGCTTTAATAAATTGTTCAACTTTTCATCCTTGTGTCCGTCAGTGGTGTTCTGCATAACTGGGTCTCCTTCAGTGAACCCATCATGACAGAAAGTTATTCTTGTTGGTCTCACTGTACATTTGCATTTAAATATGTTTGACCTGCCTGGCAGCACAGGCTCTGCTTCATCAGACGAGTTGGCAGTAATTATGCCCAATTACATGAATCTTTCTCCTTTTAAGTTTAATTTCCGAGTTGCTCATGCATGATAAAGAAAACTTGTTACTAACCAGTGGCATATTATGGGCTATCCTGGTGAATAGAACATCTTTCCTCAATTTTTGCATCATGCATGCTAACACAGCCATTGCAAACTAGAGTGTGGGCTGATGATGATTCCCTTTCTGATATCCACTGGAGAAGAAAGGAAGTTGATTTGTTAGTTTTGTGTTGGTTACAGAGTTTACTTTTACTGTCACTTAATTAAACCCTAACTGTAATGATCTCAGAATATTGGACCCAGAATTCGAGGCGAGACAGGCAGTGGGAAAGTTCAAAACGTTTATTAAACACTAACAGGTGCGCAGGGCTGCTCGTCTGCTGCGGGGCTGATCTCGGCAGGGATAGGAGAATACAGGTCAGTGACTGGATGTGAAGCTGAATGCGACTTGGAGCAAAGTCACTGACCTGATTCAAAGTTCAGTCCTTTCGCTGAGAACTCAGCAGAATCCAGAAGGGAGGTTTGACCGCAGTTGCGGCGGCCACGCCCCCAGAGTTCCTAGAGAGCGAGCAGCAGACGCCGAGCAGCAACAGAGTCCAGAAGGGAAATCCAAGGCCGAAGTCAGAAGACAGTTCCAGGTTCAGAAGCCGGTAGAATCCAGGATCAGATGCGACAAACAGAGCAGACAGGGGGAAGGCAAAACTCGAGATCCACAGGACAGAAAACTGGTCATAATCAGGGAAGCAGAAAGACTAAAGAAAGCTAGGAAATGTCTCACCAAAACACACGAGTAACCTGGCGCTGATGGGAGGCAAACACACAACTTAAATAGTAGAGGAACCAGATGGAAATGATCGGCGATAATCAGCCGCAGAACCAATTAGACAGTGGAGCAAGGAGCAAAGGAAAAAACCAAACCATCAGCGCCGAGATCATGACACTAACTCCCTCTTTCTCTCTTGTTTTGCTTATGTGTTCTTTCAAATTTTGTGCAGATAGTTATATTGACACAGATTCAAGGCAAGTGTGAGGTAGCTCACACGTGGTCACAGCTCAAGTTGACTGCCTTAACTTGTTTGAAGGGGCTGCACTGTTAACATCAAGCACTTATGCGATAATTAATATAAATAAGAGAACACTTATCCAAAAAAGGAGAAATAACACCGTAATAGATATTTGATCCAACATTTGTTGATCCAATCAGTTTCATTGCACTTCTATTTTGAAATCCCAAACTCGAAATGAAGCAATGACATGTCCACAGTAATGCACAGCATCGTTTGTTACTGGTTACGTGGTTTTGCTCAAGATGACACAAGAATCAAAGTGCGGCTTCCTTAGACACGCCCCCTTTTACTGGATACACACCTCGAAGCCTGGCTTCAGATGTCCAGTCCCTGAGCCATCCCAAACCAAAAACCATCCTCTGTTTTGTCAGCCTGTTTCGTAAGACATGAAAACATTCAACTCAACGTTGAACTAAAACTCCTGAGTTTGTCTGTCAACTCATGGGTTTGTCAAAGACAGTTGAGGGCCTGTAGAACAGGTGACCATGCTGGCTTCTTCAGTGAACAACAACCTGTGCAATAACTAAAGTGCAATTACTATTTAATACCCTGTGCAAGGACCTGTGCAACAATTCTGTTAAATAAGCTCACTGTTTTTCCTCACCTGGTACCACTTTAATCTACAACGCCAAATCCATATCACCTTAAATCTGTCACGATTCTATCTAAAGCTCTGACCTACATGCAGAAGACCAAACAGAGAGACCAGGGAAAAGTTTAACAGGTTTCATTGAGAGAAGGTTTAGAGGAGTCCAGCTCTGCTATGAACACATTCGAACCGGGACTGAAAAATGAAGGGGAAGATTCTGCGGTTAGTTCAGGCCCAGTGGAAAATTTGTATCTTCGATTTGAAGAAGGGGATTAAGGCAACAGGACTCACGGTTCCAGAAAAAGGTGTCTCTTGTTGAATCCAGTCGGTGTGGGTTGTTCGAGTGAATGACTTGGTCATTGGAGGGTGGACAGGGTTTACCCAGGCTGCGGTTTTTCCTTGAGGAGCGGAGGAGCTGAATGCAACTTAGTTTTCCTGCGGTACTTTAACGGTTTCTTGTGGAGATGAAACCCCTGCTCAGAGAGACGCCCAAGCAATCCTTGGGAAAAAAGTAGATCCAAACCACTAGCTTAAATCCTCAGCTCAGCATGATGCTCAGAGAATCCTTCCAGGGGGGTGAAGGTCCACTGTATATATGTGGATGCAGTGCATATACCCCATACCCCTTCTTTTGACAATTGAGCCAATTTGAAAAGTGAATTTCTCCACTCTGAGATCAGTAAAGTCTATGTGATCTTTTCTTAAAACACAATAGTCCTCTGCTCTGCAGAGCTGGCAAGCATACCAAGAGTAGACATAAACATACTTAGATAAAAAACAATTGCTGAGAACAGTTTACACCAGTGTTTCCGGGCCAGATTTTGGGCTCATCTTGTATTGAATCATTATATGAGCATCAGTGCTCATTCTGCGTCACTCATTCTGCCTTATTAGAATAAACTGGCTACATTTAATTGAGTATTGTTGTGGAGACAATGTAACCATCATTTAATTGTGAGACTCACATCGAGCTTTACGTTCTATAAGGCATCATTTTGGTTAAACATACCAGCCTTGACTTTGTTTTGTTGCCTTCTTTTACTGTAATCAACTGACATTTCCAACCTAACATTTTGCAGCTTGTTTTTCTCATGCCTTGCCTCATGACTCCTTCCACATTTTTCAAACACAGTATTTTTTTTCTCTTTGTTCAGTGATCCATATCATTTTGGTTTCATGGGTTTAATTAAAACTCTGCATCGGTTTCATTTTGGGTCATATACCTGAGTCAAAGTAATGATACTTTTTCAAATGATAGAAGAGAATCTGTTGTGCTTTCCTCCGGGATTTCAGGTCTGTCTGGTGGCCTTTTCGTCTGTATAGTATGAATGTGCTTGTGAATAACGGTCCACACAAGCAAAGCAAAGCAAAAGAGATAGCAGATCTGCCCATTTCTGTGTGTAAATAGAATCTGTGTTGGATTTATAAAGGCTTTCCGGAAACTTTGGCATCATAAGTTGATATCTCAAAAAAAATAAAAATTCTCACACACATAGCAAGAAAACAAACACAGACACACAGTGGTAATTAGCACATTAGCTTTTGAATTTTTATGTGCATCTGACAGATGGTCAGGAGCAGCACTTTTGTTTCACTCGCAGGCATTCAGGCACATGCAAATCATGTGTGTCTTTTTATAGGGTACTAGTTCCTGCAGCTATTAGCAGTAATTATGAGTTATTTACCTACACATGAAGGAGCACATACAGCTGAGCACAGAAAAAGGAAGACTTGGAAAAGAGAAAAGGGGTCTGTTTACATTTGACAAAACCCTTTATTTCACCCTTTATTTAGATCTTTATTTATTTACGGGAAGGTAGACATTTTCGCAACTGTAATCTTGCAAAAAAAAAAAAAAAAACCTCATCATAGCATCATTAAATCCTGTGAAATAATATTTGCATTAAACTATTGACAGATTCATTTTCCAGATACAGAAGAAAGTCGGGTAAAATTCTTGTAGATACTGTCTTTCCATATAGTCTAAGTTTTGTGTTCAAGGTCAGAAATTTCATTTCATTTTTGGACAGAGAAAAAGAGATATTTCTCATTGGAGTGGGAGTTTCCAAAAGTTGAGTAAAATGACTTGTTGTAAAATGTAAAGATGCACCCTTCTTATTATTGTAAACATTATGCTGAATCATTGCAAATTAAGTCAGTTGAAATTGGATGACTAAACACTAATTGTAATAATTCTTATAATTATCCACAAAAAAAAAACAAATTAGTGGCCTTTCTCTTTTTATATTTTTCTGCTCATTTTAAACATAAATTAATTTGATTTCATTATTTTTACAGAAAGTACTGCTATGAGTCTAATATACATTTGTAATAAAATAGATAAATAAAACCCATAGGAATCAACATAGTTTTGGGAGAGACATACATTTTTAGATATATCCTATGCATTTGTGTATTGCAAATCACAACAAGTAACAGGATTATTAAAAGCAGAATAATTTGTAAAATATATAGATGTTCAGAATATGTTTTGCAGACACACATATGATACATGTTGATATCAGTGGCAAATAGAGGAAGAACAACATATTGCTTCCTGATGAATGGTAAATATTGGAGCTATATTTCTGGAGTTCTAAAGGTCATATCTGAGTTTTTCTCCATCATGTTGTACGTCATTCCAGAAAATGTTGTGTTTGACTGTTCAGCTTACCGTATTTTCACGACCATAAGGCGCACCGTACTAAAAGGCGCACTCTCAGTTATGTGTCCCATTTCTGTATTTAACACACACATAAGGCGCACCGGACTATAGGGCGCGTTTTTTATACACAGGTACATGTCCTCTACTACCTTTAAATAGCTCTACTGCGTATTTAAAAATACAGCGGGGGCAAAACTGAGTATGACTGTGCTTTATTCATGTATTTATTACAAAGTATTAATCAAACCTGGGAGTTGACCGTGAGACAGACACATCGCAGATGACAGCGCTGTGATCACTCCTAAATTAACTTAAAATCCTGAAACCTGCCGACAGAATATGTTCGCTTTTATTACCGGTATCCTGGTGCCTGCAGTTTCAATTATTTAGATTAAAAACACCTGCCAGCCACTGCATGAACCCGGAGGCTGCCCAGCCCAGAGGCTGCTGTTGAACGGATTTCTACTGTCGGTGTACCGCTGGTGTGTGGGGGTCTGAGCGCCTCCGACAGAAATAGATAATCTGGATGAACTGACTGCAATTATTAAGTTTTCAGGTGGACTTTCTCAGTTAAAAAACATATTAAAACTACTTTAATCCCACTGATCACAGCAAATATAGCTGCAAGATTTAGATTATTTAGATGAAAAAACACCTGCCAGCCGCCGCGGTGAAGAGGAGGAGACCCGGCCCAGAGGCTGCTGTTGAATTAAGTTTTCAGGTAGAAAAATAGAGCGGGAGCAAAACTGAGTATGTTTGTGCTTTATTCATGTATTTATTACAAAGTATTAATCGAACCCATGAAAGTCCTCATCCTCTGTTTCTGAATTAAACAGCTGCGCTAAATCAGACATGCCAATTTCCCCTTCTTCGCTGTCAGAGTCACTTTCCGTGCAGCGCGGCTCCTCAGAAATAATGCCGGCTTTTGCGAAAGCTTGAACAACAGAGCCAGCAGACACGTTAGTCCAAGCATCAACAATCCATCCGCAAACGGTGGCGTAACTTGCCCGGCGCTGCCTTCCACTTATCCTGAAACTGTGGTCTCAGTATGTCATCCATCGCTCCCACGCCGCTCGCAGCCTTACTTTCACACCGATGTCGAGCGGTGGAAGTTCCCTTGTCAGACCCCAGAGATAACGGCGAGCACAGCGTTTATTTTTTTTCACCATGTTTTTCACATCAGCTGTGAGATGGGCACGCATGGAATCACATATTAAAAGCGATGGTGATGCGTGGAAAAAAACCACCTGGTCTCCTCACATACACCTCCCTCAGCCACGCTTTCATCATCTCCTCATCCATCCAGCCCTTTCATTTGCTTTAAAATCATATGTCATCAGAGCGATGTGTCTGTCTCGCTGTCAGCTCCCAGATCAGCTTCTCTGATTGGTTGATGCGGCGCTTCCAGCAGCAAAACTTCAATTTTTTCCATCTCGAGCAGCAGCAGCGCGTTGGCGGCGCGCTCCCAACGCGCTGCGCCTGCTGCTCAAAACGCGCTGCGGGACCTTTTGCTGCTTCTATACGCTCGTCAACCGTTGACTTTGCATGTAAACTCGCTGCTTCTGCTGCACCTGCTGCGTCCGGTTCACAGCGAGCACAGCATTCATTTGTTTCACCATGTTTTTCACATCAGCTGTGAGATGGGCACGCATGGAGTCAGATTAACAGCGATGGTGATGAGTGGGAAAAAAAACACCTGGTCTCCTTACATTCAGCCACTCTTTCATCATCTCCTCAATGAGGTGGTCTCAAAAGTCGCAGTTGCAACACACATAGCAGTGGCGGCTGGTGAAAAATATTTTTGGTGGGGCTGATATAGCCTAGTGTATGTCTCCAACTAATCCGGAATAAGAATTCAAATAAACAATTGGACAATACATACAATTTAACAGTAATGATTTAATTTACTATATAATAACAGTAACAGTGATGATTTGGGTCACTGTGACGGGGTTCTTTGGCCTCCAAGAATCCAGTCTCAGTCGGGTTACCGGTGTTGGTGATTTATTGAGCTCAAAAACTCAAAACAGGGTGCAAAAGAAACTAAACATACAAGATACTCTGGGCCTCAGCCTCCCTCCAGTTACCAGCAATGTAACAAAGAAACAGAAAACAAAAATTGCCGCTTTTCTTCCCACAGCCCTCATTAAATAGTTTAAGCCCCTCACATCAGGCTCTCTTATTTCTGATTTCTTCTCATTAATCAGTTTTGTCCATATATTACCTCCACAAACAATTGATGTAAAACAAAACAAATAATTTTTACAACTTAATTCTTTTACACAGATTCATTGACTTATTCAATTACACCAAACGGGGTTTGAACCCAGCAAAGACGCAGCCAGACTGAAGATGACAAGTCCCCATAGCATAAACACGTACACCCCCCACACACACACACACACACACACACACACACACACACACACACACACACACACACACACACACACACACACACACACACACACACACACACACACACACACACACACACACGGCTAACCCCACTGAAATATTAAGTGTGCACCCTCAATACGCCAGCAGGTAACCAGGAACAGCTTGTGTGTTTTAAGTTCATGGAGCTACTGGTCTCAGCGCGAGTGTATTGGTCCTCACAAACACAGTATAACAGGAATGTGTGTGTGGTGCGCAAAGTTAGAGAGGTTGTTTTAAGCGACGAGGTGGATTCGTCACAGTCACAACAACCATGACATGAAATGTTCATATCCTACAACAGGGATATTCTTCTGGCAAACGGGTAGATAAATAAGGATCTCACCGAATTTGGTGGAAGCTGCATCTCGGTCGTTACATTCGCCATCTTCCCTCTAACTGTCTGCACCTGCGCTTGGGTTCAGAAGCCTGTTAAAGCGCAGTATTTTCAGCGCCCCAATACCATAAAGTTCCGAGACGCTGATTGGCCATTAAATTCACCTAGCAATAGTACATGATTGACAGATTCTCTGCAAATGTGGGTCAGTCTGATCAGCGCCCCCAGAACAGAGACGGTAGGAGTCTGTCTGTGGAAATCCACAAATTAATGACAGTAGATAGGGAAATGTAGTTTATATAATTTGTTTTGCTTATAGGTACACAGTCTAGAGAGTAAAACTGACATTTATGAGTTAATTTCTAAAAATATATTTTACGTTTCTCTCTTCTTATCAGGGAGGGCGGTGCCCCAGCGCCCCCTATGGGCCGGCCGCCACTGACACATAGGGCGCACCGCAAATTTTGAGGGGAAAAAAAAGATGTTTATGTGCGCCTTATAGTCGTGAAAATACGGTAATTTAAAGGGGTCTCACTCAACACTGTAAATGCAAATCTGTTCACTCAATGTAAACAATTTTTGGAAACAGCTTGCACTAAAACTTTTAGATTGGTGCAGTACAATATCAAAAAATGTTCTCACAGGACCTTTATCTGACTAGGAATCCATGTCGATTCAACATAAAATGTTTTTAAATAATACTCTAAAATCATTAAGGGTTTTTGACCATTTAAGTCCTTGTCATATCAACATTAAATATTTGATTCATTTGACATAAAAATCAGAAGGTCACAAAGTGTTTATTTCTACTTTCAATACCACCGCTGGTATTTTTATTTTTTTTTAACAGTGTCCTGTCTAGCAATGTGAAAATAAATAATTGTCTTGATGCCAAAAAGAGCCCACCAGATTTTACTTTCACAAGTGGAGCAGTGGGGCTATTGTCATAGTTTTCCGCTTGTTTAATGCATATAAATTGCTTTATTACAATTATGCAGGGAGTTTTACAGATTATATGGACACTACAATGTAAGTAGAACAGAAGAGGAAAAACAGAAAAAAACAGAGCAGGTGATGAAGCAGATGTTCAAAACTAAAGATCAGAGAGACGCAGAGGTACCGAAGACAAAATCCAAGCCGGGGAAGGGGACTGATCCAAGGTCGTTAACAGGCAGAGTCCAAACAGCAGTCCGAGCACAGAACAGGCAGAAACAGACCGGAACAGGAGTTAGCTAAAACTTAGGAATCAAGAGGTAGAAACAGGTCAGGATCACACAGTCAAAACACAACAGGGTATGCTAGATAACTCTCAAACTCAGCTCAAATAATCTGGCACTGATGGCTGGAAACAGGCAGCATAAATAGGAAACAGGTGGATCAGATGACGGCAGATGAAAACTGGGCAGAGCTTAGCAGGTGGAAGGAAAGAACTAATAATCCAGTCATCAGTGCCATGATAAGAACTGGAGCTGCCATTGGATCAATAATTTTTTTGTACAGACAGCACTTTAGTGCTCAAATACATAAGAAATGAGGACAAGAATTTCCACACATTTGTGGCAAATTTTTTATCAACCATCAGAGATCCAACTCATGTATCACAGTGGAAGTACATCAGTACTAAAGATAATCTTACCATGGCGGCGCTCCAAGGCAGTGGCCAAGAACAGCTCCTCTTGACAGTTTCAGAGAATATGCCTCTTAAAACGATAAAAACTAGACTTCAAACCCGCATATATGATCACCAATGCCTGCTGGAGCTACGGTCACAAAATTTTTAAAATCCAGACATTTTTGACCTTTTAAAAAGCTGCGGAGTGCTACGGACGGATCTTAACACAACAGCGGAACGTAACTGCCGAAGGAAGAGATGCGTGAGACGGAGAAAGCGAGGCTGCAGAGGGAGGCTAACTGCGAAGCTAAGGAGAAACCCCACAGACCATCGCTTCCATCAATCCTGCTTTCCAATGTCCGCTCGCTGGGGAAAAAAAGTTGATAATCTTCAACTGGAACTCTCATCAAAGAAGGAGATGAGTAACTGTTGCGGCATCATTCTGACAGAGTCATGGCTGCATCCAGCAATACCGGACAATGCTATAAACCTGGAGGGGCTAACGCTATACCGTGCCGGTAGGAACAAAGAACTAAGCGGTAAGACTCGGGGTGGTGCACTCTGTGTTTACATCAACAACAGGTGGTGTAAAAATGCTACATCGATTGCCAGCTTCTGCTCTCCAGACATCGAATTTTTGACTGTTAACTGCAGACCTTTCTATTTGCCCAGAGAGTTCAGTGCCCATAAATAGCAGCATCATTGCTGTTTATGTGCCCCCCAGCGCTAATACTAAAGAGGCCATGAAGACTGTATACCAGGCTATCTCTGAGCTCCAATTTGCATACACAAAGGGTGTTTCATCATTGCTCGAGATTTTACCCAGGCTAACTTGAAGACTGTTCTCCAACATGTGGATTATGCAACTAAGGGTGAAAACATTTTAGACCTGGTTTACTCCAACATCAAAAATGCATTAAGAGCAGCGCCCCGCTCCCACCTTGGGTAATCAGATCACCTTACAAAATGATTAACGGCCTGTCCTACTGACTCCAATCATGATGAAGTGCTTTGAAAGGCTGGTTAAGAACACATCGTGTTCAGTCTGCTGCCAACATTTGACCCATTCCAGTTCGCCTACCAACGGAACCAGCTCCACTGAGGACGTCATTTTTGCTTCTCTCCACCTGAGCCTGGCACACCTGGAGGAGAAGAACACCCAGGTGTGGATGCTGTTCCTGGACTTCAGTTCAGCTTTCAACACCATCATCCCACAGCATCTGATGGGCAAACTGGAACAGCTGGGCTTCAATACAACCCTTCGAAATTGGCTGGTAGACTTCCTCACCAACAGACCTCAGTCAGTCCAGGTTGGACAGAACACCACTAATGTGAAGCTCATTGAATCTCTTGGCTACTGGGCCAACTCTTTGAAACTTTACAGACAATAAAAGTCTGGTACATTCTGTGAGACTTAAGACAGAAAGACCGTTCTCCAAGCTGTACCTATTAACATAAGCTGAAAGCAGTTAATCTTTTGTAATGACCTGCACAATGCTGGATATTACTGGGTATAATTTACATTTCATTATGTCTTTATAATTTCATCTAAAGGTAATTGTAATGTCAGCTCCATTTACAATTAGGGGCCAGTGTATAAATGCCCTATTTCTGGAGTTCATGTGTTATTTTGTTTATTGCACTACCTGAAAGTGACAGTGGGTGGCTTCATCTGTTTAAATGGAGTCACAGGTAGCCACATAGCAGGTGTGCTGATTACGGCAGAAACATACAGTTTTAGACCGTTGTCACTGTTTTTCGTGTTGATGACTGAGCTTCAGCAAAACTGTAAAATCCTTTGGTTTGAAGTGTGGAACAGCCTGATCAATAAAGGGCTCTACAATCACAGAACCTCAAGCCTTCATTATTGGATACAGGAGGACGACAAGTCAGCTCAGAGCCAGTCAGCAGCCTCTCAGTGGCTTAGGTTTGTTTTGTTTTCTTTAATTAAGAACAATTCATTATTGTATTTTTCATCTTCTTTCTAAGTCTTGAACTTTTCTAATATGAGCCAAATTTGAAAGTTTGGTCACTTCTAAAACCTGCCTTTCAATCTGTTGATCATAGAAGTTTTCACTTACTCTGCCTCATTGTACCTCTCCTTCTCAGGACTGACTGACTGTAGCCATTCTGCATTTGACTGACAGCACCCTTTTTCTCCTCTTGACACATTTGGTGGGTTGGAACCAATTAGATGCTTATCGTTTCTTTGGTACGCACTGCATGATTAATTCCCAGCATGGCCCTATCTGACTGACCTGAGCAGAAGCCTAATCAGCCAGGATCTTTGTAGAAAGTTGTGTGCAGCAGTTAAGGCCCCTCAAACACAGTTAGGTTTTTTTTTTGTTTTTTTTGGCAGGGTGGTTGGGGGGGCGGGAGGTGTAGGGGTTCTGTGAATATTTGGCTGTCAAATCAGCTTAATTCCAAAGGTTAATTCAGTCTCTTGCTCATACTGTACTTATTTTTTTTTAACAGATAGTCATGCTAAGAAAATGCAAAGAATGTCTGTTTAAAAGAAATCTCAAGGTCAAAACTGCCTTTTGGAAATGCGAAATGAGAGAGGATCAAATAAAAAGTTTTATATACAATGTTCATGACAATTAAAAGGTTCGAGACCACTGGAGAAAAAGTCTATGTAAAATGCTAAAATGACATTATCCTAAAATGAATTTGACTGAGTATGACTCAGAACAGCTTTTAATGTTTCAATTTGCATGTGCGCATGCACATTAAAGATAGTTCCTACAAACCAAACACAACCAAATGCAATGTGTTGCACACTCAAATTGATTTGATTATTTTTTCTATAATAACAAATCATGTCAGTTTATGTGGTTTCCAAGTAAGCATGAATTCACAAGTGATGATAAAAATGGATCTCATCAAAAAAGTAGAGTACATTTGAAAAGCAATTATAAAGCTGGCAGGAATGTTTAAGGGTGACTCTACCACAGAACAATAGAGCTTGGAGCTATGAAACTAAAGAAGGCATGTGAAAGTCTCCAAGATTATATCAATTAAGTATTTTTGTGGTTAAAATCTTTTTGGATTCTAGCTTCCCATGATGCTCTGCTGGGCATGATATTCCATCTTAGACTGCCTCTTGACCCGCATAAGAGTTTATGATCATTTTCATGTTTTAAATAGTGAACACATGAACATGGCTTAATTGTGAAGTACGTTCAATGGGCAAGAAAGCAATATAAATTCAGCCCATCTGCAATATTATCTGTTTTATTTATAATGGTCAACTGACTTTTCACAAGCAAAACAAGCAAAATAAAGATCAAATAATAATCCATCTACTTTCCGTCACGACCAGCTCGGGTCGCGAGGCGGGGTACACCCTGGACAGGTCGCCAGTCCATCGCAGGGCAACAAAGAGAAAAACAGGACAAACAACTATTCATGCACTCACTAACACCTAAGGAAGGTTTAGATAAGCCAATTAACCTAACAGTCATGTTTTTGGACTGTAGGAGGAAGCTGGAGTACCTGGAGAGAACCCAGGCATGCTCAGGGAGAACATGCAAAATCCATGCAGAGAAACCCTGGAGAATTGAACCCGGAATCTTCTTGCTGAAAGGCAGCAGGGCTACCCACTGCACCACTGAGCAGCTTTAAATAATTCAGTTGTTGCATATTTAAAACTGAGTTAAAATATATACTTCTATTCTCACAAAACAAACCCTCATTGTATAAAGGGATAAATTAATCAAGGATCTATTTATGAAACAAACCACTACAAAAAAAAGACCCTTTTTTGTGAGTATATTATTTTTTTTAAATCTCCCGACTGAAAGGAGTTGAATACCATGATACCAGAGTACTGCTCCTCAAGTCTCATCCACTCTATATGATAGACAGTAAACCCAGCTGTTTATCTAAGAAACTTCATTGCTGTCTTGCCTGTCATTGAAAATACACCAAATGACAACTTAACTAAAAACAACTGTCATCTCCCTTTTAAAAACCATTTAAATTGCCTGACATTGAATGAACTTGTGGAATTAGTAAAAGGAATCTAAAATGTGGCACAGTCAAACATCACATTCCACAGTAAAGGTCCCTCAGAGAGCTATCTAAAACTGGTAAGATACAGACTGGCTGGAATTTTATCTTCAGAAGCTAGCTTACAAAAAATCTAAGATATCCCTTTTAGTGTTAGGTTTGTTGTAATAAAAAAGCAAATGATAAATCTGACTGACAGAAAAATAACACGATGTAACACCCACAGATAACCAAGTTTTCTCTCTAAGATAAAAGCCATTCAAATGTATTGGAAAGTTTACAAACTTCAAAGTGTTTTGTTCAAATTCTTGCACAAAACCACCAACATACAATTTTCCTATTGTGTGTGTGTGTGTGTGTGTGTGTGAGTGTGTGTGTGGGGGGGGGGGGGGGGGATATATTTCTATGAATTGTTCCTTCTCTCTCTTTATTTGATTTACACTCTCCTGAGAGGCCCATCATACTGAACAAAGCACTGAGCTGTACACTATGTATACTATTAATAAATGGAGAGTCAGTGGGAGAAAGCCTGCTTGATGCTGTGTGCAGTGTGCTGCACATATCGATAAACTGGATACTGAGGTTGCCGGAAAAACAAGTCTTGCCTGAAGATATGCGGTGGTGTGTTTATGTGCTGCACACATTTTTCTTACTGAGCACACATGCATCATAATAATATCTTTAAACCCCAGTTCTTTCCCAGTTTGCTTCCCCACCTGTAGTTCAAGCTTTTATAAATTATGCTTAAAATTTTACTTATGTGTTTAATAGTTGTTTGATGATTGCTCACTCCCTCCCCCTCCAGAAAAATGAAAAGCTTCATCTATTCACCCCAATAAAAAGAAGTTCAATGAGAAATATATAATAGTAGGTTGCTGATGAGAAGCTAGAACGATGCGTGGAGAATGCCATGATGAAGATAATGTAGATATGTGCACTGGGATTGAAAAAAAGGGGAAACAGTCAGAAGCGAGTAAAAGGTTACGGAAGTGGCGGCTACATTCAAGGGGATGAAAATGAAAATGAGGATTAGAAAGGCAGGGAGGGAAAAAGACTGGCTGAGAGGAGGATTGGTGTCACCACAGTGCCCTCACCTTCCTTCTTTCCGTGTCAAGTAATATTTCTTTCTTCCCCTTTCCCTTCCTTCATTGCAGGAGAAGAAAGCCTGTAGCCTGTTTGCCGGTCATGCCCTGAGCTTGTGATGCTCATCCTACTGAAGCATTACATTAACAGAGGACTCTTTGGTGTATTTGTGTGTGTTAGAGAATTTTGATGGGACTTTAGTCAGAAGGAACATTTTTTTTTTTTTTTCATGGACACAGATTTGGGAACAGTATTGAGTTAGCCAAGGCGCTATTTTCACCATCCAAGTGGATAAAGAACCCCTGACTTGTATTCGGTAGCTTGTTGGAAACATGTGACACATTGTTTAACTTTTATATTTCACTATATCCCATTTTTTATGTTAATTTTTTTATTTTTATTTTTTTGCAGTTGGCTACATTGATTTATTACCATGCATGAAAAGTTTGTTCTGTTCTACTGTTTTGTGACTTTTCATTAACCTATTTTTGTCTCTGGGACATTTTTAGGCTTGTGGTTGTTTGTTTAGATAAGCAGTAATCCCTAAGATGGACCAAAGCCTAATCCTTACAAGGTAGGAATTCAGGCTTGCCAAAGAAATAGGATGTGAACTGAGGATTGATTTAAGGTAGAGGTGGACATGAAATAGCAATGGTTATGCTAGAACAGCATATAAATACTAACATGCAAAGATTTTCTTCTCTACCTGACATTTTCAGGAGTTACAAGGAAAACAAACCAAAGTACACAAACGGAATAGGTAGTTTAAATCCAAGAAAGAATATAGACAACACAAATGTAACTTTTCTTTACCATGGGACTCAGTATTTTAGTAAAGACATAAAAATATTATTAATCTGTCTTTCCACAGTTATAGAGTATCTTTACATTTGTTTTAGTGCGTTTTAACGTTAGCAATTTTAGCACACTTTGTAAAAGTATGCAGTATACAAGCACTGTATACTTTGCTTGCATATTGGGGTGAAGGATGTAAGATCTATGTAGGATTTAAGATTTTTATTTAAGATTATGCTACTGCATGTACACAGTTTTGGCTGCTCAGTGGTGCAGTGGGTAGCACTGCTGCCTTGCAGCAAGACGGTTCCAGGTTCCATTCCCAGCCTGGGGTCTTTCTGCATGGAGTTTGTGTGGGTTCTCTGTGGGTACTCTGGGTTCCTCCCACAGTCTAAAAACATGACTTTTAGGTTAATTGGCTTCTCTGAAATTGTGTGTGTGAGTTGTTGTGTGTCTATGTGTTGCCCTGCGATGGACTGGTGACCTGTCGAGGGTGTACCCTGCCTCTCACCAGTAGACAGCTGGAGTTAAGCACCAGCTTCCCTTGTGACCGAGCTTGGGATAAGCATTACAGAAAATGGGTGGATGGATGCACACAGTTTTGGATCCCCTACAAAAACTGGTAGTTGGTTCCAAAGGAGAGGAGCCTGATAACTACCTCCCATTCTACTTTTAGAAATTCTAGGAATCACTAGTAAACCTGCTGGAGGATTTTAAATTTTATTCTGGATTTAATAGGAAGTTAGGATAGGAGAGATATGATCTCTCTTTTTAATTTTCATCAGAACTCTTGCTGCGGCATTTCGGATCAGCTCAAGTCTTTTAACTAAAGTTTGTGGACTTCATGATAGTGAACAATTGCAATAGTGCAGCTTTGAAATAACAAATGCATGGACAAGTTTCTCAGCATCACCCCTGGACAGGACATTTCTACTTTGTACAATATTCTGCAGATGAAAGAAGGAAATTCTAGAAACCTCTTTGATATGGGATTTAAATGACAGGTCCTGATCGAAAATAACACCAAGATTTTTTTTTCCTTTATTATCTGAAATCAGTTTATTCCCATCCAACTGAAGTGACTGACCAATCCACTTCTTTTTTTTAAACCCTGGTCCAAAGACAATAACTTCTGTTTTGTCTGCATTCAAAAGCAGGAAGTTGAGTAATACAGGTTTTCATATCTTCAAGACATGCCTGTAATCTATGTAATGGATTAGCTTCATCTGAAGCTTATCAACCAATTATTGGACCCTAAAATAAGTTGGTAGTTGCAATGTGGCATAAATTAATCTGGCAACTGATCTTATATTATGAAGCAATAAGCAAAACGATTACACTAGCAGTACAAATTGCATTCTCTAAGAGCTTATAGGATCTCTGCAAAAAATGTAGGATTTTCATCTCCTCCTGTCAGTATATGTTCCAATGATTGTAAAACACTAGCAAGAAGAGAATGAATGAAAAAATTATACTGTATCCCTGTTCTCCTGGTTACCCAGAGGAGAAAGATAAACTGTTAGATCTGTTGTTTTGTTTTTTGTAGGTAAATGTTATATTTTTGGTGTTTCTATAAACATTTCGTGACAAATGTAGAAAAACAATATGAAGTATTCTAGATCTGGTAAAACAGTAGGTGTTCAAGCTGATAAATTGTATTAAATTAAAAGATGTTGTGAACACCCATGGGAGTGTGGTGCATATGAAAGGCAAGTCCTGTCTCTTCTTTACAACTAATTTTTAGTATAAATGTGTCTGGGATGCATCATAGAACATAGAAAATTTGACCACTTTGAGTTAAAATTACAGACAACTCATTTAACATAATTTAATGCACATACAACACACCAGTACTGCAGCTCCCAACTAATGTGTTTATGTTCAGGTGAGAGATCTGCCTGAATGTGGCCATATCCTCTATCCCATGTTTCCATGAAGGAGCAGCAGGAATCATTGATTAAAATCTTTCTGGGTTATAAAACACTTTGTGTATTAATTAGGACAATAACATAGCTGCAGCTATTAAAATCACATACTATTGATGCAATGCTCAAAAAGTAATTGCTTGTGGGTTGTGCTAATGAGTATCAGTATTAGTTGGTCTTACAACAGAATTTCAAACTCTGAGGAATTTGATGTTTCTCTTTAAAGGGATCCTTGGGGGGATAATAGCCAAGTTATTTATGTACGTACAGTGGGGGGAAAAGTTTTGGATCCCCTGTTGATTTTGTAATTTTGAACAAAAACTGTTTTTGTTATTGTTAAATAATTTTTTTTTTTAAAGTATATCAAAATGAAAGATTTTGCTGTGGAGCACCTATCAGCTATTTTAAAAGGATTCTTTATTTTAAAAGAATTAATGAGAAGATAACAACTTGCTGATAGGTGGTGAATTAGGAATATCAAAGACTCTTGCCTAATCTTATCTAAAGTTAGAACTAGTTCCTATCAATATCATGCTTGCTTGCACTGATTATACTGTAGGTAAAAAAAGTGGAAATTTTGACACAGGTTAGGATTAACATATGTCTCCCACTTACAGATAATTTGGTTAATTTACGAGTGGCAAGAAATGGTAAAAGCATTAGAAAGTTCTTTGTGTAAATGTGTTCAATATAAATAAAGATAATGGAAGATTCAATTACATATGGAAGAGGTTTTTCCATTTTCATATCATCAGGAATCACACCCTGAGGTGTACTGAGAATGAATCATCAACAAGTCATCAGTGTGTATGATAAGTTGTGCAGATTTCCTGATCATAGTTTGCATGCCTTTTGATGAGTTTAGCATTCTTCATTAGTGGCTTCTCACCAGCACAGTATCCGACTCTATTCCTTCGTTCTTCCTCCTTCACAAGGGGACATATCCAAGTGGCACGGCTTATCCTAGCATACTTGTGCAGCTCCTTGGATCATCAGCTTCTGTAGCTCTAAGACCCTGAGATGAAAGAGGGAGGGAAAGGACTTTTTTTTTCTTTCTTCTACCCTTCAGATGCAACAGAGAGCTAATATTGCTTCCTGGGATTTGTCCTTTTGTTTCCCTGGGTGAGAGCACTCATGGAATCTAGGAGAGCTCTTTTGATTCTGAAAGGCAATTTATTGACTCCTTTTCAATCATAAGTCTTTTTGTTTATGCCTTAAATGAGAAGAAAGGAAAGTCCATGTCAGCGTTCTGCCCTCTGTTTAAGTTTATTTTTTATTTCTTTGTGTTCTGTGTCTTTGTAGTTTATTTCTACCAGTGCTTTAGTAGTTCTTTAGTTACCCTCTGTTGCCCCCTTGTGCTTGTTTTCCTTTCCCCTTGGCTTCCTCCTAGTTGGTCTTGCCCACACCTGCTCCTATCTGCTGATTAGCTTGTCTTGGTTCAGTCTCCCAATATATACACCACCTCTGCAATCACTCAGTGCTGGTTTGTTGTTTTGTTGTTCCCTCATCTCTTACTTTTCACGTGAGTTTTCCCTGTTGTAATCTTAGTTTGGTTCTCAGTATTTTGGGGATTTGTTTGTATTTCTGCCTTAGTTGCCCATTAAATTTGCAAGACTCACCTCTGCTTCCTCGTCTCTACATTTGGGTCCTAAACCAACCTCCAACCAACACCTGACAGTCCAGCCAAGGGATTTCTACTCTAAATATTTTTAGAAACAAAAAAAGTATGTTTATTTGTGACATCTTGAGGGTTTCCATGCAAGATATTCATTCCCGTTTATTTCTTTTACAATGATACCCTTCCATGAAATGTAAAACAAATACTCTAGGTACACTATCTCTATGACAGCCAGAGCTACAGTGGAGTAGTTGAAATACTATTATCTTTATGTGTCACAATGGCCTATTACTTGTGTTCTCTAACAGAAATATGAGGTCTTTTAAAGAAAAAAAATTTTGTGGATTTATATTAAGACTAAACTACAGACCTTTGTGGAATTCAGTGATATGAATTCTGAAGACAGTTCGTTTTCAGCATTTTATTAAGGAGTGTTAAAGGAGTTAGGATCTAAACACACTTTTATTTTATATTTGCAATGTTGATTTACTTACCAGACTTTTAATTATGCTTGTAGAAATTTGAAGACTTTATAATTTTATTCTTTCCACTCACAACTGATCCCAACTAATTGATTGTTTGGTTTTATCGCGGCTCTGTTAACAGGAAGACATTCTTCAGGCTCCACATATTTCTAGCACACATTTTCAAGTCTGAGCAGCACAGTTATTTACAACATTGTTTTACATAAAAGTCATAAGAAAGAGATTTCTACATAAAAAGATGACATCTTTTAATATCTTCCCTTGTCAGTGGAAGCACCTGCACTCTCTTCTAAGTCCTTTTTTTAAAATGACAGAGAGAAGCAAGAGAAATACCCTCCTCCTGCGATGAACAAATTGTAATTAATTTTTCATATTAGTTACTTTTTAAATCTACCGCTAGCCAATAGGCCCTGAGCTGCGCTTTGAAGGTGCACATTAATCCATTTCTTTTTTGTTCTACCTCACCACTGGCTATGATTTAATAGCGTTTTCCTCTTAACAAGCCTTAATTAGCCACAATGTTGAGCCCTCGCCTTTCTATTTCTTTAACTCTGTTCACACTCCCTGTTTCACTTCCTTTACCCCCTAAAGACAGTGTCTATCACTGCTTTCCATCCTCCACTTCTTTTCTCTTTACAGCCTGTATTCTCCCCCCTCACACCCCCTAGTCACTCATAAGAAATGACATGTCCCTGCCATGAGCCATTTAAGTTAGGCACATTTGTCTTTGTGTGTGTTCAGCCGTACCTATGGGTCAGGGTTAGTATGTATGCTTTGCTTCTTTCACATTCACTTGTCTTGTCTTCACTGTATAGCCCACTGAATTGGGAAGCTGGAGAAATGAATAAAAGATAAAGGTGCATCTCGGTACATAAATGCTTATACACACACAAACAACACACAAGGCAAACATGCAATGCAGCTTGAACCTTGTAAACAGCGTGAAAGGAGTTTATGGCCTTTGGGAATAGAAAACAGAAAGCCATGCAGTGAGACATAAACAGGTGAGTAGATGTAGTAGGAGATATTATCCTCGAGCTGCTGTTCTCATTGTGTGGATTTGCTGGGACTGCACCTTTTTATGCACATCTAATTTAGACATGGCAGCATGTTCATCGTGATACTATGTGTGTGTATGGTTAAGCAGCTGAAGATTAGTGGAGGTAATGGCACCATATTGTGGTTACAAAGGGAATGAAGCTGTAAAGCATGTGTAATATCTGCCATGGAATGGAAAAAGGAGCAGCAACAAAATGTGGGAGTGAATGTGCGTGCTGGAGAAATGTGCGTTTGTGTGTGTACCTGCTGTCTGCCTATACATATGAGTCAGTCATCATGTGTTAACTGAACCCCTTTATCGACCTGACCAAGACACTCACTGTAATCACGGTGAGAATGGGAGCATGCGGGGTCCAAGGTCCCTCTGTTTTGGCTTGATTTGACTCATTTAACCAACATACACACAAAGATGCAGTCATATGCATGCAAGCTGATTGCATTTTCTGATACAACAATCACACTTCACAGCTGAGTTGCTCTCTGCTCGTGGTAGAAGAGCAAGAAAATTACAACAGGCCAGTATGTAATCTCATGCTTCACAAAAGGCTTTGGGTCTAATTTGAAATAATTCTAATTTAAACCAAAAGCCATGGACAGCGTGTATTTTCCAACCTAGCTATTGTGCTTGGAGATCACTCCAATCATCAGGATTTGAGTTAAGTGTGTTTGTGCTGCACCGAACTTAAGACATGAGGCACTTAGAGCCCACACAAATGCCCCCCTCAGCTATGATGGTGGCTCCTTCAGGCTGTCTGAATTTCAGCTGAAGTGAGCATTCTATTTAGCTTTGGACTTAACATGACCAGGACAGAAAAGTAAAAGATATACCAAATATTGCAGTCTCTTAATATAAACTGTCTCTCTTTAAGATAGGAGATATGTGTCATAGATATGTGTGATATGTTTACGTGATTTACTTTTTGACAGGAGATTTTATTCTTTTTATGTCTCAGTGGTGCTGCTCACTTCCTCCATTTAGAGAAAATTTTGCATCTTCAACCAATAATTCTAAACACTACTTTTATAGCAGAGCAACATAATTTTGTGCTAATGAAGTACACCAGCATGCAAACGCGATAATTCAACAAAAAAACAAAACGGTGAAACTGGTTTAATTAAGCTAATATGCAGTCAAAGAAGGCTGATAAGATTTTTAAACAACTTTTAAAAAATGTTTAAAAAAAATAAAGATATAACATAGAACATGTTCAAAGTGTAAAACTTAAAAGTAATGAATAATATTCCAGCAGTACATGTTAATCTTTCCGAAAAAAAAAAAAAAAAAAACTTTGTTTGAAACAAATTGAAAATATCTCATGCCCCTTTAAGGCTTATACTGCATTCAGACCGAACCTGTTTTAAACGCTAAGGGCATCCGGTTTACATGCCAAGTCAAGGGTTGAGGCCTCCAATAGGCTTAAAGAGGCCTAACTTGCATCTTGTGCATCTCGTTTCATAGCTTTCCGAGTGTTCTGAGCTGCACATTAAGTAAAATTCTGGACTGTTAAGGCTGGACGTGCAATGTCAACTAAACAGAGAAGCTTATATACAGTGGGGCAAAAAAGTATTTAGTCAGCCACCAATAGTGCAAGTTCTCCCACTTAAAAAGATGAGAGAGGCCGGTAATTTTCATCATAGATATACTTCAACTATGAGAGACAAGATGAGGAAAAAAATCCAGAAAATCACATTGTCTGATTTTTAAAGAATTTATTTGCAAAATATGGTGGAAAATAAGTATTTGGTCAATAACAAAAGTTCATCTCAATACTTTGTAATATATCCTTTGTTGGCAATGACAGAGATCAAACGTTTTCTGTAAGTCTTCACAAGGTTTTCACACACTGTTGCTGGTATTTTGGCCAATTCCTCCATGCAGATCTCCTTTAGAGCTGTCGCTGGGCAACACGGACTTTCTACTCCCTCCAAAGATTTTCTATGGGGTTGAGATCTGGAGACTGGCTAGGCCATTCCAGGACCTTGAAATGCTTCTTATGAAGCCACTCTTTCGTTACCCGGGCGGTGTGTTTGGGATCATTGTCATGCTGAAAGACCCAGCCACGTTTCATTTTCAATGCCCTTACTGATGGAAGGAGGTTTTCACTCAAAATTTGACGATACATGGCCCCATTCATTCTTTCCTTCACACGGATCAGTCGTCCTGGTCACTTAGCAGAAAAACAACCCCAAAGCATGATGTTTCCGCCCCCATGCTTCACTGTAGGTATGGAGTTCTTTGGATGCAACTCAGCATTCTCTCTCCTCCAAACACGACGAGTAGAGTTTTTACCAAAAAGTTCTATTTTGGTTTCATCTGACCATATGATATTCTCCCAGTCCTCGTCTGGATCATCCAAATGCTCTCCAGCAAACTTGAGACGGGCCTTGACATGTACTGGCTTAAGCAGGGGGACACGTCTGGCACTGCAGGATTTGAGTCCCTGGCGGCGTAGTGTGTTACTGATGGTAGCCTTTGTTACTTTGGTCCCAGCTCTCTGCAGGTCATTCACTAGGTCCCCCCGTGTGGTTCTGGGATTTTTACTCACCGTTCTTGTGATCATTTTGACGCCACGGGGTGAGATCTTGCATGGAGCCCCAGATCGAGGAAGATTATCAGTGGTCTTGTATGTTTTCCATTTTCTAATAACTGATCCCACTGTTGATTTCTTCACACCAAGCTGTTTACCTATTGCAGATTCAGACTTCCCAGCCTGGTGCAGGTCTATAATTTTGTTTCGGGTGTCCTTTGACAGCTCTCTAGTTTTAGCCATGGTGGAGTTTAGAGTGTGACTGTTTGAGGTTGTGGACAGGTATCTTTTATACTGATAACGGGTTCAAACAGGTGCCATTAATGAAGGTAACGAGTGGAGGACAGAGGAGCCTCTTACAGAAGAAGTTACAGGTCTGTGAGAGCCAGGCACTGCATGAAAAGTGAGATTTTCGTCCCCGTAAACCCCCGTACACACCCGCAGATCTGCCTGATTTTCGTCAGTTTCCGACAATTTGCAACCCGTGCTTGTCCGCGTTTGTCGTGCCACAAATTGTCGGAAATGGACTCTGACGTATGTGGAGAGCGATCAGCTGTACTAATGGCCCTAATTAGCATATGAACGCAGCAAACCCGCGCGGCAGGCCAGGTCTGGCTTGAATAACCTTCTCAGTATTGGCTGAAACCACTATTCTCCAACAAATTAAATCGCTCGTGATTGGCAGCAAAACCAAACGTGGCCACGCCAGGCTTTAGTTTTCTTACTGAGTATTGGACGGAACCACTTCTTTTTAAACAATTAAAGTCGCTCGTGATTGGTTGGCATATATATATATTTACATATAAATTTACATATATATATTTATTCATATATATATATATATATATATATATATATATATATATATATATATATATATATATATTTATTCATTCATATATTTATTCATTCATATGGTGTGTATTTATGTTATCCTACACTACTACACAATTATTATGCTACCATCAAGGACATGAATGAATTTATACAGGAAATGAACATTTGCCAGGAAGCTGTTTATGCAAAGAAAGAGCTTTATTATAACACACACAACTATATACAACGTGTATCCAAACACATGCGTTTCTAAAAATTACAACTCCGTGAACGGTCCGTTTGCTTCCTCGGGGTTGGAGGTAACAGGCAGCATTCCCTCCGAGGCAGGTCCGATGTGCAGACGCCTACTGTGCGTGGCTCTGTACTTCGGCATCGCTTCTAACCGGGACTGCAGCTTAACACATAGTTCAGTGAGATCCGGCCTACGAAATGGCGGCGACCGTACAAATCCGGAGTTCCACTTCCTCATCTGCTAGCACACTCTGCCTCGCTTTCAGCAGCTGAAAAAAAAAACAATGAATCAGCGCACTGCGTATGGACACAACACATCTATTAATGCACCTGAAAAATAGTCACCAAATAAAGTCTTACCTTCTTTCTTCTAGCCCGACTCCGAGCAGATAGCCTCCGCACACAGCGTGTTGGCTGGCTGCGTATATCTGAAGCTCCTGCATACCGTCTGAAAATACGTCTTACAGGCAGCTGGAAAGCAATTAAATGAGAGTGGCATAAATAAAAAATCAAACGCAAGTCACAGTAACAAGGAAGGAGAAAACATTAAAACAAGTCACTTACACACAATGTGGTCTTTATCAACATCGTGCAAATCTGGACTTGCTGATATGGCTCCGAGCAAATAGGAGGTCACCGCCTCATTGTGAGGCGACAGTAGTCTGTGAAAACAAAATGCACAGCTATGATCGGTATCTATCCGTATCCATTGCCTTTTACCGCAGAATGAAAGCATATTCTTTAAATCTTACCCTTGCTCCGGTTCATAGCGCCTGCAATTAGTCTCCGAGTTGTGAAGACGGCGTACTGCTTCCTGTGAATCACAAAAAATACACTTTAATAAAACTTGTTCTTGCAAGGCTACTATTAGCGGTAGCTTAGGCTAGGCTACTATTAGCGGTAGCTTTGGCTAGGCTGCTTTTAGCCTAGCAGGCAGTAATCGAACATATATTTACCGCTAGCATCTCTTCTTTGAGTTCGTCTTGTTCGATGCAGAGTCGCCATCGCGTCCAAGAGGAGTTTTACCCCGAAATCCAGACGCTCCAGACCGCCTGCACAAAGCAAAGCATACATCCTCCACTATGGCTGCTCACCGCGCCGCTCTGAGTTTCTTGGAGATCGTAGAGCACATGCGCGAGATGAACCAGGGTTTCCGTGGATCAATGAAAATAATTAAAAAATCATTCATTTTTTTTAAATCAAGGCCTTAATTGGCACTAAAATTATTTAAATATGTTTATCGAAGTATTTATAATTCTTTAATAAAAAATGCTTATAAAAACAATTTCGTCAGATATATTATATCGCTCCAGGCGGAGAAAAAGCTAGAGGATATATATATACGTATATATGTGTGTGTGTGTGTGTGTTTACATACATACAGGAGTCATGGAACTCTGTTTACAGCTCCTTCATATTTCATGTACACTAATAACTTGTGTACATGGTTCTTGTTGATGGCATTAAAATCATTTCAAATAGCATTAAATTAGAGTCACTCATTCCTGTATGAACCCTGTGAGCGCTTAATTTAATATGACATATTAAAAAAATCCCACCATCATCCAGCATATGTTCAGTTTCTGCCCAAATATATATTTATATTTTTGTAGATTTTTGTAACGGGGATAAGGATAATTCAAAACTGCTTTTTTTGAATGAACTTGTTCTCTTCTCCCAAACATCTCTTTTCATTCCTGTAATAAGAAGTTTCTTTTGAATGGATTTGATTAAAGTTTAAGTCCCTCGGTATAAAATAAATATTTTTATGGAGATGAGAAATCTGCTTCCTCGTTGGTGAATAACCAATAGTTTGGATCCAATCATTTAAATAAACGGTGTTAGTTTTTTTTTTTTTATATATAAGAATTGTGCTATAATTTCTAGTCACCGATCTGTTGCTGCTATATTTTAATTTGACGAACCGGAATTTGTTGATGTTCTTTTTCCTGTTTGGTGCGATTGCAATTGCGGATCTTGACCTGGCCGGACCTTATGACCACAGTGTACCAATCTTCTGATGGCTACTTCCAACAGGATAATGCGCCATGTTATAAAGTGAATCATCTCAGACTCATTTCTTGAAACTTTTCCACTTAAGTTATTGTGAATTGAGCATATTGACAGACAACATTTTATTTTTTATCTTAAATGCAATTTTTTTTTTTTTTTTTTATAATTACTGCTCTAAATGTATTGCTCTGTCAGCTAAAGATCTGTTTTGGTCTCTATACTTTAATTAAATAAATCAATTCAAGCTAAAATGTAAGAGTCTATACTGAGCCTGATCTCTTTGTATCAGAGACTTCTTACCTTTTAGAAAAATGTCACTTGGAGTAAAAACCCCCCTGCAACCCTGATTTGCATTTGTATAGCTCACAGCATGTTCATTTACATGTTAAAGCCTCCCCTAGAATTCCATGGGGGGGAGGCATGGGGGGAACACTGCCTAACAAAGTCCACGTCAATTTCTGACAATTTACGGGAGTTTTCGGCGAAGCCTGCAAATTGTCGTAAACTGCCGCTAACCTGAAGTTCCACGACAATCTACAGTGCCGCATATTGAGGAAAATCCCACTTTTCATGCAGTGAGGAATCTTGCTTGTTTGTAACTGACCAAATACTTATTTTCCACCATATTTTGCAAATAAATTCTTTAAAAATCAGACAATGGGATTTTCTGGATTTTTTTTTCTCATTTTGTCTCTCATAGTTGAGGTATATCTATGAGGAAAATTACCGGCCTCTCTCATCTTTTTGAGTGGGAGAACTTGCACTATTGGTGGCTGACTAAATACTTTTTTGCCCCACTGTATTTCTATACTTCCAACAGGCTTTTCATATAATAACTATGGTCAGGGTTACTGGAGTTGTAGTATTCCAATAGGGCCTTATTATGTTCCTTTGTCCTTTTTCTTCTTGCTCCACTAGTTTTAAAGAGCCAGGAAAATTGATTTTTGTACATGCAAAAAAATATTTTACATGTAAAAAAGTTGCTTAGTAGTACTTACAGTCTCTACCAAACCTAAAAAAAACCCTTCATATTCTCTTTCAGCCACATCAGAAGGCCAGCGGGAATTCCCTGGCAGCCTTGCAGGCTTCAGAGAATTTTCATATGGGACTCAAGATCATAATAGTGATGAACTGTCAGCAAAGATGATATCTTGAGGTGTAACTCATTAGAGCAAACAAAGCAAAGCCACTCTAGATTGTAAGGAAAAGAACAGAACAGCTCAACAACAGAATATCCAGGGCGTCTGACTTCAAATTGGACACCTTTTTGATGCTTAAAATGGTTTGGGTTGAACGCGGCATTCAATTTGTGTTATCAAGGAGAAACAAGACATTCTTTGGGACAAAGAACACAATGGTTGAAAAATAGTCCTTTCCCTGCACTAAATAATGTAAAATAAAAAAAAAGATACTAAGGGCTTGATTTTCCAAAAGTTTGTGTGTCTTAAAACAGGTGCGAATGTGTTTGTAAGCACAGAGCAAAAGGTGCAAAGTCATGTTGGCAATTTAGCATGTCTTTTCTTGCATGTGTGACCTCATCATTATGCAGATCATATTCTATTGAAAAGATTGCACAAATTGATAGGTGGACGACATGCAAATGTAAAAATTTACCACGTGCAAAGAAATGTTCCAAATAGGAAACTAACCTGTGGCTGTGGTATTAGTCTTTTTTTTTAGTACTTCTGATATTCAGGTACCAACTGATGGTCATTGTTGCAACAAAGAAAGCATCGGTACAATGTCACAGGATAGAGGGATGTTTTGGGTGTTTCCAAAAGTATTTGGGCCATTAAAACTAATAATATAAAATGTATTTTAATATGCACTTTCCTTATGCTCCTCGCCAGTGACAGGTGGCTGTGTCTGTTGGCGTGGTGATGGTTCTCTAGTTGCATGGTTGGGTACTTCAGTGGGCGCTATCTCATTTCTTGGTGGTGCATCTGCAGGCCTCTGAGCCAGGGGCGCTACTCCAGATCCACCTTGGACATGACCGGCTGCTGACGGAGCCTCGGTACTATGGCCTATAGGATCAGGCCACCCAAGGATTGGGCCCCTTAGGAGTTTGACCCGTCGGGTTAGGGTTCTGGGTGCTCTTGTAGCCCTTCTCAGGTGGGTGCGGCCATCCATATAGCTGCCCTCTTTGTGTCCCAGTGATCTGGGGTTCCTCTGAACATCTGAGGCTCGCATTGCCTCATTTTCTGTCCAGGGCCCTGTAGGGCCAGTCTGGTGCCACCGTCACCTGCTATCAAACATACTTTCCTTCTTACGAAGCTTTGCAAATCCTATATACACAAGCATGACCATGCATACATATCACAAGGATTTGGTTCCAGGTGTTCACAGATACACACTAATACTCAGTGTTGGGTAAGTTACTTTAATAATGTAATCCGTTACAGTTACAAGTTACCTTGTTTAAAATGTAATTGTAGAGTAACTATTTGGATTACTTTTAAAAAGTAATGTAACTATTACTTTTGATTACTTTTTGATTATTTTAAGGTTTTAATGAGTATTGACCCATGTTCAACATTTAATTTTTGAGAACTGAATGTGAACCTTAAAAAAGCACTAAGTTGAGAGGGAACTGATGACAGGCAATCACAGGATGTCCACAAGAAGAGATGCCAGCACCAGGCATGTAGATTTTCTCAGACTCCTCTCATCAGGCCATACTCTTTTCTGTTCCTCCCCCAGGCTCTACCATTTACGCAGTTTGCAGACTAACACAAGCAGGTTCAGGTTGATTGCCGGACAACACTTTTTGCACTGCACGTTTAAATTTGAGCCATTTTCACAGATGTAGATGAAATCCTCCTTAAATTTCCAGTGCTGGAAGGATGTCATTTTGGATGCGCTGCTTGAGCTGAAATAGAACCGTCCGCTCGCTTGCTGTTCCTCCAGGAGGCTCCACCAGCACAGGATGGATCATCAGAGTGGCAAATATGATAGAGACAAGGAGCCGTAGAGGGAAACGGCGATAAAATATCATTACAGTAAACCCTCGTTTATCGCTGGGGTTACGTTCCTAAAAGAACCCACGATAGGTGAAATCCGTGAAGTAGAAACCTTTATTTTTTTAAAGTTATTATACAATGAAATACTCCTTACAACATTGAAATCAAGGAACAAAAACTTTTTACAGGCCCAAGCATTTGTTAAACAAACAAGTGTACGGTATAGACGTTGTTATTGTCTGTTTTTTGTTTTTTTTGTTTGTTTTTTTTACAAATAACTACTGTACTGTACTGTAAAATAATATAGTTATCAATAAATAAGTAATAATTTTAATCATCAATACGAACTGAAGAGTTAATATTGCGGGGATCAGCACTGCCCCGCCGTGACGGATTGGAACAGGAGAAAACGAAAAATGATTATGAAAAAAAATACAAAGTAAAGTAGGACAAATAGTGACTGACGTGTACAGTACAGTACAGTATTTCACTGCTGTTTGACGGAGCCGCTGCATCCTGACTCTGCTCTGTGGCGTTTTTATCTTCTAAAGCCTGCGGTGCAGGTGTGTTTTTTGGAGAGAAGAACATAGTTATCGGTAGTTGCTGTCGCTCTTTTTTCTTCTGGGCCAAAAGATCCTTATAGACCGACATGCCACCATTGATTATGTTCGACAATAAAGTTTAACAATGCATGATGCAAATCCGTGAAGCAGCGAGACCGTGAAAAGTGAACCACGTTATAGCGAGGGTTCACTGTACATATTTCGCAAAGGTTTTTCTTTATATTTTTTTAAAAAATGCAACTATATTTGTAATTCTTAATATTTTCGGAAGTAACTGTAACTGAATTACATATTTTCTCATTGTAACTGTAACAAATTACAGTTACTCTGTTTTTGTAATTAAATTACGTAACGTCGTTACATGTAATCTGTTACTCCCCAACACTGCTAATACTAAATACTAAGCTTCAGCTACATATATTTTCCACCCTGAATAATATTGTGTAATCATCATAGGTTTTGACTTGGACAAGAATGATATGTACAGGATACCAGCTGCTCTTGAAGTTTTTTGTTTATGTTTACTTTGGTGGTCTGTTGTCTACTTTTTGCTGTTATACTCTCTGTTTGTATTCCTCTCATTTCATACAGGTATGTAAGCAGACTTCCAGAAGTTACCATTGTTGGGTTTTAATCCAGAAAAATGTGAGTTTAAAAGATTAAAAGAAAATGATCAACACAGAGACAGGGTTTTGTGACGTCAGCGTCTGCCGAGTGGAGAGAAGCTGCTGGCTCGGAAAACCAGCACCTTCTCACACAGATCCCTTCATAGCCAAGCCTTTTATTAACAGTTTACAACATCAAACAGGCGGGCCTAAAACAGAAGACCCAGTAATGATTGTCTGGGAGGATGCAGGTAACAAGATAGTGTGAATTGACCAACTGGCTGGATGGAAGTCACACAACCGTGTGATTCTGCCTCATGACCTACTAGGGGTCATAAAAGTTTATGACCCTTCTGGTTGAATCACAGGATAGTTATCACTCTAACATTTCCCTCCTCTTATACATAAAAACATCAGCATATAGCACTTCTAAAAAGATTTTCACTACATACATCATGAATGCATTGCAGATAGGGAATTCAGTAATCAAAGTTTAATATGCAAGACACAACAATATTAAAAGGAAAATTCAAGCAAAAAGGTAAAAAAGAATGTAAAAACTTTAAAAATAATCTGTCCCTTGAGTAGGCAAAAACTCTCCAATAGAGAAAAATTCCTTCTCGACCCCTCCCGAGGAGGCGATCATTATCCCTGTAAAAGATTACACAGCTTCATCATCATCATTATCTTCATCAGCATCTCGGCGGAGTTGAGCATAAGTGATAGCTGAATATTGGATTAGAGTGGTTCCTATCATTTTCTGAACCATTGATTGCAGGCATGGTAGAAGTAGGCATATGAGTTCAAACATAACAGTCTGTTTTGTTCAAATCTTCAGCAACATGTTTGGCATGTTGCCACCACATATTGGCACCGTATGGATGACTTTCTGTGGATCCATCAAAAATCATCCTGCTCTTCCTTTGTTTCAGACGGTCAGTTTGAGTCCCTAGAAACACCACTCCAACGGTCACCACCAGGCAGATGAACGTCATTAGTTTTTCCATCTTCATCAGCTCTTCCAATGAAACACCCATTAACTAGGACTCTAAAGGACTGGGTTAGGTTGTTTCCTTCACCAGCGTTGAGACGAGTGGTCCTAAAAAAACCAAACCCCTTTGAAGCTGGACTTCACCACAGATCTGTCACCTTAGTTATGGGGTTCCCGTGAAGGTAATTGGGCTTCTTGCTGTGGAAAGTTTTTAATCAGTTTACAATGACTCTGGTGGATCCAAGTGTCTCTCTCCTGGGGGTTGTTAGTTGCACTATGTAGGGTCCTTCACACCTCGGAGCTTTCCAAGTTTTCCTTTTGATGATTTTAATCAGCACTCGGCCTCCAGGCTTCAGGCCTTCCTGTGGGGAAACAAAAGCACTCAGCAGATTACATGTTTTCCGAACAGTTTTGTCGCTGAAAAGCTTCAGCATCCACTTAGTTAGCGGGTCAATGTCATCTTGTTCATCTTCTGCCCATGGCTGTCTTTCCCATAGAGGTAGAACAAAAGGTCTCCCATTCACTATTTCAAAAGGGGTCAAACCATCAGATGTTGGAATAATCCTCATGAGTAATTTTAAACCACGTGCAAACTCTCTTCCCATGGCATTCCTGTTCTTCTGCCATGAATTTTCTCAATCAATTCTAACATCTTCGTACCATTTAACTGGGTTCTGTCTGGCTTGAGGTAAAACCCTTGACAGGCAGTCTGCAACTTCTCTGCATCTGTTCCATGGCCTATACACAAGAATAGTGGGTCTATGACTAGGGGGTCCATTATCTGGGGTCCCAAGCGTTGACCATAATGAGGTTGGCCAACCTCTAACATTGGAAAAACACATGCCCCACCACCACCCCGGAACTTGGTCCTTGATCTTGTTTTTTTAATTCAGCCAATCTTGATAAATAGGGGCAGATGGGCCTTTTTTACAAGCCTCTATTTCATAATCATTATTGAAATACTTGAATTAAGCTCACCATCCCTTTTTTGATTTTCTTAAATCATGCTCAGCAAGAGTCAGAGGCACTGATTCCCCATACACATCCATAGAGGACGATATGGACAGGGGGCTTGCACCTGCTCCTCCAATATCATTATAACGATGGTGGGCTACTGGAGGAGGAACAGTGCATGGCTGTTTTCATATCACCGTGATGGGGTTTATGTCCACCTTCCTGCGCAGCTGATGCCACTGCTTGAACCCCATCACACCCCCTTGAATTTGATTAGGGTCAGGAATATTGATGAATCATACGGGATACAACAGTGTTTTCTTCATCAGCTTTAACTTTACCGCAGCAATTGGAAGCTGTTCCCTTCTATCCTTCTTTCAGTTGTATTTGGCTTTGTCCCTATAATTTGCAATGCATAATCCACTTATATAACTCTTCTAATGCTTTTCTGTATTTAGCATGGTTTTCTTTTTTGATTATAAATACACCAAACTTCATCTCCACCTTCTGGCTAATCTTCGTCAGCGGCTCACTCTCAACTTTCCATCCCCAGTCCTCCTTCTCAATCCACTTTTCTGGCATACTCTGGGTTCACCACCCACAACACGCCACCATCCATCTAAACATCACCAGCATTCCTTCTTTACTACTAACCTTGTCCCATTTTTTAAAGATTTTAGTCCAGTACAAACACCCTAGGGTATCTATTCCTACGCGACTGGATGTTTATTCAGCAGGACAGCACCCAAACACTGTTGTGGTAATTTCTTCTGCTTCTACCTTTTCAGGTGAGAAATTCTTGCCTTCTCATCTGCATCAACATGAGTTATACTGTATTTATTTCGTCTGTTTTAGTATGAACAACAGAACAAGCGGTTTCGATTGTTTTCCTCACACACTTTCACACAGATCACTAACACATCTCCACCTATTCTAATATGTTTTTTTTTTTTTACCATACAGTCCCAGACTACTCCAATGCACAGAATACCCAGGATCCCAGATCTGTAAACAAAAACTTGGTTTCGTCAAATATTCTTGCAACTACACCATTATCGCTTGAACAAGGGTCCCCCGAGACCAAATGCACAGAATAACCACCCAGATCCCGGATCTGTAAACAAAACTTGGTTTTCGTCAAATATTCTAGCGACTTACAACTAGTATAGCTTTCACACAGAGGTCCCCAGACCCAAATGCACAGAATACCCAGATCCCGGGATCTGTAAAAAAAACTTGGTTTTTCGTCAAATATTCTAGCGACTACAACTAGTTATAGCTTTCACACAGAGGGGTCCCAACCCAAAACGCACAGAAGACCGATCCCAGATCTCTCACAACAACCCCTGTTTGTCAAATATTCTAGCGACTTACAACTAGTTATAGCTTTCACATGGTCCCAGACCAGTTTGTGATAAAAAAACTTTAGGCGTACCCTTTCTGTGCAGATCATCCTCAGCTTGAGTCCGTCACCCCAGGAACGTCCAGGGCAGGGCTGGACCAACCTATTGGCTTCCGTCCGGCAAAGGGTGGATGGCTGTCGACAGTTTTCTTGGCCTTCGGGTCCCCCGCACGGTTTCCGCCCTGGACAATTGGATCTAGACTCCGGGGTTTTTCGCACCAAAAAGTTGGTTTTTAATCCAGAAAAATGTTGAGTTTAAAAGATTAAAAGGAAAATGAATCAACACACGGAACAGGGTTTTGTGATGTCAGCGTCCTGCCGAGTGGAGAGAAGCTGCTGGCTCGTAAAACCAGCACCTTCTCACACAGATCCATTCATAGCAAGCCTTTATTAACAGTTTTACAACATCAAACAGTCGGGCCATAAAACGGAAGACTCAGTAATGATTGTCTGGGGAGGATGCAGGTAACAAGATAGTGTGAATTGACAACTTGGCTGGATGGAAGTCACACAAACCGTGGTGATTCTGCCCCTCATGACCTACTAGGGGTCATAAAAAGTTTATGACCCTACTTGGTTGAATCACAGGATAGTTATCACACAAACAACATGTTGTTCATTTTTTGCTGTTTATGTTTTGTTTATATATTTTCATTAGCAAAAATACAATGGGAAAAAAAAATGCATTTAATGCCTCATATTAAGAACTTTTAAGTTGAGGCCAAAATCTTTTAAAAAGGTGCTTTACGATAATCAAAATCTAAGACAATACAAAAGAATATACAAAAACTGTTTGTATCAGGTGTTAAAGTTTCTGTATTGTATTCTCTGGTTTTGTATAAAGCCACTGCCCTACTTTTATACCCCTCACGATGGGGTAATGCTTTACATAAAAGTGGTGTAACATGACACAACCTTGCCATAACCCTCAACTCTTACAGTACAACGCCACAGATATAAGTTTGGAGCCTAGCATGACCACTCCAAAATATAAAGTGTTAATGAAGAGTAGATTTGGATTGGGATGATTTGAAAAAATGAATACCGTCGTAATTTTTTGGGTGATTGTACTAATATGTATTCCTTACTATAGCCGAGACATTCAAGAAAGGCTCCAAAACTAGCTTGACATAAAGAAAAGGTTCCTGACCTCTTAGTCTAGACCAATACTATATACATAATGTCTATGGACTAGATCTATTCAAACAAAAAATGCAAAGCCTGCCAAAGAGGAACAATTGGGGAAAAAGGAGAAGGTAAGAATACTATTAATTATAAAAAAAAAAAAAAAAAAAACTGAATCACTCTTCAACTTTCATGAGGCAATTACTATGGGTCTGTCACATAGTGACCAAGTAAATCACCCATTATTGGGTCAGGAGCCCTACTGTTATGTGGACACCTTCTAGCATTTAAACCCTTTCCATGTTTGTTTTTTTGTGTGGTTAGGAACGTTGGCATAAATTTTGTGTTTTGTAGCAGGTTTTATGTATTTACAGTGTATAAATAGTGCGTTGACCCCCCCGCATCAAAGAAGCATTTATACAACATGTCCCTGATAAAAAACACAGGACAACTTGCTGTTAAGAATAATCCACTCTGTCCGAGTCCCCCCATTTGAATCTCAAACTCTGTTTATTTGCATAATAAGTATGAGATAACTGAATACATGGACAGAGGGAACAGTGCGTAATTAGATAAACTACATGGGAAATACATGCAAGAGGCAGTTAAGATCAGGTTTAACCGACTCACCACATCATCCCACAAAGAATAATCCTTACAACAGCATTTTTTTTACAGTTATGCCTCTAATTATTCATGTGATTGCCAAACTTTTCTCCTTTGTAGGAGGTTTTTTTCTTTGCAGCATGTTTTGTGTTTGGCAAAATTTTTCAGTTTGCTTGCCTAATTTTTTAATGCAGTTTCTGATTTGCTGTGACTTCTCCGTTCTACGATTACGTTCTTTGCTGTATGCACAAACAGTGTGAACTAAAATACAATTATTTTGATAGAAAAGCATACATTTTTGTCTAATAATTATCTGATAACTTTGCTTAGTAAAGATTAAATGTTTACGTTTTTTCTCAAACAATTTCCTGTGCAAACAACCATGGTCAAAATAACCACTTGGTCTAGTCTTAGTTTGTTTTGTATTTATAATATTTTCAATAAGAGCATCTTTAAACATAATATGCTGTGTCCATCTTTAGGTACAGAGGAAAATCCCTAAGCACAATATATTATTCAGTAGCTTTTAGAACCATTTTAGGAGCAACAGATTAAGTTAATTGAATTTGTAATGACCTTATCAGTCAATCACTTAGCTTAGGTAAAAAATGGTAATAAAATTTTAATGCAATGTTTCCAAATTGACTGAGGCCTGAGGACTTTCATAGTAAGGGAGAGCTCTGACAAAGTTTTGCAAGGTTGATGTCTCAATTTTTTTGACAAAGCATAAATGATTCAGTGCAGATTCAGCACCTACTGGATGATACAGCCTATAGTTTTCATTATCAGCTTAACACTGCATTACCAGATAACTAAACCTTCTGATCTTGCAAACATTCCAATGACTTCTGTCTTGCAAGAGGTACTCAACCTTGCTGTTGTATAAATTATGTGATACAACAGCTTTGAAGGCAGTTTCATTTGCTTTGCTTTGTTAAATATATTACAATTGTAGACTATTTTTGTCTAAATTAGAATATTAAGGTAAATTCAAGAGAACCTTGGAGTACAAAAAAAAAACTGCACTAACTGCGCTTTTAATAAGTGCATTCTTTGCAATAATTCATCTCTTCACTACAGCACATAGGCACACTTGGATGCTTGTAAAAACAATTCTGAGCAAAGCATAGACATGCAATGGATAGCAGTACTATTATTCAACATGGCTTGTCTTGGCCTTATCTTGAAAAACCAGCCATGGGATGGTTTCAGAAAAGGTTTTGTTTGGATTTACTTTCAGAGGCCTCTTTCAGGATCATTATTTTCTCCAAAGAGACAGAAAGCCCAGAAAAAAAGAGCTTAAAAAAACCTAAATAAATTAAACACCAAAGAGCTAAAAAAAAAAAAAAAAAGGACTGAAAATACCCTGGAAGTCTCCTTATTTATTAATTTCCGTCTCTCAGTTGAGATAATTTAGCTCTCTGACTTACTTCATTCCTTTTCTTGTTTATCGCGTTCCTGCTAAGCATGTGTACTTTAGATAGATTTAAACATGTTTTTCATCCTTTTTTTCTAACTTTTCAGTTCAAAAGCTGAAGTTTAATTTATCCAATGTCCCTTTCCAAAATGCACAAATGACTCACACTTTCATTCCTGGCCAAAATAGTTGGCCATTTTGACCTACTTTTATACAATACCCACCACAGCTCTGGGTTTTCTCTTTTTCTCTCACAGAACTGGGGCTGTCTATGCAGATGGGGATAGGTAGTGAGAACAAAACCTCTTGAGTCCGTGCTCCCTTAAGTAAGAAAGCTTGCGAGGGTAACCTATTTATCGAGCACAGTGAGAAGAAAGATTGGTGGAGAGAATATTAAGTCCCTTCTAGAAATTACTGTTTTTACACCTCATCTTAATAGTTTAGTAGAAAAGCATGTCTATAAATTTGTTTATTGCCATTGCTAAATGTCAAGCTACATGGAGGATTTGAGATTTAAACCAAAAGCCATCCATCCATGTTTACTGGTCAAACAAACTGACTCAAACAGATTTTAAATGTATATATAGATATATCTTATAGCAAAAGTGAAATACATCTTTAGTGATTATGGTTAGGAGCAATAGCTTAAAGTCCCTGCGACCATCAACGATGACGAAATTATTTCATTGACTCTCCCTTTTTTCATGACGCTAATGAAAACCGAGGAGCTAAACGTGGCTCTTTGATGATTAAAACGTGACTAGTCATAGATTTGAGTCTTCCTTATCAAGAGGAGATGAGACTTAATAAAAATTAGTGGGTGGTTGTCAGACGTTTAAAATGGATCATTGTGCTGTAATCTGTTAGACAAGCCAAGTAGTATCAACCGTGCTGCTGCGTCTCGTTTGGTCACGCCCAACACCTGGCGTGCGATGGTGGACATTCTGTATGACCACAGATGGACCATGGCAGCAGCGGCAGGGGCTAAAATAAGCCGAAATCCTGTACTTAACTCTGACAAACTCCGCTCTTCCAGCTGTGCTTGTGCAGAAATACTTCTTTGCACGCGCTAGGTCCAAGGCTGCACTTGAAACCGAACTGAAGGTTCGCTCTCAATAGTCTGGCTCTTCCTGATCTTGCTACTTAATAAAGCATGTGGCTTATCATCCTCTGTCAAGTGTAAAAAATCCTTTGTCTAACTATCAACGTTTTATTTCTTCCAGCTCACAAGAGGTGATACTAAACATGTTTTAATTTTCTACCAAAATGAATTCCTAAATTATATGCAAAGAAAATATTTCATTGCTTACTGTTTATTTTTGTGCAAAGAGCCAGATAAAAAGTTTACATATATCTTTGAAAATTTCTCTTTCATTGTTCTCGTTTCTATCTATTTCTATTTCTATTTCGTTTCTAAATATGCTGTAAATGTTTCCTTGTATTTTCATTAAAACATTTTCTGTTGCCTTTAAATATCTCAACATTTCAGTTAGCATATTCATTCAATTTAGGTTTGGATTCTATGGCATACAAGGCCATTATGTTGGTTCTCTGTATTTTTTTTATATCCAAACCCTGTGAATTTAAATCTACTTTGACCCCTGAGCAGCGATAACAAAGGGGGAAATTTTTAGATTAGGCCAAAATTGCCAAGTAGAAATAAGTATGTCTTTGTTCTTTGCTTTTTTAGGGCAAGAATGATTTTATTAATCCGTGTGCAATGCATTATTTATAGTAGATCAGGAAGTATTTGCTTTGGGTTAGAATTCTTGTATGTCTAAAACCATTCTTTATTGTACATTTTGTTAGCTTGTCTGTCTGCTATTTTAACCAATCTGATGTGTTGAACTAGATCTGCAATTTCACAAGTTTTGTGAGATGCTGTTTTATAAAGTAGGGCATTCATTCATAAAAAAAAAAAGTTTATTTGAATTGTATAAATCAAAGTTTTTTTCTCCCCAGCAGCAATGACAAACTGCAGTGCAGCATTTTATACCCAGCTATTAAACTGAATAAAACTAGACATAAAACCTTTTTAAAATTTAGTCGACTAAAACTAAAACTATCACATAGTGTAATGACTAAAATGCCACTATGACTAATAATAGTTTTCGTCCTGAAGACTAAGACTAAATCTAATATGTCTGTCAAAAAAAAACATTTACAGCATTTCACTAATTAAATTTGTGTATTCTATACATTTATTCAACACTTATATATCACAATTAGTTATATTTGTTAATTTGTAATTAATTATGATTACAATATTCAACTGTGAATATCTCTATTTCAGTTCTAAGGCAATTTAAAGATCCCACCAGACCAATAAAATACATTTTTAACATAAAAATGACATGTTTCTTACTAAAAAAAATTTTGAAGGAAAACTGATTAAAGTTGTATGGGAGGGTTGGGTACAAAATAACACTGCTAAGGAACCTGGCTGTTGAGCAGATAGCTTTATTTACCCATATACTTAAAAGGATGGATAGAAGTAAAAAACTAAAAAAGTACATAAGCAGCATGTTTTATTTGTGGCAGCTTTAAAAAGACTGGAGCAAACTAGTTTTATGGTTTCTAAAGCTTAACAATTTATCTCAGTCACTGTGGCTCGAGTCAGTGGTTCCTGTGCAACAGTACAAAGGATATGGACTAAAACTGTCACATTTATTGTGTTTAGCAACTCCTGGAAAAAACATCAGAAGGGATTTATCGTTTGCTAATCAAAGTCTGAGAATCTGAAGAAAGAGTGAGGTGACATAGGAAGCAAGCTGTATGAGGTTCAGTGTGAAGTTTTTAGCAATAATTTTTTAAAGAACCAGCAAAGTCCCCTGTCTGGATACTGGGCCTATTTTAAACCCACATTTCTTTTGATTTTTATTTTTGTTTGTTTGATTTTTTTTGTTTGTTTTACTATTTTTTTAAAGTGCACCCCTGAATAATTTGGATTTAAAGTCTGGGTTATAGTTATTTTGTGATTCAGAAGCTAAAGCTTTCACAACTGTAGAATGCAATTATGCACAGAGATGCACGATCAATGAACTGAATGGATGCAGAACAAACTCTGAATAGATTCTTAAAATATTCCAACACCAAAACAGCAACTATGATGACATCATTATTTGAGAGACATTCAAGTAGTCAAAAGTCCTATTTTCTTACCAAATCAGTCCCTTATATATATTTAAAACTTTGGCAATCAAATCAGGACAAGTGTAAACCTGCACCAACTACGCAAACTATCAAAAGGCAAAAATGTTGGTCTGTGTAATGCTGTCCTGAAAGTGCCCTATAAGCATTTTGGGTAAGTTAATAAAAAAATAAGTATTATAGTTAAAAATACTTTTCCAAAAAAATTAACATCCAATTATGGAAAATAAGTTTTGTTATTAATTTTTTTTAATAAAAAGGTTTCACGT